>NC_137277.1:190162500-191572500 GCF_054371585.1 Giraffa tippelskirchi | reverse complement strand
GAAACAAGACTATGAATGGCAGACAAGCAAGATGACAGCATCTGGAACATTTCTCAGCCTCATTAGGGACTAACCACAAAACACAGCCGTCAAAATAGCAGAAATGAAAACAAAAACACAAGTTGCTGGGAAGGCCAGGAAGAAGTGAGCAGTCATGTGAATTGCTTATAGAGCTGTGATTTTATATTATCCTTTGAAAAACAGTTTTAAATATTAGGAATGCTATCTTCCAAAAAATAAACAAGGTAGTGATCCCATTCAGAGATAAATGTCTATTTTTTTGATTCATAATAACAAAAAACGAGAATCATGCTTGTAAAGGCATTTGGGAATGGGTAGGAAAACTGTGGTCCTTTCGTCTGATGGATTATATGAGACCGCCACCACATGGAACCTGCAAGGTCTTCACAATCATAGGGTGAGTATCTTTGAGTTAAGGGAGAAAGTCTGGCTACCAAAGGAAGTGACCTGTGAAATGACTAAATGGATTAGTCGGGGTGGTTGTAGTAATCATTACCTATGGGCATGATTTACTCTGAACACATTAAAAAAATTTTTAATGTATGAAAAAAGAGGGAAAAAACAAATTTAAATGTGCAAGATAGAAAGTTGTCGGTGACCCGTAAAGTGAAAAAAGTTGTGCAACAGTAGTTTTGGCCTTTATCCGATCATTTATAATGCTCTAGAAGAAATTCTAGAAGGATCCACAGTTAACTGATAACAGAGGTTACCAGTGGAGAGTGGAACAAGGAGATGTGAATGAGGAGGAATTTCTCTTTCTACTTAAAAAAATAATATTACGTTTGGGATAAAGACTGGAAATTTTTTTTAAAAAGTTATATAAGAACAGAAAAGTATCCCTAAGATATGAAATTTAAACTTCTGTATATAAAATATAGAAGGAGATAAAATTATGTGCCAGAAATGGGGCTGCAAAGAGTTGGACAGCGATCGAACAGCAAAAGTCACTGAAGGAATCAGGGAATATTTTTATTTGTGTTTCTTCCAACTAGCCTTTCCCCCACAGACTTGTTATTATCAGCCACTTGTAGTAAGAAGGGGGAAGTGTCCCATAAATTTTTTTTAAAAGGAGACTATGGAACTCAGTAACCCTACCATGTGAAATATGAGGTCTTCTCTGGGGAGTATCCATCAGCAAGGATACAAAGCTCCGACCCTGGAGGCGTTCTGAGTTTCCTCCGGCAGCTACAGACAGAACCTCGACTATGCGGGTGGAGGAAATGTCTGCTTTAAACTCTCAAATAATGCGCTGGTTGTTCTCCCCAAAGATGAAAAGAACTGGCCCTTTGAATGAATCCCTGCCAAAGCGGGGAAGCCTCCTCCCCACAAAGAGGGAAGTGGATCTGAGCCCTTAATCTCCACCATCCAGGTCAGGTAGTGGTGGAGGGAAAACGGCTTGGGCTCTGGGCCTGCCTGGGTGCACACCCCTGTTCAGATCCCTGGCAGTACCAGACAAACTCCTGAGATCTGCATTATCCAACTGGATAAAATGTAAATAGCTAAAAACCAGAGAAGAGAATGAAAGCATTTGGAATCCAACCAGGCAGCAAAGCAATTAGTTGAAAAAAGTTAGCCTCAGTCCCGTAGAGGATTCCAGACTCAAAGCAAATGAAAGAATTACCTTGAAGGTATAGCTTGAATCCAGGTAAATCGTCACCTCTCTTAATGACATGGACTTGGAGTTCTCTGTTGTCATAGTGACTAAAAACCACAGGCCCAGGGGTTCTTCTATGGCAAGGGGAGAATTACTTTATGTCTCAGGTTCCTGCCCCAAAAACACATCTAGTTGATATTTTCTTGAGATAATAAAACTGCTCCTTTATTTTGCAGGAGGCCAGTGGAGGAGGCAGGACTTTCATGACTGCCCGTTCACACACGGGGCCGGCGGTGGAGCAATAACCAGGCACGCTTGTGCCCCCAACCAGGGTGGTGTCGGCTGAGCTCAGAATCCCCACCATCGTCTCCTACAACGAGAGATGAACTCAAAAGTGCTATAGATAAATCAGAATAACGAATTCCTCAGAAATATTGAAGTAACCCTCATGAAGGCAGGGAAACCAAAACAGAAGCAAGCAAATAATAAAATGACAAATTTAAGCCCTAATATATTTTAAAACTATATACTGTCTACAAGAAACTTACTTCAAACATATAAAAATAAGTAGGTTGAAAAACAAAAGAATGGAAAAGATATACCACGCAAATACTAACCAAAAGAAAGCAGGAAATAGCTTTGTTAACATCAGATAATGTAGACTTTGGGCTTCCCAGGTGGCTCAGGGGTGAAGAATCTGTCTGTCCGGTGAAGGAGACTCGGGAGACCTGGGTTCAATCTCCGGGTTGGGAAGATCTTCCAGAGGAGGAAACAGCAACTAGTTCAGCGTTCTTGCCTGTAAAACCCCGTGGACAAAGGAGGCTGGCGGGCTACAGTCCAGGGGATCGCAGAGTCAGACACAGCTGAGCGACCAAGCATGCATGCACGATGCAGACTTAAGAGCAGAAAATTTACACGGAACAGAGAGGGACACAGACAACGATAAAAGACTCAGCCCACCAGCAAACAGCAGCCCTACATGTGGATGCGCCAAACGAAAGAGCCACAAGAGGTGTGAAGAGCTGATAGAACTGAAGAGAAAGATAGACAGATTCACAATAATAGTTGGAGACTTCAACACTCCTCTCTCAAGACTTGAGAGAACAGCTAGATGGAAAAAATGCAGAAGAACTAAAACGCTTCATAACAGGATTGAATTGGCATTTATAGAACATTCTACCCAAGAACAAAGCTAGTGGAGGTGATGGAATTCCAGTTGAGCTTTTTCAAATCCTAAAAGATGATGCTGTGAAAGTGCTGCACTCAATGTGCCAGCAAATCTGGAAAACTCAGCAGTGGCCACAGGACTGGAAAAGGTCAGTTTTTATTCCAATCCCAAAGAAAGGCAATGCCGAAGAATGCACAAACTACCGCACGATTGCACTCATCTCACACGCTAGCAAAGTAATGCTCAAAATCCTCCAAGCCAGGCCTCAATAATACATGAACCGTGAACTTCCAGATGTTCAAGCTGGATTTAGAAAAGGCAGAGGATCCAGAGATCAAATTGCCAACATCCATTAGATCATCAAAAAAGCAAGAGAGTTCTAAAAAAACATCTACTTCTGCTTTATTGACTATGCCAAAGACTTTGACTGTGGATCACAACAGGCTGTGGAAAATTCTTAAAGAGATGGGAGTACCAGACCACCTGACCTGCCTCTTGAGAAATCTGCATGCAGGTCAGGAAGCAACAGTTAGAACTGGACATGGAACAACAGACTGGTTCCAAATAGGAAAAGGAGTACGTCAAGGCTGTATATTGTCACCCTGCTTATTTAACTTCTATGCAGAGTACATCATGTGAAATGCCAGGCTGGATGAAGTACAAGCTGGAATCAAGATTGCCAGGAGAAATATCAATAACCTGAGATACACAGATAACACCACCCTTATGGCAGAAAGCGAAGAAGAACTAAAGTGCCTCTTGATGAAAGTAAAACAGGAGAGTGAAAAAGCTGACTTAAAACTTAGCATTCAAAAAACTGAGATCATGGCATCGGGTCCCATCACTTCATAGCAAATATGTGGGTAAACAATGGAAACAGTGAGACTTTATTTTTCTGGGCTCCAAAATCACTGCACGTAGTGACTGCAGCCATGAAATTAAAAGATGCTTGCTCCTTGGAAGAAAAGCTATGACCAACCTAGTCAGCATATTAAAAAGCAGAGACATTACTTTGCCAACAAAGATCCGTCTAGTCAAAGCTATGATTTTTCTAGTAGTCATGTATGGATGTGAGAGTTGGACTATAAAGAAAACTGAGTACTGAAGAATTGATGCTTTTGAACTGTGGTGTTAGAGAAGACTCTTGAGAGTCCCTTGGACTGCAAGGAGATCTAACCAGTCCATCCTAAAGGAAATCAGTCCTGAATATTCATCAGAAGGACTGATGTTGAAGCTGAGACTTCAATACTTTGGCCACCTGATGCGAAGAGCTGACTCATTGGAAAAGACCCTGATGCTGGGAAGGATTGAAGGTGGGAGGAGAAGGGGGTGACAGAGGATGAGATGGTTGGATAGTATCACCGACTCGATGGACATGGGTTTGAGTAAATTCTGGGAGTTGGTGATGGACAAGGAAGCCTGGCGTGCTGCAGTCCATGAGATCACAAGGAGTCAGACAAGACTATTCGACTGAACTGAACTGAACTGAACTACCCAAGAACTTTAGCATAAGCATTCTTTCGAAAGGCCTACAGAACATATACCAGATAAATCATACCCTGAGTCATAAAGCAACTTCAACACATTTAAAAGAGCTGAAATCATACAGAGTGTCTTCTCTGACTCAGCGGAATCACACCAGAAAATGATAACAGGAAAATCTCCAACTGGAAACAACACTTGGAAACTAAATAGTGAACTTCCAAACAATCAATGGGTCAAGGAGAAAATCGCAAGGGAAATCTAAAAATACGCTGAGCTGAGTGAAAATGAAAAGACAACGTATCAAAATAGGTGATACTCATCAGTGTTGGGCAGGAATGTACAGTATTAAACGCTTAAACCAGAAAAAAGGGAAAATCTAAAGTCAGTCCGTTAAGCTCTCCCCTTGAGTAACTCTATGAAGAGCAAAAGACCCACAAACAAGCCGAAGGAAGGAAGGAAGATAAAAGCAGAAATTAGTGAACTTGAAAACAAAAATAATAGAGAAAATCAATGAAAAAAAATGGTTATTCGAAATGATTAGTAAAATTGGCAAAGAGCTAGCTAGATTGACAAATTAAAAAAGAGAAAAGAGAGTTCGATCGGTAGCGGGAGCGGAGAGCGGACCCCAGAGAGCCCTGAGCAGCCCCACCGCCGCCGCCGGCCTAGTTACCATCACACCCCGGGAGGGGCCGCAGCTGCCGCAGCCGGCCCCAGTCACCATCACCGCAACTATGAGCAGCGAGGCCGAGACCCAGCAGCCGCCCGCCGCCCCCGCCCTCAGCGCTGCCGACACCAAGCCCGGGACGACGGGCAGCGGCGCAGGGAGCGGCGGCCCGGGCGGCCTCACATCGGTGGCGCCTGCCGGCGGGGACAAGAAGGTCATCGCAACGAAGGTTTTGGGAACAGTAAAATGGTTCAATGTAAGAAACGGATATGGTTTCATCAACAGGAATGACACCAAGGAAGATGTATTTGTACACCAGACTGCCATAAAGAAGAATAACCCCAGGAAGTACCTTCGCAGTGTAGGAGATGGAGAGACTGTGGAGTTTGATGTTGTTGAAGGAGAAAAGGGTGCGGAGGCAGCAAATGTTACAGGCTGGTGGAGTTCCAGTGCAAGGCAGTAAATATGCAGCAGACCGTAACCATTATAGACGCTATCCACGTCGCAGGGGTCCTCCACGCAATTATCAGCAGAATTACCAGAATAGTGAGAGTGAGGAAAAGAATGAGGGATCGGAGAGCGCTCCCGAAGGCCAGGCCCAACAGCGCCGGCCCTACCGCAGGCCAGGCGGAGGTTCCCACCTTACTACATGCAGAAACCCTATGGGCGTCGACCACAGTACTCCAACCCTCCTGTGCAGGGAGAAGTGATGGAGGGTGCTGACAACCAGGGTGCAGGAGAACAAGGTAGACCAGTGAGACAGAATATGTATCGGGGTTATAGACCACGATTCCGTAGGGGCCCTCCTCGCCAAAGACAGCCCAGAGAGGACGGCAATGAAGAAGATAAGGAAAATCAAGGAGATGAGACCCAAGGTCAGCAGCCACCTCAACGTCGGTACCGCCGCAACTTCAATTACCTACACAGACGCCCAGAAAACCCTAAACCACAAGATGGCAAAGAAACAAAAGCAGCCGATCCACCAGCTGAGAATTCGTCCGCTCCCGAGGCTGAGCAGGGCGGGGCTGAGTAAATGCCGGCTTACCATCTCTACCATCATCCGGTTTAGTCATCCAACAAGAAGAAATGAATATGAAATTCCAGCAATAAGAAATGAACAAAAGATTGGAGCTGAAGACCTTAAGTGCTTGCTTTTTGCCTGTTGACCAGATAACTAGAACTATCTGCATTATCTATGCAGCATGGGGTTTTATTATTTTTACCTAAAGACGTCTCTTTTTGGTAATGACAAACGTGTTTAAAAAAAAAAAAAAAAAGCCTGTTTTTTCTCAATACACCTTTAAAGGTTTTTAAATTGTTTCATATCTGGTCAAGTTGAGATTTTTAAGAACCTCATTTTTAATTTGTAATAAAAGTTTACAGCTTGATTTTTTTAAAAAAAAAAGTCAACAAACTGCAAGCACCTGTTAATAAAGGTCTTAAATAATTAAAAAAAAAAAGAGAAAAGACAGAAATTACCAATATCAGGAATGTAGTAGAGATAATCAATACAGGACCCATAGACAATCAAAGTTTGATAAAAAGATACCACAAACTGTCCACACACATTCATTTGACAGCTTAGATGGGATGGACCAATTCTTTCAAAAGCACAAATGAACACAACTTACCCAGTATGAAGTAGGTAATTTGAATATCCTTTCATCTATTAAGGAAATTGAATCTATAATTTTAAAACACTCAAAAAAGAAAATATCTTAGCCCAATTTCACTGGAGAATTCTACTAAACATTTAAAGATTAATTAACACTAATTCTACATAATCACTTCCAGAAAAATTGAAGAGGTGGGAATATTTCCCAACTCATTTAATGAAGCAAATATTACCCTGATACCAAAACCAGACAAAAAGAGTACAGAAGAATCCCAAACTACAGAGCAATATCATCTGTAAATATAGGTATAAATTCTTAACAAAATATTAGCAAATAGAATTCAACAATATACAAAAGGAATTACACATTGTGACCAAGTGAGGTTTCTTTCAGGGATGCTTGCTGGTATAATACTCGAGACTGTTGATAAATGCAGTCCCGTGCGTAGTCTTTAGGCGCCCCTAGGCTCAGGGATGCTTGCTGGTATAATACTCGAGACTGTTGATAAATGCAGTCCCGTGCGTAGTCTTTAGGCGCCCCTAGGCTCAGGGATGCTTGCTGGTGTAATACTCGAGACTGCTGATAAATGCAGTCCCGTGCGTAGTCTTTAGGCGCCCCTAGGCCACTTCAGAGCGGGTCCTGGGCCTGGAACGGTTCCTTACGGAGAGACTGAGGGCCCTGGCAGCCTGTGCCAGGCTTGTCACCTGGCCTGGGAATATCTTCCCTGTTTCAGAATCAATAAGCACTCTGCTTAAACACGTGCTCCATGGCCCTGAGACACACCCTCAGCTTTCGGTATTTCAGGTTCCTTGGAGGAAGTGGAAGAGTTCTCCTCCTGAGGCACCAGAGGGGTGCCCTCAGCCAGCTGCCCTGCCACGGGTGCCAGGGGCACCCGCTAGCCGCCAGGGACTGCTGGATGCTCCCGGAGCTGACTTGCTCTCTCTTCTCCGTGTGGGCAAAAGTGTTTCCATCCAGTGCTTGACTGGGCTGGGTTTTCTCGGCAACTTCAATACCGAGGTACGGTGGGCAGAAGTGTTTGGACTTCTCCTGTTGGTGCCTGACATTGTGATGACCTTGTTATCCTCCAAGTAGGTGGAGCCCTCTCCTTGCATTGGTTGTTGACGCCCAGTGTTGTGTTTGACAAAACACAATGTAATCCACCCCCTTGATACGGTAAAGAAGAAAAACCATATTAATGGATGAAGAAAGAGCATTTGAAAAATCCAATAGTCATTCATGATTAAAATTTTTGCAGATTAGAGAGAGGAACTTTCTCAACCTGATACAGGGCGTCTACAAAAAGCCTACAGTTAACAACATACTTAACGGTGAAAAGCTGAACGCTTTCCTCACAAGACTGAGAATGAAACAAGATGATTATTCTTGCCACTGTTATTCAACTTAGTACTGAAGATTCTAGCCAGTGTGATAAAGCAACAAAAAAAGTAAAAGGCGTACAAACAAATGAGGAAGGAAGACAAAACCACTCCTGTTTGCAGAAGACATGACTATTTATACAGAAAATCCCGAGGAATCCACTGAAAAACTCCCAAAACTAATAAATGAGTTTAGCAAAGTCATGGATACAAGATTAATAGATAAAAATCGATTAAATTTTGATATACCAACAATGAACAGGGGGACAAAATTAAGAATACTACTTACAATCACTCCCCCAATATTAAATACTTAGGTGTAAATCTCACATAACATGTGTAAGACTTGTAGGCTGAAAGCTACAAAAAGCTGATGAAAGAAGATCTAAAAACAAAGAAGAATAAAGGGGGAGCAATTAGTCTACCCAATTTCAAAAGAGTTTTAGCTCTTATAGTTCCTTTGCAATTTCACATAAGTTTAGAATAATCCTACCTATACCTACAAAAAAATAACCTTTCTGGGATTCTGATAGTAATTGCATTAAACCTCTACATCAGTTTGAGGAGGATGGACATTTCGCTGTGTTGAGTTTCACAATCCATGAAAATGGTCTGTCTCTCCATTTATTCAGATCTTCTTTCATCAGCCTTAGTTTTGGGAGTTTTTCAGTGGATTCCTTGTACCCATGAAATCAAAAGATGCTTGCTCCTTGGAAGAAAAGCTCTGACCAATATAAATAGCATATTAAAAAGCAGAGACATTACTTTGCCAACAAAGGTCCATCTAGCCAAAGCTATGGTTTTTTCAGTGGTCATGTATGGATGTGAGAGTTGGAGTATAAAGAAAGCTGAGAGCCAAAGAATTGATGCTTTTGAACTGTGGTGTTGAGGAAGACTCTTGAGAGTCCCTTGGATTGCGAGGAGGTCAAACCAGTCAATTCTAAAGGAAATCAGTCCTGAATATTCACTGGAAGGACTGATGCTGAAGCTGAAGCTACAATACTTTGGCCACCTGATGCGACGAACTGACTCATTGGAAAAGACCCTAATGCTGGGAAAGATTGAAGGTGGGAGGAGAAGGGGACGACAGAGGATGAGGTGGTTGGATGGCATCACTGACTTGATGGACATAGGTTTGGGTAGACTCCGGGAGCTGGTGATGGACAGGGAGGCCTGGCATGCTGCTGTCTGTGGGGTCACAAAGAGTCAGAGATGACTGAGCGACTGAACTGCACTGACTGGCCTCCAATTCACGTGTTAAAGCCTCGACGGTCCCATCTATAACAGGGGCATCACAATAGGACCTACTTCATGGGGACGTTGGCAGGAAGCAGGATTGGAACTCAGGCCTGACTTATCCCACAGTCCTGCTCTTAATTAATGAGGCAAATGCTTTGTTTCAAAGCCAGAGAAAATAAACAAAAAAAACCCCTCCATATATGTTAAATAGACGTTTCTCCAAAGAAATACAGATGGTCAAAAGGCACATGAAAAGATACTCAACAGCGGTCATTATTAGAGAAACGCAAACAAAACTATAATGAAATATCGCCTCACACCGGCCAGGACGGCCGCCATGAAAAAGTCTACAAACAACAAACACTGGAGAGGGGCGTGGAGAAAAGGAAACCCTCCCACACTCTCGGTGGGCGTGCAAACTGGTTCAGGCGCTACGGAGAATAGTATGGAGGTTCCTTAAAATAAAACTGAAAATAGAACTACCAGAAAACCATAATTCAAAAGACAGGTGTGCCCTAATGTTCACTGCAGCACTGTTTAGAATAGCAAGGACGTGGAAGTGACCTAAAGGGCCACTGACGGATGAGTAAAGAAGATGTGGTATACACATATGTACACAATGGAATATTACTCAGCCATAAAAAAATGAAATAATGCCATTTGCGGTGACATGGACTGACCTAGAGACTGCTATAATGAGCAAAGTGAATCACTCAGAGAAAGACAAATATATGATATCGCTTATTGTAGAATCTTGAAAAAATGGCACAAATGAACATATTTACAAGACAGAAATAGAGTCACAGGTGTAGGAAACAAACGTGGTTACCGAGGGAGGAAGGAGGGAAGGATAAATTGGGAGACTGGGATCGACATACATGTACGACTAGATGTAAAACAGGTAACTATTAATAATAAGAACCTACTATATATACAGTGAGCTCGCCTTAATACTCTGTAATGACCGACACAGGAACAGACTCTAAAAAGGAGGGGATATATGTATATGCACAGCTGATCCACCTTGCTGTACAGCAGAAACTAAACAACAACGCAGATCAAGTACACGTCAGGAAAAATTCTGCTCGTTGCAGATCCCGGAGCACACCTCCTCTGGGTGTTGCCTCTGGGACCCGTCCCTCCACCCCCTCACCCACCACCCCGCCAGCAGGCAGAGCCTGCACCACCTGCCCACACCCAGGGCTCTGTGGATGGGAGAATGTCCCCACGGGTGCGGGGAACGCTGGCTTCCAGCTCGGCCACACTCAACCCGTGGCGCCTTGGGCTCATCCTCTTTCTTCTCCGTGCCTCTGTTGTCCCTTCTGTAAAATGGGCAGTGATAGTATAACAAGCCTGTCTGGACCTTGAATTGCAGTGGGAAAAGCTCGTGCCGCCTGGACGGGCAGGTGGTGAATGCTGCGCCCGGCACAGGATGCCCTTGGCTCACACCCCGGCTCTGCCACTTTCTAGCCGTGCAATCTCTCCATGACTGTTTCCTCCTCTGAAAATGGGGTGAGAATGGCGCCGACCTCAGAGAGCCTCTGTGAGAATGAAGTGAGGGGATTACAGTGGAACCCACCACACAGGCTTGCCTTAGTGAGTTTTTCCACACAAAGGCCAGAGAAAGATGCCCAACACACAGGAAACCCAGGAGACTGAGCCATCCCGGGGGTGACCCAGCCTGGATGACTTGTCCAAACCTGCTTAGACTTTTTTTTTTAATCGATTTTATTTTATTGTTTATTTTTAATCGGAGTGTAATTGCACGCCCAGGCCGTCTCAGAGCCGAGCTGAGCCCCCTGCGCTTTACAGCAGCTTCCACCAGCCCGGCCTCACTCAGTTCGTCCTACACGCCCCTTCCTCCGCTGTGTCCACGAGTCTGTCCTCTACGTCCGCGTCTCTATTCCTGCCCTGCACACGGGTTCTTCAGTCTCACTTGTCCAGGCTCCATAGACGTGCCTTCATATACGATGTTTGTCTTTCCTGGCTCCTCTCTGAAGGTGTAGCCCGATCTGTGACCCCAGCCTCCCTGCTTTCCCCGCCTTCTCCTCTCTGATACCCTGTTTGGAACAGAGAGGCGAGTCTGGGTGGACCCAGGTGCCCACGGCTCCAGGCAGGGATGGGGCGGTGGGATGGGGCCTCAGACCCGCACCCCCGCTCGCAGGCTTCCGAAACCCTCACCTCTTGCCAGGAAGCTGACCGGGCCAGCCTGCCACCGGTCCTGGCATCAGTGCCAAACCGGGTCCCGGTCTTGGGGGCAGCTCCAGGACAGAGGAGGGGCTGAGGAGCCACCGCCGGCCCCGGGGGAGGAGGGGCTGAGCCACTGGGCCACAGAGCGCAGGTGCTGACTCACGGCCTCCGCCGGGCACTGAGCGTATAAAGGAAGCAGCCGCGGGGCTTCCTGAGCCAGCGATGGCCTGGGGGACGGTGGTCCACGTGGCCCCGGGGCAGCCCACCCACGCTGTGTGTGTGCTGGGCACCGAGACGCAGCTGGATGTCTACGGGTGAGCAGGGGACACTCTGGGGCCATGGGCAGGTCTGGGGCTGTGGATGAACAAGTTCTGCTGCCATACGAGGGGTTTGGCTCAAGCTTCAGGCTCCAGCCTCTGCGGCCACTGCCGGGGAGAAGCCGGAGAGCCAAGATCCGAGTGGCCCTGGGATTCTCCTGGACTCAAGGCAGTGGTTCATCGCCACAGGCAAGCGGGGCTTCCCCAGGGCCTCACCGCAAAGGAAATACAGTAGGGCAAGCAGGACCACATCCTTTCACGCTTGAGGCCATGAAGCTCAGAGAGGGTCTGTGACTTGCCTGAGGTCACACAGTACGTGGATCCTGGAAACCAGTCTGGCCTCTGGATTTCACGGCCCAGGCCTGGTTCCCCTTGCAGTGTGTTGTCCTGCACGTAGTCAAGCCTCCCTCCGTGGGTGTTTAATAGCATGAGTGTGATGAGACAGGTTCTGGCCTGGAGCAGCGTGGGCAGAGACCTGGCCCTGCTATTGGTCAGCTGAGATGCCTTGGGCCACTGAGCCTCAGTTTCTTCATCTGTGAAATGGGGATTATACCACTTTGTAGGGTGCTTGCAGGGATTAAGGGTGAAAAACTTGAAAACGTCTGTTGAGTACTTACTACAGGGCTGGACCTGCCCCTGGAAGTTGTGCTTTTATTCATTCATTCCTTCAACAAATGCTAATTGAACCCCTATTGTATCCAAGCCCCGTGCCAGGCTCTAGCTAAACAAGGTGGTCTAAGCCACTCTTGGTGGGCGTGGCTGGGTCACTGCAGTGCCAGCCTCTGGCTTCCGCCACCACGGGTGAGCATCTACGCTTCTGGAAGGTGCCCAGAGGACAGTTTGGCACATTTCTTTGAGTGTCTCTTGACTCCTGAAACGGAGCAGCAGAACAGCAGGAAATGTCTGGGGCCTCCCGGGGATAAGGAGGCAGGAAGGAGGCCGAGAGGGTGAGGACTAGGGCAGAGGAGGCCCACAGTCATCCAGGCCGCCCTGCTCCGGGGGGAGTCTGTCCACGGGGAGGCCTCGAGCCCGGGGTCCCAGCCCCGCTGGCTCACACAGTCATGGCCGATATTCAAGTCACGCTTGGTACGCACAGCTCATTCAATCCCCTGGTGAGGCAGGCAGCGCTGTCCCCATTTCACGGAAGAGGAAGCTTGTTTTTACCATTTACCTTTCAGTTGTCCACTTTTTTCTATGTTGACTTTGTCTCTGTACTTGCCTTTTTGAAGGAAATTTTCCTGTTCTTTTGAAAAATTGCTTTTTTTTTTGCATTTCTTTTCCATGGATGGTCTTGATCCCTGTCTCCTGCACAATGTCACGAACCTCTGTCTATAGTTCATCAGGCGCTCTGTCTATCAGGTCTAGTCCCTTAAATCTATTTGTCACTTCCACTGTATACTCATAAGGGATTTGATTTAGGTCATAGCTGAATGGTCTAGTGGTTTTCCCTACTTTCTTCAATTTAAGTCTGAATTTGGCAATAAGGAGTTCATGATCTGAGCCACAGTCTGCTCCCAGTCTTGTTTTTGCTGACTGTATAGAGCTTCTCCATCTTTGGCTGCAAAGAATATAATCAATCTGATTTCGATGTTGACCATCTGGTGATGTCCATGTGTAGAGTCTTCTCTTGTGTTGTTGGAAGAGGGTGTGTGTTATGACCAGTAAACAAAATGGCTGTCTGAGGAGGCCTTACAAACAGTTGTGAAAAGAAGAGAAGCAAAAATCAAAGGAGAAAAGGAAAGATATTTCCATCTGAATGCAGAGTTCCAAAGAATAGCAAGGGGATATAAGAAAGCCTTCCTCAGTGATCAATGCAAAGAAATAGAGGAAAACAACAGAATGGGAAAGACTAGAGATCTCTTGAAGAAAATTAGAGATACCAGGGGAACATTTCATGCAAAGATGGGCTCGGTAAAGGACAGAAATGGTATGGACCTAACAGAAGCAGAAGATATTAAGAAGAGGTGGCAAGAATACACAGAAGAACTGTACAAAAAAGATCTTCACGACCCAGATAATCACGATGGTGTGATCACTCACCTAGAGCCAGACATCCTGGAATGTGAAGTCAAGTGGGCCTTAGAAAGCATCACTACGAACAAAGCTAGTGGAGGTGATGGAATTCCAGTTGAGCTATTTCAAATCCTAAAAGATGATGCTGTGAAAGTGCTACACTCGATATGCCAGCAAATCTGGAAAACTCAGCAGAGGCCACAGGACTGGAAAAGGTCAGTTTTCATTCTAATCCCAAAGAAAGGCAATGCCAAAGAATGCTCAAACTACCGCACAATTGCACTCATCTCACACGCTAGTAAAGTAATGCTCAAAATTCTCCAAGCCAGGCTTCAGCAATACATGAACCGTGAACTTCCAGATGTTCAAGCTGGTTTTAGAAAAGGCAGATGAACCAGAGATCAAATTGCCAACATCCGGTGGATCATCAAAAAACAAGAG
This sequence comes from Giraffa tippelskirchi, assembly GCF_054371585.1. NCBI lineage: Eukaryota > Metazoa > Chordata > Mammalia > Artiodactyla > Giraffidae > Giraffa > Giraffa tippelskirchi. The sequence goes on along the minus strand of NC_137277.1, from coordinate 191,558,376 downwards.
AGTTCCAGAAAAACATCTATTTCTGCTTTATTGACTATGCCAAAGCCTTTGACTGTGTGGATCACAATAAACTGTGGAAAATTCTGAAAGAGATGGGAATACCAGACCATCTGACCTGTCTCTTGAGAAACCTGCATGCAGGTCAGGAAGCAACAGTTAGAACTGGACATGGAACAACAGACTGGTTCCAAATAGGAAAAGGAGTACGTCAAGGCTGTATATTGTCACCCTGCTTATTTAACTTATATGCAGAGTACATCATGAGAAACGCTGGGCTGGAGGAAACACAAGCTGGAATCAAGATTGCCGGGAGAAATATCAATAACCTCAGATATGCGGATGACACCACCCTTATGACAGAAAGTGAAGAACTAAAGAGCCTCTTGATGAAAGTGAAAGAGGAGAGTGAAAAAGTTGGCTTAAAGCTCAACATTTAGAAAACTAAGATCATGGCATTTGGTCCCATCACCTCATGGGAAATAGATGGGGAAACAGTGCAAACAGTGTCAGACTTTATTTTGGGGGGTTCCAAAATCACTGCTGATGGTGATTGCAGCCATGAAATTAAAAGATGCTTACTCCTTGGAAGGAAGGTTATGACCAACCTAGATAGCATATTGAAAAGCAGAGACATTACTCTGCCAACACAGGTCCGTGTAGTCAAGGCTATGGTTTTTCCAGTAGTCATGTATGGATGTGAGAGCTGGATGGTGAAGAAAGCTGAGCGCCAAAGATTTGATGCTTTGGAACTGTGGTGTTGGAGAAGACTCTTGAGAGTCCCTTGGACTGCAAGAAGATCCAACCAATCCATCCTAAAGGAGATCAGTCCTGAGTGTTTATTGGAAGAACTGATGTTGAAGCTGAAACTCCAATGCTTTGGCCACCTCATGTGAAGAGTTGACTCATTGGAAAAGACCCTGATGCTGGGAAGGATTGGGGGCAGGAGGAGAAAGGGACGACAGAGGATGAGATGGCTAGATGGCATCACCGACTCGATTGACATGGGTTTGGGTAAACTCCGGGAGCTGGTGATGGACAGGGAGCCTGGCGTGCTGCGATTCATGGGGTCACAAAGAGTTGGACATGATTGAGCAACTGAACTGAACTTTGAAAAATTATTGCATTTTCTCCAGGTATGGAAATTTGTGGACTCTATTTCTATTCTTTTGGTGAATACCTTTACACTTTAATAATAAAATTTTGAAAGTGAAATTTGCTCTGTCATGTCCGACTCTTTGCCACCCCATGGGCTATAGCCCACCAGGCTCCTCTGTCCATGGGATTCTCCAGGCAGGAACACTGAAGGGGCTGCCATGCCCTCCTCCAGGGCATCTTCCCGACCCAGGGATCGACCTTGCGTCTCTTATGTCTCCTGTGTTGGCAGGTGGGTTCTTTACCACCATGTCACCAGGGAAGCCCGCTGCCTCCTGAAAACCTACTTATTACCGCTGGTCAGGGTCAGTCTGTCCGCACTGGTGGGAAAGGGAGAGCCCTGGGGCCAGCAGCAGTGGGCCGGGCCCCGCCTCACCGTGTCCGTCTGTCCTCCCCGTCTGTCTCCTCCACAGCTCTGCCCCCAAGGGCTACACATCCTTCAGCATCACTGCCTCCCCAGGAGTGGTTGTGGATGTTGCCCACAGGCCTCCAGCCAAGAAGAATCCCGCAGGCTCGTCCCAGTGGCCCCTGGAGCCAGGGCTGGACGTGAGCCTGAAGCTGAGAGTGGCCAGCGAGAGCGCAGGTGACCAGCAGGTGAGGGCAGCGCCGGGGGCTGGGAGGCGGGGAGGTCAGCAGGTCCTAACAGGTCGGTCTGCCAGCATTGACCCATGGCCTCAGCCACTCTCAGAGCCTCCTTGTCTCCGGAAGAGCTCATGACAGCTTGTTCCAGCCATAGCATCCTCACATTGAGATGTCAGGGCCTTATGGAGGTCAGGGTTTTGATTCAATTTATTCATTCAGCAAATGTTTAATAATTGCCTTCTCTGTGCCAGGCACAGTCAGAACCTGAAGATTTTAATGAACAAGAAAGATGAGATTGCAGCCCCTGTGGTGCTTGCAGCCTATGGGCGAGAGCATCACATAATATAAACAGCAATTGTGGGGTCTGCTGTGAAGCTCGTCAGGTTGCCCCCGGGAACTCTGGTCTTTGCCCTTGCATTTAGCTTCATATGGCTGCTGTAACAAAGGACCACAATTTTAAAGCAACAAAAACATATCCTCTCACATTTCTGGAGGACAGAAGTCTGAAATCAAGGTGTCAGCAGGACCATGTTCTTTGGAATCGGTTCTTTGAGGAGAATCAGTTCTTTGCCTCTTCCAGCTGCTGGTGGCTGTTGGCATCCCTAGACTGATGGCCACATGGCTCCAAGCTCTGCCCCCGTGGCCCATACCTCCTCCTCAATCTCTCTCTGCCTCCTTCTTAGCAGGACACTTGTCATTGGACTTAAGGCCTGACTGGATAACACAGGATGATCTTGAGATCCTTAATTACATCTGCAAACATCTTTTTTTTTCCCCAAATGGGGTCACATTCACAGGATCCAGGGATTAGGATGTGGACATATCTTTTGGGGAATCACCATTTAACCCGCTGTACTCACATTGACTATAGATGGATAAACAGGAACCTCTGGAGGTTCTCACACACAGATCTGGGCCAATAACCACTTGTTCCCAGCAGGGGAGGCCAAGCAGTCTCTCCCTGGGGGCAGATGGTTGTTTCCTGTTGTAAGAACACAGACCTTGGGCATCAAAGCTGGTCAGCGAGTGAGTAATCAGGGAAAGCTTCCTGGAAGAGGCAGCAAGCTGAAGGACGGTATGAATGACCTATTTAAGAGGGGTAAAGAGGAGCGAGGGCTCACCATAGAGGACCCAGCCTGAGTGCGCAGTCTGGACAAGAGAGGGTGAGATGTGTGTCGGGAGAGCTGAGGATCCGGCCTGAGTGCGCAGCCTGGACAAGAGAGGGTGAGGTGTGCGTCGGGGAAGCTGAAAGAGGCTTGTGTGGAAAGAAAGGAGGGTGGAGAGAGGGAGCCAGTGTCAGAGGGTTTGGCTTCCGGGACCTCTTTCTCTTGGGGCAACAGGAAGCCAACAGGAACCTTTCCTCCAGGAGCAGCGAGACCATATATGTGCATTAGAAAGACCCACTGGCTGCAGTGGGGTGAGTCGATCAGATCCAGGCAGGGCGACCAGTCAGCAGACGGACACCACGGTTCAGACGCAAGGTGACGGCAGCTGTGAGGTTTCTCTGGATGCCCGCCGCCTACAGGGCAGGTCCAGACACCTCAGTGTGGCCCCCGGGAGCTCTTGGGTTTGTTCTGGGGAACTCCCCTCCATCATCTTGCTCGGAAGTGTGGTTCCTGATGCCCGGCCAGGCGGGGCCGATCAGATGGGTTCTCCCTGGATTTGGAGCCTTGGGAGACGGGAGCTGGTGTTTCTCGATCTCAGCAGCAGCTGCCCTGAAGGGGCCAGTCCCCGCTCAAAGCCCCTGCTCCCCGTCCGTGGAGTGCTGGGGCCCAGCCTTTCCGAGCCTGGTTCCTCAGGGCTCCTCCCTCCTCCTGCTGGCCAGCGTTCCCTGTGGCTGTCAGCCCGGCCTCCCTCTCATGCCTCTCCCATCACACCCCCAACTGCTGGGCTCCTGCGGCCCCTCCAGGACCCCCCTCAAAGGGTGCCTCCCCGGCCCCCTGCAGGCAGAGTGAGCCCTGGGGCCCCGGCTCCCGAAGGACCCTCTTCTATGCATCACGGTCGCTTGAGTGTCCTGCGGCCCCTCCAGTCGCACCCGCTGGGGTGTCCCCAGTAGGCTGGGGGCCCCGTCCCTGTCTCCTGCGCTCCCCACTCCGAGCTGGCACGTAACAGGCCGTTTAGTGTTTGTTGAATGACTAAGGAAGTCATTGGTGGTTTGCTCCTGTTTTGCAGGTTCAGATTTCATACCATGGGCCCGCACCCACCTCGGCTGAAGCCCTGCTCTACGTCACTGGGGTCGGTAAGTGACGCCCAGCATCTCGGAGCTCAGCCCCTCCCCCTCCACACACACCCCACGCAGGAGAAACTACACCCCGACGCTTACTTGAGACCAAGCAGAGAAAAGAAGAATTTCTAGACAGCCATACATCTGGCAGTTCATAAACATTCCTTCCCCAGCCCGTGAACCACAAATACAGCTGGAGATAGGGCATTTGCACGGAGATTCAATTACATCTCAGTATTTTATTTCTCAGCTTAGGAATTGGCATGTGGATTTTCAACATATGAGTCTCTGTACCTTTTTGAAACCTCAAATATTTATCAGAAAAATAGATGATGATACTGTCTTACACAATAATATAGACCAGTATCCCCCAAATGATTTACATCCCACCGTCACCATTTTTGCCATATCAGTGATCTATACTCTATTTAGTATTCTTCTTCAAATAAAGTATGTTTTAACTTGCCCTCATATTGGACAATAATATCACAATACCAGCATTATTTAAATGTACATTAAATATATGAACAGCACGTGAAGGTTTCACTCATTTATTTCATAATAAATGTCATTTATTTATTTCATTAATAAATACAAATATAAATAAATTTCATTCATTATTTCATTAAAACACATTTTAATAATTTTATTATTATTATTTAGCACTTCCTCTATGCTGGACAGGGTGCCAAGACTTTACATTTAAACCTTACAACAATCCAATGAAATTGCCACTATTATTGTCCCATTTTACAGTTGAAGAAACTGAGGTACAAGAGGTAAAGAGACTCGCCCAAGATTACACAGCTGGTTAGCAAAGGAGCCAGGAAGCTCTGGCCGCCGGGTGCTGTGCTCTCCGGCACAACACTGACATTTGGCTTTGTGTACATTTGAAAGGTCGTCCAGGTCAGTCTCGTTCTGTGATCTTTAAGGTCACTACTCGGTTATCACTGGATGACCGTGTCGTCCTGTGTTCTGATGAGGGGGAAAGCATACGCCTTCTCACCCACGCCGTTTGGACAGAGCAGCTGCGTCTGAGGCTGTGGTTTGTCCCGCGTGCAGAGAATGAAAAGGCAGGCGGGACTGAAGCAGCCACTGTGCCCCTGCTGCTGCTCACGGGGGCTGAGGGTGGGGCCAGAGGCTTTTGCGAGGGGACGAGGGGTCCTTGCAGGAGCTCTGCCTCATACACCCACTGGGGTGGGTGGGAACTCTTTCTGAAACCCTGCGGTGGGGGGCGCACGGGGCAGACGCAGGGTCTGGCTGGCATCCCGGTGGTGGCAGGGCCTCCACCCAAGAAGGATGCCTGTGGTCAGGAGCCCCTGCTCCTCTGTTTGAATTGCATCCAGACTTCTTGGGGGACACGGGGGTGCTGTGTCTCCTCTGAAGGGGAGGGAAAGAAGCCTTCGTGCAGGTAAATCTCCTGGGAAAAGGACTATCCGTCTGGGGCCAGACCAACCCTCTCCTCTTATTTCCTGCGATTTCAGAAATCTCCTTGAGTGCAGACATCAGCCGCACTGGCAAAATGAAGCCCACGGGAAGCGTGAAGGACCAGGTACACACATCTTGACCTTTACCGGGCCCTGAATGGCCGCCTGACTCTGCTGGGCTCGCCTCACACGCCCCCTGGTGGTGATGGGGTGAACAGCACCATGTGTCATATATCCAAGTTAATAGGCCAAGAAACACACGTTTAGGAAGAAAAAGAAAATTAAAATCACCAATACCATCATTGTTTTGGCTCATACAGGTCCCATCGAGTCTACAAAACTAGATTTTCATGATTGCAGATTCAGAGAATGTGTCATCCCACAAACTGAAACCTAGATTCCCTCAGTTCATGCAGAGCAGAGAAAACCTGCAGGCAGGTCTTGACCCCGGCCCCAAATTCTGGACCGTGGAGGATTCTAAGATGGCCCAGCAGTTAGGACTCCACGCTTCCACTGCAGGGGTCCTAGGTTCAATCCCCGGCTGGAGAACTAAGATCCTGTATGAGGGACTTTCCGGTAATAAAGAGCCCGCCTGCCAACGCAGGAGACATAGAGATGTGGGTTCGATCCCAGGGTCAGGAAGATCCCCTGGAGGAGGGAATGGCAATCCACTCCCGCATTCTTGCCTGGAAAATTCCCACGGACAGAGGAGCCTGGCGGGCTGCAGTCCATGGGGTCACAGAGAGTCAGACATGACTTAGCAACTAGACAGAGACGAAGTGCCCCATAGCCAAAAAAAACACCCCCTGTGCTAGAGGTCAGCGCCTGGCGGGAAAGGCTCACACGGGGTGAATAACAGAGAAAAGAGGCAGTGGACGGAGGAGGGAAGGGGGCAGGTGGGGCGGGGAGGGTATGCTGCAGAAATGCAGGGTGGTGGGGTACCCAGGCGACGAACTGTCTTAAACCTCAGGATAAACGCATGGAGTCCCTGAAGCCCCAAAGCTGCCTGCACATTTTTATGCTGATCTGGCCTTTAATTAACTAATTAATAATGTTTTTGGACACGCTGCACAGCTTGCAAGATCTTAGTTTCTCTGCCCTGGGCAGTGAAAACGCCAAGCCCTATTCACTGGAGCATCAGGGCAATCCCCATGTGCTACTGTGCAAGCCCTATTCACTGGAGCATCAGAGCAATCCCCATGTGCTACTGTGCACTTAAGGATGCTAGGACCTGTCAGAAATGAGGATCCCCTTGTGGCGTCAGTCAACACTGAAGGGAGGAGGTGCAGCTCTGGGAGTGGGATCCGTCCTTCTGTCTTTTTCCCAAATTGCAGTTGTTCCCTGGGGCCCAACGCTCTGCTACAAACAGAAGATGTCATCACTGCTGAGATTCTTGACGGGAGGGGCTGCTCCATTTGCTTTCATCTTTGCAGAGATCGCAGCCAGCTCTGAGAATAGTGCCCACACATCCATGAAAGGGTTAATTAAGAGTTCTCATAAGAGGAGCTATTTAGATCTGAATCTTGACACAAACCTTTAGCTCAGTTTGGTTTGCCAATCCAACAGTTTTTAAAAGCTGTTGAAATGAATTTTACTGTCTTGGGCTACTATCTTCATTTTTTAAATTTTTTAAAGAATTTTTTTATGTGGACCATTTTTAAAGTCTTTATTGAATGTGTTACAATATTGCTTCTGTTTTAGGTTTTGATTTTTTGACCACGAGGCATGTGGGGTCTTAGGTCCCTGATGAGGGATCAAACCCACACCCCTGGCATTGGAAGGCAAAGTCTTAACCACTGAACCCCCAGGGAAGTCCCTTGGGTTCTTTTTTTAAAATAGATGAACTGAATTTGTTTATGGCTTTGAGGGGAGGCAAAAATCCACTCTCGGGACCAAAATACTACCTGATGTGGGAGCAAGATGTGTAAACCGCACGGGACTATGAGGTGCTCAGCAAGGTGGCGGGCTTCCCCAAGAGCGGGAGGGGTACACATGTCCCTAAGCGTGCCCGTCTCTGCTGGGTCCACAGAGGGCCTGGACCTGGGGCCCCCGCGGGCAGGGTGCCATCCTGCTGGTGAACTGTGACAGAGACAACCTCGACTCTTCCGCTGTGGACTACAACGATGACCAGCTTGACGACAATGGTAAAGACCCCCAAGATCTGGTGGACATAGGGGTTTTGTCTTTTTGTAAAGTCTTTTGTCCTGAGCCTTGCAACAGCCCTCAGAAACCAGGGTTATTGGAAGCATGCTCTTGTTAGCACACGGGTTAGGTAGGAGAAGGAGTGGACAAGGGCCCTGAGAGGGTGTGACCCGCCCAAGGTCACACAGCAGCCGGGGAGGGCTGGGAGCGATGTTGAGTGTCCCGATGCCGCCTCAGGGCCCAGTGTCCATCCCTAGCCTGTTGCCCAACCCAAACTTCTGCTCTTAGGTCAAGCCTGCAGCCCAGAATACTTTAAAACAAAAGCCTGATGAGAGCTCCAAACTCAGGTCAGAATGGCCCTGAGGCCCAGCCAGTCTGGGCACTGCTCTAACCAGTTTGGAATTATTAACTCAACTGATCCTTCAGCTCAAGGCTCAGAAGTATGTATGGTTCTCATCCCCACTTTACAGATGGGAAAACTGAGGTACAGGGAAGTCAAGCAACTTGCTCCGGGCCGCACAGCTAGTAAGTGTGTGGCTCAGGATTTGAGCCCAGGCATCCTGACATCAGGGCAGGTTTAGGGGCACAAGACAGGTTTAGGAGCCCTGCTGGCACACCTCCGAGTCGTGGCCAGGATGGAAGACGCACGGCCCACCTGTACTGGAGGAGGGCGCCCAGGGAGTGAGGGCATCTGGCCAGGGCAGCGGCTACTGCCTTCCTGTGGGAGTTGCTGGAATGGCCTAGAAACAGATGCAGTTTGAAGTTGCGTGCAGTTGGCGTGTCCTGATGCCAGGGGGCAGCGTCTCCATGGCGCCTGGCACACATGTACCTGTATGGACCCTCCCAGGGGCAAGGGGCTTCGCGCCTGTGACTGCAGCCTTTCCGTGTGGGCTCTGGGCTTAGCCCTGCGTGCTGACAAGGAAGCAGAGGTGTGGAAGCGGAAATAACCCCCAGGCTCACACAGACCCAGGGCGCACAGCCTGCCCGCTCCAGCGCCCGTCACCATGGGACCCTCGTCTGGCTCTGCTTTCCCCACGACTTTGTCAGCCGCCATTCAGGCTGGTTCATTTCCCACGCAGGCCCCAGGGAGATACTTTTCCACTCATTCACTTCACAAATGATTATTGAGCATCTGCCTTGTGCTAGGCATTGATCTAGATGCTTCTCAGAGCCGGGGACAAAGCAACAAGCAAGATAGACGTGGTTTCTGCCTCGCCAAGCTAACATCCTAAGCTCATCCTGGTGGGAGGGGTCATGTCCAAAACCTTGATTCGCTTTAATTCTAAAATGAAAACGGTCATTTAAAAACTAGAAAGAGCATAAAGAAAATAAAGCCAGGTGATGAGATGAAGGGTGGTCCGGGGGGAGGGCGATCTCAGGGGCTGACGTCTCAGGCACGCCCTTCTCTTTCCAGACCTGAAGGACCTGTCCCTGGTGACCCTGAGCACGAAGACCCCCAAGGACTTTTTCAGCAAGCACCAGCTGGTGCTCCATGTGGCCAAATCCGAGATGGACAAAGTCAGGGTGTTTCAGGACAATGGTGAGTCGTCTGGCCGTCACCTCAGTGTTGCCTCCCCGCCCCCGCCAAAGGGACCCGGCCTCTGCACACCCGAGCTCCTACCGTGCACCAGGTTCTAAGAATCAAGGAAGCAGCAGGGAGCAAGTTGGAGGGCATCTCTGAAAAGACAGGCACAGAAAGGGCGCAGACAAAACACAGGCGGCAAGACGAGGTCTGCTGCCGGGTGAGCGCAGAGAAGGGAACGCCCCCCCAAGCCCTGCCGTATCGGTCTGTGTGTCCGTCTCTCTCTCTCTCTCACACGCACACACATGCACACACGCACACACACAAGACTCATTGACAGGAGCTGTCTTGCTTTTGTTTTTTAAAGCAATTGGGTTTTTTTGTTCGTTTGATTTCTATGTTTTCTTGGCCACGTCGTGTGGCGTGCAGCAGTCTAATTCCCCAACCAGGGGTTGAACCCCCTCCCCCTGCAGTGGAAGAGCGGCGTCTAACCCATGGGGCTGCCAGAGAAGTTCCCACAGAGGTTGTTGAATCCAAGCTGACTGCACATAATAACTGTAACATGTAATCATTTGTTCAACAATCTGCTGATCAGAAACAGTAGCTGCTCAGTGGCTTGGGGGCACGTGCCCCCGAGAGCTAGGTCAGCTCCAGGCACAGGGAACAGAGCAAAGAACTTAGCAAAGTCTCTGCCCTCAGCGGGATGGGAGCGATGATGTGGGAAAAACCGTTGTCTGCAGCCCCCGAAGACACTAAATGCTGCACAGAAGGATGAAGCGGGGGGGGGGAGCGGGGTGGCTGGCGGGGAGGCCCCCCAGAAGGTCACTGAGCAGAGGGAGATGGAGGGGCACCAGGGGAGGGCGCTCTGAGGCAGAGGGGAGCGCAGGTGCAAAGGCTCTGAGGTGGACCCAGGGAGGCCAGTGCGTCTGAGAGCACCAGGCAAGGTTTGAGAGCGTGAACAGGGTAGAGAAGAAAGGCCAGAGGGGAGGGGCCGGGTCAGGGAGGCAGGGAATGACTGTGGCTCCTCGTCTGCATGGTGGGGGGTCTGTGAGGGCTGTGCTGAGGAGCACTCCGACTTGACTTACTTCCGTTCAGACCACAGGGATTAGAGTGACATTGGTTTGGCCACAAACCAATTCCTTGCCTCTGCGGAGGTATCACCTCCTCCAGGAAGCCTTCCCTGACCTTCCAGCACTTATTGCTATCTGTGATTTTTGACTGTCTTTTCTTCTCCCTACTGTGGTGCTAGTGGTGAAGAACCCGCCTGCCGATGCAGGAGATGTAAGAGGCAAGGGTTTGATCCCTGGATTGGGAACATCCCCTGGAGGAGAGCAAGGCAGCCCACTCCAGTGTTCTTGCCTGGAAAATCTCTGGGACTGAGAAGCCTGGTGGGCTAGGGTCCATAGGGTTGCAAAGAGTCAGACACGACAGCAGTCACTTAGCATGCATGGATGCACTTAGCCAGTAGACCGCGTGCTCCCTGGGGCCAAGGACAAAGACTGTCTCCCTGACCCTTTGGAGTCAGCTGCGAGCAGGTGATGGGCAGGGAGTAGATGAGTGACAGAATGAACTATGACCCTGCTGGGCTTTCTGTAGCGCTGGGTGGCTCAGGCCCCCCATCACTCCAGTCCGGTGACGTTGCTGAGGCTCAGTCCTTTCCCCCTGAGGAGGGGCTCAGGCTCTTCTGAGACAGGGACACGGCGCTGAGCCCCCTGCTCGCTCCTAGGGGGCCAGCAGCCCTCCAGGTACAGTGTGGTCCTGGGGCCCCAGCGCCCATCTCACCTGCTGGAGCTCCCTGGCGGCCGGCACAGCACGGACTTCTACGTAGAGGGCCTGGCCTTCCCCGACGCCAGCTTCCCCGGGCTGGTCTCCCTCCACCTCTCCCTGCTGGACACGTCCAACCCGGTAGGCTGGGGGCCGGGGCTTCCAGGCGCTGGCCCAGCTGGGGAGGGGGCTCCCGTTGCCCGGCGGGGGGGCCGGTGCTGGGGCCTGGCTGCTCTCACAGCCCTGTCCCCCCCGCAGGCGCTCCCCCAAAGCCTGGTTTTCCAGGACAGCGTGGTCTTCCGCGTGGCCCCCTGGATCATGACCCCCAACACCCAGGCCCCGAAGGAGGTGTACGTGTGCAGGTGAGGGCCCCAGACCCCCCAGGGAGACCCTGGGCAGCACCCCGGAGGGCTGCGTGCCGGCGGCACGGATGGGGTCGGAGGTGCTCCCGCTGCTGAGGGCAGAGGCTTGTTTGGAGCCCTGAGCAGGCAGGGAAGTCATCGTGGGCGGTGTTTCCATGTCACTCTCTGGCCCCGAGGCATCCTGAGGGCAGCTTTAGCGCCTGGGGGCCTTTGGACTTTGCCAGACCCAGAAGATGAGAACTCTGGTCCTCTGGGTGAGGCCTCCGGGCCCCCACGAGGGCGGCACTCATTTCAAACGTCCGTTCCTGACCAACCTCTGAGCTTCCGTTCTCGACTCTGGGGCAGGACACACGGAGGGCGGGGGCCCTGGGCATCCATCCCGCCATCCGGGGAGCCTCTGATAACCACGCAGGGCCTCAGGGGGCCTTCCCCCCTCTGCTTCTTCCTTCCTCTTGGGGGAGGGGGGCTGAGAATGTAACCTAGTGGTCAGGACGCAGCCTGGAAGCCAGCAGGACCTGGACTTGAATGCACGTGGTGTGACCTTGACTTTCACCTCCTCGCTGGGCCTTCTTTTAGGCGGAAGGGTGCCCGCTGGTTCCCCTCCTGGGTTGTCAGCAGAGTTCAGGGAAACAGCTTGCTGAGAGCAGAGAGACAGGGCGAGCGGGGGTCTCCATCGGGCTCCAGGGGTCTCGAAGCACCCACCGTGGGGGTCCCCTCCTCTGCCCCGGCCTCAGCTCCTGCTCCGCCCTCAGTCCAGCTCGCCCCCTCCGAGCCCAGCCAAGGCCCCTGGGTGCAGGATCAGGGGCACTAAGGGCCTTTTCTTTCTTCCTGATCTTTCTAGGTTATTTGAAAACGAGGACTTCCTGACGTCACTGGCCGCGCTGGCCAAGAAAGCCAAGTGCAAGCTCATCGTCTGTGACCAGGAGGAGAGCGTGGATGACCGGTGGATGCAGGTGTGCGGCCCTCAGGGCAGGCGGGCTGGGCACGCGGGGGGCACGCCCCTATGGTCGAGGGACACGGACCCGGCTCCAGGGGCTTGGCCCCGCCCCCCGCTGGCCACCCTTCCTCGGCCGGGCAGGGAGTGAAGAGCCTCCCAGGGTCCCTGCAGACGGGGGCGGCTCAGGAGAGTGGCCCTACTGACATTTACTGTGTCCACGGCCTGCTAGCTGTGCCACCGAGATAACCTCCTTCCTGCTCGAAAAGTCTCAGACAACTCAGGAAACTGCAGAAATGCTGCAAAGCTCGGGGGCTGGGGCTCAAGCGGCCGGTCCAGCGGCCCTGCCTCCACGCCGGCCTCCACGCCAGGCCACAGCCCTGCTCCAGTGTCTTCCAAGGCGCCCGTCTCCTCCTCTCAGCGCCCATCTACTCCTTTCAGCTACCTCCCAATCGAGTTGCCCCACGTCCGCCACCCTGGATCAGCACTCCTTTCTGTGCCAGGCCCCCCACCCCACCCCGCATCCTGCCGTGAGCCCCTGGAGGGCCGAGGGCGAGCGGTCAGCTCCGCACCCGCCCCTGACATCGGTGGGCCGAGTGGGCTTCCCCGCCTCCCCTTCCACTGCCCTCCCTGACCCACCACGTCCCTCCCCTGTTCCTTCTCTCCAACTGCCCTCCCCATGCCCACCCCCACGTCCACATCAGGCCTGTCCGATCCCAGTTCAAATCCCCCCCATAAATGTCCTCAATCCCTCCAGCAGGAATTCGTACTGCTCGCTTCTAATAATACCTTCTAACCCCAAAATAGGGCCTCCCTGGTGGCTCAGATGGTAAAGAATCCGTCTGCACAGCAGGAGACCCGGGTTGGATCCCCGGGTCAGGAGGATCCCCTGGAGAAGGGACTGGCAACCCACTCCAGTATTCTTGCCTGGAGAGTCCCGGGGACAGAGGAGCCTGACGGGCTACAGTCTGTGGGTCATAAAGAGTCGGACACGACTGAGCGACTAACACACAGCCCCCACATAATGCCCTCTCTTCCCTTCCCATCATTCCGCCTGTGTTAGATCAGACTACGCGAAATGGCTGAAATGTCGCCGTTTTTTATCTCAGAGAATGGCAGTTTGAACCTCCAAGATGGTTCAGCCTAATAGTGTTTTATGTCCAATGTCACGCCTGCCGGCTGGAATACTGGCCGGGTGTGCACCCGATCCATTCTGCGCCCTCCCGTCTCTGCCCCAGGGGCTCAGCTGGGGCCTTACCCGCCCTCTTTTGGGGCAGGATTACCTCTGCCCTCCAGGCCTCAACTCAGCAGTGCTCTTTTTAAATTATTATTATTTTTCATTTGTGGGCTTCCCTGGTGGCCCAGTTGGTAAAGAATCCACCTGCAATGCGGGAGATCTGTGTTCAGTCGCTGGGTTGGGAAGATCCCCCGGAGAAGGGAAAGGCCACCCACTCCAATGTTCTGGCCTGGAGAGCCCCGTGGACTGTATGGTCCATGGGGTTGCAGAGTCGGACACGGCTGAGCCACTTTCACCTCACTTTCATTGTTCGTCTGTACTGGAGAGTAGCCGCTTCACAAGGCGTCAGTTTCCGCTCTGCGGCAAAGCGGGTCGGCTACACGTGCACACGTGCTGTGCTCAGTCGCTCAGTCGTGTCCCACTCCGCGACCCCGTGGGCTGCAGCCGGCAGGCTCCTCTGTCCATGGGATTCTCCAGACAAGAATACAGGAGTAGGTTGCCATGCCCTCCTCCAGGGGATCTTCCTGACCCAGGGATCAAACCCAGGTCTCCCACAATGCGAGCGGATTCTTTACCATTGGAGCCACCGGAAGCCCAGGAATACTAGAGTGGGTAGCCTATCCCTTCTCCAGGGGAGCTTCCTGACCCAGGAATCGAACCAGGGCCTCCAGCATTGCAGGCGGATCATTTACCAGCTGAGCTACCCGGGAAGGCCATTTAGGTCATCACAGAGTGCTGAGTAGAGCTCTCTGTGCCACACTAGAACCTCTTTACCAAGTCTCCCCTGCGCCATCCCAGCTGCTTTGGGGTCCCTCCTCTGTGTTCCCCAGATCCCTCACCCCCTCCCAGCACTGGGTGCAGAACGCCCAGCTCTTGGATTGCCCCTCAAGCTCAGGGCCCATGGCTGGTACACCAAGGGTCCCTGGCACCCACCAGGAGCAAGAGCGAAGGGCACCCAGATTGATTCCTCTGCACATGGATTCAAGTACAGGACAGTAAGCTCTGCTTTCCCAGAGCCCCTCTTCTGGAGTTGAATAACCCCCGTGCATTTGCCCTTGACCCCACGGGGAGAGAGAGCAGATGGTTCTCCAGCCCCCATCCCTGCGCCGGGCGTCGGGACCCAGGCAGCAGGTGTGACAGCCTCCCTGGCACTCTCCCTGCGCAGGACGAGATGGAGATTGGCTACACCCAAGCCCCGCACCAGACGCTGCCCGTGGTCTTTGACTCCCCGAGGAACAGAGGCCTGAAGAACTTCCCCGTCAAGTGCATGCTGGTACGTGCGGCGCGGGGGGCACCAGCGCTGAGCGCCCGCCTCCCGCCTCCTTCCTGGCATCCATCCCCCGCCCCACACTTAGCACCCGGCAGGGGCGTAGTGGGTAGGATGCCCGAGCGGGCATCACATGGGTGGAGGGCAGTTTTTAAAATTATCTGTTGTGATCTTTTTTTTAAGTTTGTATTTCTGTGTGTGCATGCGTGCTCAGTCGTGTCCAACTCTTTGCAACCCCCTGGGCTATAGATAGCCAGGCTCCTCTGTCCATGGGATTCTCCAGGCAAGAATACAGGAGTGGGTTACCATTTCCTCCTCCAGGGGATCTTCCCTACCCAGGGATCAAACCCAGGTCTCCTGCATTGGCAGGCAGATTCTCTACCGCTGAGCCACCTGGGAAGACCCTTTTAAAGTTACTATTTTATTTTAATTTTCTTTTTCAGCTGCACGGCTTGACATGCGGGATCTTAGTTCCCTGACCAGGGATCAAATCCACACTCCGTGTGTTGGAAGCGCGGAGTCTTAGCCACTGAAACTTCAGAAAGCCTCTGGCCGGGATATTTCTGTTATGTGATGAGATCTGGATTTGGCTTCCCAAAGCCCTTTCCGGCTATGAGCTCACACTGTCCCTCAGGAAGACCCTACTGAGCGTGTAGGTCAGCACCCTGTAGGGGGCTGTGGGCATTCTTGCTCCACTGGAGATGCTCCTGGGACCTCCCTGGGGTCCAGCGGTTAGGGCTCTGCTCTTCCATGGTACAGGGCACAGGTTCAACCCCCGGCCAAGCAACTAAGACCCATGAGGGGTGTAGCCAAAAGGAAAAAAGATGCTCTTCGGCAAGGTGGGGGTAGGGCCCGGACCAGAACCTTCCTCAGTATCCAGCTGGAGGCTCTGTCTTTTGAGTGGGAGTCTGACTTTCAGGGGCTCCCCTTGGGACATGCAGGGTATTCAGGACCAGGGTGGTCATTTCCTCGAGGTGACTTTATCAACCAAGGTCTCTATATGTGTTTAGGGGGTCAGGTGAGGGCGACATTTCAGTGAGTCATGCTTGACTAACCGGGCAGCTTCCTGCAAACTCAGCACAGAATAATAAAAACAATAACAATAATAATGGTTACATTTTTGAGCTCGCATCCTGTGGCAATCACCATGCTGAATGCCTACATGAGCTCATATAATTTGTCTGACAACCTCTAATAGTAGGTGCTATTACTAGGCCCATTTTATAGATGAAGAAACTGAGGCTCAGAAGGTGAAGCGGCTTTCTCGAGGTCACAAAAAAGACAGTTAAGTTGGAATTCAAACCAGGCCATGAGCACCCTGCCCCCTGCTTTCCGAGGAAGACCCCAGGCCTGTGCTCTGAGCCCTGACAGCCCCTGACCTCAGGCACCCAGGGAAGACGAAGGAAGAGTGTGGGGTGCGAGCTTTGCTGCGGTGAGCGGCTCCCAAGGGGCATTCTGTCCCCCAAGGGGAAGGAGCTGCGGTGAGCGGCTCCCAAGGGGCATTCTGTCCCCCAAGGGGAAGGAGGTGACCTTGCCCACACAGGAGGCTTTGAAAGGAAACTTGAGTTTAACTCGCTGGCTCCCCTGTGCTGAGCGGTGCCGAGGCAAGGGTTTACTGGGGTCATGATGTCTCTGCCATTCGGTTCAGTTCAGTTCAGTCGCTCAGTCGTGTCCGACTCTTTACATCCCCGTGGACTGTACCACACCACGCTTCCCTGTCTATCACCAACTCCCAGAGTTTGCTCAAACTCATGTCCATCGAGTCGGTGATGCCATCCAACCATCTCCTCCTCTCTCACCCCCTTCTCCTCTCGCCTTCAATCTTTGCCAGCATCAGGATCTTTTCTAGTGAGTCAGTTCTTTGCATCAGGTGGCCAAACTACTGGAGCTTCAACTTCAGCATCAGTCTTTCCAATGAATGTTCAGGACTGATTTCCTTAAGATGGACTGGTTGGATCTCCTTGCAGTCCAAGGAATTCGCAAGAGTCTTCTCCAAAACCATAGTTCAAAAGCATCAATTCTTTGGCGCTCAGCTTTCTTTATGGTCCAACTCTCACATCCATACATGACTGCTGGAAAAACCATAGCTTTGACTAGACAGACCTTTGTTGGCAAAGTAATGTCTCTGCTTTTTAATATGCTGACCACTAGAAGCTGAAAAAGGAAGGAAAATCATTCTCTCCCAGAGCCTCCAGAAGGAGCCAGCCTGCCACCCCTTGATTTCAGTCCAGTGAGGCTGGCTTCAGACCTCTGACCTCAGAACAGTGAGAGAATGGACGTGTGCTGTTTGCCGCCACTGGTCGGCCTACAGCGGCAGCTGGAAACTCACCCCAGGCAGGAAGGTGCGGCCCATGCGGCCTTCCCATGAGGATGGAAGGGTCACAGCCTCAAGGGCAGGCCCATTGCAGCCCCAGGTCGGGACGTGACCCCGTGCGGACCAAGATCATCTGCTGTAGAGACAGCTCGAATCGCAGACTGTCTGACTTTAGCTTCCGCTCTGAAAATTAGGATAAAAATGACACCTTGCAGATTTATTTTTACGCCCGAGTTAAAGTTTACGAAGTGGCCCCAGTGCTCAGGGGTAACGCATCCACCTGCCGATGCAGGAGTCGCAGGAGACGTGGGTTCGATTCCTGGGTCAGATAGATCCCCTGATGGAGGAAATGGGGACCCACTCCAGTATTCTTCCTTGGGAAATCCTGTGGACAGAGGAGCCTGACAGCCTATAAATCCATGGAGTCACAAAGAGCCGGACACAACTGAGCGACTGAGGACGCACACACGCGCAGGGTTAGAAGCAGCGGGCGCCCCTCCGAGGCCCATAAACCCCCGCTCTTGCCCGCGCTGACTCAGCTTGCCTTCAGAATCCCTCAGGTGGTAACGGGACCTGCTCTGAAGTGGCTGAAGGATTTCTTCTATGACCAAGCTCGTCTTTAAACCTGGACCCCATGCTCTCTTCCCCAAGACCCTGGGTTCTCTAACTCTTGGCCCCTGCTTCTCCCACCCCAGGGTCCAGATTTTGGCTACGTTACTCGAGGGCCTCAGACGAGCAGTGTGACTGACCTCGACTCCTTTGGGAACCTGGAAGTGAGCCCCCCAGTCACGGTCGGGGGGAAGGCGTACCCACTGGGCAGGATTCTCATTGGGGACAGCGGTTACCCCAGGTGAGGAGAGGAGGTGGGGGGGCCTGGACTCAGGGGCCCAGGGGAGTGGGGTGCAGCAGAGGCCAGAGCAGAGGGCTTCCCTGCTGGCTCCCAGCCCAAGAGGGCTCAGCAGGGACATCCCTGGGGTCCCATGGGTTAAGACTCCACACTTCCAACACGGGGGGCCTGGGTTGGTCCCTGGCTGGGAAACGAAGACCCTGCATGTTTCTCAGCACAGCAAATAAAAAAAAAGAGGCTCAACAAACTTGAGGGACTGTGGGAAATTGGAGCACACAGCAAAGAACACCCAGTGAGGAGCCCAGCAGTTCCAAGCTCAGCTCGGCCACTTACATGCGTCGGGTCCGTAAATATTTGCTGAGCACCTGCTACGTGCAGGCCCTGTGCTAGGAGCTAGCAAGGAGTGCGGCCCTGAACAGGACAGGTAAGCCCCTACCTCTGTCCTAGTGGGGAAGACGCGTCACAGAAAAGCATACAAAGAAGAATTTCCAGCAGTAAAAAAAAGCGCAAAAGACAGGCAGGAGAGGAGCGGGAAGCAGCGTAGGGTGACCCAGGAGGCCTCTCTGGGGCGGGGCCTTTGATCCGAGGCCCGATGACAAGGAGGACGTGGCCGCATGCAGATCTGGAGCAGAGAGTTCCTGGGCAGGGACTTCCCCGCTGATCCAGCGACTGAGACTCCGCGCTCCCAACACAGGGGAGCTTGGGTTCGATTCCTGCTCAGGGAACTAAATCCCATATGCAGCAGCTAAGAGTTTGTGGGCTGCAGCTGAAGCATCCACAAACCACCACTAAGGCCCAGTGCAGCCAAATAAATAAATGGTTTTTGAAAAGATCATGGGCAAAGGCCCTGAGGCAGGAATCAACTTGGTGGGTTCAAGGTCAGAGTGGCTAAAACAGAAACTGACCAAGACAGAGTGAGGGGCCAGATCACAACGGTCCCTGGAGGTCAGGGCAGGGAGAACACGGAAGGCAGGAAGGTGAAGGGGTGTCCGCGAGGGCGCACAGCTAACAAGGGTGCGCTGACTCGGTGGGACCAGCTCCACACCCCACGGCGACGCTGCCCACAACCCCGGCGTCCAGGCTGAGTCAGCAGGCGGAGCTTGCGGAGGCTAAGCACTGGCCCCACGTACTTGACTGACCCCATGCCTCGGCTGTCCCCAGTGATACTGGGGCGACAATTTCTAAATTCCTCAGATGGTAGGAGATGTAATGATAATAAAAGGCATCCCAGGGTCTGAATCCCTTCCCTGAAGAATCCTGACTGCTTCACCAAGTCCCAGGCCCTCAGAGACTTCCTTGGTAACTCCCACCCTTGTGGACTCCCCCACCCCCAACTCCCCATGAAAGTGAAAGCTTTAGTCACTCACTCACTCATGTCCGACTCTTTGTGTGTCCATGGACTGTAACTCACCAGGCTTCTCTGTGCATGGGATTCTCCAGGCAAGAATACTGGAGTGGGTTGCCATTTCCTCCTCCGAGGGATCCTCCTGACCCAGGGATCGAACCCTGTCTCCTGCAGGGCAGGCAGGCTCTTTACCAGCTGAGCCACAGGGACGCCTGTCTGCCCATTGCTGCTGTTGCTGTTCAGTCGCTCAGTCGTGTCAGACTATGTGTGACCCCGTGAACCGCAGCACACCTGGCCTCCCTGTCCTTCACTATCTTCCGGAGCTGGCTCAAACTCATGTCCTCTGAGTCAATGATGCCATCCAACCATCCCATCCTCTGTCGCCCCCTTCTCCTCCTGCCTTCATCTTGCCCACCATCAGGGTCTTTTTCCAGTGAGTCGGCTCTTGGCATTGGGTGACCAAAGTATTGGAGCTTCAGCTTCAGAGTCAGTCCTTCCAATGAATATTCAGGGTTGATTTCCTCTAGGATTGACTGGGTTGACCTTGCTGTCCAAGGGACTCTCAAGAGTCTTCTCCAGCACCACAGCCCAAAAGCATACCCGTCTCCCCATAACACTCCTATGTTGGCAGCAAGGAGAGCCAGGAGATGCACCGGGCCCTGCAGGACTTCCTGGGAGCTCAGCAGGTGCAGGCCCCTGTGAGGCTGTACTCTGACTGGCTGTCTGTGGGCCACGTGGACGAGTTCCTGAGCTTCGTCCCAGTGCACAAGAAGGTATGGTCCGGGGGGGCTGCCTGGAGGAAGCCACAGGCCTCCTTCCCAGGTTCCCAGACTCAGCTCTGCCTCTGCCGGGGGTGGGGGGCACTGACCTTACCTTCCCAACTCTTCTTTCTCCCTCATCCAGAAGGGGGCATGGAAGAAGCAGCCAGCCTAGGTCCAAGCCCACACTCCCCACACCCTAGGCAGAGCCTTCCTCCCTGGAAGCCCCGGGACCAAACTAACCTCTGACCCCAGGGTTTCTGCCCCCAGGGCTTCCGGCTTCTCCTGGCCAGCCCCAGGTCCTGCTACAGACTGTTCCAGGAGCAGCTGAAGGAGGGCCACGGGGAGGTCCTGCTGTTCCAAGGGCTCAAGAGTAAGTTGGCCACGCCCGTTCTTTCCCCTGGAAACCTTCCTCTGCCTTCACGTGGTCTCCCATCACCAGATGGAATCACTCAGACCACTGGGATCCGCCCAGCCACCGGGCACCAGGTGCTGTGTGAGCACTTGGGGTGCTGCGTGAACAAGGAGGAGGAGATCCCTGCCCTTGGGACTCACAGTCCGGGTCGGGTCGAGTGAGTTCAGGAAGCAACTAAACACAGGGGCTTTGAGGGGTGTCTGGGAGCAGCCCAAGGAAGGCTTCCTGGAGGAGGCAAAGATCAGGCCTGAGTATGAGCGATGAGCAGGAGTTGGCCAGATAAATGGGGCAGTGGGATGGGACTAAAGATAGTTCAGGCAGAAGGAACAGCCAAGGCTCAGAGGCAGGAGAAAGCAAGATGTGTTTGAGGACCTGAAAAAAAGTTCAATCCGGATGGAGCACAGAATAAAATATTTTTTTTAGTGATGTCCACAGACTCAGGCTGGAGTCAGAGGTTGAAGTCACTACAACTGACAGTTTTCACCCAGTATCTGTATTTGTGCTGGAGCATCAGGCAATGGTCAGGCCTCTGTTTGCCCCTCAGGGAATGGGATCCCTTTGGAGACAAGAGAATTTATGAAACTGAAAGTAACACTCTTAATAAGAACTTACCCCGGGTAAATTATTTTATTAAAGTCATTTACCTCCCAGATGCTCATAACAAACCTGTGTGTTCTGAATCATTGCTGTCCCCATTTTATAGATGGGAAAACTGAGTCCCTACTGGACATTCTGGGAAGAGCAAAGTGGATCTCTGAATTCACCTGCTTCTTTTTCTTTTTCTCCATGACAGGAAAAACGCAGCAGAAAATAAAGGACATTCTGTCAGACAAGAAACTGAGAGAACACAATTCCTACGTGGAGGTACTAGCCTGGCCGCTCAGGGCCTGACACTCGCCCCCACCCCCGCTCCCAGCTAGCCTGGCCACTCAGGGCCTGACACTCGCCCCCACCCCCGCTCCCAGCTCTCTCCCCCGAGGTTAGAAGCCGAGGACAGAGCCTTCTGGGTGATCAGTCCCAGGATCTGGGTCGGTGTGTGTGTGTGTGTGTGTGTGTGTGTGTGTGTGTGTGTGTGTGTGTGTGTGTGTGTGTGAGAGAGAGAGAGAGAGAGAGAGAGAGACAGGAACACAGTCAAGGTGAAGCACAGAAAAGAGAGAGTTGGCAAAGTCAGAGAAAGACAGGGCAAACTCCAAAACAGGCCCGGAGGTGTGAAAGAGGCCAAGTGCCAGAGTGACCGGGAAGGTGGGGACAGTGAAGCGGAGACCGGAGGGGCTGAGCAACAGCCGAGCAGGAGGGAGGGCCGGGAGGCGCCCGCGTGCCTTCCCGACCCTGTCTCAGGTCCTCCCGGATAGACCGGCCGGCCTGCACCCCCCACCCCCTGCAGTCCTCGCCCCGCCCACCGCTGCCCCTCCTCCCACCCCTAGAAATGCATTGACTGGAACCGGGCAGTGCTGAAGAGGGAGCTGGGCCTCACCGAGCGGGACATCGTGGACATCCCCCAGCTCTTCAAGCTCATCAAAGACTCTCGAGGGACCCCCAAGGCCGAAGCCTTTTTCCCAAACATGGTGAGGACGCGGACCTCCGAGCTCACCCAGCTTTGCCCGCTGTCTTAAGTCCTAGAGGCCGCTTGGGCCGTGAATCCAGGAGGCTTGGCTCTCTGCTCACCCCTTGGGGTTTGCGTGGCCCTCTCCGGCTTGCAGAGCCTTTAAGGGGCAACCGCCTGGGGGTGGAAAATCTGTGGTCACCTCCGCTTTACAGATGATGCGCAGGGGAGTCAGGTCTCTGGCAAGAGCTGGGGTTCAGAGCTTGGGGTCTGGCTGCAGTGCCCGCTGTGGGCTTCCTTGTGTCGGGCCAGGTGAGAGCCAGCCGAGTGGTCTGCAAACTGGATTCCCTAGGACGCTGGGGTTCCGAGACAGGGCCTCCCTCACATGGTTTAGATTTGTTTCCGTTTTATGCTTTGAGATACTGCAGGAAATTTTGTTTAGAAAAAAAGATTCCTTGGCTCAAAGGAGACAGAAGGGAGCCCCCCCCTCAGCCTCCACTCCTGAATGAAAGTCCTCAGCCCCACGCAGGTCATTCCTTTCCGCAGTTTAGCCCAGGGGGACAGAAAGCTGACGCCTGTGGCTGGCAGTGCAGCGTCTCAGACGAAGGAATCAGGAATCGCTGAGGGCTGACTCGGTTCCTCCTCCGTGTGAGGCCCCAGGTGGAGCCCTGACGGGAGCTGGGGGCGAGGGCCTGGCTGTGGAGAAGGCGGAGAAGTCGAGAGTGCCAGGCCCCCGGCACGGGCTGAGTCTGAGCACCCAGATGTCCCTTCAGTGACTCATAAGCCCTGGAGACTGACTCCGAGCTCACTACACGCGGCACAGGCTGCATACCTGTTCTTATCCAACTGTCAGAGCCTGGACATGTGTTTGGCTCTTTCTGCTGATGAGGCGCAGAGAGGCCAAGTGACTTGCCCGAGGCTGCACAGCTGTATAATAGTGCTGGGATTCAAGTCCACAGGCCACCTCCCAATATAATACCTTATGTAAACGACTGTGGAGGAAGCACAGTTGTTTACATAAGGTATTATGTATGGAAAGTGCTATAAAATGGGTAGTCACTTACTCACCGGATCGTAATATCAGCAGATCCTTATTAAATGCCTCCTCTGTGCCGGGCACTGTGCTGGAAGCTATGGGAACACAGAGGATGACAAGTTGCCAGAGTCTGGAGAGTCACCGGCTGCTTCACAGAGGCAGTGGCATTGGAGCAGGGCCTTGAGGAACCGAGTTTGCCGGAGGGTGGCAGCGAGGAGGGAGGGAAAGGGTGGAGACCACGGACCCCAGCGTCCGAGGCTTGGGTACAGGACCTAGCCTCGCTCCCTGGCCTTCAGTGGCTCACATCACCTTTCTGGGCCTCAGTTTGCTGGCCTGTGAAGTGGGCCTGTTAGGGGACACTCAGGTGGAGCCGCAAGCCACACACCGCTGCCGCTGACCTGGGCGCCTCCTTCTCTGCAGGTGAACATGCTGGTGCTGGGGAAGCACCTGGGCATCCCCAAGCCCTTCGGGCCCGTCATCAACGGCCACTGCTGCCTGGAGGAGAAGGTGCGGTCCCTGCTGGAGCCGCTGGGCCTCCACTGCACCTTCATCGACGACTACTATGCCTACCACGTTCGGCAAGGGGACGTGCACTGCGGCACCAACGTGCGCCGACAGCCCTTCTCCTTCAAGTGGTGGCACATGGAGCTCTGAGCCGGCCGCTTCCCTCGGGGGCTCCTGGCCGAGACCCCGGCTCAGCTACGCAAATAACTTAGTTACGTGAATAACTTAGCTACGCGAATAACTTAGTTACGTGAATAACTTAGCTACGCAAATAACTTAGTTACGTGAATAACTTAGCTACGCAAATAACTTAGTTGCGTGAATAACTTAGCTACGCGAATAACTTGGGTGCTTTGTCTCTGTCACATCAATTCACGTCTCATGTGTAGCTGTTCTATACTCGTGAAGGGCTTTAAAGCGATGTTCTTGTATTTTCAACAATAAGCTTGATTTTTACAAGACCATATTAAAAGGTTGATCCCAGGGTGATGGTCTGACCTCCTGTGATCCTACCGAAGCTTTAGAGATGGGAGCAGCATCTTCCCAGCAGCTGTGATTTCTCAGTTCTAAGGACGGTCAGCTCTTACTCAGCCAGCCCATCAGCTGATATCTCTTATCTCCTAGAGGAGATATTGTTTCTGCCAGGTTTAATTACCAAAAAAACACCCCACACACATCTGGACCAAATATTCGATAACATTATTTATCAAAATAAATTTATTAAAAGTATTCAAAGACCGCTTCAAAGTTGAGGTGCCATCAGGACGGTTTTTGGCACTCTTAATGGACACTGTCATTTTCTACACGAAAGCACTCATTCTAGTACACACAGCAACTGACAGTTCAAGCACAGGCCGTTTCAGCTTTAGAGTTGTGTGAGACAACAGTACTGCTGATCTGTAGTCGTAGGAACTTCAGGACCCTTGCACACAGTAAACATGTTACCTAGAACTGAAGAAACTACAAGGCCTGATTCAGGGAAAGATGTCCAGCCAGCTAGCTAAGGCCACATAATCCCAGACCTAGTGACTGTAAATGCTTCTGGACCAACAGTCTTGCATCATTATCTTTCAGTCTCAAGCTCCTGCTTTGCCGGCGTGAGACACACCACATTTAGACCACACTCTCTCTCTGGGGTCCATCAGTTACAGAAGCTGTCCCGGGACCCGCTTCTCCTACATGGCGACCGGCTTCTTGATTCACTACCCAGCTCTGAATCAATAGTTCCGAGTGACGTTTCCTGGATGCCCGGGCTAAACTAAGCTCGGTCTTTTCTGCAGGTGACGGCCTTTCCCCTTAGGAGAGAAATGAAACAGCCCCTGTTCCTGGGCTCCCTTTTCCATCTCCTGTAGTCTGGGGTTCTGTGGCGATCTGTGGCTTTTTACACAAGTCCTGGTAGAATTCTGACTCCTAGAAACGCGGGTAAGAGTTGTTCTCCATCAAGCTGTACACCCTTTTCTGGGCAGTTGTGAAGCAGCCACAGGGAGCCTCCTGTATGCTTTGGGCAATCAGACTTTTGGTTTGAAAGTCTATGTTGATCTCTATTGGAGCTTCTTTTTCTATGAAGTCAGTATATATTTTCTTTGCTTTTGAGGACTGCTTTTGGTGACTTGGTTTTTTGGAAGTCTTCACAGGCCAGCCAGAATTCAATACTTTCTTCAGATTTTAAAAAAGCCCTGAATACAGCAAGACCACAGTTACTGGCTAGAGCTCATCAAACACTTCTGACCACAGCTCCACTTCCTCGGGAGAAGGTTTAATGAAGGTTTGCTGTTGGCTTTGCTCGCCAGTTTTGGGCTTCCCAGGAAAGGAGGAATTTTGCAAGGAGCTCAACACGGCTCTTCCGATCTCCTAACGGGGTTCGCTCATGTCCTCTCGCTTCCCTCGCTCTTGGGGCGGGTGCCAGCGCTTTCGTCCGTGGGTCCGCGGTCATGCTGGACGGTCAGGAGCACAGCGCTTTGCATCACCGTCCTCCAGCTGTGGGCGCTGCCCCCCCACTCCAGGGTTCTTGCTGGGAAATCCCGATGACAGCGGGGCCGGGGGGCCACAGTCCACGGGGTCGCCAAGAGTCGGACACGACTGAGCCACTAAACAGCAACATGCAAAGTGTGGTCCTGGTTCATGAGAAAAAAATAAAATTCTAAATGTAGACCGGTCACAGAGACGCCAGGCAGAAAGAGCAGCAGGGGTCCAGTCCCACCAGCTCAGGCGCCTCCGTAGACCAGTGTTGTTTACCAGGTTTGAGGGCAAAGATGCAGCCTAAGAGTTGGGTTCTGGTTCACGGTGTCCTTAGGAAAGAAACAGCACACTCGGGATGCAAGAACCCAAGGGGGTGAGAGCTCCGTCCCCGCGCTCAGCGTCTGCGGCCGTGCGCTCTCCCTCCCGTTGGCCGTTTCCACTCCACCAGCGTGAACGCCCCGTACAGTGGCCCCTGTCCCTCGCGTTCCCTGCTGGAAACACGCGGCACGGATAGGAGCCTCGGGCTTTATGAAATGAGGTCATGACTCCCCGCTGCGTCCTTCTTAAATGTTTTCTTTCATGCCCTTGACTTTTGGACTTAGATTCCTCTCTAGAAAATAAAACTCGGTGACTTGAGGTCTTGAAAAGGCCAGAGTTTGGCCGCGTACAGCCTGGGGAGCTTAGAAAACATCCAGAGATACCGTTTTCGGGGGGCGCGTGGAGAGCGTGATGGTGGGAAAATGGTCATCGGGAGGGTCTGCCCTCACACGGCCTGAGGAGGGAGGGGTCCACACAGCAGGTCACGGCGCGCTTCTCTGAAGAGTCAGCTGTCCGCACCCCCAGCCCTCCTCGGGGGGAGGGACAGAAGGGGCCGGGCACAAGGCGAGGCTGCGTGAGGCTGTCCCCAGACCTGACCAGGAGGGCAGCTTGGAGCAGTGACTGAGCTCAGCAAACAAAAGCTGCACGTATCGCCAGATCCCTGGGGCTGCAGAAGGCTGGAGAGATGAGCTCATGGTGCAGAGTAGCCCTTGTTCCTGTTGTTGTATAGTCGCTAAGTCATGTACGAACTCTTCGCGACCCTGTGGACTGTAGCCTGGCAGGCTCCTCTGTCCATGGGATTTCCCAGGCAAGAATACTGGACTGGGTTGCCATTTCCTTCTCCAGGGATCTTCCCGGCCCAGGAATCAAACCTATGTCTCCTGCATTGGCAGGTGGATTCTTTACCACTGAGCCACCTGAGAAGCCAAAGCAGCTCTTCTCTTAGTCACTCAGTTGTGTCCGACTCTTTGTGACCCTGTGGACTGTAGCCCACCAGGCTCCTTTGTCCATGGGATTCTCCAGGCGAGAAGGCAAGAATGTTGGAGTGGGTTGTTGTTGAGTCGCTCAGTCGTGTCTGTCTCTTTGTGACCCCGCGGCCTGCACCACAGCAGGTTTCCCTGCCCTTCACCATCTCCCGGAGCTCAAACTCACGTCCCTCGAGTCGGTGATGCCACCCAACCATCTCGTCCTCTGTCACCCTCTTCTCCTCCTGTCTTTAGTCTTTCCCAGCATCAGGGTCTTTTCCAATGAGTCAGCCCTTTGCATCAAGTGGCCAAAGTATTGGAGTTTCAGCTTCTGCATCAGTCCTTCCAATGAACACTCAGGGCTGATTTCCTTTAGGATGGACTGGCTGGATCTCCTTGCAGTCCAAGGGACTCTCAAGAGTCTTCTCCAACACCACAGTTCAAAAGCATCAATTCTTCAGAGCTCAGCCTTCTTTATGGTCCAACTCTCACATCAAATGACCACTGGAAAAGCCACAGCCTTGACCAGACAGTCATGACTGAGCGCAGCGACTGTCAAACTTCTGAACTGAGGTTGTTTGGTGACTGTTTCATGTCTGGTTCCTGGAGACAGACTCTGAGATGAAGGCTTCCACGCAGGAGGTTTTTGGTGGGGTGTGGGGGTGCTCTTAGGAACCACACGTGGGAGGGAGTGGGGAAGGGGCAGCAGGAGATGATGAACTGGGATGCAGCGGCCACCGGCCACCGAGGGTTTGGGAAACCCCCCGGGATGCTCTGGGGCCGGGTCTGCAGAGTTGTCCTGAATTGAGACAAGCGGCCTGCCCATTGTCTCCTCACGGTGTGTGTAGCTGCCCCCAAGGCGGAGTGATGATGACCTTGGGAACTGGCAGTAGACGATTTTAGGAGAGGGACTTTCTGTGAGCAGCCAGAAGCCATCGCCTGCAGCAGCTGGGGAATTCGTGCCTCCACCCCAAACATCATGGTGTCCGCCAGGGACGCTGGGACTTGACTGTCTCAGAGTGAGGCAGAAATGTCACTGCGGGGCTGAGGCAGGACTTCCTACACGGGCTGAGCATGTGAGGAAGTGTGGAGATCCACACTTCAAACGAGCGGTCTTACGATCCGCTGGTGAGCCTCACGGCCTAGAGCAGCTGTTCTCCTTTCTTGGCTCAGTGACCTTGGCGGAGACGGGGAGCTGGGTGACCTTGCGCAGCGGGGCTCCTTCATCCGTTCTTCCCACCAATCCCTGCTTGGCCCTGCTGGGAGCCGATGACACAGCTGTGCTCAAGGAGCCCCCTATCACCTGGGGAGGGGACGCAGCTGCCTGGACCACGCCCCAGGAGTTTGCAGCTTTAACAAGCGCCATTCCTTAATCATTTTTGCAGCCATCAGAGCCCTGGGAACCACTGGTCCATCACTTACCAATTTCCAGGAAACCCACACCTTAGGACCGAGGCCCCAAAGTCTAGAGATGCTGCCCCGTGCCCCTCTCCTGGCCAGGGCCCCACGCACCCCCTACAGACACTTGCTCCTGACTGCTTCCAGCTGAGTTAAGCCTCCAGTGCCAAGGCTAGCTTGACCAATCCCAGGCTCCAGCTTTCCAGCTGGAGGCCAGAGCCCCAGGCAGCCAGCCTCAGCCCCTGCAGGCCTGCAGGCACTAGCTGCTTAATGAATTGGGATGCCCAGCTCTGCCCCCAGCTGCACCTCAGCACCGCCTCTCCTCCCAGCAAACCTCCGTGGAGAAAACCAGTTACATTCTGGCCAGCTGCTACAGCCTCCTTAACAAGGGGGCGGGCTGCAGTGGCCCTGAGCCCATAAGAGGGGCGGGCGGTGGGGGCGACCCCGGGGTTGTCAGAGGTTACCGTGCCGGGCGTGGTCAGCCTAGAGGGCCGTGCCATGGCCTTCCGGAACGTCGTCCCTCTGTCCCTGGACAGCCCAACCCAGGCTGTGTGTGTGCTGGGCATGGAGATCTTCTTAGATGTCAGTGGGTGAGGAGCTGGGAGCGGGTCTGGGGCAGGGGGGTGGAGAGGCCAGGATGTGGCTCCTTGCCTGGGGCGCCCTTGGCTTATGCGGGAGTCGGGGGTTAACTGCACGCTCTGTAACGTTCTCTGCTGTCCTGCTCCATCTCAAAGAGCCAAGTTCGGGTCTTTAAGGGCCTCCCGGTCCTGTTTCTGCTGCTCCTGGGCTGTGGGACCTTAGAAGCACGTTCCTTGCCCTCTCTCAGTCCCCTTCCCCATGAGATGGGGTGAGGGTGGCCCCCGAGGAGGCCGTGCGGACTGACTGAGGAAGGCTCCTGTGAGCTGGAGCCGCGGTGGGCTGTGACACTCAAGGCCCCCGCCTTCCCCCGGTCACGGCACAGATCTGCCAGGCCTTGCTTTTCCCCCGTAGGGATCCTCGTGGCTCAGACAAGGGGCCCTTCCCTCCTTGGAAGGTGGGCGTTCATGAATATGCTATAGCTTGCTAACTTCCAGAACATCCGCGGTAGGCAGAGCCTGGGCTGCAGCTTGTCAGCGGGCAGGCACAGGGGTCCTGGGAGCAAGGCGTGGTGAGGGGAAGGCTGAAGCTGTGTTAGGACCCAAACCTGCCTTGACCCCGAGTTAGGGGGCCTCAGCACCGGGAAGGCTGTGGGCCCCCCTCCAGCTGCACCCCGGCCGGGAAGGTGGGGGCCCCCCCTCCAGCTGCACCCCGGCCGGGAAGGTGGGGCCCCCCCCTCCAGCTGCACCCCGGCCGGGAAGGTGGGGGCCCCCCTCCAGCTGCACCCCGGCCGGGAAGGTGGGGGCACCCCTCCAGCTGCACCCCGGCCGGGAAGGCGGGGATCCTGTGCGCCAAGCTGTCTGCTCGCCGGCCCCCAGGTGTGCCCCGCGGACATGCGAGTCCTTCTCCGTGGATGCGTCTCTGGGCGTTGCGGTCCGCGTCTGTGGCGCAGCCCCGGTGGAGAGCAAGGAGGAGCCGGCCGCGACCCGCTGGCCCCTGTCGCGCCCCACGAACGTGCTGGTGGCGATGACGTCCGCCAACTTCGCCGAGGACGAGGGCAAGGTAGGCCTTTGGGTGGGGAAGGTGAGGGCAGCTCTCCCAGGAGGCGCTGACACAGGCCCTGGGGCTCCTTCCTGACAGCTGGTGTTTCCTGAGCTCTGAGTGTGAAAAATTCAGAGCCAAATGCTCTGTCTGATCATATTCAGTGCTTGCAACCAACCTGTGAGGCGGGCACTCCGTGACCCCATTTCACAGACAAAGAAATTGAGGCAGGGAGTAGGGGAAGCGCCCTGCCCAAGCCAGTAACTGGCTGAACAAGGATCGAGCTCAAGTGTGTCTGTCTCCTCCATTCATGCTTCTGACCACCCCACTAGCGTCCAAATTAGCTTTTTTGAAGTCTGGCCTAAAAGGTTTCAGCAGTAGGACTCAGCCGGGCTTTTTGATTTTGAAGGCTGGTCTCCCGGGTATGGAGCCTCTTGATGAAACTTAAGAGCTACCACGTGTCTGATGCTGAGTACCAGGTATCCCGAGGTCGGCATTCCCTCCGTTTATGCGTGAGGAAATGGAGCCTAACGGCACAGACCCAGGATCCGAGCCCAAGCCCGTGCCCTTTCCCCTGCGCAGGCTGTCGCCCTGCTGGGGCCCGTGATGGAGAGGCGGCCTCTCGCCCCGTACAATGGGCTCGGCCAAATCCGAGCGGTTAGTGGTGGCTCTGAGTAATCAGAAGCACCTGATGCCCAGGCCACGGGCCCTGCCAACCTCTGGGCCTCGTAGCTCCCAGGTGACTCCAGTGTGAGGCTGAGCAGGAACAGCTGAGGGAAGCACGTTTAGGACCAGGGGGCTCTTGTTGCCAGAACTTTCCAGAGGATAATTAGCAGGGAGCCAAGCTGGGATGACTGAGGGGGAGTACACCCGCCCCCCTACACCCGTGTCCAGGGCAGGTAACTCCCCAAGAGGCAGGTGAAGTGCAAGTCGCTCAGCCGTGTCCGACTCTTTGCGACCCCATGGACTATACATTCCATGGAATTCTCCAGGCCAGAATACTGGAGTGGGGAGCCTTTCCCTTCTCCAGGGGATCTTCCCAACCCAGGAATTGAACCCAGGTCTCCCACATTGCAGGCAGATTCTTTACCAGCTGAGCCACAGGGAAGCCCAAGAGGCAGTTGGACACTTATCTGAGCGTCTCAGATAAGGACTGAGGCTGTCATGCGGCCCAGCTGAGCCCAGAGCACCTGAGAAGTGTCTCTGCCTAGGGCTCTGCCTCCAGCACATCAGGACTGAGACGCTTACCCCAGGCCCCAGCTAACGGCTAGTTCTGTGGTTCGTGATGAAGGCCTGTGGTCAAGGCCAGAGGCTGAAGGGCAGGGCTTTCTCCAAAGTACAAAGATTCTCTGCAAGCAGAGGAGGTCGGTGTGAGACCCAGAACAGGCATCCCCCACCCCCGGTGGCCTTTTTGGGCAGCTTGGCCCATCGGAGGCCCCACAGGCTCACAGCCCATCTCGTGGGGTCCCAGGAGGGGCAGGTGTAGCGGGCAGGACATGGAGGGTAACTTAGAGCTTGACCTCTAGAGCCGGACAGCCCAGATCATAAATCCTGTTCCACCCCTTTTACTGGCTGAATAATTTAGTCCCTGGTTTGTCTGCCCTGCGGTTAGAGCCTGCCTGGATGGGCGGTGGTGAGGCCTCGGTGTGGAAGGACTTAGAGGGTTGTGGCGCGTTACACCCGGGGGTTGTAACAGTCCAGTGACCCTGTGCTGGCTCCCAGGAAGACGCTGGAAGCTCAGAAGCTCTGACGTGAGACCAAAGTCAAACGGCCAGACTGGGGTATGGGGCCCCGCCCCGCCCCGTCCACTAACGCTCGGGGGTCCCGGGTGGTCTCCACAGGTCCTGGTCTTCTACCACCAGCCCGACGAGGACGCACCTGTGGCCACGGCTGTGCTCCACCTCACGGGCGTTGGTGAGTGTCCTCCCGGGCCCAGGGGGACTGCAGGGGCTGTCCCTGCAGTGAGAGGCCCCCGCGGACTTGCTCGGTACCCCCTTCCTTGGTCCCTCAAAGCTCAGCCGCTGCTCTGCCAGCCTCGCTCGCTCTCCGAACAGAACACAGGCCGTCGGGACCCCTCGTGTTCGCGTCCCCCACCCACCCGTGTCGCCGTCCTACGCCCGGCTTCTTCTCTTACAGTCAGTGATGTCTGGTCCCAAGTTAATCTTAACGAGGACCAACTCTTTCCCTCACTCAAGAGCACTCCTTCAGCAGTTCTTACTGATGGAGCAAGCCTTCTTTATCACTGGACTGCCAGGGAAGTTCCTGCCCTCTTAGATTGTTCCAGAACAAGCTGTATCTAGTCCCTTAATAGAAACAAGTTGTGATGCCTGTTCTCTTAAGGAATGAGCTATAATGTCTGCTTTTAGACTAATTCCATGGTGTCTTCAAACTCTGCTCCCCCATCTCTTGCATCCTCAGTTGTTCCTCACCTTCCCTTGAACCCACTCGGACCAGATGCCCACTGCCAAGGGCACCAGGACACCCTCTATTGTCCTCGCCTTAGTGGCCCTCTCTTCCTCTCCCTGGACCTTTCTGCAGTGTTTGTGACCCTGGCGGCCCTTTCTTGAGCCATTTCACCTGAAACACCACAGGGACCCTGTGCCCAGATTTCCGCCTCCACGGCTGCCCTTTCCTTCTCAGATTCCTGTTCTAGATCCTTCATTGGCCACCCCCGCGCCCCCAACTCGCCTGACGGGGTGCTGCAGGCTCGGGCAGCTCACGGCTGACTCTCAAAACCCTCTAACCCAGCATCTCCCATAAACTTGGAGGCCTCCTGGCCAGCATAGCTCCTTGAGTGACCAAAGTCTCACACCGAATAACACTGGGCTGATTCCCCCTACCTCAGACTTCTCTTTCCTAATA
Organism: Giraffa tippelskirchi; assembly: GCF_054371585.1. Taxonomy (NCBI): domain Eukaryota; kingdom Metazoa; phylum Chordata; class Mammalia; order Artiodactyla; family Giraffidae; genus Giraffa; species Giraffa tippelskirchi. The sequence goes on along the minus strand of NC_137277.1, from coordinate 191,525,882 downwards.
GTCCTGCCATCCGGCTCAATGGTAGCTCCATCCTTCCAGCTGGTCAGGGCCAAGCCCTTGGGGTCACCCTGACTTCTCTCTTAGCCCCATGTTGATTGTGAATCTTGTCGGGTTACCTTAAGTCTAGCTCAGGTCCAGCCACCTGCCGCTTCTGAAGCTCTGAGCCTGGCCTAAGCCCTGGTCACCTCTGCCCGGGTCACTGATCGGCCCTCAGTGAGGTCCTCGGTGGGGCTTCCTGCTCCGTCCTTGATCTTCTGCAGGTCCAGTCTCAGTTCGGTCCCTAGAGAGGCCCCTCTTTAGAAGGCTGTCAGGTAACATTTCACCCAGTCAGAGCCTGCTCCTGCTTGCCCATGCTCAGATTAAAGCTGGCATCACCACGGCCCACACGACCTACCCAGCCTGGCTCCAGCTCCCTCCAACCCGCAGCCTCTTTCTCTTACTTTGTTCATCCTGTTCTAGGTACTCTCGCCCCTCTGATCCTGGAACTTGCCCCCATGCACTTCTTATCCTAACAGCTTTTACCCCAGATACTAACACGGGTCACTTCCTTGTCTCCTGCAGGTCTCTGTTCACACTTAGGAGGCTTCTGATCTAACCCTGAGACTGCCCTCCGTCCCCTTGTTCCCTGCAGCATTTTGCCATCAGACATACATGCATTTCACTTCTTCGCCCCTTGTCACTGCTGTGTGTGCATGAGCACCCACGCGTCCCTAAGGTCAAGCAGATGGGGCCTGCCTTGTGTGCTGCTGTACCCCTAGGGCCTAGAACGGTACTTGGTTGGTGACAGGCCTCCCTGAGCATCCGTGCCAGGTGCTGAGTGGACAGCAGCAGAGGAGGTCTGTTCCCTTGGCCCTGACATTCCAGTTGAGAGAGAGCGTCCTGGATGTCAAGAGCTATGAACCGGGGTAAAGTCACACGGTAGTCAGCAGGGTCGGTGGAGGGAGGTGGGGTATAAAGACCCAGGAGGAGCCTCTGTGGTAATACTTCGGCAGAAACCTAAATCCTCAGCCCTAACGGGGCTTGGAATTCCCACATATTGATCCCTGGCTGTGGCTCAGCGCGCCAAGAGCTTTCCTGAAGTCTAGGGAGGTGGGCCTCCAAGTAGGCATCACCCGGGAAGAAGCCAAGAGGCACAAATGGCATTGTGACCACAGTAAACCTGTTCCAAGGGCCCCCGGGAGGTTGGGAGAGACCCATGGATGCCTGGGCCCCTCCAGGCTGGCTCACGAGATGCTGTCCGCCTCTGAAGAACTTTCTTCTAAGCCAGCAGCCTGCCCCAAAGGCTGGAGGATCCTAACACCAGCCCCAGGCCACCCTGGGGGTCCTTACCTTCAGCTCCAAGGCTGCGTCTGCAGGTCTCAGTAGCTGAGACCTTTTCCCCTCTGTTGCAGAGCTCTCCCTGGACGTGGACATCTACCGCAGCGGACGCGTTGAGGCGAGTGACAAACAGGCTAAGGTGAGGCTGGAAGCAACCACAGGCTCGTTTTGGCCTTCGTAGTATCTTTTTTTAAGATTTATTTTTTAATGACCATTTTTAAAGTCTTTGTTGAATTTGTTATAATATTACTTCTGGGTTTTTATTTTAATGCTTTGGTTTCTTTGGCCATGATGGCATAGGGAATCTTGGCTCTCCAACCAGGGATTGAACCCACACTCCCTGCAGTGAAAGGTGGAATCCTAACCGTTGGACTGCCAGGAAGTCCTGTGTCCATAGTGTCTCTTTAAAATACATATACACACACACACACATATATATTTGGCTGTGCCAGGTCTTAGCTGCAACATGTGGGACTAGTTCCCTGACCAGGGATCGAACCCAGGCCCCCTCCATTGGGAGCATGGAGACTTAGCCCCTGCACCACTAGAGAAGTCTTACACTGTCTCTTAAGTCAAATTGCTGCAGTACAAATCAGAACAGATGGCATTAATTTCTAACTCTTTCAAAAAATTTAAAATGTCAGTAATTAAGGCATCACTAGGCTCCCATCCTAGCCTGGTCATGTAGTCAGCTAGGCCAGAGGGTCAGCTCTCCCCTCAGCTGGGACATGTCCCCTGAGACCCAAAGGGGCTTCCTCTATGGTCCAGCCGGTAAGGAATCCACCTGCAGCGCAGGAGACACAGGTTCCATCCCTGGGTCGGGAAGATCCCCTGGAGGAGGAAATGGCGACCCACTCCAGTATTTCTGCCTGGGAAATCCCATGGACAGAGGAGCCTGGTGGGCTACAGTGCATGGGGTTGCAAAGAGTCAGATACAACTGAGTGACTTACACTTTCTTTCCTCAAACCCTACCTCCCGTGACCCTGAGCCAAGGTTGGAAAATGGTCACCTGCCTCTAGACCTTCACCCTCCTCTCAGCCACTCACCTGACGCCACTGTCCCGTTCTGTAGGCTCTTGAGTTGACGAACTCGGATGTAGAGGTCCCTGTCGCCCTGGAGGAAGGCTTGATTCTACCCCCGAAGTGGAGTAGATCTATAAAGCCAAGGACTTCCCTGGCTTCAGTCTGAACCAGTGTTCCTGTCTTCTTTACAGAAAAACTGGGTCTGGGGCCCCAGTGGCTGGGGAGCCATCCTACTTGTGAACTGCAGCCCTTCTGTCGTGGGCCAGCCCGTGGACAAGAGCAGGGTGCTCTCCTCAGAAGGTGAGGACGGGCCGCTGACCCAGGCCCATCACCCCTTCCCTCCCTGGGCTCTGCCCCACCCCGCAGCAAACCCAGACTCCAGGCTGACTCCCTGCTCTGGGCCCTTGAGCCTCTTGTCAGTGGATGGATGGCTTGGAGACTGGCTTGGTAACTGGGCAGAAAGGGGCCCTGAGGCAAGAACACAGGCTCTGATGTCAGATAACAAACTGCTGTTACTTCCTGGCCATGAACTTGAGTATGTGAATTTTGCTGGTTTTGTCTCCCACCTGTAAAACGGGGGTCACACGATGGACATCATAGGTGCTTGAGAAGACTAAACAGACCTACCAGGTGTAGGCCAGACCCTTCCTGAAAACCCACTGGCAGCCTGGGGGCAGGGCCCCGAGTGTCCTGGCAAAAGCCCTCTTGGATCTGGTCCTGATCTGTGGTCAGGGTGTAGATTCCAAGTCTCAGCAGTAGAATGGGGTGTCCTGGTTCACACCAAAGCTGGAGGGGAACCCTTGCTGGACTGACTGTGCCAGGCCCTATTCTAGGAGTTTGTGGGGACCCATCTGCCCCTTACAACTGAAAGGGTAACTGCCAGCCTCACTCAGTGGGCCCCCAGGATGGCAAGCTGCCTGTGGCCATGTGGGAGGCAAGTGGCAGAGACAGTGACGTGGGCCTGGGCCAGGGCAGGGGGCGGTGGTCTTTGGAGCTCCAGTGTTAACACCAGCCCCCGCCACCCCTGGGGCTCTGGCCTCCAGAAGCCCCTAAACCTTTCCCTTGTCTTTTGTTCAGAAGTAAAGAGTTTGTCCCAGATGGTGCTGAAAGTTCAGGGGCCCAGCTGCATTATAAAGAACTACCGGGTGGTTCTCCACACCTCCAAGGAAGAGTCGGAGAAGGCGAGAGTCTACTGGCCACAGAGTGAGTGTGTGTCAGCCACAGGGTCCCCGTCAGAAGGTTGCTGGGGACCTAGGGCAGCAGGTCAGGGTCTGTTGCAGCCGGACTTGTGTCCCTGAGGTCCTCTGGATGCCACCCCACACCGCACGTGGTTCTAGAAGCAAAGGAAGACACTGTCGTGAAAGCCGTCATCACCTATGGCCAGTGTGGGTGGGAGACGGAGATGCCAAGTCAACGGGAAAGGCTCGGTTCTCAGGGCCGGTCGTTACTGACCTTGAGAAGAACAGTGGAGATAAAGTCAGAGGAGAGTTCCCTGGTGGCCCAGGTTCAACCCCTGGTTGGGGAACTAAGATCCTGCAAGTCATGAGTGTGGCCAGGAAGTCAGAGTGAAATAGGCAAGACTAGTGAACATAGACCATGGAAGGAATCAAGGGAAGTGTATGGCGGTAATAACTGGGTGAGGGCTGGCACGGGCCTGGCAGTGGGGTGGGGGCTGTATCTAAAGATGGCAGAACACAGCACATCCATGTGCAGATGGGACCTTCCAGTGCAGGAGGGGAAATGGATTTAGGAGAAAATTACAGGAATGAGTATACAGTACTCTGAATACAGGAAATGCAAGAGTTAATGGACACAGAACAGTGTCTCCACGTGCTGAGGCAGCTCTGAGGTTTGATCATGTCCTCAGAGGTTGCAGTGTGGTGGTTTCTCCAGCGGCTTGAATGCCAGGGTCTGAGGTCTCGGTGGGCAGCTGGCAGCATGTGCGGGGAGTGGGTAGGATAACGGATCTTGGAACACGAGGGGGACGCCAAGGGGAGTGAGAGCAGGGGGTGGAAATGGGCCCCATAGGAGGGTCTGAGGCTGGGATGAGAGCGTAGAGGAGCTGAGAAAGACGGAAAACAGGTGCCAGATCTGCTTCGGAGGGGGCGTCTGAGCTGTGAGCCTTGACGTTGGCATCTAAGGTGGTGCAGGCCTCAAGTTCATTGAAATAAGGTCGCAGAAGTGCACTGAGGGTCTGGTCTCTGGTGTAAATGGTCCCCACCACGCTAGGGGTGGAGACAGCCGTCGCTGGAACAACCCACGGAGGATGGTGAGGGTGGTGGTCGGGTACGGCGAGGAAGGTGGCAGGTGGCATTATCTGAGAGCGGGCCTGTCAGCAGGGTAGAATTCCTGAGGAATGAAGAGGTGGTCTAGAGGTGCCATCAAAGATCAGAGAGCATCTGCCCCACCTCTAGGCCAGTGGTCCACGGAAGGTAGGAGAAAGCTGCATGGTTCAAGAAGTGCCTACTCGGTGCCCTGGGGCTCCAGCTCTAGAAGAATAAGCGTGTTGCCTGCTCCCAAAGCCCAGGGCAGGTGGACAGAGAGCTGAGGACCGAGCAGGGGCTTGGCATGGAGTGGGGGAGGGCGCAGGAGAAGCCAGGCTGGGCAGGGCCAGGCCCGAGCGGACGAGAGCAGGAAGGGCCTCCAGGTAAAGGTAACTGTTGTGGCCGGTCCTGCTGCTGCCTTTTTGTTTTAATTTGGCTTTCTCGGGTCTGCTGTATCTCAGTCTCGCTCCCTGTGGTGCTTGGGTTCTCTGGCTGAGGCACAAGGGCTCCGGAGTTGTGGCGTGTGGACTTAGCTACTCTGCAGCACGTGGGGTCTTAACTGCTTGACCGAGGATTGGGCCAGCGTCCCCTACCTTGCAAGGTGGATTCTTAACCACATGGACACCAGGGAAGTCCCAGCTGTCTTTGCTGTGTAACGCAGGTGGTGGTTAAGCACCTGCCCCCAAAAGAGGGGAGGATGCCAGTGAGTCCAAGCCCCCACCTTAGTGGCCGGTATATAGGGAAGCCCATAAGAAAATTGTCTGTGCTTCTAGATACGAGAAAAGGCCCCCGGCAGTAGGGAGAGACCAGGTGTGGGCAGCCACAACCCAGTCCTGCGGCTCACCTGCTGAGACCCCTAGGCAGGGGCCCTGCGGGGACGTGGGGGGAGTCTCACCTCTCACCGCCTGGCCCGGGCCAGCGAGGAACCTGCAGGCAGACGGGGAGCAGGGGCCGTGCGGGTGCATCCCCAGCGCTGGGGTGGCCAGCCGGCCCGCCGCACACCCAGGCCAAGCCTGCAGCCGGCGCCCCTGGTGACAAGGCTCTTCTGAGCCGCCTGGAGCCCGTCTGCCTGGGAGCCACAGGCCCCCTCGGTGATCGCCGTGATACAACCCAGAGCAAAAGGCTGGTGAACCAGGGCTGGGCCCCGGCTTGCACTGGATGAGGCTCCCGAGCCTATCTCTGCACAGTTTCTCGCCTTAAAGACTTAGGACGCTTGTCCCAAGTGGGTCAAAGCACAGAACCACCACGAGCCTTCACTTCTGAAAGGCAAGTGGTTTTTGGAGTCCCAATTCCCAGCAGGTCTTTAGAGAGCAATTGGCCCTCACTGATGAACAAAGGTCTAGCTGTGCATTAAGCCCCAAACACCAGGAACCTCGGGACCCAGACAGCCTCCTCCATCCCCCCGCCCTGCTGGGGCTCCCAGCCTGGCTTCTGACCCAAGGAGCGTGACAGCAGGTGTGGCCTGTCCTCCTTGTCTTCTAGATGATAGCTCTACGACCTTCGAGCTGGTTCTGGGGCCTGACCAGCACACCTACACCTTGGCCCCCCAGTGGGACGACATGAAGGATACCTTGAAGGAAACCTTCTATGTTGAAGCCTTAGAGTTTCCATCCGCCAGCTTCTCGGGCTTGATTTCCTTCTCGGCCTCCCTGGTGGAAGAGTCTCAAGACCCGGTGTGTCCCCCTAGTAGACCAGCAGCCCTTGGGGAAGGAGCTATGGAGGAAGGAGGCCTCACACAGCTGGGCAGAAAATAGGGGCACGGTGGGGCTGGGGTGTCATGTCGCCTTCAGGGGAGGGCCCAGGGGTGGGCTGGGCTGAACAGCTGGAGGCCTGGGGGGAAGGGGTGGGGGGACGGGAACCAGGTCTTACATCGCAGCGAGATACAAGCAGGACCCCGTCTTACCCCGCAGCTGGTTCCAGAGACCGTGCTGTACAAAGACACAGTGGTGTTCCGGGTGGCCCCCTGCATCTTTGTCCCCAGCACCCAGATGCCTTTAGAGGTATACCTGTGCAGGTAAGAAACCCAGGCTGCCTGGGCCGGGTCACTTCTATAACTGATGTGTCTGTCAGCAGGGCGGGTAAAGATGACTAGACTTCTCACCAGGAGGGTGAACTCCTTCCCCCGAGACGGTCATCCAGTGCTTGTTTAGATACTTACGAGAAGGGGGCTGCGGCAGTGACCACGGTGGTCCCCGTCTGCTCTTCCCAAGAGACAGACAGCATGGTTTCCAATAGGATCGACTGCTATAAAGCCAGGTATTAATAAAAGGACGGAGGGTAGGGCTGAGACTGTTCCAGCAAGGAGGCCTGAGAAACCAGGAGAGGGTGGGCGAGAGGAGGTGGGGAAAACGATAGGGCGAGGTGGATAGGGCTGGGCACATTTAGGTGTTGGCCTCTGGAGCTGTAACAGACCCTCAAACACTGGTGGTTTGTTTTTTTTTTTTTTAATTTAGTTGTGCTGGGTTCTAGTTATGGCATGTGGGATCTAGTTCCTGACCAGGGATTGAATCCAGGGCCCCTGCATTGGGAACACAGAGTCTTAGCCACCAGACCACCAGGGAAGTCCCGGGAAAGCTGTGTTTTTTGTTTTAAGGGAAGCAAAAAATAGCGGTAATGGATGAGATCCAGCAGAGAAGGGAAAACTTAATGGGGAAGAGAGCAAACAAGTCACATGGCCCTGAACTGCCAGCTCACCCACTGTCTAGGAGGGAGAGTGGAACGCACCGACTCGAGGAAATGTTAGTGGTGAGATGCCGTCTGGTGCCAAGGAACTGGTGAAGGTGCCAACTTAGAGACTTGCCAGTGTGGGGTTTTCCCCAACTATTCTTAGTAAAGAGTTCTAGAGAAGAATAAATACAGAACTAAATCCAACCAGGCGGTGGGGGTTTTTCCAGGCAGATAAGCCCAAGGAGAAGGACAAGCGTGTGATTGTTACGAGGCATCACAGACTCGATGTCGGATATGGAGAAAGGCAAAGGCGTGCGGTGATGGGAGTAAAAGCGGCTGAGAGCCAGGCATCCCGGTGAGGTTGAGCTGCTGACCCAGGGACCAGACAAAGTGAGGGGAAGATGGAGGTGATGGAGCTGGATGGCTGATCTTGGAGCTGGGGAGACCGCTGGGATGGGAGGGCAGAGATAAGACCTTGTCAAGTCCAGGATCGGAAGAGGTCGTGGTGGCCTGGATGTAACATCCTATGGCAAGGAGCTCTGTCCCTCCTCCAAACCCAGTGGAGGGGTAGAATAGAAACAGCTCTGCCATGGAAGGGCCACGAGGGGAGCAGGGTCTGCTGAGGAAAGCCAGGCTTCAGAATGAGAAGGGAGAAGGGAAGGGCTTGAGATACTCTCCTGACAACAGATATCCAGGTACCAGGTCTTCTTTGTCCTTTGTATGTGAAGACAGAAGTTCACTCACAAGAAGCATCTGGTGAAACTCTGATCTAGAGACTCTCCCGTGGAGGTAGTATTCAGGCATGGCTTGACCCAGCTTTTGCCACAGACAGTGTATGAGACTGGGGCTGCCTTTCCTCCCCTAGCACTCATCTCAGACTGTCCCAGACCTTATCAAGCTGGTCCGTTTCCTGTAGTCCTGGGTAGAATGGAGAAATAGGTTCTTTGGGACAGTAGCATGGAAGAGCAATTCAGGTTTTGGATCTGGAGGACAAATTTTTTACACTTCCCAGTGGTGACTGTGCTGGCCTTCAGTTCATGAGGACGTGTTTGTAGAATGGGGTGGCCTCAGTGTCCGCCTCAAACATCGTTTCTTTCCAACACTGAACGGGTGCACACTGCGGACCTCTAAGCCTGGTGCTACGCACGGCGGCACCACGTCCTCAGGGCTTAAGACCCACCCCCTGACACCCATGTGAATATGACAACCGCATTGGCCATCTCGAGGGGGCACTCGGCTGCTCAAGGAAAAAATGCAGCCTCTGTGGAGAGAGAAGGGACATCCCCTGGGTAGACTGAGGCAGTTCGCAGACTGCTGGGGCAGCGGGTGGAAGGGGACTGCAGGGTAGGGACGAGCCGGTCCTAGCGACCCTTGACCTGGCTTCACCGTGAGCTGGGCTGAGTGAGGCTGGGCCGGGCACACCCTGGGCGTGCCAGCTGGGGCTCTGTGGGGGGGGGGGACAGCACCCTGCGCCCCTCGAGGGCAGGGGCACCCTCTCCCCCCGGGACTGAGAGGTCGCGGCAGGTGGGAGAGCTCGGAGGCCTCCCCAGCCTGGCGCATCTCCCGTGGCAGAGAGCTGCAGGCCCAGGGCTTCGTGAGCGCCGTGACGGGGCTGAGTGAGAGCAGCAACAGCCAGGTGGCGTCCGTCTACGAGGACCCCAACCGCCTGGGCCGGTGGCTCCAGGTAACACCCGCCGTGGGCAAGGGGCGGGCCCTCACCCACGTTCACTCAACCCTCTAGTGAAGCTGAGACGGACCAGGGCTGCCTCCGTTCTCAGGACGTCAGCGGGTGCCGAGATGAAATGACTTGCCCAAGTCCTAACCACTAAGGGTAAAGCTTAGAGTCCAGCCTCCTCCCCTTCCAGAATGTTCATGTTCGGGACCACAGAGCACATAGCCCTAAAGCCCCAGGTGTCCAAGGGCCTGACACCTCCAGCTACAGGGTCCAGTTCAACCCTGGCTGAGCAGGAAGTGTCGAGCCCAGCCTTTTGAGGTCCGGTTCTCTGTTCACAAACAAGCCCCGCTCTATGTAGCAGAGATGAAAGAGTACTGACCTCTGCCCCCGATCTCACCACAGCAGAACTCTTAAGTGCTGTGAAAGCAGGAAAACGAGACGATCAGATGAGTTACTAGATCAGCCTCGGTGGTGTGGGTGGTCAGGACGGTCTTCAAACTGAAGAAGCAGGAGCTGGCCGTGCAAAGGTTGGGGTGGGGGTGGATTGGAAGTAGGAGGCCTTCGGGCACAGACACAGCTGAGACCCACCCTGTGTGGAACAGAAAAGCTGGTGTGGCCAGATCAGAGCCAACAATCGTCAGAGGTGAGAGCTAAGTCTTATTTATCGGGGAAATATTAAGCCAAGTTAAGGAAGGGAAGAAACCAATCCCAAGCAAGGTGACGCTGAAAGATATGAATCAGGGGAGTTGAATGTTCTGACCTAGTTTTTAAATTCTTCTTTTTTTTGGTTGTGCTGCACAGCACGTGGGACCTTGGTTCCCTGATCATGCCCCCTGCGGTGGAAGCGTGGAGTCTTTTTACCACTGGACCACCAGGGAAGTCCTTGCCTTAGGTTTTAAAGAGACCCTCTGGCTGAGAAATAGAGCTAGCCTTAGGAAGGGGCAAGAACAGAAGAGACGCTGACTGGAGGGTCTTGCGGTCACACAGCCAAGAGACCGTCAACCCCAGGTGGCTTCCCCTGAATAGTCCTAGAGAGGAGTCTACTGGGAACAGATTTTGGAAATGAAGCCAACAAGGTTTGTTCATGGACTAGGGCGCAGGAGATGAGAGGAGGAAGAATCGTGGGTGACTCATCAGGTTTTAAACCTAATGAACTGAACGGCTGGTCCGGGAAAGCCCCCAGGGCAGGCGAATGCCTGAGTAGGGTTTTGAGGGTTGAGCAGGAGTTTGCAGGAAGATGGAGGAGTCTCTCTGTACCTGCTCTGCGGAGGTGGCCTGTGTAGAGGGAGCATTATGGCTGGAAAACTGAACGTGGGAAAGTAGCTGACGGAGCAAGAGAAACTCATCCCCCGTTTCCCCGTCTCCTCCAGGATGAAATGGCATTCTGCTATACCCAGGCTCCCCAAAAGACTGTCTCCTTGGTCCTGGACACCCCTCGGGTCACCAAGCTCGATGATTTCCCCATGAAATACTCACTGGTGGGGGCTCAATTTGACTGATCTGAACTTGGTCCGCCTTCTCGGGTCTGTGCCTGCCGGGAAGCGATGGGTGCCAGGGGAGAGGGCCCTGGTGGCCTCTGGGGAAGGGGGTGTGGGACTCTGCCGAGGGTCTGGATAGGGGTAAGACAGAGGCTTGAAGCCCCTCTCTGCTGACAGCCTGCCCCGGCTGGGTCTCCTTCCAGAGCCCTGGGGTTGGCTACCTGACTCTGCGCACCCAGGACCACACGGTGGCCAGCATAGACACCATTGGGAAACTGGTGGTGTCCCCCCCTGTGAAGGCCCACGGGAAGGAGTACCCTCTGGGAAGGATTCTCATTGGCAGCAGCTTTTACCCAAGGTGAGGCAAGCGGCCAGGTGCTGGCTGCCCTAACACCAAGGGGAGCGACCCTCAAAGTTCACCTGGATCCGCCTGGTTCCCAGGAGACTCGACAGGCCATCTGCTCTGGGCCTTTAATCCGTCAAGTCAGGCCCTCTGAGTCTTCATGTAGGAGACCAGAGGGAGAAAAAGCAGACCAGCTGCTCATTCTGCGTGGTGATTTCCAGGGTTTCAAATAAAGCACGTTACGTCTGGTTGGCCTGTTGACCCAACAGATGTTACTGCCACAGACGTGTGGCTAGGTTTCTTGGTGGCCGTTAATCTGTTATAGAGCCAGGAAATACTTGCGTCCTGGGGCTCAGTCTTTATCTAGAATCCCTTGATTCAGTCCTGAGTTGAGCCAGAGGGAAGAATTTCACTTTTTATGGAAGTACAGTTGACTTACAAGGTCTTGATTTCTGCTGCGCAAAGTGACTCAGTTTACGTGTGTGTTCATATCCTTCTCCATTACGGCTTATCACAGGATGTTGAATGTCGTTCCCTGTGCTGTGCAGTAGTGAGGGATTCTTAGTAACCACCCCCACCTGCTACGGACTGGCCAGTGGTTAGTGTAGCGAGTTACCTGAAGGTGGCCTGGCTCTCCGCGTGTAGTTGGCCACGAGCCTGGGCCACACCGCCCCCGGGCTATTCTTTCCACCTTCCCTTTAGCAAGGACTCCCGGAACATGAGTCAGACCCTCCGGGACTTCCTCTGTGCCCAGCAAGTCCAGGCCCCGGTGGAACTCTTCTCCGACTGGCTGATGACCGGCCACGCCTGCGAATTCATGTGCTTCATCCCCGCACAGTACAAGGTGGAGGACAAAAAGGTCTGTGTCGGGGGCAGGCGGGGATGCCTCCCGCCCTCTTCTGAAGACTCTTGGAGGTTTCTTGAGGGGAGGCTGGCATCCGACCCGCCTCCTGTTTCCCAGGACTTCCGGCTGCTCCTGGCCAGCCCCAGCTCCTGCTACACACTGCTCAAGGAGAAACAGAAGCAGGGCTATGGGGATGCAACGCTCTTTGAAGGGCTTAGGAAAGACCAGCTCCTCTCTAACGGTAAGGGAGCCCCTCGGGCCCAGGTGTCCTTTCTAGAGCACCATCTCCGCTTTGTTCGTCCGGATGGAAGGGGTCCTCGGGAAGCATGGACGCATAAAATGTGCCATCTTAGAACGTCTTGTTCCCTTTCAGGGTAATTCTGGTGGTACTAGGACAGGCAGATCAGCCAGAAACTCTGGGATGGCTGAGGCTGCTAGGATATATGCAGAGGGGAACTTAACACACGGACGGCTCCGTGTTCTAGGGGGACAAGCTGGATGCTACCAACACCAGTGTCTGGATCCCTCTGGGGAGCGCTGGATTAAGGATCTGGGCATTGGGACTTCCGGGTCTCCTGGTCACCCTTCAGGAGGACATAGTGGGCAGGCTGTGGGGCCTGGTGCAATGGCAATTCTGCTCTGTCCCTTTTGGGAACCTCGATGGAGAGCCAGTGTGGTGCTGTAGTTCTCAAAGTGTGGCCTGAGGACCAGCAGCTTTAGCGCTCCAACTGGGAGTCGGTTAGAAGCGCAGGATTTCAGACCAGTCTTTGGGGTTGGGCTCAGGATCTCATGATCCGAGGAGGACTTGCAAAGGTGACCTTGAGCACGAACCACCTGTCACACACCAATGACTTGGTTGTCTCAGTTGATGGCAGAGTTGGGCAACTGAAGAACAAAGTGAAATAATGTGGTCAAGATCACAGGCGGCAGGTAGCCAGGTTGTACAGACAGAAGGCAGGGAGGTGCCCAGGTGAGTGCGGGCTGACAGCGCCTGCTAACCTGGTCCAGACCGCCTGCCTCAAAGCCTATGGTAGGCTCCCCGACTCTAGCCAGGGATGGAGTGGCCGCTTGTGGTGGTGGAGGTCCTCCTTGGCCTTTCACGGACCCTGCTGGGTCTCCAGATGTGACATTTGACCTAGAATGGGCCCCTGGAGACGAGTCAGGTCACCCGCCATAGTCTCTGGCTGGTATGGCAGCCTAAGTAGTGAGCTGTCCCCAGGACAGGGGTCTGCCCAGCCCTGGACCACCGTGCCCACACCCTGACCCACAGCCTGCCTGCCCTCTCCTCCTTCCTACAGGGAGGGAGGCCGTTACCATTAATCAGCTTCTGGCTGACGAAAAGATGAGGAAGCAGAATGACTATGTGGAGGTATGGACCAAGGATGGGGGGGCCGACCTGCTCTACAAGGCTGGGGAAGGCAAGGACCGCCTCAGCAATGGGTCCCTAACTGCACAATAACTATGACCAAGCATCACGCTCAACACCCTACTCTAATCCTCACAATAACCCTACGAAGTAAACTTACCTTGTCCATGCGGATGGTGAGGCTCATAGAGCTGATGCCAATGAGCTGGGAAACTGATGTGAACCCAAGTGTGACTCAAGTCACCTAGTGTTGGACCCAAAGTCAGTGTGCTCTCAGCATCCCCCAGCTTCTCCAAGAAGCTCTGAGCTCCAGAGGGCACACCAGGGCTTTCTCGACTCTTCCTGGATGAGATTGCCCAGCACCTCAAATCTCTTAAAATGCGAATCATGAGCTCTGAGAAGCAGATGTCCCAGAAATTAAACAACTTCTAACGGAGAAGCCGGGGCCTGGAGAAGGGCAATGACGGGCCCAAGGTCACCCATCAACACAAAGCCGCTTGCCCCACTGAGTCCTTAGGGCTCCCGGCCAAGGCATGCACTGTGCCCTGACCTTTGAAACAGGGGAAGCTTCTGGGCACCGCAGGGTGGGCAGCAGACAGGTGGGGGTCCAAACAGCACCCCAGCCCTGGTGACACGCACTCTGGGTGTAGGGTCGCGAGCCCTTTGTCATAAACCTAGGAGATGGCTCAGGCGTTGGGTATTAGCTGGTCTGGGGATGGAAGTGCCCGGGGGTCTGCTGCTGGACCCTCCCCCTAAGGACCTGAAAACGATCTGAGGACCGACTCTGCCCTCGCCCAGGTCCCCCACTCTAGCCAGGATTAAAGGCCAAGGGGCCCCCACGTTACCACAGAATCGGGACTAGGAGCCGCGCCAGTGCTGACAGATCCTGGCCTGAGAGACCAGGCGTTTGTGCTGAACCCCACTTCAGAGGGCCGGCCCCCAACCCGCAGTCAGTGCCAAGGAGGTGCAGCTCCACGGGGCTGCACCTGAGCGCCCTCCCTTCCTGCCTCCCCGCCCCCGTAGAAGTGCATCCATCTGAACCGCAGCATCCTCAAGAGGGAGCTGGGCCTGCAGGAGGAGGACATCATCCCCGTCCCGCAGCTCTTCTGCCTGGAGCACATCGCCAACGCCCCCTCCAGCGAGCAGACCCAGAAGCTCTACGCCAGGCCCTACTTCCCCGACCTGGTGAGGGCTGCGGGGTGCAGGCTGCGTGTCCCTGGGGGCGGGGCTGGGGGCTGGTTGGTGACTCTGGCTGGTCTCTGGACAGCGTCAGTGCTAGACTAGAGGCGGGGGCCCAGCAGATGGGGGTGCCTGAGAGGAAGGGATGTCCCCCATTAGGGAGCAGGTGAGCGGGGCCCAGGCTGGGCGACTTGCCAAGCAGGCGGCCCGCCCCATAGATGGGGACGCCAGGGTGGAAGGGGCTAAACCATCTGCTGGCCACAAGACCACAGTCTCTCTCGTGGGGTCTCCGTGTATCTGCAGCACCCTCTGAGTTAAACAGGAATTGGGAATTTGGAGGTGTGGGTATCATGAGAGAGCTCTGCTAGGCCAAGCCTCTTCCAACCGTGGTCTACACTTGACCTTTCTCTTACCACTGTGACCCCTCATGGAGGCGCCTAAAAGGAACTGAGACAGTTCTCAACTTCTTAAAACACTTGCAGGCCTCTCTCTAAGCCCTGGGGACGTAGGACCTGCCTTCAATCGCAAATGACTCTTTTTACAAGAGCAGGGAGGACCTCTGGGCGTGGAATATAGGAGCCTTTCCTGGCCCTGGGAGAAGGGAGGTGTGGGTAATGATGGGAGAAGCTGTATTTGAGGAGGAGATGCTGGAGTGAAGGTGCGCGAAGTGGACAGAAGTCCAATGACAAAACCCGGGGTGGAGAGCACTGCCGCCGAGGCAGGTGAGATTATGACCCAAGACTAACGGGCCGGGATGAGAAACGCAGCGGAGGGAACCGGGGAACCTGGCAACGCTGGGCCTCGGCTGGGCCGGATTTGGGTCTTGCTGTTGAGAGATGCAGGAGTCACCGCAGGGCTAAGCAGCATGGGGTGGTTTGCGCCAACGGATGAGTGATGCCTGCCTGAGCACAGGCTCGGGGCAGGGTACCCTGTGCTTGCTTTTCCCGGTCTAGCCCAACCGCAGACGCAGCTGGGTTTTCCCTGCACTGAACCCAGTGGCCTTCCTTAAAGCCTAGAGGACTAGGGGGCTTTTCCTCCACGGCTCTGACCCCCGTCCAGGCCCTGACCCACCTAACCCCCCTCCGACAGCTGCAGATGGTTGTGATGGGCCTGAACCTGGGCATCCCCAAGCCTTTCGGGCCTCGGATCAACGGCACCTGCTGCCTGGAGGAGCGGATCTGCCAGTTGCTAGAGCCACTGGGCTTCCAGTGCAGCTTCATCGACGACTTTGACTGCTACCTGACTGAGATCGGAGACTTCTGCTCCTGTGCCAACATCCGCCGGGTGCCCTTTGCCTTCAAGTGGTGGGGCATGGTCCCCTAGACCATCTGAGCGCTGCCAGCCCCGCCCCGCCCACACGGAAGGCCCGCTGTCGCCACCACCGATTCACGCCCTACTCCGGGCTCCCCTTCCTCACCATACGCACCTCCAGCTCCCAGATGCTCCGTGGGTGGCAGTGCTGGCAGCCTGAGCCCCTTGGGAGAACATGGAAAATGGCCTTCAGCTGAGAAGTTACTAAAGGCCCATTAAAGTCCTAGCTGTTCTGACTGCACCTTACCCATGACCTCCTTGTTTGGGGCGGGAGTGGTAGGGACAGGGGCTAACCGCTCAGGATAGAAAGCGGAACAGCTGGGACCCCCGTGATCAGGCTGCCCCAGGGAAGAGCAGGGGGCCAGGCTACCTCGGAGCTGCCTGGAGCAGGAAGTAGTTGGGCTCTGCTCACAGTAGTCTCCAGTGGATCTCAATGCTTGAACTGCATGTGAGACTCTAGGCTGGGAGAAGGGAGAGGACTCCCCTTTGGCCAGGCAGGAGCTGCTGGGGGCCTGTCCTAAGGAACTGACCCTGGGCCTCGTGCACAGTGGGCTTCAGCAGGGACAGGCTCTGGTCTCCTGGGTGGGCAGGTATAGCCTCTGAAGGACAAGTTGCAACTCAGCCCCTAGTAAGCCTGAAGTGTCTGGGAGAGAGAGGGGCCCACTCCTGTGGCCACGGCACGAAGATGCTGCTGAACGAGGTGAGGTTTAACCACAGCTGCTCCCACCCTGCCCCACTGCCTGCCCACTGGAAGCTCCAAGCAGTCCAGACACTTGGACTGGGACGGGGCCGACGGGAGGGGCTGATCTGAGTACAGAAAGCAGCCAGCATCCCAGAGGCTCCACAGGGGTGTTGGAAGGCTGGTGGCCCGGAGAAGCCCGGAGCAGAGGCTGTCAGCTCGGGCGGAACAGAGGCCGCGGGGTGCCCCCTGGTGGACAGCTCGTCACATTGCCAGGTGGGGACCAGCTCCTCTGTGACAAGGGCTCAACAGGGCTCCCTATGAAGGGAGGCGAGGACGCGCTCCCCTGCCTCACCCTCTTAGAGCCCCAGTGCCGTCTTTGGAGCTGGGCCAATGGGGTGCTGAAGCCTCCCTGAGGGTCGCATGCCTCCAGGGACAGCTGGGGGCTCCACTCACCTCCCCACCCACATCAGGGCTAAAACCTACACGCTGAAGCCCCCGGCTCCCCGGGGGCCCAGAGTGCGGGCCTGCCAGCCCAGAAGGGCATGTTGGGAAGCACTTCTGTGTTCGTCCTTGTGCCACTGAAAAAGCGCAGAAGCCAAAACAGAGCAAACGACGATGCCGTTTATTGAAAATGTTTACTCCAAGAAATACGTATGTAAAAAAGACAATTACAGCACTAAACCAGGCACCTTCAACCGAACCACAACCTCTTCCTGGGTCCCCCTCCACGCTCAGCCTCCGGTCCATGGTCTCCTTCCTGAGCTGGAAGACGCGTCTGGGGCCTGAAGGGTCGCCACACCCCACACCCCGGGCCGAGCTGTCTCCCCGTTCCCTGGTCTAAAGGGTTTCCCCGGTTAGCAAGTTCATTTTAAACTTCTGAGCTCCAAGGAGCGACCGGGAGAGAACAGGACAGCCTCACGTGGAGGGACGTCCCGTTCCTGCTCCAGCCCCTGGCAAGTGGGCCGAGGGCGGCCCCCGCGGCGGCCAGGACCCGGGTGAGCGCACAGCCCGAGGGAGCTGCACCCGTTCCAGGAGCCTGGGCGCCAGGGGAGCTTCAGGAAGAGCTCTGTCGGGGGAAACCGAGGGGCTCCACATGGGGAAGCTTGAGTCAGAGATGGTGGTTAGGCGGTGATTTGGACAAATTAGGTTAGTTTAGCAGAAGCTCTGAAGTTGCAGAAGCTTCTGCCCTGGACTATAAACACAGACAGAAGAGACGAGCATGAAGTCAGACTAAACCTTAGGAAAGACGCAGGCCGGCCTCCTGCCGCAAGGCCTCAGGACTGGCCAGGACAGGGGCTGCCACATGCCCTGTGGAGGAGGGAACCACGGTCAGGAGCGACGGGGCGGGAGGAACGAGGAGAGGAAGGGCAACGACTAGTCATTTTTGGCATTTTAACATCGAGACAACAACGGTAACAAGAGCGAAGCAAAAAACATAATAATAGAAAAGACCAATATTGAACTTTCCCATCCACCCAGTCTCACCCTGCACCTGTCCCCCCGTCTCCCCCATAAGCACCACTGACCTAAACACCAATTTTAAAGCACCCAAACCAGCCCAGACCCTCTCGAAACCAAGAGCCGCCTCTCTCGGGTCTGAGCGAGAGGAGGGTTCCGGGAAAGGCACCTCATAGCTCACGCAGCGCCAAGGACGTGCTGGTGCGCAGGGCACTTGCGGGGAGCCGGTCGCAGCCTCCGTGCTGACTCGGGCAAGGGGACTTCTTCCACGATCCCAACTATTTGGTAGCACAGCCAAGCAAACGTGACTAGAGAGCTGGGTTCATGGAGCAGGAACCCGGGCCTCGGAAACAGACTGGGCTGTTCCAGCAGGATCCAGCCAGGGGCACGGGATAGACAGAAACACGAAGGCGGGAAAGGCCGGGACACAGAGGACGGACCCTCCTCTGCGGGGACCCCAGAACGCACTGTCTCCTGCCGGTCAGTCTCCGACGGCGGGTGCTGGCGAGGCGACCCCGGCTCACGGGAGCCTTCAAACCAGATCTGGAACCACGTCGGTCCACCCCCCAAGTCCCCACTGGTTCCATGATCACCTGATTTTCACTTGGACTTCTTTGACACAGCTAAAATAGATATAAATGGGTAAACACAGATCCACGAGCCCCCACCAGGGGGGAAACGGCAGGTTCTATTAATGTCACAGCCAAAAGGCAACAGGCAGCCGGGGGAGGAGCAGAGTGCACGCGGCCGGTCTAGAAGGACAAGTGGGAAGGGAGCGGCCCGGGTGCTGCTGAGCAGGCGCTGGATGAGGCGGACGCCGGGAATGGCGCTGCCGCTCCCACCAGCGACGTGTTTTTGGAGCACGCAGAGACCTGTCCCAGGCGGCACCCGCTGGGCTCACAATGCTCACAATGGAAAGCGGTGCTTTTGAGAAGTGTGTGGGGTGGGGAAGGGGAAACTTAAAAAAAAAAAAAAAGCCTAGATTGCTCAAAGTTTCTGCCTCTTTTGTAGGAATGGTAAGTCAACTATGAGCAAATATTTTAATTAAACATTAAGAAGGGAAAAAAAAACTTTGGAAAGCATACAGAAAAGGTAGTTGGCGTTGAATCACTTATAAAACGGAACCTCAGGGAGTCTAACAGAAATGCGCCTTCGGTCAACGTTTGCTTCTGGAACTCCTCGCTTGACTTCCCGTCCCAGTGCACGAGGACATGACCGCCGCCGCGAGAGGTGTGGAGCCGGGGCCCGGGGGCGTCAGAGGGTCCGGGGGTTGTACTCAGGCAGTCTCCGGACCTTCTCCTTCTCCGTCTCGCTCTCGTCTCTTGCAATCACCAAGGAGTGTGAGTAACCCATGGCCACCTAGGGGGCAAACCGGCATTGGCTGGGCATGGGTGCTTCAGCCGGGCACTGAGTCTGGGGTTGGCAAGCCCGGGGCTGACGATGGGACACTGGGAAGCTGGGCTGGCCAGGGGTCAGCACAGAGGTCAAAACGGAGGCGCTTCAGAAAGCTCAAAGAGGCCCTGACTGAGACACCCTACCAGCCAGCCGTCTTGGGCCCCCAGGGGACGCCGACAGCCAGCAGAGACCTGCAGGCCGCACTCCCGGCTCCCTCTGCCTCTGAACCACAGCCCTGCCTCGTGTGAAGGACAAGCCCTCAGCGTCTCGGTGACAAGGGCTGGCGCCTGACGGGCCAGTCGCAGAGGCCCCACCCCACCACCTGCCCCACAGCTGACAGTCTCGGGTGGAGGGGAGAGGCAGACAGGAGTAGGCGCCTGCACCGGAGGTACTTGGCTGTGGCTGGACCGTGGCCGGTGGCCCTCAGGGCGCAGCCCGGCCCACCCCCGCTCCCGGGGCCCTCACTCACCTGCTCCGTGAAGATGCCGTCAAGTGTCCTCACCTCCTGAGCTGCCGTGGAAGACTTTGGCTTGTGGTCCCCATAGCCCTGGTGAGGCGAACAGAGGACGCTCACGAACACCAGTCGGAGAGCGGGCACCAGGGCAGCCTGCCTGGGCCTCCCACAGACCCAGGGCCCCTGTGGCTGAGCCCCACCGTCTCAGGCGCAAGGCCAGGCCTGGGCAGCAACCAGGACCCCGGGGCGCCAGCAGGGGACCTGTTCCAACCGCAGGACCGAGGGGCTAAAAACGTGAGCTGTAGGGTTTATGCCACCTACTGGGGAGAGGTGCCAGGCAGTCCCCACTCACCACGGCGAGCAAAGGGGGAAATGGCGGCCTCAGCGCTTGGGGCTCCCAGGCCACGAGTGCTGGCTGTCCCCGTCCCTGCCTGTGTCCATCATCAGCAGGGACTCCAGGACACGGGACGGGGGGACAGTGCAGGCCTGGGGATGGGAGTGCAGGGTGGGGGCGCAGAATACGGGCTACGGTGTGAAGATGGGCAACTGAGGTGGGCAGGCCTTTCAGCTCAGCTCAAACAAGGGCCCCCACAGAAGGCCAGCTTCCTCTGCCACCAGCCAAGAGCCACACGGGCTCCCCAACTCTGAGAGGCTGACCCCAAAGTCCACCTTGTTCCTTCCAAGTCTCCAAATCGATACTCGGAGTCTATTTCTGATAAACGCTAGCAACATCTTCTCTAAGAAGGACCCGTAAAAGCTGGGCCAGGTTCTCCTCTTTCAAGGTCCCACTGTACGGCCCTGAGGAAAAGGCAAATTCAAGGCCACCAGCCCTGCAGACGGCACAGGGGCCGAGCAGCGCCCTCATCACCCCACACCCTCGAGAGAGGGAAAGAAAACAGGCCTCATTCCCAGCAGGAAACCCGGGAGCCAGGCTGCCGACCAGGCCGCAGCAGGACAGGCCGACGCCAGGGCGAGCCCAGCCCAGCTGCTCGCGATGAAGGCCTTGCAAGCAAAGAACTCACCACACCCCAGAAACTAAGAATCAGACTTTGGGTGAGAAGGCCCAGTGTGTGGGGAAGGTTAATCACTCCAGTTACTGAGATTAAAAGCAGGAACACAGACAAACTTATTGGGAAAAATGAGGGATGCATGTCCCCGAACGACCTCAGAGGCTGGAAACCAGGAAGACTGGATACATGGTCACCACTGGCCCCACAGTTTAGGAGAACACGCTGATTCTGTAGCTTGAAACCCTCCTGGGGAGAGCGAAGAGCAACCACCCTCTCTCCTGTCGACGCCATTCCACAGTCACCACTTACAAAACATGAGCGGAAACAGGACCTGGAACTTCCCACCTAGGTCGACGCCATTCCACAGTCACCGCTTAGAAAACCCGAGCAGAGACAGGGCCTGGACTTCCCACCTAGGTCGACGCCATTCCACAACCACCGCTTACAAAACCCGAGCAGAGACAGGGCCTGGACTTCCCTCCTAGGTCGACGCCATTCCACAGTCACCGTTTACAAAACCCGAGCGGGGACAGGGCCTGGACTTCCCACCTCCCACTTGACAACGTGGCCAGAAAGGACTTTCAGAAAATCACCTGACGGGCAGAGGAACATCTCTGAAAGGTGAAGCAACACTGCAGACCCGCATACAGCAAGGACACGGACACAGACACACACCCTCCTCCCTTCTGCGCGTTTTCAGGAGGTGGCCCAGGGAGCCCACGCGGGGCTCTGCCCACCAGGCAGGGACCAGCTTACCAGCTCCCCGAAGGTTGGCGAGGGGCCCCAGCTGATCGTGCTCTCGTCCGCAGCCACGATGATGCTGCTCTTCCTGCAAACGGGCAGCAGCTGTCACCCCGGAGTCCAGGAGTCCAGCCCTGCACCCCACCCACCCAGCAGCCCCAGGTGCTTCCGTGGGCTCCCTGCAGGGTGCGAACCTACCAGCATAAAATCAAGCTGGCCCCACTAAAACCTCCATCTGCGAACAGCGCAGCACAGGGCCAGGGAGCATCTCCTGAAGCCCGCTGTCCAGAGCAGACCCAAACAGGAGAGACCCTCAGCGCCCGGAAACAAGGGCCCCCATCTTCCCACCCCATGCCCACTCAGTTCTAGGGCCCTCGGGGCAGGAGATCACTTTCAGAGGAACAAACACACTGGGAAAGGAAGAGACACCAAGCCAGGGTGAGGAGCGCCTTCCAGAAGGGGCGGGACTCGCTGGACAGGAACCTGGGCGGGGCCACAGGTTTCAGATTATAGCCACGCGGACGCCGACCCGACCCAACAACTTCACAGCCATCTCCCCCGAACCTGGCAGGTGATGGACATCACCAAACTCCTCCCCAAGAAGTGCTACATAGCTCAACAGGTATCCTCAAAATAAACATAAAACCACTGACTTAAAATCACTTTCTTGTTCCCACTGTATCACAGTAACTTAAAGTTTCCTAACTAAATAGGATTTTGAACCAGCAATAGGAATAGAATGCACCATCTTCAAAGAGTGAAACCCTCAGTGACTTTCTGCAGCAGCAGGAAAGGGAGTCACCTGTCAAGAGGACCTCCCAACCCCTCCTGCTCTGAGCAGAGTCCCTCCCCTCCAGACTCTGGAATTTGGGGCGCCTGACACCCCCAATGGAAGAGTGGAGCCCTCTAGGGAGCACCTCCTGGGTGTGTCCAACATGCCCGAGGTGGGGGCAGACGTCCCGCTTACAGGAGACACGGTCACGTACCCACAAGCCAGGCTCCGGATTCTCCAGCCACAGAGGTCCTGCACAGCCTTCGGGTACATGGTGGACTCCCGGGACGTGTTGGTGGCCCCCCAGAAAAACAGACCACCTGGGAAAGACAAACATGTTCCCACCATCACTGTCATCTCAGGAGCTGAATGAATCCGCATCTCAGTAGCATCAGAGGAGAAAAGAGCCTGGGCAGTTGATGAAATCAGGTCCCTGGTCTCAAACAGGGCAGAGGCCATGGGACTCCCCAGTGGAGCACGCAGCCAGGCAGGGGAACCGTGACTCTGCACGCCTTCCTCCCCCGAGGCCCAGACAGGGAATCACTGACCTACTTCACTGACGGCGAAGGAGCAGGTGTAGCCGGCGTAGATTTGGGACGCCCCACGCCCCGGGAAGTCGAACAGCTTCACCAGGCGGGGGACCATCTCGTCCTTCTGCTCAGCATGGCCCAGCCGGCCATAGCCACCAAAGCCCCAGGAGAAGACCCGCTTCTGAGAGTCCAGGACCAGCTGCAGGAGGGAGAAAGCGCCGCGTCGGGACGGGACGAGCAGGGGGCTGCTGTTCTGAGAGTCTGCGGCCGCGGCTGAGGGCACAGGGCAGACACACTAAGGTGACCCCTGCCTGCCTCTGATGGGGGCGGAGGGCCGCCAGCAGGTGCAGCACAGCGAGGACGCCTGCTGTTTCCTCGGGAGACGCCTTCTGTCCCTAAGAAATGGTCATTCAAGTTGTGAGTCTTCCCCTTTCCCCCATTAAAGCGATGTCTCTCGAGCAGGCCACTGCACTCCACTTCCTCTTTCAGCCCTGACTCAACCGCAGACAGAGCCCGGAGGAAGAGCCTGCCCGCCTTGCCTTCTCCTGCAGGCGGGGTCACACCATACAGGTGACCTCCACCTGGTCACAGGCGCAGTGCGCATGGTGACAAGTCAACAATTTAAAACCCATCTTTACACGCACCCTGATGTTCACTGCAGCATTATCTACAACAGGCAAGACATGGAAGTAACCCAAGTGTCCACGGACAGATGAATGGATATGCTGCTGCTACTAAGTCGCTTCAGTCGTGTCCGACTCTGTGCGACCCCACAGACGGCAGCCCACCAGGCTCCGCTGTCCCTGGGATTCTCCAGGCAAGAGTACTGGAGTGGGGTGCCATTTCCTTCTCCAGTGCATGAAAGGGAAAAGTGAAAGTGAAGTCACTCAGTCGTGTCCGACTCTTAGCGACCCCATGGACTGTAGCCCACTAGGCTCCTCCGTCCATGGGATTTTCCAGGCAAGAGGACTGGAGTGGGGTGCCATTGCCTTCTCTGATGAATGGATATACAAGGTGTTTATGTGGCAGCCTGGAAGGGAGGGGCGTTTAGGGGAGGATGCACCTGAAACAACATTAACACTGTTACCCGGCTATACTCCAGTTAAGATTAAAAGTTTTAAAAAAGATTTTAAAAATTAAAACACCAATTCCTCTTCTGGAAAAAAAAAAAGGGACACATACACAATGGACTACGACCCAGTCATCAAAATAGTGATGTCATTGCAGCAACATGGAGGGACCTGGACATTATCCATATAAAGTGAAGCCAGAAAAACAAAGACCACACGATATTCCTTACCCAGAGTATGACACAAATGAACTTATTTATGAAACAGAAACAGACCTAGAAAACAAACTCACGGTGACCAAAGGGGAAGTGGGAATGGTGGGGGCAGGGGAATAAATTAGGAGTCTGGGATTAGCAGAGAACACTAAGGAGACAAGCAAAAGCGCAGGGAACTGCATCCGATGCCCCATAACAAAGCATGATGGAAAAGAATCTGAAACTAGCACAACATGACAAATCAATTACACGTCAATTAAAAACTCCATCTTCCTTTCTCTAGTCTCCTTGATGTCTGCTATTTGAATCGTGTAAATGTAGAACCTGTAAACGTGATCTGAGGTCAGAGGCGTAAGTAAGATCTATTTCTTCTGACTACACTGTACAAGAGAGAAGCAGCTGTCCTGAGGTCACACAGCCAGTTGCCCACATACAGGAGACTGACCTGTCTCTGAACTCTCAGCAGGACAAGCGAGATGAGACCCAAGTCTGACTCTCAGCCATTTGCAGGCAAAATAACCACAGGAAGAAAACTAAGATAAAAAGATGCACATACAAAAGTTTTACTGCACTGATTTAAATCGATCTCTAAAGAAACCCCCTCTATGACTGAATCCGTTCAACGCCCTGAGATACCATCAACCTGGAAAAACATCTATAAGACAAAATATAGAAACAGAAAACCCTTACCGTATGACCCCAACCCAAAGTCTGCCCATTCAGCTACGTCTGTGGATGCCATGCAGAAGCTGGCAGGTGAAAATGATGCTCCCAGACATCTGAGGGTGTGAAGCCCTTGAGGCGGCCAGGGTCCGTTATTTGCTTTGCAAAGCCCAGGGTCTCCACTGAGGTGACGCCCCGGAAGCCAGAAGGCGAGAAACACTAAAGCCTTACCGTGTGGTTAGCGCCGCAGGCCACGTCCCGCACCACCACATTCGGGACGGGCAAGATCTGGCCGTCTTTTGTCTTCTCGATGAAGATGGCCACGCGCCGGGGCACTAGCTCGCAGTCATACTCTATCCGTTGCGCCCGGGCAATAAACTTGCCATCCGAGTTGTGTCCTGCAGTGACCACAGAGGTAGCCATCAATCAACAGGGACCATAGCACAGGGTACTTACTGTCCAGTCTAGTCCGGGCCTCACGGGGGCTTTGGTCAACCAAGGTAGCATCCTCCTATCTGAGGCATGTCTAGGGCGTGGAATTGGTACTGTAGGTTGAAAGCAGTTATTTTACAAAATGAACAGAAATCAGAATAAGAAACACTCAAGGACACGGTCCGTAACAGGGAGTTTTGTGAAAACCCTGTCTGCGTGGCTAAGGCTGGGCTGGGCTGGGGCCAGATAAGCGGGAGGCTCTGATACCCACAGGCTGGTCTGCTCCGTGCCCACGTCGGGGCCTCCAGGGGCCAAGAACCGACCAGAAAGGCCAACCCATCCCCCGCGACCCAGTATGTTGGAGTGGCCGTCAGAACCAGGCACGCTCTCGCCTCTGCTGCGTTGACCCAGAAAGTCTGTCGTGCGGGCGAGTGCACAGCTCGCAACTCAAGCTCTAATTCCCCGAGACCCCTCTGGGTTTGGACAGCGGGACTGAGGGCTGGTTCTCAAAGCAGCTGGGAAGTTGAGACTAACGGACCCCAGGCACAAACGAAGCCGGCCCTCAACGCCCCTTTCCGTGAGTGCAGCCCAGCCCGGGGGTCTGGTGTCCGCGCCGCGGACAGGTGCCCACTCGACGTCAGCCGTCCCCGCTGTCGCCAAGGGCGCCTCCCCTCCCTGAGGGAGGGCCTGCCCGCCGCCGGCCTCCGGCCGGAAGGGGTCGGAAGGGGCCTGAAGGGCGGGCGGCCCGGGCGAGCTGCGCCGCCTTCCCGGGCGCCCCCTGCCCGCGCCTCGCCGGCCGGCCCCGGCCCCAGCGGCCGTGGAGACGTTTCCCCGGCAGGCTCTGGCAGCTCCCCGGCAACCCCGAGGCGGTGCACGGGGCTGCTCCTCCTCGCTCACTTCTGACTACGGTATATTTAGTCTCACAAAGGCGCCCTCCCCGAGTCTGTTTATACCGCCTCCCATCCGCCCGCCGAGGGCCGCCGGGCGCTGAGGAGCCTGCGCGGGGCGGCCACACGGCCAGCAGGGGGCGCCCGCGCCGCCGCCAGGGAGGCAACACGGAGGCCTTGCGGAGGCAGGACCGCCACTGCCCTCACGGCCACTGCCCTCACGGCGTCTGGCTTTCCTACTCGCTGAAATGGAGTCAATTTCATCCCTTCGGTTTAGAGCCGAAAATCCGGAAGGGAATGCTACTGTGAAATGGTTTTGGCTCTTCCGTAGACCCGAAACAGTGGCCGAGGCCAGGGTGTGCAAAACAACCTCGCTGCTGCCGCCAAGTCGCGTCAGTCGTGTCCGACTCGGTGCGACCCCACAGACGGCCGCCCACCGGGCTCCCCGTCCCTGGGACTCCCCAGGCAGGAACACTGGAGTGGGTGCCATGTCCTTCTCCAAGGCAGGAGAGTGAAAAGGGAAAGGGAAGCCGCTCAGTCGTGTCCGACTCCCAGGGACCCCGTGGACGGCAGCCCACCGGGCTCCTCCATCCATGTGGTTTTCCAGGCAAGAACACTGGAGTGGGGTACCATCGCCTTCTCCTGTCTAATTTCCTTACTTTCGATAAAGGCAAACCTTTAAATATGAAAATGAATGAACGTAGGTTTGATTAAAAATTGAAAACAAAACAAACAAACCTTGAAATCCTTTTATATAAAAATGAATTCCCAAATGAGAAAAAAATCCTTTGACAGACTCACGCCCTGACTTTCATTAAGGCGAGTCCCTGTCAGACCCCACCGCCGGTGAGTTACGACATGCTGGTCCACCAAACGGGACATCCACTTAACGGATCAAGGCCATTATCTGCGATCAATTACCCACATTTCTACCACGTGTGTGCAGCTCCACACTGACTTCTGGTTCTAAACATACAGTTATATTACCGAGCTTTTAAAAAATGAACTTGCATACCCAGCTGACCATATTCAGGGCACCCAAAGGAATAGAGGTTTCCTTTGCAGTCCATTATCATACTGAATTCAGCCCCACAGGCCATTTTGGTAATCGGCTGGCCGTTGTACATTATCTGAAAAGAAAAGACAGCAGACTTTCAGACGTTTTTTTTTAAAAAAAGATTGATAAAGTCTCCACAGGTTGATGTGAAACAATTACTGGACTACTAAAGATTTCTAATGGACTCAACAGTGCTGAAGGCAAAGGCTTTGCACATGTGTAAAGAAACACCGCCCAGTACAGAATCAGTTCACAGGCAAATCATGTCCCTGGGTCTCTGTAACCCTCAAAATGTACAACACTGTGCCTCACACATTCTAGTGCCCAATGAATGCTGAATTTAACTGACTGGGGGTGTGGGCAAGAGGGTACAAGAAAACAGAAACTAGAATCACATTTAGTCCCCAAATTTCACTCTAGTCACTACCTCTGATGTCAGGCGACTTTAAAAAGAAAAGCTTCCATAAGCATCACTCCCAACCAGTGAGATGAACTGGTTTACGCTCTTTCACGACTGTAAGAGCTGCTTGCTAATTAGCCTTGATTGAAGGTGTGAATAGGAAATATAATGGTTTGAAATTAGGAACTAGAAGATGGCAAAGGCCCTGAGTGGGGTTTGGACACAAATCTGAGAAAGCGCTTAGACGACTCTCTATTGCAAACTAATCAGTCTGGGGAAGCCAGACTGCAGGAACTGGAGGGCGGTTAAGTGTCAGCATCGCTGGAAATCGTGGGAAAAGGCGATGAGACCAGGGAGGGGGCGCTGAGCCCCTGGCTCTGTCCTGGCCTGGCTCCCTCTGAAACCGTCTCATCCCACTGCAGAGCAAATGGCTGACAAAATGGCAACATTTCGAAAATCCTCCAAACAACAGGTGTGTTTGTCCCAGGTCTCTTTTTAAGTAAGACTAAGACGTCAAAGTCCCTCCTCTCAAAGAGACTCACCAGCCTGCTGCCGCCTTATGTCAGAAGTTCAATATTTAGGTATAAATCCCATCCCCCAGCTGACTCCAGTTTCTCAGGAACAAGAGATGACGTAACCTATTTGTGTGCTGAGCACCTGGCAAGTCACTTGTTATGAGGTCAAAACTCAAAGTATTTTCAGACAAAGACAAATCACATCCATGGAACAATTCTCACTGCAGAACAGAACAGGCTTCAAACAGGCCTCTGGAACAAATTATTTCCAGTCGGAATAAAAAACTGTTTCTAGGACGTTCTTCAACTGTGGCTATTAAACCTGATCCACTCAAGGCATCGAGATCCTGCTTTTAGAAGGGAGCCAGTAAGTCAAACAAGGGGGAGAGATGCCTGATCTCCCCCTAGAAAACCCAACCCCAAAACAAAGAGAAGCAAAGGCCCTGGAGGTGGGGGGTGGGCGCGGGGCGGCACCTGTGCAGGGCTGGGGACGGCGTCTGTCTGGTTGCCGAGGCCCAGCTGTCCCATCTTGTTCTCTCCAAACGCAAACACGGAGCCCGTTTCTGGAAGGAGAGAACGACATCCGTTAGCAAAGCGAAAACAATGCTAAGGACCCTGAACGAGACTGGGAATCAAAGATTCTAAAATCATAAAAACAGCTCCTTTGCCAGGAAGAACGCAAATGAGACGATTTTCCAAAAGGGGGTCGGGTGGACCCCTCAGAGCAGAACCACTGCCCGGCACAGACCCTCCCATAGCCTTGGCCACAGACACCCGTGGGTGCGGCTCACGATGCCTTGAGAAGCTGCCCACCAGGCTCCCTGGGCATCTTTCTGATCGTGACTGTGAGTCACAGGGGCAGCTCCACCCCCGCCCCAGCTGGACTATTTGGCCTCTGACCCCATCTGGAGGCAAGTAGCCCCTCCTTACCTGTCAAGGCCAAGGTGTGGTTCCTGCCACACGCTGCAGACACGATCACCTCGTGGCTGAGCCCCTCGATGAGTCTGGGGGCTTCGACTCTCTTGGTGTCGCCGTGGCCCAGCTGCCCCTTCTCATTTCGCCCTGTGGGTCAGGCATGGGACAGATAAGAGGGAGGAGGACACAGGGCAGTCAGGGCAGCTGCAGGCCGAGTTGGGGTCTCTCAAAAGGCACCCTCCAAAGCCACAGCTGAGAGCCGGGCGACAGCAAGCCCGGCCCTGCAGGCCGTGCCAGCCTTTCAAGGCTGCCGGGTGGGGCTGGGTGACCAGATAAGATGTGCAGAGTTGTCCCTAGAGTCGCCTCTGTGGGCAGCTGCCAGCCACCACTTCACCTGCTCTGACCCTCTTTTCTGGGGCAAGGCTGACCCATCCTGGCATCTCCGTCCGCTCCGTCCTCCAGGGAAATGGTATAAAGCAGGCTCAGCCAGGACGTCACACAGGAGCGGATGAGCTCATGGAAACTCACAGCTCTCACTTCTCCCCGTTCCTGCCAGACGCCAGTCCCCTCATCTGCTCCACTCCGAGCTATTTTAAGGCAGTGACACCTGCCTCACAGGAGTCTGACGCCCTCGGTGCTCCAGGTTTCTGCCGTGGACCCTGCGTTTCTCTCCTCTCCAACCTCACGTCTTGCTGGCCAGCCCTCACAGGACCCTTAGCCATGTGAACCCCAGTGATGACCCGAGGCCAGAACACAGAGCTCTGAACACAGGCTCTCCCTGGCCACGGGCCCACCTCCACCTCTGGGCTGTGCTGGCATGGAATCGGGAGGCAGGAAGGCTCCAGGAGGCCGAGCCCTGCCCGGGCCCCTGCACTGCACAGCCCTCCAGGGCTTCCCAGGTGGCACAGGGTAAAGAATCCACCTGCTAATTCAGGAGATGCAGGATTGATCCCTGGGTCGGGAAGATTCCCTGGAGGAGGGCATAGCAACCTACTCCAGTATTCTTGCCTTTAAAATCCCATGGACAGAAGAACCTGGTGGGCACAAAGTCAGCCACGACTGAGTATGACACCCACTCCCGCCCCTAACAGAGCCTTTTAGCTCCAAGCGAACGTGGAGGGCTGGGTGGGCCAGAAGGCTGGCCTGCTGTTCACTCCCGCCCCTAACAGAGCCTTTTAGCTCCAAGCGAACGTGGAGGGCTGGGTGGGCCAGAAGGCTGGCCTGCTGTTCACCTTACCTAAGTTTTCAACTCGGGTCCCAGTAGTTCCAAATCTAAACAGCTCAGTGGGCCTCTCCCAGGTCCCTCTAAGAACCACACTTGGAGATTTTATGGGGCAAGAAAGCCAGGCAATTTGGAAACCATGGGAGGTTTCCATATGCTTTCCCAACAATGAACCTTGACCTCACAGTCATGAAAGAGGGCGAGCAGAGCCACCAAGGTGAGACCCCAATGGCCTGGACAGGGCTCGAGAAGGGGCGACGGCTGCCGTCACAGGAGGAAAACCATCCTCGGGCTGATTAGGGTGCTCTAGGAGGACAGAGGGACACCAGCGTCAAGTGGAAACTGCCCAAGTTCACTGTGAAAGGCAAGAACAAGCCGGAGCACCATTTCTCCACAAACATGAGGGGCCCGGGTGGCCAGCGCGTGCAGACCCCGTGAGTTCCGGGCCCCTGCACTAATGCTCTCGGGTGCTGGACCGGGCCCGGTACCCACCATGGACTCAGGACACCCCCTGTGGCTCGTCCCCCCCCCGCCCCACGGTGATGAGTCTGCTCACGGGACACGTCTTTGTTCTGGGGCCTGGTCAGATGCACAGCTTTTACAATCCTTCTCTGCCCGCAGGGTCAAGAGAGGGGACGTTTTCAGAAACACAAGTGAAATTCAGCAAAAAGATGAGAAATAAAGGCACCTGAAGTTGGGGACCCCGGAGCAGGCGACTGCACCCAGCGCTGGGGACGGTGAGCGTGAGGAGGGTTCTGGGGGAGACAGACCTTGGTGCCCACCAGGAGAAAATGAAAACCGTGGCACTGCCATTGTGTCACCAAGAAACTATAAAGTTTAAATTTGGGCCAGACACACTGCTTAGCTTTTTTTCAACAGAATTACAAAATTAGCAGAGTGCAGGGAAGACAACAGATGTTAATGTATTTGGACTTCGGTACAGCCGCTCATGAAATTGCAAAAAATGGTTCAAACAGCCCAAAATAAAAATGCAGTCATATGGACTCAAAGCTAGCCAAAGGGCCAGAAACAAAGGGTGAGGACAAATGCCAACACCCCCAGCAGAAAGAAGAGTCCCAGAGCCAGCTGAGGGCATGGAGGAAGCAGAGCTGAAGGCAGAGCCTGCACGGAGGGTCTGGAAGAGGAGGCCCCCTGCAGGGGACCCTGAAATGGGAGGGAGGCGGAAAGCAGCGACAGCTGCCCCAGCACCCAGGCCAGGGCGCCCAGATGACTTTGGGAGAGTCAACTCAACTGTCTGGGCAGGCGGGGAAGCAGCTGAGGGACAGCACTGCAGAGGCTCGGGCTGGCGTGCCCGCGCGCGGGTGAACGCTGGCGGCGCCTAGAGCGGCAGGCACAGAGGTCTGCGTCACACCGCGCTGGGTGCTGAGGGACCGCACGCCTGACATGGAACAGGACTCAGCTCTAGGCCCCTCGATATCAGAAAGCCACAGGTTCAGTCAGAACGTTCAGGAGAGGGCTGCTTAAAGAGGGTTCCAAGAAAGCAGGGGCGAAGTGTTCAGAGCCAGGCAGGAGGGCAGAGACAAGGGGCGAGCGCCGGGGGCGGCGGGAAGAGAGGAGCACACGGCCCCGGGGGCAGGTGAGGGGCGGAGGAAGCAAGCCCCCGGGGGCCCCGCTCCGGGAGTCGCCGCGACCCCGAGGTACTCACCCCAGCTCCACAGCTTCCCTTCCGTGGTGATGAGGAGGCTGTGGGCGGCGCAGGATCCCGACACCACCGTCCGCACCCGGACCCCGGACAGGCACCCATACCTGTGGGGCCCCCACAAGTTCTGACCAAGGTTGCGGTAAGCAGCTGTGAGGAGTGAAGGACCACCGTCAGACAGCCCCGGAGCGCGGACGACGGGAGAGCCACCCTGAGGTCACCCGCCCCTCCCCGCCCAAGGACCCCCTCGGGGGCTTCGGGGCGGCCATCGGGACAGGGCACCCGGCTCACTGGGGACAGCCGCTGCTGAGTGCCCCGCGCTGGCGGCCAGACGAGTGCCCTCCCGCGGCCCCCGGCGGGCGAGGGCCGCCCCAGAAACGCGGGTGGCAGACCCGGGTCTCCCTGAGCCTGCTGGCCGCCTCCTGGGGGTGGGGAGGCCCGGCCGCTGAAGGCACTCCTGGGGTTAGCCCTGAGCCTGCCCACTTTGCCGCCTCTTCCTCCAGGGGCCGCGTGCGGACCGGGCCACCACCCCCAGCTTCACGCTCGGCTGTGCTCCCGGAAGGCCCCTCCCTGCCCCCTGCTCGTTCCCCACACCTCAGGTCACGCGTACCCTGCTCTGAGAAGCCCTCCCGGCCCACTGGCCCCTTTTAACCCGTCCCTTTCTGCGCCCCAGGGGCCTGTGAGTCCGGTCAGACGGACCCCACTGCCCTTTCCTGCCTCCCTGCCCTGAGGGTCTCCCATGAGCTGCTCTAGTCACAAGGCCCCCTTCACAGCCCCACTTCACCTTATTAGTGGACAGGGTGTGGCCAACTTTTGGCTTAATTCTCTCAACTTGAGGCTCTCAAAGACAGAAAAACGAGCTCGTTTCTAGGCCTGTGGTGACTTCTATGAAATACTAGCTGCTGCCAAACCAACTGTGTCAGAATGACCTGGATGCAGAACTGACTGAAAGGTCAACTTCGCCATCCAGCACCTGGCTCCTGGGGGCGAGTCTTGACCTGCCCAGTCAGTCCCCACCCCGAGGCGCCCTGCCAGCAGAGGGTGCCAGGCACGGCCTCATATAGTCACACGGGGCCTGGGGCAACTCACTCCGTCCTCCTGCCTGGAGAATCCCCGGACAGAGGGGCGGGACAGGCCGCGGTCCATGGAACCGCAGGGAGTCGGACACGACTGTGCAGCCAGCTTTCCCTTTCAGGGCGCGTGGCGTGGCGTGTGTGCGCTCAGTCTGACTCTGTGACCCTGTGCGCTACAGCCCACCGGGCTCCTCTGTCCATGGGATTTTCCAGGAAAGCAATACTGCAGTGGGTTGCCATTTCCTTCTCCAGGGGAGTCACACGGGGAGGGTCCCACAAAGGTGGGAAGTTCCGCAGCACGACTCAGGACCCCTTGGGCTTCTCCACCTGAAAACACTGCTCTCCTACTGAAAGGTGAGAGAAGACCCAGCAACTTACTGGGTAAAAGCAAATCAGAAACGACAGCCTTCGCACCTATGTTGAGGGCTGCTCATCATGGCAGCCTGAGTGCTGGGCGCCACGTCTATGGACCACACAGTGCCGGGGGCACCACGGCTGACCCAACGGCCCAAAACGGACCCCTCACGGTTGACACAAGATCTGATTGCCAGAGCGTCTTCCCTGTCTGAGCTCCATAAATGTCAGAGGCCAAGATGTCATCAGTTCATGAGAGGCAGAAATTCTCAGGCCCCCCAAGGAAGCTTCAGAGGAATCCTAGTCAAATGAAAGGAACAGCAACAGTCCCCGGCGAGTGGGCCAAGCTGGGGCCCCCTAGTGCCCGGGGCCCGGGCCCAGTCAGAGGTGGAGCACGCCATCCCCGTGTTGTCTTGAAAAAGGAGGAAGCGGCTGACCGTATGAGGTCCAGTGATGCGTACCCGAGGGCGGATGGGCTCTGGAGGGAAGGCCGCTTTGAGGGTGGGGGCAGTGGGAAAGGCTGGGGCAGGCAGGGAGATCCTCCTTCCCTTGAGGTTTGGCACGGGCAGGAAACCTAATTCTCCCTCCCTTCCCTTCATGTTTACTGGAAAGGTCATGGCGGCCGAAAGACACGGAAAGACTTAAAAAATTTTTTTGTTTCATTACATAAAATTACATTCAGAGGGAGAAACATCTGGGAAGCAAAGGCAGGCCTCGGAGAAGACAAAAAGGCACTCTTAGAGTGAGGCCAAGCAGGGCGCTATTCCTTCACCCAGACGCTGCCCTGCTCCGCCATGGGCTCCCCTGTGGAACCTACTTCCTGCTCAGGGCCCTGAGCGTCTCTGGTAGCAAACACGGACCTCTCATTTAAAGAGCAGCTTCGAGAAACAATGCAACACCTGCGCCAGAGCTGGCAGGGGGACTGATGCTATCACGCCCCGGGAAAGGTGCCAGGTGCCACCAGCCGCCAGGCAGCTCGGGCCCAGACAGCTGGGTGCTGGCCCCAACAGGAAAGTGGCTCAAACCCATTTCTAACTCAGCTGGACCCTGAGTGCCACCAAAGCCCCCGCCTGCTGTTTTCATGGACTAAGACCATCTCCGATGCCTGCCCTGAGGCCCCAGGGAGTGTCAGTGTGCAAACATTTGTTCACTAGGCAATGCTGGAAAGTACTTTGGGAATCTTTCCAAGTGAAATCAAGAAGCCATAAGACGTGGCAAAGCGCCAGCATCACTCCTCTTGGATGGGCTGGTATTCTCCCCAAGGAAATACACCACCTTTCAAAAAACATTTGGGGACCAAGATACTTCTAGGGACCTCTCCACTCTCCCAACTCCAGGTTGTTCCTTGCTCTGTCAAACCCAAACCTGTTCCTGCAACCATCTGGTAGTTTCCAAGGAAACATGAACTCTTCTGAAATGTCTATCAAGTTTGACATTTGACACGTGACCCATGTTGAGGACGCTTTGACATTCCACAGCACCAGCCTCTCCATTTTAATGAAGCTAAGTGACATGGAAAGAAAAATGGGAAAAAAGTGTCAATGCTTATTTGAGGCTAATATTTACATTTTTGTTTATCTCAAGGAAATTATCAAAACTACAGTTGTGCCCGAGTGCGAGTCCTGCTGAAGACGTGGGGTCAAAGCCAGTCCCATTGCTAGAGCGGCTGTGTGGCCCTGGGCAAATCACCTGGCCTCTCTGAGCCCCTCTGTGAGCAGAATACCTACCTGGCGGGCGGTCACACAGTCACACTGGGCACCAAGCGCGCGGGGGGCACGCACTCAGTCACAGCAGCTTCTAGTTTCAGACGCGGTTTCGCATACCTTGTTGTTTAGGCACTTCTTTTCGACCAATCAAGTCCCAGTTGGTTGCCCCAAAAATCAAAAGCTGCCCTTTGCACTTAGACCCTTCAAGTTTCTACAGAGAGAGAGAAAGGGGGAAAAATTAGCTTGCAATGATGCTTCTAGCTTCCCAAATCTGTCCAATGACAGCAGGAAACAAGATAATAATAATAATGCAACATTAATGCTTGCCCCCAGAGGTCTGAACCGCGGACAGACACAGGGCTCTGGCACGGCCGTCACTTTCCAAGTGGAGACTGATGAGCACCCAGCAGCGATCAGTCGCGCCCAGGCTCGGCGTTATCCTCTGATTTCCCTTTCAAATATCTTTGGCCAAACACTGCAGAAGAAGCCAAAGGACATTCACCCTCTTGGCTCTGCAGACTGCCACACAGGGATCTGCAAGAGGTCTGCCACGTCACGCAGGGAGCGTGTTAGAACCACTGTCCTTGGGGCCAAAGCGGCATCTCCCCGACACTGGCACAGCTGGCTGCACATGGACCTGCAGCCCTTGGGGCCCGAGCGCTCTCCCCATCCTCCCTGGGCGTGGCCCTCGCCGCAGGAGCTTTCTGCGGGGAAAGCAAACAGCAGCACCCTGGGTTCACGGCCCCACCGGGGGGAGGAAGAGCGGGGTCGGGGAGCGCTGGGCGGGTTTGACAGGCGGCCTCCCACAGGCCCGTCCTCACTGCCAGCCGAGAGCCAGGGGACTGCGGGGCCAGCACACCTCCGTCCCAAGGGCCAGACGTGCTCGCTGTCAGGGGAGCATGTGCCACCCGAAAAGGCTACTGTCCAGTTTCAGGTGGGATTTGCTCTGTGCTCGGCCCAGGACACTGGTTAAGGCCAACCGTTCGTCAGAGTCCCTTCTGAGTCTCTACTCGGCTCCACACAGGCCAGGGGACCAGTTACTTCCTGTTCTGCTTTCATCCTTCACACCGTCATCGTCCCAGGGCGTTAAAGGCAAAGGGGTTTTCCTTCAGTTTAGAGAAGTGTTCTTGGAAGGCTTTGAGAAAAAACAGACCAAACAGCTGCAAGTCCAGTCATCTAATCCCTAAGCGGTGACTGCCCTGGCGAGACATCCTGGCAGCCCAGCGTGTGTGTGGCTCGGCGGGGGGGGGGGGGTTGGGGGGGGGATTCCACTTCTTGGGGAACTCTGTGACCAAAACCTGACGTCACAGGCAGCCCCCCTCCCCCCCGCTCCCATCATGCTTGCTGGCCTGGCCATGTCAGGGCTGGAGGCAGGCGCTCCATCTGCAGTCTGTGTGCAAAGGGCCATGAAGCAGCCAGGGCTGGAGAGCGACTCTGCCACATTTAAATTATTCAAAGAATGACCTTAATCGGGGTAGTCCACCCTGAAGCACCCAGACTCCGATTACTTGAATGGGAGCCAA
Organism: Giraffa tippelskirchi; assembly: GCF_054371585.1. Classification (NCBI taxonomy): domain Eukaryota; kingdom Metazoa; phylum Chordata; class Mammalia; order Artiodactyla; family Giraffidae; genus Giraffa; species Giraffa tippelskirchi. The sequence goes on along the minus strand of NC_137277.1, from coordinate 191,489,681 downwards.
GTTTCCCCTGGTTATCTCCCCTTCTTTGTTTAATTGGCAGGCCTGGCTGGAACATTCTACAGGTCTACTGCAGGAGACCAACAGCATCAGGGGACTGTCAAACTCCCAGTGGATGGAGCAGCCCTGGGTCTCCACCTACATTATCAACTTGCTCTCCACTGTTCCTCAGGTCCGTATGGAGGGGCATCAGAGACTCAGGATGAACCTAAGCACCATGGAATGAGCTATCAGACCAGACCAGAACAGTGGAGAGAAGATACCGGAACTGACCATGACCCCCTAGGTGGGCAGAGACCGTTAGACCGCTCCATGCCACGACACACTCAGCACACTAACAGGTCGCCAGTGCTGGCGGCCGCGGGGGGACCCGCAGCCCACCTGAACTAGCTGCCATCACCCTGGGCACAAGTGTCTCCCATGGCCCGGAGATGCCAGCACCTGCACGAGTGGTCAGGGGCTTGTGGGCACCAGCCCACTGAGCCAGCTGAGCGCTTACACAAACCCCCAAGCCTCCGGGGACACAAGGTGCTCTGTGAGAAACCGTGACGAACTGGTGACCCGAGTCTCCTCCAGCGACAGTGGTCTGGGAAGGATGGTAAGCAGCACCTCATCCGGGTTCTTAATGCCACGGGCCTCACTCCCTCACATATGAGACGTTATATCATCTACCTAACTCTCTGCTGTAGGCTGCCTATCTTTATTTCTCTATTAATTCAATTCTTCTCTCCACCTGACATGAAATAAGAAATTCAAGTAAGGACTGGAACTCCTCTAACATCCCTTAAAGATCACAGCCCAGGTCCCGCTTTGCCAGAGCTGAACCTGCGCACTGGTGGGAGACCCCAGATGCGGGAGGGCTCCATGCAGGGCACCCCAGGGATGGCTGCCAGGGCTGTGAGCCCCAGAGGCTCCCAGGCTGCCCAGGTGTAACCCGCCTTCACCGCAGGGCCGAGACTGGTTTTTAGATGACATCAGCAGCCATGCTGCCAGGGTCTACAGATCATGTGGTAGAAAACCTAGGAGAACAGTCTCCCAGCAGGATGGGTGAAATTTTGCAGGCCGTGGAAGAACAGCCATGGCAGACGCACGTACTGAACTTCTTCAGTCAACAAAATGGGGTTTCTGGTCCAAAGCGATGTTCACTGCCCAAGTGCAAGAAGCCTGTTTTCAGGACCGAGAGTCAGCCTTGCACTGAGAAAGCTCCGCTCCCGGCAGGGGAAGACCATTCACAGAGGCCAGCAACAACTCCCTAGTGGGCCAGCAACTAAAACAGGCTCCAAGCTCAGTTTTCAGTTGCATTTATCTGGTCCTTTCAGACGAGACAGAGTTGTCTCAGGGTCCACAAAACCTGAGCAACCCGACACTGAAGAACTACAAAGACCTGGACCGCTCGCGACACTCACCTGTCTTCCAGGAGTCAGCCAAGGCTGCTCATTCTACCTACAGGGCTGTGAAGTTCACAGGGAATCCAGGCTGCGCCGACCCCGGAGGATCGGAGAATGCTCATCTGATACAACCACGTAGAAACCTGAGGTCCTTGGAGAGAGCATTTTCCGAGACTGAAATCCTAAGAATGTTTTATACAAACACACAGCTTCTCCTCAAGGCGACTCTGTCCCTCAACCATGCAAGTATTTGGGGTTTATCTTTCACAGGCCCAACATATGCAGCTTTGAGTTAACTGAAGGCAACATGGGCTTCGCACAACTCCTGGCAGCTGCCCTCACGCAAACCTCTTTCCAACAGCCCTGGAAGGCAGCGAGGCTTGTGAAAATCTCAGTAAAAAGCCTCTTTCTGAAACAAGCTGAGGACGGTCATTGGCTTGCAGAAGCAGTCAGGATTCCCAGGACTGCTTCCCGGGTGCTTGCCCTGGAGTCCGGGAACACCCAAGAGGGCCGTGCCCACCTAGGGCAAGGCACCAGGAATGCAATGGGGCAGCCTGGCCCTGGCCTTGACCTTGGACCAACCGATGCTAAAAGGAACCAAGGCTGAGCTGTGAAGCACTGAGGAGCATCCCTCGTCGGACCCTCAGTCTCCTGCGTGCCCTGAGCTGAGGACAGGGTGCTGGCCAGCTCACTGCACGCGCTCTCCCCGTGACTGCCTCCTGGGGTCAGTCTCAGCAGCAGGGCAAGAACCCTTTCCTTCGGCATAACTAAACCCACTGCTCTGAAATGCCCTCTGGAAACACTGGAGAGACCCTGCAGCAGCTGGCCTTTCTTTTCAGTTCCCTCTGGGCTGGAGGGAAAGCGTCCCGAGTCCCGCAGAGAGGACCGCGTTTGCTAAAAGAAGCAGTCCCCGTGCTCCTTCTCTCAACACACCACCCTGGGCTGGCCCCAACCCGAGGTGACACGTTTCAGCCACACAGGCTCCTTTACATCACCCTCCTCCACCATCCAACACACTGATCCTTCCCACGAGATGGCCCCTACAGAGCATCTCTAACAATTTGCAGAGGTGTTAAGGATGACATCAGGAGAAAAAACCCCTGAGCCCAGTGGAAATCCAGCTCCATGTGATCTTGGGCCAGGCCCTCAGACTCTGTGCCTCGATTTTCTCACCTATAAAGTGGACCTAAAAGGGCACCGTTGTTAACCATTTAAATACTGCCTGAGCTTCCTGGGGGAAAGCACGCTGCTTGGGGCTGAGAAAAGGATCCCTCCAGACGGGGACTCTATACCGCAAGTGCAGGTTCGCACTATTTGGAGTTATCTGAGCATCTGCGGAAAGCTTTGACCCGCTCCCTAAAAACATGTCCCCCTTGACACTAGATTAAGACCTCTGGCTCCGCAGGGGTTTGCAGGCCTATGGACTGGTCACAACCTTAACTAAGACTGGAAGGTCCAACTCGAACGAGCAAATTAAAGCCCATTCAGGCCACGGGAGGTGGGGGAGAACCCTGCGCAGAGCCCACACGGAGCGCCTGGGCCCTCGGACCACAAGCGGCGAACAAAGCTCAGACACCTCTGGGGGTGGGGGGTCCCGTCCCCGACCTCCGGGAGGGGCCGGCCTCTCCGGAGCATGCGCCCTCGCGCCAGGGCCCGGAGCCCGCCACCCCCGCCGGCCCGGCGGCGCGAGACCGCGCGGGGCTGCACGGGGCATGCGCCGCGGCCGCCAGGCCCCGCCCCCCCGGAGCGCCGGAGCCGAGGCGGCGGGAACCTCAAAGCCCCGGCGAGGATCGCCGCGCCCCGGGCGCGCCGGCGGGCCCCCCTCCACCGCAGCACCCGGGCGGCCGGGCGGCCGCGGGGGCCCGGGGACGGCCGAGGGCGCGCATCTCCGCGCCCGGCGCCCCGCGCGCGCCTCCGCGCCTCCGGCCGGAGACAACTTGCATAAGTCCCCTTCCCGGCGCGGGGGAGGCGGAGGGCGTCCGCGGGCGCGGCGCCGGGGGCGGGGCCCTGACCCCCGCGGGCGGGCTCCGGCCGCCCCTCCCCCGCGGGCCCGGGGCGCGCGCCCCAACGGCCAACGGCCGCGCGGTCGGGTAGGCCCCGGCCCGCGCCCTTTTGTTGCGCGGCGGCGGCGATGATTCAGCCCGCGGCCTGCGCCGGCCCCGCCGCCCCCGGCCGGGACGCGCGGTGACGCGCCGCGGCCCCCGCCCGCCGCCCCCAGGCCCGGCCCCGCACTCACGACGCGCTCCTTGGTGTGCTCGGGCTCCGTGATGACCGCGGCCGCGCCGCCGGCCTTGGTCGCCGCGGGCCGCGCCGCGCGCTTGCCCCCGCCGGGGGCCCCGTCGAGCTCCAGGCCGTCCTCGTCCCCGCTGCTGCCCCCGCCGCTGCTGCTGCTGCAGCGCTCCGGCCGCTCGCGCTTCCTGCCGGCCGGGCCGCCGCGCTTCCTGGGCCCCGCACGGGCCGTGCCGTTGCCCGAGCTCGGCTCCTCCCAGGCCGCCGCCGCCTTCTTCCTGGGCATGGTCGCGCTGGAGGAGACACGGGGCAGCGGCGCACAATGGACGGGTTATAAACCGCGCGGGGGGAGGGGAGCCAGCCGAGCCCGCGGCCTCCACTTCCTCCCCTGCCCGCCCCGAAGTGGCGGCCGCGGGGCGGGCGGAGAGGGGGCGAGCCCGGAGGAAATCGCGCCGCCTCCGGGGAATCCCGCACGGGAGCCCAGGTCCCCGACTGCAATCCGCCAAGGAAAGAACAAACAAATGGGAGGCCCCCAAGGCCCATCCTCAAGTTAGCTTTGCCCACATCGCATCCTAATTGCAGCCCGGTGCCTAAAAAAGTAATGGGAGAGAAAAAGGGAGTCTCTGGTCCACCAGGTTTTCATTACAGAAGGCTTCGGGGCACTTCGGGGGTCCCCTTCCGGCACCGGGGGGGTGAAGGAGCTTACCCCCCCCCCCGGCTGCACCACCTGCTGCTTTTGTCTCCGCACCCCCCTCCCCAAGCCCACTCAAATGACTTCTCTCCACCGCGCGCCCGAGTCCCCAATTCCGCTCCAGCCAGGGGGTTCCGACCCGGCCCTAAGGAGCCGAATCCCTCGGGGGGTGCTGTCCCCCGCGGAGAAGTGAGGGGCGGCGCGAATCAAGCCGGCCCCCAGCCCCGAACACCTGCTCGCAGACACGCAAAATAAGAACTTTCACGGTGCTCTCCTGTCTCCCAGCCCCTCCCGGGCGTGCGGCTCGGCCGGTCCCCCGACCCGGCTGCCGAGCCGGCTCCGCCGCTACCTTCCCCAGCGTCCCCGCGCCTCAGCCCTGTCTGCCCTTCTTCTTCTTTTTTTTATTGATTTTGAACAATGGGATCTCTGTCTGTCTCCGATTAAACCACGTGGATCCGCCTTCCTTCCCCTTCTTATTCATTCAATTCCCCCACTCCTTCCCCATTTTTTTTTTTTACCATTTCTCCTCTTTTAAAAAAAAAGAGGGAGGAGGGAAAAAAAAACAACAGCAAACTTTCCCAGACGCCGCGAGCTGACCGCTGTCGGTCTCACCGTCAGCCCCTACCTGCTCAGAGTGATGGAACCGGAGAGAGGAAGGAGGAGGAGCGGCGAAAAGGCGAACCGGAGGGCGCTCTTTCCCCCCGGCCCGGAGAGGGCTCCAGCCCACTCTCCAGACACACTTAAAATGTAAATACGGGCTTCCAGAACAAATGCTACAACACAAAACAGAAACACATGTGCGGCCGGGCGGCAAGCGAGCGCGGCGGGGCGGGCGGCGCGGGGCCCGGGGCGCGCGCGCCCCCTGCCGGCCGGCGGACCCGGCGGCCCACCCGCGCCTGCGCCCGGCCCCCGCCGCCCGGCCCCGCCCCGGCCCCGCCCCTGCCCCGCCCCCGCCCCGCCCCCGCCGCCCGGCCCCGCCCCTGCCCCGCCTGCGCCCGGCCCCCGCCGCCCGGCACCGCCCCCACCCGCCCCGCCCCCCGCCCCGCCCCCGCCGCCCGGCACCGCCCCCCGCTCCTGCGCGCTTCGTGGCGGCGCCGCGTGCCCCACGCATCACACATTACTTTGGGGGTTAGGCGAGTGTTGGACTGTTCTTCCCGGGCACGTCTAGACAGGTCACCTGAGGACGCGCGCTGGAAAATAGTTACTTTTGTTACGAATCCGCCAACAAGGGACGTGCCCTAATTGAGTGATTGGAACGAAAGATGAATACAGTTTGAATAATTTTCTCCAGCGCCAAGAGAAGTTGTATATTTTACTTGCCTATGAATGTGCCCCACTATGTAGCAAGATGCTGTTAACATGGTCGAGTTACATACATAAATGTTTCCTGTATTAGCGAATTAAGGAGTAAAAATTTGGAGGCCAAGGAGGCACTGGAATTCCTGATGGAAAATTTTCACTTAGAGACCAATGCTTCCCGAGGCCCCGGTACACGCAAGACCCGCAGTGCGAGGCGCAGGAGGCTCCAAGGCTGAGAACTAGGGTTCTGCCCTGGTGGGATGGACGGTGTAACGGGAAAGATAAAACAAGTGCTTGCAAGGATGTGATGTGGTTCAAGACACGCTATCCCGAATTATGCCACCTTGGCATACTGAATAAACTGAAGAAAAGATTAGAAAACAGCAAAAATCAGAAGGTCATGCTGACCTTCTTCCCAAAAACCAATCATAAAACCCTCAGGTGAGAGATGCCCTTCACATTCCAGGACAGGAACATCCTTATCTCTGAAGACAAAGGGAAACTCAGAAGAATCTTGATAAACAAGACTTGCTAAATTGCCTCCAGTTTACTACACTTAACACTTAACCTCACACCGGTTCACCTCTCCCATTCCTCGAGACTGTCTGCTCTTCATCACACCTAGCAGTAAAATACACAGCTCTGTTTCTTTGGGACTTCATTTCCTTATGAAGTCTCCTGTGCCACATAAAACTTAGGTTAAAATAAGTCTGTATGCGTTTTTCCTGTTGATCTGTCTTTGTCAGCAAAATTTTCAAACCCAGCCAGGGACCAGGTGGAGGAAAGATTTTCTCTCCCCTCCATAAGCGTTGCAAAGTGATACTTATGTAGGACTGTCCTGGCAAGGGAATCCATCCTATTCTGGGTCAGGGAAGGCATCCCTGTAGCGAGATCACCTGAGCTGAGTTACTGACAAGGTGGGTAAGACTCACCAGATGAACAGGGGTAGGAAGACTTCCAGGGCAGGCGGAGGGGACAGTAGACACAAAAGCCTAGGGACCTTGGGGCTTCACTGGGACGATGGCTAAGACTCGGCGTTCCCAATGCAGAGGGCCCAGGTTCGATCCCTGGTCAGGGAACTAGACCTCATATCAGTTCAGTTCAGTTCAGTCGCTCAGTCGTGTCCAACTCTTTGCGACCCCATGAACTGCAGCAGGCCAGGCCTCCCTGTCCGTCACCAACTCCTGGAGTCCACCCAAACCCATGTCCATTGAGTTGGTGATGCCATCCAGCCATCTCATCCTCTGTCGTCCCCTTCTCCTCCTCAATCTTTCCCAGCACCAGGGTCTTTACAATGAGTCAGCTCTTCGCATCAGGTGGCCAAAGTATTGGAGTTTCAGCTTCAGCATCAGTCCCTCCAGTGAACACCCAGGACTGATCTCCTTTAGAATGGACTGGTTGGATCTCCTTGAAGTCCAAGGGACTCTCAAGAGTTTTCTCCAACACCACAGTTCAAAAGCATCAATTCTTCACTGCTCAGCTTGTATAGTCCAACTCTCACATCCATACATGACCACTGGAAAAACCATAGCCTTGACTAGACGGACCTTTGTTGACAAAGTAATGTCTCTGCTTTTCAATATGCTGTCTAGGTTGATCATAACTTTCCTTCCAAGGAGTAAGCGTCTTTTAATTTCATGGCTGCAGTCACCATCTGCAGTGATTTTGGAGCCCAGAAAAAGTCAGCCACTGTTTCCCCATCTATTTGCCATGAAGTGATGGGACTGGATGCCATGATCTTAGTTTTCTGAATGTTGAGCTTTAAGCCAGCTTTTTCACTCTCCTCTTTCACTTTCATCAAGAGGCTCTTTAGTTCTTCTTCACTTTCTGCCATAAGGGTGGTGTCATCTGCATATCTGAGGTTATTGATATTTCTCCCGGCAATCTTGATTCCAACTTGTGCTTCTTCCATCCCAGCGTTTCTCATGATGTACTCTGCATATAAGTTTCAAATCCTGAAAGATGATGCTGTGAAAATGCTGCAATCAATATGCCAGTAAATTTGGAAAACTCAGCAGTGGCCACAGGACTGGAAAAGGTCAGTTTTTATTCCAATCCCAAAGAAAGGAAATGCCAAAGAATGCTCAAACTACTGCATGATTGCGCTCATCTCACACACTGGTAAAGTGATGCTTAAAATTCTCCAAGCCAGACTTCAGCAATACGTGAACCGTGAACTTCCAGATGTTCAAGCTGGTTTTAGAAAAGGCAGAGGAACCAGAGATCAAATTGCCAACATCTGCTGGATCATCGAAAAAGCAAAAGAGTTCCAGAAAAATATCTATTTCTGCTTTATTGACTATGCCAAAGCCTTTGACTGTGTGGATCACAACAAACTATGGAAAATTCTGAAAGAGATGGGAATACCAGACCACCTGACCTGCCTCTTGAGAAACTTGTATGCAGGTCAGGAAGCAACAGCTAGAACTGAACCTGGAACAACAGACTGGTTCCAAATAGGAAAAGGAGTCCGTCAAGGCTGTATGTTGTCACCCTGCTTATTTAACTTATATGTAGATCCCCCATGCCACAACAAATAAATACTTTTAAAAGGTCTAGGGATCTTGAGAGACATGCCTCCTGGGCATCCCGTGGGATTGGTGTGTGTGTTGGTCACTCTGTCGAGTCCAGCTCTTTGCAACCCCATGGACTGTAGCCTACCAGGCTCCTCTGTCCATGGAATTCTCAAGCAGTGGGTTGCCATTCCCTCCTCCAGGGGATCTTTCCAACCCAGGGATCAAACTCGGGTCTCCTGCATTGCAGGGGGATTCCTTACCATCTGAGCCACCAGGAGCGCTTACAGGGTTGGTAGAGAAGAACAGTGTGGTTTGAACTGAAGAGACAGGCAACTGCTAGTTCGTGTAGAGCCTGGTTGCCACATTAAGGGTTGCCTTTTGCTAGAAGGTCTTGTTACCTCATTCTGGGAACAGGAGGAAAAAGGCTTGCTTTCCTCCTACTGGTCCGCCTTTCCACATTTTGATTTCAATATCACTCAGTCTCCTACAATGATTTTTACCTGATTTCTTTTTCCTTAAGCATTCTGCACAAGGAAATTCCTATTTTAGGCAACTTCCTGAAGATGGCTAGAGTACTAGAATTCTTTGCAGTCAATTCATTTCCTAACCATTATTGCAAGAAGCAGGATTCAGGAGGCAACACATGTTTAAAGGAAGACAGAAAAAGCAAGAGGCCTAAACCTAAAGTATTTGATCAGACTCAAAAGTCTGTGTGTCCAGGAAGCCAAGACCATTTATGTAAAAGAACTTGGGAAATAAGAAATCACTGGTGCATTTCAGAGATTTTCAGAAAGGTCAAGACAGGCCGTAGAAGCACCCTTTGAAAGCCTGTTCTTAATAGTCACGCCTTTAAAAAGATTTAGGAGATTAAACCCTGATATTTTGATACAAAACATAAGCAGAGCCAACCAGACAAGAATTTCGCCTGAATGTGCCATCGAGGCCCCTCCAAGAAACGGCTTGCCAGTGCTCGCCAGGCGGAGGTGGGTGGGTGTGTGGTTATCTGCCCAACAACCTGTGTGGCCAATTAGGAGCAGTACAGACAGTACCTTTAGATGTCAGCCAGCGAGTCTTTTTCTTTTTTCTATTTCTCCATTATAAAGCTTTTTGCCGGCTCGAAAGACACCGGCGTCAGAAACACTGATGCAATGAGACGCTAATATCAGATGGCATCATTCAATCCTAGGTGTGGTGCCCCTGAAACTGGTTTTTCTTGAGGTTGTGCTGCTGTAGAAAAGCGCTTTGGGTAGAACACCCGGGAACTGGCCCTACTTGTCAGATGGCAGAAGTAATTTTTGCAACTACATGCCTCAGTCCCACACCAGTCTTCTCCCGGGGGAGCCGGCACGGCTTTCCTCATGGGTGAGCTGCTGGCAGTCATCAGGTAGGTGTGGCATGCTGTGGCTTATGCAACGAATGTCACCCAGGGAGCTGCACCTACCAGACAGGCTGGAATGACAATGCCACCTCCGAGATGGGCTCTGATTGGATCTCACTTGAATGGAGCCACTTCTCTGGGAACAGACCAGCTTGGTGCAAAACTGGAAGAGGAGAAAGGAGAGAAGACGGCTAAGGTTTCTCAGGCATTTGTTTGGTGGCTGGTAGTGCGTTGTAAGCACTGCATGCACAGAACCTCAGACGTGTGGGTTCCACCTTCCAGCCTGCCATCACCAGGACCCAAGGCGGACTCGCCGAGTGTTCGTAAAGTCATACCTCAAGTGAGACTAGGCTACGATTGAGGCCCCTCCCCAAACTGGAATGCTATCCTGCTGGGAGACTGACTTTCTGGCCCAGTGTCTGTAAAACTGATCAGCGTTCCTGGGCTGAGCAACGATGCTACTGCCCACTGAGAAATCCATCTCTGTGCGGTTGGGTTAGGCTAAGATAACACAGGGCTTCCCTGGTGGCTCGGATGGTAAAGCGTCTGCCCACAATGTGGGAGACCTGGGTTCGATACCTGGGTTGGGAAGATGCCCTGGAGAAGGAAATACAACTTGGATCTTTACCATCCAACATGGGAACCATACTGGGAAAGTGACCGGTGCAAACTGAGATGCACTGTCGGTGTACTTACCCTGAATTTCTAAGTCTTAGGACAACATCAAAGAGCATGAAATCTCTCATTGCTAATTTTATTGTATCGATCCCATGTTGAAGTGGTAATAGTTTTGACCTTTAGGTAAATGTAGTATTAAAAGGAACATCACCTGTTTCCTTTTCATCTCTTCAGTGTGGGCAGCACAAATGTTTAAATTAACCTTTTTGAAATTCCGTGGTTCCTCTTTTATTTCTATTGGAGAACACTACCTTTGAAAGCATAACTGGAGGACTCCCCTGGCAGTCCCTCGGTGAAGACGTCTGCTGCAGGAGTGGGATCGGCCCCTGACCCGGGAGCTGAGATCCCCCACGACGTGTGATGTGGCGGAAAAACAAACAGACAAAACACAGCCTGGAAACCAGCAATCCGCCCTGGACCTGGCACTTTCTGCCTCTGTTCTCTAGCTTCCTTCCCCATCAGTAAAATGGCAAGAAAGGGTCTGGGCTAAACTGAGGGGGTATTCCTTCTAGATTAAATGTTCTCAGATTCTGAGAACAATGGTTGCTGGGGGGTCCCTGTCATACTGTTTGGAAAGATGTTTTCTAGGAGGGGAAGATCTTTTAAGCCTTTTCTCCCATTAAGCCATGAAATTTTAGAATCCAAATGGTCTTTAAATATTATCATTGGATCTTTAAGCTCCCCAGTCTGTAAGCTTCTCCTGGACTAGTCTTATGATTCATTCATCTTTGTTTCTCCAGCAACCACCCAGGGCAGCCTGGCATGTAGTCAGCCATCCATATACGTTTGTTGACCTATGTAATATTCAGATGAAGAACCAAAGCCTAGAGAAGGCACGGAGACTCCCTCAGGCCACACAGCTGGCTGGGAGGAGAGTCAGGAAGAATTCAGGCCTCTTGAATCAGTTTGGGAAACACTCGGTGTGGTCCCTGGAGCAGCAGCAGCTGATTCACTCCGGCGTTTGTTAGAAACAGAGAATCTCAGGCCTCAGCCCTACTGACTCTGAACCTGCATTTCTGTTAAGATCCCCCCGGCGGCTTGTATGCATCTTAAAGTATGAAAAGTGCTGCTTGAAGTCACGTCACCTTCCTCAAGGAAAGCCTCCCTGTCTATGCCCTGCGGAAGCGGTTCAAAGTCTATCTCCAGACACTTCCCTAGTGGTGCAGAGGCTGAGACTCCATGCTTCCAACGTAGGGGGCCTGGGCTCGATCCCCTGTCAGGGAAATAGATCCCACATGCAGCAACCAAAGATCCTGCTTGTCACAACGAAGGTTGAATATCCTGCGTGCTACAACTAAGACCTGGCACAGCCAAATAAACACATAAATAAATAAAAACGTCCCCTGAGAGGATAGGATGTTATTACTGTGCTCCGTAGTGCGCGTGTCTTCGTCACAAAGTCGTGTCCGACTCTTTGCGACCCCTCTGTCCATGGGATTCCTTAAGCAAGAACACTGGAGTGGGTTGCCATTCCCTTCTCCAGCTATGCCCTATACTCGAGTCTATTACTAGAGAATAGAATGCTAGTCATCAAGACTCCATGCTGGCTAATGAAGACTGAGACTTAAGGACATTCAAGTAATAGTGACTGAGCCTCTGCTGTGTCCAGTACCTGGAGTCAATGCACCTGCTTTTCTTCCTGAGAGTTTGAGGGGGTCACGATCTTATAGCACCTCAAGGAAGAAGTTACCCTTCACATGATCCCACTATCCCTGCTTTCATATAAGAGAGTCCAAGAGAAACTTGAAATCCAACCAGGTACACCTTGGGAGTTCAATCTAATTTTTCAAATCCAGGAAAAACAAGATCAGAATCAATTGCGTCAATGTCTGTATGTTGTTTGTATCTTCCAGTCGCTCCCTTCTCCGCTTCCGCAATGATGCTTACAATTCAAGGTGCATTCCCAGCCTGTGATAGAACTCCAGTTTGCAGAATTGGTCTCTAATCAATAGCTCTCCAGTCATTTTTTAAGACTATCCCTCATCCAAGCTTGCAAATAAAAGCCGTCTACTGCAGAGATTCCATTTTTCTTCGGCCATGGGCAGGATGGATATATGGCTTTGAGATTAGAAGCAGAGGCAAAAGAACAAACAGTTTGCAGGCCTTACAGATGTTTGCCTGGTGTCTATCGTGTAATGGAGCCAAGAAGCCAGGCGACTTTCTGGTGCGGTCAAGAAACAGTTTGAATGGCCAAGATAAACCGGGGCTTTGGGATCAGCTACAGAACTGGGTCATGTGCCTGGAAGGTTCGTGATAAAGCCAGAAGGTGTTCAGCCTGATGAATGTGTCAGGTGGCCCTGCTGGCCGGAACCACTGCGTTTCAGGCCATGTCGTGTCGTCCCGAACTATGAAAACCCTTTGGAAAATGAGCAAACCGAGCTAACAGGGACGCCTCTGAGCCAGCTCCCTGGACTGTCTGATTCTGCCTTCACTGGGTGGACTCAGTTGGCCGGAGGGAAGGTGGTCAGTGCTGTTGTTCAGTCACTAAGTTGTGTCCGACTCTCTGTGACCCCATGGGCTGCAGCCTGTCAGGCTCCTTCGTCCATGGGATTTCCCAGGCAAGAATAGTAGAGTGGGTTGCCATCTTCCAAACCCTGAGGTCGAACCCGTGTCTCCGGCATTGCAGGCAGATTCTTTACCGCTGAGCCCCTAAGGCGAATAGGTCTTAAATTGAACCAAGCCCTGGCATTTGTTGAACACCTATGTACAAGAGGTTGTTCTACATAGAAGAAAGCCTGTTTAATCCTTGTGACATCCGTGCAGCCTGGCTTCTACTGTAGGGCCCTGTGTGGAGACCCCTGTACGAGTTTGTTAAGGCTGCTGCAACAAAGCGCAATGATCTGGGGGGTGGGTGGTGATTACACCACAGAAGTTTGTTTTCTCCCGATTCTGGAGGCTGGAGGTCTGACATTAGGGTGCTGGTTTCTCCGGAGGCCTCTCTCCTCGGCGTGTAGACGGCCCTTCTCCCTGTGTTCACCCATGTCTTCCCTCTGTGCATGTCTGTGCCCTAATCTCCTCTTCTTATAAGGAGACTGGACATCCTGGATTAGGGTCCACCCTGGTGACCCCATTTTAACGTAATTACCTCCTTAAAGAACCCATCACCACATACAATCAGATTCTGAGGTACTTGGGGTTAGGACTTTAGCATCAGAATTTTCAGAGGGTGGAAGGGAGACAATTCATCCCCTAACAGTCCCATTTTACAGATAAAGAAACTAAGGCCAAGTGGTGAAGTCACATGGTCATGGTCTCGCCGGTGGAAGTGGAGATGCCAAGATTTCAACCCAAGCAAGCGCCTCCCAACCCTCGCTTCCTTGTCTGTCGACAGACCCAGCCCTGGGATCTGGCTGCAGGCAACTGCTGAGAGCCCCAGGCCCCTCCGCGGGTGGAGAACAAAGCTCACGAGAGGGGAGAGGCCTCTGGGCAGGCTGTAGGTCCAGCAGACACGCTCCCCGGCGGCGCGCGTGGAAAACGAGTGATGGAGCCGGTTCCGGCCCCTCCCGGTCTCTCTCCGGGGCCCCGGCTGCCAACCATCCTGCCCGGCCCCTCCCCGGAGTGACTCATGGAAGGGCTTCTGAAGCTGAAGGGCTGCTCCCAGGGCAGGGAACCCGGGCAGCAGGGGACACTGTGGCTTTAGGGTGATGGGAGATGCTGCTCCTAAAGCCATCCAGTCTCCTGGACCCTCCCTGCTGAGGCTTGCCAGGAAGCCACCTGATCAGGCCTTCTGGTCATCAAGCCACCCTTCCCGTCTCAGTTTCGGGTTGTGCGGTCCTTAGAGCAGCTTAGCTGAGGGCCTTCTCTTTGCTTTAACTTGGAATCTAGTTGATTGGCAATGTTGTGTTAACATCTGGTGTACAGCAAAGTGATTCAGTTACACACACACACACATATTCTTTTTCATTGTATGTTCTTATGGGATATTTAATATAGTTTCCTGTACTGCATAGTAGGACCTTGTTTGTTTAAACCAAGCACTTTCTTTTCATTTCTCTGATTTGTGGCTGTGCTGAGGCTCTCTCTAGTCACGGGCCCAGGCCTCTCACTGCAGTGGCTTCTCTTGTGGAGCACGGGCTCTGGGGCGCAGGCCTCAGTGGTTGTGGGTCGCGGAGTTAATTGCTCCGCGGCATGTGGGATCTTCCCAGATCGGGGATCAAACCCGTGTCCCCTGCATTGGCAAGTGGATTCGTAACCACTAGACCACCAGGGAAGCCGCTCCTTCATTTTCTTAAACACCTCTTCTTCCTAATGGATGATGAGTTTATGTGCTCCGTCGTGTCCGGCTCTTTGTGACCCCATGGACTGACCCTATGGACCCCATAGACTCTCTGTCTATGGGGTTCTCCAGGCAAGAACACTGGAGTGGGTTGCCATTTCCTTCTCCAGGGGATCTTCCCGACCCAGGGATCAAACCTGTGTCTCCTGTGTCTTCTGCGTTACAGGTGGATTCTTTACTCGCTGAACCATTGGGGAGGCCCAGTCTTCTTCCTGTTAATTATAGACCCCTTCTGTTAATTATGACCCCTTCTTAATTTCTTATCTTGCTATCTCCACAGGGCTCTCACTTGGGCTCCGACCAGGGATAGAATTCAGGCCTCAGCAGTGAAAGCGCCAAGGCCCAACAACTGGACCGCCAGGGGACTGCTCACTAATGTTCAGAGGCTGGAGACAGAAGGGCCGTCTTTGGAATGAACAGCAATAGCACACTCCGACCTGTGGGTTTTGAGTCTCAAGCAGAGGCAGCATCTTGAAAGATAATCTCTCCTATGGGCAGCCAGCGGTGACACGGGGCTGGCTGCTGCTGGAGCGCAGCCTCTACCCCAGGGCTGCACAGGCTGGCACGTCTTCAGTGTGGACAGAGTGCCTGCTGTGTGCTGGTCCCGCCTCAGACCAGGAGTGTGACCACCCTGGTCAGACAGGATGTCATCACCCTGTCATGACCTTAGATGGGGTCCCTCCACGGACCCCCAACCACCAACACGGAGGCGCACGGCCACTGCCAACACCAAGGCGGGGGCCACAAGCCTTGGCTTCCTCTCTTCACTCGGCAGCTCAGGCAGTAGGAGCAGCTTGTGCAAAGGCCCTGGGGTAGGAGTGCAGTCTGCTCCTCTGGGCAAAGTGGAGAAGGAGGAAGAGGATGACTGTAGACCAAGTGCTCTCAGGGTGCCTGTGAGATGTGCCCCGTGGAGCTGCAGCGGTTATCTCTGCAATGGGCGTGAGGGCAACTGCGGCCCGAGGCTCAGGGTGCTCAGCTAACTTCTAAGGGACTGGCTGGGACTCTGCGATTCTGAAACCCACATCCTTGATGCCACCCCTCACTGCCCTTCAACCCTGGGACCTGGGCCTCTTCTCAGAATTTGCCTCAGTGGTGTCAGGCCTGGGCTGTGGGCAACCCTCCTGGACCCCAGGTATCCTCACTGCAAAACAGAGGGATGGCTCTGGGCTCCGTGAACGTGCCTGTGGACATACCCACAGACACACGCCGTGGACGTGGTCCGTGGATGCCCAGCACACACAGGCACCATGGCTGTGCACCCAGAGGTTTTGGCTGGGACACTGATGAACATTTTTAAAAATACCAATTGCTGCCCATTTATTTCAGTGCATATTAGAAATATGTATATGTGTGTTTAACTAGCAAGTAAATCCATGTTTTCAATAATAAATGATAATTTCCTTTTCAAAATGATTCATTTCAGTTTAAAATAGGTGCTTATTTAAAGAGACAGATTTAATCAGGTGTTACGTGCCCTGTGGGGGTGCTCAGTCACTGCAGTCGTGTCCGAGTCTGTGTGACCCCGTGGACTGTAGCCCTCCAGGCTCCTCTGTCCACGCGTGGCGTTCTCCAGGCAAGAATCCTGGAGTGGGTTGCCGTTTCCTTCTCCGGGGCATCTTCCCGACCCAGGGGGTCGAGCCCTCACTGCAGGTGGGTTCTTTACCGCTGAGCCACTGGGTGAGCCCCCAGGTGTTCCATAGACCTTGCAAAGATGGGGAAGATGGTTCACATACAGCCTTGGCCTGAGAGACCCGGATCCGCTGCTCTGACACCTCTCCCAGCTCTGACGGTCTCAGGTCTATGATGGACCAGACTCTGACGGTCTAGAACAATCCACCGTGAAAGGGGACGTGGGTAGCGGACAAGAATGCAGGCTTATTCAGGTGAACACGCGGGATCACGCAGGCCTGGACCTGAGCCATGAAGCACTTCTTGGCTTTGAACGTGTGACCAGGTGTGCAGCCTGTCATCGAGAGCCAGCCTGATTATGGGGTTTAGGAAGCAGGAAGCTGGCCTGAAGGAGGCTGAGCCTGGCCTGTCGAGTCTTGTGTGCATGTGGGAAATAGCATCATTCCCGTGTCCATCAGAAGAGAAGCCTTTTCCAGCTGGAGGCCAGCCCCCTCCTTTGAGGAATGAGAAAACGAAGGGGCTAAGACCCAGGGGAGCTGAGCCGTCCGGAGTCCGGGCTGGAGGATGGACGCCGCGGTGACTCCCAGTGCTCTACCAGGAGCCACCCTGACCCCTAAACCACTCATGACTTTTTATCTCCTGGGTAGTTTAAATAACTATCATTATGTGCACGGTTTTCAAGAGCGCGCTTCTTCCCAAACCTCTTAAATTGCCCGGGTCGTGGGCTGATTCCCCTTCCCTGCCTTGGGGGGAAGGAAGGAGTTTGGCTGGACACAGGCCTGTCCCCCTCCACGCCCAGTGCTCTGTGTCTAAAACAGGGCGCTGGGGACCTCTGGGTGACCAGTCTGGCTGGAAAGGGATTTCCAGTGACCTGCAGGGCAGCAGTGAGCACATGTGACTCCAAGAGGGACTAGGGGTTGGACGGGGTGAGAGACCATGTGGGAGAAGATGGAGAACTCCGACTTCAGAAGTGGCCTGTCCGGGTTCAAATCCCAGCTCTGCCAATGGCTGTGTGATCTCGGACAAGTTAAGTAACCTCTCTGTGCCTCTCTTCCCTCCTCTCCAAGTGGAAATGATGACACGGAAGCTACCGTGGATCCACATTTGGTGGCCTAAGTGACCCAGTCTTAGGATGGCGCTGGCAAATGCTGTCGGGTTGCTATTTTCCTAGACCTTAGGAGGGTGGCCTCGAGACCCACAGGGCCCGACTTGTACCGTGACCCCGGGCCCCTTGCTATACTCCCCTGGATCTCCGTTATCTCAGGGATAAAATCAGGGTGATGAAGCTGAGCCTATTCCTGGGGTTCTCAGGCAGCCAGGACTTGAGCCCAGAGACTGGCCCAGAGGGAGCCCCCGAGAAAGAGGAACTCGTGTGAGGCGAGGCTCTGGCCCATGCATCACTGGCACCCTGTTGCCTCGCAGTTGGTGCTCAGGATGGCCCTCAAGTGTGAATGTCCTGGGTGTGTGGGCGAGAGGGGCCGCAGAGGAGTCCCGGGGGAGGAGCCCAGGCTCGGGGGGCTGGGAGCTCTGGGTCTGAGTCTCCCAGAGCCAGGGAGAGCCCTGCTCCCCCAGCCCCTCTCTACTCAGCGTGTGTTGTTGTTGTTCAGCTGCTCAGTTGTGTCCGACTCTTTGCAATCCCATGGACCGCTGCCCGCCGGGCTCCTCTGTCCCTGGCATTTCCCAGGCAGGAACACTGCAGTGGGTTGCCGTTTCCTTCTCCAGGGATCTTCCTGACCCAGGGATCGAACCCGCGTCTCTTGCATTGCAGACAGATTCTTAACCACTGATGCGTCAGGGAAGCCCAGTCAGAGCATATTCCTTTTTATAATAACAACAAATCAGTTGGGTCCTTGCTAAGTACCGGGTACTTCACAGGAGTGCAGTGAACCCTTACAAACTCTTGGGATGGTTCCATGCTGCAGAGGGAGACAAGAAGCCTAGAGGCAATGCAAACTGCTTGAGGTTACACAGCAAGTTAACAGTGGAGCTGGGATTTCAACTCAATTCTGAGTGGCCCCTGAGCCTGGGTATGTATGTATGTATTTGCTTTTTATTAGGAAATAAATCATTATAGCTCCACAGGAAAGAACCTGCCTACCCAATAAAAGGAGACGTAAGAGACACTGGTTCGATCCCTGGGTTGGAAAGATCCCCTGGAGAAGGTAATGGCAACTCACTCCAGTGTTCTTGCCTGGGAAATCCTATGGACAGAGAAGCCTGGTGGGCTACAGTCCATGGGGTTGCAAAGAGTCGGACACGACTGAGCAACTAAGCACACATTTATTTATTTGCTCTTCATTGTGAAATCATGATAGCTTCACAGGAAGTTGCCAAATAGTATAGAGTGGCCCTGTGTACCCTTCACCCAGTTTTCCCCGATGGTTACATTTTACGCAACTGTGATACAATATCAAAACCAGGAAATTGACATTGTTACATACACATATTGTACAGTTCTGTGCCAGCTTATATCCTTGGGTAGAATTGTGTAACCACCACAGCAGTCAAGATAGGAAACTGCCTCAGAATCAAAAGATCCCCTGTGTCAACCTTTTTGGCCATACCCACATCCCGCCTACCTGCCAGCCCTGATCTGTTCTCCACCTGTATAATTTTGTTCCTTCAAGAGGTTATGTGTTTTCTGAAAGATCTTACAGAAAACCCCGAACAAACCTTTTGCCCAGTGAGTGGAATCATTCACTTTGAAGCTGACATTTTTACTCACGCACCCCCTTGACATTTCATTCAAACTGCCCGGTGCATCAGCAGTTTGTTCCTCTTTTTTACTGAGTTGTACCCCACGGTACAGATGCCCCGAATCAACCAAATAAAGGACATTCTGCTGATTGCCAGTTTGGGGCTATTACAAATAAAAGTGCTATAAACATTTGTATAAAGGTTTTTGTGTAGACATAAGTTTTTGCTTCTCTGGGATAAATGCCTGGGAGTGTAATTGCTGCATCGTAAGGTAAGAGTATTTTGGTTTTTTTTTTTTAAAAAGAAACCACCAAACTCTTTTCCCGAGCACTGTACCATTTGACATTCCAGCTAGCCATGTCTGAGAGCCCGTTTCCCCACGCCGTCACAGCGTTTGTCCTTGTCACTGTCTTTGTTTTTAATTGAAAACTATCTTTCTTATTTTAGCTGTTCTAGTAGGAAGAAGGTGGTGACGCCCATAGGAATCTTCTTTTATGTTTCCCTAATCGCTAGTGACCTCAACCATATTTTCATGCTTATTTGCCATTTGTAAACCCTCTTCAGAAATGTCTTTTGGGAATTCCCTGATGATCCAGTTGTTAAGACTTCGCCGCAGGCCCAGATTCGATCCCCGGTTGGAAGACTAAAATCCTGCATGGCCAAAAAGAAAAAAACAACAACCCAGAAATGTCTCTTGCCCATTTTCTAATTGGATTTTTTTCTGTTGAGTTTTGAGAGGCTTTTCCCACCCCCCCCCCCCCCCCAGCTATGAGTCCTTTGTCAGGTCTGCGGTTTACAAATATTTTCTCATTTTGATGAAGTACAGTTTATCAATCTTTTTCTTTCATGGATTTTGC
This sequence comes from Giraffa tippelskirchi, assembly GCF_054371585.1. Lineage (NCBI taxonomy): Eukaryota > Metazoa > Chordata > Mammalia > Artiodactyla > Giraffidae > Giraffa > Giraffa tippelskirchi. The sequence goes on along the minus strand of NC_137277.1, from coordinate 191,470,046 downwards.
CGAGGACGTTAGTCTTGGGTCTGAAAGACAGTCATCTATGCTTCTTTTAAAAGTTTTATAGCTTAATGTTTTACCTTTAAGTCTGTAATCCATTTTGAGTTAATTTTTGCATGTTTTTTTAAATTTATTTTTTTATTGAAGTATAGTTGATTTACAATGTTGTGTTAATTTCTGTACAGCAAAATATTTGCACGTTTTTATATAAGGTGTGCAATTTAGGTCAAGTTCATGGCTTCAAGGTCATTTGTTGAAAATGACATCTTTTTTTCTAACCTTTTTTAAAATTGAAGTTGTTTCATCCCTACCCTTTCCAGCGTGGATTTTAAAAAAACCACAACACTCCACCACCTCCTGCCTGTATTTTGATCCCTGCAGGATTTTGTTTGAAGAAAAGAGAGCGCTGCTAAAATAATTTGAAAACGATTAAACAAGAAGATGCCAATGTTCTCCTGACTCTAATTACCTAATTAGTTAGTTCTAAGCTAACAAGTCTTGGGTCATGCATGAAGTTCAGCAGGAAAAGGGATTCCTGGGTTCCTGGCCTCTCCGGTCTGGGGCCTCTCTCCCTAGAAAAGCATGTTCTCTGCCTGGAGGTTCATTAGTGGGACAAAGGACATCCCTGGCCTGGGGCAAGAGGCAAGCAGCCCCGAGGAGAAGAGCAGTTAAGAGCTGCAACTTCAGCTGCGGGGGCGGAAGGAGATCAAGGGAGGAGCCAGCCTTGAGAACTGGGGTGTGGGGCTTCACAGCGAGAACCTAAATACTTGCCTCCGCCCACCAGCTCTTTCAAGCTGGAGACAATTCCAGCCACTCAGGGCAAGAGGTGAAGCATCACCGCCTCAACGGGCACGAATTTGAGCAAAGCCCAGGAGACGGAAGGGCGGGGAAACCGGGCGTGCTGGAGTCCCTGCGGCCTCACCGAGTGGGACACGACTCAGCGACTGAAGAGGGAGACCCTATTGGAGGCAGCAGCATTTACAGAGAGCCAGAGGGGCGTGTGGGACCACATCCTTCCGCATCCCCTCTCCCCAAATACATGGGATGTTCCAGGGTTAGCCTCATACCAGGAACAGTCCAGACTCCCCTGATAGCTGATATCTCTCCCATTCCTTCTCTGCCATCCCTACCAACTGCAATGAGATCTTGAAGGTTGCTGGTCAGAATCTCTTGGTTTCAACCAGTAAAAGGCAGCTAAAAACCATAAACTCGGAAGGCCCCTGTTCCCATCAGTAGGATGCTTTCAAGTTTGCCAGGCATGTTGATCTTCTGTCTTGGATCTCACCAGCATCTGGTGGGGGGATTTGTCACAGGTTATTATGCCCGGTTTAGAGAAGGGAAAGCTGAGGCTGGGAAAGGTCAAGTTAACTTTTCTGTCCACTAGGCCAGAAGCTTGGAGAGGGAGGGCTCAGGCCTGCCTTTCTCCCTGCTGGGTCCGCAGGTCTAAGCACAGCTTCCAGAACCTGGTCAGTTCAGTTCAGTTCAGTCGCTCAGTCGTGTCCGACTCTCTGCGACCCCATGAATTGCAGCACGCCAGGCCTCTCTGTCCATCACCAACTCCCGGAGTCTACCCAAACCCATGTTCATCGAGTCGGTGATGCCATCCAACCATCTCATCCTCTGTCGTCCCCTTCTCCTCCCGCCCCCAATCCTTCCCAGCATTAGGGTCTTTTCCAATGAGTCAACCCTTCGCATGAGGTGGCCAAAGTATTGGAGCTTCAGCTTCAACATCAAACCTTCCAATGAACACCCAGGATTGATCTCTTTTAGGATGGATTGATTGGATCTCCTTGCAGTCCAAGGGACTCTCAAGAGTCTTCTCCAACACCACAGTTCAAAAGCATCAATTCTGCGGCACTCAGCTTTCTTCACCGTCCAACTCTCACATCCATACATGACCACTGAACCTGGTAGCCATTCAGTAAATACTGTGCAGATGAACACAGCAATGCCCAAGGTGATAAAGCTAATCAGAAAAGCAGCAGAGCTTGGATAACAGTCCTGGAGGTTCTCTTTTTGCAACAAGATCCAGCCAATAACAAGAGACAGGAAGGAGTTGGTGAGAAATGGTCCAAGACCTTCAGAAAAAGGAAAAGCACTGGGAGAGATCAAACTCAACCTGGGAGTTAGGAACTGGTTCTACCTCTGAACCCCAGGTAAGCAAAGTATTATCCCCTTCCCTGGAGGATTTTGCTCTGTTCATTGGTAGATCTGTGTTTAAAAAATTCTATTCAATTACTACTTTAGAATTTGTAAACCAACACTAAAGCATTTGTGAAAATCTATCTTCCCTCATCATATAAGTACCCACATAGGGTCCCCAAGTGTGCCTCTTTGCTCACAAAGCCGAAAATACTTACAATCTGGGCCTTTACAAAAAAGAGTTTACCAACCCCAACTGCAGAGAAACCTGAGCTTAACGCAAATGTTGGAGGAGCTGGGAGAGCACCCAGGTGAAAGAATGAGGACGTGGTGACAGATTCGTGTCCCCGGGCAGGGGAGGGTGCTGTGCCGGGGGAGGGGGGCTTCTCGAAGGAGTGGGCACAGCCGTGCTGTTTCCCCCAAGAGCCTGTCCCGGAGAAAGCTCCAGGTCCAAGGTGGCATCAGTGACACTAAATAAAGCCTATGGTACCAGACCTAGACTTCCTACCTGGTCAAGCTGCAGTTTCAACCTTTCCCAGAAAGGTAACCTTCATCCCCCACCCTGGGATGTTCCAGTCAGCCCGCTGAGGTCCCCTGTCCTGGGGGACCTCTCCGCCCCCCGGGGGAAGAGGCATCTTCTTGATGAAACCCCTGCCCCTCCCTCCCTCCACCCCGGAAGCCGTCCTGGCCTGAAATGAAGCCCTGCTCTCCTCTTGAGGCACCGATAGTTCCCTCGCTCCGCCCTTCTTCCCGTAAAAGCCTAGTATTTGTTTGCTGCCCCGAGTGGCCTTCTAGATGCTGGATGAGCCACTGCCCCATGCAGGAATCCTTGACCAAAGCCAATTAGGTCTTCAGATTTACTCGGCTGAACTTTTTTTAACAGCGCTTTCACAGTGGCTGTCACCTACAAAGTCCCCATCACGCACGTTCCACAGACTCCTGACCTGCAGGGCTGTGTTGTCAGGATCCTGCTTTCCTGCCAGGAGACTGAGACTGAGCAAGTTCTCACAGCCAGTGAGAGGCAGAGCCAGGATCCCGCGATGGTTAATTTAATGTGTCAGCCTGACTGGGCTCAGGGATGCGCAGATAGCTGGTGAAAACATTACTTCTAGGTGTGGTTGTGAGCTTGTTTCTGGGAAAGATTAGCGTTTGAATTGATAGACTGTGAAAAGTGCCCTCAGCCTGGTGAATGGCTGTCGTCCAGACCCTCGAGTGCTGAACAGAACAAAAGGGCAAACGGCTGTCTCTGCAGGAGTGGGGACCGCTCAGCTTCTTCCTGCCTCCGTCGTTAGCACCTCTGCTTCAGACTCAAACCCAGACTTACACAGTTGCCCCCACTCAGGCCTTTGGGTTTGTTAGTCACCGGTTGTGTCCGACTCTCTGTGACCCCCAAGGACCGTAGCCCATCAGGCTCCTCTGTGCACGGAATTCTCCAGGCAAGGATACTGCAGTGGGTTGCCATTTCCTTCTCCAGGGGATCTTCCTGACCCAGGGATTGAGCCTGGCACTCTCCAGCTGCTTTCACGAGCCTCCAGCCTGCAGACAGCAGGTGGGACTTCTCAGCCTCCAGAACCAAATGAGCCAGTTGTGTACAATAAATCTCTGTATTTTATGTCTGTATGTCCTATTGGTTCTGATTCTCTGGAGAACCCCAATACAGATTCGAACACAAGACTGACCAGTCTCACTCCTGGACTCCAGGCTGTCTCTCGGAGGTGGGTCTGGGCCTTCCTGCCACCGTCTCCCCGCCGAGTTCTGCAGAAAACTTCTCGGGTGCTTGTGCTGTGCTCAGCGCCATTCTGAGTCCTTCGAACTCCTTCCCACCCTTCCAGGGTCACGCTTTTCCAGAAGCCGTCTCTGATTTACCAGAAACGATGGTGATCGTGGTGATGATGACGACACGACAGGCCTTGTCTTCTCATGTAAATATTTTTGCATGTATTACTCACAACAGCCTTTGTGACTTGGTGCTATTGTTACCGACCTTGGTTTACAGATCGCCCAGAGAGGCCATGTGAGTGCCCCGAAGTTAAGCGTCTAGTGATATAGGGTCGGGACACAGGTCGCACTGGTTCAGAGTCACTGATCTCAACTACACCCTCCACTGCTTCTGGAAAACAACGAACAATTTCTCACGTGTGTGTTCGCAAGTTTCAAAGCCTATCAGGTGCTTCACAAATTCTGTGACATCATCTTCAGCACAGTCCGAGGAGCAGGTCTTATCATCGTCCCCCCTGTGGTTTTTCTGATGCTCAGAGAGCTGAACAGAGTTTTCAGAAGTCACACAACAATTTCAGCAGAGGGAATCCCCTGGCGGTCCAGGGGCTGGGACCCCGCACCTTGGTCCTCCTAAGGGCCTGGTGAAACCTCCCTGGGAGAGTTGCCCAGGTGTGCTGCGTCCCAGGGAGTCCTCCACCCTCCGGACAGTGGGTCCCCGGTTTGCCACCTCCTCTGCAGCCAATCAGCTTCCCCGAAGCCACTGCCTTCCTCCCACCCAGCTCAGCCCAGGACACCTTAGGTCCTGGGAACCGGGAGGACCATGGGTTTGGGCGTGAAAATGAAGAGGAGAAGCCTTAGGAAAGGCACCCAGTTCAAACTTGCTTTGCTGGGCCCGGCCCTCAACCCAGGGTACCATGGGCTGGCGGGCATTCCCAGCTTTCCAGCTGTCGGCTTGGCCATGCCAGGGGCCAAGAAGCATGCTTCAGGCAAAATACCGCCTGCGAGAGTGGGCTTCCTAGGTTCCTCTGGGGGATACACGTAAGGCCTGTACCAGGGGCAGCAGCTCAGGCTCAGAAAGGCCTGGGGGACCTCCCCCTCTCAGGAGTCAAGCTGAAATAAGAACCTCAACCGGAAACACAGACTTCCTTCAATCCTTACTATGCCTTGCACTAGAGAACGGCTCCTTTCCAAACCATTTCATGCATGTGTTAAAAACAAGTTCTGAATCAATGACTAAACAAAATCGCAGACCTTGTTTGCACTTAGAATTATTGTTTCAGGCGTATTCCCAGAAGGAGAATTACTGGGGCAGAGGGCATACCTATTTTTAAGTCTCCTGATGCAGACTGCTCCCCGAAAGAACAGCAACGCTGCAGACCCGGCCAGAGCAGCATGGGTTCCTGGCATCACCACTGACTGTGAGCTCCGTGCCCCGGTCGCGTCCGACTCTCTGTGACCCGTGGACTGGAGCCGCCAGGCCCCTCTGTCCATGGGACTCTCCAGGCAAGAGGACTGGAGTGGGTTGCCATGCCCTCCTCCCCCACCCAGAGATCTAACCCAACTCTCCTGCATTGGCAGGTGAGTTCTTTACCACTAGCGCCACCTGGAAAGCCCCGTCATCACTGGTAGATGCACTTTAAATTCCTAACACCAAATACTCGGCACAAGGGAATACCAGACCACCTGACCTGCCTCCTGAGAAACCTGGATGCAGGTCAAGAATCAACAGTTAGAACCAGACATGGAGCAACGGACTGGTTCCGAATCGGGAAAGGAGTACGTCAAGGCTGTATGTTGTCACCCTGCTTATTTGACTTCTATGCAGAGTACATCATGAGAAATGCCGCGCTGAATGACCCACAAGCTAGGATCAAGATTGCCGGGAGAAATATCAATAACCTCAGATATGCAGATGACACCACACTTATGGCAGAAAGTGAAGAAGAACTAAAGAGCCTCTTGATGAAAGTGAAAGAGGAGAGTGAAAAAGTTGGCTTAAAGCTCAACGTTCAGAAAACTAAGATCATGGCATCTGGTCCCATCATTTCACGGCAAATAGATGGGGAAACAATGGAAACAGTGACAGATTTTCTTTTCTTGTTCTCCAAAATCACTGCAGATGGTGACTCCAGCCATGAAATTAAAAGACACTTACTCCTTGGAAGAAAAGTTATGACCAACCTAGACAGCATATTAAAAAGCAGAGACATTACTCTGCCAACAAAGGTCCATCTAGTCAAAGCTATGGTTTTTCCAGTAGTCATGTATGGATGTGAGAGCTGGACTATAAAGAAAGCTGAGCACCGAAGAATTGATGCTTTTGAACTGTGGTGTTGGAGAAGACTCTTGAGAGTCCCTTGGACTGCAAGGAGATCCAACCAGTCAATCCTAGAGGAAAACAGTCCTGAATATTCATTGGAAGGACTGATGCTGAAGCTGAAACTCCAATACTTTGGCCACCTGATGTGGACTGACTCATTGGAAAAGACCCTGATGCTGGAAAAAGATTGAGGGCAGGAGGAGAATGGGACGACAGAGGATGAGATGGTTGGATGGCATCACCAACTTGATGGACATGAGTTTGAGTAAGCTCTGGGAGTCGGTGATGGACAGGGAGGCCTGGCATGCTGCGGTCCATGGGTTCACAAAGACTCGAACATGACTGAGCGACTGAACTGAGCTGAAAGGGCAGACATGTGGCCCTTAGCACATGCCGTATAAAGGTTTTGATGCTTCTGCACATTTTAACTTGGTTATTTAAGGCTCATAATGGTCTTATGAAGTCAATGGTCTTTTTATCCCCGTTTCACAGATGAGGAAGCTGAGGCACCAAGGTCGGAGGCTTGGCCAGGGAGAATGCCCCTCTGGCGCTTCCAGACATTTCTGCTGCCCCAAAGGCAGGCCCTCGGGGCTCCGCCCAGGTCCCGACTGCTGTGTGGTGTTTGGGGAACTGACCCCAGGAAGAAGGGAAGTGGTGAAGGGCAGGGGCCCCTCTTGTGAGCCTCTCTCCTCTCTCGGTGCTGCCTGTGGGTCAGTCCTGAAGCTGCCGCCGCAGCTGCCCTGTCCAGTCATCCGGGTGCTCCCAACGGGAGGGCTTGTGGGGCACCAGCTCCGCCATCACAGCCACCGTGGGGCTCACCTCGTGTCCAGGATGCTGTCTTTCCGCAGTTAGAAGTCTTAGATGGTGGTTACACACACACATAAAACGTAACATTGACCATTTTCATCATTTTATTTTTTAAGAAATGTTTTGTTTTCCTGGGCCTCAACGAGCCACTTGTGGGATCTTGGTTTCCCAACCAGGGACTGAACGCAGGCCCTCCTCGGAAATGAGAGTGGGGGGTTCTAATCACCAGACAGCTAAGGAGTCCCTCCTTTAGCCACTTTAAACTGTTCGGAGCAGCAGCGTCACGTACATTCACACTGTTGTGTAGCCAGCACCACCTCCCATCTCCCCAACTTTCGCATCTTCCCAAACCGAAACTCCAAACCGTAAAACAGTAACTCCCCATCCTCCACCCCCAGGAAGGGCCATCTTCCTTCTGCATTCTGTCTCCGCAGCTTTGACTACCCTAGGACTCTCACATAAGTGGACGTGATGGACAAAAAAAAAGTCATTTTAAAATAGGAATACAAAGATCACTGAAGCAAAGTAGCAAGTACAGGAAAGAAGGAAGAAGAGATGATCTAATGACCCATCTCTCTGTAAATTTTTTTCCATTTACAGAAGCACTTCCTGGGAACCATCAAAGCCAACTGCTATTGTAAGTCAACTATACTTTAAAAGAAGAACAACAAAATTGCTGTATTTCATGGCAAGGGGCTCTAGCAAGCTGAAGGTGATGAAAGATCAAAGGGATTTCCAGCGGCTAAGACTCCGTGCTTCCACTGCAGGGGACTCGGTTTCGACTCCTGGTCAGGGAACTAAGATCTGGCAAGCCAAGCAGTACAAGCAAAAAAAGGGAAAAAAAAAAAAGATCATGAACTTGGCGTGGCCTGAGACCAGACTCAGTGGACTTAATTGAAGACATTTTCCCGACCTGTGAACGGTGAAACTTTTTTTCTTTCAGTTTTATGGAGATGTAATTGACCTACATGGGCTTCCCCGATAGCTCAGTTGGTAAAGAATCCGCCTGCAATGCAGCCCGGTTCAATTTCTGGGTCAGGAAGATCCCCTGGAGAAGGGATAGGCTGCCCACTCCAGTATTCTTGGGCTTCCCTTGTGGCTCAGCTGGTAGAGAATCCACCTGCAATGCAGGAGACCTGGGTTCTATCCCTGAGTTGGGAAGATCCCCTGGAGAAGGGTTCCCCACTCCAGTATTCTGGCCTGGAGTGTTCCATGGACTGTACAGTCCGTGGGGTTGCAGAGTCGGACACGACTGACTCTCACTTCACTTCATGGTTGACACAAGCGCTGGGTAAGTTTAAGGTGCGCAGTGTCATGATTGACTCACATCCGTGGGACTTACTTTAACCAACCAGCTACAGACCCAGCGCCTCGCTTGGGCCTCTCCATGGTGGTGGGTTTCCACAGTTCTCCCGTGAAACACTGCGAAGCCCCTTTCTAGCACTGAAAGCCCCTGACTTCACATTCAGGAGCCCATACGATGTGTCTCTCCGCTGCCCTGTCTTCCCCTGCCCGGCCAGCTAGTAACTCAGCCAGGCGATGATCCCTGAAATCTGGGCCCAGCTCTTGGGTGTTGAGCCAATAGACACAGCCAAGCCAAAAATCGGGAGAAAGAAGGATTTACTCCTCAGAGCAAGTAAGAAGAACCCCGGGGGTCTCTCCCAGAGCAGTGTCTCCCCAAACAGCGAATTTGGGGACGTTTTAAGCTAAGGGCAGATGCCTATACTGAGCGGGCTTGAGGAGAGAATTCAGCATAGAATTGGGGCAAAGGTCGACAGAGTCCAGGCTCAGTTGGTTGAAGTCAGGAGCATCAGCGGCCTCGTTCCATCCTCTACCTGGGTTGGGGCCTTAGTTCCCGCAGAACTCGACCGTGTATTATTAAGTGGGGCTTCCCTGGTGGTCCAGTGGTTAAGACTCCACTCTTCCACTGCAAGGGGCATGCCTCTGATCCCCGGCTGGGGAAATAGCATCTAACAGGCTGCTTGATAAGGTCAAAAAAAAAAACAGAAAAGGTGTGTTATTATGTAAATCCCTTGAGGAGTCAGGACCCTACTCCAAGGCTGCACTATTGTTTCTTGACTGCACCTCCCTTCTTCCTGCATTTTCTCCTTTGAGAATTCTAATTACTGAGATGGGTTACTGGGCTAGCATGGTGGAATGGCTTAGGCCAAAATGGGTTCTCTTGTGTCAAGAAAGTCTTTCCTGGTTCTCTTTATCCATGGAATCCCCTACCTCACCTTCTTACTGTAATGCTTTCCCTCTGAAAGCCTTTATTTTTAAAAGCTTAGAGACAGCCATTTTGGCTGATTTTGTCGTGGTGATGACCTGGAGGATGGATCAAGGAGCAGTGGCTAAACCTCAAATTCTCATTGCTCCGGGGCCGGGCCCTCAGAAAGCAATTTAGTTCCTGCCCAGGAGGGATCTAAATGCTAAACACAGATGGACGAGGGGCCCAGAAAGGAAGCCGGCAAACAAAGGCCAGCTGTTTTGAGAAATCATCATAACCAAAGCTACCTTTCTTGTGTTTTTTCTAGGAAATGTTGAGTACTTAGCACACATTATTTTATTGGAATAAGGCATTGTTCCTTCGAGAGACTGAAGCTCAGAGAGGTGAATTGATTAACTTAAGCTCACAAATGGTAAAGCAGAGAAAATGATGATAATGATGATAACTATTATGGATGGAGCAGTTACTAGGTGCTGGGCTAAGTTTTATGTACTTATATGTATGTGTGTCTGCGAAGTCGTTTCAGTCATATCCGACTCTTTGTGACCCCATGGACTGCAGCCCACCAGGCTCCGCTGTCCATGGGATTCTCCAGGCAAGAATACTGGAGTGGGTAGCCATGTCCTCCTCTTGGGGTTCCTTCCCAACCCAGGGATCGAACCGAGGTCTCCCACTTTGCAGGCGGGTTCTTACCGTCTGAGCCACCAGGGAAGCTATATGCATGCATGTATCTGTATATGGCATGTGCATGCATGCATGCGCGTACTCAATTGTATCTGACTCTTTGCAATCCCATGGGCTGTGGCCCGCCAGGCTCCTCTGTCCCCGGAATTTCCCAGGCAAGAGTACTGGAGTGGGTTGCCGTTTTCTTCTCCAAAGGATCTTCCTGACCCAAGAATCGAACACAAATCTCTTGCATCTCTTGCACTGGCAGGATTCTTTACCACCTGCACCAGCTGGGAAGCCCCATATGTGGGCGTAATTTGATACAATTCTGTGTTTCTGCTCCCTTTGCCATCAGATCATCCTGCTGCAGAGCTGGGCCTGTGGCTGACTGGCCCAGGGCAGTCCAGAGAGGGCAGGACTCCCCAGAGCCCAGTGGCCAGCCTCCAGGAAGGGCAAGCCTGAGCTTGGGTGGTGAGCTCCGTGTTCCTGGAGGCATGCAATCTGAGAGTGGGGGCTTCTGCTGGAAGGGTGATCAGAGCCTATGTGCCTCTGCTTTCGGATGTCCTTCCCTCCCACCCCCTGGTCTTCATGGCGGGTGAATGGGTATCCATCCACCCAAGAGGGGCTCCACGCTGCCTCTCCCACACCCTGGGTCTACACCTGATGGGGAGGCTCATGAGGTGGGAGAGATTTTTATCATCGTCCTCCTGTTACAGAGGATGAAACGGAGAAGCAGGGAGGCCCTCTCTCAAAGCAGCCTGGGTGACCCTGGGCAGAGCCAGGACTTGACCCTAGGTCCTCCACACCACCTGTAGTTAACCTTTGGCTCACCCTGACCCCTGACCTCTTTGCTGAGTCTAAAGCCTTCCCTCTTCCCAGCCACTCTGTACTTGTATAACACTATCCATTTTTTTGTTTATATATATATATATATATATATATATATATATATTTTTAAATCTATTTATTTATTTGGCTGCCTTGGGTCTTAGTTGCCGCACTCAGGATCTCCCTTGCATCTTGCAGGATCTTTGCTTGTGGCCCACAGACTCTCTAGTTGTGGTGGGCGGGCTTAGATTGCTCTGCAGCATGTGAGATCTTCGTTCCCTAACCAGGGATCGAACCCTCGTCCCCCGCATTGTGAGGGACCACTGGACCACTGGGGAAGTCCCAACACTGGCCGTTTGTTCTGGGCAGACGTGAGTGCTCATCTCAGTCTGGAGCTGGGATGGGGGCCTTTGGGATTTGGCTCCTACCCCTGAGAACCTCGGGTCCTCCGTGACTCCACCAGGGACGGCCCCTCCCTCCCTGTGGCAGAGAGACGTTCTCTGGACAAAGCCTGAGAGACGGTGCCCGGCTCCTCGCAGGCATTTGTAGGTTTGGCCACAATCTCCACGCGTTCAGGATGGTGGGGAAAAAAGGCCCCATATGTGAATTTTACACCTGCTCTCTCTTTTTAAGAGCAGTTTCAGCATCTTTTGGAAACTGCTTTTTCTACCTTCCAGTTCACTCAGGGCAGCTGGGAGGTTAACCCTTTGCTCTCCCCTCCCTCTCTTCCTCAGATGGAATCCTTCCCTCCCTCCCCTGCTTGTTTCCTTAAGACTCTCTCCACCAAGGGGACGCTTATGTGCAGTGAAAGGCATCGATGCTAAGGTACAGTCTGATCAATTTAAAAAAATTTTTTAATTGGAGGCTAATTGCTTTACCATGTTGTGTTGGCTTCCACTGGACAGCAGCGTGAATCATCTACGTGTTAGTCGCTCAGTTGTGTGCGGCTCTTTGTGACCCCATGGACTGTAGCCCACCAGGTTCCTCTGTCTAGGAAAGTCTCCAGGCAAGATTACTGGAGTGGGGAGCCGTTCCCGTCTCCAGGTGATCTTCCCGACCCAGGGATCGAACCTGGGCCTCCTGCATGGCAGGTGGATTCTTGACTGTCTGAGGCACCAGGGAGGCCCCCAGTCATCCGCAAGTACACATGAACACCCTCTCTCGAGCCCCCCTCCACTGCCCGCTACCAGTCTGATCAGTTTTGACAAACGTATATGACAATGTAGGTCTCACCCTTGTCAAGATATGGACCATGCCAGTCACTCCAGAAATTCCCTTTGGTCCCTTCTCTCCTTCATGAACCCTGGAGGAGAACTCTTACCAGACGCCTGGCCAAACACCTGGGTGGCTCAGTGCCTGGTCCTGGGCTGGGCGCCTGTTCTCCAGAGTCCTGGGGCGAGGGTCCCCCAGCATTAACCTTCACAGAGCTGCCTGGATTCAGAGTGGGGACCCAGGTAAGGAGAGGCTATCGTGAGATACAGAAACAGCCCAGCAGAGGGCTTTGCTGCCAAGGGGCAGGTGCCTGGAAGAGGCCCGCAGCCTAACCCCTCAGGAGTGCGTGAGCCTGCATGTGTAAACCTGGCCGCTACAACGCCCGCGGCTGAAGAGAAGGACCGCCCTGCTGCCGCTGCTGCCAAGTCGCTTCAGTTGTGCCCGACTCTGTGCGACCCCACAGACGGCAGCCCACCAGGCTCCCCTGTCCCTGGGATTCTCCAGGCAAGAACACTGGAGTGGGTGCCATTTCCTTCTCCAATGCATGAAAGTGAAAAGTGAAAGTGAAGTCGCTCAGTCGTGTCCGACTCTTAGTGACCCCATGGACTGCAGCCTACCAGGCTCCTCCGTCCCTGGGATTCTCCAGGCAAGAGTACTGGGGTGGGGTGCGATTGCCTTCCCCAAGGACTGCCCTGGATGCAGTTAAAAACTGTGAGGAGGATGAATCAAAACTATTGCAGTAGGGATGTCCCTGGGGGTCCAGTGGCTACGACTCCGAGCTCCCAACGCAGGGAGCCCAGGTTCCAGCCCTGGTCAGGGAACTAGACCCCAAATGCCACATTGAAGATGCTGGAGCAGGCAAATAAATAAATATTAGAAGCAATGATGGCAATTGGGGAGAAACTATTGCAATATGGAGAGAGACTGAACCTGACTCTGAATACATCACGATGGGGTGGGGGGGGAGGGGAGGGGAGGGGCTTTCAGGGAGGGATTTATAGCCGATGGATGGGTGAGGCCGGTGAATCATCTTTCTTTAACAGTGACCCCTACCAGGAGGGGGAGGCTCACCTGACTCACTCAGGACTTTTATTTGCCCCTGGCCCAGGAGCATTTCCACAAACGGGAGAGGAAGTGGCCCTACATGTAAATTATTTTTGGGGGGAAGTTGGGAGGTAGAGATGGGGGAGGGGACAGTGGAAGACAAAATTAAAATGTAAGCAATGTTCAGAGTTGAGGTGAATATCTGAGAATTAACTTGATCTTCTGAAGGGGAGCAGAATATCCTACCCCCAAATATGACATTTAGGCATATTGATTATTTTGAATTAAACTTATTTGAGAAACAGCCAGTGCAAGAAGGACGCCCTGCCTTTCTTGGTCCCTGAAAGCAGGAGATACATCTCCCAGGTGAAGTCTGCTCCCTCTGCGAGGAGGGTCGACGGTGGCATCGTATCTCAGGAGGGAGTTCAGGGCTTAGAAGGCCGTATAAACAAACCTTGTGGACTTCCCTGGTGGCTGAGTGGCAAAGAATCTACCTGCAGTGTAGGAGAGGCAGGTTCGATCCCTGGGTTGGAAAGATCCCCTGGAAGAGGGCACGGCATCCCACTCCAGTATTCTTGCCTGGAGAATCCCATGGACAGAGGAGCCTGGCGGGCTGCAGTTCACAGGGTCGCAAAGAGTCGGACACGACTGAAGGGACTGAGTGTGCACGCATGAACGAACCTTGTTACTTCATCACTAATTTACCAGCCCAAGCCCGAGCTTCTGTGTCTTGTCCATTGTTCACAAGTTGTTTCTTTGTCTAAAGGTATAGAGGCTTCCTGCTTTGGTCACTGCTTTGAGTCTCATACTTTTATGAGTTCCTGTACATATGGAATTAAATTTGTTTTTCTCCTGTTCATCTGTCTTATGTCAATTTAATTTTTAGACCAGCCAAAGAACCTAGGAGGGAAGAAAGGAAAAGTTTCCCTCCCTACACTTGCTTTCCTTCCCTTCTTCTGAAGTACCACCTGTTGGAAGTATTCCTTTGACCATGATTTATTGAACCCCGGGCCACGCACTGTTCCTGGCACCAAGGATACAACAGTGGCCGATGCAGACACAGACCCTGTCCTCCGCGGGCTTCCGTCATATCGTGGGGAGATGGACAGTATACAGGGCTTCCCTGGTGGCTCAGTGGTAAAGAATCCACCTGCAAAATCCTGCCAATTGCAGGAGACATGGGTTTGATCCCTGGGTCAGGAAGATCCCCCTGGAGAAGGAAACGGCAACCCACCCCAGTATTCTTGCCTGGAAAACCGCACGGACAGAGGAGCCTGGGGGGCTACAGTCCACGGGGTCACACAGAGTCGGATATGACTTAATGACTAAACAACAATAGACAGTAAGCAAGATAAAGATGTGAACTGTGACCTGTGTTAGGGAAGGATGCCAGTTAGGGGAAGGGGAGAAACAGTGCCAAGTTGGAAGGTTTATACTGCAGACGGGGCTGGGCAGGGATGATCTCACGGGGAAGGAGACGTCCTGGCTATGGAGCCAGCCAGGCAACAGGAGGGTGCCTGTGGGAAAACACTGGAAAAGGGAAAAGGAGGCGCAAAGGCCCTGAGGCGGGCGCACCTGCTGTGTTGAGGACCCACAGTCAAGTAGGCTGGTGTTGCAGGAAGGGGGGCCCCCTTCCAGGGCCGGAGAGTGGGCTCGTACATACTGCAGCCCGCCAGGCTCCTCTGTCCATGGGATTCTCCAGGCAAGAATACTGGAGTGGGTAGCCGTTCCCTTCTCCAGGGGTTCTTCCTGACCCAGGGATCCAACCCGGATTTCCTGCATTGCAGGCAGACTCTTTACCGTCTGAGCCTCCAGGGAAGCCCGAGAGATGTAGGCAGGTCATCTAGGGCTTCAGCTTGTCCTCTCAGTGACAGGGCAGCTCTTGGAGCACCGAGCAGAGGAGGGACGTGCTTCTCTTTTTCAGTGGATCCCTTTGTATGTTGAGGAAGGGCTGCAAAGGTCCGTCTAGTCAAAGCTATGGTTTTTCCCGGAGTCATCTATGGATGTGAGAGTTGGACCATAAAGAAGGCTGAGTGCCAAAGAATTGATGCTTTTGAACTGTGGTGTTGGAGAAGACTCTTGAGAGTCCCTTGGACTGCAAGGAGATCCAACCAGTCCATCCTAAAGGAGATCAGGCCTGTGTGTTCATTGGAAGGACAGATGCTGAAGTTCCAATACTTTGGCCTCCTATCCGAAGAGCCGACTCATTAGAAAAGTCCCTGATGCTGGGAAAGATTGAAGGCAGGAGGAGAAGGGGATGACAGGATGAGATGGTCGGATGGCATCACTCAGTGGACCCAGTGGACATGAATCTGAGCAAACTCTGGGAGACAGTGGCGTGCTGCAGTCCATGGGGCACTGAGTGGGAGGTACAAAGGGGTACTCAGAGTCGGACACGACCGAGAGACAGGACGACATCAAGGGGGCTGCAGGGAGATCAGTTAGGAGACCGATGTGGAATCTCAGGGAGGACTGTGCGCAGGGAAGGTGGAGAGACATGGGCGCGTGAGATGCTGTTGGAAGGTGACGCCATTTGGGCTCACCGACTACGGGGTGCGGGGGAAGAACAAAAGGATGTCACTGGAAACACGGAGTCACTGTCATCAAAGGGCGGGGGGAGGCCCACTTGGTAGAAGCAGGTTGAAGCGGTGGGGGGCGGTGAGGGGAGCAGACTGGAAGGGGGGCGCCTCCTGGGAGCTCAGGTTGGGACCTGCTGATGTGAGATGCTGTTGGACACCAAGTGGAGAGGTTGAACAGGCAGCTGGCTCTCAATCCGGGGTTGGGAAGAGGCTTAGAGGTATAAACATGTGAGTCATAGCTTCGGCGTAGGCACACTATTTAAAGCCTTGAAATTACGTAGGAGCTTCAAAGGAGTAAAACCTCGGATAATAGCATTGGAAAGCCTCTCAAAGTTCTGCCCATCTGAGGCTCGAGTTTCACAAGGAAAAAAGTGGAGCCCAGAGAGGCGAGGTTCCTGGCCTAAGGTCACACAGCGAGCTGATGGTGAAGTTAGGGATAAGACCTTGGTTCCTTGACTGCTAAGCAGAGCCCTTTTCCTATACCCAGTTTGTCATTGCACGTTGTCTGATGGAAAAGGTTCCCAGCCTCCAACACTTTGCCGTTTCACTTCATGGCAAAGCTCATGAGGTCATCAGAGAGCTGAGATGCTAAGATGCCCCCTGACAGCCACCTGGCAAGTGGGGGATGAAGGGCTTCTGCCTCCTGGTCCAGTGCCCCCTTCTGTGCCGCGTCCTCCAGGAAGCCAGCTGTCTCTCATGCCTGGACCATCCCTGGATCCTCTTTGTCTTGCTTATCTTACCTCGCACTGGGTTCCGGGTCTTTGTCATTTCATATCCGTTTAGTGTTGACAAAGGTTCCGTCCTTGGCCAAGCTCTGCTCAGGTCCCTCTGAATCGTCTTGTCGAGTGGGCTCTGACTTTGGGCTTCCACGTCTGTCTCTGCTTGTCCTGCTTTCTCAAGAATCCTGCCAGGTTAGTTCAGCCAGAATGTCCCCCGATACTTGGTCACCCTCTAGAGCTGATTGGGTTCCTTCTCCTCCACCTCCTCCTGGTGATGTCCGATCACCCTGACCTGCCTTCAGCAGGAATCCTGCCAGGTCTGTGTCATATTATGATTTATAATAACAAATATACATTAGGTTTTTCTCCTGTTTCTGGCACAGAGCTCTAAAACCCTGGTCATTTCTTATAAAAGAGCCATGGGGGCATCTTTTGTTATAATATTTACTTTTGTTAGTTCCTAAAATATTGAGTAGCTCCAAAGGAATAAACCCTGGAGAAGGAAATGCAACCCACTCCAATATTCTTGCCTGGAGAATCCCATGGACAGAGGAGCCCGGTGGGCTACAGTCCACGAGGTCGCACGAGTCAGACACGACTGAGCGGCTAAACCACCACCAGAGGGATAAAGGTGAAGTGGAAGTCTTCTGTTGCTCATAACAAGCTCCTTTCAACCATACCTGACGTGATGTTAATAAGGTGACGTTTGGAAAGCCCCTGAGGATGGGGCTGGTTGCCAGGGACACCAGCCAAGGTTAGGAGGGCAGAGCTTCCAGGCCCACCTCTCAACTTCCCTCCTGGGTACGGAAGGGGAGCGATTCGGGAGGCTGGGTTCAGTTACTAATGGCCAGTGGTTGAATCAATCATGCGTATGTCATGCAGCCTCCATAAAAATCTAAGAGGATGAGGTTCAGAGAACTGGGTTGGTGAACACAGGAAGGTGCTGGAACCATGGTGCCCCCTCCTCACATATCTCGCTTTCTGCATCTCTTCCACTGGGCTGTTCCTGACCTGTATCCTTTTATAACAAATCATCAAGCTCCGGGAGTTGGTGATGGACAGGGAAGCTTGGCGTGCTGCAGTCCATGGGGTCGCAAAGAGTCAGACACGACTGAGCGACTGAGTAACATAATAAAAAAGGCATTTAGTAAGTAAAGTGTTTTCCTGAGTTCTGTGAGCCATTCTAGCCAATTAAATCCAACCTAGGGAGGGGGTCGTGGTAATCTCTGAGTTATAGTCTGTGGCTCAGAAGCACAGGCACCAACCTGAACTTCAGTTAGTGTCTGAAGTGTGTGTGAGTAGCTTCGTGGGACTGAGCCCTTACCCTGTGGGATCTGATGCAAATTCTAGGTGACCAGTGTCAGGATGCAGTTGAATCAGTGGACGTGAAGCTGGTGTTGCTGGTGTTGGAGAATTGTGTGGTTTGGGATCCTCCCCCCCACTCCTAACACACACTCACACCCCACATTTGGAGACAGGGTACAGAAGTGTTCAGAGTATTGTGTGTGGTTGGGGGGTGGGAGGGTGGGGGTGTCAAGGAAAACAACAGTGTGTCTTTTCTTTATAGTCCTGAATCCCCCCAAGCCCTGCTTCCTCTTAGGAATTTTCTATCCTCGGAGCCCCCCGCCCCGCCTTGGCTGTACGTCCTCACCTCTCCTGGCTGTGCTCTCAGTCCAGAGTTGGGCGAGTCCTCCCTCGCTGCAGGTGGTCCCGCCACCTGTTACAATTGTTTAGTCACTAAGTCGTGTCTGACTCTCTTGTGACCCCAGGGACTGTAGCTGCCAGGCTCCTCTGCCCATGGGATTTCCCAGGCAGGGATACTGGAGTGGGTTGCCATTTCTTTCTCCAGGGGATCTTCCCACCCAGGGACTGGACCCAGATCTCTTGCATCTCCTGCAATGGCAGGCGGACTCCTCACCACCGAGCCGCCAGGGAAGCCCTGTATCGCAAGAGCCCCGGAAAATCAGCCCGTCTGCCCTGCAGCAGCTGCTCTGCAAATGTTTCCTGTGACAGGAGGAGCCGTCTTGTAGGAAGGGCGTCTGTGATGATCTTCTTGCAGGAATAACCCCCCAGGGCAGGACTCTGGTGGGTGATCATGTTTGTAAACTGCACGAGGCCTAGCCCAGCACCAGGGATGCGTAAGTGGCCCCGTGAAGATCCAGAAGGCCGAACTGCCCGATCCTGCGGTCCACATTCCTGCTTTTGGGGTGACATGTCTGTAGCCACTGGTGAAGGAGGACGTGCCCAGTAGCCTTCCCTGTCCCTCAGGCCAAGGTTTGGTGTGAGCATAGGAATTTTGGGGGTATTTTTAAAAATTGAAGTGTAATTAATGTATAATTTTATGTTAGTTTCTAGCGTACAGCAAAGTGGTTCAGTTATATATATACATATACATATATTCTTCTTCATTATAGTTTACAGTAGACGTTGCATGCCGTTCCCTGTGCCATGCGGTAGGACCTGCTTGTTTATCTATTGTATATAGCAGTGTGGTAGGTGAGCGGTGTATCTCCTTACCCCGAACTGCTAATTTATCCCTCGCTCACCCCCTTTCCCCTCCGGTGACCATAAGCTTGTTTTCTATGTTTGTGAGTCTGTCTCTGTTTTATGAATAGGTTCATTTCTGTCGTATTTTAGATTCCACACATAAGGAATATCATATGGTGTCCGTCTTGCTCTGTCCGACTGGCTTCACTCAGTGTGATAATCTCTAGGTCCATCCATGCTGCTGCAAATGGCATAATTTCATTTTTTTTTTAATGGCTGAATAGTATTCCTCATCTGTAGGAAGGCATGGCAACCCCCTCCAGTGTTCCTGCCTGGAGAATCCCATGGACGGAGGAGCCTGGTGGGCCACAGTCCCTGGGGTCACAGAGTCAGACACCACTGAGCGACCAAGCACATGCTATGTGCACATTATATGCATATATTAGACTATCTATCACCTATCTCCCTCCTCTTCACCTATCGATGGGCATTTAGATTGCTTCCATGTCTTGGCTACTGGCCGCTGTGCACACTGAGGTCATGCATCTTTTTGAATGAGAGCTTTTTCCAGATATAGAGCATAGGAACTTTTGCCTCTCGTGGTGAACAAACCCAGATAAGCTTCCCCCCCTCAGCACCACGCCCTTTGCTAAAGAGTTTTCCTCCCCACTTAGCTCCTGTGGTTTGTCATCCTCCTCGGGTCCATGAGGAGCTCTTACTCACGTGCTTGGGCCGATGCAGGGGGTTTGCAGACACTGCTGACATCTGGGCCGGGCAAGGTTTGTCGTGGGGACGGTCCTGTGCGTTGCGGACACTGAGCCGCATCTCTGGGTTCCGCCTGCTAGATGCCAGTAGCACCTGCTCTCAGTTATGACGACCGAACTCGTCTCCAGACTCCGCCAGCTGTTCCCTGAGAGTAAAATCCTCCACTTGAGAGCCCCAGAGTTACTGGAAAGAATTGTTTTCAGCTGTGGGAGCAGGAAGAGGGCTGGCGTGGGGCCCCTCCAAGGGGAGGTGACCAGACCCAGATGTATCGCTCTGATCGTCACACTGCAGCTCACTTGACGGCCATGTGTTTTGTATCTAGAGGGGCCCTCAGAGACTGTTTCCCATTGTCTTGGAGGTACTGACAGATACTGAGAATGACCAGGCTCCTCCGCGCAGTGAAAGGTGATGACATGTGCGGGATGTCTCGATTAGTGAGAAGAAAGGGCCACTTCCTCAAAGGGAAGGGGAAGAAGGGGGAGCCTGGGGCCTGATCCTGGCCCAGCTCTGGACGGCTGTGCGCCTTCAGGAGAGTCACCTAACCTCTCTGAGCTGCGAGAATCAAGTGCACCCAGGGATGAGAGGTGCCCAGAAGAGTGAATAGTCCGCGTTGGTCTGCCCAATACATGCAGATTTTCCATTTTAACTCTGAACAATGCTACGCGTGGTGGCCAGATTTCCTAATGGCTTTGTGATGTTGAACTCGGTAAAACGGAAACCAGACGCAAGGGTCCTCTACCCAGTGTTAGATGTGAGGGCAAATGAACGTTCGGTAATTGTGCAGTGTGGGCAGCAGTGGAGCCAGGACCTGCCTCTTTCCAGGAAGGAGAAGAATCGAAGCACCAGAAGAGAGCCGGAGAGCTCGTTCAGTGACTCCATGGTTCGCGCTCAGCTGACTCAAATGTTCTTAGAAAATTTGACGTTTTCTTAAAAACATCGGGAGAGATGAAAGAAACACAGATGCACAGGGCAGCTGTTAAAGAAAGGCTTGACAGCTCAATTCCCTGTCCTTTGTTAGCAGTGCCGGCCCACTGAGCCCACCTGGCCCCGTGCAAACCCCTAGTAAACAAGCCTATGTAATTATGCTGGAATGGGGCTGGAAATCGCACCCAGGTTTGCAGGAGGCACAATGACCATAGAAAGAGTGGAAGTTACTTTGAACAGGACCAAAGAGAAAATAACAGGTTCAGTTCAGTTCAGTTCAGTCGCTCAGTCGTGTCCAACTCTTTGCGACCCCATGAACCGTAGCACACCAGGCCTCCCTGTCCATCACCAACTCCCAGAGTCCACCCAAACCCACGTCCATCGACTCGGTGATGCCATCCAGACATCTCCTCCTCTGTCGTCCCCTTCTCCTCCTGCCCCCCATCCTTCCCAGCATTAGGGTCTTTTCCAATGAGTCAGCTCTTCGAACTTGACTAATATCGACTGAGAAAAGTGAGCCCAACCTACTGAATGATTGGTCATCCAGGGAGGCAATGGCAACCCACTCCAGTATTCTTGCCTGGAGAATCCCAGGAACAGAGGAGCCTGGGGGGCTACAGTCCATGGGGTCGAACAGAATTGGACACGACTGAAGTCACAGCACAGGGCTGATCAATTTGAGGCTCTTTTCTTTTTGGGCTCTGATTGGATGGTTGAGAATTTGCTTCTGGAGAGTCCTGGATTTGAAGATGTGAAAGAGCCTGATTCTCTCCCTCCACGGCTTTCTTTCTCCCTCCTTCCCTTCTGCCTTCCTTTCCTTTTAAAAAAAATTTTATTTGTTTATTTGGCTGCTCTGTGTTTAAGTTGCAGCATGTGGGGCCCAGTTCCCTGACCAGGGATCGAACCTGGGCCCCCTGCATTGGGAGTTCGGAGTCTCAGCCACCAGACCTCCAGGGAAGTCCCTATCCCTCCTTCCTTCATTCCATATTTATTCCTCCATCCATCCACCCAGTGGTACTAACCTGGCAAAACCCTAAGTAGTTAAATGCAACCCTAGTTGCTCCCACCCCAGCTCCATGAGTGAGATGAAACTTAAATCACCTGGATTCCCAGGACACAATTTACATTAAAAAATTGAAATGTAGTTGATTTATAAGGTTGTGTTAGGCTTAGGTGTACAGCAAAGTGATCCATATATATTTGCTGTTTTTCAGTTGACAAGTCGTGTCCAACTCTTTGTGACTGCACAGACCGCAGCACGCCAGGCCTCCCTGTCCATCACCAACTCCCAGAGCTTGCTCAAACTCACGTCCATTGAGTCGCTGATGCCATCCAACCATCTCATCCTCTGTCGTCCCCTTCTCTCCCGCCTTCAATCTTTCCCAGCATCAGGGTCTTTTCCAATGAATCAGCTCTTCCCATCAAGTGGGCAAAGTATTGGAGCTCCAGCTTCAGTATCAGTCATTTCAGTGAATATTCAGGGTTGATTTCCTTTAGGATGGACGGATTGGATCTCCTTGCATCCAAGGGACGCTCAACAGTCTTCTCCAGCATCACAATTTGAAAGCATCAGTTCTTCGGTGCTTAGCCTTCTTTATGATCCAACTCATATATATGTACGGAGAAGGCAATGGCACCCCACTCCAGTACTCTTGCCTGGAGAATCCCACGGATGGAGGAGCCTGGTAGGCTACAGTCCATGGGGTTGCTAAGAGTCAGACACGACTGAGCGACCTCACTTTCACTTTTCCCTTTCGTGCACTGGAGAAGGAAATGGCAACCCACTCCAGTGTTCTTGCCTGTTGAATCCTAGGGACGGCGGAGCCTGGTGGGCTGCCGTCTATGGGGTCGCACAGAGTCAGACACAACTGAAGCGACTTAGCAGCAGCAACAGCATATATATGTATATGTATTCTTTTCTTTTTTCAGATTCTTTTCCTATATAGATTATTACAATGTATTGAGTGTAGTTCCCTGTGCTGTGTAGTGGGTCCTTGTTGTTTATTTCATACGTAGTAGTGTGTATCTGTTAATCCCAATCACCTAATTTGTCCCTCACTGCTCCCTGTCATCTTTGATAATCACACGTTTGTTTCCTGTGTCTGTGAGTCTATTTCTGCTCCGTGAATTAGCTCATCTGCCTTGTTATTATCGGTATCACTGCTGCTGTTATTCTGGCTGCGCCGCACGGACTTGCGGGCTCTTGGCTCCCTGACCGAGGATTGAACCTGCTCCTTGGCAGTGAAAGCATGGAGTCCTGAATACTGAGCCGCCAGGGAATTTCCTGTATTATTTTTTAGATTCCACATATAGTGATATCGAACGACACTTGTCTTTGACCTATTTCACCTCGTACGATAATCTCTAGATCCGTCCATGTTGCTGCAAACGGGATTATTTCTTTTTTTATGGCTGAATAGTATTCCATTGTGTAAACTCATCTATCCGTGGACATTTAGGTTGCTTCCATGTCTTGGCCATTGTAAATAGCACAATTTATATTTTAATATAAGAATTATTTGAATCACTGTCAATTTTCTACAGTTTGCAGAGCTGTAAGTTACTTTAAAGACTAAGGAAGGTTGTGGGCAGCTGGTCAGGACACCTGTCACATTTCAAAGTCTTTCACAAGTTCCTCTGTGCTCCTTGGGTCTCCCCTCTTTCCTGCCCTCTTGGTCTCTGTGGTCCAGGCACAGTCTCCCTGCTGCCCTCAGGACTCTGCCCTCTGGTCCCGCCCCCCTGGAGCGGGCTGGCCTGAGACTCCGCAGAGCTCTGCAGACCTCGTCCCTCTCAGGCCTTGCCCGGGGGTCACCTTCTCAGGGAGGGCCCCCCCGGCCCCTCCCCTGCTTTATTTCCCCTTCTAGCACGTACTGCAAATGGTGGAATTCTGTCTCCTCCGCTGCACATCTGTTGAATGGAAAATTAGAGTGACTACCAGGTCCCAGGTACTAGGAATTATTTTTAGAGTCATAAGTCTTAAGTCATAAGATTTAAGATCTTTTCAGCACTGTGTCATTATTTTTTTAAAAGCTGAGTTTCTTACTTGAAATAGAATTAATTTACAATATTGTGTTGGTTTCAGGTATACATCAAAGTAATTCAGTTTTATATATTTATTTATATATATGCACTTTTCAGATTATTTTCCATTATGGGTTACATTACAGGATATTGAATGTAGTTCCTTGTGCTGTTCAATAAATCCTTGCTGCTTCTGTGTTTTATGTATAGAAGTTTGTATTTGTTAATTCCACACTCCTAATTCGTCTGTCTTCACCTCTCTTTCCCCTTTGGTTACCGTAAGCTTGTCTTCTACGTCGGTGTGTCTGTTTCTGTCTTGTGGGTAAGTTCATTCGTATTAATTTTTAGATTCTACCTATATGATATCATATGGTATTCACCCTTCTCTGTCTGACTCACTTCACTTAGTATGATAATCTCGAGGTTTATCTGTGTTGCTGTAAATGGCAGCATTTCCTTCTTTTTATCGCCAACCTTCTAACATATATATATATGCACATGTATGCACGTGTGTGTGTGTATATGTGTGTGCTAGTCTCTCAGTCACGTCTGACTCTCTGCTTCTCCATGGACTGTAGCCTACCAGGCTCCTCCGTCCACAGGATTCTCCAGGCAAGAATTCTGGAGTGGGTTGCCATGCCCTGCTGCAGGGGATCTTCCCAAGCCAGAGATCGAACCGGGGTCTCCCGCATTGCGGGAGGATTTTTTACTGTCTGAGCCACCAGGGAAGCCATCACCACATCTTCTTAAACCAATTATCTGTTGATGGGCACTTGGTTGTTTTCACTTCTTGACTATTGCAGAGTGCTGCTGTGGACACCTGGGGCGGCACCCCCGCTGCTTTAAGGTCAAGGAGACCGAGCACAGGCAGGAGAGAGACCGGGGCCGGGGCCGCGGCGGCGGGAGAGAGACCGGGGCCGGGGCCGCGGCGGCGGGAGAGAGACCGGGGCCGGGGCCGCGGCGGCGGGCAGAGAGACCGGGTCCGGGGCCGCGGCGGCGGGAGAGAGACCGGGTCCGGGCCACGGCGGCGGGAGAGAGACCGGGGCCGGGCCACGGCGGCGGGAGAGAGACCGGGTCAGGGCCACGGCAGCGGGTGTCGTGATGCAGGCGCAGGCGGGCAGAGAGACCGGGTCAGGGCCGCGGCAGCGGGTGTCGTGATGCAGGCGCAGGCGGGCAGAGAGACCGGGTCGGGGCCGCGGCGGCGGGAGAGAGACCGGGTCGGGGCCGCGGCGGCGGGAGAGAGACCGGGGCCGGGGCCGCGGCGGCGGGAGAGAGACCGGGGCCGGGGCCGCGGCGGCGGGAGAGAGACCGGGTCGGGGCCGCGGCGGCGGGAGAGAGACCGGGTCGGGGCCGCGGCGGCGGGAGAGAGACCGGGGCCGGGGCCGCGGCGGCGGGAGAGAGACCGGGGCCGGGGCCGCGGCGGCGGGAGAGAGACCGGGTCGGGGCCGCGGCGGCGGGAGAGAGACCGGGTCGGGGCCGCGGCGGTCGGGGTCGTGATGAAGACCACGTTCCAGACCAGCTGCTGGCCTCAGTCCTTGCGGTGTCACACCGGACCACCGCCCTTCACCTCCCCGACAGTCTCCTCTCCACTAGAATGGGCGTGCTGCTGCGGCTGGCGCTTGCCGGAAGCATGTGGGTGAGCTGCCCTGCCCAGCAATACTGAGCAGCAGATGTCAGCGTGTTAGGAACCCACAAAACCGTGACACAAAGCCACGTGGCCCTCAAACCTGTGCAGACAGCGTGCCTTCTCTGGGCTCGCCTGGTTTTGAAGGGAAAGAGAAATGCAGCAGGGATTGCCCATCCTCAGGGACTGCTTAGAGCAGCGGTACTCAAATCTTAGCATCACTTGCGGTGGCTGGGGTGGGGTGGGGGGAACCTTATTCGATAATCTGCTTTTCTAGCAAGTTCCCAGGTGGCAAGGTGCTACCAGCTCCCCCGGCTCATAGACCAGTACGACTTCTCTTTCTCCACAGGGTTAATGGTCTCCTGCAAACTTGTGGCTTCACTTCCGCCTGCTCAGCCCAGCTCCCGGCCCCTCCACGCGCCCCCGCACCTCAGTCTGGCCTGGGATTTCCTCTTCTGTCCTTACGTACATTTCCATGTGTGGTTCTCATCTTTCTGGCCTCACTAATACCTTATCATTCTGTAAGATAACAGCTCGGATAACATTTTTAGTTTTTTTAAGAAAAATTGTGGGCAAGGTGGCCTGTGCCAATTGCCCTGGCCAATTAGACCTAAATTGTTTTGGCCTCCTGAATCAGGCTACCCCATTGCTCTATTCAGATCACTTCCTTCAGGAAGCCTTCCAGGGCTGCTCAGACCCAGCAGGTGTTTCTTCTGAGCTGTCTGCTTACCACTCTCATCAACGGGCCGTTTCCTCTGAGGGGACTGTGGATCATGCATTGTCAGGGCAAGAAGATGCATCCCCAGTCCTCTCGGCATTCTTTTCATTTCAACCAGCAGAGGGCGGCTCAGTACCACAATTCTACCCAGCTGGGTTCAGCCTTAGGGGTGAATAACCCAGATCTTCCTGTCCTCAGGAGGCCTTGAGGCAAAGGGGAGGCGGTGAGATGACCTGGTTATCTTATCTGTAGTTAAGTGCTGGGACTTGGGTCCAGGCATTTCTAGCAGTTTGAGCTTGGGCTTTGTGACTCGCCCACCTGACCCTCAATTTTCTCTCTGTAAATCGGCTATAATAATGCCCCATGGAAGTTTCTGAACGTTGAATAGATTGGTCACATGAATTGCTTAACCCAGAGCCTGAATCAGGTTTAGCATGCGCATGGGTGACCGTGGACTAGTGATTGCACCTCAGTTTCCTCATCTGTAAAGTGGGGATAATTTAAACTACTTCCTTATAGACTACCTGCTCAGTTCCCTTTATTATTGTTATTATTTGATAATGATGATGATCAAGCCTCAATATTGACCTGTTCCATTGTTGCTGGTTGTGGGTCCAGATTAAAGATTGTTCCACCCACTTTCCTGGCTCCTCCTGCTCGCCCTGAGCTGTTTCTCCTGGTGGGGGCAAGGTCAGCACCCCAACTCTTCCTGGGGAGGGTCTACTGAGTTCCTGGTATGAGCTGGGGCGCCTGTTGGCATCTGGAAACTAGGATTCCCTGAACGTGGCTGCAGCTCAGACAGGAGTGGGAGTCCGGGGTACTCCCAGGGCGCCCTCACACCCACCCGACAGAAACCGCACTGGCCCTGGGTCCTGAACAGGCCCTGCTCTCTGTGATGGGCCGGGGGATGGGAGCAGGCAGCCGGGGGGCCAGTGGCTGGGTCAGATCTGCAGCCAGCGTGGGAGGCAGGGGCAGCCTGGACCACCACTCTCTTTCTCCATCCACATGGGGATGATAAGCCCCGTCTTCTCTCTTCCTTGCAGGGCAGGCTGGCGGAGCAACACCCTTATCCAGATGTGGGGGGAAAGCCCACATTCTAGAGACAGATGGCGTGGCTTTGAACCCTGGCTCCAGTGAGCCGTGTGACACTGAGCCAGCGACTTTGACTCTCTGGATCTCGATTTCCTCACAGTGGAGCTGGGAGGATGGAAGAGGTTATGTTCGTGTTGTATGTGTTTGTTTTGCTCTTGCTTTTGTTATTACTTTAGAAACC
Source organism: Giraffa tippelskirchi (assembly GCF_054371585.1). NCBI lineage: Eukaryota > Metazoa > Chordata > Mammalia > Artiodactyla > Giraffidae > Giraffa > Giraffa tippelskirchi. The sequence continues at coordinate 191,442,977 of NC_137277.1, read as the reverse complement.
ACGTGTACTCCTGTATAATCTTCAGTTAAAGAGTACAAGGCCATATTCCCCAGGCCAGCGCCTGGACACTAGTGGTGTCCACCGCCCTTTGTTTACATGATTTCACTGAATCCTCACAGCAACATCATCGTCCCAATTTACACATGAGAAGACTGAGGCTCCAGGAGCTGGAGTGACTTGTTGAAGATCCACGTGTGCAGGACCAGCTGACCCAGGGATAGGGGAGAGGGCCTGAGGCCTGAGCACAGTGCCTCCCTGGGGCTGGTCCAGCCCTTGATACGGTCCTGCCTGTGCTGCTCAGGGCAGTGCTCAGCACCCAGGGGCGCCGTCCACCGGGCAGACCCCTCTGGTGAAGCCTGGCCCCCAGGGCTGTCCCTCTGACTGACACAGCAGCGGCTGACCACTGACTTCTGGGAGGAAAGCTCTGTAGCTGGTAATGATCCATACATGCCCATCCCTGGCCTCTTGGGAACTGGTTCCCCTCAAGCCTTTGGCTTCGGTCCCCCCTCTGCCTTGCTTTCCATTTCTACAACATCTTGAGTGTGCCCCAGCTGTTTGTGCTGTGAATTTAATTCCCAGAATGGCCTTGAGCTTGACAGAAGAGAGGCACAATAGGAATCTAATAAATGCATGGGTGGCCAAGCAAATAGATGTAATTGAGTTGTGCCACTGAACCTCTTAGGAGGGGGTAAGATCCTTAGAATACTGTTCGAGGGCCTGAGCTGGAAAGGGAGAAGGCTCAAGTTCAGCACTTGATTTGAGCTGAGATTAGAGGTAAGATGGGCTCCCTGGTAGCTCAGATGGTGAAGAATCCGCCTGCAACGCAGGAGACCTAGATTCGATCCCTGGGTCGGGAAGATCCCCTGGAGAAGGGAATGGCTACCCACTCCGGTATTCTTGCCTGGAGAATCCCATGGACAGAGGGGCCTGGCGGGCTACAAAGAGTCAGACACGGCTGAGCAACTTTCAGTTTCCCTCAGTTTAGAGACAGGATGGCATAATGTCGAAGTACCAGGCCTGCATTCAAATCCTGGCCCATGAGGGCCACCACGCTTTGATTCCCCGTTGGCGTGGATCTAGTTTACACTCCTGGTCTTAACCTACGGAGAGTGAGGGCGTGTGGCTGCCGAGCCGGGGACTCAAGAGGCCTTGCCCCCGCGTGTCCTCTCTCTCGGACCTCTGTAACCTCCACCTGAGACCAGCATACGCTGGAGGCTGGGGCCGTGGAGAGCGGCCCAAGAAAGGCTGCCCTAGAACGGAAGACAGCAGATGCAGGAGCAAGTCAAGTCTAGCTGAGATCAAGCTTGGTCCCGGCCGGGAGAGCCACACAGCTGACCACCGACGGGGGCTTGTCGTTACAAGCCGCCGAGCTGGGGTTGGTTTGTGGCGCAGTGACAGGTTACTGTCGTGATCAGACTGCTTGCTCTCCCTGAGCCTCAGTTTCTGCCTTTGTGAGATGGAACAATAACCTTCTGTGCTCCAGAGGAACGATGGGGGGCGGGGGAGGGGTATGAAATGCACATAAAGCGGTGAGCACAGTGCCCGGTGTGGCAAGGGCCCTGGAGTGAGCTCAGCTGCACTGCAGGGGCTTACTTCCCTGGCGGTCCAGTGGTGAAGACTCTGCACTTCCGACACAGGGGACACAGGTTCGACCCCTGGTCAGGGGGACAAGCATCCCACCTGCTGTGCAGCAAGAGGCCAAAAAAAACCAGACAAAACAAGCAACCTCCAGATCCCAGCGACTGAAAACAGCAAAGCTCCGCCTTTTGCTGCTCGTTGATGGCCCGTGGGCTGGGGCTTGGGGCATCTTGGCGGTGCGGAGACCTGGGCTGCTGACGTCCCCGTCCTGAGTGGCATGGCGCCGGGACTCGGAGTCTCACGCTGGTGACGGAGCGCTCAGCCCAGAAGTGACGTGCGGGGCGCTCACAGCTCCCGGGCCCCACCCACCCAGGGGTCAGGAAGCGATCCTTCTTACCAGAAGGAGAGAGCCGGAAATATTGGCTGAACCAAGGTCGTCAATGACAGCTATTGTTTCCTGCTCTTCAAGGCCAGGGAGTGAAAAAGTCAAAACAATAAGAGAAGCGATGCTAACAGCAGCTCTGTTTACTGAGAGCCCCCTGCACGCCAGGCAGTGTGAGAGGCCGCTAACACGGGTCATCAAGGCGCATTTGCACGATGGAGCACGCGGCTCCAGGAGCTACACAGCCGGCCTGGTGCTCCAGGTTGGTGGCGGAGCCTGAGTCCAGACCCAGGACTCTAAAGCTCACCGTCTTTCTAGCAGACTGTGTGACCCCTTTTCAAAGTCCCCAGAGGTTGACCAAGGGGCGTTTGAAAGAATGCCCAGAGGCAAGGCAAGGGCCAGACCAGGCTTCCATAAACAGGGCCGGCCAGGCAAGGCTGTCCCTGACCTCCCACCAGTTCCCACCAGAAACCCAGACGCCGTCTGTTTCTGCACTTTGGTTCCCCCTGCCCCTCCTGGCCTCGCAGCTCATTGTCTCTCTGAGGAATCCCAGATGAGCCCCGCTCAGGACTTTCTTACCCATCAGACTGGAGGCAGGCTCTTCCCCTTTGCAGAGCCGTTTGTAACAACTGTCCTCAGTCACCACACTTGTGCTGTTCACCCATGGATGGCGACTGCTTCATGAGCGTTTTCTTACGGAAACCTCTCTGCAGCCCTCTGCTATCAGCTCCATTTTACACAAGTGGGAGCAGAAGCTCAGAGAGGTTAAGTGTCCTGTCCGAGGTCACACAGCCGGTGAGGAACCGCAGGCCAGGCAGTCTGTCCACACACCCTCATCCTTTTGTTTTTGTGACTGTGCTGGGGTCTTTGCTGCGTGCGTGGGGCTTCTCCAGTCGGGTGTGAGGGCTCTAGAGCTTTGGGCTCAGTAGCCGTGACGTCCTGGCTTAGTGCTTCAAGGCATGTGGGATCTTAGTTCCCTGAGCAGGGATCGCACCCTTATCTCCTGCATTGGAAGGCATGTTCTTAACCTCTAGACCCCAGGGAAGCCCTCCGACATCCTCACTTTTAACCACTAAGAGGGCTTTAACATCCCTGAACTCATCTTCCCCCAAACACACACAGCCCCCAAAACTTCATGGTATAATGCAACTGTTTTGTGATGCTAACAGGCTCAGGGACTTGGACAAGGTACAACAGGGAGAGTGTGTCTCTGCCCTGTGGTGTCTGGGGCCTCGGCTGAAAGACCTAAAGCCTGGGCTGACTCAAGAGCTGGGCCTGGCAGCTGATCCCAGCTGTGGCTGAGACCTGGGTTGTTGACTCCGGACCTCATTGTGAGCCTGGGGCTTCCTCACATCATGGCAGACCTTTGGTCATTGGTGTCTCACGTGGTAGTTTCAGGGGCGAGTGGGAGCTAACAGGACTGAGGGCACGCACCTCTTCTGAGCTGGCAGAATCACTTCTGCTGCATTCTGCTGGCTGCACAAGGCTGCCCAGATTCAGGCACAGACCCCATCTCTCCACGAGAGGAGAGTCAGAGAACTTGTGGACATGTTTACAAACTCCATGTGGACGGCATCGATACCCGGGCATGCCCCCCCAGGCCATGGAAAGCTGGGACACTGTGTGTGGAACCCTGACGGGACAATGCAGAGACTCAGGTTAGCGCTGACCTCCAGCAGCCCATCACTGCCTCTTGGCAAAAAAAAAAAAATTTTTTTTTCCTATTGATTTATTTAGGCTGTGCTGGATCTCAGTTGGCGCACACGGGCTTTTCTAGTCGTGGCGCAAGTGCTTAGTCTCAGTATGTGAGGCCTTAATTCCTTGCACAGGGATTGGACCCTGGACCCCTGCACTGGGACCGCAGCGTCTCAGTCACTGGTCAGCAGGGGAAGCCCCTTGGCGGGTGTCTGGGGTGTCCTGGCCCTGGAGGACACGCTCCTGGTGGCCAGCAGGGGGCGCCCAGCAGCCCTTGGCGTCCCCAGGTTAGCAGAGGGCAGCAGAGGGTGCCTCTCTGGACACCTGCCTCCACTGCCCAGCAGGGAGCCCTCGAGGGGACCCCAGCTGTGTCCACCCCTCCCTACAGACTCCAAATAGGCTGTCGCTGGTTTTTCTTTGCTTCTCACCGGCTGCGCCAGCTCCACGAACCCCCTGGGGCCTCACCCTAGGCAGGGCTCCAGCACTGGCTTTGCAGCCTGGCGGGTCGTGAGCTCGGACAAACCACGCCCCTGGTCTGGACGTTGGGCTTCCCCAGAGGCGAGACCGAGGGGGCTGGGCTCCGTCACCCTGTGGTTTCTAGGACTCCAAGGAGCACCTGCATTTCTTAGGTGAAAGCCCCCCTCCCCAGACTCCTGCAAGCTCCTTGGGGACAGATTGTGTCGTCTTGACTCCCGGCGAGGCACTATCCCAGGCTTCAGTCTTCTCATCTGGAAAATGGGGATGTTAATGACGCCTGCCTCAGGGAGTCACTGGGAGGTAGACAGGCACCTTAGTAGGTGGTCACTGACAGCTTCCTGACTTCTTTCATTCCTGCAAGAAGGGCCCAAGGAGGCGGATTCATGAGTCACAAGTCCCCTTGGGTCTCCTGGGGGCTTGGGGAGAGTGTGGATGGTTGAGTGCTGGCTGTCACAGCGGCTGGACACAGGGTTCCAGGAGCAAGCCTCCTGAGACTGCCTTCCAGTGGCTCCAAGAGGGATCTGAGTGAGGTCGCTGAGAATACCTCTTGTCTTTACAAAATGACTTACCCTCCCAGGCCTGTACCCAAGGCCCCCCTGTGTGGGCATCATCTTGGATTGCAGGTGGGCATCAGGCCTAGGCCCACAGGATACACTGAGGTCCAGGGAAAAGACTGGGGACCTCTGCTAGGAGCAGTAACAGCCAACCTTCCCGGGAATGGGCACCTACGATGCACCGAGAAGCCCACCCTCCAAGTGTGAAGGGCATCGCCATTTGTGGGGGGTGAGGAAGCCCTCCCTGCCTTCACGGCTCTGCCAGACGCGAGCCCCGAGTCCCTGGGTCTCCTGGAAATTCCTGCCTGCCCCCCCACCCCACCCACTGCCCACCCCCGGAGGCTGGGCCTTGCTCATCCTCCGTCTCTCCTTCCTGCCCGCCACAAACCTCTCCACGTCCCCAGGCAGGGCCAGGGCAGCCCCAAGGGTCACGTCTTCTCTTCATCGGCAGCTGACGTTTGCCTGCAGAGTGGAGCTAAGTGTCACGAGACTCCAGCTGAGAATCTTTCTTGGTAACACAGGTCACTTATCTTTTCTCACCATTCTTTCCTCCCAGGTTTGGGCTGTGACCCCGAGGTCTGTCTGCAGGTCTTTGAAGACACAGCCGGGAGAAATATCAAGAACCTCAGATATGCAGATGACACCACCCTTATGGCAGAAAGTGAAGAAGAACTAAAGAGCCTCTTGATGAAAGTGAAAGAGGAGAGTGAAAACGTTGGCTTAAGGCTCAACATTCAGAAAACAAAGATCATGGCATCCAGTCCCATCACTTCATGGCAAATAGATGGGGAAACAGTGGAAACAGTGGCTGACTTTTTTTTTCTGGGCTCCAAAATCACTGCAGATGGTGATTGCAGCCATGAAATTAAAAGACGCTTACTCCTTGGAAGGAAAGTTATGACCAACCTAGACAGCATATTGAAAAGCAGAGACATTACTTTGTCAACAAAGGTCCGTCTAGTCAAGGCTATGGTTTTTCCAGTGGTCATGTATCGATGTGAGAGTTGGTCCATAAAGAAAGCTGAGCGTCAAAGAATTGATGATTTTGAACTGTGGTGTTGGAGAAGTCTCTTGAGAGTCCCTTGGACTGCAAGGAGATCCAGCCAGTCTTTCCTAAAGGAGATCAGTCCTGGGTGTTCATTGGTAGGACTGATGCTGAATCTGAAACTCCAATACTTTGGCCACCTGATGCGAAGAGCTGACTCATTGGAAAAGACCCTGATGCTGGGAAAGATTGAGGGCAGGAGGAGAAGGGGGTGACAGAGGATGAGATGGTTGGATGGCATCACTGACTCGATGGACATGGGTTTGGGTGGACTCCGGGAGTTGGTGATGGACAGGGAAGCCTGGCATGCTGCGGTTCATGGGGTCGCAAACAGTCAGACACGACTGAGCAACTGAACTGAACTGAAGACACAGCATTGGTTCTTTTTCTTTGGCTGCACCAGCTCCCAGTTGCAGCAGGCGGGGTCTAGTTCCCTGACTAGGGATCACACCCAGCCCCCTCCACTGGGAGCTCAGACTTGTAGCCACTGGACCACCAGGGAAGTCTCGCGGCCTCAGCTTTTGAAAACACAGCCTGTGGCAGCCATCCAGACCCAGGGGCTTCAGAGACAGCGGGGAGAGGGAGGCCTTGGGAGGTGGAGTTGCCTGGAGGGACCACTCTTCAGGGAATCGGCCATTAGACTTTTCAGGACTCGGGGGAACCTTGCCTTGGGTGCAGCCTGGTGACCTGATGTCACTGGCTTGTGGGCTGAGTGCTGTGTGACACTGCGGGCACCAAACAGGCTGTGTGACGGCACCCCTGGGGGGGACCCTGGCGGCTCAGCCCTTCTGTGGCCCCCTTGCCTTACCCGTCCTCTGTACCTGGGCAGCCCCTTCAGTTTCCCTGGGCTGGACCTCTTACCTTGCCTGTCTCCTGCAGTAGTGAGGGGCTGGATCCTCCTTTCTGGGCCCAGACAGTTGAAGAGACGGCCACAATTGGCAGTGCCACCAGCTTTCTGATCCGGCAGAATGCCACCACCTGGATGCCACTGTCCAGACCCCAGCCTGGGATGGACCTCTCATGGGCTGGCATTTGCCAAGTCAGGCCCAGACTGAACAAAACTGAAGCTTCAATCCCAACTCTGCCTCTCTCTCTCTGTGTGATCGCAGGCAACACTCAAATCTTTCTGAACCTCAATGTTCTCATCTGCAAACTGGAAAGTAACACTAACAAACCTATAAGAAGCCATGGGGGTGAATCCTGGCACAGTGCTGGGGGTGGGGCAGGCGTTTAGCAGTTGCCAGGTGTTAGGTCTGACCCTGCAGCGCTGCCGTAAGGGGACACCCTCCGCTTGTGTCCTACCTGGAGCCTCCCGCCTTCTTGTCAGCGTCGATGGGGCAGCTGAAAGCCTGAACTCCAAGGAGAGAAGTTTAATCTAGTACATGCATTTTTAATGAATTGACCTGAGATTTTCAGTAAGTCTGTTTAACTGACACATAAGAATCATCTGGGGCTTCCCAGGTGGCAGCAGTGGTAAGAACCCACCTTCCAATGCAGGAAATGTAAGGAATGCGGGTTCGATCCCTGGGTGGGGAAGATGCCCTGGAGAAGGAAATGGCAACCCACTCCAGTATTCTTGCCTGGAGAATCCCATGGACAGAGGAGCCTGGCGGGCTACAGTTCATGGGGTCACAAAGAGTCAGACATGACTGAGCGACTAACACACACACGCACACACAAACACACACACACACACAAATGCACACACACATATGCATACTCTTTTTCATATTCTTTTCTCTTGTAGGTTATTACAAAATGTTGAGTATAGTCCCCTTTGCTATATAGTAGGTCCTTTTTGTTTAAATATTTTGTATACAGTCGTGTGTATATATTGATCCCAAATCCCTCGTCTACCCTCCCTTCTCCCCCTTGGGTAACTCTAAGCGCGTTTTCTGTTTCTGTGAGTCTCCTTCTTTGTAAGTAAGTCAATGTGTATCTATTTTCTTTTTAGATTCCACATGTAAGTGACATCGTATGACATTTGTCTTTTTCAGTCTGGCTTACTTCACTGAGTATGATAATCTCCAGGTCACTTTCTCAGATTTCTTACATTTATTTTTCATTCACTCAATGTTACTTAAACCCCTGGGATGTGCCAGGCTCTAGGCTGGCTGCTGAGGGTGCTGGTAAACCAGACAGGTGGGCTCCTATGTTCATGGAGTTTCTAACAGAGTGGAGAGCACAGATAAAATCTGAGCAAACACAAATACGTTACGTATTAATAGTTACAAGTTGCATAAGTTCCCTGGATGGAACAAACTCCTTTGCTTATTAAAGCTTAAATAATCCAAAGGTAAGTTTCAGCCTAGCCCATGGAAAGTTTTCCTGGGGTATTGCAATAAAAATGTTAATAAGCACGACAGCGTCCATAGACATCAGTGGCTTGGTAAGGTTAAGTATGTCAGTGAGGGCTTTACATAAATGAGCTCATTCCCTCCTTACGACCGCCCTCCTAGTTGCGTCTCATTATCCCCATTTTACAGAGGAGCAGGCAGAAGTCGAGGGGTCCAGTGACTTGCCCCAGGTCGCAGGACTTGCTGAGGAAGCTGGATTCCAACTTGGGCTTGTCTGACCCATGCCTGCTGTAATTATAGATTCACCCGTGTGGGGCTGGCTGGGACTTGGGCTATGGTTTGTCTTGTTGGTAAGCCTGGGCAGGGAGCTTTAACGCTCTGTGGCTGGAGGGCTGGGAGAGCGACAGGCGAGAACTGACTGCTGGGGCCTGTCCCCTTCCTCGAGGATGAGCTGGGAGAGGGGACCACAGCGCAGTGAGACCTGGGGTGCGGTTGCTAATGTCCAGGCTCGGTCCAGAGACTTGTCTCTCTCTGGTTTTTGGCCCTACTATGTGGCTTGTGGGATCTTAGTTCCCCGACCAGGGACCGAACACATACTGCCTGCGTGGGAAGTGCAGAGTTTTTGTTTTTTTAATTGGAACTGCACTGGTCTTTGCTGCTGGGCACGGGCTTTCTCTAGCTGTGGGCAGAGGCTGATCTCCAGTTGCAGAGCACAGGCTTCTCACTGCAGTGGCTTCTCTTGTTGCAGAGCTCGGGGGTCTAGGGCCCACGGGCTCCGCAGTTGTGGCCCATGGGCTTAGCTGTTCTGTGGCATGTGGGGTCTTCCTAAACCAGGGATCAGACCGTGTCCCCTGCATTACCAGGTGGATTCTTAACCACGGGACCACCAGGGAAGCCCAGAAGTGCAGTCTTAACCCCTGGATCACCAGGGAAGTCCCAGAGGCTTGTCTCTTAACAAATGGGAGTAAATGATGTCCGTTTCCGAGATGCACCATCCCTCCCTCCTGGAAAAGCACCCCGGCCTCAAATCTGTTTGCAACACCTGGGTGGAGATCATGGGGTTGGGAGAGGGAGCCCCAGCGCTGCCCCCATGCAGCCCCTGATGGCTAGTCTGTCTCACGACCTTGACCTTTCACCCTTTCAAGGCTGTGGGCAAGTGGTTTAGGTGGATCGGGAGCCAGTATAGAGGAACCCAGGCTCAGAACCTGGACTCCCCACTTCTAGTCCACTCTGCCCTCCACAGCACCAGTCCTGTTCCCCTCATGGATGAGAGCCTGGGCCGTGGATATGAAAACAAACCTAGATTGAAATTCCAGCACTCCCCTTTCTAGTTGTGTGACTTTTGGCAAGTTGCTTCACTTTTCTGAGCCTCAGTTTCCTTATCTTTCAGATGGGCATATAAGATCTGCCTCTCAAGCTGTTTGAGAGATTAAATAAGATGATTTATGTAAGAGTATTTCATCCAGGTCCTGGTTGGCTATGTAGTCTTAGACAAGGGGCATAAAATTGAATCCTATTCCTCTGGGAACATGGGGTGTTGGCATCTCCCCACCTGATGCAGAGTCTGCAGAACAGAGCATGATCCACAAATGTTCTTTCTCTGACTTTGTTTTAACTTGTGAGTGCTTCTCTCAGCGCTAGTGGTAAAGAATGTGCCTGACAACGCAGGAGATGTAAGAGACGTGGGTTCGATCCCCGGGTGGGGAAGATCCCCCGGAGGAAGGAATGGCAACCGACTCCGGTTTCCTGCCAGGAGAGTCCCATGGACAGAGGCGCCTGGTGGGCTACAGTTCACGGGGTCACAGAGTCGGACACGACTGAGCGACTTAGCAGGCACACGAGTGCTTACCCCTGTAGGAGATAAGAGACTACTGTCTCTTCAAAGCGGTCGCCGGTCAAAAGGCTCTTCAGGGAACTCAGCTGTTGGAAATGCCCCAGAACCTGCGACATCACTTTGGACATGCTAGGCAGAAGCACATTCATCCTCTAAGGGTGGGTCTGGTGTTTGGAATTAGCAAGGAATCTTTTGGACCCAAGACTGCTGACTTTGGGTGGAGATTTGAACTGGGAAATGCTGACAAGGGAAAACTAGAATTAAAATGCAGGGCGCGGGGGGAGGGTGGAGGGTGGAGAAAAAAATTCTATCAGGGAGGGCTGTGGATCTAATTTAAGCAGTTTTAAAATAAATGTGTGGAGGATGGTTCTATGATGGGTCAGGAAGACATGCTTGGGGTATGGAGGCCTTTTTGGGGGCTGACCTTGAGCAGAGGATGACGCCCCCCCAGAAGTAACTGTCCCCTGATACTTGACTAAGATCCTTTCATCTGCAGGTACAGAGCCCTGCCAGAGTGCGCTTAAGCAAAAAAGGAACATATATTCTGAGAATTCACGGGTGTCTTAGAAACCCAGAGAGCCTGGCCTTATGGCAGCTGACCCCAGGAACTGGACAGGGGCTGGGAACCCAGGCAGCACTGCCTGTCTCTGCTCCCACGGTCTCTCTCTGTTTTGAGACTATGGTGAAATATGTGTAACATGGGGCTTCCCAGGAGGCTCAGTGATGAAGAATCTCCCAGGAGGCTCAGTGGTGAAGAATTCGCCTGCTGATGCAGGAGCCGCAGAAGATGTGGATTCCATCTGTGGGTTGGGAAGATCCCCTGGAGGAGAAAATGGCAACCCACTCCAGTGTTTTTCCTGGGATAATCCCATGAACAGAGGAGGCTGGTGGAGTCCATGGGGTCATAAAGCGTCAGACGCGACTGAGCAGCTGAGCGTGCACACCAGTGTGGGTAACTTACAGCCCGTTTTTGTAACCATTTTGAAGTGTGCAATTTAATGGCCTCAGGTGTGCTTACAACGTTGTGCGGCCATTACCACCATCCATCCCCAGAATGATTTTTATCACCCCTGACGGGAGCTCGGCACCCGTGAAGAGCAGCTCTCCATGCGGCCCTCCATCCCCTGGGGACTGCCGTTCTATTTGCCTCTTTCCGATCCTTCATAGAAGTGGTCCCATAATCATATGACCCTTTGTGTCTGGCTTACTTCACTTAGCACAACGTGTTTGAAGTTCATCTACTTTGTAGCGTGTGGCAGAATTTCACTCCTTTTTAAGGCCGAATAATACGCCTTTGTATGGACGGACCACATTTTGTTTATTCACCCACCCGTCTGTGGGCATCTGGTGGTCTCGGCTTTTTGGCTGTTGAGAGTAACACCAAGAGCATTGTCTCATCTCTGCTCCCCTCCCTGCATCTGGGACTGGGTTTCTCAGTGTCGCTGGGCACGTGGCAGAGGGTGGCTGCCCTGCAGCATGTGAGTTGAAAGTGCTCAGTTCCAGCCACCAGGAGAAACCCGGTTCCAAATTTCCGAGGCAGAGGCTGGGAGTGTTGGATGTGTGCGCCGTGGGGTACATGGTGAGCATCTGAACCCATCCTTGGGGGTGGGGAATGGTTGTGAGAAAGGAAGTGGGAGTTGCTGGGGGCGGGGCAACTGCCCCTTCAATGAGGAGCTCAGCCGGAACACCCAGAGATGGGAACGTCCCCCCTCTGATGGACCCACCTGGGATTCAAAGGTCCAAAGACTTGGAAAGACACGACGGCAGTGTCTGCATGCTGTGTGTCAGCTGGCTTATTGTTTGTGGGGGTCTCTGTGAGTGATCCTGGACCCTGGTTAGGCTGCCGCCTTGACCTGGCCTGGGGACCTGCTTGCCTTGGAGGCCCGTTGGCTGTAGGTGTGGGAGGAGGGAGTCTCATGCATCTTCTCTGGGGCCGGTGGTCCCTGATCCAGCCCTAACTCCACTTCAGCATCCTCACTCATCCTTCAGCCCCTCTGTAGAGCGACTTGTACCTTTTCCAACTTCTGTTTTGTGAATAGGAACCACTGACTAGTTGACATGGGGGCACATCTCTTGAAGGGTGGCTCGGCAGTAAAGAATCCACGTGCAATGCAGAAGATGCAGGAGACCTGGGTTTGATCCCTGGGGGGGGAAGACCCCCTGGAGGGGGACATGGCTATCCACTCCAGTGTTCTTGCCTGGAGAATCCCATGGACAGAGGAGCCTGGTGGGCTACAGTCCATGGAGTCACAAAGAGTTGGACACGGCTGAAGTGACTGAGCACGCACTCGCGCACATCTCTCGATATGAAACCTCAGTTTTCCTAGCAACACCGTGGCTAATAACAGTGGTCTTTATTCTTTCGATGTTGGTGCAGGTGTCACAGGAAACTGATGACTACAGGACAGGGGTGCTCCACCCGGGCAACTGGCCCCCCCGAGGGCAGCTGGTAACATCTGGAGTTACTTTTGGTTGGCACACCTGGAGGGAGTGGGTACCACCAGCATCAGAGGAGCTGCTAAAGTTTCTGCAGAGCACAGGATGGCCCCGCAACAAAGAGTCAGCTGGTCCAACACGTTGGCCTTGCCAAGGCTGGGAAATGCTGCTTTAGAGCCACGAAGGTCCGTCCATGCAGCAAAGCCTTTTTAAATATTTGTCTCACTTATTTATTAGGCTGCGCTGCGTCTTAGCTGTGGCACTCAGGATCTTTAGTTGTGGCGTGCACAGTCTTGGGCTTCCCTGGTGGCTCAGACGGTAAAGAATCCACTGCAGTGCAGGAGACCTGGGTTCGATCCCTGGGTTGGGACGAGCCCCTGGAGGAGGGCATGGCAACTCACTCCAGTGATCTTGCCTGGAGAATCCTATGGACAGAGGAGCCTGGTGGGCTACAGTTCACAGGGTCGCACAGAATCGGATACGACTGAGTGGTAACACTTTCATTTTGCACAGTCCTACTTGCAGCCTGTGGAACCCTGACTGGGGATGGAACCCAGGCGCCCTACCTTGGGAGCACAGAGTCTTAGCCACTGGACAACCAGGGAAGTCCCTGCAAGCCTTTCTGAGCATCTTTCGGTGCCGAGCTTTGACTGGGGGAGGAGGGAGGTTGGTGAGGCTGTAAGAACGGGAAGGACCCCGCCCCTCCCTACCGTAGGGGGGCAGAGGGTCTGGCAGGTAGTGGGCACTTAGAGTCTGATTTTAGCCTCAGTTGGTGGAAAGCTTGGCATGGGGCTGTTCAGAGCCTGCACAGATGACGGCGCAGACTAGGGGTAAAAGGCTCGATGGGGCAGGGGGTCTTTGGAACACTGATCAGCGAATAAATCAGCTGCTGTGGGTGAGCACAGCTCATGTTGGAAACAGGTGCTTCCAAATGCTGCCCTGCAGCCTCACCTAGCGTTGCCTAGGTAGCCGGTTACCATGTGGATGGCAGAAAGCAGACCTTCCCGAACTTCTTGGGGGACCAGCAGTTTGGGAAAAAGAAGTGGAGGTGGATTCATTGAGTTTTTTTCTGGACTCATGGCTTTTCGTCAGCTAATATTCAGCCCCTCCTCGGCCACTGGGCCTTAGAGATGGGCTGGGAGAGGAGGGGCCAGAGAAGACCCCCAGAGAGCAGGGGAGGGAGTTAGTTCCAGAAGATGGGCGTGTCGGGGGGGGCGGTCAGGTTTTCAGACAAAAACACCGGAAGCAGCCCTGGCCTCTCCCATCCTCCGTGACCCTTGGTGCCACCATTTCTGGGGGATGAGGCCCCCCAGCTTGTGGGTGAAGGCAGTGCCCTCTGGGGTGGGGCTCCGGGGCTGAGGGCACAGCCGCCCGGTGGGGCAGCCTCTCCCGGGCCAGTGCTGAGGGAATGTGCTGGAATGGAGGCAAAGGGCATGTAGGAGACGGTGCCTCCTGTGACCCCAGATCCAGGATCAGGCCCTCCCAGCCCTGGCCAGGCCCTCCGGCAGGGAGACCCCTCCTCTTTTGCACGTCTGTGGTGGAGGGGTCTTGCCTTTTGCTCACACTTTAAATCCTAATAATAATAAGGAAGCTCTAACCGTAGAGGCTTCCCGCTGGGCGCTTTCATTCTGTATTAGTCCCCTTCCCACCTTACAGCTGGCTCCTGCTGGAGCCAGGACACGAACCCAGGCCGGCTGACTCTGGTCCAGAGGTTGGCAGCCTCCCAGGTGGGAGTCCAGTGAACCAGGCCTGTTTATTCTGTCCCATGGGGCAGGATTTTTGATCCTTCTTGGGTTTGCTGAGCCTTTTGTGCCCCAAGCCCCTGTGCTCTCCAGAGGCTTCTGCTTCCGTCAGCCCATGATTCAAGATGTTCATCTAGGGATTTCCCTAGTGGGGAAGGACTCCACGCTCCCAATGCAGGGGGCCCTGAGTTCGATCCCCGGTCAGGGAACTAGGTCCCACATGCCTCAGCTAAGACGCGGCCCAACCAAATAAATAAATAAATAAGTAAATAAAATAGTCCATCTACTGTGCTCCGCACGTGACCTTGGACAACCGACTGATCTCTCACAAGCGTGTCTCCCTCTCTGTAAGAGGGCAGACGCTTTTGTGAGGTTCACAGGAAATTATTCATGGAGGGGATAAAACATTTAAGAGCAAAACCCAGGGTTTTTGTTACCATCCTCTTCATCATCTAAGGCAGGAATCAGCGAACTTTCTCTGCAAGGCCAGATGGCAGCTCTTTTTGGCTTTGCAGACCCTGCTGTCTCTGTCACCACCCCCTGTTTGCCTTTGTGTCTCCCAGGCAGCCATGGACAATAAGCCAATGTGCACGCCCGTGTTTCAATAAAACTTTATTTACAAAAACAGGCGAAGGGCTGGATTTGGCCCAGGGTAGTTTGCCCACCCCTGATCTAAGACCCTGGACCCTTGATTGTCAGTGTCCTGCAGCAGAAGGTGGAGCAAGGTCCAGGTCAGGCTTGGAGTGAAGTGCAAGCTCTCCATGAACATGTCACGGGCAGGGGCTGATCTCCTTTGAGACCCCCTTCCTGGAATCTCAGGAGCACACAGTGGGGGCAGAGTGCTTGTGGTTAGGTGGCCTTTCCCTCGATGACCAGATACTCATGCTGTTCATCAGCTCAGCAGATGTCTGACTAAAACCTGGGAAGTGATTAACACGGACAGTGAGAGCGCAACCAGGGCCAGCCCTGAGCGTCCATCCTGCTTCCGGAGAATTCATCCCTGGCTGGTCGCTGTGTAGTCTATCACCTTGCAGCTGGGACTCTAGAGCCTCCATTCCTACAGAGTTTCATTTAATTCTCATGAGCATGCTGCCATATCAGGACTATGACGACTGTTCCAATTGACCAAGGGGGAAACAGGCTTGAGAGACAAGGCTGCACAGCTGGAGCGGGTGGGGATTCAAACCTGAAATGCTTCGACTTCAAAGTCCTGCTGGTTCTGCACACGTCTGTGGCCTGTGCCCCTTTCCGAGCACGCACACCACTGCCAGGGCCGGCCCTTCTGCTCAGAGCCCCCTTTCAGAGGCAGCCCCCGCTCTGCTCACGCCCTGCCTCCCTTCTCTTCCTGGCAGCTTCCTGGTCCTCCCAGCCATGCCCAGCCCTGTCCTGCCCTGCCCGGCCTGACTCAGTCTAGCCCTTCCTTGTGGGCTGCCAGGGGCCGCCTCTCGTCCTCCCACACGCCCGCCCGGCAGGTCTGGCAGGTGAGTGAGTCACGCCCCGCGCAGGGAGCTGGCAGACGTGACCCCTGGGTGCTTGCCAGTCCAGCCAGCCTCTGCGACGGACGAGACCCTTCCCTGCCACCGGGGCCTGCCCCCATCACCCGCGGGCCCTCCTTCCTCGGTCGGAACTGGGCTGCACAGAATCCAGGTCAGGCTTTCGGGCTGTAAGCATCTCTGTCCCTTGCTGAGTAGGAGGAGGACGCTCTGGAGGTCAGTGGGGGTGGGCTTCGGTCTCTGTTGCTGTTGACACCCCTGGGCTCCGGGCTCGGGGACACCCCGCTCCCTGGCAGGTGGCAGCGGGGCTGAGAATGCCTGGTGCTGGACTCAGGGAGGAGGACTCTGCTGAGGGCCTCAGTGGACGTGACCCTGACCCTCGTGGTCAGGTTGGGGGGAAGCCCGGCCCACGTGTGCGCAGTGGGAACCTTCCCCAGCTCCCTCCTTGGGGTCACGGAGTGGGACCCTTGCAGCTGGATCCGACCCAGTTCAAAGGCATCAACTGCCTGCTGGGTAAACTGGGGTCGGAGGGGCGGCAGTGACTCCAGGCCACACTGTGGGTCGGTGGCGGCGTAGGGGCCGGATGCCTGAACGGCCAGGGCTGCCCCCGCCCCGGGCAGTGCCTGCCCCTCTGTCTGCGCCCCGGCCTCCGCTAGCCCTCTGCAGCCTCTCCCGCCTCGTCCCATCCTGGCCGCCTTAGCAGGGAGCAAGGGGTGATTTCGTGAACTCACAGTTGGAAGCCTTTTAAAGGTCACCCCGGGCGGCCTGGCACTGGGTCTCTGACAGGTGGCCGTTTAGCCCCCGCTTGATGATCTCCGGCGGTGGAGAGCTCACCGCCTTTGGAGGTGGCCTTTCATCTGTGTGGCCGCTGTCCGGCGAGGGCTGAGATCCTGCTTGCTGGGCTCTTCTTTGTGCCAGACGCTTTGCTGAGGGAGTGTGTTACATGGATGAGCTCATTTCATCTTCCCAGCACCCCATGAGGTAAGTTTTATTATTATCATCCATGTTTATAGCTGAGGAAACAGGCACAGAGAGGTTAACTCACTCAAGGTTTCCAGCTTGAACAGCTGAGATTTGAAGCCAGACAGGCCTAGTTCTAGAACCCAGCTGAGTCCTCAGCTCCATCACTTGGCCGCTGCCAAGTGATGAGGAGGCTTCTCAGGGTGGGCGTCCGCTGAGCAGGCATGGGGAGACTGAGGTTCGGCCTGGGGGCTTCAGATGACTGTGGTCTCCCTGGCTGACCTCTCGGGGAGGGGCAAGGCTCAGAGAAGTGAGGTGACCTACTTGAAGGCTCAGACATGGCGGAGAGTCAGACCCTCCCCCCGACTTCAACAGAGCATACGCCTCCCCAAGCCAGCCCCTCCACCGGGGGGCTTTTCCTCCAGAAGATCCTGGTATGTCTGAGTGAGCCTGCCTCCCTGGCTTGTGGCCCTGAACCAGCGTCTCCTGAGGCTCATTCGGGGAACAGCCCTCTCTTCCATCTCCCTGAGTGCTGAGCTCCTCTGGGATCAATGCCACCAGCCCTCCCAGCCAGGTCTCCTCAGTCACTGGGACTTTAGGGGCTTCAGGGGGTGATCCGCCCAGCCCCATTCACATCCCCATCACCTAGAAGGTGAGGAGAGTCCCTGGTGTCTCCTTTCAGGGCTGGGACAGTCACACGGGTAAGAGGTCCCCAGGGTAAGTCCTTCCTGTCCTCTCCTCCTGGTCATAATAATAATGGTAACAGCAGTATTGACTACTGGTCCTGCCACCGCGGCTCCATTTCCGTTTATCTGACACCTAGCATATGCTAAGCTCTGAGTCAGGTAGCCTCGATGTCATAGCTTGTTCAGGTCTGAAAACCCCCATCTGACAGATGAGGAAGCCAAGGCTCAGGGAGGGGAAGTCGCCTGGCCAGGGCCGCACCGCTGACTGCTGACCAATGGCACTGAAGTCAAGAGCAGAAAGTAGGAGGCCCTCATCAGCCGAAGTTGCTGAGTTCACCCGGCAGCCAGGGCCAGGGTCTGGCATGGTCGACTTCAGATTTCAAGCTTCTCCTACGTGGCGCCTCTGGGCTGGGCTGCGCTGTGGCGGAGCTTGAGAGCCATGGGTTCCGGTCGCGTTCTGCTTCTGAACAGTACAGGGCCTGGGGCAAGCCACCCAGCCTCTGGGGGCAGGAGCTGGTCATTTCTCTCCCGCGATGTCACTGAGCACGGCGGATTGCAGTCACGGCTGAGAAAGCCTTACGAACCCGGACGCAGGGAGTTCCTTGGTTGCCTAGTGGTTAGGATTCTGGGCTTTTATTGCCCCGGGCCCGGTTCAGTCCCTGCTCAGGGTACTAAGATCCCTCAAGCTGCACGGCGCGGCCATAAACAAAGAAACAAAACAAAAAAGCAAATCTTGACCCAATACACACGCAGAGAGTGAGTGTGAGGAGAGGTGGTCACCAGAGCAGCGTCTCCCGGCCCCTCTGTGCCTGGGGAATTCTTGACACCGAGTCCCCACAGCCACCTCGGGAGGCAGGACACAGGCCCGGCTCTACAGCAGGGGAGCTGAGACTCAGAGACGCGAAGTCACAGGACCAGCAGGCGAGGAAGCAGGGCTTTGTCCCCAGAAGTGAACCCCCCATCACGATGAGAGACAGCTCCTTGGGGAGGGGGATCTCCCAGGGTGCCCAGGCCTGGAGCGGTGAGCGGGTTTAGAGACACCAGCCCTTTGGTCTCATGGAGATCAGACTCACAGGAGCGGGTCCCGGGAGCTTAGGGGGTGGGTCCAGGTGGGCAGGCGGGCAGGGGAGGTGATGCTGAGTGAGATGGATCCCTGCTCAGGCCTCTCCCGTCTGGCTCTTTGGCAGAATGAGGGGGACCGCCCTCCCCCATCCTTCCTGCTCTCAGGGACAGAGGTGGCCCTTGTTTCAAGGGGACAGGAACGCAGGGAGCTCTCCTGAGCTGTCCGGACCTGCCCTACAGGGAGCCCTGATTCGGCCTCCAGGCCCAACTCAGTCCCTGCAGAGCCGGGAGGGGGGCCGTGGAGTTGGGTTGCCTTCAGCCCACTTCCTTCCTCCCCACCTTTCCCTGCCCTCTGGTTCTCCTCCTGAGCAGTGTCGTCATTACATCTGATAAGCAGCCCTCCATCCTAACCGATAAGAGGGATTCCAAGGCCCTGGCTTGTTTGAGACCGCCTAGGGTGGGGGGGCACCCAGGCTAGGAGCCACGAGGCAGCCACTGCACCCACTCCGCTCATCAGGCCCAGAGCTGCCTTGAGCAAAGCCTTTGCCCTCTCTGGACCTCAGTTTCCCCGTCAGTGAAAGGAGGGGTTTGGCTTGGAACATCCCAAAGGGCCCTGCCAGCTCGGAAAGGCTCTGACTTGCTTGAACGGGGGGCTTCGAGGGGCCGTCCAAGCTCCCTGCCAGCTCTCCCTCGGCTCTGCATGGTCCAGGGAGCACGTGGATGTGGGGGACCGTTCACATCTGATTCAAGGAGGACCCGAATGCGTGTGTGCGTGCTAAGTCGCTTCAGGCTGTGTCTGCCCCTTTGTGACCCCATGGACTGCAGCACGCCAGGCTTCCCTGTCCCTCACTGTCTCCTGGAATTTCTCAAACTCATGTCCATTGAGTCGGTGATACTATCCAACCATCTCATCCTCTGCCACCCCCTTCTCCTCCTGCCCTCAATCTTTCTCAGCATCAGGATCTTTCGCAAGGAGTTGGCTCTTCCCATCAGGTTGGTTATATGTATACATAAGCCGATTCACTTTATTGTGCAGCAGAAACTAGCCCAACATTGTGAAGCAATTACGTGTGCCGTGCTTGTTCGCTCAGTCATGTCCAGCTCTTTGCCACCCCGTGGACTGTAGCTGACCAGGCTCCTCTGTGCATGGAATTCTCCAGGCAAGAATCCTCCTCTGGGGATCTTCCCCACCCAGGCATCGAACCTGCATCTCTCTCCTCTTGCATTGGCAGGCGGGTTCTTTACCACCAGCACCAGCTGGGAAGCCCACCGGGGGCCGGAGTGCACGCCATCGAAACCCTCTCCCACTCTGTCCAACTGAATTTTTCCAATTAACCCAGGGTACCAATGTTTGACCACAGGGGAGAGGCTGCCTGAGGCTCTTCCCATCTTGTTGTTTGTAGAAAAAGTCTGCCCTTTGGGGTGAGAAATTGAGTTCAAATCCTAGCTCTGTCCCTCCTGATGGTGTGACCTTGGGTGAGCTGCACGGTCTGTTATTGCATCTGAAGAGAAAGATGATAATACTGAACTCACTGAGGCCTTGAGAGGGCTACGAGTTCTCCCAGGTGGAGCACTTGACCCAGTGAATAGCAGATGCTCACTAAAAGGGAGGGCGCGTTTGTGGCATCAGAGCCATCTGGTCCCTCGTGGCTCCAGAATGACAGGCCGCCCAGGGCGCTGTCCGGGATCTCAATCCACATGCCCTACAGACGAGCAGGTGTCTCCAGGGGTGGCAGCGTGATAAGGCCCTAGTTCTGGTCTTCCTCTTCCTCCTTTTTTTAAAATATGTATCTGTCATTGGAGTAGAATTGCTTTGTTGCCTTTTCGTAATGCTCAGGGTGTTCTCACGGCGAGAGTGTTGGAGTGATCTGCCATCTCCACCCCCAGTAGACTGTGGCTTTGTCAGAGCTCTTCACTGTGACCGGTCCGTCCACGCACAGCATGGCTCATAGCTTCACTGAGTTATGCAAGCTCTTTCACCACGACAAAGCTGTGATCCTTGAAGGGGTCATGAAAGGTAAGAAAGGCTATGACAAACCTTGAGAGTGTATTAAAAAGTAGAGACCTCACTTTGCCAACGAAGGTCCATAGAGTCGAAGCTACCTTTTTTCCAGTAGTCATGAATGGGTGTGAGAGATGGATCATAAACAAGGCTGAGAACCAAAGAATTGATGCTTTTGAACTGTGGTGTTGGAGAAGACTCTTGAGAGTCCCTTGGACTGCAAGGAGATCCAACCAGTCCATCCTAAAGGAGATCAATCCTCGGTGTTCATTGGAAGGACTGGTGCTGAAGCTGACACTCCAATACTTTGGCCACCTGATGCGAAGAACTGACTCATTGGAAAAGACTCTGATGCTGGGAAAGATTGAAGGCGGGAGGAGAAGGGGACGACAGAGGATGAGATGGTTGGATGGCATCACCGACTCAATAGACATGAGTTTGGGTGGACTCCGGGAGATAGTGGAGGACAGAGAAGCCTGGTGTACTGAATCCAGGGAGTTGCAAAGAGTCAGACACGACTTAGTGACTGAACGACCACATAATTGTTTACAATGTTGTGTTAGTTGCTGCTGTACAACAAAGTGAATCAGCCACATGCATGCATACATCCCCTCCCTCTCGAGCCTCCCTCCCAGCCTCCCTGCTCTGGGTCAGCACAGAGCACCAAGCTGAGCTCCCTGTACTTACAGCAGCTCCCCACTAGCTGCCTATTTTACACACGGTCAATGCCACTTTCCAGTTCATCCCACCCTCCCCTTCCCCATTGTGTTCCTCTTCCTCTTTCTTAAAGCTGCTCTGGAAACTACAAAACTGCGCAATAGCGGGGAGGGGGCAGCCTGCTGCACCCCTACCTCACCCCACACACGGCTGACTCAACGACTGATCAGAATTCACAAGGTGTGCGGACCTGTGGGTCAGGGTGAGATCTCCGTTAACTAGAGAGCAAGCCACCTACAGCTCAAGGCTCCCCAAGGGGCTCCCGAATTCTGAAGGCAGCACCAGGGCGAGGGTTCCGGCTGCCTTCACTCAGACCCCTGGGTCTGGCCCAGCCCTGGAGCCACAGGGCGGGCAGCTCACTGCAGGGGGCGCACTGCATGGCGGCCCGATGCAGAGACACGGGTCTGGGGATGGAGCAGATGAAATTTCCTGGCCGTGGGTGGCTTCTGGGAAAGGGGGAACGTGCCTGATCAGTTCAGATAGTCGCTCAGTCATGTCCAACTCTGCAAGCCCATGGACTGCAGCACGCCAGGCTTCCCTGGCTGTTATCTCAAAACTCATTATCGAAAAGACATTTTTTTCCCCTTCCCCTAAAGATCAGCATATTCTTTTCCGCTTTTCCTGGAATCCTGGCTAGGGGATTTTCCAGTTAGCAGAAAAACCACATCCACCTTCCTCCTGCTTCACTGAGTGGGTGAGTGGCTGGAAGTGGAGGAGTTATTGTCCACTAGTTCTTTAACCGCACTCATCCCTCCATTGTCCATCCATCCAAAGACTCCTTACTCAGTGTCTCTCTGTGCCAGACACTGCATTCTGGAGATACAACTCTGCAAAACAGACATCCTACCCTTAGGGAGATGATGGTATGGCAGGGGTGACAGACAGTTTAGAGAATTCAAGACCTGGGGTGCTATGGCCTATCTGTTCATCAGCTTCCCTATCTGTTGCATGGGATGATAGTAGTCCCTGCCTCCTGGTATTACTGTGGCGCTCTGGTGAGATGATACATGTAAAGAGCTGGCCCAGTGCCTGGCATGGAGTAAGATGCTCAGTAAGCGTTAATCGTGAGAACGAAGCTCATGAGCGTGATGAAGGCGATGATGACTAAGCTCATGGAAAACAGTGCCTGGCACTCACACGAGCAACCGTGTACATCCGTGAGCTGTTCTAGGCAGGCTGGCTTTCCTTGGCAGCAGCAGCAGGTAATAGGGGAATGGTAAGCAAGGGCAGGACCCAAGCCAGCTTCTCAGGGTGGGGCAGCCCATGAGTTAGTCTTCTCAACAAAGGAGCCATAAATGCTGGCCATGCCATCCAGCGGCAGGGGGTGGGGTCTGAGGGCTTCTCCGGGAGCTTGAGCCAGTGCAATTGCCTGTCTGGTTGGTTCAGTTAGGAGTTGCTTGTGAAGCACCTTAGGGTGAAATCAGCCATGAGACCAGGAGCTGGAGACTGCCTCTGCAGGGCTGGGGCAGACTGTCTGGAGAGTTCCCAGAAGCTGAAAGGGGCAGGGCAGCCAGGGCAGCAGAGGTGGGGATGAACCCCAGCGCTAAGGGCTCAGCGGGGGGGAGGGAGGGGGGACTGTGGATGCCGTCCCAGGGGACAGCCAGAGACGGTCAGGGGGTCCCAGGGGCCCCCACGGGACTGACAGGGGCTGAGGATGGCAGTCTTGCTCACCGCTGTGCCCCGAGCTCCCGGAACAGCGGCTGGAAAATCCTGGGCACCTAACTGGGGAGCATGAGTCGGATGCACGCTGTATGATCAGGCCACCCATGATGGCTGCTGTCTTGCTCCCCGTGCACCCCTGGCTTGGTCCGTCCCTGCTTCTCCTGCGCCCTACTCGCATGGCCGGCTTTTCCTCTCACTCCCAGAGCCTGATCTGCCCGTGTCTACCTCCTTGGGCCCTGGCCCCAGTCAGTGGCTGCTCTAATCTTCAGGTCAGAACATCTCCACCACAGCTTAACAAAGACACCGAGGCTCAGAAAGGGGGAAATGCCCCTGACAAAGGGGCACGAGGGGCGCGATCCTCTGCTGGTTTCCGGGTCATCGATGAGCCATCCTGACATCAGTCCCCCCATAACTAGGAAGCTCTCCCTCCCAGTCCCGGGAGCGGGGCTGCAGCAGGTACCGCCTGCTGTCAGCCGCACACAGTGGGGTGTTGCTCCAGGATCTCGCTCCGGACATCTGAGATCGCCCATCTGTTAAGCCCTTAATGTTTGTCTCTGACTCTGGGCTCTTACTCTGGTCTTGAGGCTGGGCTGGTACAGGGCCTGCCAGCCTGTGGGGTGCAGCCCAGCACACGCCATGACTCTGTTGGGATGGCCTGGTTTAACCACCAAGCGGGTGTGCCCATAGGAAGCAGTGATCCTGGAACCCGCAGAAGTGGGTCAAACCCTAGCACCCTACTTACCAGCTCTGTGGGGCCATGAACAAGGCATTTCCCTTTCCGAGCCTCAGTTTCTTCATCAGCAAAACAAGAATTGCAGTATCAGCCTTGAGGGCTGTTGGGTAGACAGGAGATGGTGAAGGGATTTAGAAGTGACATCTATTGTCATCTTCCATGCATCTGGGGCGACACTCAGCGTTGTGAGTCAGGACTGTGGGACTGGGCTGGTGGGGATGGAGAGTCTGCTGAACCCCACATGATGGAGTTCTGGGGAGGTGTGGAGGCTGGAGTCAGATAGACCTAGAAGCCATTGCTTGCTTGCTGTGTGATCTTAGGTGGCTTGCCTACCTTTCTGTGCCTAAGTTCCTCATGTGAAAAAAAGAGGATCTTGAAAGCAGCCATTCTAGAGAGTTCCTGCAAGATTAAATGGGGTCATATGTGAAGGGCACAGGGCCTGGCATAGCCATCAGTAAAGGGGGATTTCCTGCTCTGTAAGGGGAGCTAGCTTTATCACCGGTGGCATCGGGGGGGAGTGGGGTGAAGGGGCTTTGCGAGCGTGAATGTGAGGCCCAGTGAGGGACTCTGGCTTCACCTGAGGGAGGGGCTGGCCCCTCCCTGACGTGTTGGGGATCCCAGCCCGCTCTGTCTCTGCTGATAGATGGGTAGGTGAACACAGCCATCCTGTGAAGGCTCTGAGGTCCCAGAAGACGTCCGTTTCCAGGCGAAACCCTGAGAAACGCATTGGACTTCATCTCTTGGGGGATCTTAACCCGAGCCCACAGGGAATGGGGCAAGGAGGATATTCTGAATTTAAACCCCAGCTCCCCACTCTGCCACGGTGTGGCCCTGGGCGAGTCACTTAGCCTCTCTGGGTCGATGTCTGTATTCACAGAACCGGACAGAGCCACCTTCCTTGCAGGTTCCCTGGAGGCTGAGCACACAGTGGGTTCTCTGTAAAGGGGAGTGATTTGTGCAGGCTCCACGGAGGGCGAGGGAGTAGACGTTAATGAACGCTGGGGCTGGTCCAAAAATCCAGTCTATGAAACTCCTGCCTGCAGCTTCTGTTGCATTGCTAATGGGAGTTTATGTGAAGGACACATCGGGATAAGGGCCCATTGTTCCAAGTGGGGATGGTTTTATGACTCTTAGAAAGCGTCTTTCATCTGGGAGACCAGGGAGCTTATGGAACCTCCCAGCCCTGGGCGGTGAAACTGGGGGATGCTGAAGGTTTCTGGGGCCGGTGCCAGGCTGCAGCCACGGTCAGGCCCTCCTGCTGGCGCGGGCCGAGGCCTCCCCGGAGTGTCACCGCGGCGTCAGGCTGCCAGCTGCTGCGCCTCCCTTTGCCCAGGCCCGGGACCGTCTCTCCTGGAGGCCTTCTGTCTGGCCCTCAGTCCACGGCCCGGTCTGCTTGGCAAGGCTGGAGGCTCACAGTTCTGCGGGTTCCCTCTCTGCTCCCTCCGTCAGTGGCCGGTGCCACAGCCTCTTCATCCGTGTGGCAGCTTCTAGAAGAGGCCTTGGACTCTGCTGTCAGCTGACCAGCAACGCTTCCTGCCTGGGAGGCTTGCCTGGCACCCTGAGCCCTGGGTAGAGGCAGTAACCTGATGCCAGGAAGCAAAGACCTTGCCTCTCTGTCCTTTCTGACTCCTTGGCCAGGGGCCAAGCAGAGAAACCCAACCTCCCCTTGGCTCAGCAGACAGCCCCAAGCGCTCTGCCTACTTCTCCCCTGCGGAGACTGCAGATACCAGGGCGGGTGGATGACGCTGCCTGCCTAGCTTAGAGCGGGTGGGCACATGGGGTCTGTGGGGTCTGGACTGACGGGCAGAGGGTCTTTATGAGTTTGTAGGTGCCTTTGATGGCCTGGGCTGGCACTTCCCCCTTTGTCTTTTCCCTTTCACGCGATGAAGAAAGGCTAGAGCTGGATGTTTAGCTATGCGAGTGGTCCCAGAATCCCCGCTCATCCTGCAGCAAGACAGTGGCCACAGGCAGTGGGCACCAGCCTCCTCTTATGATCGGACTAAAAATCCACTCAGGTAAGTGCAAGCAGAGTGTGTGTGGGGGTCTCTGTAATGACCCAACAGTCACTCGGATGAACATTCAAGGCTAGGGCAGAATATCAGTGTGCCTCCGTTTCCTCATCTGTAAACCAGGGATAAAAGTACCTGCTTTATAGGGTTGCTGTGAGGATGAAATGAGTTAATACCTGTTACTCGATTAAACAGAGGCCATAGAGAGTGTTATGGAAGTTTGCTATTACTGTTGCTGCTATTTTTGCTAGGGCTGGATGATCTCTGTCTCCCTGTCTTTTTCTCCAACTTTACTCTTTTTTTGGCTTTCCTATGGCATTTCTGGTCTCCCAGAAGCTCAGCTTGAACTTGGCTGTGGTTTGTCGCAGCGTGAATGCCGGCCCTGGCTCTGCCCCGTCTTTCAGGCTCAGCGCCCCGTGGTCATTTGCCTGTTAGAAACTCCTGGGTGAAATGAGCTGATTGGCCCAGTTTTGGTCAGCTGTTGGCCCTTTGGTCCAATCGGGTGCTCTGGGAAGGAGGGGGCTGTCCCGGCACGTGGATGCACATGTGTCCTGGCACATCGAATCCAGCCTCTTCAGAGGCTGAGTTGTAAATTTTTATGTGAGTTGTAAATGTTTGGCAGGAATATCATGAAGTCATGGTGTGTCTTTTTCACTGAATCACATCAGGAGCCTCATGACGTCCAAATCTCCCCAGGCTGGTCATGTTAACCCAACCTGACCACGGGGTGAGGGGGTGTCTGCCAAGTTTCTCTGCCGTGAACTGGCTCTTTCCCCCTTTGCTGTTAATAAATATTTCATGGGAAAGTACTCTGAGTATGCAAATAGCATCCCCAGCTTTCACTTTATTCATTTACTTATTACATCAGTGTGGACTCTTGGTTTCCTATTGTATTTAGTAGAATATGAATCCTTACAATCATTATTTATTTCGATGCTCAAATTGCCCTTGGTTTGGCTAGTGGAGGTCCGTCTAGTCAAGGCTATGGTTTTTCCAGTGGTCATGTATGGATGTGAGAGTTGAACTGTAAAGAAGGCTGAGGGCCAAAGCATTGATACTTTGGAACTGTGGTGCTGGAGAAGACTCTTGAGAGTCCCTTGGACTGCAAGGAGATCCAACCAGGCCATCCTAAAGGAAATCAGTCCTGAATGTTCATTGGAAGGACTGATGCTGAAGCTGAAGCCCCAATACTTTGGCCACCTGATGCAAAGAACTGACTCACTGGAAAAGACCCTGATGCTGGGAAAGATTGAAGGCAGGAGGAGAAGGGGACGACAGAGGATGAGATGGTTGGATGGCATCACAGACTTGATGGACATGAGTTTGAGTAAACTCCAGGAGCTGGTGATGGACAGGGAGGCTGGCGTGCTGTGGTCCATGGGGTCGCAGAGAGTCAGACACGACTGAGCGGCTGAGCTGACTGACCGCACGGAGCTCGATGGGGCCTCTTTTGAGTTGGTTTCTGTGTCCTTTTGCTGTGTTTCCATCACTTGTTGAGCAATTTATTAATTTCTGGCCCAACAATATGTTTCAGGCACAGCTTGTTCTTCCCCTGGAATCAGTCATCTCTCCAAGGAGCTTTGTCTCTTTTAGCAGAGAGTGGTATTTAGAATCCATGACCTGGCTGCAAAGTGTGTTCGTTGGGACTGGGTATCCCTGCTCCCAGGCTGTTTCAGGGTACAGAGCTCTGAACTCACATCAAAATCTCCAATTCCAGTCTAACACCACAGAATTCATTCTACCTTTTTCCCTTTTCATATTTGTCATTCCTTTAAACAGGGTTTGAAGTTTGAACTCTTGACTACCACTACACTAGGCTGTCTCTCATCTCTCATCAAAAATATCTTATGATATATGATAAGTATGCTTATGATACTATGGTATCAAATAGCATATGTATCTAATGCTGTCAGTGAGATGTTGAAAAATCTGTTAGACTGTGTTAGATTGATCCTTCAAAATCCTACGGGATTCAGTTCAGTTCAGTTCAGTCACTCAGTCGTGTCTGACTCTTTGCGACCCCATGGACTGCAGCACGCCAGGCCTCCCTGTCCATCACCAACTCCTGGAGCTTATTCAAACTCATGTCCATCAAGTCAGTGATGCCATCCGTCCTCTGTCATCCCCTTCTCCTCCCGCCTTCAATCTTTCCCAGCATCAGGGTCTTTTCCAACGAGACAGCTCTTCGCATGAGGTGGCCAAAGTATTGGAGTTTCAGATTCAGCATCAGTCCTTCCAATGAATATTCAGGACTGATTTCCTTTAGGATGGCCTGGTTGGATCTCCTTGCAGTCCAAGGGACTCTCAAGAGTCTTCTCCAACACGACAGTTCAAAAGCATCAATTATTCAGCGCTCAGCTTCCTTTATAGTCCAAGTCTCACATCCATACATAACTACTGGAAAAACCATAGCTGTGACTAGATGGACCTTTGTTGGCAGAGTCATGTCTCTGCTTTCTGATATGCTGTCTAGGTTGGTCATAACTTTTCTTCCAAGGAGCAAGCATGTTTTAATTTCATGGCTGGAGTTACCATCTGCAGTGAGTTTGGAGCCCAAGAATATAAAGTCTCTTACTGTTTCCATTGTTTCCTCATGTATTTGCCACGAAGTGTTGGGACCAGATACCATGATCTTAGTTTTTTGAATATTGAGTTTAAGTCAGCTTTTTCACTCTCCTCTTTCACTTTCATCAAGAGGCTCTTTAGTTCCTTTTCGCTTTCTGCCATAAAGGTGGTGTCATCTGCATAGCTGAGGTTATTGATATTTCTCCTGACAATCTTGATTCCAGCTTGTGCTTCATCCAGCCTGGCATTTTGCATGATGTACTCTGCATATAAGTTAAATAAGCAGGGTGACAGTATACAGCCTTGACGTACTCCTTTCTCTATTTGGAACCAGTCTGTTGTTCCCTGTCCATTTCTAACTGTTGCTTCTTGACCTGCATATAGATTTTTCAGGAAGCAGGTCGGGTGGTCTGGTATTCCCACCTCTTTAAGAATTTTTTTACCCCCATTTTTTTAAGATAGAAGGGGACAAAAGGATTATTGTGCTTTTACAGGCACTGAGACTGGCTGGAAGAGGCTGAGGGTCCTATGGAGAATGTGGGGGCAGCGCCCCATACTGTCTGTGTCCAGCCCCCTGGACGTGGGTGTCCATCACCCTCAGTGGTTGTTTTGGGAGAACTACATCCCTAAGAAAAAGGGCTGTTCAGACTGTCCTCTCTTACACCAAGGGCCATACAGTGGTAGCTCAGAAAAGTCGTTTCCTTCTCTGTCTCTACCTGAGCGCCCAGAACCGCCTCCAGCTGCGGCTTTGCCTTTGACTTCAGCATGCGTGCGTGCTCAGTCGCTTCAGTCGTGTCCGACTCTTTGTGACCCCCTGACTGTAGCCCACCAGGCTCCTCTGTCCTTGGGGTTCTCCAGGCAAGAATACTGGAGTGGGTTGCCATGCCCTCCTGCAGGGGATCTTCCCAACCCAGGGATCGAAGCAGCGTCTCTCACATGTCCTGCACTGGCAGGCGTGTTCTTTACCACTAACGCCACCTGGGAAGTCCAACCTCAGGTTGTTTCCCCACAAATGCAGGTCTTGCGCTGTAAGGAACCTAGAAGGCGGTGAGGGGACGGCTCATGGCATCCCAGCTCCCTTCAGAATGTCTGTCCTACTGAACAGGGACAGCAGTGTTATGGAAAGAGGTTTCATTTTGGTAAAACAGACCCCATCGTCCTCATTCATAATCAAAATGTGATCCAGCATCTCTTAGAGAAGAGTCTGTTTGTGATTGGTTTGATGACACCGGAAATAAGAACTAGTTGCTTTACCCATGCTTTCCATTTATACTGCCTGTGCAAGGGTGGTATCTAGGCTTGGGAAGTCCACTTTCCCATCTACCCACTTCCTTTCTGATCTGCTATGAGGCTGGGCTGATGGCGGTGGGGCTGGCTGGGAGGCAGAGGCAGGAGCCCTGGGTTCTCATCCTCACTCTGTCATCAGTCTGCTAAGCAACCGTGGCCAGGTCACTGAGCTTCTCTGGACGACGGGAGACACCCCTGGGCCCTCGGCCTCCCCCTCGCCGGCCGGCAGTGGAGCCCGGGGGGAACAGAGTCCCAGTCCCGTCCAGACGTATCACTCACGATGATGCTTACACAATGGATCCCGCACCACCAGAATGCTCGGCGAGTGTGAAATTCTGGTTAATTGAATGTTCTGGGACATGGAAACAGTCCCAGAAATACTTTTTGTTCCTTTTGTGGCTATTGAAAGCCATTTGCTCATCTATTTAGCAAATATTTGTCTCGTGCCTCTGCTCCATCAGGCTCCGTCCCAGGGGTTGGGGATCCCAGCGTGAGTGAGAAAGCAGAGTCCCCGTTCCCGAGGACTCACAGGCCAGGTGAGGACGTGGGGCAAGTCCCGCACAAAACACTGCAGAAGGGTGGTCGGGGGGAGACTGTAGGGTGCTCTGGGAGCCTGGGAGCCCCGACTCGGGGCACTGGAGAACTGATCCTTGAGAGCGTGTGATCGATGTGGGGAGCATCCAAAAGCCACAATGTCTTGGGGGGGGTGGTGGTGCGGTGTGGAACAGTAATGGCATTCCAGGCAGAAGGAACAAAGGCAAAGGCCCAGTGCAATGCTTTGCACCTTCGTTTATGCTGTGGAGCTCGGCATGTGCAGTTGGGCAGGTGAGAGAGAAGGGGTGTGTGCGTGTCAGAGCAGGGTGACGAAGACAGCAAGAATGCAGGAGGATTGGCCTGGGTTGTGCCTCCCTGGTGGCTCAGGGGTAAAGAATCTGCCTGCGGTGCAGACCCAAGTTCAATCTCTGGGTGGGGAAGATCCCCTGGAGAAGGAAATGGCAACCCACTCCAGCATCCTTGCCTGGAAAATCCCATGGACAGCTTGGTGGGCTGCAGTCCAGGGGGTCGCAAAGAGTCGGGCACATCTGAGCAGCTACTTCTGGGGCCTGGCCTGGCCTGGAAGGTGAGGGCTGCGGGCTGATTCATTCTCGGGTATGTGTTTCCGTGATGTGATTTTCTTCTCATATAACTAGAATGTAGAGAGAAAATGAAATGAAACCACTAATTGACAGAGGGGTCAAGGTCAAATGGGCGACACAGGCCTGGGGGGGGGGGTGGCGACAAGTGGAAGGACACAGCTCTTTCTACGGGGCCACGGCCCTCTGGGGCCTACAGAGTGTGGCCCTGGGGCTGGGCATCACCAGATCTTCAGATGTGTTAAGAGAAGCCAGCAATCTGGCAACTTATGGGAAATCTCTCAATTGTTAAATGTTGATAGCTAATTAACAACAATAACAAAATCACTGTGGGCAAAACAAAATGCTTCTGTAGGCTCCATTTGTTCTACGAGCTGGTAGATTGCAATGCTGGATCCAGAGGGTTCTATTGATAAGGGTCTGAGGGTGCTCCCTTGGCGGGCTCCTAATCTCTGCTGGGTTTTGGGGACACAGTGGGAGCCTGAGGTATGGCCTCCACCCCCAAGCTTGGATCATAGCTTCTCTCAAGACAGTTCAACTGCCCCAGAGACAGTTCAAGTCAGTACCTGCCCAGAATCAACGAACAGAAACAAAAGTGCTAATTGAAGCATCTACCCAGAGGGTGAAGCACTGTAGAGCTCAGTGGGAGAGGTGGTTGGGGAACAGGGGCCACGTGGAGAGGCGTCCTGGAGATGCTGGGCCTTCTGTTAGATCTGGGAAGAGGGCAGGCTTCAGTGCAGCCAAACATGGGACAGGCATTCCAGACCAGAGGACTCAAGAGGGCTCAGGCCCAGGAGGGAAACAAGCTAGCCGGGGAGGGGGCTGGAATAGGTCTGAACGGTTGTGGATGCAGGTCCAGGGACTTGCACTGGTTCTTTCTGTGCCAGCAGCATCCAAATGTCTAAATTCTGGTCCAGGGCTTAATACCATGAGCTCTGAGGTCCCCTGATAGACACCTGAAGATGTTCTTGCCGCTTTTCTGGCGTTCCGGACACCTTCCTCCGTTGTTTATTTGTCCCTGGAATGGACAATCCAGAAGTGTGGGGGCCTTGCCTGTTTTGCTCCATGATGTCTCCTGTGTGCCTAGAATGATGTCTGGAAACATAATGGTGTTAGTTGCTCAGTTGTGTCCAACTCTTTGCGACGTCATGGACTGCAGCCTGCCAGGCTCCTCTGTGCATGGAATTTTCCAGGCGAGAACACTGGAGTGGGTAGCCATTCCCTTCTCCAGGGGATCTTCCTGACCCAGGGTCTCCTGCATCTCAGGTGCATTCTTTACCATCTGAGCTACCAGGGAAGCCCAGAACATAGTAAATGCTCAACAAATATTAACTGGCTACACACTCTGAGCCCAGTGTTGCCCTAGGCCTGGGGGGTTAGGATGACTCTATGAACAACTCTTATGACAAGCTCTATGGGGTCTATGTTCTCATGTGGAGATGGACAATAAACAAGCAACCCCAACAATGAATAAGATGATTTCAGAGAGCGTGCACTGGTGTGGCTTGTCTTGCTGGACTGCAGAGGCCTGTTATCCGTGTCGCCTCCTTGTTGAGGGGGCAGAGCCGGGGTCTCTCTGGTTCCTTGCTTCATTCCTAGCCCCAAAGACTGGTGCCTGCCAAACAGGGAGTAGTTATAAGAAAAAAAAATGGTGTTTTTTTTTTTTTCTGGTTGTTTGAGTGAATGAACACAGGCCAACACAGACTCCAGCCTGCATAACACCTGTGCCCTTTGGAGGCTGCAAAACTCATCATTATCAACCCAAATAATTGCTGATAAGCCTGAGTGTGAACGTCTTTGCAAATAGGGAGGTAGGGGGGCAGTGTTTAACAACAACAGGGATAATCTTAATTAATAGCATGATAACTGTAATTAATTGCATCATATCCGGAGGCTTCTTTGGATTTCTGAGCGGGAGTAACTAGTGTTTGGCAGCTTTGGGAGCTGGAAGGGAGGGGTGTGCTAGGATCTAGGGTCTACCACTTCCATGCTGGGTGGGCTTTGCCGAGTCACAGCTCTGAGCAGCTCTTTTCTCATCAGGAAAATGGAGCCACGCGGCAGGCTGGCTGTTAAGCTGAGAGCCCTCACTGCCTGCAGCTGCCAGGATTGTGGTCCTGAGGCTGTCATCGGAAACCAGCGTGCAGGGCTGGTCGGAGCCTCGGGAGGCCCCTCTGCTGCTGAGACTGGGTGGGGGCCATCGCAGGTCTGACTTTTCCTCTGGGGCCAAGCCAGGCATCCTCACCCCTCGGGGGAGAGCCCCGGCAGACTCCTGGAAGCGGAGGAGAAGCAAGCATGGGAGGCCTGGGAGGGCGAGGGGCCGCGCGGCAGGCGGGGAAGGAGCGTGTGGGCCGGGGGGTCCTGTGTGGCCCGGAGGCCTCTGCGGCGCCCGGCCCCCGCCCGGCCCGCAGGGGTTAAGCGGTGACCTCAGCCGCGCCGGGCGGGGGTCGGGGCGGCGCCGCGCGCGGGGCAGCGGCGGCGGGGAGCCGGGCGGCGTGACCTCGCGGCGGCCCTCGGCGGCCCTCGGCGGCGCGGGGCGGGGCCGGCCCGGCCATGGGCGCCCGCGGCCGCCGGGCAGCTGAGGCGCGGCCGCCGGCGCCTTTGTGAGCGGCGCGGACAACAAAGGCCGAGCGGTGAGTGCGGCCCGCGGCGGGCGGGGGGCTCCGCGATCCGCGCCGGCCTCGGGGAGCCTCCTCCGTGCGTCCGGGCGCGTCTCTGGGGGAGGGTCCCGAGCCGGGTCTCCTGTCCGCGTCTGTAGGTCTGTCCTGTGTCCTGGAGGGACGGCCTCACCCGCGTGTGCTCCCTCCACCGCGGGCTCTGCGTTCCCCGGGTGTCCCGGCCCTCTTCACAACCCGCGTGGGCCTTTGTGCATCAGCGTGGGCGTGTGTGTGAGCCTGTGTGTGTCTGTGTGCGTGTGTGAGAGTGTGTGTCTATGTGTGTGTGTCTGTGTATGTGTGTGTCTGTGTGTGTGTGAGCCTGTGTGTGTCTATATGTGTGTGTGTGTGTGTCTGTGTGCGTGTGTGAGTGTGTGTGTCTGTGTGTGTGTCTGTGTGTGTGAGCCTATATGTGTGTGTCTGTGTGTGTGAGCCTATATGTGTGTGTGTCTCTGTGTGCGTGTGTGAGTGTGTGTCTATGTGTGTGTCTGTATGTGTGTGTGAGAATGTGTGTCTATGTGTGTGTATGTGTGTGAGCATGTGTGTGTCTATGTGTGTGTCTGTGTGCATGTGTGAGAGTGTCTGTGTGTGTCTGTGTGCGTGTGTGAGTGTGTGTCTATGTGTGTGTGTCTGTGTATGTGTGTGTCTGTGTGTGTCTGTATGTGTGTGTGAGCCTGTGTGTGTCTATATGTGTGTGTGTCTCTGTGTGTGTGCGTCTGTGTGTGTGTATGTGTGTGTGAGCGTGTGTGTATGTGTGTGTGTCTGTGTGCGTGTGTGAGCGTGTGTGTCTATGTGTGTGTATGTGTGTGTGAGCCTGTGTGTGTCTATATGTGTGTGTGTCTCTGCGTCTATGTGTGTGTGTATGTGTGTGTGAGCGTGTGTGTATGTGTGTGTGTGTGCGTGTGTGTCTCTGTGTGTGTGCGTCTATGTGTGTATGTGTGTGTGAGCCTGTGTGTGTCTATATGTGTGTGTGTCTCTGCGTCTATGTGTGTGTGAGCGTGTGTGTATGTGTGTGTGTGTCTGTGTGCGTGTGTCTCTGTATGTGTGCATCTGTGTGTGTGTATGTGTGTGTGAGCGTGTGTGTGTTTATATGTGTGTGTGTCTCTGTGTGTGTGCGTGTGTGTCTCTGTGTGTGTGCGTCTATGTGTGTGTGAGCATGTGTGTGTATGTGTGTGTGTCTGTGTGCGTGTGTGAGTGTGTGTGTCTATGTGTGTGTCTGTGTGAGCCTATATGTGTGTGTGTGTCTCTGTGTGCGTGTGTCTGTGTGCGTGTGTGAGAGTGTGTGTCTATGTGTGTGTATGTGTGTGAGCATGTGTGTGTCTATGTGTGTGTGTCTGTGTGCATGTGTGAGAGTGTCTGTGTGTGTGTCTGTGTGTGTCTGTGTGCGTGTGTGAGAGTGTGTGTGTGTGTGTATGTGTGTGTCTGTGCGTGTGTGAGAGTGTGTCTGTGTGTGTGTCTGTATGTGTGTGTGAGCATGTGTGTGTGTATGTGTGTGTGTCTATGTGTATGTGTGTATCGTGTGTGTGTCGTGTGTGTCTGTGTGTATCGTGTGTGTGTCTGTGTGTGTCGTGTGTGTGTGTATATCTCTGTGTCTGTGTGTGTCTGTGTGTGTCTCTGTGTGCGTCTCTGTGTGTGTCTGTCTGTGTGTGTGTGTTTCTGTGTGTGTTTCTGTGTGTGTGTCTCTGTGTGTGTCTGTCTGTGTGTGTGTTTCTGTGTCTGTGTATGTGTCTTTGTGTGCGTCTCTGTGTGTGTCTGTCTGTGTGTGTGTTTCTGTGGGTGTTTCTGTGTGTGTGTCTCTGTGTGTGTCTGTGTGTGTCTCTGTGTGTGTTTCTGTGTCTGTGTGTGTCACTGTGTGTGTCTGTCTGTGTGTGTGTCTGTGTGTGTGTGTTTCTGTGTGTGTGTGTCTGTCTGTCTGTGTGTGTCTGTCTGTGTCTGTGTGTGGCAGGCTCCGTGGGGACAGCTGGGCTGTCCACCCAGCGCTTCCCTCCCTTTGGTTCACGTGGGCCTTTAGGTCCTGCTGTCCCTGTGGTTCAGCTCCTCGCACGCTGACCCGCGGACCGAGGGTCCCCGGGATTAGGAGGGGTCAGGGAGCGCTCTTCTTGCTCTGCTCTGGGCTGGCCTCTCCCACCCTGGAGCCCTGCCTGGAGGCGGAGCAGGGCGGCCTCCGGGAGGAGGAGGGTGTGGGAGGCAGGCGAGGACACCCCGGGCCGCGGGGAGGCCCCGGGCCCAGAGCGCAGTCGGGCCTGGACTCTGCTGGAGGCACGCGGCCCAGCCTCCCGCGCCCCCGCCGGTCTCCGAGTGGGAGGCCGCCCCTGATGCAGCGGAGCCCGGGGGCAGTGCTTCCTCCCTGTCCCAGGCGGGGATCCCAGGCAAGGGGTCAGGAAGCCCCCTTCAGCGTGAGCGCCCGAGGACCCTGCCAGGCAGGGGGTTGGTGGGGAGGGGTCCTGGGCGCCGGGACTGGCTCAGAGCCCTCGGCCTCGCCCGGGGCTTCCGTCAGGGGCGTCGTGCCTCTCTCCGGCCGCAGCC
This sequence comes from Giraffa tippelskirchi, assembly GCF_054371585.1. NCBI lineage: Eukaryota > Metazoa > Chordata > Mammalia > Artiodactyla > Giraffidae > Giraffa > Giraffa tippelskirchi. Next base: position 191,407,451 of record NC_137277.1, on the reverse strand, counting down.
CTCTGCTGCTCCCCAGACGCGGGGACCGAGGGCAGGCTGTGCGGCTCCCTGCCCTCTCACCCTTCTCTGCGGGCCCCACCGCGGGGCCCTGAGCCGCGGCGTCCCCCGCCCCTCTGTCTGTCCTCCCAGCATGGTGCCCCAAAGCGCCCAGGCTATGGGGATGTAAACCCCACAGGAGGGCCAGGTCTGGAACCCTCCAAGCCCCGTGTGACAGGGTGAAAGCCTCTCAGGAGGGGCTCCAAACCCTTCCTGTGGCACGCGAGCCTGGGGGGGGGGGGCGCGTCTCTCTCACTCCGCCGCCTCTCTGGCCGTCCCATCGGGGCTGCCCGGCTCCTTCCGGTCAGAGGGCCTCTGCCCCAGCGGTCCCCATTCCCCAGAAAGCGGGGCCCGTTCTCCCCCTCTTCAGGTCTCACTCAGGGTCCTCCTCCTCTCTGGGCAGCAGAATTGCTGTTGGTGATGCTCGTAGAGCCCTCGCCGTGGTCGGAGTGGGTTTTTACCCCCTGCCCCCGCCCCCAGTGCACCTGTAAGTCGAGAGCAGGGACCGTGTCTGTCCTGATCCCCAGGCCTGACGCACAGTAGGTGCTCACTAAGTCGGTGCTGATCACGTGGATGACCAGGAACTACTGGTTCCTACATTGTGCTCTTTCTCAGCTCAGCTTTGAAGGAGTTTGGGGATTCCACTTGGACTTCCTGGGGCCCAGGTACCAGGTTCATTTAAGAGGAAGGCCCGCTGGGCTTCTCTGGTGGCCCAGATGGTAAAGAATCTGCTTGCATTCGAGAGAGCGAGCGGGGTTGGATCCCTGGGCTGGGAAGACCCCCTGGAGAAGGGAAAGGCAACCCCCTCCAGTGTTCTTGCCTGGAGAATCTCCATGGACAGAGGCTACGGTCCGCGGGGTCGCAAAGAGTCAGACACGACTGAGCGACTAACACTGTTATTTAAATAAATAGTAAACCAACAGATAAATTAATAGATCTTTATGGAGTCTGGTATGTGCCAAGTGCTGGGCTAGCTGGTGCACATAGGTCTTCCTTTAAACAGTGGGAAGGAGCAGAGTGGAAAGAATATAATGTTAGGTAAGTTTTGAAAAGATAAAGTGGGTGATATATACCATGTTTATGCGTATGATAATAGTAGCTTAGATCTATATTGCTCTTTCCACGTACATTCTCTGTTTCTACAACCGCTCCGATAAGTAGGCAGTGAAGGTGGCTTGTACCCATTTTACAGGTGAGAAGATGAAGCTCAGCACTTAAGTGACTGCTGAAGGTCACAGGAAGGACTCCAGCCGGGTCTTCCTGGCCGCCCAGGCCTTGCTTGCTTCTGCAAGCCTGTCCTTAGTACCCCTGGATTCCCACCTGCTGGCTTTGCCCTCAAGACCGGGAAAGGCAGGCAGACTCGTCAACGGGGAGGGGGCTCCCGCCCAGGCCCAGCTCAGCTCCTTCCTTGCATGTGTCCCAGAGAGCTCCTTGGTTTCTCTTTGCCTTGATGGAGGGCGTTAGTGTCACTTTCTGCTGGAGGCCTAGTCGGATGAGCCCCCCAGAGTGCCCTGTCCTCGTGCGGCCTGTGCCTGGCCCCGGGCGGTGCTGTGCTGGGGTCAGTTTGTACCGAGGTGTGAGAGCTGATTGCTAAAGTTTACACATTTTGTGAGCTGGGCTGTTAACATGCAAGTTTATAGTATATGGTGAAATGGCTGTGGTGTATAAATTTATACTAAAATTGTACTGAAAACAAGGGTAATAAATACTCAAACTATAGTACTTCCTCATTTCAGTTTCTCACTATTACCTCTGTGTTTCTGGTTATTTGTATATTTTGTATGTATGTATGTTTCTCTCTCTCTCTCTCTCTCTATATATATATACATATGCAAATCTCCCTCAATTTATGATGGGTCCTGATAAACCCATCGTCCGTTGAAAATTGCAGTCGAGGGAATTCCCTGCTGACCCAGTGATTAGGACCTGGTACTTTCACAGCTAGGACCCAGGTTCCATCCCTGGTCAGGGAACTAGGATCCTACAAGCCACATGGCTTGGCCAATAAATAAATACAACATTAAATGAGAATATCATAAGTCAAAAATGCATTTAATACACCTAACCTACATTATATCAGCCTCACCTACCTTAAACAGGCTCAGAACACTCCTATTAGCCTACAGTTGGGCAAAATCACCTAACAAAAAGCCTGTTTTATAATAGAGTGTTGACTATCTCATGCAGTTTATTGAACTCTGTACTGAAAGTGAAAAGCAGAATGGCTGTCTGGGTGCAGAGTGGTGGTGAGCATATGGGCTGTTTACCCTGGAGATTACCGGTCTGGCCTGGAGCGGAGGCGCGCTGCCCTGCCCTGCGCCATGAGAGAGTGTTGTCCTGCACACACCGCCAGCCTGGGAAAAGATCCAGACTCAGAATTCCAAGTGCAGTTTCCACTGAATGCGTAGTGCTTTGACACCATCGTAAGGTTGAAAAATTGTAAATGGAGCCTTCGTCAGTGGGGGCTGTAACGTCCACCTGGCCGCTGCCACCCGTCTCTTCGCAGCTCTGGGTTCAGTGGTGCACCTTGTAGCTTGAAATTGGCCACAGTGGGAGAATTGGGTGCAGCAGTAAAGAATCCGCCTGCCAGTGCAAGACACGCAAGACAGACCCCCGGGTTCGATCTCTGGATCAGGAAGATTCCCTCCGTGTAGGAAATGGCAACCTATCCAGGATTTTTGCCTGGAGAATTTAGGCGAAGAGTCAGACGCGACTGGGTGACTGAGCACATAAGAGTATTTACAGCCCAGAAACGGGGAAACCCTGAAAATCCAGCCACCCCTTCTTCCCCCTCCGGAGAACCAGCGGTGAGACCACCACCAGCACACCATGGGGGTCTGGCAGTGGGCTCCCTGGGCATGGCCCCTCCCTGGAGCAGGCATTCTGACACGACAGCACTCCAGGGCTGGCGGCCCTCAGGGTCCTCACGGGAGCAGCTCGCCTGGGGCGGGGCTGCGATGGCAGGGTTGCACCGAGTAAGTGGCCCTCAGCTGAGCCTTGCACTTCAGACTCCGAGCGCTTACCTTCCCAGGCACGTGGGATACGGATATGTTTCAGTTAATTGAGAGCCTGCTTGGCCCCTGATGGGAAAACGACACTCAAGATGGCCCAGGTATTTGGGAGGCCAAGCGGCTGGGGCGCCCGAGGAGAGGCTGTGGCCAAGGTGAATAGCTCGGGGCTGGTGAAGGTGTCGTGGCCGGGACGCGGGTGGCTGGTGCTGCCTGGGGCTGGCTTCGGCAGCAGTGGGCAGGACGCATCCGTGCGGATTCAGGGGCACAGCAGAGTCGGACTGTCGAGTGGGCAGACTGTAGCTCTCGGACAGTCTGAAAGCCCTGGTTGGGAGAGGGGTGTGTGCCCAGCTGCATACAGGAGGGTGTGCAGAGTGTGGCAGAGAGTGGGTGGGGAGAGGCAGCGGTCTGGGTGGAAGGAACAGCAAAGGCTCAGAGGCACGAGGTATCGGAAGCTGAGTCTGGCTCAGGAGTCCGCAGGGCTTGCGACAGAGCAGGGCAAGTCCTGGAGCTTTCTCAAGTCTGAGCACGCAGCGTCACCTGGGAACCTGCAAAGGAAGCCTGCCAAACCTCTCCTTCCGGGGCATCGCACTCCATGGGTCACCCGCTCCCCTCAAAATCTTTAATTTGGGAGGTGGTTTCTTGTTATCCCGTAAACTTGCTGCTACCAAGCATCTGTGGTTGGTGGACTCTTAAAAAAAGATTTCCATTTTAATATCAGGCCAAAAAAAGACAGAATTGGGAACGTGTGTCTGCTTCCTTCTCTTCACCCCAAAGATAAAAGTAATGGTTATTTAGATTATTCAGTGCCTTTTTTTTTTTTTTGGTTTCAACTTGTGGCATTGTGGGATCTTATTCATAGTTCCCTGACCAGGGATTGAACCCAGGCCTCCTGCACTGGGAGCACAGAGGCTTAACCACCGGACCCCCAGGGAAGTCCTGGTTTTTCAGTGCTCTTGATTACCTCTGCTGCTCCTGCCCTTCATTTGGGCAGATAATTAGGAGCTTGTTTTTTAAAGACAACTCAAGCTTATATTTCATGGAAGACATTTTTCATGCATCGATTCATTTAACTCCCGTGCTGATCTTGCAGGTGGGTACTGTTACCCATCTTGTATGTGAGGAAGTGTGTTAGTTGCTCAGTCGTGTCTGACTCTTTGCGACCCCATGGCCTGTAGCCCGCCAGGCTCCTGTGTCTGTGGGATTTTTCAGGCAAGAACACTGGAGCGGGTAGTCGTTCCCTTCTCCAGGGAATCCTCCCAAACCAAGGATGAAACCCAGGTCTCCTGCATTGCAGATTCTTTACCGTCTGAGCCACCAGGGGAGCCCCATAGACGAGGAAGCTGAGTCTTAGGAAGGCGGAGTGCCTTTCCCAAGGCCGCAGCCTAAGTGGCAGAATCCACACCAGGTGGGCCCTGGGCTCCTGCTACAGTCCTGCTCTGTTCCGTGTTCCTTCTCCCTTTGAAGAAGGGAGGGAGAGAAGACGGACACGCGTCTGGAATCTCGACACACCCTGCCCTTCATTGGAAGGGGATGTGTGTTTTCTCACCCGCATGGCTGTGTTCATCAGCCTGTAGTTTAGGGTCAAGGCCTAGAATAGAACTCGGCGCTCACACGGATCGCTAGGCCTGCGTCTGGAAAGAGCGGATAGTACTGACTGGTGTTTCGGAGCGCGCTGACGGTCACAGCTCAGGCTGACGTGTGGCAGGCTTGTCGGCAGACACAGGGCTCAAGGGGCTCGTTTAGTCCTCGGCCACCCTGGCGAGGGGCCTGTGCCATCAGCTCTCCTTTACAGCTCAGGTGGGTTATCTCGCCTGCCCAGAGGACCGGACGCTGCGTGGCTTATCCTGGCCCTGCTTGCCCCAGAGCCCCGGCCCTCAGCTCTGTACCCTGGAGCCATGCCACCTGTTTCGGGGCCTGGCCTGGCTGCGCCCCCGACGGCCCCTTGCAGAGGGCACACACACGGTGGGGACTCAGGGCAGGTGATGGGTCGCTCGGCCAGAAGTACAGGTTGTGCCCACCCCGGGTCAGAGCCTGGCGCTGAGCCACGGGCTTCACCTTTCCCTGCCCTGCTGGCCGTGAGGGACCCTTCTGCCAAGAGGCTCATCTCGCCACCAGCCTGCGGGAGGGCCGCCTCGGTCCCGGCCCCGCCCACCGCCTTCGTGCGGGGATGGTCCAGGTCTGGGGCAGGGCAGGTGGCTGGGGTTGACCCCTGTCCACGGCTGCGCTTGCGGCCTGAGGCGGGGCGGCCTTTCTGGGGCTGAACCCCCTTCTCCCTGAGAGCCTGGCCTCCACAGGACCCCCTCCAGCGGCTCCTGATCAGGGTGTGTCCCCGAGTCCAGCCCTGAGCACGAGGCGGGAGGCTCGTTACTGCCCTCTCTGCACTGTTTGAAGTGGGCAGGCTTGGCACGAGCTTTAAAAATGTGGGCTTTTTATCCAATTTCCCTAGGAAAACAATGGTTTAAATTAAGTAGAGGAATAACAGTCTTTGGAAATTGAAGAATATTCCTGAACCCAGACATTACTCAGAACCTTTGCATTTCTTTTAAAATCAGGGTTTATTTTACTTTTAAATTATGCATGTATTATGTGACCATTGAAGAAAACTTGGCGAGTTCAGGGAGAAGACGTTTAAAATCCCCCTTTGTCGCACCACCTGAAGATAGCCTCTCTCAGCCCCGCAGTGTGTAACCTCCACTCACTCAGCGGCTCATCTGCTCGGCGGGCGGGCACCTCTTCAGGACCCACAAAGGGTCTGTGCTGGGCCCGGGAGCAGGTGCAGGGCGGTGGCGCCCTACTCCTTCCCAGGCCTCTTTCTCTGCCGCACCTGTATCGGCCCCTCTCTCTCTGTTTCCTCGTCTGTAAGGTGGGGTCATACACGCACGCTGCTCAGGACGGTACCTGGCCCCCACAGGAGCCTGGCAGGGTTGCCTGTTACCACAGTGAGCAGCCTTGCCCCTGTGGGCCCTTTGTGACGGCAGGGAGACAAAAGCCAGACGAATCAAAGACGGTAACAGCGTAAACTGCGTGTCACGGAACTAGTCCTGCGAAGGAAACAACCTAATGCGATAGGAGGGGAATAATGGGGTGGGAGTGGGGTTGGCAGGGTGGGCGAGAGGGGGTGTATGTGGGGTTAGTGGTGCAGAATCTGTCAGCTCGAGGTGGTCAGGGGGCTGCTCTGAGGGGAGGCATTTAAGCTGAGTCTTTTTTAGTTCCCGGATCAGGGATAGAACCGTGCCCCTTGCATTGGGAGTTTGGAGTCTTAACCACTGGACCCCCAGGGAAGTCCCCAAGCTGAGTCTTGAATGACAAGGGGACCCCTCCCCCTCCCCCTCCCACCGCACAGAGCAGAGAGGAGTGTTCCAGGCAGGGGCACAGCAGATGCAAAGGTCCTGAGGCCAGAATGATCCGCTGTTTGCAGCAGCTGAGGGGAGGGAGCAGTGTGAGAGGCTGTGGAGGGCCCTTCGGATCACAGCAGGTTAGGATGGTTAATCCAGGTGCAATAGGAAGCCGTTGGCAGTTTCTCTTTAGTTACCCATGAATACTTAATTAATGAAACATGATCTCCAAGATTTCAGCTATTAATAGTTCTGGAAAGAAGTTTACCTTTTTTCCGATAATTTATTCAGAAATAAACTGAGTGCCTATGACATGGAAGCACTGGAGTGGGTGCTGGGGGGTGAGGGCCTCGCGCATGGATGGGAAAGGGGAAGCCTTGCCCGCAGGTGACCGTGTGCCCGCAGCCATCCCTCCAGCCCTCCACGGCCCGCTGGAGCCTCATGGGCTCCAACGTACCTCGGGGAAGGGCCCTCTGGCTGCAGAAGAGAACCGGCTTGGGGGCCAGGTGGACTTGGTGAAGGGTGAGTGTGGCCGGGGTGCGCTTGGAGGCCACGGAGCTGAAGAGCAGTGGTTGCATTCGGAAGGTTGCTTATCAGAAGAAGAGTCAGCTGGGATTGCTGGCGGACTGGTCACGGGGTGAGGGAAAGAGAGGAATCAAGAGGAGTCAAGACTTCTGGAATCTTCTTTTGAGTGTCCAGGTGGGTGGTGATGTCATTTAGAAAAGGTGGTTCAGAGGAGGCTGGAAGCTTAGCTTTGGAGAATCCAGTTGGGGTCAGATGTGAGAGGCTGGCTTAGAAGTTCAGGAGCGACGTGGGGGCCCCTTGGTGGATTTCTTTCGCATATAGACGGTGCAGGCGGGACCACGCAGGGGTCAGGGGGATCCCAGAGGCTGGGGAGAGGCTGCTGGGCTCTCTGAGAAGGGAGAGTGGGGTGCCCGGGAAGCCGGCACGACGCCCGGGACCGCCACAGCGCAGAGCTGGTGGTCTCCGGGGCTGCAGGCTGTTGAGAGTGCAAGTCAGACCAGACGGAAGCACAGAGGCAGTGTGCGCCTTTGTTGTAAGAGCACCTCTGGAAGACCGAGGGGCTGGAGTCTGAAGTGGGAGTGGCTGAGGGGCCAGGAGGGGCCCCAGAGCGACAGCACGGAGATGCTGGGCAAGTGAAGAGCAGAGCGGGTGGGAAAAGACGTCCCGGGGGCGGGAAGTGGGGAGATCCAAGGGAGTGGCTTGTGCCGGGGGCCAGGACTGCTTCAGGAGGGGGCGAGACGGAGCGGGGCAGCTACAGGGCTTCTTCTTCTTTAGCTTTTTGGCTTCGCCCTGAAGCATGTGGGGTCTCAGTTCTCCAACCAGGGATCAAACCAGGTCGTGAATTAGAAGGTGCAGCCTCATCCACTGGACCGCCAAGGACGTCCCCAGGACCCTGTTCTTCAGGCAAACAAGAGAGGGTGGGCCCCGCTGTGATGAAGTGGGGGTGGTGGGTGAGGCGTGGGGCCCTTGATGAGAGTTCGGTTCAGTTCAGTTCAGTTCAGTTCAGTCGCTCAGTCGTGTCCGACTCTTTGCTACCCCATGGGCTGCCGCGAGCCAGGCCTCCCTGTCTATCACCAGCTCCCGGAGTTTACTCAAACTCACGTCCATTGAGTCGGTGATGCCATCCAACCATCTCATCCTCTGTCGTCCCCTTCTGCTCCTGCCTTCAATCTTTCCCAGCATCAGGGTCTTTTCCAATGAGTCAGCTCTTCGCATCAGGTGGCCAAAGTATTGGAGTTTCAGCTTCAGCATCAGTCTTTCCAATGAACACCCAGGACTGATCTCCTTTAGGATGGATTGATTGGATCTCCTTGCAGTCCAAGGGCCTCTCAAGAGTCTTCTCCAACACCACAGTTCCAAAGCATCAATTCTTCGGTGCTCAGCTTTCTTTATAGTCCAGCTCTCACATCCATACATGACCACTGGAAAAACTATAGCCTTGACTAGATGGACCTGTGTTGGCAAAGTAATGTCTCTGCTTTTTAATATGCTGTCTAGGTTGGTCATAGTTTTCTTCCAAGGAGCAAGTGTCTTTTAATTTAATGGCTGAGGTCACTCACTACCTGCAGTGATTCTGGAGCCCAAGAAAATAAAGTCTCACTGTTTCCACTGTTGCCCCATCTATTTCCCATGAAGTGATGGGACCAGATGCCATGATCTTAGTTTTCTGAATGTTGAGCTTTAAGCCAACTTTTTCACTCTCCTCTTTCACTTTCATCAAGAAGCTCTTTAGTTCTTCTTCACTTTCTGCCATAAGGGTGGTGTCATCTGCATATCTGAGGTTATTGATATTTCTCCCGGCAATCTTGATTCCAGCTTGTGCTTCCTCCAGCCCAGCGTTTCTCATGATGTACTCTGCATATAAGTTAAATAAGCAGGGTGACAATATACAGCCTTGATGTACTCCTTTCCTGATTTGGAACCAGTCTGTTGTTCCATGTCCAGTTCTAACTGTTGCTTCTTGACCTGCGTACAGATTTCTCATGAGGCAGGTCAGGTGGTCTGGTATTCCATCTCTTTCAGGATTTACACAGTTTTCCGCCCAGCTCCCTGATGGGACCAGGGATGCTTTTTGGAAATGGGAGAAGATGGGGTAGATTTGGATTGTACAGAAGGAAGGTTGGAGACAGTCCCAATGGACAGCCTCATGTTTCCCAATGAAACCTTGAGTGGAGGGTGGTGAGGAAAGGGCCCACCAGGACAGGGAGGGTGATAATGGGGAGGGTAAGGGCCCCCCGGACAGGTCATTCTGCAGCCGCTAAAGGAACAGGCAGAGATGGCTGGGTCCCCACAATGATGGAAGCAGCCTCTGACCCCCGTTGTGTGGAGAGAAGGGAGCAGAGAGGTCATCAGTTGGCCTGAGATGGCTCAGTGGGGCTGACTCCGCGGGGTTCGTGATCTCCAGGGCACTGGGCGGCTGGGTCGCAGGACACGGGTGGCAGATGAGGGCAGTGTCTGAGCCGGTCTGGAGGGTGGTATCCAGGCGCTCGGAGGACCCTGTGGCAGAAGCTCAGTGCCCCTGTCATGCCTGCCTCCCACTTGCCTTCCCCAGAGGTCAAGTGCCAGGAGCCCCCTCTTCCTGCCAGACCCTGAACTCCGTGTTCTGGGGGGATTGACTCCCCAAGTCCTCACCATGGGTGAGCTGAGGTGCTGTTCCTGAGCTCACTCTTCAGGGGGAGGGGGAGAGGCCCGAGAGGTGAGCTGCCCCCTGGCAGGCCCGCACCAGCCACCCAGGGGTGAGGGCACGCGGCCAGCGAGTCGGCGGCCTCCCCCAGGGCTGCCCGTTTGCAGAGGAGGACGCCAGAGCTCACGGGTCTGTTAACTTGTGTTCATTTGCTTGTCCTCGCGCTCCTCCCTGCCTGGTGCATATGTATCGGACACTTACTAGGAACTGGGTACTGGGCTCGGAGCTAGAGATGAGTGAGATACAGTGACCGCGTGTCTGGGGTGGGTGTGGGGACAGGAAGGTAAATGAGGCGGGGCGGGGGGGACGCCTGACCCTGCAGAGGTGCTCAGGGAAGTTTCCCAGGGGGCGCTTGGCGGAGCAGGGAGTTGGTGCAGGGAGAGGGAGGTGGCCCAGGTGTGGGCAGAGGCTGGGTGAGCACACTGTCCTGCCCTGCCTGGCAGAGATGTGGCCCGGGACTCCGCCTGAGAACCATCCGTCCTTCTAGGAGCTCACAGTTTATCTTGACCACGGGAGCCGTCCAGGAGTTTCAGTCTGGGGAGGGACATGATTAGTGTGCTCAGAACTTTCTGTCCTGGGTGGAGACTGAGTTGGAAAGGACAGGAGAGATCAGGGAGACCTTTGGAGGCTGTCATAGGCGCTCTGACTCCTGGGTCATTCTTCGAACTCTGCTGCCTCCTCCGTGCTTCCCAAACTCTGCTCACTAGGTTCCTGAGACTCAGAGAGGTTAAGCAACTTGCCTGAGGTCACACAGCATGACAGGGCACCCAGGTACTGGTTCCTCAAGTGAAACAACCAGAGTCTCAAGGGTGGAAGCAGGTGGTGAGTAACTCCCAGAGACAGGCTCACCGGAGTTCCCGGGGACCATCACCATCTGCAGGTCCCATCGTGCCTTTTCTCAGAGGATGGGTGGCGCCTCTGGGGGCGGGGGAGGAGCTGGGTCACTGCTGGGAGCTGGGAATCCCCATGTTTAAGCAGTTTCCTGGGGCATTGGCTTCCTCCCCAGTGAGTGATTGGAAAACTCTGGGGCTGGGCCGGGTCATGTGAGGCCTGTGAGGGCGGCCGTCTCCGAGGCAGGGGGTGGGGGCGCGGCTGTGTTTTACTGATGCCAGGCAGAGGCCTCCTCCTGGGGGCGGGGAGACATGGGGAGGAGTTCCCAGGGCCCCATCACTTGGGGCGGCTGTCTCGGCTCTCTAGAGTCTTGCTTTAACCCACCTGTGAGGCAGGGATGATATTAAATGTGCTTCCAAGGGTGTGAAAAAAAAAAGCAGTGTTTGCTGAATGTTCCAGGCAGTACGCATTATCTTCTTTCAGTTCTTTGTGGCAATCTTTTCAGGTTTGTAGGGTTATTAAATTCTCCATTTTACAGATGGGACAGCTGAAGATCAGAGAGGGTAAGTGATTTGCTCAAAGTCACACAACTCCAAGTGACAGAACTTAAACCTTGATTGATCTGCCTGACTCGGGAGCCTTCCCTCGAAACCCCTCTGGGCCCCTTCAGACTTCCTTGGCAAATCACCTGATAGAGTCTTGTGGTGCTTCTGCTTTCTGGCCATCCCACTTTGAGGGCACCCCAAATCTGGTCCAGCCCCTTAAGTTTTATCACAAAGCCTCGGAACCCCAGTGGCCCCAAGCCCCTTGCTCATCATTGCATCAGCTTCCCAGGTGGCTCAGTGGTAAAGAATCCGCCTGCCAATGCAGGATACGTGGGTCCGATGGGGAAGATCCCCTGTTGAAGGAAATGGCAACCCACTCCAGTATTCTTGCCTGGGAAATCCCGTGGACAGAGGAGCCTGGCGGGCTACAGTCCAGGGGGGTCACAGAGTCAGACATGCCTGAGCTGCTAAACAGCGGCATCATTTCACAGCCACTTGGGGGCAGCATTCCAGAGACTCTGACCTGCTCTCTTTCGGCCCAGGCCCCAGGAAGAGCCCTGGACTGGGAGCCCAGCACCTGGCTTCTAATCCCACCCTTCCTCAAACCAGCCAGGAGAGCTCCGACAACACGTCATCCTGCCCCTAACTTCACACTAAGTCTCAGTTTTCTCTTCTGCGAAATGGGCAGATGGAGAATCTGCTGCTGCTGCTGCTAAGTCGCTTCAGTTGTGTCCGACTCTGTGCGACCCCATAGACGGCAGCCCACCAGGCTCCGCCGTCCCTGGGATTCTCCAGGCAAGAACACTGGAGTGGGTTGCCATTTCCTTCTCCAGCACATGAAAGGGAAAAGTGAAAGTGAAGTCGCTCAGTCGTGTCCGACTCTTAGCGACCCCATGGACTGTAGCCTACCAGGCTCCTCCGTCCATGGGATTTTCCAGCCAAGAGTATGGAGTGGGGTGCCATTGCCTTCTCCAATGGAGAATCTAGGGTATCTAATAATCGACGAGGATGAGATTTCTGGTTTGCGGGAGTCTGCAAGGATCAGATGTTTTTCACTTTTTTCTATTTCCCATCCTGTGTCCCTTGAGGGGAAGGGGGAGGTTGAACTGAGAAAACCACTCAGGGAGCCTTATAGTTAGATAGCAGCTTATGGTGTGAGCACTGATGGGGTGCCGCTGTGTGCCCGGCCCAGGGCAGGCCGCTTTGTGTACAACTGAATGGCAAGCACCCTGATAACAGGCAGGGAGGTATTTCTGGCTGCACTGCAGATGGGAAAACTGAGGTCTAAAGAGGCTGGCCAGCTTTCCCGAGGGCCACGCCATGGTTACCTGTATGTGAGGGCTGGACTTAAATGCCCAGGCGCAGCGCTGAGGGTCTGTGTGGGATCGTTTTGCCTCTCAGCCCATCATATGGAGCTTTGGGCAAAACCCGTCCTCTGGGCCCCACCCCTTCCAGCCACCCTGGAGCAGCGGTGATGGGGGCGCGATCTGCAAACACTCGCTGGATGAGTCACAGTGAAGATGTTGAAGGGACCACGGCCGGGAGAGCAAAACCGTGCTTAGCCCACTGTTGGCCAGAGCTCGGCCTCACTGGCAGCCCAGCCCTAGAGCGCAGGCTTCGACTGTTTAGAGTCCAGGGGGAGCTGGGGGGAAGTGGGGGCTGAGGGTAGGACAGTGGGGTTTAGGACTGGAAGGGCCTCCTGGGATTTTCTAGTCCCAGCTCCTGGTTTTGCATACGGGACATCTTAGTCTGGAGAAGGGCAGTGTGATCTGCCCCAGGTCCCAAGAACAGCAGAGGAGTGGGGAGCTGGATTCTCAGCCTCGCCTCCTGGCCGGGCTCACAGGGATGAGTTCCTGCCCAGCCCCTCCCCCTGCCCCCCACCAGCCTCCCATCAGAAGATCAAGAGCAAGAACAATGATAGTAAATGAGAGGAATCATTTTTTAGAGGATTTCTGCTGCAGTTCCCTCTTTCTTAATTAATATATAATTGCTTTGCAGTGTTGTGTTAGTTCCTGCTGCCCAACAGTGTGAGTCAGCTGCACGCATACGCGCATCCCTCAGCCTTGAGCCTGCCTCCCACCGCCCGTCCTGCCCCCAGGCCACCCCGGAGCAGCGAGCTGAGCCCCCTGTGTCGCACAGCAGCCTCCCACTGTCTGGCTGTCTTACACGGGGCAGTGTGTGTGTGCCCGTCTCCCCGTTCATCGCAGCCTCCCCTTCCCTCGCCGTGTCTGCAGTCTGTCCTCTTGTCTTCCTGAGAGGGTGCCCTGCGGACCCTCGAGGCGGGCTGCAGGCTCGTCCCCCCGCCCCCCCCGGCCTGTAATCCTCTCGGCCTCCACGTTTCTTCATCTGTGTCGTGATTTAAGCAGACGCTGAAGTTGAGAACTTTGATTTCTACTCTGGTGCTTCATGGTCTGACCACTGAACCCTTTGTTGTTTTGCGGTGAGAATCTATCAGCATATTTCAGGACGCAGGTGTCCCCCAGAGCACTTGGGCAGACTGAGAAACACTGATGGTGGTGGTTCCCCGGGACGGTTCAAACTCAGGCACTGTTTGGGGGGCCGCCTTACTGAGCTGTGATAACGAGCCCCTCTCCAGTCTCCCCGGGACCCACACCAGACTGTTTCTGCTCCTGCCTTTCCCTGAGGCCCCCTCCTCCCTGGAGCCCGAGGTGCTTTATCACCATCCGGAGACGGCAGGAGTCTTCCAAGTAAAGCCACACGGTGTTCCAGGGGCTGCACAACTGGCTGAGGTGCCCAGGCCGGCAGCTGCTGCCCGGCTCACCCGGGAGCAGGCTCGGAGGAGGGGAGGCAGGCGGCCTGGCTGTGGGGGAGACTGCAGCAAGGCCCCCTGGCTGCTGGGCTGGCTCCGCCCTTGCTCTTTGCCGACCGTGGACGAGACGCAGGCCTCCCGGGCTCAGGTCCCACATCTGTATGATCCGAGGCTGGGTGTACTGCTTTGTTGGTCCCCTTTAGAGCTGATGTTCTGGGGAGCGGGCACATTTGCTTTTTGGTTTTTTTGACCACGTGGCATGCAGGATAGCGCCCTGACCAGGGATCGAACCTGTGTCCCCTGCAGTGGAAGCATGGATTCTTAACCACTGGACCACCAGGGAAGTCCGTAGGAATGGGCACATTTGGTACCTTTTGGCCTCATGCCTTCCCTTACTGGGTTCTTGGAATCATCATCCAAGATGCCCTGGTTTTCTCTTTTTGACTGCGCCATGCGGCTTGCAGGATCTTGCTTCCTGGATCAGGGATTGAACCTGGGCCCAGAGTCCTAACCGCGAGGCCACAGGGAACTCCTCAGATGTGCAGATGCGAACTTTTCTCTCTCAGGAGGTTAGATGTGCTTGAAGGTGCCAGACGCAAGCAGGTGCCCTGAGCACCCTGGGGACCGGGAGTCAGTAATTCTCATCCACTCGAGCCACCTTCGCCCCGACAGCCTGCAGAGAGTGCCGATTCTCGAGTCTTACCCCAGGAGACTGCAAGCTTGGACCTTAGAATCTGCATTTTAAAAAGTCCCCCTCTCATTCAGGTTGTTCTGAAGTCAGTAGTTCAGGGGCCACACTTTGAAAAAGGCTTAGGAGAGTGACAACCTGCCAGGCTTGCTGACGGCTCCGCGTGACCCTGTCCTGTGTTGCCCCCTTCCTTGGTCACAGCCTTCGGTAGCCAGCTACTCTGCTTCCTACAGGCTGGCATTTCCCAAGCCTGGCCATTATCAGAATCTCCAGGAAGCTTTTGAACAAAATGCGAATTCTTGAGTCTCACCCGTAGTGATTCTAAACCAGCAGATCTTGGCTGCGATGGGAAGTCACCATGTTTACAAAGCTCTCCAGGTCTTTTTTTTCAGTTGTTTCTCGTTCTCTGATGCTGTAGTCTAGGCCCGGGGAAGGCATTGAGGACATAACTGTTAGGTCAGACGCAGTCTTGGACATTACATCACGTGTGCTACAGCCTGGTGCAGGGGACAGAGTGATCACATAGGGATGTCCAGCCAATGGGGAAACGTGTCTAGAAAATGACTGGGTCAGACTAAGTACCTGGGCAGAGCTGGTTGTTGTTGCTCAGTCGCTCAGTTGTGTCTGACTCTTTGCGACCCCGTGGACTGCAGCACGCCAGGCTTCCCTGTCCTTCACTATCCCCCAGAGCTTGCTCAAACTCATGTCCACTGAGTCGATGATGCCATCCAACCATCTCTTCCTCTGGCCTTCCGGGTAAACTCCAGATTGAAGTAGAGCCCTGAGACCAGTGGCCTTGGGTCACTACTTGTGGACTCCTGTCATTTTTCATTCATTTATCATTTTATCTACCCATCCACCCATCCATGTATTCATCCATCCATCCATCCATAGATCTGCTAATCCACCCGTTTATTTATCCATCTGTCCGTCACTCTTGAATCTCTACCATGTGCTGAGGGCTGCACTGGGCACTGGAAAGACAGACATGGAAAGCATGGTCTCTGCCCGCAAGGAGCTCACTGTCTGCTGGGGGAGTCAGGAAACAGAGCAAATGATTCCAGTCTGGAGTGTTAGTCTCTCAGAGGGGTGAGTGGCTGGCTCTCCCAGTGGGCTTCTTGGAAGATCTCCCTGAAGTTGGCTTGTGTTAAGGTTCAAAATGTAGATGGGAGGGTCCCAGGCGGATGACATAGGGCACGGCTTCCAGACCGAGAAAGGGTCGGGGGAGGCGGGTCAGTCTCACAGCCGCAACGACATCCTTGGTCCCGGCCTCCCCTCCACAGGCCCGCACCGGTTTCTGGGGTCTTTTGGAAATGGATCATCATCTGACGGGCTTGGAGCCTTCAGAGCTGGCTGCTGCAGGCGGGAGTTCTCGCTGGTCTGTAGGGCTCATGGGAGGGACCTTCCTTCCCCTGCCAGCCTGGGTCTGGGGGCCTGGAGGGATTGGGGTCCAACACCCCTCCTGGCCTCGGCTCCCTCCTCCTCCCACTTCACTTCCCTGCTTGGTTTGACTTCTCAGGGCTGAGTGATTCGGGCAGGCCTGATGCCCTAGAAGATTTGGGTCATAAGCAGGTGAATATTAACCACGAAATCTACTCCCGGGGAAAACCTGTTTGGGCTGGCTGCCTGGAGGACTGCCAGGTTCTGAGCTCCCGCCCGCCGACGGGCCGGGCGGGATGGGCGAGCACCCTGCGGTGCGAGAAAGGGCACGTGCTCCGTTCCCCGTGACCGTGACCGCGTTTGCCTGACACTCCTGTCCCGTGGTCAGCAGCAGCGGTGTCTGGTTCACAATGGGGAAGAAACCGAGGCTTGGCACAGACAGGAGGCCTGCCTGGGTTTGCACGGCCGGGGGTGCCTGGAGCTGGGCTGGGAGGGTCTCCCGGCAAAGCCGTGCTTTCTCTACACTGGGCCCCTGGCGGTTTCTCTGCTCTTCCGGGGGCCACGCCAAGGTATTGAGGTTTGCTCCCTGGCTCCTCTGAGCCGGGGCCTCAGCGTCTCCTTTTGCCAGGTGGGGGCAGGCTGGCGTGGGATCCCTGGCAGGACTGGGCCCAGGACACGTGCACGCAGGGATTCTGCGGTAGGATCCCAGGGAGCTCTTCCTCTTTGCAACATACAGAGCTCTCCGGGGCCCTGGGTGGGGCTGTGGGATTAACCGCCCGGCCAATTACGCAAGCGTTCTCCTGAGGTCCCTGTATAAGGGGAACACCCAGGGCCCCCCATCCCTGTCCTCCAGGAGCTGACCCACGACTAGGAATGAGGACGTAGGATTAGGGGTTTGGGGCCTGGTCTTGCTAGCTGTGTGGGTTCAGGCAGTGCCTTGTCTGGCTTAGCTTCCACGGCTCCCTCTGAAAGATGGGAACCATGCCTCGTGCCTCATCGGGCCATTGTGAAGGGGGTGAGACTGTTCCCAGAGCTCCTGGTATAAAGTCGGTGCTCAGCTGCCCACCCTCGTCAGGCCCTCAGGGGGTAGTCTCTCAGGCTGAGAGTGACCCGCCGGTCTGAAAGGGGCTTCCCAGCGATGCCCACAGCCCCAGAGCATGGGGTTGTCCTGCAGGAATCGGGGATGGGGTGGAAGAGGGGTCCACTCCCCAGCGGGACGGGGGGATGTGGGTCAAGCTTTGTCCAGGAGGGAGCGGAAGGCTGCCTTTGGCTTGGCCCTCCCCCCTCAGCCCCAGCCCTGTGGGCAGTGGCAGCCCCAGACCCTTGGCCCTTTTCCCAGACCAAGACAGTCAGAAGTGTGGGAGAGGAAGTGACTTGTCCAGCACTGGTGGGAGTTGGTGGCAGAGCCTGCCTGACCCCTCACCCGAGGCCCACAGGTCCTGACGCTGCTCCATCAGTTGCTGGGGCCTCGGCCCCCCAGCCTGCCCCGGAGCCAGCTGTGACCCGGATATTCTGGGCCGCATGACTCACAGGCTGGCCCTGCCTCCGCCAGCACGCTTCGGGTGTTCCTTTCTTTACTTTTCCTTAATAAGGTCTCCCGTGGTGCTCCCTGTGCTTTCTCGGGGCCTGGAGGGGCGGTGGCTTTTGCCCCAGGATACATGTCCGGGGTGGGTGCTGCTGGGCGGCACGGGCTCAAACCTGAGGGCGTTCGGAGGGTGGCGGGCAGAGGCTCTCTGCTCTCTGACTGCCTGATTCGGGCAGGTCACTGTGCTTCTCTGAGCCCCCGCTCTCTGGCTTGGTTCAGTCCCACCCACATTTATTGAACCCCTGTTAGCTGCCAGGTCTGGCGCTGGGCCTTTCGGGTAGAGCAGCGAGCAGACTCAGCTGCTGTCCCCTGGGAGCCTCGAGAGAGAGCGGCCCGTCCCATGGGGACCCGGCTGGTCCATCCCAAAGCGCATGTGAAGCCCCACACCCGGCTCCTGGTTGTACTAGAAGCTCAGCAATCCAGTGAGTCTAAGTTTGAGTCCCTGCTAGTGAGAGCAGTTGCCGGGCTTCCCTGTCAATTCCTGTCACTTGGATTTCACGCTTGTGAGCAGGAAAGCGCAGGACCTAATTCTGGAGGGATGGCCTTGATCGTCCATGCGCGTGAGCAGTGTGAGTCAGTGTCCGGGGGAGCTGAGCCTGCCATGTTCCCCTGTGTGCCCTGACCTTGGTGAGGAGGACGTACGACTCAGGTCATATCCCAGGTCGTTCATCCCCTGGCGTGTAGTGGGCACCCAAGAAGTGTTTGCTGAGCTAAAGAGGGGGACGGTGGCGGCCTGGAACACCTCCTAGCGATGGACACTTGGAAGGAGGGCCAGCTTATGAGCGTCCATGCAGCAGGGAGGAGCCTTGTCCTGGGAAACTCCGCAGGGCGGAATGAGGGCAGGTTTGGACCTTTCTGATGGGAGACCACCCTGGTGGCTCAGACTGTAAAGAGTCTGCCTGCAATGTGGGAGATCCGGGCTCGATCCCTGGGTTGGGAAGGTCCCCTGGAGCAGGAAATGGCTACCCACTGCAGCATTCTTGCCTGGACAGAGGAGCCTGGTAGGGCTACAGCCCGTGGGGTCACGAAGCGTCGGGCACACCTGGGCGACTAGCGCACTAACACGTGTTGGGAGACAGTGAGTCTTCTGCCGAAGGAGGAATCCAGACACGAGCACGTGGTGTGGGACGGCGGCTCGGTGGGCAGCGCGGTGCTGGGCTCAGTAGGTCCATCAGGCAAGGAGGCTTTTTCTTTTTCGTTCACTGTTGTATCCCAAGCACCTAGAACGGTACTTGGCTCACAGGGGTGCTCAGCATGAATTGATTGATTGAATGAATGAATGAGTGTATTACCTAATTGGTTCTCAGGGGTGTCATTATACCCAGTTTGCAGATGAGTAAACTGAGGCTTACGGAGGTCAAGTCACAGGTTTGCTGGGTGGTGGCGTCGGGGTTTGGAGTCAGGGCTGCCTGGTTTCCAGGCTTGTGCTCTGACCCACCCATCTGCTGGCATCCTCAAGAAGGAATTACTGCCTGGCTGGCAGGTTGTATTTTAGTCCTCACAGATCCCCCTCTTCTGAGAGTGACTGATTGTGGAAAAACACAAGATGCTTGACTGAGAGCCAGTGGCGGAACGGGCGCTGCGAATCGCAGCAGGTCACCCAGCCTGCTCTGATCGGCGGGCGCCCTGTAAGGAGGCGGGTTGGGGGGAGTGGACGCTGCCTGCCCCGGGGGGGTCCTGCCAGGCTCGGCCTGATGTCTGGTGGCCCTCCCCACAGCAGAGGGGAGGGCGCTGGCTGGTACCCAGCAGGCACAGTGGGGCCTGAGTCTCGGCCGTCCCTGCCTGGGGGCCTGCTCCAGGGCTGGGCTGGGGGCTGAAGGGGTGAGGGTGGATCCCTGGTCTCTTGGGAACCTGCCTGTCCTCAGCCCCAGGAGATTCTGGCTGAGGACGCCCCGCGAGACTTACCGTGTTTGCGTCCCGCTGCCTCGGGAGGGGCCCCCTCATTGAGGCTCTGCTGGGACAGCGTGTCTAGACCCCTCGCCGGGGCCCTGGCTGGAGCACTGTGTCCACCGGTCCCCCAGCTTCTCCTCTTGATGTGCTGCCCCTGGGCCCCCGTCCCACCAGCGCCCCCCGAGTGGGGTCCTCCCGGTCCCAGCCGCTCACCTGAGTGCTTCCCAGACAGCATGGCAGCCCAGTGCAGGGTGGCTGCGCGAGGCTGAGGGACGAAGGTGGGACTGTCACAGGGGTTCCAGGCACAGCCCTGCAACCAAGTGGCCTGGGATCCAACCCCAGCTCCCCCTTGTGTTGGCCGCGTGACCTTGAGCCCTTTTCTTACCCTCTCTGTGCCTCTGTTTCCCAGTCTGTAAAATGGGAGTGATAATAATTCCTCTCTTGAAAGGTTGTTATAAAGATTGACGTGATCATAGGAGTGAAGGGCTTGGAATCGGTCTGGGCCCTTAGTAGGAATAATTGCATGTTATGTGTTGTGATGCTGATTTTGGTACTGGCTCCTTGATGTCACTGGGCCTAGTGCCTGGGCCCTGGATTCCAGCCGCTCGGTTCTGCCTTCAGGGATGAGTTCCTGGGCCAGGTCTCTGGGGAGAGGTGAGTCAGGGCCGCGGAGGGGCCCCTGACTCCCACTGGAAGCCCCCTTTCCACCTCCCTCCCTCCTTCCCTCCTGCTCCCTGCTCCAAGGCGTGCAGAGATGAACTGTATGTGCTTTTGTTCACTGTTTCAAGGAGCATCAACCCCCTATCTGTGTTCAGGGACACTCCCAGGAGTTCCCCAGGCCCCCAGGTCTCCCCTGCCGAAGCCCCCCGCCTACTTTCGACCGTGGATGCCCATTCAGTTCACCTTCCCCTGCTAGACTGCGAGCTTTGAGGGCTTGGGGCTGTGTCCATCTTTCTTAGCACTGAGCCAGTCCAGTGGGGCCGTGCCTGCACCCAGCTCACGGAAGGTGCTTGGTGAATAAGCCATGTGCTCAGCTGGGGGGTCAGAGGGGAGGGGGCCTCGCCCCTGGCCTGGGACAGCTCTCTGTCTGGTGGTTTGTTTGTGAAATCGGAGGTGGCTGCTAGGTGCCAGAAGCAGTGCTGGGTGCTGAGCCCGGGAGGGATGAGCCGTGGTCCTCTCTTTGAAGAGGCTGCCCTCTCTCCCCGCTTCCTGCCCCTCTGCCCACTTCCCGTATTCCGGATGCCATGCCAGGTGGTGGAGGCCCACGGAGAAGCAGGTCATGGTCTCTGTCCCCAGTCTCTGCTCCGAGATCCATGAAAACAGTGCAGGTCCTTTAGAGACTTGGAGCCTCGTATTATCTGCCATGGAAACTGGTGGCGGTGATTTTGGTCTCTGCGTCCCTGTGACTGATGACAGTAAGGCAACCCTGAATTAACAGGCCGGGGTCTGCTCTGATCTTCAGAGGGCTTGACCAGATGCCCCGTGACCAGGGTTTTCTGCTTTGGCCCTGTCGACGCCTGAGCCGGACGAGTCTCTGTTGCGGGGGCTGGGCTGCGCGGAGATCCCTGGCCTCTGCCCCCTGCATGCCACTCACCTCCCCCTCCCTCCCAGCTGTGACAACAAAAATGCCGCGAGATGTTGCCACATGTCCCTGGGGGGCAAAGTCACCCTGTGGAGAACCACTGCCTTAGCTGGATCCGTAAAACTGTAATTGTGTAAGCCAAACGGAATGGAAAATTTGAAATCCAATACTGCCTCCCTCCAAAAAAAGCAAAAAAGATAAAAAAAAGCGCCCACAACATCCTGTATTCCTTGGGTTTGGCTTAAAACCCAAACATCCGTTGGGAGGTGGGAGGGCCCTTGGAGGCTGGAGCAGTTGTGTGCCTCGGCCCAGGGGCGGAGCCTCTGGCGAAATGAACGGGGCCAACGCCAGGCCCGCGTCCTCTTGTTCTGAGCAGCTACAACGTAGGGCAGGTCGTCCAGTGACCACGTGGAGCCCATGGGACCAGCATCAGTCCTTGGAGGGCTGAGTCGGAATGTTGGACTGTGCCCTCAGTCTCAGTTAGGCCCTGGTGCTCTCCTCTGCCCCTTAGCGCATGTGTATGCGTCCGTACACCCTGCACACCCTGGTGTGTAAGCGTGTATGCGTGCGTGCGTGTCAGTTGCTCAGTCGTCTCCAACTCTTTGCGACCCCACGGACTATATCCCGCCAGGCTCCTCTGTCCATGGGATTATTCAGGCAAGAATACTGGAGTGGGTTGCCATTTTCCTCCTCCAGGGGATCTTTTCCACTTAGGGGTCGAACCTGCGTCTCTTGGGTCTCCCGCATTGCAGGCAGATTCTTTGGCTGCTGAGCCATCAGGAAAGCCCATAACGATGTATGGATTTGTGTGATTGTTTAGCCTCTGCCTGCCTGTGGGGCTGTGGACTTCAGGGAGGCAGGAACCGAATCCCCAGAACTTTACATGGTACCTGGCATGCGGTAGTGCTCAGTCAATTTTTGTGGAATGATTAAGAGATATTGTTGGATGGATCCAGAGAGATAAAGACTGGCTTTCCTGGGAACCTTCCTGGTGGTCCAGTAGTTAAGAATCTGCCCCCCAGTGCAGGGGTTGTTAGGGAACTCAGATCCCACCTGCCTCAGGGCGACTAAATCACAGCAAAGACCAGCTGGGCTAAAAAAAAAAAAGGCGTGGCTTTCCCACCCTTCCCGTGAATGCTGTTAGGTCCCCAGAGAGGGTGTGGGGCCTGGAGCCAGGTCTAACGTGGTACACGTGTAGAAGGTGGGCCCTTCATCACTCACTTCCTGGCTTGCATCCTCATGGGAAAGGAGATGCTGTCTCTGCTCCTGACCGAGACCTTGGCCACAGGACAGACCTCAGGTGAACCTGGTGAGGCGTCCACCCCGCCCCCCGAGGCCAGAGTGGCGTTGTGGAGCTCCTGTTCGGTGTGCTGGCTGCAAGCAGGGAGGAGAGCCCTGGATCCTGCCTGTCCAGGTCCGTCTCTTCCCACAGGTCAGTGGAGGATGCTCCTGATACAGTGCCAAGTGACAGCCACGGGCAGGCGGGCGGGGGACTCACTGTGAGCTGGTTGCCTGGAGGGGGCTTGCTCTCCCTGAGTTTAGCACTTGGGTTCAAGCAAGGACAGCACCCTGATATCTGCAGCTCTCTGCAGGCCGAGTCTCCGGCCGGGGTGCTTTGCATAAGGGCTCCTCCGCAGTGGGCTGCGAGGCCGCCCCGGCCCGCGACCACAGCGTTTAGGCAGCTGGACTGTCTCCCTGGCGTCAGTGGTCACCGTGTTTCACCCCAACTAAGCAAACTCAGCGCCGCTGTTTCTTTTGGGGTCCTCTCCTTTCCTAACTATGACCCCCCTTTCTGGAATCTTGGCCTGTTATTTGGCTGTGCCTGCTCTTGGTTGCAGCACACAGGGTCTTGGCTGAAACGCGCAGGATCTTCACTGCAATGCACAGAATCTGGTTCCCTGACTGGGAACGTGACTGGCCCCCTGCACTGTGAGCAGAGCCTTTCTTAAGCACTGGACCCCTGGGGAGGTCCCTGGGACCTTGACTTTAAAAGGGGAGGAGGCAGGTGGAAACTTTGTGGTGCCGAGTGTGAGCCTCAGGGCCGGGCCAGGCGGTCCCTGAGCCCGTCCGTGGGCAGCCCTGGCCCTCAGTGGGGGCCTTGCATGGTTAGATACTACGAGAGGGGCTGCCCCTTCTCACCTGGCTCTCACTAACCCAGGAAGGCTCCCGAGGACAGTGATGGGGAGGGCCCAGGGACCACTCAGCTCTGCCTGGGACACACTCCCCCCTTCTTGTAGATGGGGCTGCTGTCCAGTTAGAGGGAGGTGCTCATTCATTTATTCAACAAACATTTGTTGAGTACCTACTGAATTCCAGGCTCTCATCAAGGCATTTTATGTGAATTATTATCTCATTTAAAGTTAAAGTGTTAGTCGCTCAGTCGTGTCTGACTTTTCAATCCCATGGACTGTAGCCTGCCCGGCTCCTCTCTCCATGGGATTTTCCAGGCAAGAATACTGCAGTGGGTAGCCATGCCCTTCTCCAGGCGATCTTCCTGACCCAGGGATTGAACCCGGGTCTCCTGCATTGCAGCCGGATACTTTACTGTCTGAGCCACCAGGGATATCTCATTTAATCCTTATAAAAACTGTTTGCAGTGGGGGTTTTTAGAGTTTTCCTATGGAAGAGGGAACCAGGGATCAGAACAGTGAAATAACATCTTTGTGTCATGGTGAGGAAGTGAAGAGCCAGTCACTGTCCTCAGAACCACACCTGGGACTTCCCGGGCGGTACAGTGGATCGGACTCTGCCAATGCAGGGGACACAGGTTCGATCCTGGTCTGGGAAGATCCCTCCTGCTGCCTGTGTACCGCCACTGTTAGCTGAGTGAGTACTACTGTTAGTGCCATTAACTACTGAGCTTGAGCTCCAGAGCCCTCAAGCAGCAACTGCTGAGCCCTTGCAACGAGAAGCCCCTGCGGTGAGAAGCCTGTGCAGTGAAGAGCAGCCCCACTCAGGGCAGCTAGAGCAAGTCTGTGCCAGCAGCGAAGACCCGGAGCAACCGAAAATAAAGAAAAATAGAAACAGCACTTGCGGCCTGATTGCAGCAAAAAGGGGCTCCCAGAGGACACCCTACAGGGCCAGAGGTCGCCTCAGGGTGGGAGCGCCTTGGGTGCAAGGTGCCTCGTTCCCTCTGGGCAGCAGCGGCTCGGAGCTCATGGCGCCTGTGCGGGTTCCGTGCCAAGGGCAGAAGGGCAGTGATGGGGCACAGGCGTCCTCTGTGTGATGGGCTACAGGCGGCGTCTGAGTTACCCCGCCCTCCAGGAGTCCAGTCACGGGTCTGCTGAGCACCGGCACAGCTGTGCTCAAAGCTGGTCACGAAAGAGGACTCGTGTTTGGGACGGTCCCCGTGGGGTCAGAGTCTGGGCCTTGAGTCCATCCCAGGACAGCAGGCTTCAGGGCGAATCTGTTTCATGGTTGAAGCCACTGCCTTTCCCAGCCCAGCCTCCTCTGCTTTCCGCCCTGAGCCCCAGGCAGCACCTCTGGGAGGCCTGACGTTCACTGCAAAGGTGTGGGAAAGACGTGGCTGGATGTCTCCACCTGGGGCTTCATCACGGTTCGGCCTCTGATGACCTTCTTGACCGCGGACGGATCTCTTTACGTCCCTGAACCTCAGTTTCCTCCTCTGTAAAATGGGCTGATTCCATCCCTCGTGGGTGCCCTGCCCCCTTTGGAGCTTGGTGGGAGGATGGGGTTTTCTGTGCCTCCCTGACAGATGCGGAGGACAGGGAGCTCCTAGAATCTTCCCTGGGGGAGGCTGTGGCACGTAGTTAAGGAGGTGGCTTGAATCTGAAGTGCTGGGCCTCTGGGTCCCCTGGAGCTCCGCACGGGACATTTCAGGAGACCCCAGATGCTGCCCAGACAGCTTGCCTCGCCTTGCTGGGGTGGGCTGAGCTATTTTTAGCTCCGAGTTCTGCACGGGTTATTTCTTCCTGCCCAGAGCTCTCTATGGGACAAAGTGACAGCCTCTTCCCTGAGGGAGGCGGAGCTTCGGTCAGAAGAAGAGGCTGGAGCCAGAGTGGACCCCTGTGGGCCTCGACCGGGAGGCTGCCTGCACTAGGGCAGACTGCCCGTGGGGACTGTGTGGCCCTTCCCAGGAGAGCCAGGCGGGTGCCAGGGCCCCTCATCTGCCCGCCGGAGTGGCTGAGGGCTGCAGCCACTGCGGCCTCAGGGTCCTGTCCCCTCTCTCGGCCACGTGCACCAGACTCACCGGAGCAAGAACTTGGTCTTTGGGAGCGAGTTTGTAGCAATAGTCCCTCCCACCCCACCCCTCGTCCGATCACCGCCTGGCGCGGGCCCCGCGCCTCTTCCCAGATGGGTTTCGGGGAGCTGCCTCCTGCCCGGCTTGGCCCCGAGTCTGTCTATGCAGTTCTCCTGGGAGGGGCCGTCCTGGCTGAGGCTGGTTGCGGGTGGGCCTGGCGTAGGGGTCCCCCGGGGCTCGGCCGCCTCCTCCCCGCCCCTGAGGGTGGAGGTGGAGCTGGCCTCGGGGCTGGCGTGGACCGGCCTTGCCTCACTCGCTGAGCGAGTGTGTGTCGAGGTCCGCTGTGTGTCAGGCGCTGCTCCAGGGCTGTGGATGGAGCGGTGGATGTAAACGATGATGTCCACGTTCTGGTCCAGTGTAGACGCCTGGAGGCGTTAAATACCGTGAAGACGGGAGAGCAGAGGCAGAGGAAGCATGTGCTGTTTCAGAAGAGGGTGCTTGGAGGGGGCTCTGACGGTGGCCTTGGAGCAGAGCCCCAAGGAGCCGCAGGAGTTGTCCATGAGCACAACCGGGGAAGTGTTTCAGGCAGAGGGACCAGCCGGCGCAGGGCTTCTCTGGTGGTCCAGGGGTTAAGGATCCGCCTGCCGATGCAGGAGACGCGGGTTCGATCCCTGGACCGGGAAGAGCCCATGTGCCGCAGGGCAGCACAGCCCGTGCCGCACCATGTTGAGCCTGTGCTCTGGAGCCCGGGACGGCAGCTGCTGAGCCCGCACACCCTAGAGCCCGTGCTGCGCGGCAGAAGCCCCCCCAGTGAGCAGCCCGCACACTGCAGGGAAGAGATCCAGGCAGCAGTGCAGACCCGGCACAGCCAGAACAAGCAAACAAAGCAGTCAGTGCGAAGGCACGAGGTGGGGCACGAGGTGGGGCGTTTGAGAGCCTGCACGGCGTCCTGGTGACTCTGAAAAGCTACGGAGAGAGGTAGGATTTCAAGTCAGGGAGGGAGAGGAGGGACTCTTCAGGTGGGGTCTTGTAGGCCAAGGAGAACCCCAGTCTCCACTCTGAATGAGTGGGCATTTGAGGGTTTGAGCAGAGGAGCAACTTGGCTGCTGGTTGAGAAGAGTGTGTAGGGCGAGGGGTGGAGGGGAAGCAGGAGACCCGTCAGGAGGCTATGCTGATGGCCCCCGAGGTGGTGGCGCTTTGGATGGGGTGCTGGAAGGGGAGGTGGCCAGAAGTGGTCAGATTCTGGACGCGTCAGGAAGGCAGAGCCACCGAGGTTGGCGGATGGGTGGCACGTGGGTGTGAGAGAGAGAGGAGCCAGGGATGGGCCCGCGGGGTCAGCCTGCGCCCTCGGCAGGCTGGAACTGCCCCCGGGTGAGGTGGGATGCTGGGAGGAGGGAGAGCGGCACTCAGGAGCTGGGTGAGGTGTCCAGTTCAAGATGCCCTGTAGACCATGGAACGCTGAGCAGGTGCGCTTCTGGGCAGAAGTCTGGAGCTCCTGGGGAGGTCAAGCTGGCAGTGTGACCGCAGAGATGGTCTTAAAAACCACAGAAATGGGAATTTCCTGGTGGCCCAGTGGCTAAGGCTCCACGCGGCCCAGTATCTGGAGGTCCTTGGCCATTTCTGCAGCTTGGGCTGTCCGTCCTTCTGCCACATCCAGCTATGTCAGATTGGAGTCAGAGAGAGTCAGACTGGAGGCCTGGATCCAGGCCCCCCCACTTCCTCATCCCACCTCGTGTTTCCGGGTGACTTTGGAAAAGTTGCTTCCCCAGTCTGAACCTCAGCTTCCCCATCTATGGAAAGGAGGCAATGAGGCTGCCTTTTGGGCTTCCCTGGTGGCTCAGCTGGTAAAAAATCCGCCTGCAGTGGGGGAGACCGGGTTCGATCCCTGGGTCAGGAAGATCCCCTGGAGAAGGGAAAGGCTACCCACTCCAGTATTCTGGCCTGGAGAAGTCCATAGACTGTATAGTCCATGGGGTCGCAAAGAGTCAGATATGATTGAGCGGCTTTCACTTTTCACTTTTCACTTTTTCCAGCCTGAAAATGCTCTGCTGATGGTGTGAGTGTTCTAGAGCCACACTGGCACTAAACTGCCCAAGAGGTGGGCTTAGGATGGGGAAACTGAGGCGCGGAAAGGTGAAAGGGTGGTGCAGAGTCCATGCTGTACTCTGCTGGCTTCCAAGTGTGTGTGCTGGGGCCCGATCGCATGGGCCACCCAGGATGTGACCAAGGGTGCAGAACGCTCCGATCAGCAGTTTTTCACCTGACCCTTTAGGCTGGGGCCTCCTGCCTGGACTGGCTTGCTGGGGACGAAGGGGTTAATGTGCCGGAGGCGGGGGGTTGGGGTGGGGCAGGAGGAGGAGGGAGAGAAAGAAGGGGAGAAAGAAGGGGAGGGGCTGTTCTGGGGGCAGCAGCTCCTCCAAGCTGGCTCTGGTTTCCTAGCAACAGCCCCCACGAGTGCCTGCCGCCAGGGGCCCGGTGGGATCCTCTGCCCGGTGGCCTCCTTTGGGTGGCTGTGGAGGGGGACTGCCCCCCACCGGTCCTGCCTGGGGATCCTGGACCCGGGGCACGCCCAGGAGGTCAGTGTGGGGAGAGGGGACGCTCACTTGGGGCAAGGACAGGGCCTCCATTGTCGGAGGCTCAGCCACTGGCCAGCCTCACCCCTGCCCGCGGCAGGAAGCCCATTGAGTGGCCTGGCGCCCCGTGGGCAGGGAGAGGAGCTGGCGCTGTTGTGCCTCCAGCACTTGAGGCTCCCGCCCCGTCGCCCCCGCCCTCAGCCACAGTCCGTCCACATGACGCCCGGTCCGCGCTGCCATCCTGTGAGAGCCGCTCTCCCCGCCCGCAGCCCAGGGACTCGGCTCAGAGCATCTGTCTCTCTGCCCCCTTTGCCTCGTCTGTTGTGGGAACCCAGTTGGGCAGACGCTGAAATGTTAAGCAGGGCGTCTGGTGCACAGCAGTGCTCAGGAGACACCCATGACGACCACTTCCAAGGCGATCACTGTGTGATCTCATGGATGGTGAGGGTCCCGGAGGTCAGGGCGGGCGTTCTTGTGGATGGGCAGCCTGGCCTCAGTGAAGCGATTGGCAGAATGGGGCAGCGCTGTCCTCCAGGAGCGGTGGGTGCCCTGGGAAGGGAACTGAGGTCCATTAAGGCCTCACAGGCACTGTCTCCTCCTGCACCAGCATCTGATGGGTGATGGGGAGCAGAGGGTGAGTGCCTTCCCAGGTCTAGCTGGGAGGGCGAGCTGCAGGTTCAGCGTCTGGAGCTGTCCTCTGCAGCCCCAGCGGAGCGTGGCCCACGCGGCTTTTCGCGTTCTGTCCAGGCTCTGAGCCCCGGACGTGTCCTTCTCGCTGTCGCTCCGCCTGCGTTTTCTCGGCTGAGCCCCTCGTGTCTCCAGAGCCCCCGTGAACCGGCGCCCTCCACAGTCTGCAGCTGGGGGGCAGTTTGCGCCTTCCTGCTGGCCCTGGTCCTTCTGGGCGGACGACCCCTGGGGCAGCTGAGGTCGCCAGCCGGGCCCGTGGCCCCCTCCCGTGGCCGGGACACCCCAGCCCCCCGGGCTCCTCGGCGAGGTGCCCTTGGCAGATGCAGGTCCTTGGCTCGGTTCAGTGAGTGCGTCTCCGCGGTGGCCTGTTTGTGGGTCCCCCTGAAGCCCCTGAAATGAAAGGAAGCAGCCAGCCTAGGGAGGCAGACAGTTCCGACGGGGGCGGTAGGCATCCCAGGGTCGCCTGTGCTCCTTGAAAATAGGCTTTCTCCGGCTGCACACGTGAGCTCCCAATTCAGGGTTGTGAGCCGGAGCACAGGGCTTGGCGTTTTCTGGCCGCACTACGCGGCCAGTGGGGGCCTGGTTCCCTGACCCTCGGCCCCTGCCTTTGAAGCGTGGAGTCTTAACTGCCCGACCACCAGGGAAGTGCCCGCCACAACAGGTCTTTTTTATTTCATTTAGAAAGTTACTTTTGGCCATGCTGGTCTCCGTTGCCGTGTGCGGGCCTTCTCCGGTCATGGTGGCCGGGGGCTCCTCACTGCGGGGCCCAGGCGTCTCCTTGCCATGGCTTCTCTGGTCGTGGCGCACGGACTCCGGGGCGTGTGGCTGCAGCAGGAGCCCCCCCCCGTCCCCCCCGTCTCACCTCCGTCCAGCACTTTCTTCCTGGCTTCCAGGAGATGGACACGGTGCCTCTGAGGCCAGAGCTGGCGGGGAGGCCGGGGCCAGAGCCTGGTCCTTGACTGGCTCGGTAGGACGGGCTGGCGTCTCCCCTTCCTCTGGTGAGTCTGCAGCCTCACCCCCCTCTGCCTGCTGCGCCCCTGCCCACCTGCCCCTCCCCAGCTGCACTCCCCCTCCAGCGTCCAGCCTTCCCGGTCCTCACCCTCCTGGCCTGATTGGTGACGATCAGAGAGGCTTGCTTGTGTATTTCTCTCGGCCTCATTCGGGCGAGTGGATGGCGCCAGTCACTGGAGTGGGAGGTGGGAAGTGGTCCAGTGCTACAGAACCCGCCTGCCAGTGCAGGACACGTTAGAGACTCGGGTTCGACCCCTGGGTCGGGAAGAGCCCCTGGAGGAGGGCATGGCAGCCCCCTCCAGTATTCCTGCCCGGAGAACCCCGTGGACGGAGGAGCCTGGTGGGCTACAGTCCACGGGGCTGCAGAGTCGGACACGACTAAGCGACTGAGCACGCATGGCCAGGTTCAAGAGCCAGTGAGCAGGGCCAGGTGCCTGCAGCCTGGAGGGCGACTTCCTGCTGGGCCTCTGGGCTAGATGGACCTTGACCTCTAGAGGAAGGACAGACTGACAAGGGTTTGCTTGAATTAGAGCCTGGAAGGCACCTGCTGTGGCGAGCAGGGCTGCTGGGGGTGGACGCAAGTGGGGATCTGGCTGCACTTCAGGGTCCCGGTTGCTGAACTTGACCTGCTTGGCGGGCACAGCCAGAGCTGGGCTGGTCCTTTGGTCTCTCTTTTCCTGAATGCGCTTGAGAAATGCTGCCTGGGGGCTGCTCTGGCAGGCCAGTGGCTAAGACTCCGAGTTCCCAATGCAGGGGGCCCAGGTTCAATTCCTGGTCAGGGAGCTGGCTCCCACATGCCCAAACTAAAGATCCTGCGTGCTGCAACAGAGGCCTGGTGCAGCCAAATAAAATGTTAACAAATAAAAATAAATATTAAAGAAGCACAACGTGCTTCTGGCCATTCTGTGCAGCATCACCAGAAAGAGCCGTGTTTAGGAGGGTCTGCCTGCCTGTCCAGTGCTGGCGGTCGTTTTTAGAGACAGAGATGACCCCCAAGAGAAGAGAGTCTGCTCTAACCCCACCACCCACGTGGAGGGCTGTGAACGTCACCGTGACCACAGTGGCCAGGTGCGCCGGGAGCTCCACCCGCAGGCACCGCAGCTCTGGGTTCAGGAGCACAGGGTCTCCATGGGGTGTGCCGGGGGAGAGGGTGGACTGTAACAGCTGCACGTGGCGGAGCCGGGCTGTGAACTCTGATCTACCACCTGCTTCCAGCCTTTCCACGCCATCTTGCAGCTACTGTCTGCTCCGACCTGTGATGTTTAGCCTTTTTAAAAATGAGAATGCTTGGGACGTCCCTGGCAGCCCAGTGGTTAAGACTTCGGCTTCCACGGTGGTGGTTGTGGGTCTGATCCCTGGTCGGGGAGGTCAGAGCCCGGATGCTCATAGCCAAAAAAACCAAAACATGAAAGAGAAGCAATATCGTAACAAATTCAATGGACTTTAAAAATGGTCCTCATCAAAAAAAATTTTAATGAGAATGCTTATCTTCATCTTCCCTCCTTATAATGCTCACTGTAGAAGAGCTCGGAAATTCAGAAAAATGGAAAGAAAGTGGAAAGAAGAGGCTGTGGAGCCCTGCCACCCTAGCGGGCACCGTTCATACCCCTCTGTGCGTCTCCTTCTGTCCTTCCCCTCCGTGCATGTTAGGAGCCCAGTGGGGATCCCCGGATGTAGGCGATCCGAGCCTTGGTCTTCAGTTGACTTCCCTCCCCAGCCACATGGCCTCTTCTGCCAGAGACCACCCCGGCAGGAAGGTTCTGGGTCGCTTTTCAGAGAGAGGCTCATTTTAGGGGCATCACAGCACATTTCTCCTGGCTCAGCCTCCCACCCTGAAGGTTCCAGGCCACGTGCAGCTCAGGGGACACCTTTAAAAAAACTAAACAAGGAAGAAGCCAAGCAACCCCACCTGCTTCTTCCACACGTTCACACCGACGCCCGGCTCCTGGCCCTGCCAGCCTGTGGTGTCCCTGGGCGGGGGCTGTCCTGCCCACTTTACGGAGACGTAGGCCGAAGCCCTGGGAGGCCAAGGGGAGGCCTGGGGTCCCACCGCGCGGAGGAGGCGGAACCCAACCTATGGGTCTGGCTTTGCCCAGGTGCCCGCAGCTTGAAGCCCTTGGGTTCCCCCACGAGCCTCCTCCAGATCTCTTATGCTCCTGGGATGCGGGATCCAGATGCACGGTCCTAGTCACTGGTCCCGTTTTGGCAGTGACATCAAGGACAAGCATCTTGGCACCAACCGAGCCTACCAGGGTTCTGAGGCTGATCTCGGGTGCTGCTGGGAGTCCCGTGGGCCAGGTCCCAGGGCTGTAGCTGTATAGATGAGGACACTGAGGCTCAGCTCACCTGCCAGTGGGGAAGAGACTTCCAGCCTGGGTCCCAAGGCGGAGCTTGGTCATCACAGCCTGTGCCCTGGATGCTAATGACCGCCGAAGAACGGTGTGTCCCAAGGACCCTTCCAAGGGTGTTACCTGTATTTACTCTTAATTTTCTTGAGAACCCCGTGAAGTCGGTCCTTTTTAATCCCCATTTTGCAGATGAATAAACTGAGGCCCAGAGGTGGTGTTAAATAGCTCATCTGGGTATGATAGCCGCTGAGCAGTGGGGTCCAGGCAGTATCAGGTAGCCTTGAACTCTGCCGACTGCTGTGCCAGGAGGTCTCCCGCAGGGCCCCTGGCTGCTCTGAGCCAGCCCTCCTCACTCACTCACCCTGAGCCCTGGCACACACATGTGCAGATGATCGCCACAGGCCTCTGGGTGTGCCGGGGGCTTGCTGGCGTGTGCCCTTGCCCGGGGAAGAGGGAAGTGAAAATAGATGTCTGTTTGGCTACTCGAGTTAGTCATTGCGCCTTGGGCTGCGTGCTAGGTCGCTTCAGTCGTGTCCGACTGTTTGCGACCTTATAGACGGTGGCCCACCAGGGTTCTCTGTCCATGGACTTTCCCAGGCAAGAATACTGGAGTGGGTTGCCATTTCCTTCTCCAGGGCATCTTCCCGACCCAGGGATCGAGCCCACATCTCTTAAATCTTCCCCAACCCTCTGCTGAGAATTTTCAGCGTGGCACTGATAGACGCAGTCACGCACTTTGTGGAGAGCAGTTGGCTTTTAATCAGAATGGAAAGTGCAATTCTCTGACCCAGCCCATCCCGCCTAGGAGGGTGCCCCACAGGTTCACGCATCCATGGCTCAAGGCCAAGTGTATGGAGGACGGTTTATAGCATCGATGCCTGGAAACAACCTCGGTGTCCACTCAGGGATTATGTAAATCATGGTAGATACCCTCCCCCGGTGCTCTGCAGGCATGAAAAACAGGAGACTGATTTCTATGTACTGTGCTGTTCTGGAATGATCTTGGAGGTTCTCCAGCAGAAACCGTGGCCGCTAGGACTTCCCGGGTGACGCAGTGGTTGCGTCTGCCCTCCCCCTGCGGGGGTTGTGGGTTCGATCCCTGGTTGGGGGCCTCCTGATAGGTCCCCACATACTGCACACGGCCAAAAAGGAGGGGCTGCTGAGTGAAGTCAGTCCGACGGGGAAAGACGAATAGGTGATGTCACTCATACGTGAAATCTTAAAACATTGACACAAGTGAATTTTTTTACAAAACAGACGTAGACAGCAAACTTACGATTATCAAAGGGGAAAGCAGGGGTGTACGGATAGATTAGGAGTTTGAGATTGACACTACTGTGTATAAAACGGGCTTCCCCAGTGGCTCAGTGGTAAAGAGTCCGCCTGCAATGCAGAAGACAATGCAGGAGACGCCGGTTCGATCTCTGGGTCAGGAAGATCCCCTGGAGGAGGAAATGGCTACCCACTCCAGTACTCTTGCCTGGAGAATCCCATGGACAGAGGAGCCTGGCAGTTTACAGTCCATGGGATCGCCAAGAGTCAGACCCCACTGAATTGACTTAGCATGCACGCACGTGTATTAAATACATAAACAATCTGTATAGCATACATAAATATACATACATAAACAATACATACATAAACACACATAATACATACATAAACACACATACATAAACAATCTGTATAGCATACATAAACATACATACATAAACATACATAATACATACATAAACATACATACATAAACAATCTGTATAACACAGGGAACCATTCAATATATTGTAAAAACCTATAATGGAAAAGAATCTGAAAAAGAATAGATATGTGTGTGTATGTACACACACACACACACACACGACTGAGCCCCTTTGCTGGACACTGGGACACTGTAAATCACCATGTGTGTGCTAAGTCACTTCAGTCATGTCCGACTCTTTGCGACCCTATGGACGGTAGCCTACCAGGCTTCTCTGTCCACGGACTTTCCCAGACAAGAGCACTGGAGTGGGTTGCCATTTTCTCCCCCAGGGGATCTTCCCGACCCAGGGATCGAGCCCACATCTCTTAAGTCTCCTGCATCAGCAGGCGGGTTCTTTACCGATAGTGCCACCTGGGAGGCTGTAAATAAACTGTACTTCAATTTAAAAAAAGTGGTTGTACCACAGGGTACACAGTGCTTCCTTCTGTGAAAAGCAGGGCGCAGGTTCAGATGGACAGGCTGGTGCATGCACGGCATAGTTCCGGAAGGATTCACAGAAGCGTGTGAGAGCGGTCACTCCTGGGGAACCTGAGAGACTGGCTTCTCATCGTGCCTTCATTGTACCTTCTCTGTGTTGTTCGGACCTGGAGAGGCAGTGGAGCCCGGTGGTTGTATGATGAGCACACGGAGGCCCACGGCCGGGTTCGTGCCCTGGCTCTGCCGGTCACGGGCTGCGTGATCTTGGCCACTTTACTTAACCACTCTGGGCCTCGTTGTCATAATTTGGATGAATAGATATGAATATTTGTAAAGCGCTCACAATAAGGCCTGAGGTATCGTAGGCACTGCATAGATGTTTGCTGTTATTAATCAATTGCTATTTACATGCATTCTATTTTTATTTAGGAAGCCAGCTAATAATATAAACAGAGGCTTTAGGATTGGAAAGGAAAGCAGGCAGGCAGCCAGTCTGCGGCAGGCACTGACTGGAAAGGAGGGCCTGGAGCTTTCCTTCCAGGGTTGATCCCCTCCTCTACAGGGACGTCCAGACGAAGCGCCCCCGGCTCAGACTCAGGGGTGCAGACAGGGAGTGGGGAGAGCTCGGCCGGCTCAGAGTCAGGGGCGCAGACAGGGAGTGGGGAGAGCTCGGCCGGCTCAGAGTCAGGGGCGCAGACAGGGAGTGGGGAGAGCTCGGCCGGCTCAGAGTCAGGGGCGCAGACAGGGAGTGGGGAGAGCTCGGCGGGGCGCACCTGGCGAGGTTGCTCCAGGGCCCGGGAAGCCCAGTGCAGGCTCCGGCGGCTCTGTCGTGGGCTCCTCCACCACGAGGCCTGGAGGTACTGCCCCCCGCCTCCGAGTATTTGGGACTCCGCCCCGATCTGGAGCCATCCGCCTCCACGAAGCCCCTTCCTTCCTTCACACCCCTGTGCCTGCCGGCCAAGCTCGGGGGCAGCGCGGGGGGAGACAGAGAGAGAGTGGGCGGCCTTCGGTGGGGCCCGCAGGGCGCGGGTGGACCCAGGGTGCCCGTGGTGACCGGGCAGCCAGGAGCAGGAAGCGTCCGGCCGCGCCCGTGACCCTTCAGGCTGATCCGGCTTCTGGAACGCGAGGGCTGAGTGTGATCCCGGGTCCGAGGCTGGAGCTCCCCTGTCAGCCAGAGGGGCCACCTGCTTGCCCAGCTCGGAGGCGCGGGCTGGGTAGAGGGAGGCCTGGGCCGGCAGGGCCTCCCGGGCAGGTGGGTGGCCGTCCTGCAGCTGCTGGTCTCTCCGCGGGTTAATGATTCACCACGCTCATGCCGTCCTGGGCTCCCAAAGCTGCTGGGAAATGGGCTGAGAGTGGCCGGCTGACGTGCGCCCGTCGGTTGCGAGCCAGTGACCCCTCTCTGTGGCTGGAACTTTGGCCTTGAACGCCCTCTAATCAGATTCCTGGCCTTCTTTTCACAGGAGAGCGGCTGGATAGTGCTGGTCTGAGTTGCGCCCCGTCTGATGGCTTCCTCCCGTCCTCCGCAGGCTGCCGTAGGTATGGTACCCCAGGGTCCTCTCGTCCTGCGTCCCGCCCAGGGCCTCTGGCCTTGGGTGTGAATCTGGCCCCGCTGGCTGTTAGCTGGGTGCCCTTGGGCCAGGGACCTCTGCAACAGGGAAATAATAGGAAGTGGGCTCTGGGCGGAGGTTGGAGACTCTTCCCCTGTCCACCTGAGGGCCCCTGGGGAGATGAGCAGAACCCCTGGGACTGCAGCGTCCTCGGGGGTAAAACTAAGAGCTGAGAATAGGAGGTAGGGGCTGGTGGGGGCTGCCCATCCATCTCCATCTGCTGAGGTTCCAAAGCCGGGCCGTCTAGCCGTGCTGGGGTGGCCAGAGTCAGCAAAAAAAAAAAAAAGGAAAAATACACACTTATGCTGAAAAAAAATTTTTAATAGAACTTCAGTTTGATGTCCTGTAGTTTTACGTGGCGATCCTAACAGTGGGGCCCCGGACACTGCTGGTAGGTCTGGACCCCGGAGGAGCTGGGCTCGAGGCCGCCTGTCCCGCTGGGCCCAGCTTCCGGTCCTCTCGTTCTTCCGGGGGGGGGGGGCGACGGCAGAATGGCGACGAACACGGGCTTCTGGCGCCCTGGGCCCAGCCGAGGGGCTTGGTGTGTCTGGCTGTCTCGTCGCCCACAAGCACGGCGTCAGTGATGACAGCCTCTCCCCTGTGATCGCAGGCTTTAGGTACAGGGGGGCCCGGCATGTGCTAGCCGATGGCTCAGTGCCTGGGGAATGTTATCACTGGGGCGTTGGCAGGACCAGCTGCCCGCGCTCCGCTCTGAGCCCTGGCCGAGCCCAGGAGGAGTCGCTTCCCCCTTGAACCTCCGTGTCCTTCTCCGGAGGGTGGGGGACTAGGACGGCGGACCCGCCCCCCGATAGCGTGGGCTAGCCTCCCGGGGCCCGGCCCCCGGACTCGCTGGGGGCTCACTGGGGTTGACAGCGTGGGCTGGCTTCCTGGGTCCCGGCCCCCGGACTCGCTGGGGGCTCACTGGGGTTGGCTCTCTGGAGAAGGAGAATGTCCAGGAACGTCACAGGCGTGTGTGGCTCCCTCCAGTCCTGCCATCTGTCTGGGTGGGGAGAGCTCACTTCAGCCCTCAGTTACCCAGGGATGGGCCGTCTGACTTTCCCTTCTGATAAGGCGCCACGGCTAATTGCCTGGGTCTCAGGACCCTGGGAGCAGAGGCTGCGGAAAGGGCATTTCCTGATTCATGCCCGTGGCTTTGGGTTCCAGGATGTCCCCCGCCCCGTCATCGGCACCCTGCACACACCCTTTCTCCTCCACACCAAGGGGCCAGACATGCCAACTGAAAGCAGAATTACTTTATGATGAAATCAATTCGGTTTCCTTAAGCAAACATTTGGTGGGTGTATCTGATGTTGCAGGCTGATATCTGGTTGAAGCAGGCTCTTGGCCATGCTTTCCTATTCTCTGAGAGCTCTGCACCGTCCTCCCAGATGAACTCAAACCCCCCAGCCCCCCGCAGCCACGTTCTCGCCCCGTCGTCCTCGCCCGCGCCTTCGCTTGCACTGGGCCGCTCGCTGTTGTTCTCGGCTCCTGCTGTGGCCCCGGCCACCCCCCAACCTGAGCCTGTCAGGCCCTTGCTCCCCCTTTCAGGCCCTGCACAGGGGCAGCCTGGTGCCAAAGCCGCGCCCCAGGCCCTGGCAAGCTCAAGCCCCCTCCTCTCCGTAGCACTGGCTCAGTCTTTGGGGTTTTACGTCTTTCTCTGGTCAGACCCGCCTGCCTCACCCTGCAGTGAACTCCTTGACATCGAGGGACCATGTCTGACTTTTGTTTCAGTCTTCTGGCCCAGGGGCTCCTGGGAACAGTTCACTGGATACTGTACAATCTATTTGATCCGATCAGTCCATCCTACAGGAAATCAGTCCTGAATATTCATTGGAAGGACTGATGCTGAAGCTGAAGCTCCAATACTTTGGCCACCTGATGCGAAGAACTTGACTCACCTGACGCTGGGAAGGATTGGGGGCAGGAGGAGAAGGGGACGACAGAGGAGGAGATGGTTGGATGGCATCACCGACTCGATGGACATGAGTTTGAGTAAACTCTGGGAGTTGGTGATGGACAGGGAGGCCTGGCGTGCTGCAGTCCATGGGGTCGCAAAGAGTCGGACACGACTGAGCGACTGAACTGAACTGACCTGAACTGATAGATTGCTGGGCTAACTGAAGCTATTTGTTTTCTTTTTTTTAATTTTTGAAATTTGGTATTTATCTGGCCGCATCGGGTCTCAGTTGCGGCCCGCGGGTTCTCTGCCGTGTCAGGCGGGAGCTTCTCTGTGACACACGGACCTCCAGTTGTGGCTCATTGTGTGGCTCATTGTGTGGCTTAGTTGCTCTGCAGCGTGTGAGAACTTCGTCCCCTGACCAGTTCCCTCCGTCTACTGCATGTGGTGTGGACCCTGAGGGAAGTCCTGCTGTTTTCACTCTTAGCTGGCTCAGTAAAGAATCTGCCTGCCAATGCAGGAGACCCAGGAGATGCCGCTTCCATCCCTGGGTCGGGAAGATCCCCTGGAGGAGGGCATGGCAACCCTCTCCAGGATTCTTCCCTGGAGAATCTCTTGGACAGAGGAGCCTGGGGGGCCACAGTCCATGGGGTCACAAAGAGTCGGACACACCTTAGCAACTGAACAACAACAAAGAGAGAAAATACAAAAGTAACCTAAGTCCCCGGACACAGCCTGGGGGCTGGGTCGCCTGGGGCTGGGCCTGGTCTGTGGATGGGGAGGCGGTCTCCATCCCACCTGGGGTCAGGGCCTGGGCTGTTTGACTCAAAGCGATAATAATAGTCATCACGATAATGACTGGGGCTTCCCCAACGGCTCAGTGAGTAAAGAATCTGCCTGCAATGCAGGAGACACAGGAGATGCGGGTTTGATCCCTGAGTCAGGAAGATCCCCTGGAGGAGGAAATGGCAACTCACTCCAGTATTCTTGCCTGGAGAATCCCACGGCAGAGGAGCCTGGAGGGCCACAGTCCAGAGAGTCGCACAGACTCAGACATGACCGAGTGACTGAACACAATCATAATGATAACGATACAAAGACAGTGATGATAAATAGAATCGTCATCGTAAGAGCAGCTCACATTTAGCCTGCGAGCCCTCGCCTCCCAGGGGTGCTTTAGTGTGCCGGCTCAGTCCGCCCTCCCAGTGCTCCGTAAGCCAGTGTACAGGAGAGCTGGGGCCTGAACCCGGGCTGGTCACTGCCGTGATGCAGGCCGCGTGCATGGGGGCCCTCCCCGCCGTCCACCCCGCAGACGCAAGTGGGCGGGACCGTGGGCTCTGAAGTGTCCCTGGTCAGGACAGGTCTGCCGGGTGGCCCAGAAAGAGTAGTGGGCAGGGACGTCGTGGCCACTTATTCCAGGATTTTTAAAAGTAACTTTTTCTCTTTATTTATTTTCGGCTCTGCTGGATCTTCACGGCTGTGCGGGCTCCCTCGAGTTGAGGCGAGCCGAGGCCACTCCCTAGTTTTGGCGTGTGGGCATCTCATTTGTTTTTTTAAACTTTATTTATTGCTGTATTTACGGCTGTGCTGGTCTTCCCCACTGTGCGGGCTCTTCTCTAGTTGCGGTACACAGGCTTCTCCCTGTAGTGGCTTCTCTTCTTGCGGAGCACGGGCCCTATCGGGCGTCAGTAGTTGCGGGTGTAGAGGCTGCGTTGCTCTGTGGCATCTTCCCAGGCCAGTGATCGAGCCCTTGTCCCCCGCATTGGCAGGTGGAATCTCAACCCCTGGACCCCCGGAGTCTCAACCCCTGGACCCCCGGAGATGTCCTGGGCTCCCCGCCCCCGTGGCTTCTCTGGCTGTGGAGCGCCGGCTCTAGGGCGCGCAGATGTCAGTAGCTGCTGTGCGGGGACTAGTAATTGTGGCTCCCGGCTCCAGAGCTCAGGCTCAGCAGCTGTGGCTCCCGGGCTCAGGTGCCCCACGGCATGTGGGATCTTCCTGCACCAGGGATTGAACCCGTGTCTCCTGCACTGGCAGGCAGATTCTGTATCACTAAGCCACCAGGAGGCCATATTCCAGTATTTTTAAAAATCGTTTGAAACTGCAACCCATAGACCTGCCAATAGGAGCGTATGTGTATGTTCAACAAATCCTTATTCTGTGCCCGTCGTGTGCTGGGCACAGTACCAGATGCTGGAAATATGATAGTGAGTGAGACAGACTGAGCACTGCCCTCGGGAGGCTCGCGTTCTAGTAGAAGAGACAGACAGGAAGACAGAGAAACCACACAGCCTGCCACGTGCTGAGAGGGGCCGCAGGGGTAAGTAAAGCAGGCAAGGCGCCTCGGGAGCCCAGGTGTCACGGTGGGCAGTTCTCGTCCCCGCAGCCGCAGCCTCGGTGGGAGGTGACAGGTGGTAAATAGACCTGGAGGCCCTGAGGGCGGGAGACGCTCCCTGGGGAAAGTGCAGCCTGGACCCCAGGGCTGAGGTGCAATGGTCCCGAGGCAGCAGCAGAGTGGACACTTGGCGTGGTCCAGCAAGGACAGCCGTGCGGCTGGGGAGTGAGCGGGGGAGAGCTGCAGGAGGGTCTGCGCCACACGCTGTGTGTGTGAGTGTGCTGCATGTATAAATCCAGAACGGGAGGGTTGGCAGCAACATCAGAAGTAATACCACGTGTGAATTTGTTCATACCGTGGCGGTGGCTGGGTCGTCAAGTCATGTCTGACTCTTGCTGCCCGACACACGGTAGCCCGCCAGACTCCTCTGTCCATGGGGTTCTCTCAGCAAGAACAGTGGTGTAGGTTTGTCATTTCCTTCTGCAGGGATCTTTCCAACCCAGGGATCGAACTCAGGTCTCTTGTGCTCAGGCGAGTCTCCTGCATTGCAGGTGGATTCTTTACTGACTGAGCCACCAGGGAAGCCTATTAGTATTATAAAATTTTAAAAAATATCTTCAGTAAGCAATTCATAATGCAGAAAGCTTCCCAGGAGCCCCCTAATTGATTTTATGACCCACCAGTGGGTTGAGAACCATTTGAAGATTACTAATCTGGCCTCTGATGCAGCCTCTGGATTTCCTCTTGAATTCATCATCACGGGGCCAAGAGTGCAGGGGCTCAAGAGAGACTTCCAGGAGGCCACTGGGCTGAGTGGAGAGTGGGAACCAAGGCAGATCAGGGTTCAAACCTGGCTCCCCACTTTCAGCTGGATGACTGGGTGCTTCGCCTCACCGCGAGAAATGTCTGTGGCCTCGTGTAAAGCGGGGGTGGTTGCGAGGCTTAGGCAAGAGTCATGTGGGCTCATCACAGGCCCTGAGTGTCTACTTCTCCAAGTCTGGGGGAGGAGCTTGTGCTCCTGGCCACGTCACCGCCCGGAGGAGTCCACCCCGATGGCCTGGGCCTTAGGGTCCCCAGAGCTCCCAGGAGCAGGGGCTGCCCCCCCGCCTCATGGGCCTTGTTTTGGTTGCCACCCCCTAGGAGTCGAGGAGGGTGGCTGAGCCCCAGCTTTCTACCGTGTTCACACAGCTGAGGAAGGGGCTGCTGCTTTTTTTACCTGTAAGATTTTTTTTGATGTGGACCTTTTTTCAAAATGTTTTTATTGAATTTGTTACAATCTTGCTTCTACATTTTTATGTCCCCCCCACCTTTGGTCACATGGCATGTAGCGTATTAGCTCCCTGAGCAGGCTGTGAACCCACACCTCCTGCATTAGAAGGCAGAGTCCTAGCCACTGGACCACCAGGGAAGTCCCAGAAGGGGCTTCTGGAATTCCATACTCTCGCACCTAAAATGTTCTGCTCTGGAACCCCCCCAGTCACTGTGGATTTTTCGAGTTTTCTGGTCAGAGAGACTACCAGAATCAGGTACGCCCATCTGTCCATCCGCTGGTCTGTCCAGTTGCCTCTCTGCTCCATCCACCTCCCCACCCACGTGTTATCCAGGCATCTATGGACAATCCTGTTCTCAAGGATCTCCGGCTGGGAGGGGACAGAAATTACAACAACAGGTGTCATTGTGGAACACATACTGGGCAGTATGCCAAGAGCTACGTCTACTCGAGCCGTTCTCCACTGGGGGCTGTTTCGTCCCCCAGGGGACATCTGGTTGGCAGTGTCTGCAGACACTTTTGGTTGTCACAGCAGGAGAGCAGAGGCTGGGGAGGCCGATACACCTCCTGTAGGGGCCCCAACACACAGACCTCGCAGCCTGGATACGAGGCTGAGAAACCCTGACCTACCTCCCGGGTCACATTCACGTCAGCTCTATAAGGTAGGTGCCCTTTCATCCTCTGATTTACGGGGGAAGAGACTAGGGTTCAGGGAGGTGAAAGGCACTCAGACAGGACCCGGCAGGCCCAAAGCTCATGCCCTGAGCTGTGTGACAGGAGCTATGACCGATCTGCTCGGGGCAGCCCAGGGAGGGGTGATCAGCTTTAGACTTAAGACCAGCCGCGCTGTCCTTGGGCGTTAGAGTGGGTGTGGACGAGGTAGCTTGTTGTTGTTCAGTCACCAAGTTGTGTCCGAGGTTTGCATGAGCCAGGGAGATGGGCTAAATGAGCACTTGAGGTTCTGTTTAGGTTCAGATTCTAGGAAAGAAGTCTTCCAAGGAAGAAGACTGGGAGACCTCAGCCAGATGAAGTGGGTAAGAAGGCGAGGGCTTGTGAGGCCCTTTAGGACGGAGAGTCCGTTTCTTCATCCGTTTAATGAAAGTTTCTGAGTTATATCTGTTAGTTGCTCAGTCGAGTCCGACTCTTTGTGACCCCATGGATGCTAGCCCGCCAGGCTTCTCTGTCCATGGGATTCTCCAGCAGGAATACTGGAGTGGGTTTGCCATTTCCTTCTTCCAGGGATCTTCCTGACCCAGGGATCAAACCTGGGTCTCCCGCACTGCAGGCAGATTCTTTACCATCTGAGCCACCTGGGAAGCCCCAAATTCTACTTGTTGACTAAGAAAAAGTGCACAACCTAAAAATTGAGAATTATGTTTCACTCGGAGGACTTACTGAGGACTTACGCCCTGGAGGCCCCTCTCTGGTAGCTCTGAGGATCTGAAGCTGACAGGGAGGAGCCAGGACACAGGGGAGTTTTTGCAGCAAAGA
The DNA here is from genome assembly GCF_054371585.1 of Giraffa tippelskirchi. NCBI lineage: Eukaryota > Metazoa > Chordata > Mammalia > Artiodactyla > Giraffidae > Giraffa > Giraffa tippelskirchi. The sequence goes on along the minus strand of NC_137277.1, from coordinate 191,364,994 downwards.
CCAGGAAGTGAGACCCTCAAAAGATCACTGTTCAAGAAAAGCAGACCCCTCACGTTAATGGATTTAGCACCTTTCAGTGTGTGGGAGCTGCAAGAGGCTAGGCTTGTTGACGTCATTTCTTCGGCGTGCACTTCAGCTCTCTGCAGCCTGTCCTTTCCCCCGAGTCCCCTCGGCGCCATCGGGGGGGCCGCATGTCTGATGCCCTGATGGCCGTCATAGCCTTTGTTTACTGACTTGGCTGCTGACGGTTTGTCTGCATACCCCAGGCCGGGACCTGTCCCCTTCAGGGGGGCAGAGCAAATTGTTACGCATGTTACAGGAGCAGATGAAGAAAACAGAAGGCAAAGATGGAGAAGCGATGGGGGCAGAGGGCTGTCCCTGCCTGAGTCGAGCTTGGAGGGACGATGAGGCAGACCTGGCCCCGAAGGGGGTCTCCCAGGAGAGAGAAGCAGGCTGTGAGGCCGGGAAGCCCTCCAGGCTGGGAGCGCGGGGCCCCAGCCCCGCCCCAGCCAGTCTGCCCTGGTACCCAAAACTGGCTGTCTTCAGGCTCCAGACAGTTCCAGACAGCTGCTCCCTGCCCCGTGCATGCAAAACACAGCTTAGGGTGCCCATCGAGCCTGGATGTGCTCATTTGCACGTATGCAAAATGTACAGACGGAAACACACACGTGGAAATACACACAAGGGTGTGTGTCCTCCCCTGCCCCATGCAGATGCATTTATAAAACCCCCTGGCTTACAAAAGAGGGAAATAGAAAACAAGAAAGTCAAAGGCTTCCTTGCATTCGAACCCAGACGCACTCACCTCGGAAGCTTGTTCCTGCCCTCCGCCGACTGCCCGTTTGTTTAGAGCCCCAACCCAACCCCTGGCCCCTCAGGGCTCAGGAGGGCCCCCTGGCCCAGGCGTGGGTTTAATCTCGTCCCTGGGACCTGGCTTCGTGCCTTCACTTGGACCCCAGCTGCTCCTCACTTGCAGCTGTCTCTCTGGACCAAACGCGGAGACCCTGCCGCGGAGACCCTGCCGCGGGCTAACTCCTCCTTCCTTCCAGGAGATCGGCCGCTTCCCAGAGGCCCAGGCCCCTCCCCCGAGGCGGAAGATGACCCTGGCGAGGCCTTTGAGTTTGACGACAGCGACGATGACGGGGACGCCAATGCCGGCCCGGGCGTCCCAGGCGCCGTGCTGGAGACGGAGGCAGACACACCCCTGATCCACTTGGACTCCGCCCCCGTCGCCGGTAAGGTGCTCTTGGGAGCCCGATGTCTTCACGGCTCAGGGTCTGCAGGACTCCAGGGCGCTCAGGGCCGCCTGGACACTTCCGGCTCCCCGTGATGCCTCGTGCTGTCCCCAGGATTCAGGGACCGCAGAGAGACTGTCGGGCAGGAGCTGCCTCCCATCGCCTCCCTCGGGCCCTGGAGATCCCTAGGAAGCCTGCAGCGTCTGGTGCGAAGCGACTGGGGGCAGTCACCACCCAGGGCTTGTCTCCCCAAATCCCCCCGCCCCGCAGCTCCTTCCAGGGAATCACCCCAGCCGGAGCAGCCTCCTCCCAGAACCCTGTGGGCGGGAAGGCCCCATAAGACCTCTGTCATCAGGAGGGACTGGGGACCAGACCAGCAGGAACCTCCTGCAGGCTTGGGGGCAAGGGGTTCCTTGGGGAGCTGAGGGTGGGGCAGGCGAGAGCCGGCAGGGCAACCGGTTCTGGTAGGAGGTGGGCCGTGAGCCACGGGGTGGGGTGGGGGCTGGCAGGGCAGGCAGGGGAGCTTAATGACAGTGTGGGGCTGGGGAGGCTGTGGACGGGGCGGGGTGCGCTGAGTCCCTTGGGCTGCCGGCCTGATGGACGCTCCTGTTCACCTCCCGCAGACCTAGAGCCGGAGCCAGAGCCCGCACGGCCCCAGACACAGTAAGTGAGCCTCCTTCCTTTGCTGGGCGGGAGGTGTGACAAGGGGTGGAGCTGCCGCCACGGGGGTGCAGGGCACCCTTTGGCTAAGGACTTCCTGGGCTGGAGGGAAGAGGTCAGTCCGTGAATCGTGTTACTTTTTCCCTTACTTTCCCCAGGTCTTTGCCCCACACCCTGGCTCTGTCCCTCGCCAGCCGTGTGGCTGGAAGGAGTCACAGAAACATCCAGAGTCAGGCTGCGTGTGTCAGGCGCTCAGTTGTGTCCAGTTCTTTGGGGGCCCTGTGGACTGTAACCCACCAGGCTCCTCTGTCCTTGGGACTCTCCAAGCAAGAATACTGGAGTGGGTTGCCATGCCCTCCTCCAGGGGATTTTTCCCTACCCGGGGATCAGACCCCGGTCTGCTGCATTGCAGGCAGATTCTTTACCAACTGAGCCATCAGGGAAGCCCCAAAAGTCAGACTGTTCGTATGCAATATGGAAACAATGAAGTGTCCCTTCCACTGGGTTGTGGCCGGGAATTAACAGCTCTCTGGTGTCACCCGCTGTTGTGGTCTTTGCCATCGCTGTTTATTCTGCTCCCTTTCCTGTGACTGTTGTTGGGGACTCTGCCCTTCCCCGCCTGGGAGCCTGTCTGATGCAGGGCGGCCTAGTGGCTAGAAGTCTGGGTGTTACATCATCCTCTGGGCCCAGCACTGGCCACAGTCCTTGTGTGAGGCTCTGTCTTCCAGGCCTTGGTCTTCTCATCTGTAAAGTGGGCCCTTGCTGCCTCCATAGGAGAATGAAGAACCGCTGGGTCAGACACGTGGCGACACCGCAGGCACCGAATCCAGGCAGTGTCACCGCTGCTCCGTCTGTGGTCGTGGCAAGTTGGACGGTGCATTTGGGGGTTGGGGGCCATGCAACCCAAGGCCTCTGAGAGCTCTGCTCATGGCTGCTCACTACCTGGCTTTGGGGACCTGGGTGTTTATAGAGGCCTTTTCCCTGGTGGCTCAGGTGGTAAAGAATCTGCCTGAAATGCGGGAGACCTGGGTTCAATCCCTGGGTCAGAAAGATGCCCTGGAGAAGGAAATGGCAACCCACTCCAGTGTTCTTGCCTGGAGAACGCCATGGACAGAGGAGCCTGGTGGGCTACAGTCCATGGGGTTGCAAAGGATGGGACACAGCTGAGTGCCTTTCACTTTCACTTCTAAGGAAAGCTTCAGCGGTGGATCTAGACCCTGTGGTTGACAGCCCGGGCACCTGAGACCCCGAGTTTAAATGCTGGTTGCCTGGGTTGGGAGGTGGGATGATCTGAGCCTCCTTTTGTCTTGGACTGAGCTGGACCTGGGGGGCTGACTCTCGGGCAGGCCGCTTTGATTTCCTGGAGCTGCTGCACCCGGGGGGCTCGTTCTCAGGCAGGTGTTGCCTACCTGGAGATGAGGGTTGTGGCCCTGGGCCCCTGGAGCCAAGGCAGAGTCCTGGATTCAAATTCAAGCCCGGGACCCCTTGTCTGTGCTCATCTGCCTGTTGGAGCAGGTGGACCCCGGGAGGGTTTCTGCTGGGCCTGCCCCTGTGTGACTCATTATGGCAAGAAGCAGGGCCAGGCTCTCCTCCCTGACTGGGGACCTGAAATGCCTCAGTGCCTGTGCACTGGGCTGGGCAGTCCCGGCCTGGGTGATCTCCCAGGGCTTATGTCCCTCCAGGGTGGGCCAGGCGTGAAGCCACCTGGAGACTCCACCTGGGCAGGGATACAGACGCGTGCAGGTGGGATGCGGGAAACAGGGACACTGACGGGGGCCGGGGGGTCTGGGCTGAGCGTAAATTCACCAGCGGAGAGAGGAGAGGGGTCTGTCTACACAAGGAAGCCACTGAGCGGGCCCGTGTGTGTGTGTGTGTGTGTGTGAGAGAGAGAGAGAGAGAGAGAGAGAGAGAGAGAGGGAAGCGGTGTGGGCAGCCAGCCAGGGCTCCCCTCCCGGGGTCTGGCTCTTGGCTTTCTCAGGCCACCCTCATTCCCTGGTCTCTGGGTCAGGATGCGGCAGCCCAGCCTGGCCCTGCCCACTCTCTGTGTGTCCTGGAGGCTGGGTGACAGCGGCCAGAGGGCGTGTCTGGCCGGCGCTGGCCCCGCACAGAGGCCTGGTTGCGGCGGCCCCGGAGCTGGCGCTGTCTATGTCGAGATGGCCCAGCGCGGGTCACTGGGTTCTGGGCAGAAGCCCAGCCTCTGCTTTACCCACCGCCTGCCCTCCACCTGCTCCCGGAGTCAGCCCAGCCCCGTGAACACCAGCTCCTGGAGCTTCCAGCCCTCACTGAGCCCTTCGCCAGCTAGGTGGCTTTGGGCTGCCTGTGAAGCTCTCTGAGCCCCAGTTTCTGCCTCTGTAAAGTGGAAATGGCATCCGCCTTGAAGCGTCCTGAGGAATAAGGGGCTGGTGGGGGGAAGCACTCAATACCCACACCGTGTTTGCTCCTGCCTCCTCCTGACCAGCCTGGATGTTCCCAGTGACATAGGCCAGGGCGGGTGCAGAGACCGTGTACCCCGTGCCTCTGACTCCTGGGCTGGGCCTGCACCGCCAACAGCTGTGGTGGTGCCAGTGGTTAAAGACCCCACCTGCCAGTGCAGGAGACGTAAGAGACACAGGTTCGATCCCTGGGTTGGGAAGATCCCCCAGAGGAGGGCGTGGCAACCCACTCCAGTATTCTGGCCTGGAGAATCCCATGGACAGGGGCCTGGCAGGCTACAGTCCACGGGGTCACAAAGAGTCAGACGCGACTGAAGGGACTTAGCACGCATGTGAATAAGCATCACTTTGAGATCCCTCACTGGGGCAAACATTCATGGCCCCGTGGAATGTTGACATCATTGGGAGTCCTGAGACTTCCAGTCCAGCCCCTTCGCTTTGCAGGGCGGGCCTGCCCCCAGGCACCCAAGGAGACTCCTCCTGCAGAGTCTCTGTGCTGCTCCCAGCGTCGCTCCCTCCCTTCCGGGTCTCCGTTTACTTAAGTTCCAGCTCCTTCTCCGGATGGTGAATTTCCACCCTGGTGTCCTCTGGGAGAAGAGCCAGTCCAGATTGCTTTCCTTCTCCTTGTTGTCTGAGAGAAAGCGGGAAAAAAGTCTTGATTTTCTTTCTTTTTTTTAAAAAAAATTTACCCCAACCTAGTCACTAAGCAAACATTGCTTTGAAAAAAACAGAACTCCCAAGTGGAGGACATTTCACCTCTTTTCACTGCGTTTCCTTCATGGTCCCTGCCCCGAGGCTTGGAAATGGCCTTGGGCTCTGCCTGGCTGCCTACCTGCCCTCCAGAGACGGAGACGTGAGGGCTGCCTGACTCCTGAGCCATTAGAGTCACTGCCCACATCGGCGGAGCTGCTGCCTCAAGGCGACTTCCCTTCCCACGCTGGGGAGGGAGGCAGGCAGGACCACCCCTCACCTTCTGCATCCCAGGCCAGGCGGGAGCTCAGTGTGTGAAGTGAGGCCTGGAGTCTGGGGTTCGAGGGCCCAGGAGCTTGGTTCTGAGCTGCACGGAGCTGGCTTCAAGTCTCATCTGTTACTCACCAGCTGTGTGTCACCGGGAAAGCTGTTTTCTGAAAGCTTTTTCTTTATCAGTAAAACAGGGCTGATAAATCAGCTCAGTTCAGTCGCTCAGTCATGTCCGAGTCTTTGCGACCCCATGAACCGCAGCACGCCAGGCCTCCCTGTCCATCACCAACTCCTGGAGTTTACCCAAACCCATGTCCATCGAGTCGGTGATGCCATCCAACCATCTCATCCTCTGTCGTCCCCTTCTCCTCCTGCCCCCAATCCTTCCCAGCATTAGGGTCTTTTCCAATGAGTCAACTCTTTGCATGAGGTGACCAAAGTATTGGAGTTTCAGCTTCAACATCAGTCCTTCCAATGAACACCCAGGACTGATCTCCTTTAGGATGGGCTGGTTGGATCTCCTTGCAGTCCAAGGGACTCTCAAGAGTCTTTTCCAACACCACAGTTCAAAAGCATCAATTCTTCGGCACTCAGCTTTCTTCACCGTCCAACTCTCACATCCATACATGACCACTGGAAAAACCATAGCCTTGACTAGACGGATCTTTGTTGGCACAGTAATGTCTCTGTTTTTAAATATGCTATCTAGGTTGGTCATAACTTTCCTTCCAAGGAGTAAGCGTCTTTTAATTTCATGGCTGCAGTCACCATCAGCAGTGATTTTGGAGCCCCCCAAAAATAAACTCAGCCACTGTTTCCACTGTTTCGCCAACTATTTCCCATGAAGTGATGGGACCAGATGCCATGATCTTAGTTTTCTGAACGTTGAGCTTTAAGCCAAGTTTTTCACTGTCCTCTCTCACTTTCATCAAGAGGCTCTTTAGTTCTTCTTCACTTTCTGCCATAAGAATGGTGTCATCCGCATATCTGAGGTTATTGATATTTCTCCCAGCAATCTTGATTCCAGCTTGTGTTTCTTCCAGCCCAGCGTTTCTCATGTTGTACTCTGCATATAAGTTAAATAAGCAGGGTGACAATATACAGCCTTGACGGACTCCTTTTCCTATTTGGAACCAGTCTGTTGTTCCATGTCCAGTTCTAACTGTTGCTTCCTGACCTGCATACAGGTTTCTCAAGAGACAGGTCAGATGGTCTGGTATTCCCATCTCTTTCAGAATTTTCCACAGTTTATTGTGATCCACACAGTCAAAGGCTTTGGCATAGTCAATAAAGCAGAAATAGATGTTTTTCTGGAACTCTCTCGCTTTTTCGATGATCCAGCGGATATTGGCAATTTGATCTCTGGTTCCTCTGCCTTTTCTAAAACCAGCTTGAACATCTGGAAGTTCACGGTTCATGTATTGCTGAAGCCTGGCTTGTTGAATTCTGAGCATTACTTTACTATCGTGTGAGATGAGTGCAATTGTGCGGTAGTTTGAGCATTCTTTGGCATTGCAAAAGGTAAATCAGTACCTGGGGATAATTCCGTGAGGTGAACATAAACCAACGTTTATCTGGTGCCGTATCCTCCTGGCCCGTGTTGGCTGCTCCGCATGGGTTTGCTGCCGTTCTTCTGGGTCCTCGTCTGAATGTGGCGTCAGGGGAACTCGCTGGGGCCTGCCCTCAAGGAGTCAGTAGCCCTGGGACTGATCCATCTCCCTGACCGTGTTGCAGAGGATCACCGCCGGGCTGGCTGGGCCTGTGTCATGAGGACGCCCGAGGCCGCTGGGGGGCCGCTGGGTCCATCTCTGGTTTGAGGCCTGCGGACTTCTGGTCCCTTCACCTGGAGGGGGGCGTTGCCTGCTGGAGGCGGCCAGGCTGATAGGGGAAGCAGAGTTGAGGGCATTGATGCCAGTGTGCTGTGCCAAGGCCCCTGGGGCGATTTCAGGGTGGGGCTCCCCGCCCCTCAGTCCAGGGGCGAGGACGGCTGGGACCGCGCCCATCCTTCAGAGTGCCCAGCGGGCTGCGGCCGCGTTCTCTTTCCGCAGCGGGCCGTGCTGTCAGAAGAGAGCAGCAGCAGCAGCGGCTGATGATAGTGGTGATGATGGTGACTGTTTACTGCGTGCCAGGCACCAAGCTGAACGCCCAGTCCCATTACGTCTCCCTTCTCCAGGAAGTGCCAGTTTGTTACCCTTTCTCAGGTGGGGAGATCTAGGCTCAGGGAAGCTGGGCTCTGTCCCCTGGGAGTCAGACAGACCTGGGATTGCGGATAGACTGTGCCTGTTCATTCGCCAGGGCTTTTCTGAGCCGAGGCCAGCTGTTTGACCATCACGCTGCCCCCAAGGATACACTGGCGGCTCCGGGTCCAAGCTCAGGACCCCAGACCTTGGTTCATGCTGGGGGACGTGGCCAGCTCCATATGGACAACCCCCTTCAGTGTGTGTTTACTGGGGGGTAAGAGCTCTGCCTCTTGTGAGAGCTGACTTGACCTCTCTGAGCTCTTGGGGGAGTAGTTTTATGCTGTCACTGGAATGATGCACAGGCCCCATCTGGGGAGCCAGGCAGAGTGGCCTCGACCCTGCCTGTGTGCTCCTGTGCAGGGCCCCTTCCTTGAGACGGAAACAGAGGCCAGCAGCCCCCTCCCCTCTGGCCCACGAGGGTCTTGTGATGGTCGAAGGTGGGGGGTGTCTCTCCGCAGCAGGGTGGCTCCGTGGGGACGGCGTTCTTCGCGGTGGGGGTGTTCTGTTTGCTGCTCTGTCCCCACGGCTGAGCGCGGAGCCAGTCCAGGGCGGGTGCGTGGTGCCAGCTGCCTCCCCGAGCCGCGCTCTGAGTTTCGTGTCTCCTGTGTGCGATCTCGTCTCCCGGGGACGCTGCCCCAGGCGGCAGGGCCACTCGTGGTGCCCATTTGGCATGTCGGGAACTGAGGCTTAGAGCACTGAAGCGGTTTGCCCGTGATGTGGCCGAGCTGGTCAGTAGCGGGGCTGGAGCCTGTCTGACTCCAGAGCCATCTGTCAGTGGGAGCTCGCCGGGTCGGCCTTTCCGGTGCACTTTGAACCCCGTGACCTCACGGCCGCCATGAGCGCCCAGTACAGGTCGCTGGCTCCCTGTTTTCCTGGACACAGGCCGCCTCTCACCACTGAGCCCTCTGGATTTGTTTGCTTTTCTTGCCCAGTCGCTGCCATCCCCACGGCCCCCCACGGCCTTGGCATTTCCTGTTGGCTCCCTGCCTGGCTGCAGGGACTCTCAGTGGCTCCGGGAGGTCCCTGTCCTGCCCCTTCCTGGCTTATCCAGACAAGATGGACTGTGTTGCCCATGGGCTGGCATCACCTGGGTGGGCCCAGTGGGATCACGAGGATTCCCATGCGGGGGGCGGGGCAGGGTCAGAGAGGGATCTAAAGAGGCTGTGTGTTGGCTTTGAAGACAAGGAGGGGCCACGAGGCAGGGCTGCTCCAGAGGCTGGAAGGAGACGAGGGGGCAGGTTCCCCCAAGAGCCCCCGAGGAGCCGGCCCCGCCAACACCTTGCTTTTGCCCCAGTGAAACGCTCTGTGGGCGCCTGACCTTTTCGGCTGCAAGATAATGCATCGGTGTTGTGTGAAGTCACTCAGTTTGTGGTCACTTGTCACAGCCGCAGTAGGAGAGTAACACAGCAGCCCTGGAAAGAGGGACTTATTGTGGGTCCCCTTGTGCAGCCCCAGAGAGGTGCCCTCACAGCTCCAGGAGCTTGAGCGGCCGGTGGTGGCGCTGGTTCACAGCTGGGGGGCACGGGGCGGGCAGGGGCTCTGCTCGTCCTCCGAAGCCCCCTGCCCCCCAGGTCAGCCCTTCAGCTCCGTCCTCCACCCCTCCAGCCTGCATCTCTGTACTGAGTGCCTGCCCGTGCCAGGCACTGTGGCGACCGAGGCGGATAGTGCCTGCCCTCAGGGGGCTGATGGGCGGTGCCTGGGCGCGTTTACCAGCTCTGGAGCCGGGTGATAATGGCCTGCACGTCTTCGGCATGTATTACTCACCGGGCCCTGTTCTAAGAGACTCGCCCGCCTCCATTAACCCTAAGACACTCTGGCGGGGGCTCTGTCATCCCGGCTTTATAGGTGCAGAGAACACACGTCGTCAGCCTGAGGTCACGGAGCCGGAAGGAGGCAGAGCCTGGGTGGCACGCCATCGGCTTCCAGACCCTTCCAGCGTCTAGCTGTGCGCGCTCGTCTCCCGCGGGGATCTGGTTTCGATCCCACCCGCCCTCCACATCGCGGTCGTTTGTTGTCTGATCTGCCTGACCTTCCGTGTGGCCCCTGTGACGCGGAGGCTGGATGGGGCGTGAGGACCAGACGCTGTGTGAGCGAGCTGCTTACCTGACTCAGCGTCTCCGAAGGGTGCGGGTCTGTCCGGGGCAGCCCTCCAGGCCGCACGGGACGCCGCACCGGCCAACCCGGGGCTCAGTGTTCCCTGCGACGTTTTCCCCTTCTCTTTCTTTCTCAATTTCTTTTTTTGGTAATAGTCGTGCATATTTATTATAGAAAAGTTGAAAGTACAGAAAATGAATACTAAGAGCAACCTGTAATTCCACCATCGTGTGTTCCTGCTCAGCCTCTTTGCTTTGTATATAAAGTGCGTGCACACACACACACACACACACACATTTTATGGAACCATGGTTTTACTGCAGTATTACACGTGCTGGTTCCCAGCTCACCTTTTGACCTAATTACAGAGGCCGAGCATTTTCCCACGGGAAGCTGTATTCAGCACCCCACAAGGCTCTTGGCTTGCTAGGGGAGCTCTGTCTCTCCGGGGTGTGACCTCAGAGCGGACGTCAGGGAGGGGGTGCGTGCACCCCGGAGCAGAAGACCAGGGTCTGGGCGGTGGGACCAGGGCCCAGTGTCGAGAAGGTTCCCTGAGGGTCTTGGCGCTCACCCCCACTGAGGGCTGTGTGACGGATACTGGGTCGGGGCCCTCCTCCGACTTCCCTGGGGGTTCTGCCCTGCTCATTCCGCGAGTGGATTTGTGACTGTTTGGGGGGTGGCACGGGACAGGTGGGCCCAGCACCCTTCCGTGTGTGAGGAGTGGCCGGGCTGCCGTATGAAGAGGTGGACGCGTGCAGGGACCCCACGACTGGAAGGGGTGGGGGGGGAGGGGGAAGGGAAGTGGTGTCCTGGGTGTGTGGGGGGACTTATCCTTGCCAGACCCTCTGCCAACAGTTTTACAGGCCTTCTTCATCTACTCCTTCTTGGAACCCTAAAAGGGAGGTATTGCTGCCCCATTTCACAGATGTGGAAACCGAGGCACAGAGACGCACCAAGTACTGGACATGCGTTATCTCCCTCAGTCCTCATGGGAAGCACAGCAGTTCCACCCCGCCGCGCGGCAGCTCCAGGATGTTAAGCCACTGTCCTAGTCCCCAGCCACGCAGCAGAGCTGCGATCTTATCCCAGGGCTGTTGGCTCTGCAACGTATGTCTCTTCCCCCTTAAGTCTGTAGCACCCCAGTTCTCAACGCTGTCTGCACATTGGAGCCAGCAGGAAGCTTTAAACATGCAGATACCTGGGCCCCTCTGGGCCGATGGGACAGAAGCGCGGGGGTGGGGCCCTGAGTCTGCATCTCAGAGGGGCTTCCGGGGGACTGCAGTGAGAGCTCTGGGAGCCTTCTGCCCAGGGGATTTCCAGGGGCCTCCCGGCTTTAAAGTGCTACACGAACTAGAAAATGGCCAGGGCTGAAATCCGGCAGCAGGCTTCATCCGGGCCTGCTGGGTTTTGCCTTCCTTCTGTGTCTCTTGGATTTCGGGCCAGTGGAAGTGGTGCTGCTGGAGGGGCGTTTCTCCAGGGGGCGATGCCGGGAGTCAGGCCACGTCGGGCGAGCCCCACCGCTGCAGGCCTCACCGCCGCCTGCTGCAGACTGGGTTTGCTCCAGGCCTTATAAGGCTCATGTCATTCTGGTCCTTTCGATTCCCAAAGGTGGAGTTCTTTCCTCTTTCCCATTTTTCATACATACCTTGTCCTGAAAAAGGCCTCAGGAGTACTGTGTGTGTGTGGCTACATGCATGTTTGTGCCCAGCCAGCCAGGATCCTCAGATTGTCCTGGTCTTGGGGGTCTTCTCCCTGACAACTCACCTTGTGTAGCCTCTGGGAAGGAACCCCGGGAATCTGCTGAGCAACTGGGCCCAGCAGCAGCGGGGCTGGAGGCACTGCCATTCTCCGTGTGGGGCTTGCTGTCCTTGAAATAGGATGGGAGGGACCTCCCTGGTGGTCCAGTGGGTAAGACTCCACGCTCCGAATGCAGGGGGCCTGGCTTCCACCCCTGGTCAGGGAGCTAGAGCCCCATGCCACAACTAAAGCTCTTGAACGCCCTGTGCTCCAACTGAGACCCGCTGCAGCCACACAGATTTTAAAAATAATAAATAAATCAACAAAATAGGCTGGGGGGGCGGGGGCATCTGTCATCACCGAGTGTCCCCCGAGCGAAGGGGCTGACGGAACGGGGCGACCAGGACAAAGCAGGTCCCTGCTGTCACAGGACACTCACTCCCCTCCTCCCCGGCTTGTCCCTGGAGAGAGAGGAGGTGGGTTCAGAAGGTGCCTTGAGCTCCGCGGTGGCCTCCTAAATCTGAACGCTGCCATGGGGGCCTGGGAGACCGCTCTTAGCCGTTCCGCCTCCTCTCTTCCGCCCAGCCCCTCCTCCTCCGCTCCTCTCTGTGGACTTGGCTGCTCTCCTTGGCCTGCAGGTGACAGCGGCCTCACCTTGAAAGCCGGTGTCATCTTAATGGCTGGCCTTTCTGCACCTGCAAGCTGAGAAGCATTAGACAGCATTAGACGTGCAGGAAGCTCAGATAAGGGCGAGATAATTGGCCTCTTACTGCTTTTTTATGGCTCTTTTATTACCCGAAACCTTTGGGGAGGCCCCAGGAGGAGTGTTTGCCCGCAGGGAGAATTAGATTTTCCTGCCAGGCAGCAGCGGAGAGGGGCTGGACCTGGGTGGGCGCAGGGTGGGTGGGGCATGGCCATGGCAGGCAGCCAGAAGGGCCAGGGTGGGAGGAGGCCCCCAGCCTCATTTCCTGCCCTGCCCACTGCTTCCCTCACCTGGGGGTCTCTTCCCTTCCCCCGCCTGGGGTCGAGGACAAGACTTTGCAGGTAAATGGCAGCTCTGGCGCTTGCTGGTCAGGTGATTTGGGGCAAGGTAATTGTCTATTCCGAAGCTCACTTTTCTCATCTGTAAGATGGTCATAATAAGACACGCACTTGTTCTCAAGCGTTCTGCAGAGCCCTGGGTGCAGAGAAGATACCCCAACGTGCAGGGCAAGGGGGGTGGTGGTCTGTAGCCAAGCATGGGAAGGCCTGTCCACCCACGGGCACCGGCCTCTTCCCTCCTTAGGGGCACCCGGTCTCTCTGCTTCCCTCGGCCGTGGGGACAGTCAGGGTGGGCGTGAGGGTGACTGTCGGACCCCCGCTTCCCAACTCAGGAAGCCAGGACAGGTGCCCTGGCAGCTGCTCAACAGATGCACGAGCCCAGACCAACATCCCTAGTCGGGCCAGTGGCTTAGACCTACGCTGTCCTGTTTGGAGGCTACTAATCACATATAGCTATTTAAATTACTTAAAATGAAATAAAATGAAAAAATAAGTTCACTGTGTTGTGGTAAAATGTGCAAAACAGGGGCTCATATTTTCAACCCAACCGTGGCTTTCAGTGTCATAAGATATTTTCAGATCCATTCTCAAGTTGTCTGACTTCAACCCCAAATACCCACATCCGTTCTCGATGTCACCTTTCACAGTTACCCAGGGCCTTCTCCCGTGTCCTCTGGTGCAGACGCGCCTCAGCCTTGGTGCTGGGCGTCACGGTTTCTCTAGGACGAAGATTTGCACTTGTGTCTCTGACTCCATGTCTATGCTGAGCGCTCTTTCACTCTCTCCTTTTGAAAACACGCGTGGGAGAGTAGTCAAGCGAGGTTCAGTGACCTTGTGACACAGTGAACCTGTGCTGTCGATGAAGGTCTGAATGCAGATTCCCTCCTTCCACGTGGTCCGGTGGGAAGAACGCAGACTCTGCAGACGGACAGCCCAGGCTGCAGGTCCCGGCTCCCTCGGATGAGCCGAGTGGCTTTGGGTAGAGTCATCAAGACTTTGAGAGGCTCAGTTTTCCCATCTTAGAGCGAGGACCACACTGCCTGCCTCACATGCATTCCTGTGAAACGAAAGATGCGAATGTAGGTAAAGCACAGCAAGCAGCACCCAGCGTGAGCTTCCAAGAGCCGCCGACCAGCATGGTTACCCTCTCAAAGCAACCTTTTTTTAAAGTTCTTACTTTGTATTCGGGTATAGACAGTTAACAATGTTGTGATAGTTTCAGGTGAATAGCGAAGGGATTCAGTCATACATATATCCCTTCTCCCCCAAACTCCCCTCCCATCCAGGCTGCCACATAACATTGGGCAGAGCTCCTTGTGCTATAGAGTAGGACATTGCTGGTTGTCCATTTTAAATACAGCCGTGTGTACAGGTCCATCCCAAACTCCCTAAGTACCCCTTCCCCTTCATCTTTCCCCCTGGCAACCATAAGTTCATTCTCTAAGTCTGTGAGTCTCTTTCTGTCAAAACAAACTTTCAGACCAAACTCTCATGTTGACATCAGCTGGAATGCTTTGGTTCCGTCTGAGCTTATCTGAGTTGCTGGACGCAGCGCTTTGAGACCGTCTCCAGGTTAAGAAGGTGGTGACTCAGGACTGTTGTTAGGGACCAGGCCTCAGGTGACTCCCTCCAGACCAGCTCTGTCCCATCTTGACCTTAATTTCCTGCTGACATTACCCCAGGACTGGAACGTGCCCCTCACCCCCAGGGCAACTCTGCTCACTTCTGGCAGGAAACCTGGGGTTGAGATGCTTCTCCAATAGTGCCGGGGCTTAGGCCTGCGCCATCCTGTTCGGGGGCCGCTAGCCACATGTGGCTACTTAAAGTTACCTAAAGCGAAGTAAAATGAACAATTGAGTTCCTTAGCCACACGAGCTCCACCAGCCGCCTTCCAGGTGCCCCGTAGCCACGAGTGGCTCGCCGGGCAGCAGAGCTGTGGTGTGTCCCCATCGTCACAGCCGTCTGTGCTCTGTCACCTGAGACGCGGTCCTGAGGGCCCAGCTTTGGGACTCGGCAAGCTGGCTTCACCGTCTGACTCTGCCACTCACGGGCCCTGTGTTCCTGGGCAGGTTCCTCTGCTGTCCCCTGCAGAGCAGGAAGGATGCCAGGATCTGCCTGAGAGTCACTGGGAAGGCGAGGCCAAGGGTGCCCACAGAAGGAGCTCCACACCTGACTCCTCCCCCCTCCCCCTCCCCCTCCCCTCCCCTCCCCTCTCCCTCCTCCCTCCCATCTCCCTCCTCCCCCTCCCTCCTCCCCTCCCCCTCCCTCCTCCCCTCTCCCTCCTTCCCCTCCCTCCTCTCTTCCCCCTCCTCCTGCCCTCTTCCTCCTCCCCTTCCCAGCTCCCCCACCTACTCCTACCTTCTGGGTGACAGATGTGGCTTTTTTTTTTTTGAGCATGGGCTTTATTTTATTATTAAAAAATATTTATTTACTTTTGGCTGTGTCGGGTCCTAACTGGCCCACAGGCTGTTTTTTGTGGCACAAAGCTTCTCTCTAGTTGGGGTGTGCCAGCTCCGTGGTTGTGGCCCATGGGCTTAGTTGCTCCTGGGCATGAGGGATCTTAGTTCCCCGACCAGGGATCGAACTTGTGTCCCCTGTACTAGTAAGTGGATTCTTAATCCACTGAGCCACCAGGGAAGTCCCTTGAGCTTGGGCTTTAAAAAAAAAACCCAAACAAACGCTTTCCACCCTGGGATAGTTTTGGATTTACAGAGACGCTGTGAAGGTAGCAGGCAGAGCTCCATATACCCCCGCACCGTTTCCCCCACGGCTGACATCCCACACGACCACGGGGTATTTGTCAAAACCAAGCAATCAGCGTCGGTACGTCAGCACTCCCCGCACTTCTGACTGTCTCTGAACCTCACCCGTTTCTCTGCCTGTGCTCCTCTCCTGTCCCGGGAGCCCGTGCAGGGCCCACGGCGTCTCTGTCCCGGGAGCCCGTGCAGGGCCCGCGGCGTCCAGTTGTCATTTACCCCGCTCTGGTCTGTGAGTCGCTGTTTTGTTTTTCACGGTCTTGAGAGAGTTGAGGCGTACTGGGCAGGTGTTTTATAGACATGTCCCCCAGCCTGGGTTTGTTGGTGTGTTTCTCATGATTCGCCTGGGGTTGTGGGCTTGGGGGTCAGAGCCCCACGGGGGTGAGCGCCCTGTCGTGTCCCATCTGGGGACACAAGACCTGGGTGGTGTCACTGGGGACGCTCCCTTGACTGCTTGGTTACCGTGGGGTCTGCTCCTCCCCGCCGCGTGCCCTTGGCCTCTCTGCTCCCAGGAAGCGCATCTCTGGTCCAGCCAACCCTCCAGTGTGTGTGGGGATGAAGCCCTGCTTTCTGTGCACAATCCTTTGAAACTTTGCAGGTCCTTGTCGTTCAGATGCAGCACCCCCTACCCCCAGTCACATCCTCTGTTTTGTATGTGGAGACTGGGGACGTGGAGATTCCCCCCGGGTCTGCCCTGGACGGGGAGAGTCAGGGTGCCCTGGCCTGGAGCACATCTGATCCTTGTCAGTTATCATGGTGGATTTACATTTGACCTTTATGCTCTTGTAAAGCAGCAGGTAGGCTTCACAGTGCCTTCTAAAGGTGAGGACGCCAAGAGGGGAAGGGGCTTGTCCATGGCCAACCCAGCTGCGGCCTCCCCAGCCCTTCTGACTCCCTGCCTTGGGGGTGAGTGGCCCTGTCACCTGGTGAGGAGCTGCCCGAGGCTTCGAGGAGCCAGCTGTCCTGCCCTCCTGGCTCACGGCCCTGTTTCTCGGCCTGCAGGAGGCCGGCTGCCGTGAGCAATGGGGACGCCGTGGACGCAGCTTTCTCCGAGGTCCAGCACTCCAGCTGGAGGCGGAAGAGTTCCCGTCGCAGTAAGTCCCCTGCCCCCTACCCTGTCCCCCAGGTCTCAGCCCCAGGAGGCTGGTGCCAGGAGGGCCCCCCTTCTCTAGGCCGAGGGAACTGCTGTGGGCTCACGCTTCCCGAGGGACTGTCCTCGCTACGTGGGCTTGGTGGCGGCTCTGAGGCAGACCAGCCACTGCCCATCCTTGAGACTTGCCCCTTTTGCCACCCTGGAGCCGTGGTCCAGGAGTAGATCACACATCCAGCTGTTCATCTGTCCCCCACACCCCCCCAGAGCTCCTACAGGTCGATCTGGGTGATGGGTGTTCACCGGTGCCCAAGTTGAGGGGGTCCCTCTGGCAGCAGTACCAGACACACGGGTGGGTGCTTACGGTGCAGAGGGCGCGTGCCAGGAGGAGGGTGGGAGCTGAGAGAGCCCACGAGGCCCGAGGCAGAGCGCGGAGGAGCAGGCGTCAGGGCCAGAGCATCCAGGCCGAGGGCGAGGGGACGCCTGGCCCCGGGGAAGCAGTGAGCCTTGCTGTGGCGGAGGGGAGGGTCTAGGGGTGAGCAGGGCCCGTGAGGCTGCATCTCCCCAGGTCCTCTCAGGGTGTGGGGGGGGGCCTTGGAGGCCCTGCTTTCCTGAAGGTGCCAGGGAGACAGCCGTGCGGCCACGTCTGCATTTCAGTCGCATCGCTGATACTCTGGGAGAAGGTAGTGGGCTGGACACTGTCCTGGGGAGGCAGGCGACGGCTGGAGCTAGGGACCTGGAGAGAGGTGGGCAGGCCTGAGGGCCACTTGGGAGGCAGAATCTGTGTTGGTGGGGAGGGGGCGGTGAGGGTCCTACAGGGCTTTGGGCGCCCTGCGACCGCAGGAGGCAACACAGGAGGGAGGAACTTCAGAGTCCATCTGGTCCTCTGTTCCTGGAAGGCCTGTGGGGTGAGGACAAGCCCCCCCGCAGGGGTGGGGGCTGGTTTTCCAAAGCCTCTCTCTGCAGGGCTGCACGTCCCTAAAGAGGGCAGAGGCTGGGCACACCATTTTAGAGGGCAAGACCTCTGTAAATATTCTGTTTCGGGAGCTACTAACATGGGCAGGGTGTATGCTCTGCCCTGCTCAGAGTCCACCCAGCAAAGTGTTAGGGGAATAGCATGCTCGTTTGCTGATTTTTTTTTAACCAGTCAGGACCCCACTGGCTGAGTTTTGGGGGACTGTCCTTAACCCCACTCTCCAAACCCCATCCCCCGCTCCCTGCCATCCCCTGTACTCAGGGTGGCT
Organism: Giraffa tippelskirchi; assembly: GCF_054371585.1. NCBI lineage: Eukaryota > Metazoa > Chordata > Mammalia > Artiodactyla > Giraffidae > Giraffa > Giraffa tippelskirchi. The sequence goes on along the minus strand of NC_137277.1, from coordinate 191,347,505 downwards.
GCCTTGCCCTACGCCACCGCTGGGTAGCAGGTGACTCCTTTGGGGCAGTCCTGGGGGCCTGGGCGGCTGAAGAGGCTTCCGGGGCCCGGGCCCCGGGGCTGGGTCTGTTTCAGGCTCTCTGCAGGTGCCATCAGCCAGGTGCGCAGGCCTGCGGAAGCAGACGGGGCTTCCGCGGCCTCTGGGAGGGCTCCTTGGAGGGCTGGGCGCGGGAAGAGGCAGCTGCCCCAGTCTTCCGAGAGCAGTGGCCGGCGGGGGTTCCCCAGGGGCCAGGCTGTAGGCTGCAGGCCCGGCCGGGCCGCGGGGACGCGGGCGGGCGGAGCGAGCTGCCGGCTGGTGCAGTCCTGATGTCAGTCTGGCGGCCGCCTCCCGCCGGGCGCCACAACCTCATTCGTGCTCCCTGCCTGTCCTTCTCTCCCAGTCGAGCGGTTTACTTTCCCCGCCCTGGAAGAAGATGTGATTTACGACGACGTCCCCTGCGAGAACCTGGACGCCCAGCAGCCCGGTAAAGCCCGGACTGAGTTGGGGACGGAGGGCGGAGGCGGGGCCTGGCGAGGGTCTCCTCGTGCACTTCCTCCCCGGCCCCACCCGGCGCATGGCCCCTCCTCCCTGCTTTTAAAAACCGCTGCAGTCAAACCGGGAGCGTGGGAGACGGCTGAGGGCAGGCCGCTGGGGCTGGGGCGGGGCTAGTCCTGCATGGGGCGGGGTTGGGGGAGTGGGAGACGGCAGATGGCCGGCCTGGGGCGGGGCTAGGGCCGCAGGGGGCGGGGCTAGGGCTTCACGGGGCGGGGTTGGGGCTGCATGGGCGGGGCCACGGCTTCGTGGGGCGGGGTTGGGGCTGCATGGGCGGGGCTAGGGCTTCGTGGGGACGGGGTTAGAGCTGCATGGGGCGGGGCTAGGGCTGCATGGGGCGGGGTTGGGGCTGCGTGGGGCGGGGTTGGGGCTGCATGGGGCGGGGCTAGGGCTTCACGGGGCGGGGTTGGGGCTTCGTGGGGACGGGGTTAGAGCTGCATGGTGCGGGGCTAGGGCTGCATGGGGCGGGGTTGGGGCTGCGTGGGGCGGGGTTGGGGCTGCATGGGGCGGGGTTAGGGCGTTAAGGGGCGGGGTTAGGGCTTCATAGGGCAATGTTAAGACTTCAAGGAGGCGGGGTTAGGGCTTCCTGGGGGCAGGGTTAGGGCTCCATGGGTGCGAGATAGAGTTTCCAGGGGAATATTGGGGCTTCAAGGGGTGGGGTTTGGGCTTCTCTGGCAGGGGGTTGCTGAGCTGTGGATCTCTGACTGCGTTCGACTCTTTTGCGACCCCATGGGACTGCGTCCGACTCTTTTGCGACCCCATGGACTGTAGCCCGTCAGGCTCTTCTGTCCAGGAGATTTTCTAAGCAAGAGTACTGGAGTGGGTTGCCCTTCCTTCTCCAGGGGATTTTCCAGACCCAGGGATCGAACCCGTGGCTCCTGCCATATTTCCAGCATTGCAGGTAGATTCTTTACCACTGAGCCACTGGGTTCTGTGGATCCCCAGGCAAGTCATTCACTTCTCTGGGTTTCTATTCCTCCTGAAAATGGGTTAATAGTTCAGACATCCCAGGGCTGTTGGGAATGCTGTTGTTAAAGCTGAATGCAGCAGAGAAAGCCTGGGAAAGCCTGGGCCCTGCTCTGGAGACAGGCCCTTGGTGGGCCGGGAAGCTGGGGAGATTGTGGCCACAGAGGGTGCACAGGGCAGAGGAGGGTCAGTCCTGCTGGCTCAGGCCCGCATGCTCACCTAGCTAGAGGGAGGACTACCCAGGGAGGAGTGGTGTTTAATATCCATTCACCGTAAGAGCCGTCTTTTCTTGAACACGCCGGCGGCGCTTCATGGTTTGTCTCATGTAATTTGCTTTGAAACTTTGCCTTAGGCTGTGTGTGTGTGCGCACGCGTGCGCTCAGTCACTCTTTGAGACCTCACGGACTGCAAACCGCCAGGCTCCTCTGTCTGTGAAATTTTCCAGGCGAGGATACTGGAGGGAGTTGCTATTTCTTACTCCAGGGGATCTTCCTGACTCAGGGATCGAACCCGTATCTCTTGCATATCCTGCATTGGCAGGTGGATTCTTTACCACTGCACCACCTGGCAAGCCCCTTGACTTAGGGTATTACTTCCTTATTCTTCAGAGGAGGAAGCTATAGAGGCAGGGCTGGGATTTGAATCTGGCTCATTCTGACTCCAAGTCCAGTGCTCTGTCCCTGCACTCCAAAGGATTTGGGTGGCCTTTTATGACAGATGAAGCACAGCTGCTCCCCCTGTTCAATCAACCTGAGGGATCGGTCGGGTAGGGCCTATGGCTCCAGCTGACAGTCACATCAGAGAGGTTAAGCCACCAGCCCCATATCACACAGCCAGAATTGGGATAGACATCTGTTTGGTCGTGCTTTTTCTATGACACGATTCTGCCTGTCTTCAAGGGCTCCCCATCTCAAGCCCCTGCATTTGAGGAGCTCCTAGACTGACAGGGCAACCATAACCATGCTGGGGCAGCATATGGTGCAAGAGGAGAGCCGCACAGACAACAAGACAAGGCCCAGGGGTCCCCGCAGGCACACTCCTGACGCCCGTCCCAGGAGCCTGGAGGCTGGGCTTGTGATCCATGCATCCATTTCGCAAGCACATCCCTGGAGGAGCCCAGAACCCTTTCCTGCTTGTAGCTCTCTCGGATCTGGAAGAGTGGGAAGGGGTGGCTATATGAAGGTCCCAGAGCCGGGAGATTTGAGTGGCCTGAGGCCATTATTTGGCCCCTTTGGGCTGTTCTCCCACCTGAATTCAATCAAGCCAGTCATTACTTGGTCACAGTCTTCACTGGGCACCCCTGTGTGGGGATATGGCATGTACTGCGGTTTACTCTGAGATGGGCAGGAACAGGTGGCCTAGAGCCAGCTCCAAGCCTGCAAACCGAGGACCGGGGCCCCTGCCCAGGGACACCCGCTCTCTCGAGAGGCTGCGGCTGGCCCTCAGCAGGTGCACCCCACAATGAACGCTCTTGTTGGGAGCGTCATACCTGCCAAGGCCCAGCACTGCCCTGTGTGGCCTGTGGGCTCCATGGGCCCTCCCCGGGGAGGGTGTCCACTGCGGTGCAGACCACACAGGCCAGGGGACATACAACCCTGGGTTCTTACCTGGGCGCTGCCATTGATTCTGGCACAGGGTTCTGTGCTTTGGGCATTGGCTTCCTCATATGAAATCGGAATATCATCCTGACCTTGTAGCATTTTGGGGAGGGCCGCACCACAGAACTTCTGTTTCATCTCTCTTGCCGCATTCAATGCATCTATAAAGTCGGGCAGAACTAGCTTCCTCCTTGGGTTGTAGTGAGGATACCACGAGGGGGTTGATGTAGAGCCCTGAGCGGGTGGTGGTAAGTGCTTTGAAACAGAGGCCGTGATCTTGAGCGTTAGTGAAGCCCGAGGCACCGGCCGGGGCTGGAGACCACTGTGAGGCCCCTGAAGACTCAGGAATTTGGTGACTGTGTCTCCACTGGAGAGCCCGGGGATGGTGAGCATGGCCTCTGTGGAAGGCAGCACGGTGGGTGCATGGCGCCCCCTTCCCGCTCACTGCCGGACTTTGGGCTCCGTTTGTCTCATTTATCTGAGAGGAGGAGGTGGTAGTTTCCGGCCCCAAGGACTGCTGGGAGAACCTAGCATGTAGTTGTACCCGGCCAGGGCCAGAAGCAAAGGGAAGTGGATGCCACGAGGTTCTTGCTCCGGGGTGCCCCAAGAACCGAGCTCTGCCCCTTGGGTCATGGGTTGTGGAGCCTCTGCTGCAGTAATGGGACAGTCACCCCAGGAAAGGTCACAACCTGGTCTCCAGCCGCTCTATTCCCTGGAGACATTCGTCACTATTATCTTTTGCTGAAAAAATAACTATGCTTCCCTCCTGATCCTGGGACCAGAGTCTCCAGCTAAGCCCAGTGTGTCTGTTCTGCTCTTTGGCTGACAATCACTCCAGACCCCTCACCCCCAGCTTCCCTCTGTGGGGAGGTGGAGGCTTGGAGTCAGTGCAGAGACACTCAAGCCCACCCAGAGCCCCCACGAGTAAGGACCAGCTGCTGTTTGCTGAGTGCCTGCCGCGTACCAGGCTCTTGGCTAAGGGCTTTTCATCCATGTTTTTTATTTCCTTCACCTTTCAGCTTATTATAATCCCCATTTTGCAGAGACAGCTCTGAAAACCAAAGTTCTCAGCTCTTCAGTATGTGCGGTTTCTGAGCAGATATTTTTATTTTAAACCCATCCTAGTGCCATATTTCTTTTGAGCTGACAGCAAGCATTTTCACCTTCGTGCAGTTTTTGGAGTCTGGTCTCACTTTTATGAGGCTGCGGTTTAGTTATTCTCCAGGTAACAGCCCAGGACGTGAACCCCCATCACTGAACTGGAGGCTAGGCTGGGACCCTGGGTTCTGGGCCCAGGAAAGTCAAACCCGAGTTTACAGGGACCACAGAGGGCCCAGCCCTGATGGCGCCTGTCCCTCCGGCCAGAGGACTCCCAGGTCTCTGTCCCCGTGTCCTGTGAGTCGGTGGAAGAAGAGGGAACACTCCTGAACGCTGGGCCAGGCGCGCCCCCTACTGGACCGTCCTGGAGCCTCACGGGGAGCTCAGACCTGGGGCTAGGGACCCCAGGCATTCAATGGTCCAGATCATCTCCACTGCCCGCGCCCCCCACCAAGGGTGCTGAGGCCGGAGCTGAGGGCCTGAGTCAGGACTGGATGCCTGGTCTCCTCTTTTCCACTAAAAAATGCCAAAGAGGCCCAGAATGAGCACTCAGATCCTGGAAAGGTGATGCCAATAGGGGGAAGAAATTTATTTTTTTAACTTTCATTTTCTATTGGAGCATAGTTGATTAACAACGTTGTGTTAGTTTCAAGTGTGAAGCAAAGTGATTCAGTTATACATACATGTGTTATCTGTTCTTTTCCCATTTAGGTTATTAAAAAGTGTTGAGCAGAGTTCTCTGTGCTATAGGGCTTCCCAGGTGACTCAGCGGTAAAGAATCTGCCTGCAATACAGGAGACGCAGGTTCAATCGCTGGGTTGGGAAGATCCCCTGGAGAAGGAAAAGGCAACCCACTCCTAGTTTTCTTGCCTGGGAAATCTCATGGACAGAGGAGCCTGGCGGACCCCATAGTCCATGGGGTCTCAAAGAGTCGGACACGATGTAGGGACGGAGCACAGACGTCTCTGCTGTACAGGAGGCCCGTGTTGCTTGTCTGTTTTAAATATAGCCGGGGGTGCACGTTCCAGACTGCCAGGGTGTCTCCCCCACCAGGAGGACGTTGTTGAGCCTGTCGTGTGCCAGGCGCATTTCTCCTGCTTCTCCGCATTTTTCACGTCCTCCTCACTGTGGGGTGGGTGTCGTGTTCTCCCTGCCCCCCAGCACCCGCCTGCCCATCCAGGTTCAGAAACTGGGTCTGGTGGGCTTGGCCTCAGGACGTTGCTCACCAGCCCGTCTCTTGGCCAGCAGAGGCGCAGAGGAACCAGCCCTGCGAGGATGCGCGCCAGGACAGGGCGCCCCGGGAGCCGGAGGACCTAGGCTGGAGCTCCAGTGAGTTCGAGAGCTACAGTGAGGACTCGGGCGAGGAGGCCAAGCCAGAGGCAGAACCCACCAAGCACCGAGTGTCCTTCCAGCCCAAGGTGAAGGGAGGGGGCAGCTGCCACTCCAGCCCCGGGCCCCCGAGAGCCGGGTGGTGCGGGCCAGGGCTGAGACTCGTAGCTCAGCCTCAGTGACTCCCAGGAATGTGTGGTGAGAGAGGGAGCAGTGACCCTGGTGTCCTGAGACAGGAGACGACCCACCCGTGTTGCTGGTTGGCCACGGCGCACGCCCTCCCTAGAATGGGCGAGGTTAGTGCCCGGCGTGAGTGCCGCCCCGGCTCCGTCCGTGCCTGCGGCAGCCCCGGCACCAGATGAGGATGCTCAGAGACTCAGATACGGCTTCAGAATCCTGCTCATCATGGTGCTCGGGCAGCCTGACGGATGGCTGAGAGGTGACATGTGCGCTAGTGGTGAAGAGCCCGTCTGCCAGTGCAGGAGACACAAGAGACGTGGGTTCTACCCTGGGTGGGGAAGATCCCCTGGAGGAGGGTGTGGCAGCCCACTCAGTGTTCTTGCCTGGAGAATCCCAGGGACAGAGGAGCCTGGTGGTGTACAGTCTATGGGGTTGCACAGAGTTGGACACGACTGAAGTGACTTAGCACACATGTGGATCAGTTCAACTCTGCTTCTCAGATCAGTCCTAGACCCCACAGCCCTCTGCCCTGGGGAGGTGACCAAGCGGGCTAAGACAGAGCCACCAGAAGGCTTCTTTTCCAAAGCCCCTCCAAGTGCCATCCATGCGTTGGTAGCTTCTGGTGTTTCCTCCTGGAATGTAGTTCATTCTGCTGACTTCGCGGAAGGAGCCACGGAAGCCGAGAGGACGGCTTGCCTGGTCCCTCCTCTCCTGTGACAGCCTTGCCGTCCTGTGGATGGACTGTCTTGTCCCCCCTCCCCTGTGGATGGACTGTCTGGTCCCCCCTCTCCTGTGACAGCCTTGCCGTCCTGTTTGCTCTGTGCTGTTGTCGTCCGGTCCCCAGGTCGTGTCTGACCCTCTGTGACCCCATGGACTGGCTGCAGCCTGCCAGGCTCCTCGTTCTATAGAAGCCACCAACGGGCAGACCCTGTCCATGCTGAGATCTGGGATTTAGTGGGAGCCGCTTCTTTGAGACAGGCCTGCCCGACCAGAGGTGACTGGGTCCCTCTCAGGTTCCTTTTCGAAAAGACTCAGGTGGGCAAGTGAGCCGAGGTGTTAGTGGGTCTTGCCTACAGGAAGGGCAGAGAATAGGCAGGGGCCTCAGGCCTGGGCTAGATGATGGGGGCCGTCCAACTCCACATTTTTCTGAGTGCCTCCCGGCACTTTCTCAGTTTGGGGGTCCCCTGGGGGGGAGGGGTGCAGGCCAAAGCAGCACCCACACCTAGGAGTCTTCAGACAGACTTTGCTGAGACGAAGAGGGCGCCCCGGTCCTCGGGAAGCCAGGGCCGGAGCGGGTGTCCCCTGAGCCCCGGTCTCCTCTTGGCCGGTCCCCACGGCAGGGCCACAGAAAACGGCCTTGACCTCTTGCTAACAAAAAAGTTAAGCATCTCTGACACGTCTTAGGGTGCGGGTGGGGGCCCCGGGGGACAGGAAGACCCAACCCAGGCTCAGGGAAACCTTGTGGTTTAGGAGGAGATACCAAGTATGAAACAGTTTGTCAAAAATGAAGAAAAACAGGCCTTTCTGTGAACATGAGCCTGTGTTCCTACGGCTGCCTGCCCGACGCAGGTGGGATTGATGGGCCTGATCACAGGAGGCTTCCAAGAGAGGCGGCTGGGAGCTGGGGTGCAGGAGCCAGAAGAGAAGGGGGTCCCTGGTGGGAGGAACGGCCCAGACGAGAGCCGGGGAACAGGCCCCTTCCTGCTTCTGTCCTTGCAAGGTTGTGAAGCCACCGCACCCTCAGGGGAGCCCCTTGAGAGGAGGGTGGGCCCTATGTGCCCAGCGCGGCTCTGGGGAGTGTGGGCAGGTGGGACTCCAGGCCTGGCCCAGCCCTTCTCCTCAGCCTCTGGCTGTCCCTCCGAGTCCCCTGTGGCCCCCTCTCCGGGCAGGAGGCGGGGGACGTGGAGTTTGGCCTCTCCCGTGGGCACCCCCAGGCTTGCATGAGCATAAGGATCACGGGGGCAGGTGGTTGAACTTGCAGACGCTGGGGCCTCACTCCCAGGTCCAGGGTTGGATGGGGCCTGGCAATTTGCTTTTTAACAGCCCTGGGTCCCCAGGGGCGGCCGGGGGCCCACAGAGCACTCTGAGAAATGCTGGGAGAGCCCTCAGCTTGGCCTGGCCCCAGGTGGGTCCCGGGGGACCGCCTGTGGACCTGTGTCCCGTACACCCTCAAGCTCTTCCTCAGCAGACAGACAGTGTGGCAGCATTCTTGGAATTTCTCACCACGAGGACTTCTTCCCTGGCCTCGGGCCTGGCCCACCTGCTCCCTGAAGAGCAGGTCCCTGCGGATGGTGGAGGGGTTTTCCTCTGATACCCACCTCTGCCTGGGAGCCGCCCCCCACCCTGATCTCCTCCTGAGCTGCTGGGTCGCATCAGGTCCCATGCCTTGCACTGCGGCTGCTGCACGTCTTGGGCGCCCCCTCTGCTTGCCTGCATGCTGTGCGCTCTGGGGCCTCAGACAGCAGAGATGGGCTGTGTTGGGTCCTGTCCTTGGAGACTGACGGGCCTGGAACCCTGTGTACCCTGTGCAGCTGTGAAAGAACCAGGGGAGCCCCTCCTGTAGGGGTCTGGCCAGGCCAACCCTCCGTGGGCAGACTGTTGCCAAAGAGCATGACAGGGTCTGCAGAGGCAACCCTCAGAAGCCCCTGACCCAGACCTAAGTGGGAGCCTGGTCCGGATTCATGAGGGCCCACTGGCCCCCGCCCACGGTCAGGGGGAGGTGCCTTTTCCAGCTGTGAAATGAGCTGCCCTGAACGTTTCTCTGACTGTGGCTTCTTCATAATTAAGGTGACTGTGGTCTGGCTGGCAGAAGCCTGGGCAGCAGAGCCAGCTGGGAGGTCAGCTGCTGACCCCGATCTGGCCGCTGCAGTTGGCCTAGTCCTTCTGACCCTCGGGGTCAGAGAGGTGGAGGCCCAGGGCGTTCATGATTGTGTCACGTCAATCTTTTTTACAGATGAAATAGGACTCCAGTTTTTTGGGAGTCTGAGTAACTCTCAGGATTTTCCCTGTCCCACTACTTCTTTGCATATCAATAACGAACCTTTGCCCAGTGTGGTACAGCTTACGGAGCAGTTTCATTTATTGTTCCCGAGACCTCAGAGTGGTGGGTATCATTTGCTTTAAGAGTCTCATTAAAATAGAGTCTCATTTTGTTAGGATCAGAGAACTTAAGTGACAGAAACTCAGAGAGGTTAAATGATGTGGTGAAGGCCACATGCTTGTAAGTGGTAGAACCCCAACTCAACATCACATCGGGTTGGAAAGAAAATACTGTGTCCATCCATCCATCCATCCATCCATCTGTCCATCTGTCCATCCAACCAACTGTCCATCCGTTGAACAAATATTGGGCGTTAGTATTTGAAAGACAGTCCAATAATACCAGCTTCCATTTTTCTGAACACTAAGCTCTAGGTTCTGCCTGCTTTGTCCGTTTAACCTTCTTAATGATACTATGAGGTGGTTACTGTGGCCACTTTACCTGTGAGGAAGCTGTCACTCAGAGAGGTAGAGACTCTGCAGCTGGTAAGCAGGGAACAGAGATTTGAAAGTAGCCTCCCTGCCTCTAAGCTCGTGCTTTCGGTCCCTCTACTTGTCTGCTTTTCTATAACTAGTTCCGGTCTTGGTCTTCTCTGTACTTTGCCAAATGCCACCCTTGCTCCTGTAGTTCATGCATTTGAGTGGCTGTCTGTTCGTGCATCCATCTGTCCACCTCCCCAGATGATATGAAGCCAGTCAGCCCTCTGTCCTTCCATCCAGTCGCCCGCCCCTCCCTCCGCGATCTGTTCCCTCCTCTGCTTGTCCACCCTTCCTCCAAGTGACGGGCTCCAGCCAGTTCGTCCTGGCTCATGAGAACCCGAGAACCAAATGCGCGCATCCCTTCCCGGCCTCACGCTCAGTGACGTCACATCAGTAGCCTGAAACTGTCCATGGCGAGCGTGTTTGCACCACAGAAATACGACAAAGCAGGGCGCTTTTTCCTGGAGAGCCACTGGTTGACTGTTTACCAGCATAGCATTGCTTCCATGCACTCACTAATCCATCCACGATTTTATTCATTTATGACTGTCTGTTCATCCCTCTACCCATTTGCCCAGCTGTGGAATCATCCAACTGAACGTATCCACTTGCTCTCACACCCATCCATTCATCTGTCCATCCACTCATCCGTGAGCCTGTTCATCTACCATCTGTCTGTTGCCCACCCAGCCAGCCACCCCTCTCTGCACGCACCCATCTTTCTGTGCATTTGCCCACCCATCCAGCCACCTACCACCCTTCCATCTCAGAAACTTACCAAGAACTTCCTATGTCAAGAGCCCCACGCTGGGCCCCCAGGATGGGGAGATGACGGAGACACAGCCCTTGTCCTCTGAGTGCTGGGAAGGGGCCTGGGCCGTTCCTCTCCCCTCCCGCCCCCAGCTCCCGAGCCCTGGCCCCCAGCTGGCTGGCGTGTCGGGTTGGATGCTGCTGGAGCTGGACCCAGGCCCCCACGCCGCCTGCCCCGAGCTGTCTCTCCGCTGCCTCACCCGAGTCTCCTTTCTCCTCTGTCGCTGTGTCTGGTCTGCTGCCTGCCCTGCCCCTCACCTGCTCCTTCTGCTTGCCGCCTGGGGCTCCAGCTTTCTCCAGACCTGACTAGGCTAAAGGAGAGATGCGTCAGGACTAAGAGAGACATCTTGGCTCTGAAAGTTGGGGGGAGAGACATGCAGGAGCTGAAGCACAAGTACGATCGTAAGGTACCGTCTGCCTGTCCCTCCTCGTCCCGGGGGCGCCCGGCGGGGGCCGCAGAGGGTGGGGTGCCTCGAGCCCCGGCCCCGTTGGCGCCTCCACCGGTTGCCTTGGCTGACGCCGCCGGCTGGCTTGCTGCTGTCCACGTCCTCGCCTTTCTTTCTCCCCACCCTTCAGCGACCCCTTATCCGTCTATGGGCATTCCTGGGTGGGCTCTCAAACTTCAGGGCCCTCAGAATCCCCTGAGTGCTTTGAAAAACACACATTCCTGAGCTCCACCCACAAAGCCTGATTCTGCCGATCCGGGCCAAGGCCCGGGAATCTGCAAGTGGGATGACTGTGGCTAGGTGGGTCTGGGTCACACCTTGAAAAGTATGACTGTTGGTGATGTTTAACATTCCTCTCCCTCTGAGCCGTTCAGAGAGCTCCGGGGTTAGGAGGCCAGAGCAGAAACCTCAGCGCCGCTTCTTTAGCTGGGACTCCTGCTTCAGCGTAAGGGTGATGCTACAGACAGCAGTGGATTCACCTCATTGAGCACCTACTGCGCGCCATGAGCTCTGCAGGCCTGGATTTGAGTCCCTTGCTCACTGTGTGGTCCTGGGCGGGCCTCTTGACCTCTCTGAGCTCCGGTTTCCTTGCCCGTGAGATGGTGGCAGTAACCGTGCCGGCCCCCAGGGGCGGGAGCTCAGATCAGTCAGGTGCTCAGTGCTGCGCTGGGCACCGCCTCAGAGCTCAGAGCATGTTGACTGAGGTTACGTGTGTGTCTGACCGTTTTCTCCGCGGGCGCCTGGGAGGCCGCCGTCTTACCGCTGTCATTTAGCGTTAGTGAGGCCGGTGAGTGGCTGGTGGTCGGTCACAGCAGCGGTCAGCAGCTGAGCTGGGACTCGAGCCTGGGTCTGTAGGAATCAGAGCCTGCTCGCCCTCCGTCCTGCGGCCCAGCCCATTCCTCAGAACCGGAGGCGTCTCTGGAGAAGGAGGAGAGGCGCTTTAAAGTTTGCAGGTCCCCTATTCGGAGCCCCTCTGAGAGCCTGTGCTAGGGGCGGGGGCAGGTGTGGCTTCTCAGGGAGCCTCGGCCCAGAGGGCGGCAGAGAGCCTGTGGAGGGCAGTGTGCGGGCCAGGGTGCTCTCCCGGGCCGGCCCGTCCTCAGCGCCGTGAGATGGCACTGGCAGGGTGACCCAGCGATGCCTCCTGCGTGTTTGCCTGTTGCTCTTTTTTTTGCCCAGGAAGGGCTTCTGATGGTTCCTCCAAAGACCACATTAGGGGTTCCTAGGGCAGCCCCCCGATGGCTCTGCTGAGACAGGAACTGGGTTCCAGGACCAAGGCCTCCATCTGGGAGTCATGACCCCTCAGAGGAGGATGGGCATCTCTGTGCGGTTTCTGGGATCAGCGTCTGTCTCTCTCGTTAGATACTCACAGGCACGTGTGGTACCCCCACCCATCTCTTCAAAAGGCCGAGAATCGCTGCTCTAGAATCGAACCATTTAGGTGCAGGGAGGGGCCTGAGAGCTTCCCTTCGCTCCCCAACCCCACTCTGCCCCGACTGGCTGTTGCTTATTTCCAGAAAGTCAGCTTGTTCTGAAAGCCTGCAGCCTCAGCGCCCACTGGGTGTTCAGCAAGCCTTCCTGGCCCAGACCCTCGAGAAGTGCCAGGGCCCCTACAGTGAGCACCAGGAGGTGGTTTGGAGGATGGTGATAGTGAGGGCAGAGAAGAGGGACTCCCAGATGAGTGCTCCCCACGTTCAACAGAGAGCTTCAGGGAGGATGGGATTTCCTAGAACTACACTGTCCATTATGACGGCCACGTGGCTCTTCACATTTAAGTTAATTAAAATTAAATATCACCAGGACTTGAGGTCCTCCGTTGCACCAGCCAGCTCTTAAGTGCCCAGTAGTGACGTGTGGCTGGCAGCTGCCTTGTTGGGCAGTGCGGTTGCCTTGCAGAAACTTTCAGCACTGGCCGGGCGTTGGGGAAGGCCTCGCTGGGGGGCGAGGTGACCAGGCTGAGGGGACAAGGCGGTGGGTTAGGGGACTGCAGCTCTGTGTGCAGGGGAGGCTGCCACTCCCGTCCTGGGCCTGCGCCCGAGGGTCCTGCCTGCCTGGGGAAGCTGTGCCCGGCTCTGTGGCGCCCAGCCTCCCCGGTTCCCAGGCAGAGGCTCAGCAGAAGCGTGGCTGTCCGGGGGGGTTGCCCTCAGTGGGATGGAGGGAGTCCCTGCAGTCCTAGTTACCCCTGAAGGGAGCTCGGGCACTTGTGCCGCCCGTTTCCTGCCGGCGAGCTCGCCTGCAGCGTGTCCGTTCAGTCCTCAGGCCCTGGCGGGCCTCAGGGAGGAAAGTGAGGCTCAGGGAGGTTGAGTGTCTCGTGCAGGGTCGGGCGGCCGGGGGGCGGCAGGGCTGGAACTTGAACCAGGCCTAGGACTCCAGGCCTCGAGGCTTTTCCCCAGCGTCGCACCATGTCCTTAACTGGACCCCCAGCGGAAGAAGCTGGGTTAGGAACTCCTCTTGCTCTAAGAGGGTGACCCCAGGGAGGTCCCCCACGACGTGAGCCCCTTCCCTGGAGGCCTCGGGTGGCTCCGCCCTTGGCCTCAGCTGCCAGCGCCCTGGGAGGGGGTGGGCTCTGGGCTCCCTGTGCGTGTAGCCCGGGCCGGTGGTCGTGGGTGGCGGGTGTCCCAAGGCCTCCCCCTGCATCCCTGACGAGCCCCTCTGCCTCTGCCCAGATGACCCAGCTCATGAAGGCGGCCAAGAGCGGGACCAAGGACGGGCTGGAGAAGACGCGGATCGCCGTCATGCGCAAAGTGTCTTTTCTGCACAGAAAGGACGTCCTCGGTGAGGTGCCGGGGGCAGGCTGGGCGGCAGGGATGCGGGGTGAGGTCGCCGGGTGTCTGGGCTCCTCTGACGGTGGGGCCAGGGCCTGGTCCCCACAGGCGCTGGCTTGTGTCCCAGGCTCCGGCAGGCGGGCCCGCCTCTCCTGGGGACCTTGGGCCTCTCCCTTCAGCGTTCCTGCCCTGGGCCTTCTGCCTCTCACACTCACCTGGCCTCATCATTGCTTTTTTTTTCAATATTTATTATTTGGCTCAGCTGGGTCTCAGCTGCGGCACGAGCGATCCTCGTTGACGAGTGATCCTCGTTGACTCGTACGAGGCCTTCCTTGGGGCAAACTGGATCTTTTTTTAGTTGCAGCTCGTGGGAGCTTTAGTTGGGACTTGCAGGACCTAGTTCCCTGCCCAGAGATCGAGCCCTGGCCCCGGCCTTGGGAGCACAATCTCTTAACCGCTGAACCCCCATCTTTGAATGTGCCCGTTTGCCCCTGCCTTGACCCACTCTCCCATCTCTTCTCCAGCCAGCATTTATGAGGGCCTGCTAAGTGCCAGCGGAGAAGGCAATGGCACCCCACTCCAGTACTCTTGCCTGGAAAATCCCATGGACGGAGGAGCCTGGTAGGCTACAGTCCATGGGATCGCTAAGAGTCAGACACGACTGAGTGACTTCACTTTCACTTTTCCCTTTCATGCGCTGGAGAAGGAAATGGCAACCCACTCCAGTATTCTTGCCTGGAGAATCCTAGGGACAGCGGAGCCTGGTGAGCTGCCGTCCATGGGGTCGCACAGAGTCGGACACGACTGAAGCGACTTAGCAGCAGCTAAGTGCCAGGCTCCGTGCCGAGCGCAGGGAAGCTGTTAGATGCGTTGCCTCCAGGAGCACCTGGTACAGTGCGGGAGGCAGGCGTGTCAACAGGAGATGACCAGCTGCTCAGTGGGGAACCGTGGCGGGAGTGTGGGAGTGAAAGATCGGGGCTGGGAGCAGAGGAGAAGGAGACCCAGGTCCCTCAGGCAGGGGCACAGGGTGGGGATGGGCGCTCCTGGCCGAGGAGCTGGCGTGGCCGACGCTCCGGAGGTGGGGAGGACGAGACGTTCAAGAAGTCAGCGTTTGTGGAGTGTCTGTTGGGGTGCCAGGCACTCTCTAAGAGCTTTACGATGTCTCATTAAATCTTTATAAACACCAAACCGGGGCAGAGGGCTGTCTTGTTCCCACCTGGACGCAAGGGAACAGACACAGAGTGGGTGAGTGTCTCGCTTGGGGACACACAGCCGTGGAGGAGACGGAAGAGGCTTCCTCTGGCTGGAGTCAGTCCAGGATGAGGGCTCAGGGCCCCGTGAGCACAGGCGTCCACGCCAGGGAGGACGGTGAGGCTCCGCACCCTCTTGAAATCTGTGCACCTGAGCCTCCCTGTGCCTCGGTTTCCTCGTCTGTACGTTGGGGCTAATTGGGCCTGTGTCTCGGGGGACCTCGGGGGGATGACTGAGCACAGGGGAAGAACCCAGCACAGCTGCTCGCCCCGTGTGGCAGGCCTTCTTCCCAGCGGAGCTGCAGATAGCAGGTGTTTGGTGCTGGGACAGCGTCTCGGTGTCCTGGCTGCCACCCTGGTGCCACGGCCTCCTGGCTGCGTGACCTTGCCCGGTCCTTCCCCTCATCTGTGAAATGGACTTCATCCTGCCACGGCATGTGCTTGACTGCAAGCTGTGAGGGGAGACTCGGCCCCGATCAGGGAGGGAACGCTGGGCCGGGGAGCCCTTCCACACCGGAGTGGCCTGGAGCCGGGATGGGGCGCGCAGGCTGGCTGGCCAGAACGGTCCCTGGTCGCCCTCCCCATCCAGGGGCCCTCCCCACCCCGCCTGCAAGCCCGGAGCCTTTCCTAAAGTGACCCTCCCACCAGAGGCGTTATTAATAGCCGCGGCCGGCTCGAATCACCGGCCAAGAATGTTCCCCCGGGGCGCGTGGGGGAAGAGGAAGCCACGAGCCGGGAGGCCAGGCTGGGTGCGGGGCCGGGCCCAGGGGGCCATGTGGGCTGGGCAGGGGGCCCTCCCCCGCGCCCACCCCCCAGTGGCCGGGCGTGGCCCGTCCTCCTCCTCCTCCTCTGTCTCCTGCTCAGGTAAGGCCGCTGCCTGCCCGCCCCAGGCGCCTTTCCTCCCGCTCCCCCTGCGCCCGCCTCCTGCCGCCCCAGCTGCTGACCCGGCTCTCAGGGCCGCAGGCCGCAGGGCCCCGTGTCCCTGGGCCCGTGTCCGCCGCCCGTGGGCCCATGCTCCTGACCTGCCCACCTCCTCTCCGCCCGGGCCTCTGTCTGTCCGGCTCTGCCCTTTGAGAGCCGCCCCCACTCACGTCTGCGTCCCCAGCTGGACTGCAGCTGAGCCTTTTCCCTTTTGGATCTTTTTTTTAGGGGGAAAGATGAAAACACAGAGCCAAACGGCTTGTTCTCAGGGCTCCCTCTTCCCTCTTTGCGGCGTCCAGAAGAAAACTATTTTTAGTGCCTAGTGATGGGGACATGGGCGGCCTGGCCTTTGGCAGGCAGAAGCGGGCGGGTCTGAGCAGGGACAGGGACTCAGCAGAATGGGTCCTGAGAGCTGATCCCCTGTGGCTTTCTCCCCGCTCGCTCCATGCCCCCTGACCTCTGTGTCCAGGTGGGCTGTTCCCCAGAGGATGCGAGGAGGGCTGCACCCTCCGAGCCCCTCCGAGGAGCTGCTCCTCCCTGGGCCCTGGTCTGCGGAGGGGGCGGCTCCAGCTCCTGGAGTCTGAGTGGGGGTGTCCTTCTCGCCCGGCACGCGTCACCAGCCCACCTCCCTTTCCAGGTGACTCGGAGGAGGAGGACATGGGTCTCCTGGAGGTCAGCGTTTCGGACATCAAACCCCCAGCCCCGGAGCTGGGCCCCATGCCGGACGGCCTGACCCCGCAGCAGGTCTGTGGGGGCGCAGGTGTCCTCGGGGTGGGACGGCGGGTCCCAGCCTGCTGCCCGGGGCAGCAAACGCATCGAGCGACTGGCTGGGTTGGCGTTGGCAGCACATCCTGGCGTTGCACCCCTTTTGAAAATGAGAGATTCGGCCACACCTCTTGTCTTGGGAGCCCGTCTGCCTCCTTCCTTCCCTCTTTGTCCTGCTGGGGCCCTGGCAGCATCGGGGCGGTGGCCCCCGGCCTCCTTCCCGGTGCAGTGAGTCACCGTCAGAGCTCAGAGCCAGGCGGGACCCCAGCCTGCCACCCCAGAAGCCGGGCTTCCCCTTTCTGGTGTCAGCCGAGTCTGCTTCCTCGGAAGCCTCTTGCATTTCTTGGAGCAGCGATGTTAGTTGCTCTAGGCCAGTGGCCCTCAATGGAGGTGATTTTTGCCCCCCAAGGGACGTTTGGCCATGTCCGGTGATGCTTTGGTGCTCACAGCTGGAGGTGGGGGCCCCTGGAATCTACTGCATAGATGCCAGGGGTGCTGCTGGCCGCCCGCAGTGCACAGGACCGCCCCTCACATCAGCAGGCGGAGGCCGAGGGCTGCTCTGGGCATCCCTGGGGACTGGGAGTCCTGGACAGAGCGTCTGTTCGCGGGGCAGCTTGAAGGGCGGTGGCCTGGCTTGTCACACAGCCAGGGGGGCACAGTCAGGCCCAGGCCAGGCAGGGTTGGGGGAAGAGAGGCACAGGGTGCCCCAGCACGGGGAGGGAGGAGGCAGATGGTGGTGGTGGGAGCCTGGACTGCCGCCCTCAGGACAGCTTGGGGGCACAGTGGGGATCAGTCACCCTTCTGGCCCCGGGCCAAGGTGGGCAGGCTCCCCTCTCAGACACCTCTCACCTACAACACCTTTCATAAGCTCTGTCCCAGGTTTGCTGCACAATGGGGTCACCTGGGAGGCTTTAAAAGGCCCCGCTAGCCAGGTGGCCCCCCAGAGCAGTTCACTCAGAGTGCCCGGGGTGGAAGCCACGTGACCCTAGTGTGCAGCAGAGGCTCCCCGCCCCTGTGTGCTGCTGTGTCCACGTGAGGGCTTCCTGGGTGGGTGCCGGTTGGGCCGCCCCTGGGGGAGGCTTATTTAGGCTGAGAGGGGGAGAGAGGGCAAGGGAAGGGCTGGCGTGTTTAGCCTGAAGCAGAGTCTACTTGAGCGGGGTGGGGTGGACACCCTCAGGACTGTCTCATGGGAGAGGGATCGGTTAAGGATCGGATCTGTAAGTGGCGGGAGCTGAGATTTCAGCGCCATCTAAGAGAGAACGCTCTACGCGGGTGGTCGAGAGATGGAGGGGGCCGCCCGTCCCGTGGAGGAGCGTGGTGGTTCCCCAGCCCTGGACGGCCGTGCGGAGGCCAGGCAGGACCCTGCAGTCCCCGCGTCCCCAGACCTCATGCTGCTGTCTGGGGAGCACGAGCATCTGTCTGGGGTGGGCAGGGGCTCTGGGGGGTGATGCCAGCCTGCCAGGCTCCAGTGGTCCAGGAGTGGCTCTGGGCGAGACGTGTTCCTGCTGCCCCACTGGCTGTCGTGACACCTCTCCCCCCGTGCCCCGCCCGCAGCCGGTGCCTGCCCGGGCACTGTTGGCACCGGTGCTGACCATGCTCTCTGCCTGAGCAGGTGGTCCGGAGGCACATCCTCGGCTCCATCGTGCAGAGCGAGGGCAGCTACGTGGACTCTCTGAAGCGGGTCCTCCAGGTACGACTCCAGGGGCTTCAGGAGCCCCGCGAGGGGCACATTACAAGGAGTGTTTGGGGGCTGTGGGCATTTTTCAAGGGAAGGCGCCAAAGGCCAGTGTTTCTATGGGGACAGCAGGACCTCCGGATGGGGGACCCCGAGAATTCCAGGTGCCTCGGTGCTCACAGGATGACTGGGTCTTCTGAAACGATGTTGAGGTTCAGCGAGATGAGGTCTGTCCCGTGGGCCTGAGAGTGAAAAGCGAAGGGCGCTCAGTCGTGTCTGACTCTTTGTGACCCTGTGGACTGTAGCCCCCCAGTCTCCTCTATTCATGGGATTCTCCAGGCAAGGATACTGGAGTGGGTGGCCATGCCCTCCTCCAGGGGATTGTCCTGATCCAGAGATCTAACTCAGGTCTCCTGCACTGCAGGCAGATTCTTTACCATCTCAGCCCCCAGGCCTGGACCTGAGAGGGTGTGGTCCCTCTGGTGCCTGGAAGAGATCCTGTTTCCTCACCTCTCTGGGATCCCCGGGGTGGGGCCACAGCTCCCCATCCTCTCGTAGCTCCTGGGGTGGGGTGTCCGGCTCACCTCCTCCCTTGCCCTCAGATTGCCCAGGAACTGCTGTGTAGATCCTTGCATGAGCAAGGTGTGCTGGCCCGGTCTGTTTGGTTTACATTCCTCGAACAGTGACTCTTCGGGGATGTTGTGGGCTGTCTGTAAGGCCCCCCGGGAGGGGCATTGTTGGGGTGGGAGAATGCTCAGAACACTCTCGCTTCCCCTGCCGAGTTTGGATCCACAGTGGAGGGGCCCAGACCCCGGGCAGGTGGAGACAGGATACCCCGTGTTTCTGACAAAGCCGGCTGGAGACCGTGGCTCTGGGTCTCGCTGTGACATCGCTGCCACTGGTCCGTCAGGCAGACCGGCTCAGCTGTGGGCAGAGCCGATCAGGGCCAGCCCCTGGGGCCTGACTCCATGGCGCGCCCTGCAGGCAGGCGTCTCCCCCAAACCCAGCTTCCCACCGAAGTCACAGGGGTGGGCTGTGGACGGGCGGAAGGCTCAGGAGTGCTTCGTTCACGGAGACCCTTCCAGGCTGCGTGAGCAGCGCGGGCTGAGTGCTCCTGGCGAAGGGCCGGAGCTCTGCTGGGCCTCGCCCGCGGCGGGGGGCTGGGGGGAGCCCCCGAGGGCGGTGGGGGGCGGGGCAGCGGCCGGCCTCGCTCACCGCCTGCCCGCCGGAAACAGGATTACCGCAACCCCCTGATGGAGATGGAGCCCAAGGCGCTGAGCGCGCGCAAGTGCCGGGCGGTGTTCTTCCGCGTCAAGGAGATCCTGCACTGCCACTCCATGTTCCAGATCGCCCTGTCCTCTCGTGTGGCCGAGTGGGACTCCACCGAGAAGATCGGCGACCTCTTCGTGGCTTCGGTAGGTGTCCCCAAGCCCCCTCCCCCGGCCTCCTGCCTCTGCCTGCTCCGCGTGGCCACGCCAGCAGGGTCAGAGTGTAGCGGCGGCCGAGTCGGCCTGGCCTGAGCCGGGGAGGGCGCGACCCCGTGCCGCGTGTCCTTGCTCACTGCTTGCCCCCAGGGCGCTGGCCCATCTCAAGTCCCCCCGCCGAGCGCTCACACCGAGCAGGGCCCGGCCCGGGCCCCGGAGGACCCCGAGGGGCGTCAGCGCCAGCCCGCTGGGTCGTGCTCCAGGAGATCTGCCTGTTCCCAGCGCCCCCTGCAAACTCGGGCTCTCTCTGGGCTCAGCCCCCCATCTGGGGAAGGAGGGGATTGTTGGTTTTTGAAACGGACGTCTGTGGGCCCCAGAGAGATGCCTGGGGTGAGAGAGGGTCAGGTTAGCAGAGCGCGCTTTGATCTGTCTTGGGTAACTGGGTTAAAACGCAAGAAGTATTGTTGGGAGAACCCAGCGCCCTGGTCAGCGTGTCGGTGGGCTCAGCCGGGAGCACCGTCCTCGGTGGCGGGGCGTGGGGTGGGGGTGTGCCTGAAGCACAGGGCCGCCGGCTCCCTTCGCCCGCGGCCCAGCTGCCCCGGGCACCCCTGCT
This sequence comes from Giraffa tippelskirchi, assembly GCF_054371585.1. Lineage (NCBI taxonomy): Eukaryota > Metazoa > Chordata > Mammalia > Artiodactyla > Giraffidae > Giraffa > Giraffa tippelskirchi. The sequence continues at coordinate 191,327,579 of NC_137277.1, read as the reverse complement.
TCCACCCTGTGACCTGGCGTCTGCGCCTCTTGGCGCCCTGTCCGCTGCCCTCACTGGGTGACAGGTCACCTAACCTCCAGGCTAGCCGAGACCCCCCGGCAGGGAGGGCGGGGGTGCTGCCCGCCTGCCCCCTCGCCTGGATGTGACCCTCCCGGGCTGCGCCCACGCCCCTTTCAGTTCTCCAAGTCCATGGTGCTAGACGTGTACAGTGACTACGTGAACAACTTCACCAACGCCATGTCCATCATCAAGAAGGCCTGTCTCACCAAGCCTGCCTTCCTCGAGTTCCTCAAGGTGGGCCCGAGGGCAGCCTGGGGCCCCTCCCAACGGAGCCCCAGCCGTGGGGGTCAGGGAGGCTTCCCAGGAGTGGGGGGGGGGGTGCTGCCCATCCTTTCTCTGGTCCAGACCCCTGTCTCCTTTCTTCTGGGGCATCCTCAGTCCCACGGGAGATGAGCCTCTCCTCCGCGCCGCTAAAGGGGTGATCGAGAATTAGAGGGTCCGTAAGCCACTTGGGATCTGGAGCTTTGACAGGAAGAAGGGGGGCCGTGACATCTTGCTGATGGGGGCTGGGCTTGGGTGGATCATCAGGTGGGACTCAGCGCTGGGGATCATGTGGAGAAGCCGTGGGGCCATGTCCCCACCCGCCTCTCCTTGGTGCACAATCATAATTCAGACAGAGACCCTGCCCAGCAGAGGGCACAGGTGGGCCAGGACCCGCAGCCTCAGAAGACACACCCACAGTCCAGATCCCGGAGGGTCAGGGGGCTTTCTCAATGGGGTGCCGTCTGACGTGGGTCCTGGGGGGATGGTGGGGTTGAAACAGAGGGAGACAGGAGAGTGTGTTCCAGGTACAAGGGTGGGGGGCAAAGGTCGGAGACAAGTCCAGCTGGACCCTGGGTGCGGGGTGCCCGAGAGAGAGGTGCAGAGCAGCTGAGTTCAGTTTGGGTAGGTCCAGGCCTCAGGCCCAGGGCCTGGGACGTCATAGTGCAGGCAGTGGGGGGCTGCTGAAGCTTTGGGTGGACGCAGATGGAAGCAGAGGCCGGTGGGGACGTCCCTGGGTTGCAGGGGCCGAGGTGTCAAGGCGGCAGATGTGTGGGTGGCGTGGTGGAGACAAAAGCAAGACCCAGTACAGTGAGAAGCCCCGTGCCCACCCTGGCCTGGCCTGGGCCCATTCACCTTACTTTATATGGAGGGAAAGGGGGTCTCAGCTACTTCCAGAGGCCTGGCCTCTTGAACAAATGGCTGAAGGTCCTAGTTATTATGCCTTTAGCCCAGAGACATTAACGCGGTGCTCCAGGCCCTAAGGGTGCAGGGCTGTGCAGGGGGCTCTGTGCTGGCAGGGACTCCTGGCTGCGGAACCAGGGGCCTCCCCGGCTCTTCTCTCGGGCCCGAGGCTGACCAGCGTCCCGGGGAGAGGAGCCCGGGTTGGCACAACTGTGCCCCGGGTGACGGGCTCGCGCGCGGATGCTCAGTGAGTGACCGCCTCGCCCCCAACAGCGGCGCCAGGTGTGCAGCCCGGACCGCGTCACGCTCTACGGGCTGATGGTGAAGCCCATCCAGAGGTTCCCGCAGTTCATCCTCCTGCTTCAGGTACCGCAGCGGGTTCTGGTGGCCGCCGCCCGCAGGGTGCAGCCTGGGCTGGTGTGCCGGTGGGGTCGGGGTGGGAGGCCTGGCTCTCCCGTGTCACCCACAGCCCTTGCGTAGGCCGTGCAGGGCGGGCAGGGTCTCGGCCCCCAGCCCTGCCTTCCTCGCCCCCGGGTGGAGCCCAGGAGTGTGACAGCGCCCTTTCCCTCCCCGGGTGGGAACCAGCTAACGGTGCTGACAGTCGCCCACGACGGTGGGGGGCATGTGGAGCCCCAGTGCCCTCGGGGCCCCTGGCAGGGAGCACAGGCCCCGTGTGGGCTTTGGTCTTGGTGCTCCAGGCTTCCCGAGGGAGCATCAGCCCCCACTGTGGGTCCCAAGAGCTTGGGACAGCCCCCCTGACTGTCGGGGGTCCTCGGTCAGGAGGTGAGCCCCCTGAGGGCCCCAGCAGCGTCTTTCCTCTGTCCTCAGAGCGCACAGCTGCAGGAGTGGGTCTCGTCTCAGCCCACTCTCCATCAGTGAGTCAGGGCCAGGTACCTCCAGTCACGTGACTTCATGTTCTCACGCGGTGGCTGCTTCTCGAGGCCTTGCTCCCTGTCAGCCCCCAGCTCCCCGGGCTCCCGGCCGGGTCCTTGTCCGGCCGGGTCTCCGTGGGGAAGGTGGAGGCTGAGGCTGCGGCCCCAGCCAGTGGAGGATCTGCTGGACAGGGGTCTCAGTCCTGGCTCCCCCTGGGCCCCCACAGGACATGCTGAAGAACACGCCCAGGGGCCACCCGGACAGGCTGTCACTGCAGCTGGCCCTCACGGAGCTGGAGACACTGGCCGAGAAGCTCAATGAGCAGAAGCGGCTGGCCGACCAGGTGGCAGAGATCCAGCAGCTGACCAAGAGTGTCAGCGACCGCAGCAGCCTCAACAAGGTGGGTGCTGGCCCCCCGCCCGCCGCCCCTGCCGCCCCGCCACTCGGCACCTCCAGGTGGCCGAGACGGGTAGCTCCGTGCTCCTCTGGGGTCTGCAGACCTTACCTTGACCGTAAGTGTCTTTTTTTCCCTTTATTTATTCTGACGGTGCTGGGTGGTCTGTGTTGCTGCGTGGGCTTTCTCTGCTTGCGGCGTGGAGTCATCTCCTGTTTCAGAGCACGGGCTCTTGGGTGCATGGGTTCAGTGGTCCCGCGGCCTGTGGGATCTTCCCAGACCAGGGGTCAAACCCGTGTCCCAGTGGCTTCTTAGCCCCTGGACCTCCAGGGAAGTCCTGAGGAGCAGTCTTGACTGGATCCCCTCCTGCCCACCCCAACATTAGTTACCACTCATGCCTTTTGAGGATAAAAGCTGATTTTATTTAGCAGTAGAATTGCCAGTAAAGACGCCAGAAATGATAGCCTAGTATTATGTTTAAACAAGTGGGCCATTGAGTCTGAGTCTGGGTTTGAATCCGGATTTTGCCACTGGTGTATACTGTGGGGACACACCTAACTCTCTGAACCTCAGTTGCTTCCTCTGAAACCTTGCTCTGAAAGGAGTTTGACAGCGCCTGACCCTCGGGGCTTCTGCAAGGCCAAGGAGATCACTGGCAAAGTGGCAGACCCAGAGACCTTAATGCAAGGTGGCTGTTGTCATTATTAGTATTATTTGTTAAGGAGAAAGACCAAAAAAAAAAAAAAAAAAAAATCCATGCCGTATTTTGAGATTGCAACTTAAAAACATTCTAGCTAAAAAAAAAAAAAATCTTAACTTTCAAATGAGCCTATTGGAGAACCCTGTTTTTTGAATTATTATTGATCTATTTTATTTTTGGCTTTGATGGGTATTCTTTGCTTTTTTGTGGGTTTTTTTAAATTTGCAGCGAGCAGGGGCTACTCTTCGTTGTGATGCATGGGGTCTCATTGTGGGGGCTGCTCTTGTGGGGCACAGGCTCTGGGCTTTTGGACTTCGGTAGTGGCAGCTCACAGGCTCAGCAGTTGTGGCTCGTGGGCCCTGGGACATGCAGGCTGCAGTAGCTGTGGTTCGAGGGCTCCGTAGTTGTGGCTCGTGGGCCCTGGGACACAAAGCGTCAGTAGTTGTGGTTCGAGGGCTCAGTGTTGCGGCTCGTGGCTCTAGAATGCGGCGCTCAGCAGCTGTGGTGTGCAGGCTTAGATGCTCCGAGGCATGTGGAGTCCTCCTGGACCAGGGATCAAACCTGTGTCCCCTGCATTGGTAGGTGGATTCTTATCCACTGTCACACTAGGAAGGTCCGTAGAGAACCCTGTTTATAAAACACAAAGTTGGTGCAAGAGAATCGGTCACCTCCCAGAGTCACCTGTCCGTGAACCTCAGTCCTGTGTCTCCTTAGCCCCTTGTGACACACACAGCTTGCAGCTGCACCCACATCTGGGAGGTCCCCCACCCTGGGCTCCGCCCCCTTTCACTCAGTAGAGGGTGAGATTTGGCCCTGATGGTTTGCGGGGAGGCGACCACGCCCCAGGACACTTGGCAAGAACAAGAGTTGTTCTCTGGGGAAGGGACATCGTGGAGGGTCACAGGAAGGTGTTCAGATCATCTGGGGGAGAAACGGGGAGCCTCCTGGCTCTGTGCCCCCAAAAGCAGAACTAAGGCCGGCGCCTAAGGTCAGTGGGCTTCCAGCCACAAGGGGAGGAACTTGCTAATGTTTGTGGAGCGTCACCGTGAGTGCCGTGCCCTCCCCCGTGGCCCGCGGCGCTCTCTGACCTGCACTGTCATCTCTGATCTGTCCTGCAGGCCCGCGGAGCAGGGCCGGGACAAGATATCCTAAGGTTCAGGGTCCTGCATCTTAGGACGGTCCCACCTCAGGCCAACTTCAGGCTGCACGCGCGTGCTCAGCTCACACAGGACTTTTAAGAAGGTGAAATTGGCTGCCAGCATCTAGAAACGGAGAAGCGTCCCACAAAATTTAGACTCGTTCCTCTTCTGGAAGGGTTGGAGGAGCCGGCATCCTGGCCCACCTTCCCACGTGGGGCCGGTCACCTGAGCAGCGGCTGCCCACGCCCATCAGTCCCCATGCGGGGCTTTCCCCCGAGGCTGCCTGCTGGCAGCTGGGTTTGCTTAACCCGTCCCAGGAGGATGGAGCTGGGAGGAACAGATGGGGCAGGAGCGGAGCCCCCGACCCAGGGGAGCCTTGTCCAGGATTGACCTCGGGGGGGGCGTCCCTCCTCCCCACCCCCGGGCGGGGCTCCCCCAGCCCCCTAATTTGGAATGCCTCTCAGGAAGGCGGCCCCGGCGCAGTCACAGCCGCCGCACGGGCGTCTGATGGTCTTGATGCTCGAGAGGTGTCTTCTGTCTCCTCTTCTATGACCGTGAGGGTTTCTCTTGCTTTGGCTCACACACCTGTGAGGTCACTCGGGAGAAGAAACCCCTTCTCCTTACACGTGCTCGGGAAGGAGCTGTGCTCCCCTCTCCTCTGTCCGCTGGGGGGACACCCAGGCCGCAGGAGCGGTGGTCTCTGGCTGGAGGTCAGGGAGACCTGTCTGGTGTTGGGAGACGGACTGACAGCCCCGAGCCCGTGTCCCACCCATCCCGTGGATGCGTACAGGATGGTGGCGGTGGCTGCACGCCGCGCTTCCCCGGCCAGGGGAGCTGGTCCCCAGAGTGGTCCCGGCTGGCCCCGAGGCCAGCGCTGTGACTGCCCTCTCACCGCCCGTCCTCCCGAGAGAAGTGGAAATGAAACCGGGTGTGCCCAGAGCGGAACCGTGTCGGCTGTTTCAAAATGTGCCTGCTCAGGACCTGGCTGCAGGGGGCTGTTTGTGCAACATCCGAGTTTTCTTCTGTCCTTTTTCCATCTGCTTCAGTGTCAGGAGGGTGGTTGCCAGGAGGCCGGGGACTTTCCTGTCCCCGTTCCGGGTCACGGCACACGTGGCCGTCTTTTCCAGGGCCTGTGGTCTTCAGGGTCCCAGCTGTGTTTTCACAAGCCGGTGGTCAGTTGTGAGGTGGGGGAGCCCAGCCTTCGCTGTTGGGGGGGACCCTGGGGGGCCCTGAGGTTCCTGTGTGTGCGTGCGTTGGGAGCCATGGGCCTTCCCTGACTCCTCTCAGCCCCAGCCCGGAGCTGCCTCGTGCTGGGGACACTGCGTGTGGCCCGGCTCCAGCCTGCCCTGATGCTCGGCCAGCACGGGGTCTCGGCAGGCCGCTTGACCTCGGGGATCTCTGCCCCCTCATCTGGGAATGGGGGCCTTGGGGCCCTCGAGCTGGTGAAAGGAGAGGTGGGTTCTCGAGTGGCATGTGGAGCTGCTCAGGGTTCCGTGCTGCCCGGAGAGACGTGATTTTTCAGCGGATGGCAGGGCATTCTATCCAGGAGAGGAGTGACCTGCCCTTTTCCTTGCGAGGATGGGGAGGACGGGGGTGGCTGTTATCAGGATGAACTTGGCTGAATACTCTTCTTCCCCCGCAAAATCCCTTCTTTGTAAAGGCATGTTTTCCGTGGGTCCCTGGCTCTGATGGTGGTCCTGTGCTGGCTGGTGTCCAGCCCGAGATGGGCACGACGCCTGCCCGGAGGCTTGAAGGTCTTCAGCCTGGTCAGCATGGTCAGAGGGCTGCCTCGCTGACCAGCAGACCCCTCCCAGCCCCGCACGAGGCCTTCCCTGAGGCCCATGGCAGACACAGGTCAACAGGTCAGGGTGAGGAGCGGGACCTGCCTTCGGGCCAAGAGTCTGCCTGCTTGAGGCCGTGTGAGCAGTGGGGACAAGGGCTGTCTGCGGGGTGTCCCACCGTGGGGCCAGCTCCCTGGGCGTCACGCAGGGCAGGCACTCAGAGGGGCCCTGCATTTGGGTTAACGCTCTGCCATCGTTGTCCTGAAGTCGTTAATAATTCTGAGTGGACCCCATGTCTTCCTCCCGTCTGCGGCTCTGCAGGTCATGTAGCCAGAGTCACGCGTTTCCTTGGCGACGTGAGCTTTGGTGCCGTCACCCACGTGACAGCCCAGGAGGCCGAGGTGTGGGCAAGCGGCCCGGCACCTGCCAGAGGGCTCCACGGCGTGCCTCGGGGCCTGGGTCAGCGCATGGCTTTGTGCCCCGGAGCTGCGCTGCCGGCACGGACAGAGGGGGGCTGGCAGTCACTGCCTCTGGTCCCCAGGGATGGAGGACGTGGTCCCTCTCACCCCCACCCCTCCCGGTCGCGGTCCCCTTTGGGCGTGGAAGGACCGTCCTGGGTATTTGGCGCAGTGATGTCTGCGGAGCAGCCCGTGAGCGATGCTGGCGTTGACCTTGCCGCGTCTCCTCCCCTAGCTTCTGACCTCGGGCCAGCGGCAGCTGCTCCTGTGTGAGACGCTGACGGAGACTGTGTACGGTGACCGCGGGCAGCTGATCAAGTCCAAGGAGCGCAGGGTCTTCCTGCTCAACGACATGCTGGTCTGTGCCAACATCAACTTCAAGTAAGTGGGCCTGGCCGCTACCCCGCCCCCGGGGACCCCTCCCTTCGCGTCCCCATCCGTCCCAGCTGGGGTCCTGTGTGATCCCAGCTGAGGTCTCCGACTGTCTGACTTCCTCTTTGCCCCTCTTTGCCTGCTGGAATCCTGGTCCCCAGAGCTAGGAGGCGCCTGCAGAGGTCACTGAGGGCCTGCAGCTGGCCACGGCACAGAGTGGGCTCTTCTGGAACTCTGTCCTCAGGACAAAACAGCCTCCTAGTTTTGACCACTTTGAAATCCAAGAGGGTCTTCCCTGTGTCCAGCCCAAATCCCAAATCCCTGCTGTAGCATCGTCATTATTATTATTATTATTTTTGGCTGCGCCATGCAGCATGCGCGGTCTTAGTTCCCCGGACCAGGAATCGACCCTGTGCCCCCTGGGCTGGGAGCCGGGAGTCTTAACTACTGGACTGCTAGGGAAGTCCCCCAAGTCCCTGCCGTTTTCCTCCAGCCAGATCGCAGTGTTTTTAGCAGGAGGCTTTGCCTTTTTCCTCCACTCCCTGCCGGAGCCTGGTTTCCTGGCTCTGGGTCAGAGGTTGTAGAAATGCCTGGGGCCAGGCCGCTGGGCCTGGCTGGAGTTGGGACTGGAGTTAAAGCCCTGCAGTGGGGCGAGGGCCATGCCTGAGGCCTGAGTCTGCAGACTCGTGGCCCCAGAGTTGCAGTAGCCCTCCGGAAATCTTATGTCTGGCTCCTCTGGGGAATTCACAGAAAGATTGAGACATCCAACTTCTCTTGAAAATGGAAGATCCCATGTTCTGCGCGCACACTGCCCAGGACCACATGGGCCTGCGGGGCTGTGTGAGCCCTCTACTGGGCCTCCCAGCTGACCCAGGTCACCCCCATCTGCTGCTCGGTCCTTTGGGAGTCGGGGATTGTGACCCTTGACCCCGTGAAGGCCAGCGGGACCTTTCCAGCCAGACTCTTAGCCCTGCCAGTGGAGGAGAACCTCATTCCTCACTGTCTGGAAGGGCTTTCAAAAATTCTGGAAGCAACAGATGGCAACAATACCCCAGACCCGCGAGGAAAGAGTCACCCACAGTCAGGTGTTAACCCTGCCTGGCTCTCCCACACGCTCAGCCTCCGCCCCCTCATCCGGCCGTCTGATTGTCCTTCAGATGTTTACTGAACCCTTACTTCATGCCAGTTCACAGGTCTGGGCGGGACCCAGCCCTGGTCGGGGCCTCAGGCCAGGAAGCCTCTGACCCAGATCAGTGCGGCCCTGCTGACGACTGACTCTTCCATGCACTCACTCAGTCACTCATGCAACCACTGTGTTTTTTTTATTTTTTTGACTGCACCGTGTGCCATGAGGAATCTTACTTCCCTGACCGGGGATTGAGCCTGAGCCCCCTGCATTGACAGCATGGAGTTTTAACCACTGGACTGCCAGGGATGTCCCCGAGCTCTTTAATTAAGTCCTGTTTGCATCCTGGGCTCCATGCAGGTGCCAGGGATCTGACCCTCTCTGCCCTCCTGTTGCTTGGAGCCTCCAGGGTGTGAACGTGTGATGGGGGTGTTGAAAAGTGAAAGCGTTATTTGCTCGGTCTTGTCCGACTCTTTGTGACCCCCGTGGCCTGTAGCTTGCCAGGCTCCTCTGTCCATGGGAGTCTCCAGGCAAGAATACTGGAGTGGGGAGCCATGCCCTTCTCCATGGGATCTTCTAGACCCAGGGATCCAACCGGGATCTCCTGCGTAGCAGGTGGGTTCTTTACCATCTGAGCCACCAGGGAAGCTGATGAGGGTGTTAGTGGCCCACTTTTGGGGGATCATTTTGGGTAACTTGGGGTGAGTCACGTGACCTGTCTTGAGCATTAGTATCCTTTTCTGAAATAAGGTAGGCTTCCTAGCAGCGCCGCGGTGGGAATAGGGGGTGATGGAAGGCTAGTGTCTGGCCTAGGGAGAAAGCCCTCCACGTGGCCCTCCTCTGCCCTCACGTGGCCCAGCCTGGCGGCCGGCCCCCAGGGGGTCTCAACGCCTGCAGAAATCACTCAGTAACAGTAACAACCCTTCTTGTCTTTTTCCTCAGGCCTGCCAACCACAGGTAGGGGCTCCGAGGCTCGGGGTGGGCGTGCGCCTCTGGGGCTGGCCTGGATATCCCGATGCTTGCGCCTCCCCTCGCTGCCTGCTCCACCGCTCGGTTTGGCCCGAGGGCTTGTGCTGGGCTGCGAGGTGCCTGGCTGAGCTGACGTGCGGAGGACGGCTCTGGGCTGACCCTGGGGCGGGCGCGGCGGGCTCTCCAGGGCCGTGTCCTCTCTCCCTCGCAGGGGCCAGCTGGAGATCAGCAGCTTGGTGCCCCTGGGGCCCAAGTACGTGGTGAAGTGGAACACGGCGCTACCGCAGGTACAGGTGGTGGAGCTGGGCCAGGAGGGCGGCTCCCACGACAAGGACAACGCGCTCATCCAGAACGCCGGCGCCAGGAAGGCCTCGGCCACGGGCCAGGCCCAGAGTGAGTCCCCGCCCTCCCCGCCCGGGGCTGCCCGCCTGGGCTCGGACCCCCGGCCCGTGGGCACTTGGCCCTGAGACACGCACCGTGTCCCCACCTGAGTGTGCAAATGCACCCCCCTGCAGTCAGCCTCCACCCCAGCCCTGTACACCCTCACGTGCATGCACACACGTGCACATACATGTACACACAGGCGTACACACGCAGTGACCTTGGATCTGAAAGCATGACCTCTAGGGCCTGCCTGGCCATTGCCTGCCTCCCTGTGGGGCCGCAGTTTGCCCGTCTGTTCTGTGAGGGCCCGGGTGGCCTGTCCCCGAAACCCCCCGACCTCAGGCCCAGGGTGGCCTGGCTCTGCCCGCATCCCCCTTCCCCGTCCTGACCGTCCCCTCAGACTCTGTCCGATGACGGGGACACTGAGAACTCGGGGTGACTGGCTCCCCCGTCCACCTGCTTCCTCCGTCTCCTGCTGCTGCAGGATCTCCTGGCTGCCCGGCCCCGAGTGCCCCTGCCTGTCCTGTGCGCCACCCTCCCCGGGCCGACTCTTCCAAGTGCACCTCAGAGCCCTGTGTCACCCTGCACCCGAAATGCACTGGTGGCTTCCCGCTGCCCTGGGCTGAAGCCCAGTGTCCTCACTGAGGCCCGCACGCCTGTCCTGGGGGTCCACCCGCCCCCTCCTGCCCTGGCCTCGATGGCCCTGGGAGGCCGAGTGCCCTCCTGCCCCAGAGCCTTCTCCTGGCCTCTGCCCTTTTCCGCCTGTTCTGCTGTCCGGTTTTTGTCTAGCTCAGGTGACAGTTCCTCCGAGAAGCCTTCCCGATTCCTTCGGGCCGCCCAGGTGCAGGTCCTGTGCTCTCAAGGCCCGGTTGTGTTCTCACCTTTACGGTGATGCTCTGATTGCCGTCTCGTCTCGGCCCCAGGTGTGACTGTGGCCCTCCGCCTGGGTGTGTGGTGGGTGTTAACACACGTGTGCCGAGTGAACACCTGAGGCAACTGCGGAGCAGCAGGAGGCCCGTGCCTCTCGGCCTCCCCACCAGCCCTGTCTCGCCCTAACCCTGGGGGTGCCTCTGAGGCAGGGGCTCGCCGCACACTCTCGCCCTCGGGGGGCTGTATCAGTTTCAGCCGCTGGGTCCGCCTCCCCAGGCCTGGGAGGCAGGCAGTGGGGGCTGTTCTGCGTTCCTGGCTGTGTGTTCACAGAAGTCCCCGGGAGGGGCTTCCGGCCCGCCTGCCCCCCCAGAGGCACCTCCAGCCCAGGTTCTGCTCCACTTTCCCGGGACCACTCAGACTTCTGCTCTGGGACCCCTCCTTCAGCCATTGGTTTATCTGTGACCGCATTTCTCAAAGTAGAGGGCTAGGGTGCCAGATCCCCTTCAAAGAGGAGAGAAGAAATCTTAGTTGAGCCCCAGTTGGCCTTGGATGAGTTTTTATTATATTGTTATTTAAATAAGTGCAGATCTAAGACTAGGTATAATATTAATAAACTTCCTATGCTTATATCCCTTGAGCAACCATAACATCTAAACAGAATCACAAGCGGAATAGAAATGAAGCTACCAAACAATAAAATTCAAGTTAGCAGCATTAATGGAACATGATGGATGATGTCTTTTGCTGGAGTGAAGTCACTCTCAGTATGCAAGTGATTCTCTTACAGGGCAGGTTCCTTTGACCTCTCTGCGCCTGTACCATGAGGTACCTCGGGCTGGTCCCCATTTCCCTCTAGCTCACCCCGCTGGGGTCACTGCAGAGCCCCTCTCTGCCCTCATTTGGTATGAGCCTGTCTCTTACCGCCCACGCCCACCTTGGTCCATGTTCGTTGCCTGGTGGCCAGCACGTGGCTGCAAAGTCAGGAAGCCCTCACACTGGGCAGCGGGGTGTGGATTTCTCCTTTCCTTCCTTTCTTTTTTTTTTTTGGTCGCACCATGAGGAACATGGGATCTTAGTTCCCCGACCAGGGATTGAAGCCATGCCCCCTGCAGTGGAAGCACAGATTCTTAACCCCCAGACTGCCAGGGAAGCTCAGGATATGGCTTTACAGTCATATCCAGGTGACTGAGGACGTGCACCTGTTTGTTAGATGATCATCTGGATGAAAATCCAGATTAAGTGCCGCCACCCTTCCCTAGGACTCCATGAGACCTCAGCTTAAGTAGCCACGGTGTGGAGAATGCAGCCCTGGAGAATGCAGCCCGGATTTCCTAGCCTCGCATTCAGAGGCCGCCCCGGCCGACCCTGCTGGGCCCTCCTGCTGTTTCTCGCTGCCCTCCCGCAGGCCCTCCCCACTGCAGTTGTATCATTCTCAGAGACCTGGGTGCTGTCACCCCCATCCCATCTCTGTCCCATCGCCCGGATACCTTCCTCTCTAGCACCTCCCACCATCTTCTTAATTGACTCCTCCCCCACCCCACCGGGCTTCCCAGGTGGCGCTAGTGGTAAAGAACCCGCCTGCCAATGCAGGAGACTCAAGAGACACAGGTTCCATCCTTGGGTCGGGAAGATTCACCTGGAGGAGGAAATGGCAGCCCACTCCAGTATTCTTGCCTGGAGAGTCCCATGGACAGAGGGGCCTGGCGGGCTACAGTCCACAGGGTCACAGAGTCGGATGCGACTGAAGTGACCCAGCACGCGTGGGACTCCGACCGGGTCACCTGCTGCACGAAGACCGAGGCCCTGTGTCTCATGTGCAGCTTTCGCTCCAACACGTCCAGTAGGCCCTGCCGCAGAGCAGGCCTTTAGAGCACCTTTGGGCTGCTGACCGTTCACAGGCTCCCTCGGCACGGCTGCTTCCCTCTGAGGCGCTGCTCACCGTCCTCCTGGCACAGCTGGCTCTCAGTCTTCTGGTCTCCTGTGACCCTCTGCATAGACCGAGCGTGGCCAGACCCTAGGTGCTAGGCTTTCCCCGATTGGATTGTCCCCGCCAGTAGATGAGAGGCTGGTGACGTTCCTCCCGCATCTCTAGTGCCCCATCCCCAGGGCGGCAGCTCCTCCTCTGTTTTAAGAGGTGTTTCTTTTATGTGTGGCTTTGTTGCCCCCTGCGGGCTTTCTCTCCTTGCCTGAGCCGGGCTCCTCTCTGGCTGCGGAGCGCGGGCTCTCGAGCGTCGGCTCTGTAGCCGTGGCACACGGGCTCGGTTGTCCCGCGGCTCATGGGATCCTCCCGGGTCTCCTGCACTGGCCGGCGGACTCTCGGCCGCTGAGCCCCCAGGGAGGCCTGGCAGCCCTTCGCCGCTGCAGTGAGCATCTGCTGGGGTTTCTGTTGGTGCCTTCTCCACCCACGGGGTCTCTCTCTGCCCAGATAAGGTGTACCTCGGGCCCCCGCGCCTCTTCCAGGAGCTTCAGGACCTGCAGAAGGACCTGGCCGTGGTGGAGCAGATCACCCTCCTCATCAGCACGCTGCACGGCACCTACCAGGTACCCAGCACCGGCCTGGGCAGGGCGCACGGGCCAGCTCCCCTCTTCTGGGTGCCCGGTGTACCCTGGCCTCAGGGCCCCCAGCAGCAGTGCCAGGTGGCGCCCCTGTGGCTCCTGGGAGTCCCGTGTGTGGTCTGAGGTTCGGGCGGAAGCTTTGGTTCCGGTTGAGCAGGGCCCAGCTGTGGGCGTCTTTTTGTTGTGTTCTGTACAGAGTCTGGTTTGTCCCGCAGTGCCTTCCCAAGCCTCATCTCAGGCTAGGAGGGTGTGTCCCTTTCAAAGGAGGGGTGCTGGGGAGGCTCGGAACCAAGGCCTGACGCCCGGGGAGTGGCCGACCGCCCGGACCCCCGCTCTGCTCCCCCCGTGGGCCCCGACTGCCGTGGAGTCGTCGAGGGTGGCTCTCGGGGACAGCGGGCTGTGTGCTGACGCCCTTGGCTCCCGCGCCCTAGAACCTCAACATGACGGTGGCTCAGGACTGGTGCCTGGCCCTGCAGCGGCTCATGCGGGTGAAGGAGGAGGAGATCCATTCAGCCAACAAGTGCCGCCTGCGGCTCCTGCTTCCTGGGAAGCCCGACAAGTGAGAGGAGGGGCCCTGGAGGGGCATCGGATCTGTCCTGCTCGTGGCTGGGAGGGGCTGGGCGTGGGCGCGGCGGGGGTGGGCATGGGTATGCACGTGCTGTGGGCTGGGCCCAGGGTAGCGTTTGGCACAGAGCAGGTGCTCGTGGTCGAATGGATGAATGAATGAATGAAGAAAGGACCCGTTCACACCCGGGGGGAGCCCATCCTCTGTTAGGCTGTGCGGACACTGCCAGAGGTTGGTCGGCCATGCCATCCCCTGGGACCAGGTGCCCCCAGCCTCCCCCACATGCCCGCCCAGGAGCTGGTGCTCTGTAGACCCACACCTGTTCCACAGGCGTTTGTGGACTTGATGCAGAGATGGAGAGCGAGCCGTGTGGTCCCCACTCTGCAGATGGGGAGGGCGAGGCTCAGACGTAGGAGGCAGGGCCAGGTTCTCAGGGTCCTCACTCTGAGGCCTAGGCCGGGCGGTGAGCGGTCAGAGCCCAGTTTGTGACCAGCTGGGTCTGTTGCACAGAGTCAGACATGACTGAATGCACGCACGCGTGTGCGCGGGGGCAGGTGGGGAGTCTTATAGGCACCGTGGCTGCAGGGCAGGGGGATTGGTGCCCCGGGGTGGGGTCCTGAACCTGCGCGTGGTCCTCCCGCTGGCTCCTGGTGCCCTGCTGAGCCGCCCTGTCCCCGCTCCATGCCTCCTCCTCCCCGGGCCCACCCGCCTCTCCGGGCTGGGGTGGACCGCAGGGGTGAGACAAGCTCAGAAACAGTGAAGGGGCCCTGCCGCTCCGAGGTGAGGTGACAGGGACAGCAGAGACCTCTGCCCCCCAAGCCTGCACACACCTCCGTTCAGTCCTGCCTTCATCCATTCGTGTATTGTTCAGCGGACATTTGCTGAGCAGCTGTCCTGTGTCAAGGGCCAGGAACAGGCCCGAGCCAGAGGCTCTGGGCCAGGCGTGTGCGGGCGGCTGGTGAGGCCTGCGGAAGGCTGACCACGTCGGGCCCGGGGGGGCCTCTTGAGTTGCAGCCTGCAGAGGCCCAGACCCCGGTGGCCTTGCTGGGCCCCTGGGCTGGGCTGCGAGGCCGTGGCCTTGTCGCTCTAGGGACCTACCTGTCCCTGCGGCTGTGGTGGGTGGAGGAACTCTTTCCCCAAGGGACTGAGGCTTTGCCAGGCCACCAGCCTCTCTGGCCGTGCTTCGATGCTCTGCACAGACCGCGCTCCATCTCCAGGGCTGGTGGGGACGGTAGAGGGGCTGGGGGCCTCCCCGGGGAGCCGGGCCCCATTCCAGTACTCATGCCCTGCTCTCTCACTGAAGGTCCGGCCGCCCCATCAGCTTCATGGTGGTCTTCATCACTCCCAACCCCCTGAGCAAGATCTCTTGGGTCAACAGGTTGCACTTGGCCAAGATCGGACTCCGTGAGTAAAGCCCTAGGGTCAGGGGTGGACAGGGGGAGGTTTGGGGTGTGTATATGTGTGGGTATGATGGGTGCGTTCAGTCTCGGGGGCCAGGGAGGCTTCTGAGTGAAGGGAGGTGATGTAGGGGAGAAACAGCTGGGGCCAGAGGCCATGCTTAGTGACCTTGGACATGTCACTTCCCCACTTGGAGCCTCAGTTTCCCCATCTGTAGAACGGTGGGAGTTGATGGAAAGTTAGTTGGTGGTTGCCTGGGGTCTGGAAGAGGAGAGACTGGCGAGTCACCCCTAAGGGGTTTTTTTGGTGAGAATAATGAAAATGTTCTCAAACTAGAGAGTGGTGATGGTTGCCCAACTGAGCGACTATACCAGAAACCAGTGAAGTGCACTCTTTATTTAAGGGGTGGATTCTATGGTAGCTGAATTATATCTCAATAAAACTGTTGTGAAAAGAATGATGCAGGTTAGACTAAACTGCTTCTCAACCAGAGGCCTCTTTATAATTCTTTTCTCCTGTGCTGTGCGGTGCTCAGTCATGTCCGACTCTGTGACCCCACTCACTGTGGTCCTCCAGGCCCCTCCGTCCCTGGGATTCTCCAGGCCAGAACACTGGAGTGGGGACCCCACTCACTGTGGTCCTCCAGGCCCCTCCGTCCCTGGGATTCTCCAGGCCAGAACACTGGAGTGGGGACCCCACTCACTGTGGTCCTCCAGGCCCCTCCGTCCCTGGGATTCTCCAGGCCAGAACACTGGAGTGGGGACCCCACTCACTGTGGTCCTCCAGGCCCCTCCGTCCCTGGGATTCTCCAGGCCAGAACACTGGAGTGGGGACCCCACTCACTGTGGTCCTCCAGGCCCCTCCGTCCCTGGGATTCTCCAGGCCAGAATACTAGAGTGGGTTGCCATGCCCTCCTCCAGGGGATCTTCCAGACCCAGGGATCGAACTGAGGTCTTCCGCATTGCGGGCAGATTCTTTACTGTCTGAGCCACTAGGGTCTTTTCTCCTATGCATCGCCTATGAAATAATGGACATTTCTATTTATAAAATGTTTCCTATGCGGCAAGCATTTTCCTAAGCATTTTACACATATCTCTTTCATTTCACATTCATAGTAACACCAAGAGGTAAGTCTACTGTGAACCCCTTTGTACGGTTGAGATTCTGAGGCCCAGAGGTGCAGTGACTTGCCGGAGCTCACGCAGCAGAAAGGGGTTCAGCACCTGGGCAGTTGGCCCTAGAGCCCACTCTTAGTTCCTGTTCAGTCTGCTTCCTCAAGTTGGTGAGCTTCTGTCTGCCAAAGCACGTTCATTAAGCTATAGCACTTTATTTGTGCTTTTTTTGAATTGACAAAAGGCCTGGTTTGTTGCCGATCGGAACCTTATTGTCTGTGACATGTTAGAATTTCCTTTTGCTGATTCCAGTCAATAGCAGTGATTTTGGAGGTTTTGTTGTATTTTATTTTGTTTTTGTTTCTGGTGTGATCTTTTTCGAGATAAGTATTCAATATATATCTCCAATCGATTTTAAAACGTTTCTGGAAAGGAGCCAGGACCTTTGTCAATGGCTTTCATCAATTAAAAAAAGTATTGAGTCTCTGCAGTTATTTGAGGACATGAGGTGGTTGGATGGCATCACTGATTCAACAAACATGGGTTTGAGCAAGCTCCCAGAGCTGGTGATGGGCAGGGAGGCCTGGCGTGCTGCCGTCCATGGGGTCGCAAAGAGTGGGACACGACTGAGCAAATGAACAACAACGCAGGAATTTTAGGCACGCGCAGGGGGCAAGAACAACGGAGAAGCAGAGGTTCACTGTTCTCAAGGAAGTTACAGTTTTCAGGAGGCAGGCAGAGGTTTCCATGAGGAGCAAATGGACAGGGAGGGGCTGGAGCGGCGAGGCGCGTGGAGCCGCCGCGTGACTGCACGGAGCCTGGGCCTGGACTGGTCAGGTTGGGCTCTGCAGAGGTGACGTCCGGAGCTGGGCGGGGTCTCGGTCCAGTGAGCCAGGCTGTACAGCAAGTGCAAAGGGCCTGAGGTGGCCAGAGCTGGTGCATAGCGGGGTGTGAGGGGAGGCCGATGGAAGTGGGGAGCGGGTTTACTGGAAAGCCAGGGTGAGGTGTACGGAGTTCGTCTGGAAGCGTGGGGGCTTGGTTGCCATGCTGAGAGCCGAGGGCGGTGTGACGTGATTAACGTTTAAGTGGATCGTCTGGCTGCTGTGGGGAGGAGGCGTTGGGTGTTGGGGGGCGTTGGAGGGGGCATGAGGGGATGTGGAGGGGGCATTGGGTGTTGGGGGGGCGTGAGGGGGTGTGGAGGGGGTGTTGGGTGTTGGGGGGCGTTGGAGGGGGCGTGAGGGGGTGTGGAGGGGGTGTTGGGTGTTGGGGGGCGTTGGAGGGGGCGTGAGGGGGTGTGGAGGGGGCATTGGGTGTTGGCGTGAGGGGGTATGAGGGGGTGTGGAGGGGGCGTTGGGTGTTGGCGTGGAGGGGTGCGGAGGGGGCATGTGGGGCGTGGAGGGGGCGTTGGGTGTTGGGGGGGCGTGGGGGACGTGGAGGGGGCGTTGGGGGCGCTGAGGGGCGGAGGGGGCATTGGGTGTTGGGGGCGTGGAGGGGGTGTGAGGAGGTGTGAGGGGGTGTGGAGAGGGCGTTGGGGGCACAGAGGGGATGTGGTGGAGGCATTGAGGGACTGGGAGGGGCGTTGGGTGGAGGGGGTGTTGGGGGCGCTGAGGGGTGGAGAGGGCATTGGGGGGCGCGGGAGGTTGGGGAGGGAACAGGGAGGAGGCCTGGGCTTGGAGGAGCTGGGTCGGGGCCTCCGGGGTCTGGTGCTGATCCGCAGGGGCCTCCGCGGGTTGTTCTTGGGACCAGGAGGCCTGCGGACGGTGGAGGAGGGGTTTTAAGCCGAGGGCGGCGGGGTTTCTGGCAGAGGTGGCCTGCCTGCTGGGCGTCGGCCGTGAGCTCCGCTCTCCCCGCCTGCCCGCGGGGGAGGTGTCCAGGGCCTGAGCCCGGTGTGTGGACCTGCGCCCGTCTCCCATCTGAAGCTCAGATGCTTTGCCGAGGGGGCCTCGGTACTGGCGGGAGAGGACCTCACTGATGTGAGTGGCTCCCTTCTCCGCAGCCCGTGAAGACGCTCGGCTTCCTTATCTCCACCCGGTTTCACTGCAGCAAAAGTTTTAATGGAAAGAGAGTCATTTGAAATCTTATTTGAATGCCTGGGTTCCCCTGGGGCTTGAATAATTTGGTTCTTTTATTTTGCCAGTTTGTTTATCTGCGGTGCCTGGTGTGGGGGGTGGGGTGGGAACAATATGAGCCTGTTAGAAATAGAATATGTTAAAAACATTTATTCACCAAGGATGTCATTCCTTTAATCCTTTCCCCTGTATCTCCTCTCTCCCTGAGTCCAGTGTGCCGAGATCATAATCCTCCCCAGACTGAGCGCAGAGGGCTGGGCAGGGGCCGCTGCGAACTGGGATCGGGGGTCAGTTCTACCCTTTGGAAAGGCAGGGGTCCTGGGGATCTGGGGACCCCATTTACATCCCAGTGTGGCCACCGCTGTGCCCTGCGGCCTGAGGAAGGCAGGCTGTCTCCCCTAACCCGGCCTAGCGTCCCCTGGGCCTCTTGCTGTGCGTTGCGGGGTCTGAGCACCATGTGAAGCGGAGCCAGACTGTGGGGGTCCAGTTCCCAGCTCTGCAGCCTGCCAGCTCCGTGATCTCGGACAGACGACGTCACCCCTGCGTGCCTGGGATTCTCCATCAGAGAATGGGGATGTTCCAAGGGTACCATGTGAGCGTAGGGGAGATGGTGCCTGGAAGGGGCAGCTGCCAGGAAAGGGGTGTCTGCATCTCCCGGGTGAGTGCGGAGGGGGCCAGGACGCCCTCCCCCTCTCTGCCAGTTAGTCTCCGTTCACTAAGGCACTAAAGGCGCGGGACAAGGTTTGTAGGAGGCCCCAGGGGTGGGGGCGGGGAAAGGACAGATTGGGGCTTCTGGCTCTCCCTTCCTGTCCCCCAGCCCCTGCGGCTCTAAACGCTGCATCCGTGGCCCAGGGACCCCTGCGGCCTCTCCCGGTCCGGCCTTCCTTGTTCCCACCCCTGGAGGACCTGGGCCGGGCAGACCCCAGGCCAATCCCACGATCAGAGAAAGAGGTCCTTGCTGGGCCCGGCCTGAGGGCTCTCCCCGCTGCCTCTGACTTGATTAGCTTTCCAGACTTCGGTCGTAACCGGTGCTCCGCTTCACAACGGGTCCAATCACAGAGCCCTGTGCGTGGCCCTGGCCGTGGGCTGAGTGCCTTCTGGCCCTCGTCTCTCATCTCCATTAACCCTCAGCTGTCAGAGGGCGGCGCCAGGACCTGCCCAAGCGCTCAGCTGGAAACAGCGGGTCTGCTCTGCAGGAGGGCCAAGGGTACTGGCCCTGAAGCCCCTCTCGGGTTCACCCCAGCCGGGTGACCACGGCCCCTGCCTGGCCTCCCTGGACCCCAGAGTCTCTCTGCAGGGGCAAGGTGTCCGGACAAGACATGCGCAGGGATGCCCGTGGCTGTGGTCTGCAGTGTCTGTGTGGGGTGGGCAGGGGTGACAGGGGCCTTGGGTTTAGGGCGTAGAGCAGGGCAGGCCGGGCTGTCTGCTGGGGCCGCCTTGAGGGTGAGAGTGCAGGGCTGGGGCTGACGGTGGGGAGTGGGAGGCAGGCGGGGCTGGAGACGCTGGGCAGGGCCGGCCGGGGTGGGGGGCTTGGCCCGGGGGCAGGGGGTGGTCCGACCTCAAGCGTAGTAGCTGGCATCCTCTTCACCACGAGGACAGTGATTGTAATGGGTTCTATTTCTGTTTTTAAAAATAATGGTTTAAAAAATTATTTCTTTGGCCGCGTCGGGTCTTGATTGAGCGGGCAGGCTTCTCTCTAGTTGTGGCGCATGGAGGTTGGTGGTTGCGGCAGGTGGGCCTCGCTGCCCTGCGGGATGTGGGATCCCAGTTCTCTGACCAAGGTTCGGATCTCTGTCCCCTGCATTGCGAGGTAGATTCTTCCCCACTGGGCCCCCAGGGAAGTCCCTGGGTTCTGTTTCTGGAGTGTCTGGTGAGCACTGGATATTAGTGAATAATCTTCCCACTGCTCACAACAGCTCTTAACAGTTGGAATTATTTCCCCCATTTTCCAGACGAGGCCACAGGCTCAGAGAGGTGACGTGTGCGGCTCTGAGCCACGCAGCGCTCTGCTGGCAGAGTCAGCCTCCTGCGGCCCGCAGGCAGTCCCGAGGGCTCGGGGGTGTGGACAGGGACGGGGACCCCGGAATTGGGTGGGTGCTGGCGGGCACAGCTGATGTTAAATAAGCCTCCACTTAATGGCAGCTGGAAATTGTGGCTTTGCCTTCAGCGCCAGTTCTTAATGTCACTTACCCCAAGCGGGAGGCGGCCTTCTGATCTGGCCTCAGCCGCCCCGGTTTGTGATGGGAACGATGGCCGTGGCAGATGGGGAACAACAGCCCACTTTTCTGTTAACGTTCCCAGTCGCAGGCAGGGAAGGCACCATCTGGAAGGAGAAGGTCGGATCATTAAGGGAAGAGACAGGATAAGTTGCCAGGACTCGATGGGCTGTGAGTGCGTGGAGGGGAGGCCGGAGCTCGGGGCGACGCGGTGATGGGGGAGCGGACGCGTCCGCTCACGGAGCTCCGGGCGAGCAGGTGGGCTCGGACCGCTCCCCCAGGCCCCTGCCGCGGAGGCGAGGGTCTGCATGAGTGTAAGCGCCTTGGGTCTGCGTGGCTGTCAGCTCCGTGAAAGCAGGGCCAGACTCTGCAGCCTCGCCCGTCTTACTCACCCCCCGGGGCTTTGTCTAAGCGGGAGGCCGCGTCCCCAGGGCGGGTGGGCTGTCTGGCAGGGTGCCTCCGGGGGCTAGTTTCTCGGCTCCTGAGCCCTGTCTTTGGCTCTGAGCTCGCCTGCTGGCTGTGGGAGGGTGCGTGGGACAGAGCCCTGGAAACTGTAGCGTGCGGTGCACACGGCCGTCCTGTTACCGAGGGGCGCGTCCTGGGCTCAGGGTGCCCTTTCCTTGGTGGCCTCCCCTCCCCAGCGGCGGGAACCAGGGCGGGGTCGCCCAGGCTTGCTCAGGGAAGGAGCTCTTTGCCCAGAGGCTCCGCTGCTCGAGGGGTTGGGGCAGGCGCCGGAGCCTCTGCTGGAGCTGGAGCTGGTTGTTCGCGAATCCGCGCATTTGTGAACATCCTCACCTTCGCAAAGAGCCTCGGCCCCTGCCCCCTCGTCCCAGCACACAGACACCACCTTTCTCTGGTGGAAATGACAGTTTTAAAGCCCCTTTACTGCGTGTGATTGACATAGAGAGAACCATGCATATTTCATGCCTGCAGCTGGGTGAGTTCAGAGGTAAGTGTACCTCATGAACTCCATCGCCACTGTCTGCGCCCTACACAAGTGCGTCCTCTGCACCCTCCCCTCCTGCCCTCTCCTTATTGGTTATTTGTGGGTGTGTGATAGGAACACTTAGCATACGACTGTCCTCTAAGCAAATGTTAGGGCACAGTGCACGCCCGGGTGCTTCATCGTGTCCAACTCTGTGCAGCCCCATGGACTGTAGCCCGCCAGGCTCCTCTGTCCATGGGACTCTCCAGGAGAGAGCACCGCAGTGGGTTACCATGCCCTCCTCCAGGGGATCTTCCCCACCCAGGAATTGAACTCAGATCCCAGGAGATCCTGCATTGACAGGCGAGTTCTTTACCGCTAGCACCAGCTGGGAAGCCCAAAGCACATAATACAGAACTGTTAACCATAGGCTGTGCAGACAATCTCTGAGATTTATTCATCTTGTGAAAACAAAGCTGCATGGCCTTCCCAGTTGGCTATATTTCTCCAGTGCTTGCTCTGTGCCGAGCGGGGCTGGGGGAGGTGACTGCTCTTGGAGGCCATCATCCTGATTGGACTAACCCAGAAAATGGGGCTCAGGGAAGAAGCTCCGCTCAGGCCACACAGGGGACGCGACCCCGCTGCGCATGCAGCGTTGTATGAAGGATGGGGTGGAGCAGAGGAGGTGTGGTGGGAGGCTGGTGGACACATGAGGACGTGAAACACACGTGTGTGTGCATTCACGCATATATACATGTGTACTTGTGCGCCCGTGCAGACACGCGCACACACAGGAAAAAAGACGCAAACCTATTAATAGACGAGCCAGACCTTGTGGGCAGGGCCATCGTGCACACCCTCAGGGCTGGGACAGAGAGCGATGGAGGTGGGGGAGTGGGCGATGGTCAGCTGAGGCCTTTCCGAGAAGGCGGGGCTCAGCCTCAGCGAGGAGCGAGGCGCGGAGCCGGCCCTGGAGAGGGCGGAGGGCAGAGGGCCGCCCTCCTGCGGGCTCATCCCGTTTCAGCCGCCGAGGACCGGGTAGCACAGTGGAGCCTGCTGCCCCAGGGTGAGGCCGACAGGGAAGGAGGGTCCTCGCAGCTCTTCCGGAACAGTCTGGATTTTATTGCAGGTGGACCAGGACCCGACTGAAGGGGGAACCGCGGGGCCTGGGAGGGGCTCAGCCGGATGGCGCTGGCTGCCGTGGGGAGGGCTGGCTGAGGGGGCAGCAGTGAGCGTCCAGCCGGCGGGGTCAGCACGTGGGCGGGCTCCGGGGCCCCCCGCGGAGCACTCGGTCCCCAGTTTCTAACAGGCCCTCCCACCCCCTCCTCTCGCGCAGGGGAGGAGAACCAGCCGGGCTGGCTGTGTCCGGATGAAGACAGGCAGGGCAGAGCCCCGTTCTGGTGCCCGCTCCTGGCCTGCTGCGTCCCCGCCTTCTCCTCCAGGGGCCACGGCCTGCAGGTGAGTGCACACAGGGGCGGCCAGAGCGCCCGGGGGGCCCAGGGCAGGGAGGCCTGCCACCCGCCCCAGCTTCTCCACGTCGGGTCCACGGGGTGGCTCTTGGGGTTGGCATTCCCACCAGAGAAGGGGACAGACGGCCTCTGTGGGTCAGGGACCCGACAGTTCTGTCGTTCTGAGCTAACAGACACCAGCGATCTGTCAGCTGGTGGCATGACGCCCGCTCAGCAGACAGACTGGAACTCAGCCGAGAGGCTGTGCCACGGTTGGGAGGTTTCACCTCTTACGACGTTGTGAGTGTGCAGCTCCGGGGCCCGCCTCGTGGGAGCCGCAGCCGTGTCTGCTGGGGGAGGCCGGCTGCCCACCTCTCAGCGGAGGCAAGCTCAGCACTCTGGTGGGTGTGTGCTGGGTCCTTCCTTCAGGGGCATGGAGATCAGGCCTGACAGAGAGAGCGTCTCCCCTCTTGGCGCTGAGGGAGGCCGGTACCCTCACTGGGCCTTCGGACTTGTCAGGGAGCTGCCTGGGGGAGGAAGGGGCCCCCGCCGGAGCCCCCCACGCTGGCTGTGAGTCCCGGCTCCGCACGGCCCAGCTGTGTGGGACGCCAGGATCGCTGCTCGCTCTTGGTGTTGCAGCCACGTCCTCAGCGCGTGACCTGGGGTGGTCACACTGCCCCCTTGGTGGGGTTATGGTGAAAGTTAAACGATCTGATTCTTGTCGGATGCTTTTGTCTGCTGCGTACCATGCCCTCGGAGTTCAAGGACTGGAGGCGTATGTATGTCTGAGGACGTTTTGGTCCCCAGGAGGGAAAGTCACTGGTGTGGTGGTTTGGGGGGCTTTCCGATGGCCTGATTGCTGAGGTGGTAGGAGATTCTTCTTGGACTTGGGCTCCATCTGAGCTGTAGGCCTGTCCCTGGAGGGTGACAGAGGGGCAAGGGGAAGGCTCAGGGCAAACCCATTTCCCCCTTTAGGCTGAGGTTCCATGAGCGGCCTGCCAGGGGAGAGGGGCTCGGGCAGTGAGTGGGTTGCTGCCCACTCCAGGCAGCTTTAATATACAAGTGTCTTGGGGACTGAGGGCTGCAGCCCAGAGCTGCAGAGGCAGGCTTGCTTGGGCCTCAGTGCACCAGGCAAGTGGCCTCAGTCCTGGCTGTCACCCTCCATCAGCCAGGATTACCGTGGGTGGGTCCCTGTGCCCTAACTCTGGGCCTCAGTTGCTCGTCTGGGACAGCCCCTCCCCCACAGTGTTGTTCAGCTGATGGAGTTACTGCCCGGGAAGTGCTAACGTGTCCCACCAGAAGCCCTCCTGACCAGTGACCGCTGCTGGGTGCCCAGCCCCTGCCAAGGGCGTTACGTCCACCATCTCTAGTCAGGTTGCTGCTGAGATGCCAGGGTCCCCATGACCACGAGGACCTGGTCTGTGGAGTCACCTAGCTGGTAGCACTTCCCAGGTGGCACTAGTGGTAGAGAACCCTCCTGCCAGTGCAGGAAACTTCAGAGACATGGGTCGGATCCCTGGGTCGGGAAGATGCCCTGGAGGAGGGCATGGCAACCCACTCCAGTCCTCTTGCCTGGAGAATCCCCATGGACAGAGGAGCCTGGCGGGCTGCAGCCCACGGGGTCACAGAGAGCCGGACGTGACTGAGCGACCGAGCGTGTGCTGGTAGCAGCTGAGCTGGGACTGGAGCCCGCTGACTGCACCTGGAGCCCACCGACTGTGCCCGGAGCCTGCCGACTGCGCCTGGAGCCCGCTGACTGCGCCCAGAGCCCGCTGACTGCGCCTGGAGCCAGCCTATGCTCTCCTCTGCTCCGCGCGGGGCTCCTTGGTCCTCGGAAGTCAGCTTCCCGTCACCGACACCCCTTCTGGGTCCAGAGCCCGGCCCGTTCAAGGAGCCTTTGAGTCTTTGCCCCCGTCTCGGGCCCAGGCTCTGCTGACTGGCTGACGTCTGGCCCACTGGGGTTGCCATGGAAACACTGGAGCCAAGCTGCGGTTGCCCTCCACCCCCAATCTGAGAGGAGAGGAGCAGGAAGGGCCAGGCACTCCGCGGGCTATGGTCCCCCAAGAGACGGGGTGATGGGGGCAGGGCCTGAGGGTGCCTGGGAGACCGGGTGTGCGGTCCTGAGCTCCCGGCCCGGTAGACGCTGTCCCCCGGGGGCCACGGCCTCTGGCGTGGCAGCCTGGCCTCTGGGTAGAGTTTTAACCGAAAAAGAGCAGCGGGCTGGGGTTCACGACTGAATTCCAGCCCTGACTCCAGTGTGACCTTCTATGTGACCTTGAGGCAGTCACGCCCCCCGCCCACCAAGTTCATGTCTGCCAGCCGCTCAGCAAGGGGGCTGCGGGAGGTGACCCCTTTGGGTTCCCTCACCTGTGGCCCTTCCAGACTTCCTCGTCAGATCACCTCAGTGGGGCCGGACGACCAGGCCGCGGGTGCCAGCAGAGGGCAGCACCTGCCTGCTCCAAGGCCCGTGGTGGCCGCATCCTCTCGGGGGCACCTCCGCCCTCCCCAGCCAGCCCCCTCTTTGGTCTGGCTGGAGTTTCCAGCAAGGCCCCTGAAAGGGCCAGGCCCTCCCCTCACACTGCCATCCTGGCCAGAGACATGGACGGCAGATTTAGTTCAGGAAAAGGCCCGAGGGCCACTGGTGTGGGGTTGGGTCCGCTGATGCAGAGGAGTGAGCAGCTGGTGGTCCTCAGTGACAGCCCCTCTGGTCCTGGCGGGGTCGGCCGAGGAGGGGGGGCTCTGTCGACCTGGGACCCCGCTCCGTCGTGCTTCTCTGGGGGACAAGGAAGGCCAAGGGTCATGGTGCGCGCCGCCTCCGTGGCCTCGGGCAGTTGCTTGTCTTCTGTGGACCTCGTCTTCCCCACGTATGAAATGTGAGCGGTGCACGACCGTGGTTTTCAATGAAGCCCAGTTTGGAAATCCCTCTGTTGGCCCAGAGTTTCATTCAGGCTCCAGAAGGTTCCAGGAGGGCGGAGGTCACCTGTGAGTGCCGGGGGGCTGCCTGGGAGGGACTTGCCCCTTGCTGGCCCCACCCTCAGGGGCTCGCTGGGCCTGAGGGGACTCAGAACCGCAGGTGTAACGGCCCCTCGGACGGACGGTGCAAACCCGGGTCGTGCCGTCAGACGTCAGCGTCTTCAGCGCCTCAATGCCCACCCCTGTGTGTACCGTCTGTCTCTGCAGCTCGGGGCCCTGGTCCACAGTCCCGTCAGCTGTCCTCTGCTGGGCTTCTCTGCTGTCAGCACCTCCCTCCCACAGGGCTACCTCTGGGTGAGTAACCCCTACGTCCAGCCAGGGCCTCGGGCCTCGGGGCACAAGCAGGAAGGGAGGCTCCTGGGGGGTGCTGGAGAAAGCGGCCAGCCCGTGGACCCACCCAGCGAGGTCTTCCTGGGCACTTCCGCGGCAGGTTCTGTGCTCAGAGCTGGCAGGTGCGGCCTCACCAGGGACAACAGAAAGCCAGGGGACCGATAAGAGAGTAGTATTCTCGCAACTGGCCTTGGTGCCGTGACGGAAATGAACGTAGCCGTGCGGAGTGTCTGGATGGCGGGTCTTCCCCCCGGGGGCCAGGAGGCAGGGCTGCCCATCTCTCTCAGAGATCCCGGCCCACCATTCTGCACTGGGTTCCGCAGAGCCTGCCTGACTCACATCGGTGCTGTGCCCCCCATGTGGCCCGTAGTGCAGACTGTGGCCTCCCGTAGGTTTCCTGAGCTTCCAGCCTCACCACCCCTCCGGTCAGTCTCTGGGCATTCAGGCAGGGAAACTCTGGCTCACCCTTCAGGGTCCAACCCAACTGCCCCTTCGGAGGGTGATTTCTTCTTCGCAACATGTTTCTCCAGTGTCTAGTTTATGATGTATCTCCCCGTCCATTATCCTTCCATCCATCCATTAATCTTCATCCATCCACCCATCTATCTGTTATCCTTCCATCTATCCATCCATCCACCCAGCCTTATAATCATCTGTCCATCTCCGCATCCATCCGTCCATCCATCCGTCCATCCACCCAGCCTTATAATCATCTGTCCATCCCCGCATCCATCCGTCCATCCGTCATCCGTCCATCCACCCAGCCTTATAATCATCTGTCCATCTCCGCATCCATCCGTCCATCCGTCATCCGTCCATCCACCCAGCCTTATAATCATCTGTCCATCTCCGCATCCATCCGTCCATCCGTCATCCATCCATCCATCCCTCCATCCATTCAGCAAGGATATAATGAGTATCTGCCATGTGCTAAATGCAGAGGTAAAACTGAAGGAGACAGGGCAGAGTTGCTTGAAATTTACCTTAAAGATAAGGAAATAGAAAGCTGGCTGTGTACCTGGTCCACCTTAGCTCTTTTCCTGGTTTTCTTTGGCCCCTGAATCTAACTTGTTGCCCTGGCAGCTGGGAACAGGTGACCTTCAGTGACAGCAGGACCCCTGTGGCAGGAGAGGGCATGTTTCTCTTGGTGCCTAACCCTCGTGACAAGTAGGCGCCCGGGGTGGGTCGCCGGGGGCAGGGGCCGCGTCTGCGCCCGCTCACGAGGCGCTCACCTGACGGCCTCTCGGTCTCTGCCGTAGGTTGGAGGCGGGCAGGAGGGCGTGGGGGGCCAGGTGGAGATCTTCTCCCTGAACCGGCCCTCGCCCCGCACGGTCAAGTCCTTCCCACTGGCGGCCCCCGTGCTCTGCATGGAGTACATCCCAGAGGAGGGGGGCAGCGGAGACGGGGACGAGGGCTGCCCCGCTGCTGACGCCTCGGCTGGGGTGCACCCCACCATCTGCCTCGGGCTGCAGGACGGCAGGTGAGGGGCCCGGGCCCCTGGTTGGGAGCAGGAGCTGGGGGCCAGGAGCAGGAAGTGGGGGCCCAGAGCGGGAAGTGGGGAGCGGGAGTGGGAAGCGGGGGTACGGAGCGGGAAATGGGGGCCAGGACACCCAGCCAGCATTGGGAGCTGCTCACGCTTCACCAGGACACTTCAGGGGCTGCTCCGGGCCAGCTGGCTTCCTCCCGGCAGTGTGGGTCCACGGGCGACGCTGGCTTCGGTGTCGGGCAGAGCTGGGTTTGGGTCTTCTACTGCCTTGTGCTGTGTGACCGCTCTGTGAAGTGGTGTTACATCCCCCACACGTGGGGCTGCTGTGAGAGCCCGCCAAGACGTGGGACACGTGAAGACTTCGGGTCCCTTTGCTGTCACTGCCCGCGTGCACCCGTCTGTGGCCTCAGGTAGCCTTGCAGGGCAGGTGATGAGACCTGCTGGCAGAGGGGCCTTCCCCCTTGAAAGACCCGCCTGGAGCTGGTGAGTCAGCGAAGACTTCCTTGCAGCAGGGGCCGCCCCTGCCAGAGCTTGGCCTGCTGGAAGGCCCAGCCATGTGGATGGAGGGTGACTGTTCATCCCGCTGACTGACTGTGAAGAGGGCCCTGAGGGGGCCGCACGCCCACGTCCTCGTGTCTGCAGGCTCCTCACGCCTGTCGTCGAGTCGGGGTGTCAGGCACCCCCGCAGTGTGCTGCTGCCTCGGCCGGAGCCGGGAGCCTTGCAGTGGCCCCTGTTTCCGCAGGAGCAGCTGGGGGAGGAGCTGAAAGCTGATACACGTAGAACCAGCTTGGAGACATCAGAGGCTCCATGCTGTCCGGGTCTGGGTTCACGGAACCCAGGGGCCTGGTGAACACGTTTTGCTTTTAAGGAGATCAAATTCAAACTACATAGAATTTATCATTTTGGCCATTTAAAGTCACGCAACTCAGTGGTTTCCAGTACATGCATGATGGGTAGCCATCACCACTACTTAGTTCTGTAACATTCTCGTCACATCCCCCCAAATCTCTGTATCCCTTCCCATGCCCTGCCCAGCCCCTGGGAACCACTAACGTGTTCCCGTCCATTGGTCTGGATTTGTCTCTTCCGCCCACTTCACATGCACGGACTCACGCAGTATGCGGCCCTTTGTGCCTGGCTTCTCTCGTTCCCCATAACGTTTTCAGGGTCCATCCAGGTAGTCCGCACGCTGGGGCTCTGCTCCTTGGTACAGCTGTGAGTAGGCATCACGGCCCCATCTTCAGAGAAGACTGAGGCTCAGTGGTCCAGGCCGGCCGGCCGGAGGGGGACAGTCGGCTGGACTTGACTTCAGATGTGACCCTGAAAACCGTGCTCCCAGCCCCCCAGCTGTGCTGTGTCCAGAGCCCCATCTTCTACGGGCTCCGTCCCCTTAGGCCGCCCACGGAGAAGTCTGAGCCGTGGCCTGGCCACACAGCAGGAGGCAGGCTGAGCTGGTGGGAGGTGGGGCTGGGGGCTGGAGGCCTCTCGCCAGGAGGCCGGGGGCGCTGGGTGAGTCTCCACCTCTCCCTGCAGCGTCCTGCTTTACAGCAGCGTGGACACGGGCACCCAGTGCCTGGCGGCCTGCCGGAGCCCGGGCCTGCAGCCTGTACTCTGCCTGCGACACAGCCCCTTCCACCTGTTCGCCGGCCTGCAGGATGGCACCCTCGCCGCCTACCCTCGGACCAGCGGTAAGGATGCGGAGCTGCCCTGGGCCCTGGCCAAGCGCCAGACCCAGGACCAGAGAGGCTGTGGGAGGCAGACCAAGGAGGCAGCTCAGCAAAGAGTCCAGGAATCAAGGTGCTGGAGAGACTGGAGGTCCCTGATCCCCATTGGGGTCCCCAAAGGGACGGGGTGCTCACTGTCATACAGACAGCTCAGTCCATTGGCAGGAGACTCTGCTGTGTAGGAACAGGGTCTCTGGGCTCAGAGAGCCCTGGCTTCACATCTGGGCTCTGCCCTGATGACTGCGGTGTCCATGGGTGAGCAGTTGCTCCTCTGTGCCTCAGTTTCCTCATCTGTAAAATGAGGATAATGGTAACACCCGCTGCTCATAGGTACAGGTGGGGGTAAGCATTTCAGTGAAGGCAAAGCTTAGCGCCCGGCACAGTCGGTGTCCAGTGGGGTCAGGCATTTTGGTCTTCACTGTTTGATCGAGCCATCGATGGCACAGACGATGATGTCTGGAGGGAGGGCGGACAGCGTTTGAGCTGCTGTGCTCCAGGACAGGGTGAAGCGGCGCATTCTTTTAATTCTCACCACGACCCTCGAGAATGGCCTCCTCCTTACGGACACTGATGCTGAGGTGCAGGAAGGGATGCGAGTGCCGTGGTCCCTGTCCGTCGTGCCTCGTTCAGCTCCCAGTCCATGGTCAAGAGCGGGGGGTGGAGGGGAGCAAGTCCAAGACCAGCGCCCCCAGAGGCTGCCGAGCCGAGCCTCAGCCTTCCTGCCCCCGCCCCCCGCCCCTGATTGCTGCGTCATCACAGCCCGTCGCAGGTTATAAGCAGATATTTGTACCGAGCTTTTTTGTTTGTTTGTTTTTTACCACTTGGCACTGTGTTGGTATTTTAAATTAGCTTTTGATAAGGCGTTTATAGTTTTTAATTAAAGGGGGTAGAGGGAGGGGAGGCGGTCCCTCTCGCCGTCAGACACGCCGTGTGTGTGAATGTCAGTCCGGGCTCAGATCTTCGGTGATCTACACCGGGGCTTCTGGAGGGATGGCCACCCTCTGGCTCCCGCGGGGGTCTGGAAGCCCGGCCCGGCCCGCTCTGCGCCGCCCCAACCCCCAGATGGGCTGCCTTGGGCCCTTTCCCTCTTGGTTCCTGACTCTTCAGTTTGGGAGCGCGGGTTGGGAGGAGGTGGGCAGGGTGTATCCGTGTGCCGGGGCTCCATGACCAAGTACGCAGACCGATGGTTTCAGCAGCCTAATTTACTGACTGCTGTTCTGAAGACTGGAAGTCTGAGAGCAGGGTGTTGGCAGGGCCGTGCTCTCCCCGGAAGGCGCTGGGGAAGGGTCTGTTCCAGGCCTCTCTCCCAGTTTCAGGTGGTTCCTTGGCTTGTGGCACCATAACCCCCATCTTCACGTGGGGCTCTCTTTGGGGGAGCCCTTGTCCAGAGAACCCCTTGGAATCAGACCCCCACCCTCCTCCAGCGTGACCTGATCTTAACCAATTCTATCAGCAACCCTACCAGCAAACAAGGTCATGTGCTGAGGTGCTAGGGGTTGAGGCGTCAGTGAATGAATTTGGGGGACACAATTCAACCCATAGAGGGTTGGGGTCTAACCACTGACTTTCAGCTTGAGGTTTCTCAGAACCAAAAGAGCCACTGGAGACCGTTGGACCCAACACCCTCATTTTCTGGGTGGGTAGGGACTCCCTGGAGCCCCATGGGTGAGCCAAGACCTGAACCTAAGCGTCCTCCTCCCAGGACTGGAGTCCTCTCCAGCTTTAAGGGGGCTTTGGCTGCTCTGGGCAGAGTGAGGTGCCATCTGGCCTGGAATAGGAAGTTGAGGTGCTCCGGGAGCCGTCCTGCCTTGCAAACATCTGTCCACCAGATGTTTACTGAGCACCCACTAGGCCCGTGGATATGGTGGTCAGCAAACTGGATGGGAGTGAAGGAAGGAAGGAAGCTTACAGCTTCCCTCACAGCTTATAGAGGGAGACAAGACAGGTTTATAGATGAGTCGAGCGAACAGGCAGGAAGCTGACGGTTATACATGGCGCTGGTGGTCCTAAGGGGAAGTGCAGGGTGTCGGGTGAGAGTCTGGCCCTCTGTGCCCGGGGTGGGCTGGTTGGCGAAGGCCTCGCTGAGGGACGGGACCCTGAAGCTGAGACTGAAGAGAAGTGGCCAGCAGCTGAGAGATGTTTGTGAGGATTCTAGGGTTACCAGGCCACCTGGAGTCCGGGGCTGTCAGAGCTGGAGGGGCCTCGGAGTCCAAGCAGTGTGGCCCTGGCAGCCAGTCTGCTGCCCTCAGGATCTCTGCTTATCTGCATTCATTCCTTCCTTCCTTCATTCACTCATTCAGCAAGTATACGCTCAGGGCCCATGGGGTGCCAGGTGAGCCCATCCCTGTCCATCCTGTGTTTGGGCACAGCTGCCTGGATGCCTCCTGTCCATTTCCCCTACTCCTGGTCTGCCTCTGAGCAGAGACAGGGACTTGACCAGGCCTGGTGGGGCTGCAGGAATGTCCCTGGTTAGACGCTGGGGACGGGGGCCACAGTTGCCCCCTGGAGGAGCCAGGACGGGATGGGTGAGGGATGGGCTGAGGGGTCAGGCTGTTGGGATCGGGTCCCCACTGTGAGAGACTGGACCTGCTGCTGCTTCTGCTCTCGGGGCCTCAGTTTCCTCACCTGTAAAGTGGGCGCGAATTCAATCCCTGCACACAGGGCGGCTGTGAGGGCCGGGGACAGCCAGTCGCAGGTGCTCAGCACGGAGGTGGGGACAGACTCGTGTCTCTCCCTTTCCACCATCATCATTTCTGTTGCGATGACTCCTGGGGCATTGGCTGCCCTTTGGGTTCCCTCGACCTCAGTGACTTTCTCTCTGTGTCCTCCCTTCTGGCTCCAGACCCCCGAGGACCCTGCTGGGCTTTCTGCCCTGCAGCCCGCAGCGGGGGGGACTCCTGCTTCTTGAAGGTGCCTTTGCTGTGACAGGGCCTTGGTCTCCGTTCACCAGGCGTGAGCGCGGGTCCAGGCCCAGACGGATGGGCTGTCGTGCCGGGGTGGGTGAGACTTTGGAGGTGTGCGTGCCTGTTCTGGAACTGTGTACAGACAGCCGTTGGAGGGCAGGGAGAGCGGGGAGGGGTGGACCCCCCTGCAGGCTTGGTGTGGGCAGGGCACTGGCCCTGCCCAGAGCGCCCGCTGATCCCGACTGAAGTCTTAGACTTGCGGCCTGTGGAGGCTGGGAAGAATCTTAAGAGGCCAGAAGTCCAGGGTGAGAGGGTGATCTGCTTGTGACATCTGTCACCCCGTTGACCACCAGGGGTGAAAGTGAAGGTGAAAGTTGCTCAGTCGTGTCTGACTCTTTGTGACCCCATAGACTATACAGTCCATGGAATTCTCCAGGCCAGAACACTGGAGTGAGGAGCCTTTCCCTTCTCCAGGGGATCTTCCCAACCCAGGGATCGAACCCAGGTCTCCCGCATTGCAGGCGGATTCTTTACCGGCTGAGCCACCGGGGACGCCCCAGGGAACTGAGACAAATCAGGGAGGCATCAGGGTTGATTCAGCAGAATTCCGTCCCCTTGGGGTACAGGCGGGAAATGGAGTCCCAGCGAGGGAAAGCCTCTTGTTCAGGGTCCTACATGGGCCCCTGAATCAAGGAATTCCTGTCCTGTGTTCTTTGCGACATAATGATATTGGTATTATTAAGTCTTTTTTTTTTTAGAAGCATTTTTAATTGGAGGATTAATTAAATTGGAAGCTTTACAACGTTGTGTTGGTTTCTGCCAGACAACACCGTGAACCAGCTGTAAATACATGTATGTTCCCTCCCTCTCGAACCTGCCTGCTGTTATCACGTTTCTGTCCTGAAGCCAGGCCTCTTAGGAGACACCCAGCAAGTGGAGGGGTGGTCAGGACACGTGTGGCCCTCAGGGGTATCAGACCCCTACCCCTACCCCAGGCGCGCTGTCCCGGGAGGGCAGAGGCATGAGGCCTCGGGGGGCTGCCCTGCTCCCAGGGCAGAGCGCGCGTGTCCGCTCTCGGGGTTCCAGCGTCCCTGACCGCTGCCTTCCTAACCCGCGGGGGTCTCAGCCCCGACCTTGGCCCGAGTGGCGGGCGTTCTGGCTTCTGGCCGCTGGGGGGCGCTCGGAGCCCTGCCTTTCTGTGGCTCTGGTTTCCTGGTGGGGGTCACGGTCTGTGGTGGAGGCCCCGTCGCCTGTGGTCCCTCTTCCCTCCTGGACTCCAGCCCTGGGCCCAGACATCTTTGGAAACTCTTGGAACCTGAGCCCCGGCCCTGGCTGGCCGGCGCACCCCCGGGCTCCCCGGGTCCCTGCCGTCGCGTGAGTCCAGTGAGGTCCTTGCTTGCGCAGGCGGCCACCTGGAGGCAAGTGAGCCAACGGCCAGAGCTGACGCGCGGCCGGCCCTGCCCAGCCGGTGGTCTGGGCTGGTTCTTTCAGCCCCGCGTCTCAGTTTTCTCGGTTGTAAAACAGGGAAAAGAATAGAATCTTCCACGCAGGCTGGTGAGAGTTAAGGAAAGAATTCATGGAAAGAGTGCCCGGCACGCTCACGAGTAGCAGAGTGTGGTGACAGCTGTCCACGCTCTCCCTGTGCTAAACTCAGCCCGTGTTTCCTTTGAGCCCGGCCGCATCTGCGAGGCGTGGGCATGCTCATCACGCCCACTTTGCAGCCCAGGAAACTGAGGTTCCGAGCGGTGGCGTCACCTGTCCAAGTACGCGCAGAGATTGAGAGGCTGCAGCCAGGACTCCGGCCCAGCCTGCTTCCCGCGTTCACGGGCTGGGAAGAACCGGACATGTGCTGCTTGGGCAGGGGTGATGGTGTGTGTGTGTGTGCGTGTGTTTCCTGACTCAGCTGAGCTAGGAGTCTTCCAAGTTTAAGGGCTGCTGAAGGGGAGAGGAGGACCCATTTCACAGAAGGGGAGGATGTGGTGGTGGTAGGGAATCTGCTCTGCTGCCCAGGGGCTCCTCTGTGGACAGTGGTGCCCGTCATGCCGCCCAGCAGCAGGCTCGGAGGGATGGCCTGTGCCAGGGTCACCGTGCACCCCTTCCATGCACTCCTGCAGGAGGGTTGGGGGGGCTGGGCGCTGACACCCAGCAGCAGGCTCTGTCCTCCCTCCCTCCACTGCCCACCCCTCAGGGGTGGGCCCCACTTCCTGCTCAACCCTCCTGGCCCACCTGGCACCCTGGCAGGACGGGACAGCCACGGGGGTTCTGTGAGGCATCAGGTGTGACTTCAGAGAAAAGCCCGTCTCAGTGGACATGGCTTGCACGCCAGGGGAAATCCTTGGTCTGTTCTTGGGTGAGCTGAGCATCCCTGGGTGGGCAGGGGAGAGCTTCATTCCACACTGGGCCAGGTCCCTTCATCTGCCCATCTTCAGGGATTGTGGGCTGGGGGCCGATGGCCTCTGAGGACTTCTTCCTTCCATACCTGGGGTGGTGGCATCTCTGGAGGAGGAAGGTCATCGGAGATCTCAGTAGAGGTGACAGAGCGCCTTGGAGTGGGTGAGAAGGTCTGTGAGAAGCCAGGACAGTCTCAGTGACTTACGGAGTCTGAAAAGTCCTTGGAGACAGTCTTGTTGGTGGCACCCTACCCATTGTCCAGATAGGCATACTGAGGCCTTGAGAAGGGGAGAGAGGCACTCAAGGTCCGTAGTGAGCTGCTAGAAGAACCAAGGCCGGGACACTTCCCACCATGTCATGCTGCCTTCTTGGCAGGGCTCTCTGGATGCTGCCTCTTCTGGGAAGCCTCCCTGGTTTCTTGGCAGGGCTGTGTGAATGCTGCCTCTTCTGGGAAGCCTCCCTGGTTTCATGACAGGGCTGTCTGGATGCTGCCTCTTCCAGGAAGTCTCCCTGGATTTCCCCTGTGCAGAGTTGGTTCCTTCTGTCTTAACGGTTCTCAAGGCCCTCTGTGCATGCCTGGCCACTTGGGCTTAGCACTTTGTGTGGTAACTGCTGATTAACCTTTTGGTCTCGCCGGCCAGTGGGGGTTTTCTTGAGGGCAGGGTGTGTGTCTGATTTATTTCTGCCTCCGCAGCCCTGAGCACAGGGCCTGGCGTGGAGTTGGTGGGGACTTGGTGTGCATGTGGGGTGAAAGCACGGGAGAGGGGAGAGGAGGAGGGGGGAGTGGGGAGCACCGCAGATGGGAGCAGAGGCTGAGGGGGGGCGGGAGGAGCCTGGACCTGGACTGGGCCCCTCTGTGGGCCTGGTTCCCGAGGGTTGGGGAGCTCTGACCTGTTTGCTGCCCCCCACCCCCCCACTGACCTGCTGGTTTCCTCTCCCTGCAGGAAGCATCCCCTGGGACCTGGAGAGCCCGCCAGCGTGCCTGCCTGTGGGGCCAGGGCCCGTCCGCGCCCTGCTGAGCCTGGAGGAGGCCGTGTGGGCCAGCTGTGGGCCCCGGGTGACCGTCCTGGATGCCACCAGCTTGCAGACTCAGGTACCGGCCCTGCCTCGAAGCTCATGGCCCCAGGGGGCCGTCTCCAGGCATCCTCTCCGCTGACCCATCTCACACCCTGCCAGGCACTGCCCTGGGCTCCCGGGGGCATCTCGGGGTCGTCAGGGTTTCCTGGGCCACATGGGGTCTGGGATCCCCGCTGGGCTGCCCCCTGCCCCCCGACACGTTCCGACAGGGCTGCCGAGAGGGGAAGTGTCCCCACCCCGCTGGGCAGTGGTCTCACTTCTCTGTTGTGTCTGCTGCTCCCCGGGGAGCTGGGGCTGGGATCCCTGTGCTCCCAGGGGTAGCCCGGACCCGGCTGTGGTGAGGGGGCAGCCGGTGTGGATGCCAGCTCTCAGGGCACCGGGCTCTTTAGCCAGTGTGGACCCCACAGGGAAGGGGCGCTCGGCCCCAGCTCGGCCGCTGTGATGCGGGCCTTGTCTCGGGGGTTCTTCCTGGCTCAGCCCGGACCCTCTCCTGTCAGTGCCCAATAGCCGTGCCCACCCCCTTTGCCACAGCCCAGGCTCCATCCTACATGGTATTTTGGTGACGATCCCTGTTACCTGATTTGCTTGGATTACCAGCTTGGCCACCAGGCCCGGGGGGAGCCTAAGCCTGAGCCTGACCCTGCTGCCTTCCCGCAAGGACCTTCTTTCCTCACCTACTTGGTCCTGCCCCAGCTTACTCAGCAGCCAGGCAGTCTGGACTGGATCCTGGATGACAGGTCCTGGTTTGGCAAATGGAGTCCTGAGCCCAGGGAGATGAGGGTGAGCCCCGAGACCCGGGGCAGAGCCTCAGGGCCCCACTGCTAACTCACCGTCTCTGTTGAAGCTTGAGGTTCAGCCTTCGCTCCGTGCCTTCCAGGCTCAGCCTTCCAGTCCTGGCCCTCATCTTCTGGGGCCTTGGGGGCCTTGTCTGAGCACAAGTTTTCCTGCCCCTTCCCCGGGGTCCCTTCGCCTCTGTGTGAGATGATGCTCGGGAGCCCCAGTCCTGGCCAGGGCCAGGGAGGTGTTTGGTTAGCGGCTCTTCTGGGCGCTGGAGAGGGAGGCGGGGGTGGGTTCTGCCTGCAGCACCTTGGACAGCGGCGAGAGGCTGCATTGTGGGCGGAACCAGAGGATTTGGGTGTGGAGCTGCCGTTGGTTTCTGAGAAGTGGGTGGGGGACTCACGGTGAAACCTGGCCTGCCCTCCCCTTTAGGGGCTGCTTGAACAGGCCCCCACCTTAGGCTTGCACCGTGGCACCAGGGGCCTTTGACCTCACTGCTGGGGCGGGCCTGGCAGAGGGGGCGGGCTCTGGGAGAGGCCTACCGGGAGGACACTGTGTTGCCCCTCCTCTGCTTCTGGGTTTCCTGGTGTTCCTTCTCCCTGGCGGATGGGTGGGAACAGGGAGCCCTGACTAGCTGCGGCCCCAGACCCCGTTCCCAGCCCTGCCCCGTCACTGCCTTCAGGGGCCTCTCACCTCCTCGACCTTCTGGGAGGAAGATGACCAGGGGAGCTGGCTCCCCAGGGCGCTCGGGGTCAGTGACCGGCCTGGGTCTCAAGGCATTTGGGAAGAAGGAGGCTGAGAACCCCCTGCTGTCCCCGTGCCAGGCCCAGCGTCTTCCTGGGTTTCTCCTGGGCCTGCAGAAACGGCACCCACTCCAGTGTTCTTGCCTGGAGAATCCCAGGGACAGGGGAGCCAGGTGGGCTGCCGTCTGTGGGGTCACACAGGGTTGGACACGACTGAAGCAACTTAGCAGCAGCAGCAGCAGGGGCCCAACTTAGGGCAGTGGTGGAGGGGAGGAGGCGCGGCCTGCCCCTGCGGGCCTCCAGTCTGGTGGGGAGGAGCCAGCCCTGCTCCTAGAGGCCTCTAGTCTGACGGGGGAGACACGGCCCAGCCCCGCCCTGGGGGCCCTCCAGCTTTCGGGAGGAGACCCAGCCCTGCCTTCTGTTCTCCATATGGGAAAAATGAGCCCCGAAACGTGAAGAAGCTGAGATGGGGGTGAGGATGGGGTGGGAAGGCGCAGGCGTTCAGAGCCCCGTTGGCCGGTGGCCATTCCCAGCACCGCCAGCAGGACAAAGGGAGGGAGAAGGCGGCCGGGGAAGGTGGGGGCAGGATGTGGGCTGAGAGCCGTCTGCAGGGAAGGGTCTTCCCAGGAAGGATCCAGAGGCTGGAGGACCCTGAGACCACAGGCCTGCGGGAGCAGAGTGGCTGCTGGTTGTTGGGGCTGGAGTGTAGGACAGCGCCTGGGGACTGGGGACCGCGGTGCCCCTACACGGTCCTTCCCAGCCCCTGAGGCTTCTGGGAGCGGGGGTTGGGAGGCGGCGTCACAGGCAGGGGCTCTGCTCTCATCCCCGCCATGCCCACCCCGGGCCTGCTGGGCACCCCACTCCCTGGGAGGCATGAGGCTTGTCAGCAGCCTGCGTTAGACGGGAGCCCCGCTCTGTCCCCGCGAGGCTGTGCACCCTCGGACAAGGCCCCGAGCCCTCCTGGACCTCAGTCACCTTCTCTGTGAAATGGGATGAAATCGTCCTGTGCAGAGTTACAGGAGGACTGGGTGGGAAGGTTGATGTAAAGGGCTGTTTCGCGCAGACCTGGCACATACTAAGTGCTGGATGGGCCTTGTTAGTGTTGTAACTGCCTAGCTTGCATCCTTCTTGCCGGATGTGTGGTTTGTTGGGGAAGTCAGCCGCTCCCTTGGAGTCACCAGTGTTGGTAGGGTGGGGTGTGTGTCCGCATCGCGGGTCTTCCATCCCCACGCTTCACTGGCTGGAAGGCCCCCTTCTGCCGACAGCCGTCCGAGGAGCTTGAGACAGATGGACTGAAGGAAAGACAGGGCCCAGGCGTGACCCTGCCCGCCCTCACCGGATCCCACCCCTCCCTCGCCAGCGGCCGGAGTGTTCTGCCCAGCCCCGTAGCTCGGCTCTGGCTGCCGTCCCCAGGACAGAGGGGCCACAAGGCTCCAGTGTGAGTCTGCAGTGATTTCAGATTGGTTTGGACCACCCACTTTTAAGGGGATCAGTGTGGCCGTTGGCCAGCTCTGCATACATGGGGGACATCGGGCGGGCCCTGGGTGGGGGAGGAATGGAGGAAGGGGCGGCTGAGGAGGCCCCGCGGCAGGGCGAGAGGGAGCCTGGACATGGAAGTTTGTGCGGGCGCGGGGCGCGCGGTTCGCCTTCAGCACACAGCGTCCTCCGCACAGTAAGGAGGAGACCGCCATGCGTGTTTCATAGAGCCTCGCTCCGCCGCCGCTCGAAGGGGAGCCCACCCACCTCCGCGCCGGGGCTCCGGGACGGCCATCTGGCTGCTGCTAGTGACCGCCCGACCCAGCCGGGGGCTCCGTGCACCGGCCAGAGGACTGGCCTCCGGGCCAGCCTGCCATCCAGACTGCCCTGGTCCCTGAGGCTCAGGCACGTCCTCACCGCGGGGCACACCTCTGCTCTGAGGGGCGACGTGTCAGACCCTCCCCCAGAACCAGGAGCCCCGTGGGGGCTGGAGATCCTCCACGCCAGGGGACCCGGGAGGGTCCTGGCGGCCCCAGATGTGGTTGCCCGGCTCTGGCCCGAATGTGAAGACATGGGGGCTTCATTCAGAGATTTTGTCAACACTGAGGCGCTTTGTGCAGTTTCTCCACCACCAGGAAGTAAAATAATAACCAACACACACTGAGTGCTTAGCACGGACCCGGCCTGGGGTTAAGCGTTTTACATGCCTTCGCCCACTTAATCCTCACACCACCCCGTGAGGTGAGTACTTGTATTATTCGTACTTTACCGGTAAGGAAACAGAGGCCCAGCGAGGTTCAGTGATTGCCCAAAGTCACACAGGCAGAAGGAGGCCGAGGTGGGATGGGAGCCCGGGCGTCCGACTCTGAGTCTGCTCTGAAGCCCCGGGTCAGCTGCGGGGGGCAGAGGGGCGGCCTTCCTGGGCCGCACCGTCCCCACAGTCTGTGCCGTGTGTAAGGCAGAGGTATCCGTTTAAGTACTGCGTTGGCCAAAAAGTTCGTTTGGGTTTTTCTGTAACCTCTTAACTGCTTTTTCCACCAACACATCCTTCTGGGCCAAGGATGTACCCTGTTCATTTCCTGGCGTCTGTCTGGCTCCGTAGCAGGTGCTCCGAGTCAGCAGTCACGGAAGACGGATAGAAGGTGTCCTGACTGGCAGGCCTTAGCGCAGAGAGAGGGCTGGAGGGGTGGGCTGGAGGGAGACCTCGTTTCAGGTCTTCAGGAGCTCAGAGCAGGCCCAGGGTGGTCAACGCCGGCCCAGGAAGAGGAGGCCCGGGGAGGAGAGAGGGATTCCAGACCAGTGAGAGGGGCGGGGCAGGGGAGGTCTGGGTGGGACCGGGGAGCAGGCCTGATGGACCCGGGGGCTTGGAGGCGGGGCGGGGGAGGGCGCGGCTCAGGCAGGCCTGGCCTTGGGGGGTGGGCACTCCTGGGAGCGGCCCTGGGCTGCCGTCCCCGTTAGGCCCGCTGGCCTCCGCGGCCACCCTGACCCTGCAGAGCCAGTGCCCGGCCTGTCTCTGGGCTTGCCACTCGCCCCCCAACTGCTTGTTCAGCCCCTTGATCCCCACGGAGGCCTCGGCGAGGCCTGTTAAATAATAATGTAGCTCACCAGGGCCTGTGTCAACACCGCATCCTCCATGTTCATTATCTCAATTGCCACCTTCAAAGTCTAATCCAGTCGTTGGGAGTTCATTTTAACTGATCGCTGGAGGGGACGCTGGCTGTGGGATGACGGTTGCATCTTAATTAAAAACAAAGAATGGGGACAGGAGGCCTGAAGCTCGTGGGGCGCCCACCGCCGAGCCTGTGTGGTCGGGGCACCGGGGCAGGGCGGGGGCCCCCCTCACCCCAGCTCAGGGGAAGGTGGCAGTCGAGATGGGCGGGGGCGCTGGAGCGGGGGCTGAGCTGTGAGTATGTTTCCTGCTGGGCCGCTTGTATGGAGGGGGACGCCCACTGGAGGGCGGGGGTCTCTGACCTCGCTCCCAGCTCCGCTGGCCCCTCTGCCGCCCTCTGAATGAGCCAGGCTCCTTCCCCCTGCCAGGCCTCTGCCTCCACTCTTCTCCTGCCTGGAGCAGGAACGCCATGCCTGCGGGCTCCTTCCCGTCCCCCAGCCTCAGCTCGGCGGCCACCTCCTGGGTGGGCCCTGCCCAATCTCCACCCTGGCCAGGGTCTGGACATGTCAGCGGCTTCACTGTCCTCAGGGGATTGGTCACAGTCTGCAGTTGTCTCCTAGATGGCTGTTGTCTCTCTGCACCCACCGAGCGGTGAACAGATGAAAACAGGGCAGGGCCTGGTCTTTTTTTATTTTTTATTTTTATTCGCAGGATCTTAGTTCCCTGATCAGGGATAGAACACATGCCTGCTGCATTGGGAGCGCAGAGTCCTAGGCACTGGGACCCCAGGAAAGTCCCATGGCCTGTCTTGTCCACCAGAGCTCCCCAGGGCTGGGTGCCGCACCAGCGTCTCAGTCAGTGCTGGTGGGAGTTTGCAAAACCACCCCCCGACCCAGGGCAGGTCGACAGGGCAGCTGCCCGCTGCCTTACATGTTCTTTTGGGGCCAAATGTTGAAAATATGGGTGAGAGGAGGCTTGGGGCTCTGGGGCCAGTTGGGAAAGCACCCTGGGAGGAGTTGGGCCTTGGAGGAAGTGGCCTCCCTCTGGGGAAGGCCACACTGGACGAGGCGGGAAGGAACCTGGGGAAGGGACTGGGCGGAGGGTCTGGAGGCGGGGACGGCTGTGTCCCTTCGACCTGCCCCTGTGCCAGCCAGCCTTGGCAGCTCCCCTTCTTCCCAGTCCCTCCTGGGTGCCATTGCAGCAAAAGAGGCCTGGGGTCGAGGCTCCCCCAGCCCTGCCTGCAAAGTGCTGGAACACAGGGCATGTTGTGCCCGGTTGGGCCCTGGGCCTGGCTCCTGCAGGGCTCTCGTGAGTGTTGATGGGGGCAGTCTCCCATTAGGCTCCGACCCCCCCACCCCCATAAGCCTGTCTGGACCTCCTCGTCCCCCCCCTTTCGTGTGCACTGGGTCACACCTTGTGACCTGCGGCCGCAGCACCAGCAGTGGGCCCCTCTCCCCCACAGCGCCTGACTTTTGGGGGACAGTCAGTGGGAGCTTAACCGGATGGAGACCCCGTGGGACAGGCCCACGTCTGGTAGGCTCCCACTGCCCGCCCCCCTCCACGTTCCTGGGGCTGGGAGCAGGCTGACATCACTCAGGTGAAGGGTTGTGAAAACAGCAGGCATTTCCTTTCCTTTTTTTAACTTCTTTTGGCCGTGCCACGTGGCCTGTGGGATCTTCCCCAGCTGGGGTTGTACCTACGCCCCTGCCTTGGAAGCACAGTCTGAGCCACTGGATGCCAGGGCGCCCAGGCGGAGGGCGTCTCTTAGGGAAGTAGGCTCCGTCTGGGGCGGGTCTGAGGGCATGGGTGGGCCGGACAGTCGGCCAGCTGCAGAGCTCCGCCCTGACCACGGAAGGCGCTTCCCCACGTGCATGCTGTCCGCACTCCGGCCTCCCCGGGGGCCCAGCGCTGCCTGTCTGCTTCCCCGGCACCTGGGTGCTGGCTGCTGGTACCAAGGCACGCCAGCAAAGAAACTTCTCTGGCTTCCTGGACACCAGCACCCGCCAGACTTCCCCCTGCCCATCCCCACACCCACCCACCTTCCCCACCCTTGATTTTCACGTTTACTGCCCAAACTTAGTTTGCATGTATTAGCTGTTGTAAATCTATCATAACAGTGCGACGCAGCATGAATAATGCATCACTGGGCTGTATTAGTTTTCTGTCTCCTATCTTATTTATGACATGAAACGAGTGGGAATTTGCAAAAGCGAAATTCAGGCGCAGGGCGTTTTGGGTAATGGTGTGCAAATTGGCGTGAGGGGCGGAAAGATTCACTAAGCCCACGGGTGTCCAGGGGGCCTCGAGGCCTGGACCCCTGGTGTTCAGGACGCTCAGGCTTTTGGGTCAGGGTCATGTTACTCTACAGAGTTGTCTCAGTTCAGCAGTTTTAATTGTTTTTTTTTAAATGTGTTTGTCATCGTTTATTGTTGTCATCCTGTTCTTTTTCCTTTAATTAAAAGTTGGCAGGTGAAACTTAAGAAATCGATTTTCTAAAGGTTGTGGGCACGTCCCCAGAGGCTCTAACACGAACAAGCTCCAAAGGAATGCAAGTGTTTCCTAGCAGCATGAAGGACTGAGGTTAGATGCTCAGAGGGACTTCCTTTCAGGACGCTTATGGAGAATGGAGTGTGGGCCTGGGCCTGGGCCTGGAGACCCTGCCCTGTGGGGGCTTCCTTCCTAGGAGGGCATCGAGGGGTCAGAAGGGGCGCCCGGCCGTGGCTGTGGCCTCTGCCCTCGGGTCTGGGGCTGTGGGGACCCACCTTGAGGATGCTGGGCGGGGCTCGGGGGGCTTAGGGGCCAGGGTCTGGCTCCCCTTCTTCTCACCAAGATCGCAGGGCTTTCTTCTAACAGTCTGTCTCCCCTTGTCCTGAAAGATTTAGGTTGAGGGAAGAATTTCATGGTTTAAAAAATGTAGTTTGAAGCTGTTGGCCAAGGGAACAGGTTCTAGGAAACCGCGGAGGGAGAAAAGGGAGACGGTGGAGGCAAGGCAGGATGGGGCGGCGATGATGGCGGGAGGGGCAGAGGGTGGCAGTGGGGTGGACGGCGGTTCTCTGCCCTCTGAGCCCTGTCCCCCAGCATCTCTGGCTGCCAGAGGCTGTCCCCCGGTCCCCAGAGGTTATTCTCCCCCCTGAGCCCTGCTGCATAATTAGGGGAGGAGACAGCGTAGCAGCGGTTATCCAGTCCCCTGGGATTTGGGGAAGACACGGTCAGCCGGGGATGGACCCACGGGATGCCAGGCCTCGGGCTGGGCCTTCGTACAGTGGGTATGGGACGCTTGGGCAGGAGGGATCACCCGGGAGAGATTAGGCTGGTGCCCGGTGTTGAGCGTGCATACGGTTGGCTGTGTGTTGGCCTTAGCAAACCTGGCTGTGGGGCTGCGGGAGGATCTGCCCAGTGGGAACCTTGAGACGCATTGCCTGCTGCCCCTGCTGTGGTCTCAGTAGGCTTAGACGGTGGGTCAGTGTGGATTCAGGAGCCAGGCTGGCTTGTTCCAGCCCCTGACTCCACGACCGATTGCCTCAGTTTCCCCACCTCTAAAATGGGGAGAATTATAGACCCTGCCTCACGACTCGGCATCGAGATGCACATAAAACTCCCAAGTCCTGCCCGGTGAGGCGTCAGCACGGGGCGGGGAGGGTGTCAGCCTTTGTTTTGTGGAGACTGCAGGACCTCCTCAGGGTCACAGGGACCCCCCAGGAGGTGGGGGGGTCCTGACCCGAGGGTCGAACCCGCATCTCCTGCACTTTCCTGCATTGTGGGCGGACTCTCCACCCGCCGAGCCGCTCAGGAAGCTCTGGTCCCCTGGCCCCCCAGTCGGCCCCTTGGGACGGGTCCGGCTTTGCCTCGGTCACGGTGCACCCTGACCTCTCAGGTGGCCCCCACGTCCAGGGTGTGGGTCTGCGCCTGGTCTGAGGCAGGACCCTCCCCGGGGCCTCGCCCCGCGTGGGAGGGCGGGATGCTGCCTGGCAGGGCCGGCTCACCTTCTCTGCCGAGCCCGGGGCCCCGGGGCCCAGGCTGTCCTGAGCGGGGTCCCCGTGGGTGCTGAGCGCGTGCCTGTGAAGGGGGCCTGGACTAGCGCCGTGTGGGCTTGGGCAGGGTGGGCGGGTGCAGTGCCACCCGCCCCTCGGAGCTGGGATCAAAGCCAGGCCTCCATGGCGGACCTTTCTGGAACACAGCTTCCTCACACCTCGCCCTGCTCCGGCCTGAGCACCCTGGCTCCCTCTGCCCCGGCCGCTCCAGCCCCTCAGCTCCAGACTCCACGCCCGACCCTGGGCTCCGGCAGCGGCCCACCCTCATGGGCCGGCCCCCTGTGAGGCTGTGGTGAGGGGGTCCCCTCCCGCTCCCCGTGGGTTAAGGCTGATGGAGTCTCACCCAGAGGCTGGTCCAGGCTCTCAGTGAGGAGGCGCCCACGGAACCTTTGCAGTGGTTGTCCGATTGAGTTCCGCCCAGTCGCATCCCGCTCTTTGTGACGCACTGGTCACCTCAGTGCCTCCCTTCTCACTGTGAGGAAACTAGGGCAGCAGGAGGTGGAGCTGGGCCCCGGACCCGAGGGCCTGGTCCTGCGCCCCTGGCCTCACCGCGTCTCGCAGGCAGGAGACAGTGACAGACACGCTCCGGCCGCGGCGACGTCCCAGCGGAGGCGGGTCAGGCTGTGTGCTCAGCCCCGCTGCCTCCAGGACGGTGGCTCCTCCTCTGAGTCCTGGTGTGGCCTCCCCGTCTGACCGTCTGACCGGAGGCTCTGCGGTCCCACCTCCCCTCGGGCGGCGAGGGCGCCCAGACGTGCCAGGTGCCAACTGCATATGTGGCGTCTTCTGCTCGGTCTTCACCTGGTCCCCAGC
Organism: Giraffa tippelskirchi; assembly: GCF_054371585.1. Classification (NCBI taxonomy): domain Eukaryota; kingdom Metazoa; phylum Chordata; class Mammalia; order Artiodactyla; family Giraffidae; genus Giraffa; species Giraffa tippelskirchi. The sequence continues at coordinate 191,282,669 of NC_137277.1, read as the reverse complement.
TCCCTCCTCTACGCTGCGCCCACTGGCTTCTATAATTGAAGAGAACAAAAGGAAATTAAATAGGACTAATGAGCAGAATGTCGGTAGCTCCTGCTCTGAGACGTTTTCTAGCCAAATGCACAGGTGGATTTCAGCTCGGGTTAGTGGTGTTTGGTTTGTTTGGTTTTGTTCATTACCGCTGTTGTTTATTTTCTCGTTTTCACTGTGATTTGTCACAGGACGTTGACGTTGAGTTTTGTTTATAAAGACAGAGCGTTGGTATGGCGGCGGCGGGACAGGCCTCCCTGCTGATGGCACTTCCCGTGGGCCCCGCTCTCGCGTGGCCGTGGTGGCAAAGGGAGTCTGCACCCGCCTCCTTGTGTACTCAGTGATGAAGGCACTTGTTGCAGGAATTTTTAACTTTGGAGGGTGAGTGGCTTACAGACTCTTTGGAGATGTTGGCAAAAACTATTGATCATCTTTCTAGAAAAATGTACCAAACACACCAAATTTCTGCCCAGTCAATTCAAAAACAGCTTGTTGAAGACAGGTTTGGGACTGGCTATAGGTCTTGGGGCAGGGATGTTGTCCATCAGTCTATCCCTTCTAGGTTCCCTGGGTGGCTCTGAGCCAGAAGTCTCTTGTTACAGAAGAATGGCCTCATCCCCACTTTACAGATGAGTAAACTGAGGCCCAGAGGCTTTAACGGACTTGCTGGTAAAAGGCAGAGGTGGAGGCACGTCTTAAGCCTCCCTCCCAGCACATGATCCTTGGTCTTGACCAGGTCAGGTTCCGGAGGCAGAGTGTTAAGCTTTGGACGGAGCCCCCCAAAGGTGTCTGTCCATGGAGGTCAGGTGTATGCTCTGGAGTCCTGTAAATGGGTAACCAACTGTCCCATTTTGTCCAGACAAGGAGTTAGACTCCCAGTGCTACAACTGGGGCCTCTCTGGGCAAACTAGGGTGAGTGTGGCACCCTAAGTTGGAATCCTGGCTTTCCCCCCAGATTTTCCAAGTGCTGCACCTCTGTGAATGGCACTCAGCCTCTCCATTTGTTTTTTCAGCTGTGAAGTGCTGGGCGGCATCAGGCAGATCGGGGAAGGGCGTTGTGTGCTAATGCACACAGTGCAGCGGCTCGGACGGGACCTCTGGTCTCAGTCCCCGGCGGCCCTGGCTGGCTGAGTTGACCCCACAGCTTTCTCAGAGCCTCAGACCTGCCTGTTAGGAGAGGCTGGCGGGTGGGGACCTCCTCCCAGGTTTTGGGGGCACGGAGCGGAGGCAGAGTTGGGGAGGTGCTGGTGAGTTCTGTGGGTGGTCTCTGGGCCCATGACCCAACCTCCTAGGCGATTGGGGACCGGGAGGCAAGGGCCCCTTCAGGCCCACGCCCTGCGGGGCGCTCGGCAGGAGGGTGTCGGGGGCACGCCCGCCCCACGCCCCCGCTCTGCCCCTGCCCGGCGGGTTGTCTGGGCTCACCCTGTCCCCTCCTGGGTTCTTTCCCTCTTCTTTCATGAAGACCTCCGGGAAGATGAAATACTCCGCATGGCATGGACAAGGCCTGGTATACAGTAGGCGCTCAGTGGGCAGTAGCTTTGCCGGCCTCCTGCTGTTTCCTCCGAAGCTTCCGGCCCCCAGAGGCCCCAGCCCCCCTTCCCGGCTCTGCGGCGTGATCTCAGCCCTAACGACTGGGAGTGCTGAGCTGCTCACCCTGGGAATTGACGGAAACAGGCGCAGCCGTGTCACCTGGAGGCGCATAAATCGTGCAGGATGCGGTTGGGCTGTGTCAGCCCTGTCTGGGGTGGGATCGCTCACCTGAGACCCTCCGAGCAGCGGTCTGCAGCGGGACCGCCCTGTGGCCGCAGGGAGAGGGCGAGGGGCCCAGGCCCCGTGGGCGGCCGCGCGACCCCGGCTTCGTCCCCGCTGCCTGCCAGCTCCTTGCCGCAGCCCCAGGCGTGGGGCGCTCACGGCCCGCCGGCCGTGTCCCGTGAACCACCCGGCACCCAAGGCAGGTCCTCCCAGCTCCATGACAATCGAGAAAGGAGCCGCGAGGCAGCCCCAGGCCCTTCCCTCCAGCTGCCAGCCTTTTTTTTTTTAATAACTCCCCCCACCCCCCCACAGCTTTTATTTTTCAATTTTTATCAGAGAATAATTGCTTTACAATATCGTGCTGACTCCTGCCACACAGCAACATGAATCAGCCTCGGTGGTACACTTGTCCCCGTCGTCTGGAACCTCCTCCCCCACCTCCCACATCACCCCACTCCTCCAGGTGGTCCCAGCGCTGGGCTCAGCACCCCCGCCCCGTCACACGGCAAACTCCCGCTGGCCGCCTCGTTTACGTGCGGCAGCGTGTGTGTTCCCACGTCTCAATACGCTTCACCCTCTCCTTTCACCGCTGTGTCCACAAGTCCATTCTCTATGTCTGCGTCTCCTCTGCCGCCCTGCAAATAGTTTCATCAGTACCATCTTTCTAGATCCCATACACATGCATTGACACGCATCATTTGTCTTTCTCTTTCTGACGCGTGTACCCCATATCATACACAAACACACACGCTGTTTGGGGCTAAATCCTTTAGAAGCCACTTGCAGACGTCTTTACCCTTCACACTGAATACTTCAGCTGGGCCCTCTTACCTAACTTCAAAAGCTTTATCGTGCCCAGAAGTTCACATCAGTCTACCGTCCAGGGACCCATTTCCCCAGTTTGTCCCCCAAGTACCTTTCATGGCCACTCCCCCTCGCCGCCTCCAGCACCCAGCTGGGAATCACATGTTGCATCTGATGGTGGTATTTCTTTTGCCTCCTTTTATTTTTAAAATAACTTTCTGTGTTTATTTACTTTTGGCTGCACTGGATCTTCGTTGCTGTGTGTGGGCTTTTCTCTAGTTGTGGGGGCGGGGGTGCGGCGGTGGGCGGGCATCTCATCACGGCGGCGTCTCTGGTTGCTGACCGCGGGCTCTGGGGCGCTGGCTCGGTAGTTGAGGCTCCCGGGCTTCAGAGCACAGGCTCAGTAGTTGAGGCTCACGGGCTTGGTTGCTCTGAAGCATGTGGGACCTTCCCGAATCAAGGATCGAACCTGTGTCTCCTGCATCGGCAGGCGGAGTCTTCACTCCTGAGCCACCAGGGAAGCCCTCCCCTCCTTTTAATCTAGGATAACTCCCCGCCTTTTTCTGGGTGTGGGGTCTCCACGAGAGTGACTTTTCTGAGAAGTCCAAGCCGGTGTCTCGTCCCACCAGCTGGAGTTGCCCCACTCTTCTGTCCTGATGAAGTGGGGGCGTCTGGCCCGATTCGGTGCAGGGCTTTCCTGTCACATTGCTAGGAGGCAGGGAGGGTGTAGGCTGGTCCCATCCTTGGTCGCTTGGTTAAGGTGGGCTCTGCCAGCCCTCCCGGTCACCAAGTTACCAGCTTCCCTTTGAAGTTACTGTGGGTAATTCTTGCAAAAATGGGAGAATATCCTGTTCCTCAGCGAATTTTCACTGCAAACTTTTATTTAAAGAGGATTGTCCTTCACCCCCACGTAACTATCCTCCTAGACTACCACTTCAAATGCACCGATTATTTTTAAGGCCCAGTGAGCTATCACCAGGACCACTGTTGCTATTTTTGATGCTCAGATGGTCTCAGATTCGGCCATAAGGAGCCCCTTGGGCTGGCTCCTGGCTCCTTTGGATGCTTCCCATCACTCTTTGGTCACCCCCTGGCTTTCTGCCTCCGGAGACGCTCTTCGCTCACCTGGCACTTCCCCTGCCCCAAGCACTGTTTCTCCAGGGCGCCCCGCATGCCTCCCTTTCATGTGGGATGGTATTTAGAAACCCAGAAGGGGTGTGCTCACTGCTGTTGGGGTGTCATTGCTTCCAGACACTGTCAGCGCACAGGGCCGGGGAGAAAACTCTCAGGTTCATACTGATACCTCTGACTCAAACCCAAGGTCACAGAGCTCTCCTGCCGCCTCTCACGCTACACTTGACTCTTGCTGTTTACCCCCTCTCTCTCTGTCTGTGTCGTTTAGTTGAGTCCGACTTTTTGTGACCCCTTGGACTGTAGCCCGCCAGGCTCCTCTGTCCATGGGATTCTCCAGGCAAGAACACTGGAGTGGGTTGCCGTTCCTCCTTCAGGGGATCTTCCCGACCCAGGGATCGAACCCGCATCTCTTGCATCTCCTGCACTGGCAGGCAGGTTCTTTGCCACTGCCGCCAGCTGGGCAGCTCTGCTGTTTACCCTGGCTCCTAATATAAAGTCACACCACATAGTTTCAGAATCAGTGTGCCAGTTCCATCACCACCACCACCAAGCCTACTTAGTAGAATTCAGGGTTTCTTTGTGGATCTTCTTGTCCTTAAACAAGGACTGATGTTGTGTAGTCAGAGGGCCGAGTTCCCAACCTACTTGAATGGATTCTTTTCTGTGTGGGTGTGACCATGTTCCAATAAAAGTAGATTCACCAAAACAGGTGTCAGGCTGGTATGGCCCGAGGGCCGCTGTGTGCAGACTTCTGATCCAGACTCATCCTAACAGAGCAGCTCCCAGTGCCAGGGAGGCAGCCAGTAAATAGCCTGGAACCTAGGGGCCCCGTGGGCAGGAAGCGCTGGGCCTCCTGGGGCTCAGAGAGGGGCATGACTGGGCTGGTTGCACAGTTGGGCCAGGGACCTTCTTCAGGGACAACGGGGGTAGAGGCCTCTTAGACAGTAAGGTAGCGCCCCACTTCTGGGCCCCCCAGACTGGCCAGGAATTGGAGGAGGGGTCCAGAGGTGAGAATGGGGAGCCACGGCCCAGAATCAGGGTGCCAGGTGGGTAGTGTTTCATCCAGCCTTGGATGATGGCCTGGCTGCCTCCCGGGCAAGGATTTCTGAGCTCCTGTCTCCAAACACCCCATGTTTGGGAAACAAAATGAGATGCATGCTTCCCAGCACTGAGCCGCTGCTCCCACCCAGGGTTGCTGCACTCAGCACCCTCAGCCCCCTGGGGACCCACGAGGCCAGGGTGCCACCCATCCCTGCCCCATGTGCCCAGGAGGCCCAGCCGGTGCACCCAGACCTAGCTTCCCCCAGCAGGCTCCTGGTGAGGGGAGGGGTCCTGGGCAGGGCAGAGATGACTGAGGAGTGAGGGGCTGGGGCTGGAGCTGCCGGTGCTCATACCCATCTCTGCCCTCACCCCCCGCCCCCGCCCTGCCTCGCCATTGGACTTGGCAGGTTTGCACAGGCCTCGGGCAAAGCCCTTTGGGCCTGGAGACAGACTTGTTACGCCTCTGGAGAAATGAGCCTGGATTTCCGCTGCTGACTTCTCTTTTAATTAGATTCCGACAGCAGCATGCAGGGCTGACTGGCTGCAAAGTTGGGGCAGCTTTCCGTGGGCCCAGGTCTCTCTGTGCTTGCAGTGCAGTCTGGCTTTTTCGCAGTCAGGAAATGCTTCTGACCTCCTTGAGGAGCCAGGCAGGAATCTTGCAGCACACGTGTGAGCACGCACACACCTTCCTGTTGTGCCGGTGTGTCAGTGTGTGCATGCCGGTTTCTGGAGGAGTCTGCAGACAGAGCCCACTGGCGGCCCCTTCCGTCCCGCTGCCCTGTCCGTCCGTCGGCTGCCCCTCTAGGTGGCACTGTGGCTCTGGCTGCAGGGTCTAATCTGCGATGGCGCTCCTGGTGCCTCAGCCGGCGGAGGGGGTGTCCTGTTGGAACCATGTGCTCCGCCTGGGTCTGGGCCTTCAGGAAAGCTGAGTGCAGGCTGCTGCAGGAAGATAACCCCCGACCCCACCACCGAAAGGGGTTCCTTCTTTGAAGAGGAGCTCCTCTAGAGAAAGGAGCTTCCGGCCAGCGCTGCCGGGGCTGAGTGAGAGGCCAGAGACGTGGACGTTCCCCTCCTTGCCCTCAAGAACATCCGTTGGACGAAGGAGGCTGTATTAAGAACTGGGTTTGTGCTAAACCCTCCTTCACCCAGAAGTCCCTATAACCCTTATAACAACCTCCACCTACAAATGGGGAGATGGAGGCCCCAGCTGGGGAAGTTACTGAGGAAATAAGATTTAACAGCAGGTCTGATTCCACGCCCATGTTCTAGCCAACATCTCCTGGAGTCGTGGGCTTCCACCCAAGATCTGTTCTTTATAGGGAAAAAAAAAGGAAAAAACAGAAAGGAGGAAGGTCACCAGGTTCTGCCCTGGAATAATCCTCACTGTGCAGGCTTCACCTCTCCTGCCCCGCCCCCTCCCCCCTCTCCCCTCCCCCCTCTTCCCCTCTCCCGCCCCTTCCCCTCCCCTCCCCTCCCCTCCCCCCTCCCCTCCCCCCTCCCCTCCCCCTCTCCCCTTCTCCTCCCCCCCACCTCTTCCCCTCCCCTCCCCTGGTTTTGGAGATGGCCTCTTTTGTTTCTTTTTGTAATAACTGCTATGACATTCATGCTTTTCTATGTTTATCACCCAGTCTCTGTAAACGATAACATGATATTGAGTAGATGTACGGTCCACTGGGTGGATTTGCCAGAGTTACCTGACTGTCCCTAGTGGTCGGGCATCTGTCTAGTCTGCTGTGCTGGGGGTTTTTGTTTAAGTAACAACTCAGTATCGTAGCTGGATTTCAAGCATCCATCCATTTGCTCTTTGATCAAATTTTACCGTGTGCTGAGCTCTCTGCCGGGCACGCTGAAGGGCCTGAGGCTCAGTGTCTGTCCTTGGAGTCCATGGGCCAGCGTGGGAGAGAGCCAAGCGTGGCCAGAGTGGAATACATGGCGCCAGGCTGGAAGATGGCAGGCAGAAGGCCAGGGCCAGGGCGCCCGGGTGGGCCTCGTGGAGGCCAAGTCTTCAGGTGCGGAAAAGCTGTTCCAGGAGGGCAGGCCGGCCATCGTGAGGGCAGTGATGTGGCTGCAGAGTGCGTCTGAGCAGCCTTCGGGCCCGGGCTTTGGTTGGACAGGGAAGGTGGGGGTTAGGGCAGAGCTGGGCCTGAAATGCTGAGCCAGGGAACTTGGACTTTCTCCTGAACTGGATGGGAAGCTGGGCGTTTATCTCCTTGCTCTGTAAGAGTTATCTTTTTAAGATAAAAATTTTATATGCACCTGTAAAAAAAAAATCTAATAGCATGGAAAGGTCGATCTGGAAATGCCCTTCCCACCCGCCATCTCCCCATCTCCAGTCCTGCTTCCTGAAATACTTTCAGCTGTCCTGTTTTTAAACCATCAGGTACTTCCCTTGTGACTCTTAATTGTCTGCGCCACTGTTTCTGGATTTACCAAGTTTTGGACACGTGTCTTGTCTCCCTGCGGTGAAGATGAGGTGCCGGCTCTCACCACCCGCCTCCCTCCCCAGCAGTTCCGCTCTGTTGGTGCCTTTGTTCTTGTTGTTGTTCAGTTGCTCACTTGTGTCCGACTCTTTGTGACCCCACGGACTGCAGCACACCAGGTCTCCCCGTCTTTCAGCATCTCCTGGAGTTTGCTGAAACTCATGTCCATCGAGTCAGTGATGCCGTCCAACCACCTCATCCTCTGTCGTCCCCTCTCCTCCCACCTTCAATCTTTCCCAGCACCAGGGTCCTTTCCAATGAGTTGGCTCTTCACATCAGGTGGCCAAAGTATTGAAGCTTCAGCTTCAATCCTTCCAATGAATATTGAGGGTTGATTTCCTTTAGGATGGACTGGTTGGATCTCCTTGCTGTCCAACGGACTCTCAAGAGTCTTTTCCAGCGTCACAGTTAGAAGGCATCAATTCTTCCTTCTGTGCCTTTGTACCTTTGGATCATGTGCGTCAGCTGCCGGTCCCCTTCCGTACACCTGCCGCCCCGTCCTTCCCTTGTGTCACGGTAGAGCCTGGTGTGCGCTTGTCTTTCTCTGTTCCTCCTTCAGTGCTCTCACGCGAGCTGGGCCACCTCAGAAGTATTGACTCCCCAGGGATCCACAGACACAACACACCTGGGTCCCCCCGCCAGTTGTTAAGTGTTTACCAGCACGTGGGCGTGGGGCTCCCGAGTCCCCCCGCTCTGACCTGGGCGCGGGGCTCCCGAGTCCCCCCACTCTGACCCGGGCGTGGGGCTCCCCAGTCCTCCCCTCTGACCCGGGCGCGGGGCTCCCGAGTCCCCCCGCTCTGACCCGGGCACGGGGTTCCCGAGTCCTACCCTTTGACCCGGGCGCGGGGCTCCCGAGTCCCCCCACTCTGACCCGGGTTCAGGGTTGGGTGAGCCTGGCCCAGGGCTCCCAAGTCCCCCTGCTCTGACCTGGGTTCGGGGTTGGGTGAGCCTGGCCCAGGGCTCCCAAGTCCCCCCGCTCTGACCTGGGTTCGGGGTTGGGTGAGCGTGGCCTGGGGCTTCTGGGGTCCCCCTGCTCTGACCCAGGTTCGGGGTTGGGTGAGCTTGGCCTGGGGCTTCTGGAGTCCCCCTGCTCTGACCCGGGTTTGGGGTTGGGTGAGCTTGGCCCGGGGCTCCCAAGTCCCCCCGCTCTGACCTGGGTTCGGAGTTGGGTGAGCCTGGCCCAGGGCTCCCAAGTCCCCCCGCTCTGACCTGGGTTCGGGGTTGGGTGAGCCTGGCCCAGGGCTCCCAAGTCCCGTCCCTCTGACCCGGGCACCGGGCTCCCGAGTCCCCCCACTCTGACCCGGGTTCAGGGTTGGGTGAGCTTGGCCCGGGGCTTCTGGGGTCCCCCCGCTCTGACCCAAGTTCGGGGTTGGGTGAGCTTGGCCCGGGGCTTCTGGGGTCCCCCCGCTCTGACCCGGCTTCGGGGTTGGGTGAGCTTGGCCCGGGGCTTCTGGGGTCCCCCCGCTCTGACCCAAGTTCGGGGTTGGGTGAGCTTGGCCCGGGGCTTCTGAGGTCCCCCTGCTCTGACCCGGGTTTGGGCGGAGGCGGGTGAGCTTGGCCCCCAGAGGAGCGGCCGGCCCGTCACGGACAGCCCTCCTCCTGCGCTGCAGCAGAGCTTCGAGGCGCACCAGGACGAAGCCGTGAGCGTGACCCACATGGTGAAGGCAGGCAGCGGCGTCTGGATGGCCTTCTCCTCCGGCTCCTCCATCCGCCTCTTCCACACCGAGACACTGGAGCATCTGCAGGAGATCAACATCGCCACCAGGACCACCTTCCTGCTGCCAGGTGAGACCCTGCCGTCCCAGGCGGGGGCTGCGGACGGGGGAGCAGGCACAGGGGAAGCGGCTTCCAAGCCGGGCCAGCTCGTCTCGTGAGCCCTCGAGGCAGCCTTTGGTCGGCCTTGAGAACCGGGCCCCCCAGAGGAAGCAGCTGGCTGAGGGTTCGAACCCAGGCCTGCCCTCCGGAAGCCCTTCTGGCCGTCCCCGAGGCACAGCAGGCCGGGGCCCCCGTGGAGGCAGGCTCCAAGCTTGGGGACTCCCGTGAGTCAGGTTGTGAACAGGCCACGTTGGGCAGGAGGTTGGGCCCACCTGTACCTGCCACTCCTCCAACCCAATTCTGCCTCAAATCCCCTTCAGAATAAGCAAAGGGAAAGAGAGAAGGCCAAATATGGACCTCTTTCCTTAGAGGTCTGTAAAGAAAGGCAGGTGTCCCTCTGAATTTGCCATCAGGTTCTGGGTCAAGGGGAGGGTGAAGGCCCTGGACATCCTCTGCTTGGGGCTGGTGCTTCCTCCTGCAGGGCTGTTTGTGGGACCCACGGAAAGGGTTACCTCTGGGCGCACCTGGCACCCTGCCCCCTGCCCAGAGTCTGCCGAGGCCTCCGTGGAAGTGGCCACAGGCCTCGCCGTTAGTGCTGAGCCCTGTGAGCTGTGCTGGGAGCCAGGACAGACATATGCTCAGGGCCCATCGCTGCCCCCAGCCGGCTTGAGAGCAGCCCTCAGGGCCAGCAGGCCTCAGCTTGACTTGCCCCCGAGCTTCCACCAGACAGACTGACCCGGAGCTGGTCTGGGAGGTTGCAGGCTGGGCTGGGGCAGCAGGGGGAAGGACCCCAGGGCCAGGGAAACAGCAGGCGTGGCGGGCTGGCCCGGGAGCTGATGGTGACAAGGACTCTGCAGATGGCCACCGCAGAGGCCGGGAGTGGCCTGTGCTGAGCCGGGGGCCAGATCTCCCTGCCCGATGAGGCTGGGCAGAGGGCAGTCAACGCCAGCCAGCACCTCAGAGGCCACAGCGGCCTCTGTTCCACCCCAGAGGCCGGATCCCTAACTCCACACAGGGTGCCCAGCGATCACCCTGGCTCCTGCTTCCCCTCAGCCAGTCTCACGGCCAGTCCTCGAGTCCAGACTGGTGGCCGTAGCAGGGGATGGTTACCAACAACACGATCAACAGCGACAGCGACTGTACCAAGTGGCTGCACTCTGCCAGGAGCCCTGCAGTGAGCTGGGCGCTGAGGGCTTTACGTAATCGGGACCTTACTGTCCCCATTTTACAGATGCAGAAACTGAGGTTTGTTCGGCAGGGTAAAGTGGCTATCCCGTGGCTGCACAGCCAGAGACAGGACCGGGAGTCACGTCAGGTTGGACTCAGTTCAGAGCCTCGCCACCTGTAACAGGGGAAGAGGTGGTTGCAGAGGTGGTCAGGGTTCCGGCTCGGCCACTGTGGGCTCATAGCAGGTCTGTCTGCCTTCCGGAGCCTCTGGTCCCTCTGTGGAGTGGGCAGTGGTTCCTGACTCCAGGTAAATACTGGGTCATCCCTGAGGAAAACAAACGCCTTCCTAACCTGCCCCCAGAGTGTGGGGTGAGGGCTTGGGGGGCGTTTGCTATGGGCCCTCCCGCCCTTCCTCCTTTCCTTTTTCTATTTTTTAGCTTCAGTTTCATTGTCTCTCATAGTGTTTAGCCATTATATGAGGTAAACCTATTTTAATTACAGTAAAAATTTCTCAGTATCACAGAAATATTTCCACATTTGTGCTGATAGCTAAATTATTTCACGTTAGTGGAACAATGGGAAAAAATGGATAACCTTATGGGCCTTTTTCATCTTCTCAATAAAGTCTGGGCGGGTGGAGCAAAGTAGAGAAAGAGTCAAGTTAGTCCAGCGGTCGGGGGCAGGCTTTGTGGACTGACCTGCTGCAGGCAGAAAACCAGCAGCTCCTACAGCACAACTGCCACCTGCCTGTGGGTTTAAAACGCGTCTTCAAGTCCAGTGACTGACTTGTTCCTTAGCAGTTACAGTTACCCTTAAAAAAGAACTTCCCTGGTGGCTCAGACGGTAGAAAATGTGTCTGCAATGCAGGAGACCCAGTTTCCATCCCGAGGTCAGGAAGGTCTCTTGGAGAAGGGAATGGCAACCCACTCCAGTATTCTTGCTGGGAAGTCCCATGGACAGAAAAGCCTGACTGGCTACAGTCCGTGGGGTCGCGGTGAGGCGGACACGACTGAGCGACTAACACGCTTTCAACACACTTAAAGAAGAAAGGGCGATCGTGATCATGAGGATGATTGCAGGACAGGTAACCGGAGTCCCCGGAGGTTAAACGACCGGCTTCAGGTCACTCTGCTAAGGGACCCAGAGCCAGGACCTGGGTCACAGCCGTCTCACGGGCTAACCGGGCGGCCTCCCACTTCTCCAGCTTCTGTTTCCCCATCTGTACGACGAGGGCCTGAGATCGGAGCTGAGCTCGTGGGGCCAGATAAGAGCCCAGAGTCAGACAGGCCCCGCCAGAATCCTGCCTTTGCCAGCTTCCAGCTGCGTGACCAGGCGCTCCAGCCCCACCTCTCAGGGCAGCCGCGGGTCTTCACCTGAGACGGTGAGGACAGCGCCCCAGGGTCCCTGGGAGTTACTGCCCTGGGCCTCCCCCCGGGCCTGACCTTTCCTAACACTGGGAGCTGCAGGTGTCACAGCCCCAGGTCCTGCCGGCCGAGAGGCCCCAAGCCCAAGAGGAGCCAGCCCTGGGGGAAGGGGGCCTTCAGATCCACCCCACACTGTGTCCTGACGGAGGAACCGAGCAGGATTCTTAAATTCTTTATTAGAGATATTTTAAAAAGGCTTTTAGGGAATTTTTTTCTTCCCCCACGCCACCAAATGAAATAATCGCATAATTACTAATGAATTTGTTCCTCCTCTAAGTGTGGATTTTTTTAAGGGCGTGTTAAAAATTCATCGCACTGCCTTCCTGGCACCCTTTCCTCCATTCGCCTCCCCGACTGGTATTAATGCAGTTTTGAACCTAAACTCCCTCCTCCTCTTAACTAGACAGGTCATTAATAAAATGTTCTCCGAGAGCCTGAGCTTTTTAAAGTTGTATATCTCCAGATAGATGGCTTGGGTGAGTTGAGCACTGCCGCATTAAGTCTCTGTGATAAAATATTTATCCACCATTAGACTTTTTCTTCCCCCCTTTCGGACTGTTTGTGAAGTGCCTCACTCTTTTCCTCGAGGCAAAGCGGGAGGAGGAAGGGCCCGGAACCCGGTCTGCAGATGAAGTCATTTCTCCATTCCGGCGCCTCTTGCGGTTGCTCTCCACCTCCCTCTCATTTGCCGGGTTTCTGTGGTCCGGGGGTCTCAGGGGAGGGAAGGGCATCAGGAGATGGTCCCTTGCTGGTCCTGAGGTCCCTGGGGCCCTGGAGAAGGAGGGGAGGCGTGTAGGATGTAGGAGGCATGTAGGATGGGGACATCTGCCACTGCTCCTCCTCTTGGCTTTGACTATTTTTGTGGATTTCTGGCTCTAATGGAGCTGAACTTAAAACATTCGAGTCTAGGTCCTTTTAATAATCACATTTTCCTAATAGCCTCCACTTATTGATTGTATATTGTGGGCTAAGAGCTGTGCTCAACTGTGTGTATAGTGTGTGGGTATGTGTGTGTGTATTTATACATACACAGTGTGTATTATATACACATATAAAATTTCTAATAATCATAAAATTGAGCAGGGGATGTTTGCTGGGTGATGGCAGAAAGCGGCCTGTGGCTCCGCGCAGCTGGTAGGAGGCGTCGGCGCCCACACCCTTGCTCACGTCTCTGCCCTCAGTCGTTCAGCCTGTCACTTAATCACAGGTCCTTTTAACAAGTATTTACTGAGCTGCACTCGATTTACACTATTATAGAAGTCGCAGGTGTGCAACGTAGCGATGCCCAGTTTTGACAGGTCGTGGGCCTTCCACAGGTACTGTGAAATACTGCCTCTATTCCGTGAGCTGTGCAGTATATCCTTGCAGTGTACTTACTTGATTCCCAGCACTTCGCACCTTCCAATCGCCCACCTCTCTCCCGCCGCTCCCGCCTTCCCTCTCCCCACTGGTAACCACTAGTCTGTTCGCTGGATCTGAGTTTGCAGATCCTCTTCAGGTGTCTGCCAGGAGCCAGGGTATTTGATCAGCGAGGTGGGGAATCAATTTTGACACACAGATAAGCTGCCTGCCCTCAGGAAGCTTATATCTGGGGAGGCAAACAGTACATGAGCAGAGAGAACACAGAGGAATTACAGAGCTTGAGCCACGGAGAGAAGACGGGGCGGGCGCGCAGCCCGGGCCTCCTGTGCTTCCTGAGTCCCGAGGGCTGGGGCGCCTGCTGTCGGACGTCCTAGGAGCCGGTCCTGGTGGTGGGGGGCCCACACTCTCCGAATTGATGCGGGTGCAGAGAAGACTCCCAGCTCCCCCCGGCGCACCAGCTTCCTTCCCCCGCTCTGGTTTGCATTTGCACATGGAATCAACACTACTAATGTGACCTGTGGGACCTGCATCCTACCGCTGGACTCCTACCTCCCACTGCCTGCCGACAGCTCCACTCGGGTGTCTAATGTGCGTCTCAGACAGCATCCAGTCCTGAACTTGGACGTCCACCCCAGCCTGCTCCTCGCCCATCTCAGTCTGCAGCACTGCCTTGCACCCGGCTGCTGGACACGGAAGACCTGGGAGCTGTCCTTCCTTCCCTCCCCTCCCTGCAGTCTGTCAGCAGGCCTGTCTGCAACGTGTTGGTTCTCGCCGCCTCCCTGTCACCACCGCGCCCCGGATGCCATCATCCCTGCCTCGCTCGTGTCTCTGCTCGTTGCACCCCACCCCGTCCTCCATCACGTTGCAGCCAAAAGGCTTCTCTAAAATCAGGGTGCGCTGCCCCCCCCCCGCTCACACCCGCCAGCCGCTCCTCGTCGTGCCGTGTGAACAGTCCCCGCCCTCCTTGGCCCGGTCACCCTCCTGCCTGCCCTTGGCCATCTCGGCCATCACGCGGTGCCTGGTCCCCGTGCCGCGCCGGCTCCGCCCTCCGCAGAGCCGCTGGCTCATTCCCATCACCGGGCCTTTGCACGTGCCGTCTCCAGGAAGACCCTTGGGTCTTGGTGTGGCTGCCTCCCCCTTGTCATCAGATCTGGTCTCCCGGCTCCTGCCCCCCCACCCTCCCAGGAAGCAGGGTGAGGCACGAAACCCGAGGCTCCTCCTGCCTGCTGTCTGCCTCGTCCCCCCGGGGATCTCTGCCTGGCGTCCTCATTCCTTGTTTGTGTTTCCCCTTCCTCCTCCCCCTCCCAGGGCTCCATTAATAGGGGTGTGTGTGTGTGTGTGTGCGCGTGTGCACACGTGTGTGTGCACGTGTAAGCGTGCGTGCACGTGCGCGTGTGTAAGTGCGTGCACGCACATGTGTGCGCATGTGCACATGTGCATGTGTGTGCGCGCACGCATGTGTGTGTGTGTTGCCCAGTTGTGTCTGACTCTTTGCGACCCCATGGACTGTAGCCCACCAGGCTCCTCTTGTCCATGGAATTCTCCAGACAAGCATACTGGAGTGGGGAGCCATTCCCTTCTCCAGGGGCTCTTCTTGACTCTGGGATCGAATCCAGGTCTTCTGCATTGCGAGCAGATTCTCTACTGTCTGAGCCACCAGGGAAGCCCCCATTATTATGGTAGCTTCCATTAAGATTAAAGTGAAGTGAAGTTACAGACTCAGCCCCTCAGTGCCACTAGCCACGTTTCAAGTGTGAGTCGCCACATGTGACTGATGGCTACCAAACTGGGCAGCGTGGCAGAGAACATTTTCATTGTCATAGAAAGTTCCAGAATGTTTGCTCCTCAGGAACAGCACTTTGTGCGCGGGCTTCCCCCTCTGTCTTGAGCACCACGTGCAGTGTCCCCCACAACAGTAGGTCCTGGGGATGTGCCGGGGTGCTGAGTGAGCAGGTGGGTGAAGGTATCAGACCAGTGTGTCAGGTAATGCTGTGTGAACCCCAAGTTAGTAAGCCCTCCTTCTGGGGTCACTGTGCACCGGTCTGCTCTGAGACTCTGCAGAGGAAGCCCATACACATACAGGTGTGGAACGCACGCAGTTTGCTCCAGAGAGGCAGGGACTCCGTGGAAGCCAAAAGGTTAAGATTCCGAGCTTCCGGTGCCGGGGCCGCAGGTTCAATCCCTGGTCAGGGAACCGAGGCCCCCACTTGCCGTGAGGCATGGCCAGTGTGAAAGCATTAGGCTGTAAATGCAACAGACTCAAGCTCTGCTCCTCTCCCACCGCCCCCTGCCCCGCACTCACCAGCTGGGTGACCTCTTTGGACCTTAATATTCTCTTCTGGAAAATGGGCACAGCATCCAGGTCATGCTCACCTCTCAGCTGTTGTAAGGCTTGTATCGGGCTAGGACAGGGGTGTGAGGTGCTTTGGAAACTGCAAGGCAGTATTTCTCACAGAGTGGCCCCGGGGCCAGCAGCCTGGGTGTCACCTGGGAACCTGCTGGAAATGCGGGCTGCTCTGCCCCTCGGGGTTGGCCCCGTGGGCGTCGGCCCTCCTGCTGGTGCTGACGCGAGCCCAGCTCGAGAGTGCCCTGTCTCAAGCATCTCTTCTCGTGTTGCGGCGTGACTTGGGATTTGAGGAGACCAGGTCTGTCAGTGGGCAGAAGGATCCCGGCCGGGGGTGAGACAGCCCTTTGGGATAGCAGGCCTGGGCTCCCAGCGCCTCCCTCACACCCCTTCCCGCTGCCTGGAATTGTCAGCTGCAGAGCAGCAGAGATGGTGGCCGGCACCCACCTGCGCGTGCCCCGTGCCAGGCTCTGGATTACGTGATTCACAGCCATTGGCTCATTTACTCCTCAGGATGAGGTTGTGAAACATCATCATTGTTGCCCCGTGCACGTGAAGGCACCCGGGCACAGAGGGGTTTTGTTTCTGGCCCTGGGACGTGGAGCCAAGAGGCAGTGGAGCTGGGATTTGGACCCGGTGCCTGAGCCTGGCACCCTGCTCTCAGCTTGGGGCTGTGTGGCCCACACTGCATCTCCCCCCATGATGGGCACAGGGACCCACCTTCCCCTGGTCACTGCTCCCCCTCAAAGGCAGAGCCAGCCTGGTGGGTGACGACAAGAACTGGTCTGCAAGTCTGGACCGGCGTCAGAAACACGCTAGTTCCTGGCTCTGGGAGCCCATTCACCGTGGGGTCCAGGGATTGCAGCTGGGCCCCTGCCAGAGGAAGGCCCGTGCAGGCAAGATGTCAAGGCCGGGCTGGAACCCACAGGGCTGCCAGCTCGCCCAGACCCCTCCCCGCACATCCCTTCTGCATTGTCTCCTTCACCCTCAACCCACACCTCCCCAGGCCTCTACTCCCCAGCTGGCCAGTTATGTCCCTGGCATGGGCGGCCCCTCAGCCTGCACCTCGTGCCAGGTGAGCTGGCCACTGCATCGAGAGCTGACGTGGGCCAGCACTGTGGCATTCTCTCATTGATTCCTCAAGGCAGCCCCGCTTTACCCAGGAGGAAACTGAGGCTGGGTGGGTGGGGTGCTCAGCTGGGGGGCCCAGGCCCAGACGCCAGCCAGGTCAGCCTCCCAAGCCCCACTCCTTAATCCCAAGGCCGTCCGGCTTCTCGCTTGTCTCAGGAGAGCAGCCCCGGGGAGCCATTCTCGCAGCTTTGGGGGCCCCTGCGCCGCCACCCCCCGAGAGGACCTGCTGCTCATGCTGGCTTCTCCCTCGCAGGCCAGAAGCACCTGTGTGTCACCAGCCTGCTGATCTGCCAGGGTCTGCTCTGGGTGGGCACCGACCAGGGCGTCATCGTGCTGCTGCCCGTGCCTCGGCTGGAAGGCATCCCTAAGATCACAGGTGGGACCCGGGAGTCAGCTGCACGTGGCCGGGGGAGGGTGGGTCTGTGCCCAGATGCGCGTGCTCTCTTCTCATCTGGGGACAGGGGTCCGTTCCCGTGTCCTCTGTCACTGTTGGTGACACGGTGGCTCAGTGGAATTAAATCACCTTGGCCCTGCAGTCTCCTTGCAGGTCTTTCTGAGACTGAACTACTTCATCTGGCACTAAGCATAGGAGGCACCTTGGCCAGATGGTTTGAGGATTGGCCGAGACACCCGACTAACAGCAGAGGTTCTGCTGGCCTTCTCCTGCTCTGCCGCCACAGCAGCTTCCACGTGTCCCAGCTCCAGGGACAGAAATAACTGAGGGCTCACAGGGTCAGAGGTCCATGTGCAACTGTGTTTGCCTGGGTTAGAGGAGGGGCCGCCCTGACGTGGTGCAGGGATCTAGGGTCAGGGAAGACCCCAGAGCTCTGGGCCCCGTCTCTGCCTCCGCCCTGAGTGATGGATGATGAAGTGGCCTCTTCTGGCCGCTGCAGGAGGGCAGGGCTGAGTGGAGTGGGAGGGAGATGCCCCGAGGGAGACCAACCCCAGGCAGACCACAAGCCTCTCTGCCAGAGAAGACCCTCTTCCTAAACTACAGGACTTACTGCTTTCCTGGTCTCATCACTACGTCATTTTTCTCATCCTGGGATCCGTCCTGGGGTTGCAGGGATGTGCTGGGCAGAGACCCTGCCCCCACATACTGAAAGTCTGGTGGGGTGGTGTAGCCAGGGCAGCAGGTGCTATGATGGCAGGCGTCCTGGGGTCAGCGGAGCACACAGACAGGAGTGATCATCTCTCATGGGTGAAGGCGAGAAGGGAGCCCTGTGGAGGAGCTGAGCTGGGCCTCAAGGCTAAGTTGTCAAGTCAGGCAGATGTGAAAGGCTCTCTGGGTGGAGGCGACGGCTTGGGCAAAGGCATGGAGACGTGAGGGGGGCCCAGGCAGGGAGCTGCAGGTGCTTCCACACCAAGGTTCCCCACATGGTTTACGGTCACTTGTGCCCCCTGCTCCACTCTTCAAAGGAAGTACCCTGGAGCATGGCAAGCACTCCTCCAGACCCATGGCCTTCCGGGAAGCTGCCAATGTAAATTGCAGTAACCAAAATAAGCCAAAAATGAAACCCAGGAAGTTCTCCAAGAGACTCCATTCAGTTCAGTTCAGTTGCTCAGTCCTGTCTCTTTGCGACCCCATAGACTGCAGCATGCCAGGCCTCCCTGTCCATCACCAACTCCCAGAGCTTACTCAAATTCGTGTCCATTGAGTCGGTGATGCCATCCAACCATCTCGTCCTCTGTCATCCCCTTCTCAACCAGACTCAATGGGTCTTTAAAACTCTGGGCCTTTGGGCCCCTTCTCTCTGCCCTCTTCCTGCAGGGAAAGGCATGGTCTCGCTCAACGGGCACTGTGGGCCCGTGGCCTTCCTGGCCGTGGCCACCAGCATCTTGGCCCCCGATATCCTGCGGAGCGACCAGGAGGAGGCTGAGGGGCAGCAGGCCGAGGAGGACAAGCCGGACGGGCCAGCTCCCGAGCCGGCACCCATGCCTGCGAGCCACGTGGGCGGGGAGCTGATTCGCAAGAAGGGCATCCTCCTGCAGTACCGCCTGCGCTCCACCTCCCACCTCCCCGGCCCGCTGCTGTCCGTGCGGGAGCCGGAGCCCACGGATGGCTCGGCCCTGGAGCATAGCGAGGAGGACGGCTCCATCTATGAGATGGTGGATGACCCCGACGTCTGGGTACGCAGCCGGCCCTGTGCCCGCGACGCCCACCGCAAGGAGATCTGCTCCGTGGCCATCATCTCCGGAGGGCGCGGCTACCGCAACTTCGGCAGCGCCGCAGGCAGCCCCGGGAAGCTGGCCCCGTGCGGGGAGACGGACAGCACCCTCCTCATCTGGCAGGTGCCCTTGACGCTGTAGCCCCGCCCAGGCCTCGCCGTAGCCCCGCCCAGTTCACGCCGTAGCCCCGCCCACGCCTCGCAGTAGCCACGCCCAGGCCACGCGGTGGCAGGCCTGGCTGCAGCCTGCCCGGCTCTCGGCCTGCCGTGCGCCCTTCCTACAGTCCAGGGTCCCTTGGGAGCACTGCGTGGCCTCGCCTTCCAGGGGCCTGCACGAGGTCGCAAGGATGGGCCTGGAACTCCGTCTTCTACCTGAGCGGAGCATAGGGAAACCTCTTCGTTTTTAAGAAAAAAAAAAATTCAGAGTGTTTAGGGGAGTGGTTTGGGTTTGGGGAGACGGAGGACACCTCCGGAGGAGATGGCCTTCTTTTTAAAAGCAAAAAACAAAACAAAACACAAAACCTCACAACTGCCTGGCAAGCCCAGCACCTCTTGTCTGGGCCCGAGGGGCACTCAAGGGCGGCCGCACGACCCTCCTGGAAGGGTGCGTGCGTGTGAGTGTATGAGAGCGTGTGGGCTGGTGTGTGAGTGTATATAAATACGTATATATGGTGTATATTATATGTGTATAAATGAAGTTTGTACATATTGGAGCTCTGGGAGATGCTGGAATAAAAGGCAAGGATAACATCAGTACTTGGGTTGCAGGTTGTTTTTTAATTTTGTTTTGTTTGAGATGTGATAACCTAGACAGCATATTAAAAAGCAGAAATATCACTTTGCGCACAAAGGTCCATATAGTCAAAGCTATGTTTCTCCCAGTAATCATGTATGGATGTGAGAGTTGGACCATAAAGAAGGTTGAGGACCGACGAATTGATGGTTTTGAACTGTGTGTTGGAGAAGACTCTTGAGAGTCCCTTGGACTGCAAGGAGATCAAACCAGTCAATCCTAAAGGAAATTAACCCTGAATATTCATTGGAAGGTCTGATGCTGAAGCTGAAGTTCCAGTCCTTTGGCCACCTGATGCAAAGAGTCGACTCACTGGAAAAGACCCTGATGCTGGGAAAGATTGAGGGCAAGAGAAGGGGGCAACAGAGGATGAGATGATTGGGTGGTATCATTGACTCAATGCATATGAGTCTGAGCAAGCTCTGGAGATATGGGAGACAGAGGAGCCTGGTGCGCTGCAGTCCATGGGGTCTCAAAGGACCGGACACGACTCGGTGACTAGACAACAGCAAAGGACGAGGCAGAGCAGCCGCCACTGCCCCAGGATGTTCTGGAAGCAGCAGGAAGGCTCGAGGCCCGGCGGCGCGAGGACGGGCCCCAGAACTGTGCTGTCTGGAGCGGTCGCAATGGCCTCGTGTAGCTACTTTGTAATTCATTAAAATGAAATACCGCAGATTTTATTTTATTTTTCAGCCCCATTAGCCACATTTCTAGTGTGACTTGAGGTGCCGCACACACGAGGTTTTATGCCGACCGCCTTCGACAGCACAGATGTGACTGTTTTCATCACCCCAGAAAGTCCTCTCCTGCTAGAGAGGGACTCTCGGGAGCTTCTCTTCTGAATGTTTCTGGAAGAAAAGACTGGGCCCCAGCTCTGGAATGGTGTGGGGGCACAGGCCTTGGCATCTACTGGGAAAGCCTGCGAAGGAGAAAAGGCCTGGAGGGCTTCACTGTGCGGGGGGTTGGGGGTCTGGGGCTGTTGCTATGGGCAACAGGGCTCTGAAGGGGGGGGCCTGAGACCCCGAGGATGTGAGGGAGGGTGAGGTGAGTTCCAGGGGGTGGGAGCACAGCCCACACCGAGGGTGGGATTGGCAGCTGAGGCCCTGGTTCAATCTCCACCCTTGGGTTTCTAGAGCTGCCTGCAGAAAAAAATAAAAACCCAACCCAACCCACCACCCAGAAGGGAAGGGTTCTTGCTGCCCACCTGCTCATGCACCTCCCTGTCGTCTGCCTGGGTGTCTGTGCTCCCCTCCATGCTTAACGGTGGCAGCGCTGGCATGCAGGGAGGAGGGAAGCCAAGGGGGCAGGCAGACCTCCCGAGATGGAGTCACACGGCTTGATGAGTGTCTATGGGATGCTCTGGGAACCCAGGGTAAGAGCCTCCAAGGAGGGGACATTTCAGCCGGGTCCTGGCCAGCTGGTGGGATCTCGCCCACTGGGGGAGTCATTCCCTCGTCCACTCCTTTCACACGCCCCTCGAACCCTGCAGGACTCAGGCCCCGGGCTGGTTGCTGGAGCCACAGAGGTGAGCAGGTCTACGGCCATCACCGTCCTCAGGAAAGGCATGTGGACAGGGAGGGCAGGTGGGGGTGCCCGTGCGCCAGGGCGGAGGGAGGTCAGGGTGCTGGGAGGAGCACGGGAGGCCCTCCCGTGGCAGCGGGCTGCGTGGGGGTGGTTTGATTCCTGGAGGGTGAGTGTTCAGTGTGGGTCTCAGGGAGTGGAAGGGGGAGCTGTGTCTGCAGGAACCCTGACCCTGGACACTGACCAGCTGCATCCGATCCAGACGCACCCACCCTCTCCGGGCCTCAGTTTCCCATTTTCTATCAAAGGGAGGCTCATTCCCGTCCTGCCCGCCTCTAAAGGGAGCGGAGGGTCCTTTCTAAGCACAAATGGGATAAAGTTCAGGTCTTCCTCTCGTTGCTCATGTAAATAACTGAATGCCCTGTCTGGGTGGGGCTCTCAGGGGAAGCTGGACAGGACTTTTCCTGGGACAATAACTGTAGGTAGGGTTTGCCTGGGGCGATGGACAAGTCGGCAGCCGCGGATCCGACAGGCCTGTGTTCACATCCAGCTCTGCCAAAGCCTTGCTGTGTTTCTTTCAGAGCATCCCTTCACCTCATCTCTAAAATGGGGACGATAAGACGCTGCAGGAGTGCAGAAGACGAGTGGTTTTGATAACACTCATTTCCAAGAACCCCATGGAAAGCGCTGGAGAGACCCTCCCCCGGCAGCTCTGCGGTGATTCCTGGTGATTCCTTGTGTCGTCCCACTCAGCCTTGCTCCGAACAATCTGAGGCCGAGACTGTTCACATTAAGACGTCCCTCCTCGTGTGCGGGAGGTAGTGTCTGAGAGCTCTGCGGTTCTGTCAGATCCCAGCCCCGCAGCACGCTAAGCAGAAGGGGACCCGGGAGATGTGGTGGGGCCCGTGAAATCCGTCACCAAGCAATTGACTGACTCTGCTACTGTAGTCAAATTATCATATCAGTCAACAGCTCATCTCGCAAGCCTCTGACGACAGAGCGACGGGATCGGGGGAGTCGGAAGCGGCTCCCGAGATGCGAGGAGAGCGTGCCTCGCATAGGAGAGGAGACCCTCGCTTTAGATACTGATCAGAGTAATAATAACCACAAGCACCCGGGGTGCCCCAGCTCATTTCATCCTCACAGCTGCGCTCTGAGAAGCTATTCTGTTTGCCTCGTTTTGCAGGTAAGGGATCTGAGGCACAGGGAAGTTAGGCAGCTTCCCAGAAAGTGTCAAGGCCAAAGACTGAGGCCTGTCTGCCGCCAGAGCTGGACTCTGAGTCATCAGGCGACTCTGCCCCCAAAAGCAAAACTTGGGAGAGAGAGTTCCAACTGTGCTTTCCCCACTTACTAGCTGTGTGACGTCAGGCATGTGCCTTAACCTCTCTGTGTCCCAGCAACGGGGTAGTAACCAACCCCTGCCCTGAGAACCCGGTGCCTTTCATTCAGTATTTATTGAAAACTCCCTCTTCCCTGACAGCTCAGTGGGTAAAGAATCCGCCTGCAATACAGCAGACCCTGATTTAATTCCTGGGTCGGGAAGATCCGCTGGAGAAGGGATAAGCTACCCACTTTAGTATTCTTGGGCTTCCCTGCGGCTCAGCTGGTAAAGAATCCACCTGCAATTGAGGGAGACCTGGGTTCGATCCCTGGGTTGGGAAGATCCCCTGGAGAAGGGAAAGGCTGCCCACTCCAGTATTCTGGCCTGGAGAATTCCATGGACTGTATAGTCCATGGGGTCACAAAGAGTCGGACACGACTAAGCGACTTTCACTTTCGCGTTCATGTGCCAGGACCTGCATTGAGGTGGACACTGGGCAGACTGGTGAACCAGCACTGCTCACGCATGCCCCCCTCCCCATTCTGTGGGGGATGCAGACGGAACAGAAGATGAATAAGTAAAATGTGTCAGGTGGTGTCTGTGCTCCGGAGGGAAATGACCTGGCGGGGGTGGGGGTGGAGTCCTGGGGAGGACACTGTGATGTTAAGCAGGGTGGCTGGGGAGGCCTCACTGAGCAAAGAGCCAGAGGCGGGGCACACACAAGGCCGCAGAGCATTCTGGGTGGAGGGAACACCACGTGCAAAGTGCGGTGAGCCGCAGGAGCGGAGGGAGGGGGCTCCTGGGAGGTGGTCATGCGTTACTAGGTCAGACTGTGGGGGTCCTTCCCTTTTCTTGGTGACATGGGGAGTCACGGGAGGGTTTTGAGCAAAGAACTGATGGCCTGGCTTTGTAACAATCTCCTGGTTGCTAAGTGGAGGAAAATGCGTGGGGGCAGGGGTGGAAGTGTGGGGGCCAGGAGACCACCCGGGAAGCTGTTGCCGCAATCTAGGTGCTGGTGGCCCGGACCACAGTGGGTGTGGTTGAGGCAAGGGGCGGTGGTCAGGGTGGGTGGGTTCTGATGCTGGAGCATCCGATGAGCAGACACAGCTTCAGGACAAGCCCCTCATCAGGACATAGCTAGGAGCTGGACCCTCTCCCAGCTGGGATTCTGTGCAGCTGCTGATCCAGGAACCCAGGCTGCTGGCAGACTGCTCCCTGCTGGGCACCCCAGCCTGTGGTCCTTCCCCATATACTCAAGGACTCTCACCACCTGGGCCATCGCAGACCCGCGGGCTGAGACCCTCCCCTGCCCTGCTCTCAGCAGCACTCTCCTGCCCTGGTGGGCATGTCAAGGACGCAGACCTCTGACCTCTGACCTCTGCCCACGGCTCTGTCTCCCTGCACCTCCCTGGCTTTCTCCTGCATGTGCGAGGCCCAGGGTGTGGATGGGGAGTGAGTTTCCCACCCCAGGAGCCCAGGTAGTGTCCATCCTCAGGCTTGTTCCCTTTGGTCGGCCCTGTTTCCGACGTGCCGATTGAAATGGGATTTCGGGACAGGAGAGAACAGTGCTGTGGCCCGTGGGAGCCTCTGGGCTCAGACAAGGAGCTTTGATCTCGATTAATAAAAGGAAGTGGTTCATCTCGAGTTTCCCCAGAAGCAGATCCTGAGACGAGGATTTTGATTCCAGTCGGGGACACTGAGGGGGACATGAGACAGGGACAGAAGTCAGAGCTTCAGAGTTGCCCCGGCTGCGGGGTGAGGATGCCCGGCATTTATCCCCACCTCTCACCAGTAGTGTCCTGGGTGGACGCTGCTCCCAGAGCCATTCATCCCGGCCCTCCGGCCTGCCTCACTGCTTAGCCAGAGAGAGGGTCCTGGGCTGAGCATCCCCCTTCCCCCCAGGAGAGTGTGCACAGCCCAGTAGAGTGGCTGTGGCTTTTACAGCTTTAAAATGTTTAGTCTAAGTCGTGTTCAATACTTTTGCAGCCCCGTGGGCTGTAGCCCTCCAGTCTCCTCTGTCCATGGATTTTCCGGCAAGAATCCTGGGCTGGGCGCCATTTCCCCCTCCAGGGTGTCCGCAGTACAAGGATCGAGCCCGTGTCTCTTGCACTGGCAGGTGGGTTCTTTACCCCTGAGCCACCAGGGAAGCCCACGTGAAAGCCCTCTATTCACACAGACAAGCGAGGGACCCGCCCTATTGTTCCTCCGGGGGTCGCAGAACCTCTGAAACGTGCTTTCTTCAGGCTGCCATGCATGTGCACGCATGCTCATGTGGGTGGGGTTCATACAAGGTCAGCTTCTGCCACAGAACACGGGGACGTTAACAACACCTACCCCACCAGTCTGATGGGTGAGGCAGAGCCAGCCCGGAACGTTCCCAGTCTGATGGAGGACCCACAGCCCCTCTCACCTAGTTCTTTGCGGGAGCTGCTAGTCCGATGGGGAGACATGGGCCTGCCCTAGGGGTCCCCAGATCTGATGGGGGACACCCAGCCCAGCTCCCGGGGACCTGCCAGTGTGATGGGAAGATACAGTTTCTCCCCAGGAGGAGACCCTAGTCTGAAGCGGGCATCCATTCCCGCCCTTGGAGGATTCCCCAGTCGGATGGTGGAGATGCTGGGCCTGAAGTGGGAGCTGATCCCTTGCCCTTGGTGAGCTCCCCGCCTCTGACGGGGGAGGCAGGACCCTCAACGGTGAAGAGATCTGATGACAAGACCCACAACAGAAACTTTTTCACAACACAGACCTGATTACAGAGCTGCTGACCTGCTCTCAACTCCTCATTTACACTTTCCTGGGAAAATGGCAAATAGCAAGAATGTGTAAATTGAGAAAGGTTAATATAATTACCTGAGCTCTTTCTTGTCATCTTTTCATATCAACAGAAATCACAAACCTTTCCTGGGGAGAAGCTTGGCCATGATGGACCGTCTCCCCGAGGCAGGCAGCTGGCTTCTCTGCAGGAAGCAGAATCTTGCAGATGCCACGTTCTGGAAGCCAGCCCTGATAGATGGCTGGGCCATGTGGTGGAGGGCGCTGGGCCTCGAGGCAGGAGATGTGGGTTCAGGTTTGGGCTCTGTTACCATTCTGCGTGTGACTGGAAGGTCCCCACGTCTGTGAGCTCGAGTCCTGCCCAGTATGAATCTAGAGGCACTGATCACAAGTCCAGACACCGTGTTAAGTACATTATAACCTTGATGGCAAGGGGATGTCCTCCCCTCTCAAGGACGTTCTGTTATTATCCCTACTTTACAGATGAGAAAACTGAGGCTCAGCGAGGTGATGTCACTTGTCCAGGGTCAAGCAGCACAGAAGACGATCCTAGGGTGTGACCTTAATAGTTGATTTGTCATTCAGTCACTAGGTCGTGTCCAACTCTTTGTGACCACGTGGACTGCAACACACCAGGCAGTTTGAGCTTGCTCAAACTCATGTCCATCGAGTCGGTGATGCCGCCCAACCATCTCATCCTCTGTCGTCCCCTTCTCCTCCTGCCTTCAGTCTTTCCCAGCATCAGGGACTTTTCCAGTGAGTTGGGGCTTCGCATCAGGTGGCCAAAGTATTGGAGCTTCATCTTCGGCATCAGTCCTTCCAGTGAATATCCAGGACTGATCTCCTTCAGGATGGGCTGGTTGGATCTCCTGGCAGTCCAAGGGGCTCTCCAGAGCCTTCCCCAGCACCACAGTTGGAAAGCCTTAATACCCACACCCTGCCACCCTGTCTCCGCCCTCTCCCTCTGCCCCCGAGGACAGAGGTGTGAGAGCAGGGCCCAGATGGCAATGCGGCCACAGGACGTTTGCGGGCCTTTTGCTTCAGTTTCCTCTTCTGGAGTGTGGGGTTAGTAAGAGCACTGGCTGCGTCAGCTGATTTGAAGATAATGACTTGATTCATGCAAAGCACTCTGAGTAGCCCCTGGCCCATGGTGAGCCCTCATTGACTGGATTGTTATCCTCTCACACAGGAGCCTTGCCAGGCATCTGTATTTGAGACGCTCCTCTTTAGAGCGTTAAATGCCCAGGCATGTCATGCTCCCTTAGCACCTCTCTTCGAGACGCAGAGCTCAGAGAACCCAGCAGTGTCTGCATAAAGTTCTGTCGGTTCTATTGTCTTAGTTACAACAGACCCTGGTGCTCACACCAAACATTTTGGGAAAACACTGTAAGAGCAAAGTGTGGTGAACACGGTACCGACAGACATCCTACTGTGAGCCGTTTAAGGGGTCCAGAAACTAGTTTGGGGCTGCAAGGAGATCAAACCAGTCCATCCTAAAGGAAATGAACCCTGAATATTCATTGGAAGGACTGATGCTGAAGTCCCAATACTTTAGCCCCCTGATGCAAAAAGTGAACTCATTGGAAAAGACCCTGATGCTAGGAAAGATTGAGAGCAGGAGGAGAAGAGGGCAGCAGAGGATGAGATGGTTGGATGGCATCACCGACTCAATGGACATGAGTTTGAGCCAGCTCCAGGAGGTAGTGAAGGACAGGGAAGCCTGGTGTGTTGCAATCCATGGGGTCACAAAGAGTTGGACATGACTTGGTGACTGAGTAACAACAAGTTTGCGGAAAACATACCTGTGTTTGAGCAAGCAGTACCCAGGAGTTGGTTTTGTTCAGGGCTGGGCACCAGGCTGTGGGCGGGGCTCCAGAGCAGATACAGTCCCTGCCTTCCTGAAGCTGAGCCCCCAGCCTCACGGACAACACAGGTGTGAAATGAGAAGGTCTGTGGAGGCCAACACGTAGGGAAGAGGATGCTCCACACCTGTGAGACGCCGGCAGGAAGGCCTGTTTCTCCTGTTGTGAGATGGGGATAATGGTTCCTTTTCCCCGGCTGCTGTCAGGAGTGAAGGAGCCATTGTGGAACGTGCTCAGCACAGGGCCTGCCCACTCAGTGGCAGCTTTTCTCTCTTTATTTATTTATTTTTGGCTGCACCGTGAGGCATGCAGGGTCTTAGTTCCCTGATAACCAGGGATCAATCCTGTGCCCCTTGCATTGGGAGCCCGGAGTTTTAACCACTGGACCTCCAGGGAAGTCCTGGTGGTCACTCTTTTTAATAGAATGATATTAACAATGGGCCCGATCAGTAGTGAGCATGTAGGTATATGTGGGCAGGAAGATGGGACTGGGGGGCATCCCCTTCCTGTGGGGGGAGATCTTGGGAGCCCAGCTTCAGGGGAACTGGGCACCACTGTGAAGCTGGATGCTGTTGGCAAGCCCAGGGCTGGGGGCTTCTGGTTCCAAGGGTTGAGAGGGGTGGTCTGTGACCCAGGGTGATCAGGGATCCCTCAGCTCCATTCCAGAAGGCCTCCAGGGTTCTTTGAGCCTGAACCTAACTGACTGACAGACATGATCTTTTCCCTGTGTTAATTCTGCTAAATTAGGTGACCAGGCCTTTTTCTTTGGCAAATCCAGGGACACACAATTGCATGCTATTTTGCATAAATCAGGGACTATTTGCATATATTTGCATATTCCTCTGGATATGAGGTTCAAGAGGCCCAACTCAATGTGCGTGAAATGAAATAAGTATGTCGAGTTCAACCTCTCTGAGTTGACCTGAACCCCACAGGCAGGGATGGAGGAGCTGAGAGGGGCCAGGGCCCTCCTGGGTGTATCAGATCAAGGAAGAACCCTGGGGCCAGCTCTTTGCAAGGATGCTCAGGACTGAGGCGGGGAGGAGGGCTTTGAGCACCTGGGTACAAAGAAGCTGACTCAACTGAGGTGAAACTGCAGGGCAGGTGTCCTTGGGATGCAGTATGGACCCTGGAACAGGCTGTAACCCCTCTAATAGGGCTTCATTACTAAGCACTTACTTTGTGCCAGGTGCTGTATTAGCTTCTCTACAGGAGTCCGTTTTCTCATTACAGCTGAATGAGGTAAGTTATTCTCAACCCCATTTTAGAGATGAGGAGACTGAGGTACAGAGAGCTGAAGGGACCTGTTCAAGGCTACAGGTCTCTGGAGACCCTGGACTCTAACACAGGCCAGTTTGGTTCCACAGCCTTTCTTTTCTGATGAGGAAGAATGAGAAACCCAACCACTGGCATCTCAGAGTGCCCCCCTTGGAGCCCTCAATCATCTCTTTCCCGGGCAAGGCCCTCTCCTCCCTTTTCCCCATGTCTCACTGGACTGCTTAGTGGGGAAAGAACTGTAGGGGCACCTGTGCCTTTAGCACCACTTGGTTTCCATGGCAGCAGCCTCCATCTCCCACGGGGAGGGAGTGGTTGGGTAGCTCCCCCGAGGGAAGGAATACCAGGCCCAGCCCCTGGCATCAGACCTGGCACCAAGCAGGGCCTCCGTGAATACTTCTGGAGTTAATTCACAGCTGAGTGGACACGGGGGGCATACCTACCGTCACTGTTTGCCCAGCCCTCTGGGAATGGGCTACCCTCCGGGGACGGGTTACCCTCGGGGGATGGGTTACCTTTGGGGGATGGGTTACCCTCTGGAGACGGGTTACCCTCGGGGGACGGGTTACCCTCCGGGGATGGGTTACCCTCGGGGGACGGGTTATCCTACGGAGATGGGTTACCCTCCAGGGATGAGTTACCCCCCGGGGATGGGTTGAAGATGCTCAAGATTCTCTGTCACTGCCCCCGTTGAGACGCTTCTTTACCTTCCTCTGAAATCTGAGTCTGTCTTTCTACTCAACAGTGGAGTATGATGGATGTGACGCTCTGCCGGTTCTGGGCCTGATAGCTTCTTCTTTCATGCTTTTGGGAGCCCTGAGCTCCCCTGTGGAAAGTCCAGCTACCCTGACGGAGAGACAGCTGGGAAGACCCACAGAGTCAGAGAGGATCTGAGAGAGTCCCGTTGATGATGCCACGCACGCAGGGGAGCTGTCCTGGGCCCTGTGGCCGGGTCAAGTCTCCAGATGATGACAGATCCAGATGTTGCAGTTTCAAGCAGAAGACCCACGGAACTGAGCCCAGTCAGCCCACAGAATCATGGCCGATCATCACAAAGGATGTTGTTCTACGATGCTAATCGCTGGGGCAGTTCGTTTTGTGTAACCACACGCCTCCTCCCCTTCTGGCAATAGAAGCACCCTTGGTGACGCCCTTCCACCTGCTCACCTCGGGGTGGTACCAACCCTATTGATGCCTTGTTCCTTCAGTCCCGGGAAGGCCCGGTCAACCTCATATTAGACCACATGGCGATAGTGATTGGTTCAGAGATGGCATGTGACCCTAGGTGGACCAATCAGGACCCTTCCTGGGGTTGATGTGTTGATGCAGGGTGAGAGAAGCTATGTCTTATGCATTTGCTGAACTGGATGAGGTGAACCCAGAAGCTGTCTGTGGTCCTGTTCCCCACCTGCCTCCTCATGGCAGCTGGAGGTGGGTCGAATCCAGCTGCGGTCTGAGAGGACAGCAAAGGCGGTGCAGTGACATCGCTGGGCCAGCTCTCTCTCTGGACTTTCTAGTTTCATGAATTACATGTTCTTTCACCTTTAAACTGGTTTGAGGTGGTTGCTGTCACTTGAACCGATGGGACGCATCACGCTGACTCCATTTCTTGGCTTTAAAATGGCTTGGGCAGCGTTGTTCTGTCTCAGAGGCTCCATCCGCACGGGGAAGGGAGGAAAAGGTGAACTGTTCTGTCCAGGGCCCTGGTGCTGGGCGCTCTGCCGAGCGCTCACCCCTGCCCGCAGGGGAGGTGGCCCCTGGCCATTCGGCAGGGTGGGGGCAGCTCGCAGGCCGAGTGGCAGACCCCCCACCCATGTCGTCATGTGGCAGCTCTGCTCCGGGCAGAGCAAGGCGGAGACCAGGCGGGGAGGAGGGGGGAGGTGAGGGAGTCCCATTAATTTTTCCAGCCTTAAATCAATTTAGTGGGAGCCTCTGATGACTCTGATTTCGTTTTTCACTCTCACCGTCACAATTATCCGCTGATATTACCGGCAGCTCAAGCTTGAAATGGAACAGCAGAGTGAGGCTGTCAGGAAGGGGGCGGGGCCAGACCGCACCGATTATCTAATATTTTGCTAATTAGACACTCAATGCGTCTCTCTCATTTACAGCAAGGGGGAAAAAAGACCTCGCACAATCGTTGTTATTCTTCTTTGCTGGTCAGCAATTATCACGTACCCTAGCTTGGGGATTTTACCTCCCAAGGAGAACCTCCGTTTCCCAGATCCTTCGTCCCCACAAAGCTGCATCCTGTGTAATCAGGGAGCTCCTGAAGTCCACCTTTAGTCCTTCTTGCTGCTCTGAGGAGACACTGCAGGTGGCCCTGATGTGCTCAGCCCCCATGGGGTGACATGGTGTTGGACGCAGGCTGCATGGTGAGAAGCTTCAGGCATCTCCAAACCTAAGAGCAGGTGGTTCAGAGGAGCACCCGTGGGAGGAACTGGACTGGAACGTTGTTCAGTCTGTCTAGTCAAAGCTACGGTCTTTCCAGTGGTCACGTATGGATGTGAGAGCTGGACAATAAAGAAGGCAGAGCGCCAAAGAATTGATGCTTTTGAACTGTGGTGTTGGAGAAGACTCTTGAGAGTCCCTTGGACTGCAAGGAGATCCAACCAGTCTATCTTAAAGGAAATCAACCCTGAATATTTATTGGAAGGACTAACGCTGAAGCTGAAGCTCCAATACTTTGGCCACCTGATGGAATGAGTCGACTCATCGGAAAAGACCCTTATGCTGGGAAAGATTGAAGGCAAGAGGAGAAGAGGGTGACAGAAGATGAGATGGTTGGATGGCATCATCGATTCAATGGACATGAACTTGGGCAAACTTCGGGAGATGGTGATGGACAGGGAGGCCTGGTGTGCTGCAGTCCATGGGGTCGTGAAGAATTGGACTTGACTTGGCAACTGAACAACAACAACAAATTGCTCAGGGTCAGAAACCTTCCTTCCCCTTTACAGATGGAGAAGGGGCACAGAGAGGGGGTGTGACCGAGCTAAGGAGCCACAGAAAGTCCCAGCAGGGCTGTACCTGGACCCTGGGTCTCCTGAGCCCCAGTCCGCTAGGCTTTCCACTCACTGCATATGGCCAGTGTGAACGCAAGGCTGTCAAAGTCTCCTGTGCAACTGACGATTGGTTAGAAGGAAACCGTGGTCAGCGATTGTGATCGTGGATAGCCCACCTGTCCGCAGGCTCGCACGTCCACACAGCCGCCCCTCTTTAGCACAGGGGGTGGTGGGAAGAGCTTAGATTTGAGGTCAGAAAAACCAGGTTCAAATCCTGCATCTACCACTGACCAGCTGTGTGATGTTGACCAGATTCTTGAACCCTTCGAATCCCAAAGGGAACAGAAAGCCCGGAGTGAGAGAGGTCTCTTGAAAATCAGGAGTCCCCCACTCATCCAACAGGACCATTTTCCAAATGGACACACAGGGTGAGGAACAGAGCTTCACTGTTTTATTTCAGTAATAATAGTAACTGCTACTCTATACTAAGGACCCATCGTGTACTCTAAAGGAAGGGGAAGTGAAGTCGCTCAGTGGTGTCTGACTCTTTGTGACCCCGTGGACTGTAGCCTGCCAGCTCCTCTTTCCATGGGATTTTCCAGGCAAGAATACAGGAGGGGGTTGCCATTTCCTCCTACAGGGGATCTTTCTGATCCAGGGATCAAACCCAGGTCTCCCGCATTGCAGGCAGATGCTTTACCATCTGAGCCACCAGGGAAGCAAATCGCTCAGTTGTGTCCAACTCTTTGAAACCTCATGGACCATAACAGTCTGTGGAATTCTCCAGGCCAGAATACCGGAGTGGGCATCCTTTCCCTTCTCCAGGGGATCTTCCCAACCCCAGAATCGAACCGGGGTCTCCTGCGTTGCAGGCGGCTATCAGGAACGTGCCTGTCCTCTAGGCACTATGAAATGCTTTATGTGCATCTCATTTAACTGGTGCTAGCAAGTGGGATCGGAGAAGGCAGTGGCACCCCACTCCAGTACTCTTGCCTGGAAAATCCCATGGACGGAGGAGCCTGGTAGGCTACAGTCCATGAGGTCGCGAAGAGTCGGACACGACTGAGCAACTTCACTTTCACTTTTCCCTTTCATGCACTAGAGAAGGAAATGGCCACCCACTCCAGTATTCTTGCCTGGAGAATCCCAGAGATGGAGGAGCCTGGTGGGCTGCCGTCTATGGGGTCGCACAGAGTCGGACACGACTGAAGTGACTTAGCAGCAGCAGCAAGTGGGATTACCATGTCTATTTTACAGTGGAGAAGACTGAGGCTCTCAGAGGTCAGGTAGCTTGACTCCTGTGGCACAGGACAAAGCAAGGCTTGTTTCCAAAGCCCTTTAGGACAAGAACGTTCCACCAGGTCCTCCAGCCTAAGCAGGATGCAATGTGTGGCGGTGAGGGGGGTGGGGGGGCACCGAGGGGGGGACAGCGTGCCCTGGAGGCACCGGCCACAAGCCCCCTGACCTGGGCCTCGATCCTGATCCTAGAGCTCAGGGCAGCGGCTCTCAGAGGCATGGTCAGCTCTGCTCTGCTGAACTTCACTGTCTTCATCAAAGTAATTTATGCGAACCACTGTGCCCACCTAATTAAGACATTTCCCAGGGCCCTGCGCTGGCTACTTAAGGATGTGGGGGCAGCTGGCCTCATGTTCAGAGAGTCCTGGGGTGTCAGGGGAGGGGCGTCAGGGCCTGACCCAGTGGCGGTGGGGCTCCCGCTCTGCCACGGGCTGGGGCTGGGAGGGACCGGCCCCGTGGTGGCCGCCACTCCCGGCGGGACTCCGGGACGTCTCGGGCCGCGGGTATGCTGTGCTCTGCAGCGCCGAGTCCTTCGGAGCTAACTGGTAAGTGATGAGGTGAGACCTTTTGTGCCCATGATGGCTCAGCCCTGCAGCAGAATGCCCCCAGTTTGGTTAATGAACTTCTTTTCTGTTTGGAAATGAGATTTGTAACATGGGAAGGGAGGGCAGGCAAGGGAGGCCGGGGAAGTGCTCTAGATGAGCGAGGATTCCGCGCTGAGCGGGCAGGTGTGGTGGCTGGGGGAAGTGCTGTTCCTTAGGAGGTGATGGATGGATGGGGTGGGGAGGAAAACTCAGGGATGGCATCCTGGTTTCAGGTTTGGGCAAGTGGACAGAGAATGGTCAGTCCTGCCAATGCACTCATTCATTTACCGATTCATTCACCGATTTATCCAACACACACTCACTCACACACACACATTGCTCACCTATTTGCCAAGTCCTGGGAACCAGGTATTGGAAATAAAGCTACCGAACAGAATAGACCAAAAATGTCTGTCCTCACAGAGCCAACATTCTAGTAAGATTCAGTCTGAAACTCTTGAGCCATTTAGAATCATAAAACCTGGAGTCTTGGGTCCACTGAATCTTAAAATCAGAGACTCTTCACTATAATTCCTTTATGTGAGCACTGACTTCACGTAACATCTCACTCAGTCCTTGCAGTGACCCTGAGAGGTGAGTTCTAGGGTTGGTAGCCCCATTTTACAGATGGTGCCACTGAGCCTTAGAGTGTTTCAAAAAACAGCTGCTAAATGGCTGAAGCCAGAGTGGACCGACGCCTCCCCTCTGCTGTGCCTCTGATGTTACACGTTGCGGTACCTGCCGACGGGCGGGTCTGAGCGTCCAGAGCATTCTCTGCTCCTCGGAGCGTCCTGAACGAGGCAGCCTCCCTGGGCTCCACGCTTGTTCTTGTCCTGATCCCCAGCCCCCAGGACCCTCCTCCCCTGCTCAGCCCCAGCTTCTCTGTCCCCAGTTGACCGGCTGCTTCTCTTCCTGTCTCAGCCAGACTCTGGAGCACCCCCCCCCCCAGCCCCCACTCTTTGCCTTCCCCGTTGCTCCCAACCCACTGGGTCTGCCTGTGGTGACTGCAGAGCAGTCTTGGATCACAGGAAGGAAGGAGTGATAATGAGAAAGCAGCGGTGATTGCTAGTGCTATTGAGGCTTGCTCCGTGCCAGGCCCTGCCTCATTTGACCTTCCCAACGTTGTTAATCCCCTCCGGTAGATGCTGTCGCTACTTCCATCCTGCAGACCAGAAACGAGGCCCCGGGGCACACAGCTAGAGGCAAGGGAAGAGCCTGGAGGCCTGCTGATGGAGTGTGTGTGTGCGCGCACGCGTGTGCGCTAACTCTATGTGACCCCCATGGACTATACTCCTCCAGGCTCCTCTGTCTGTGGGATTCTCCAGGCAAGAATACTGGAGTGGGTTGCCATGCCCTCCTCCAGGGGATCTTCCCAACCCAGGGATCGAACTCGGATCTCTTATGTCTCCTGCATTGGCAGTTGGGTTCTTTACCACTAGCGCCACCCAGGAAGCCTCACCTTGGCTGATCATTTCAGACATGATGATTACAAGCAAGCAAACAGCAGCAACCAGCAGTCACGGCCACTTTGCCCCTTCCTTCGATCCCAGAATGAACACTGCTGAAAGCTGCCTCCTCCGCGCTCAGCACCAGCCCTGCCCCCAGCCGTGATGTCAGTGTGGCTCCCCCTGGGATCCCGTCTGATTTGCCTTTAAGTTTTACAACCTTGTTTATGCAACTCAAGGCCCGTGCATTAAAGACCACATGCTCCACTGAACATTTATGGCTGAGACGGCTCTCAGCGTGTGCAGATGGGGTCGGGGGGGTCTTCTACCTCCTGGAATTCTTCTCCTGGCTGACTCGCTAAATCTTTCTGTTGGGCATCACTTGGTTCAACCGTTCCCCTACACCGACCATGCAGCTTGTGTCTGGGCACTGTGTTAAGAGTGGGTGTGGGGACTTCCCTGGTGGTCTCTATGCTTCCAATCCAGGGGGCACGGGTTTGATTCCCGGGCTTCCCAGGTTTCGCTAGTGGTAAAGAATTTGATCCCTGGGTCAGGAAGATCCCCTGGAGGAGGAAATGGCAACCCACTTCTGTATTTTTGCCTGGGGAATCCCATGGACAGAGGAGCCTGGTGGGCTACAGTCCACAGGGTTGCAAAGAGTCGGACACGACGGCAGTGACCGCAGCTTGGGTGACTAAGATCCCACAAGGCTTGGCGAGGATTTCGGTGGAAGGAGTGAGAGGCAGGCCAGGATGGGGATGGCTGGGGGCCACCAAGACACTGTGTGTTTGCAGGCAAAGCCCCTTGGAGGGCCGTCTACCTGACCCCGTTGCAGAGCAGGGGGCTCTGGGGTCCAAGTTACACCTTAGAGTTGGTCCTGGCTGGCGACCTGTCAGTCACCGGCCAAGGGTTAGCCTCCGGCAGGCAGAGGCCCGGGCAGCTCCAGGGCCTGTAGACCTGAGCGAAGCAGCCCATTCTCTGGAGGAGAGCGGTGGCACAGGTCCTGGGGGGCAGGGTTGGCGAGCGGGCTCGCGGAAGCCCCGGAGGGGCCACAGGGGCTGTGCGGACGAGCTCACGAGCAGGGGCAGAGGACAGTCTGGCAGATACCCGGTGACGCTGTGGTGGCTGATGGAAGCCACGCAGGGCTGTGAGCGCGCGGAGCGTGCCTGCTGCCACACTGCGGGCCGTCCTGTCTCCTGACCCCCGACAGTTCTCCGGGGCAGACGCTGCTGTTATTATCCTGCTTTCACAGGTGAGGCCATGGAGGCACAGAGAGGTGGTGCCATTTACCTGGAGGCACACAGCTGGTCAGGGCAGAGCCGAAGCTTACCAGCGCCTACGCTTAAAAACAAAAAAAGGTTCTGGGCTTCACGGAAGCTCATACGAAGAGCCATTAACCTGGGTAGAAAGTCAGGGAAGTCTTCCTGGAGGAAGGCGTTCCTGGTGTCAACTTCTTGGGCCCTGTTTTTTCCGTTGGTTGGGCATTCAGCAGCTATCCGCTGAGCTCATGAGGGTGCTGCTGCAAGCCCCAGAGGACCACCGAGGACTCGACTGGGGGAAATGATCCCAAGGGAGAGGACACTCCCAACCCTGGGAAGACGAGGGGCAGGAAGGGTGTCCCTGGAGCCTCACCTGAGGAGGGGAGGGATTCGCAGGCCTGCTGTGTGGACAGGGGTGGGGATCAAGGCTTGTGCTGCTTCTGCACGGGGAGAGAACCCACGTCACTGAGTCCACCTGAAGTGCGGGGAGCCACCCTCGGAACAGCCCTGGCGCGTGGCTTTAGCATGTTCCGTTTCAGAGGGGAAGACGGAGGCTCAGAGGGGCCGCCGGGCGCGGGGCGGGGTGGGGCACCGTGCCTGGCAGAGGGCAGAGGAAGGAGCAGAAAGCGAGGCGTCGTCCAGAGGCGCTGGGGGCTGCGGAGGTGGGTCCCCTGTTGACCCAAGGTGCTTACAAATTGTCCTCTGCCTCCATCAGACTCAGAGGAGAGTGTCTGGCCTCCGTGTTTCCTGAGCACCTGAGAAGCTCCGGCCCCTCCTTAGACACCGAAGTCCTGCAGGGAGGTGCCTGCCGCCTCCTTTTGGCCGTGGAAGCGCAGAGTCTGGGGTCACCCTTGGAGGACTGGGGATGGGGACACGCCTGGCTTCCAACATCTCCACGGCCTCCTGCACTCAGTGACCGGGGCCTGCTGTGGTCCTCTGAGAGCCTCAGTGTCCTCATCTGCACAATGGGCATCCTAAGCCTCTCAGACCTCGTCGGGGGTCAGGGCTTCCTATCTCAGGCCCGAGAGACAGGTGTGGGAGCTGAACACTCACCAGTTTGGCGGAGGCAGCCCTGGGCAAGGCCCGTGAGGGGGAGGAAAGCAGGCCCTCCGCCTGCCCATGTCTCTTGGTTCGGACCCGAGAGGGAGGCTCCTGGCACTGGGAAGAGCCCAGGCTGCCAGTCCACCGGCCTCCCCAGCCCAGCTTCGGACTTCTGGTGAGCCACTGAGCCACCCTCCCTGAGCCTGGGTTTCTCCAGAGTTCAGGTTCTGTCACCAGGGCTGTTGCAATCCTTAATTCCTGTGTCTGAGGGGGAGGGAGTTTCCCTGACCCTCCACTTCTGTTTCTTTTCTGGAACTTTCCAGGCCCTTCCAGGCCTTCTGTCAGCCATTGCCCTCTCCATGCATTCCGTCTGTACAAGGGCAGGGGGTCTGAGTGAGCTGCCTTGAGGGGAAGCAGGGAGGGCCCAGGAACAAGGTGCTCACCCCCGAGTTCCCTCCACACGAGTCTTCTGGGCCCTTTGCTCTTCCCTAGGCCCCCCATTTTTCTTAAGCTGCAGCAACCATCTAGGATTCTATATATACATATATATAATATATATACATATAAATGTATATCAGTTCAGTTGCTTAGTCGTGTCCGACTCTTTGCGACCCCATGAACCTCAGCGTGCCAGGCCTCCCTGTCCATCTCCAACTCCTGGAGTCTGATCAAACTCATGCCCATCAAGTGGGTGATGCCATCCAACCATTTCATCCTCTGTCGTCCCCTTCTCCTCCTGCCCTCAATCTTTCCCAGCATCAGGGTCTTTTCTAATGAGTCAGCTCTTCACATCAGGTGGCCAAAGTATTGGAAGTTTCAGCTTCAACATCAGTCCTTCCAATGAACACCCAGGACTGATCTCCTTTAGGATGGACTGGTTGGATCTCCTTGCAGTCCAAGGGACTCTCAAGAGTCTCCTCCAACACTGCAGTTCACAAGCATCAATTCTTCAGCGCTCAGCTTTCTTTATAGTCCAACTCTCACATCCATACATGACCACTGGAAAAACCATAGCTTTGACTACACTGACCTTTGTTGGCAAAGTAAAGTCTCTGCTTTTTAATACGCTGTCTAGGTTGGTCATAACTTTTCTTCCAAGGAGTAAGCGTCTTTTAATTTCATGGCTGCAGTCACCATCTGCAGTGATTTTGGAGCCCAGAAAAATAAAGTCAGCCACGGTCTCCACTGTTTCTCCATCTATTTGCCATGAAGTGATGGGACCGGGTGGCACGATCTTTGTTTTCTCAACGCTGAGCTTTAAGCCGACTCTGTTTATCTATGTGGATATAAATACGTGGTAACAGTGCGGCAACACTAGTGAATGCTGACACTCGCCTCCAAGCCCACGGTCCCGGCTACTCTGGGCCGCCTTCGTCTCTTCCCCCAGCCGGGTGTGTCCCAGGCTCACAGAGGCCCCTCAGCATCACAAACACCAACTCCGAGACTTGCGGAGGGAGCACGGCCCTGGCAGCGCACAGATCCAAGTTCAGATGCCGGTTTCTCTGTGGCCCCAGGCCTTCGGCTTCCACCCGTCCCCGCCCGTCACCGTGGCAGCCCTCAGATTCCTCACCTGCTGAAGCGGGAAGGTCGATGGCCTGGAGGACGGGCTTGGGCCCACGGCCCTCTTCGCCCGCCTCAGCAGAGTGCAGGGGGGAGTCCTGGCCCCTGCCTGCAGGGAGCTTGCCTCCGGGCTCAAGTAGGTAAAAGACGACATGCCACCAACAGTCCCGCGATGGGCGATGGTTCGGGCTGTCGCAGTAGATGCATGAAGCCGCGCAAACCACCCCCTCTGCCAAGGAGCTCAGTGTCAAGCCTGGGAGACAGGCGTCAAGAGTAAGATCCGTTTCAGAGACAGCAGTTCTGTCAGCAAATAAGGACCATTTGTTGGGCTGGGCTGAGACCCGTAAAGTGCTTTATCGGATTTTATTATGCTTCTCATAAAAACCCACGAAGTACCCCCAGGAGGGCAGCCGCTTGCTCTCAGGGTCACGCAGCAGAGACTCTGTTCTCGGCCTCTGTCCCCCTGAGTGCGCTCTCTGTCAAAGCAGCCAGTGTCCCTGCACTGTCCCTTGAGCTGCCAGGGACAGAAAACCTAACTCAAAATAGGGAATTCAGTGGCTTACATAACTAAGAGAAGAGGCAGGCCTGCTTCGGGCCAGGATCGATCCAGCTCCTAGACGCCGTTCGGTGCGCAGGGCCACCGCTGCGCTTCCCTGTCTTCGGGCCAGGATTGACCCAGCTGCTGATGTCGCTTGGCATGCGCAGGGCCACCGGTGCCCTTCCCTGTCTTCGGCCAGGATTGACCCAGCTTCCCTGTCTTCGGGCCAGGATTGACCCAGCTGCTGACGTCGCTTGGCACGCGCAGGGCCACCGGTGCCCTTCCCTGTCTTCGTTTCTTGGCTCTGCTTCCTCAGCATCGCATCATTTTCAGCAGGCCTGACCCTCCGGCCTCTAGGATGGTCACCAGCCGATTCCCCCTTCACATCTGAGAGTAAACAAGAGTCCAAGTCACTCAATAGCTCAGCCCAGGTCCCAGAATCTGGCCCGTGGTTAGCTAGACGTGGGTTATGTGCCCATTCTTGTACCAGTCACTGTGGTCGGTGGAGCCCTCCTGCGGACAAATCACACGGGCAGGAAATTTAGGGCAATGAGAGGAAGAGAGAAGAGGACGGCAAACCATAAATAAGCATCCATACCTCTGACCAGAAAGGCCTTCTACCCATTTAACGGATGAGGGGACTGAGGGTCAGAGCAGCCACGCACCTGGATGCTGCTCTCTGATGGGGGAGGGAGCCTTTCCAGGAGGGGAGAGCCCACCCACCACTGTGGGCGTCCCACATAAAAAATTCTGTGCACACACGCGTGCTTAACAAGGGTTTTGTTTTCCTAACACTTCCCACTTTCCTAAAACCCACAGTCGCACCTCACTCTAGCAACCAAAGAATGCAAATAGAAAACAGCCAGACTCTCATTTTTTGGCTCAACAAATTGGCACAGGTGGACAAAATAATGATCCTTGACGCTGGGGCGTGTGGAGTGAGGCAGGCTGTTTATCCCTGGCTGGTCTGGGCTTTCTGGGAAAGAGTGCATCCAGGTTGTGTTAAGAGCCTGTAGCAGTTGGTAGCCTCCGACTCCCACCAATTTTATTTCCGGGAATCCGTCCTGAAATGATGTGGACCCTTCAGTGAAGAGACACAGAGTTGCCCAGGGCTGCACCAGGCAGGGACCCCGAGGGGCACCACGCTCTCAGCTGCAGGGCTGTGCCAGGCGGGGACCCCGAGGAGCACTGCGCTCTCAGCTGCTCCGCTGCTGATTGCAACGTGCAGAGAACCACAGCCGTCCTTGTTGCTCTAACCCTGAGCTTCATTTCTGTTTCAACATTCCATTCTGACCAGGGACACAAGCCTAATCTCTGTGGCTCAGCCTCCCTACTCCCCGCTGCCTCTTTCCCTCCTTGGGATGCTCTTGGTCTTGTGTGATTGTTAGTTCTTGAGGCATTTAAGCACGGCCTGTCCCCTCTGTTCCTCCCCCTGCCTGTGTGTGTGGGGACGTTCTCCTTCTGGATGTGAGGACCTGACAGACAGCAGGCTCAGACCCTGTGCCTGGACCCCACAGGCAAACATCTCTTCTGCGCTCTTTCTGGGCTACGCAGGCGCTTGGACAGTGGCAGGTGCGTGCTCCTTGCCTTCGCTTCCTGAGCCTTTATAGAGTTTCCGCCAGACTCGAGCATCCTCCTGCTCTCTCAGATACCCTTGTGCTCAGCCCAGGGATTCCTGAGCTGGTCTGGGGTGGGAATCCCTGCTCTTATGCCTTTCTGCTTTCTTCCCCATCTTCTGCCTTATGTCAGAAACCAAGACAGCGCAGTTGCTTAGACAAGGTGTGGGGTGGGGCAGAGATGCTGGTACATGAAGGAGGATTCTGGGGTAATCTCGGTTCAAACTCCAAATAAGAACAGCTAATATTGGGAACTCTCTTGTGGTTCAGCAGTTAGCACTCCGTGGTCTTAATGCCAAGGGGCTGAATTTGATCTCTGGCTGGGAAACTAAGATCCACAAGCTGTGGTGCAGCCAAACAAAGCAAAACAAATAAACACAAACAAAAAAACAGCTAATATTTATTGAGCATTTAAAGCGTCTGCCTACAATGCAGGAGACCTGGGTTTGATCCCTGGGTCGGGAAGATCCCCTGGAAAAGGAAATGGCACCCCACTCCAGTACTCTTGCCTGGAAAATTCCATGGACGGAGGAACCTGGTAGGCTACAGTCCATGGGGTCCCAAAGAGTCAGACATGACTGAGCGACTTCACTTTCACTCCTCACTATGTGCCAGACCCTATTCTAACCGATTTACATGTATCAGCTTACTGTGTGTGCTAAGTCGCTTCAGTCATCTCTGACCCTTTGCAACCCCATGGACTGTAGCCCGCCAGGCTCCTCTGTTCGTGGGATTTCCAGGCAAGGATACTGGAGTGGGCTGCCATGCCCTCCTCCAGGGGATCTTCCTGACCCAGGGATAGAGTCTGCCTTTCTTCCGTCTGTCTCCTGCAACGGCAGGCAGGCTCTTCACCACTAGCACCGCCTGGGAGGCCCCATCAGCTCATTAATCTGTCTTAAAACCAGCTCTGCTTGTTGAAGAGACTGAGGCTCAGACTGGACTCTTTACGCCCAAGATCACATGGCTGGAGAGAGGACAGCGCTCTGAACCCAGGCAGTTCAGTTTCAAACCTCCTGCTCCCAGTCATTCCTTCCGTGACCAGCACGGACTGGGTGGGGCTGTTGGTGCAGAAAGAGGGGCCGAGCTGCTTTGGGAGCTCAGGGCCGGTTAAGGAGGGGAGGGAGGTTCAGGGTCAGCCCCTCTCCTCCGCCTCCTGCTGGTACCAGCAGCCCTTCCGTGGGCAGGGCTGAGCTCCCCGGTGGCAGGTACACGAGCCGGTGTCCCGCTGTGGTGACCACGCCTGGGCCCCTCCGCCTTGACCTCATGACCTCAGCTCTGCTGAGGGAGTCACCGGGTGGCCGCCTCTTGAGGCTTCCTGCAGTGGGTGCATTTTGCACAAGAGCCTTGGAGGCTAGATCCTTCTGTGGTGGCCTGGGAGACCCAGCCTCCCTCCTCCACATTCAGTCCTGCCCAAGCGGGGGGTGTTCTGAGCACCTACTGTGTACTCCCTCTATATATGTATACACGCTGTCTCAGTGGACCTCACGTTGGCCCTGTGTTACAAGTCACCTTTTCCAGTTGTGGAAACTCAGGCTCAGAGAGGTGGCGTCGCTTACCTCGGGTCACACAGACAGTTAGGGGGCAGCTTGGGGTTGAACCCCAGCTGGCGTAAGCTCATCCACTCCATCAGGGATGTGAATAGGAGGAGTGGCCCCTGCCCTAGAGCTCTAGTCCCGGCCAGGCCCTGGAGGGGCAGAGCCAGGGTTGGGGATACTATGGGACTAAGGACCACTGGGCGGAAGCGTGGGCTCCGTGAGTGCCAAGCTGAGGAACCTGTGTGCCGTCATCTGAGGCATCCAGACGGTTCAGCCTTCGTCGGAACCTCCTGTGGGGGTTCTTTCAAAGGGACCACGTGAGCGAGAAGGGACAGTGACGGGGTAAATCTGCTTCGGCTGTCAGGCGATGGGCTCTGCAATCACACAGGGTCCAGCTGAAATCTCAGCTCTGCCTGCTAGCAGCTGTGGGGTTTGGGACAAATCCCTTGTGCTCTCCGAGTCTAGGACTTCACATTTAGAGAAGGGGTATAATGACGCCTTCCCTGGCTCTGCTGAGATCAAAATGTACAAAGTCCGCACATAAACTTAGCCAAAATCATTGAGTGTTTTCCATGTACTTGGCACCATCCTAACCCTTCACACCCTTAACTTCATTGGATCCTCACTACAACCCAATGGAAATATGACAGACTTTATTTTCTTGGATTCCAAACTCACTGGGGACAGTGATCGCGTCATGAAGTTAAAAGACGCTTGCTCCTTAAAAGAATTAAGCCACGACCAACCTAGACGGCTCATTAAAAGCAGAGACGTCACTTTGCTGGCAAAGGGCCATCCAGTCAAAGCTGCAGTCTTCCCAGTGGTCATGTATGGGTGTGAGAGCTGGACTATAAAGAAAGCTGAGCGCCAAAGAATTGATGCTTTCGAACTATGGTGTTGGAGAAGACTCTTGAGAGTCCCTGGACAGTGAGGAGATCAAACCAGTCCATCCTAAAGGAAATCAGTCCTGAATATTCATTGGAAGGACTGATGCTGAAGCTGAAGCTCCAGTACATTGGCCGCCTGATGCGAAGAGCTGACTCATTGGAAAAGACCCTGATGCTGGGAAAGATTGAAGAGGGGAGAAGAGGGTGAGAGAGGATGAGATGGTTGGATGGCATCACCGACTCAATGGACATGGGTTTGAGCAAGCTCCAGGAGATAATGAAGGATAGGGAAGCCTGGTGTGTTGCAGTCCGTGGGGTTGCAAAGAGTTGGACACGACTGAGCGACTGAACTACACCCCAATGCGGGGGTGGGGGGAGGCTCAGAGAGGTGAACCAGCTGCCTGAAGCCACGCAGCACGGCCTGGGGCTCAACTGGCCTGTCTGCCTTGAGTGCCCACGGCTCCCCCGCCTTCTCTTTCTCTGCCCCTTTCACGTTAGGGCTGGAGCCTGGTACTTCTGATGCTGTGGTGCCTCCTGCAGAAGTTGGCTCAGGGTTTTGCAGGAATCCTCCATGAGCTTCCTCGTACTCCTGGTGAGTGCGGGCCGCTGGGGGTGAGGGCGTGGGTCCTCCTGTCTCTTCCTGAGACCTAACAACCGCTTGCCTCCAACCGTTCTTCCCTCTCCTCCTCCCCCGGGCCTGTGAAATCTTGCCTCAGGGACAGTGACGCTCTCCAGGAACATCGCTGGGGCTCCCGGCTCAGCTCCCCGCTTCCTGCAGCCACGAGGTGGCTGGTGGTGGGCCCTGGGGTCACCCCAGCAGACCCCCCCCAAAGCCTTCCAAACAGCACCAACGGGCTCATCACTGCAGAGACTTGTCTCTTGGAGCATCTGTCCCAGCTTGGGCCCCCACCCAGAAAGCAGACTCAGAGACGAGGCTGGGTGCAGGCAGTTTGTTTGGGGTCTAATCCCGGGGCCAGGGGAGCAGAATACAGACAGAGGCGAGCGTCATCAGGCTGGCTTCTGGCACACTGGGGGGCCAGGGTTCTGCCTTGCTGGAACCTTCTGAGGGGACTTGGGAAACCCTTCTCTGGGGGACAGAGGGAAACATTTCCCCACTGGCTCCAGTCCCCAGGGGTTTGGGCTCCCCCACACGGTTGGTCGTGTATGTGGATCCCGCTGCAGCTTCAGAAGAGGGGCCAGAAGTGGGAGACTGGCACCCTGGGTGCCATGAAGTGCCCTCTGGGTGAGGTTGCTGGAGTGGTGGCTGGAGAAGGGGTGGGATTGGGGGTGGGTGGATGGACCTGTGGAGCTACGAGGGAGGCGTCCACCACCAGCATCTCGGCCTGCCTGGTCATTCCAGCTGCTCTCCCTGAACCCTCGGGGACCCAGATGTACCCCGCTCTGCCGACGGTCTGGAGCTAACAAACTCAGCCAGGCCCCTGTTGCACTGGGTCTTTCTGAATGCACACCTGCTCTGTCCCGGGCCCTGTGTTAAGCACAGATGAGCTGAGCCTCACAGTTCTCTGCGGGAGGCTCTGT
Source organism: Giraffa tippelskirchi (assembly GCF_054371585.1). NCBI lineage: Eukaryota > Metazoa > Chordata > Mammalia > Artiodactyla > Giraffidae > Giraffa > Giraffa tippelskirchi. The sequence goes on along the minus strand of NC_137277.1, from coordinate 191,238,171 downwards.
ACTCTTCCCGTTTGACGGTGGGGAGGAGATGGAGGCCCAGCGGGGTGAAGTCAGGTGCCCCGGGTCACACAGCTGGACGGAGTGGGGCTGGGCCGGGCAGTCAGAGGCCCTGCTTCCGCAGCTGGCCTGCCCGCCCTGCGCTCCTGCCTCGTCTGCATCTCCCGTCACTGGGGCCAGACACCTAGTGGGAGGCGATAATAGACTGTTGGGGGGGGGCGAGGAAGGCCCTGGTGGGAAGGAGGTGAGAAAGGGGTGGACAGGGAAGTCGGCAGGTGGGGCCCGTCGGCGGGGGGGGCCCTGTCCGCTCTCAGCCCTGGCACGCCTCCCTCATCATGCAGCCCCCCATCTCCTCTCCCCACCGCCCCCTGTGCCCCACCCTCAGCCCCTGAGACTCCCAGAAGGGCCTTCGTGACGCCCTAGTCCAGGCTGTCGAGGTCCCTTGAAAGGAGTGAAGTCCTTTGTTGAAATGACATCTTACAAGACTTGCAGCACATCAAGCAGATGAAAGGAGTCTAGTCTGGGGCTGGCTGGAGGTCAGGGCCAGAGCTCCATTTTCTCTCCCCTACCTTTGAAATGGCCAGTGCTAAAGAACCCACCTGCCAATGCAGGAGATGTAAGAGATGCGGGTTCCATCCCTGGGTCGGGAAGATGCCCTGGAGGACGGCACGGCTACCCACTCCAGGATTCTTGCCTGGAGAATCCTAGGGACAGGGGAGCCTGGAGGGCTACAGCCCATGGGGTCCCAAAAGGTCAGACACGACTGAAGTGACTTAGCATGAACCTTCGAAATGCCTCTGAGACCATTCCAGGGAACCCTGGGGTCCCAAGAAATCCCCTTTGAAAGCCCCTACTTTTATCCACAACCTCCTAGAGGAGATGGGGAGGAGGCCCAGGGAGGCCCCCTGACAGGCTCAAGGTCCCCCGGGGGGTCAGACGCAGAAGCAAGGCCGTGGTGGCATGGCCATAGCAACCAGGGCTGTTTGCTAAGGAGACCATGGAGGCAAGGCCTTAGGATCCAGGGGAGTGTGTCCCTGGTGTCCTCTGTGCTGCCTGGGGCTCCGCATTGTCAAGTTCCCCTTGCAAACACCACGTGTGCCCCTGGGGCAGTGGTGAACTGCGGAGGCTCCTGCTTCCAAATCCTTACCGTCAGAGCGGGCCTCAGCACTCCCGGCCTCCCCCGCCCGCTCTCCAGGCTGAGATAAGGGGCGTTATCTGCTCCTGGAGCTGCAGACGTAATGAATGGTGTCTGCCGATGAGCCCGTGTTCCCTGAATCTCCTTGAAGAAAAGACGCAGAAATAGCTCAGCAGGCTCTGAATGCCCCAAGACCCGACTGCCCTGGGGACGTGAAGACCCCGGCACGGAGGCCCGGGAGGACCCCTGCCTTTCCTGGGCCCTGTTCTCGTGGGGAGCCCCCAGGGAGCCCCCGAGGTGACGCAGGGTGACCTGGGTCACCAACAGGCAGGAGGAGTGCCTGGGGTCTAGCTGGCCTCCGTCTGGCTGTGCTGAGCATCCCTAAGTCTCTGTGCCTCTCTGAGCCTCAGTTTCCCGGTCTGCACCTGAAGCCGGGGGCCTAGGTCTCCTCTAGCGCCTCAGTAGCCAGGCAGCCTCTATCACCGAAACACGTGCTGCCCTGGACCCCCGAGGCAGGCAAAGCCCGTGGGCTCCTGGCCCGGTCTGTGGGCCCAGGGAGCAGCTGCGCTCTCTAGCGCCCCCGCCATCCGCAGTGGCTCCCACCGGGCTCCCTGCCCAGAGGACCAGCTCCAAGGATGCCTGTCCTTTGTCAGCAGAGCTGCCTTGCCCAGCAAAGGGCTCTCATCTCTGTGAGCAGGACTTCCCGCCACATCAGCAGAAACTTCTGGCTGGGAAGAAACGGGCTTCTAACTCCGGAGGGAGCCTCCAGAGAGCCCAGCCTCTGGCCTCTGGACTGTCAGGGCTGAGTGAGCTGGTGCGGTTCAGGGGTTAAGGGTAAAACAGACCCGGCCGTGAATTCTGACTCTGCCACTTACTTTCTGTATGACCTGGGACTCAATTCTCAATTTCCCTAAATGGATTATGGGGCTTAATAATATTAATAGTACCTAATTCAGCAACAGGAAATGTTCAAGAAATAAACAGCAAGTATATAAGATATGGCACACTGCTTGGCACGTGGTAAAAACTCTATTGAGATAAACTGACTGTATCACCAACCTCCTCGTACCTCTATCCTTTGCAGTAAGATCCCGCAGCTGATCTTACTCAGGCAGAGTCTAGCTCCCCACCCCTAGTGCCTGGTCCAGCCTTGTGATCGCTGTGACCAGGTGGAAATGCGGCTGGAGCCATGCTGAACCAGTTCCAAGGCTGGGTCTTGTACATTTCCGCTTGTTTGCCTTTGCACTTCTGCTTGGTCAGGAGAACACACCCAGGCTAGCCTGTTAAAGGGTGAGAGACATGTGGAGAGGAGCTGAGTTGCCCTGGTTGATTAACCACCAGCCAACTAAACCCCAGACACAGGAGTCCAGTCCAAACCAGAGCCTCTCAACTGACCCAGAGACTCAGGAGCTAAATAAATCCTTGTTTTAAGCCACTGAATTTTTATGGCTGTTATGCAGCTTTGCTATGACCTAGATGACTGGTGTTGGAGAAGACTCTTGAGAGTCCCTTGGACAGCAAGGAGATCCAACCAGTCCATCCTAAAGGAGATCAGTCCTGGGTGTCCATTGGAAGGACTGATGCTGAAGCTGAAACTCCAATACTTTGGCCACCTGATGCGAAGAACTGACTCATTGGAAAAGACCCTGATGCTGGGAAAGATTGAAGGCAGGAGGAGAAGGGGACGACAGATGATGAGATGGTTGGATGGCATCACCGATTCAATGGACATGAGTTTGAGTAAGCTCTGGGAGCTGGTGATGGACAGGGAGGCCTAGCGTGCTGTGGTCCATGGGGTCGCAAAGAGTCGGACATGACTGAGTGATTAAGCTGTTTGAGATGGCTGATACAGACGTTTATGTTGTTAAACTTTGGGTATCAGGATACAGCCCTAGCACAAACTTGCTGTGTGGCCTTGGAGAAGTCACACCTGTCTCAGCTGTCACTCCTCTTTGCTAAATGGCAGTAATAACACGCAGGGCTTTTGTGACGACAACTGTGGCTAAGCTGCTGGAGTCCGGCCGAGGTTTGAGCACCACCTCTACCGCTCTTTGAATGCCTAACTTTGAAGTGTCGCTTGATATGTCCGAGCCTCACGTCCTTTACTTATTGGGTAATAGAACTATCTCAGAAGGACTGTTGTGAAGACTGTCGCTCATACTGAAGGCCAAGTCCGGTGCTGGGCACGTGTTTCAGTCATCCATTCGCTACATAACAAAACACTCTTAAACTTGCAGGTTTAAAACAAAAATTGTTTGCTGCTTATTTTGACTCTGTGAGTTGATGGGTTAGTTTTTTTGCTCCATCTGTTTTTGGTAGGGTGTCTGGGTGTGCGAGAGGAGGCATGTTAATGGGAGGTATGACTTTTTTGTGCTAAAAGGGTGAGTAAAAGTGAAAGTTGCTCAGTCGTGTCTGACTCTGCGACCCCATGGACTATATCATCCATGGAATTCTCAAGGCCAGAACGCTGGAGTGGGGAGCCTTTCCCTTCTCCAGGGGATCTTCCCAACCCAGGGATCGAACCCAGGTCTCCCGCATTGTGGGTGGATTCTTTACCAGCTGAGCCACAGGGAAGCCCAAGAATACTGGATTGGGCAGCCTATCCCTTCTCCAGCAGATCTTCCCAACCCAGGAATTGAACCGCGGTCTCCTGCATTGTAGGTGGATTCTTTACCAACTGAGCTGTGAAGGAAGCCCCTAAAACTGGAGAGTCCCAAGGAAAAACTGAGATCGTCACTATTTTTGCCTGGGTCACTCATGTGGCTACAGTTGGCGATGGGCTCGCCTGGGCCGGGCTGTCCAAGGTGGCATCACTTGGGTGGTTGGTTGGCGGTTGGTGCTGGCTGTGGGCTGGCAGGCAGGGGTGCAGAGTGGTGCCACTGTGCTGGTCTGTTGCCAGCTTCTTGGGTGGTTTGGGTTGTTGCTGTGATTCTTACTGATATAATGAAAGACCTGGATGGATGATCTCCCAGGGCCCTCCCTCCAAGCCTCTGTGCTCTGTGATCCAGGAGGATAAATGACTTGCCCAGGGCCACCCAGGGAGGTGGGGGCAGAGCCAGATACATCACAGGCCTCACACAAGCAGCGCTATTGATAAAGCAATCAGTAACTGAGAAATGACAGAAGCGTGAAATGTACATCTGAGCATTGGTTAAGAGCTTTGAACGTGGCAGGACCATCCCAGGGGGCAGGCTGTTCTCTGCCTGAATTGTTGCAGACAGTGAAGTGCTGGGAGAAGAGTTAGAGGGGCCTGGGGGCAGCGTGGGTGACGGTCACACAGACCCTCTAGCCCCCGTCCCATGACTTGCAGAGGCCCTGCTGGAGGGGCTGTGTTTTCAAACTAAGGCTGAGGGTGTGTTTCGAACCGAGGCTCCGAGAAGTCAAGGCGCTTGCCCAAAGCCACACAGCTAGCACACAGCCAAGCAGGGGTGCAAACCAGGACTGACTGCTTGCAAAGCCCAGCTTCCAGGCTGCCTTCAGACTTCCTACTGGAGCTTTTCTCTGGGAGGCGTGGTCAGGAAAGGTGGCCGGTGGTCAGATGAGCAACAGCCTCCTGCTTCTGCTCTGGAGGAAGGGGAAGGAGATACTGACATGAAATAGGGTCACTGGGAGCATAACCGGTGGGTCTATGGGTTAGAAAATCTCATTTCCTCCACTTTCTGACCCCAAAGCCCTTCTGACAGGCAGCCTGGCAGGTGGTTAAGGTCAGACTTTGGATTGGGTTGAGCTGGACTTTGAGGCTCAGCCAAGTCCCTGAATGGCTCTGGGGTTCAGGCAAGGCCTGTACAGTCCCTGGTCCTCGGTTTCCCCAGAGAAAACCTGCGCCCTGCGCCCAGTGCCCGGCTCCCAGAATCCCTCTGTGATGTTCTGGCATGCTGCACTGAAATCCCGCTGTCCTACCTGGCAGTGGCCGAAGGGACAGGATGACAGACGACCTCTTAAGGCATCTTTCCGACAGGGTTCTCCCCGCAAAGCCCAGCAAAGCAGGTGCAGACATGCCTGCTTCCCCACCCCTCCAACCCCGGGGCACCAGGGCACGATCGAAAAGGAAATGTGAGCCAAACCGATCAGTCGGCTGGTGGCGCCAGTTGCTGATTTATTCCTGGGAAGGGCCCCGCGTCCCCTGAAACGGTGACCTCTATTAATGTTGACGTGTTCAAAAGCTGCAAATTGGGATGCAGCGTGCCTCCCCGGTCCTTTTAAAGAACCCGCTGTTAAGTTTCAAAGACCCTGGCGGAGTGTGAGGAGTGTCTGGGAATGCAATTCCTCCAGGAGGAATATTCCATCAAACGCCTGCGTGATAAATGGGTACCCGAGTCACGGCAGACACTCACCTCAGACGAGCTGCCCAGTGCGGAGACTTCACTCGCAGGGATGAAAGGAGATTCATTCCAAACGGAATGCCTGAACAAACAGCCGGCGCCGGCGTGCCTCTCTGCCGCTCTGTCCTTTGCTGCAGACCCAGTTCCTCCAGCCCCACCAGAGCCAGTCTGGGCTGGAGGAAGGCCAGCTCCTTGCCAGGAAGCCACATAGACAACCAACCCCACAGAGGTAGGAAGAAGCCTCTGTGTGCCCAGGACATGCTGGGTGCTGTGCATAAGCAGTCTCATGGGTGCCCATCTGTGGCCGGGCGGGGTTATTAACTCCATCCTGCTTAAGAAAATGAGGCCTGGAGAGTTTGGGGCACTTGCCTAAGGTCTCACGGCCCAGGAGCCAGGACTTTGACTTGGAGATGGTTCTCTTTGTAGTAGTTAGCACTGGAAGAACGCTTGAAGGGGGCTTCCCAGGTGGTGCTGGTGGTCAAGAACCTGCCTGTCAACGCAGGAGAGCTAAGAGACGTGGTTTTGACCCCTGGAACAGGAAGATCCCCTGGAGAAGGAAATGGCAGCCCACTCCAGTATTATTGCCTGGAGAGTCCCATGGACAGAGGGGCCTGGTGGGCTACAGTCCATGGGGTCACACAGAGTCAGACACGACTGAAGCAACTTCGCAAGCACGCACACACGAATCCTTACGGAGGTCCCAACGATGGCATTTTATAGCGTGAGGCCCCGAATGGGGTCATGGCTAGCCCAGGGTCACGTGGCCAGTTTAGTAGAGAGGGATTTTCGAGTGATGAAAGGAAGTGCAGGTCTTGGGCTGCCATTGGCATTTACTCCAGTTCAGTCAGTTTCCTCCTTCGTCCTTTTCCCACCCAGACCAAGGGGAAGGCCGGGCCGGGGGCAGGAGCGATGGTGACAGCTGAAACCTCGGTGTGCTGCAGCGAGCGCCCAGGTCACACAGCCAGCCTGGGCGGCACAGGGGCTGCGCTGAGTCCCTTCCACGCCAACCTCAGGCCTGTGGGTGGACAATCGGCTGTAGGAAGGCAGCCTGGAGCCTAGGTGGCCTTCAGCTCTGCGGCTTCCGGCTGAGCTCATGCAGCTTCCGGAGGATCCAGGGCTGTTCAGAGCCTTCCCGGAGCCCAGGACGACAGCCTCCTCCTCTGGATACCTGCTCCCCACCCACACCCAGCACCGACAGCAGGACCAAAACTGACTCTAACAGCTTTCAATGCTTGCACCCCCTACTGCTCACGGAAGAACACCGTGACCCCTCCCCCGGCCTCTGCCCGGCTCCTTCCTGCCCCTGCCCCTTTCCCCCTTTCTCCCTCCTGCTGTCCCTCCGACCACAGCACTCTCCCCTCTCTCCCTAGCGCTCGCCTCTAGGGCTCCGCAGAGGGCTCGCCCCTCCCTGCAGACTAGCCTGGGCGTGCGTCCCTCCGGGGGCTCCTGCGGCTCCTGGGCTCTCCGAGTCCGCATCACCGAGATCGCATCACCGAGCACCGACTCCCTCTGGCAGGTCTGTTTCCGAGACTGGGCCGTGAACCCCTGGGAGGGCAGGGCTGACGTCACTCACGTTCCTGGCTCCAGGGCCCGGCAGGCGGCTGGTGCTCCCTAAAGAGCAGAGTAACTGAATGGAGTTTGCGGGCTGCCATGCCATCCACCCCTCAACTTGCCGTTGTCCCTGGGATGTGGGCACTACTCAGAGAGAGAGAGAGAGAGAGAGAGAGAGAGAGAGAGAGTGTGTGTGTGTGTGTGTGTGTGTGTGCGCGCGTGCAGGGGGTTTAGCTCCCAGCTGCTCCTTTGGGAAAAGGTCCCGGAGTCACGGCTCAGGCCTGAGGGTCCTGTGGGTGCCCCCCCACCCCCCGGAGTCCCACTGCAAGGAGTAGCCTGTGGGGCCCAACTAGGGTCAGGGCCTGGTCCCCACGGCCTCCATTTATCACACCTCCCAGGTCCCCATCAATCCCGCTCCTAACATGCCCAAGGATTAATCTTCCTTGGCCTGGCCGGATCGATTTCTATCTTAAAGGCACCAGCCTCCCTTCAGAGCCATCAAATGAGCATTTTGTGGAGGTGGTTATTTAAAAAACAGCGCTTTCATGCTGTTCTTGACTCAGAAATACTGCAGGCTTCCGTTCACTGACCCTGGGCACAAGGCGGGGCTGTGCCTCCTGCTCCGAACGCCTCCGTCTCTCAGGCGTGTCTGGCTCTTTGCGGTCCCATGGCAGACTGTAGCCTACCAGGCTCCTCTGTCCATGGAGTTTTCCAGGCAAGAGTGCTGGAGTGTGTTTCCATGTCCTTCTCCAGGGGACCTTCCCAACCCAGAAATCGAACCCACATCTCCTGCGTTGGCAGGCGGGGTCTTTACCACTGCGCCACCTGGGAAGTCCCCCTGCTCCATACGGATTATCTCATTTAATCTCTTGATAACTGTTTGAGACGGGTTATTATGATCCCTGCTCAGATGAAGACATGGAGGCGCAGGCTGGTGGGGTAGCGTGCCTAGGGGGCAGAGCTGGGACTGGAATCCCGTTCATCTACACATGCTGGGTTCATATGCATAATGGGGACCTAACCCAGCTGGGGCGAACCCCACCCCCCGCAGCCTCCTGCAACGCCCAGGGATTGGGGTGTCCCTGAGACGCCCTGCTGCCTGCTGTGTCCCGGCTGCCTCAGCTCCAGGCCCCTCCCATCCTTCCCGTAGCCTCCAGCCAGCTTGACTGCAATTAAGGACGTAACAACCGAACACGGCTGGACCGGTGAATTAATAACCGACTCTGGGGCCGCCGCTCACCCTGGCCGGGGCTGCAGGCCGTGCTCAGATCTCCCTTCTTAGACCAGAGGGCTCAGTGATCTTGCCTGCTGGCTGCTCCCAGGCCCCGCCCCCAGTGGTGGCCGCGGGTGCCTGACCACTGCCCGGGATCTCCCCAAAGCCCAGGGCTGCTCTGCAGAGCCGCTCCCCTGAGTGGCTGGTTTGAAGTCTCAGGGCTGGATGGGCTCCAGGGGCCACTGGGCGCATTCCTCTGTCAGCATGCCGGCGGGGACCCCGTTCCCCGGGAAGGGCTGGCTCTCCGTCCAGGTTTGTTGGGGTGGAGGTTGTGAGTCTGTGCAAGGGCCGCCGTCAGGCTGCAGGCTCACACCTGCAGGCTCACACCCTGCACTGGGCCCGGCACTGGACATAGTGAGCGCATGAGACGGCTGCCGCCCAGGACCCTCTGTGGCAGCTGGCTCATTGTCCTCCCCGTTGTGATGAAAGAGAAGGTCTCATCCACCAGTGGAACTGCGAGGGCTCTTGTCTTGCAGGTTGCAGAGAAGAGAGGCTGATGTTCCTCGCTTCCGCCCCCCCAGAAGTTGCTCCTGCTCAGCTGACTTTGGCTGGTTCATTTGCCACAGAGGGGAGACCCTTGTCATTGTGAAGAAAATCAAGTGATGCAAATGATGTAGGAGGGAGAGAAACAGCTAAACCATGCAGTGTGGATCCAGCCCCAAGGGCTCTTCTGGGTGGCGCGATGCATGGATCTTGTGAAACTCGGATTCTGCTACGAGAAAGTCAGAGTCTTTGGATGAAGGAATTTGATTTTGCTGAGCCCACTTCCTCTCTGCGAACTCTGAACTGTAGCAGCAGTATGTACCTCATGGTCTGTGTAGTCAAAACTTGTAGTTTTCCCAGTAGTCATGTATGAATGTGAGAGTTGGGCCATGAAAAAGACCGAGTGTCAAAGAATTGATGCTTTCAAACTGTGGTGCTGCAGAAGACTCTCGAGAGTCCCTAAACAGCAAGGAGATCAAGCCGTCATTCCTAAAGTAAATCAATCCTCAATATTCATTGGAAGGACGGATGCCGAAGCTGAAGCTCCAATACTTTGGCCACCTAATGTGAAGAGCCCACTCACTGGCAAAGATCCTGAGGTTGGGAAAGATTGAAGGCGGGAGAAGGGAGCGACAGAGGATGCGGTGGTTAGGTGGCATCATCGACTCAACGGATGTGAGTGTGAGCAAACGCCGGGAGATAGTGAAGGACAGGGAAGCCTGGCGTGCCGCAGTCCCTGGGGTCGCAAAGAGGCAGACACGACTGAGCGACTGCATGACATGGCTAAGACACAGAGGGATCCGTCTGTGTGAATGCCTAGCACAGGACCTGGCCCAGAGTTAGGGTTGTGAAAGTGTTTATGGTCGCTGTTTTATTTTATCTTCATGTGAGACTCCTCTGAGAGGTCATCAGAAAACTGAGGGTCAGAGAAGGGAAGTCACTTGTCCAGGGTCACAGGGCTGTAAAGGGAGAGCTGGGCTTTAAGCCTCAAAATCCTCCCTCCCGAGCGGAGACTGTCCTTTTTAGAGGGTAAGGGCCAGAGCTTGGTTCTCCCCTGAGTCCTTGACCCCTCATGTGACCTGGGGCAAGTCACGTCACCTCTTTGAGCCTCAGTTGTTCCATCTTTAAGATGGTCATATTACTTCTGTTGAGTGAAGGCCAACAGCTGGACTGGATGGACTGGATTAGACCGGAAGCCTGCAAGGGGCCTCATTCTGATCCAGGCTCATTCTGTCCTTTGAAAGATGTGGTCACTGAACCCCGGAGAAGAGGAGAGAGCTTCCAGGATCACACAGTATTTGGGATGGAGCCAGGCTCAGACGTTTCCAGCCTCTAGGGCCAGCAGTCAAGGGGTGGCCTCGGGGGGCCTCTCTCCCACTGAATCCTCTGGATCCTCCCCAGAGGGCAGGGGGGTAACCCACCTCTGGGCCGCAGGCTCTCTGCTCCTTGCCTCTCCGTCTTCTGCCTCTTCTGATGGGCCGTGCCCTGCAGAGCTATGGTTCCACAGTCTGAGGCTTCACCTTCCCTGTCCCCACCCAGGGCTGGAATGGACATGCCCCAGAGAAACCAACATTCTGATCGGAGTGTTATTCAGACGGTGGACCGAGGAGAAGTCTTGCAGCTTCACCAGGCAGCCACTCAACCCCCCTCCACCCCATTAGGAGCCTATCAACAACTTGGGGGACAAAAGAGGAGGCATTTTTTGGAAGCTGCAGAACCCGCATTGCCCTCTCCTTCAAGTCTCTGGGGCTGGAGGAAAGAGCCAGGAAATAGGCCCTGCTTGGCAAATAGGGTGGGAAGGAAGGGGCTCCCGCAGGACACGGAGAAGCAGCCTGGAAGTAAATAGGCACTGCCAGACCGCCTGCTGAAGGGGGATTGGAATTCCATCTTGGGAGATTAACGCGCCTCCTGCTGGTCTCCAACTCTTGATATTGGATTGCTGATACCCCAGAAAGTTAATGTCCCAGGAGCACTGATATTTAAGGATCACTGGAGCCATAATCTTGGGGAATTGTGATTGCAGGACTGTTAATCACCGAGAAGGCAGTTACTTGGAACGTCCCGGATGACCATCCCAGAACATCCATCCTCCCAGAGTATTGATTCCTTGTGCTGTTGGTGTCCTGGAAGCAATCCTTCCTCATCCTCAGGCCCCTGGCCGCCTGGTTTTCCTGGGAGATCATTCCAGGCTTGATGGAGACACTGAGGGATTTTTCTCCCCAGAGGAGTTTTGGAGAAATGCTTCTAGACTTTAAGCAGCGGTCCCCAACCTTTTTGGCACCAGGGACTGGTTTTGTGGAAGACAAGTTTTCCATGGATGGTGGGGCAATGGTTTCAGGATGACTCAAGCGCATTACGTTTACTGTACACGTAATTTCTATTACTCTCACCTCAGCTCCACCGCGGAGCGTCAGGCACTGGTCCTGGAGGTTGGGCCCCCTGTTCTAGAGCACGGCTCTCTCCCTGGCATCACCTGGAGGGCTTCTCAAGGCACACACTGCTGGGGCCCCTTCAGAGCTGCAGATTGGGCAGGTCTGGGGTGCAAGAGCTTACATTTCTAACAAGTTCCCCGATGCCATTGATGTTGCTGGTCCCAGGGACCACACTGCGAAAGCTTCTGTCCTAGAACTTAGATACTAAGTTTTTAACTCTGGCTGCATTTTATTTCATTCATTTATTATTAAAAATTTCTTTTTTTTGGTTGAAGTATAGTTTTTTTTTTAGGCTTCAAAGTACTTTATTTTTTTTTAAACTGAAATATAGTTGATTTACAATGTTGTGTTAATTTCTGCTGTACAGAAAAGTGATTCAGTTATACATATATCTACATACATTCTTTTTCATATTCTTTTCCACTATAGTTTATCATGACACTGAACATAGTTTCCTGTGCTATATGGTAGGACCTTGTCATTTATCCGTGTGATATATAATAGTTTGCATCTGCTGATCCCTACCTCCCACTCCATCTGTCTCCCAAGCCCCCACCCCTTGGCAACCACAAGTCTGTTTGTAAGTCTGTTTCATAGATAGGTTCATTTGTGTCATATTTTAGGTTCCACAAAGAGTGATATCGTATAGTATTTGTCTTTTTCTTACTTCATTTAGTATGATAATGTCTAGTTGCATCCATGTTGCTGCAATAGCTTTATTTCATTCATTTTCATGGCTGAGCAGTATTCCATTGTGCATATGTACCACATCTTTATCCATTCCTCTGTCAGTGGACGTTTAGGCTGTCTTCATGTCTTGGGTATTGTGAATAGTGCTGCTATGAACATAAGGGTACATGTATCTTTTTGAATTATAGTTTTGTCTGGATATGTGTCTGGCTGCATTTTAGAATCAATCACTGGTGAAGATTTTAAACTGTTGTCCTACTCTGAGAAATTGATTTAATTTATCTAGGATGGAGCTAGTAATTCAAAAAGGTCTCTAGGTGATTCCAGGGTGTGGTCAAGAGCTGAGAACCACTGGGCTCAGCAAGCTTGGGATGGGATGAAGAAATAGCAGCTGTGTCCTGTTAGAGCTTCTGAGAGGGGAGAGGCGAAGACATACACTGGGGCTTTGGAGGAGAACCTTGGGCTTAGCTCCCAGAAGGGGTGCCCCCAGACTCAAGGCCCAGGCAGCCCAGGACCCTCTTCTTAGAGCTACTGAGACGGCTTCTCCCGGGTCTGGTACCGTGAGGGGGTCTGTTTGTTCACTCAGCCATATTCAGTAGACGTGTATTTGGCGACTACTATGAGCACGCTTAGAGACCCTGGGGTATACAGCTGCGAGCGAAATAGACAGACATCCCTGCCCTCATGAAGCTCAGGTTTGAGTTCATAGCACTGATGCTGCCCAAAGTGGTCCAGAGGCACCCTGGCATCTGAGCATCTCTTCATTCATACTCATGGCTGGCAAAATGATGGAGCCTAGAGCCTAGGGCAGGCAGTGAGGTCAGGGCTGGTTACAGGCCGATGGAGGAAGCTCTCAGTACACCCCCGGGGTAGATTCTTCCAAACCTGGCCAAGAAGGGAGTCAAACCGTCTTCTGGGTTCTATTTGCTGTCAGCAGACCTTGCTTCAGCTTTCAGGTGACCGATATCTTGACACCATCCAGTCCACCCCTCTGCCTGCAGAGAAGGTGACGGCAGGTCTTCCCCCGGGGCGTGCCCCACGTGGGTGGGTCTGGAGCCCCCCTCTCTCATGTCTTTGTCCTCTTCCTTCTTCGGTTCTGTCCCCCTCTCTTACTCTCTCTCCGTCTCAATCTTCTGTTTTCGCCCACTTCTTTCTGCTTATCTCTCTCCATTTCCCCTTTGTTGGCCCATTTCCATCCTTCCAGGCACACTCAGACCCCTGACCACCCTGGGACTTCTGGAAGCATCTCTCGTGATTGGCTCCCTCTTCTCTGGCCACATCCGTTTCCTGTTGATGAACATGTTCTAAGCCCGAAGCTCCATGAGTCCCCTTGGGAAGCCTGACTTGTTTCCCTTCCTCTGCCAATGGATGCAAACCCCCCTCCCTGGCCAGGGCCCACAGAGCAGACGCCAGCATCCTGCCTGTCTCCCTCCCCACAGACCTGGAGCAGGTGGGGGTTACTCAACAGTCAGACTCCCCGTTGAGGGGCTTCCGATCTTGGTTGGGTCAGGAAGCCCAGCCGTCAAGATTAGTTAGGGAAGCAACACTGATTCATTCTCTGAGACGAGAATTCAATGAACTTTTATGGGCCGCCTGTGATGTTTCAGGCACTGAGATAGAGTGAGAAATAAATCACAGTCCTACCCTAAGGAGTCAACTGAGTGATGCTGAAAGTGCGTTCATCGACCCTGCATTCCTTCCTTGTTCATTTGTTCACTCATCCATCCGTTCACCCACTCGATAAACGGCGACCACCTTCTGCATCACAGACACAGGGGGATACGGAGGGGATAGAGAAAGAGACGCGAGACAGCCTCTGCCGTCAAAATCACCCCCAGTGGGGAAGACGGACAAGCTCACAGACAGTTCAGGGCCCTGAGCTCCGCGCTGTCATCAGACCTCCTCTTCAGCCCGTCTGCTGGGGGCTGCGTGGCCTGGGCTGCGACGGTCACCGCAGGCCTGGCTCGGGGACGGGGCGGGGTTTCCCTGACGCTGCTCGGCAGGCCTCTGAGGTCCTGACGCGCTGCTGGGTCCACCTGAGCTGGGTCAGGGGGTGCAGCCCAGAGCCTGCTGTAGAGTGTGCCCCTTAATACCTCGATGGCGTTGGGCATGAGAATGAAAACCGTCTGCCACGGGGAAGTGGAGGAAATAATTTCCCAGCAAGGAAATTGCTGAATATTTAGGACCGGGAGCAGACCGTTTAGAGGGGGAAATGAATTCCTCCGGCTTCCTCTGGCTGAGATAAATCAGCCCAGATGCTCTTGCGCTTTCATTTACCCCTGCGGAACGGGTCTGGGTGGGCGTTCATGCCATGTGGAGGTAATCGTTCTCCCAGAAGCGGTAACAATTGCTTTCAGAGCCATCAGTTCCCTCCTGATGCTGGTGAGGCCGACCCTATCGGTCAGCCCCTGCCTGTGTACGTTGCCAGGTCCTGGAGGCCAGGAAGGGCAGAAGCGGGGTAATGCCATCTTCCCTCCTCATGGTGGAGATCTTGTTTTTTGGTGGGGCATCGAGGAGGAGCCAAGCCTTGGTCAGTGACAGTGGGAGACCCAACAGAGTGATGGGGTAGGGCCGAGGGCCTGAGCCCCAGGGCAGGGGGACTGGGGGTGCCGGTCTTTCAGTTAGACTTAAGGAGGGACTTGCCCTGTCAGAGGGTAGCTGTGGCATTGCTCTCCTTGGGTGATTGGTCAGAGCAGAGGAGGCCCTCATCTTGGGGGAGGGACTGAGTAGCCTCTGAATCCCAAACGACACAGGATTCTGTAACACCCAGATTATCAGCCTATGAGCGTTGGTAATCTTGCCTTGACACTGGGCACAGACTAACATTTTCTTCACAAAGTTATGTTCTTCTAGACCAGAGTTTGGTCAACTTTTTCTCTAAGGGCCAAAGAGTAAGTGTTTTCCTTTTGGTGGGCCACACAAATTTCTGCAGTAATTACTTAACTCTATGGTTGTAGGGTTAAAGGGGCTGTGCTGTTGTTCAGTCGCTCAGTTGTGTCCGACTCTTTGCGACCCCACGGACCGCAGCATGCCAGGCCTCCCTGTCCATCACCAGCTCCCGGAGTTTACTCAAACTCACGTCCATTGAGTCGGTGATGCCATCCAACCATCTCATCCTCTGTCGTCCCCTTCTCCTCCTGCCTTCAATCTTTCCCAGCATCAGGGTCTTTTCCAATGAGTCAGGTCTTTGCATCAGGTGGCCAAAGAGGCTGTAGACAATATGTAAATGAATAGGTGTGGCTGTGTTCCAATAAAACTTTATTTATAAAAACATGCGGCAGGCTGGATTGGGCCCCCTGCCTTAGTTTACCGACTCCTGTTCTAGACTTGACTGTCAAACTAAGACTGAACCAGGAGTTTCTGGCTTGTGTCTATTTTTGAAACAGCTTTATTTCATTTTCCTGATTAGAAAAGCAATGTTTGCTTATAGTAAAAAATTAATATAGAAGGTGAAAGTCGTTGGTAACCCTCCCCCTTGTCAAAGACACCGGCTGTTCACAGTTTAATGTCTGTATATATTTTTGTCCTAACACCATATTCTTTTTAAAGGTCATTTTGTACAGACCATATTTACTGAGGCTGTTATAGTTCGAATCCCAAGTTGACTGTAGCTGAAAAGAAAATGGGAAATGGCGGCTGGGAAATGAAGCTCGGGGTGATAGCAGATGAACCGGGTGGCCTTTCCTTCCTGGGAGCTTCCCTCCCAGGGAGCGGCCTGGTGGCCCTGGGGTGCGGCTGGTGCCAGCTGAGGGGCGGAGGGCGGGCAGGGAAGTGCGGGGAGGGAGCCGGTCCCCCGGGAGTCAGGTGTCCTTAGGAAGAACGTGCTGAAGCCAGCAGCGGGGCGGCACTCTGACCCACCGTTGATGGTTGATGGGGGCGTTCTTGGCAGCGGGAAGGGGAGTCCTGAGTCACACGGGGCTTGGCTGCCCCGAGGGGCTCTCCCAGCTTGGGGCACCAGGAGGGGCTGACCTGCCCACTCCCAGAGGAGCAGGAACGCCCTTTTCAGAAAACCCCAGGAACACAGGGGGAGGGCGCTTCTTACCGCCACCTACCCTTTGCCTTGAGCAAAATGCATTGAATCAGTGGAAAAGTGGGGAGGGGGGGCAACGAGGTAGAGAGAAATCTAGTCTCAGAAGAAAGCTCCCACTGCCCGCAGGACTCCCAGGCTCCCTGGCAGTGGGCGCATAGGGAGCCTGGCACCCCTCGTGGGTTCTTAATGCCGTCTGTGCCCTGAGACGGGAGCCAAAGGTCCCAGACATCGGCTTTCCTGTGGTCTCCGTTCCATGCAGGAGGAAGCGGAGAAGAAGGGAGGAGGAGGGGATGCCCCCGGGCCAGCTGCGTGTCTCCAGGTCGGGCAGGGAGGAGGCCGGGCACTGCTCCCTGGAGGCCGGGCTCATGCCCACCGTCCCACTTGGTTCCCCGAATCTTGGCCCCCGATCACGTGTTTCCAGCCACGGGAGCTCTGGGATCACACGCAGTCTGATCTGGGAACATGGAGGTGTGCCGTGGGTTCCTGGAGGAGTCCGGGTAGCCTGCCAGTTATAAGAACAGGGTCACCGAGGCCTGGGTTTAAGGCCCACCTTTGTCACTTCCTCACTGGAAGCAAGGTTAACTCTCTTTGCACTTCAGCTTTTCATCTGTAAAATGGGTGTGTTAGTAGCATCCTAACAATCACATGAGATTGTAAAGTGCCTGCCCCAGTGAAGGCTATGGGAGTCATCTTTTATTCTTTTGATAAAATGTAATTAAGGCCATCAGTAGAATCTTGTACTAAATCTGAGGCTGATAGAAGGTCTGGAGAAAACAACTAGGAGTGGTCAGTCAGTTATTTCTTTTCCCTCTAGAATCCAAGAGTCTTAATGACTAAGTTGGACTGCAGACTCCTAAGCCAAGAACCTTGACTGGCTAGTTCACAGCAGTGTCTGTAATGCCCAGCGGGGGCCTGGGGCCTAGTGGGCACTTATAAGCAGTTGTGGGAAGATGAATACATGCCCGGGGAGGGGAGGTCAGAGGCGGAGGAGCTGAGAGGTGATCCGCTAGGACTCTGCCTCCCCTCTGGCCTCTGGCCTGAGACCCGGCTTCTTGCCTCTCTTTCCCCTGCAGTTTTCTCCATCACCGTGTGGTGCCACAGATGAATTTCAGGTTGGTTGGATCCAATTTGGCTCCTGAGCTACAAAAAATAAAAGAACTATAATTAAAAAGCAATAACAACAATGGAACAGAAGTTCAGCTATCAGAGTTGATTTTTCTCAGAAGTTGATGACGGGGAAACTAGCACAGCCTCACGTGGCTCTGGAAGCTGCACCAGGCGGGGAGCAGGCAGGGTGGGTCCCGCCTCCCAAGCACGGGCGGTTCCGGGAGGGATGTGAGGCTGGCTCGCTCTGCTCCCCGCCAGGCATCTGCACCTCGGACCAATCTTACGTCCCTCGCGACCAGGCTGACCTTTGTCCCTCTGTCTTCTGCAATGTCAGCTCTCCGGTCAGCCTTCTGCAGCCCTGTCCTGGGCTCTATCGTTCACTGCAGTTCTCTGCCCCTGACTCCTTCTCCTGCAGCAAGGCTCCCCACCCGCTCCGTGGCACCCTCGGAGAGCACAGATCCAGCAGCGTGAAGCTGGAAAGGCCCTGAGGAACAGGGGCTCCCGCCCTGCAGGAGAGCTGACGATCACAGTCACTGCTCACTTACCATATGCCCACGTCTCCTTCTCCTCATGACTGCAGAGTAGGTCCTGTCACGGCCCCACTTTTATAGATGGAGAAACTGAGGCTTAGGGAGGTGAAGCGCCTTGTCCAAGGGTAGCAGCCAGGTAGGGGTTAAGCTGGAGAAGACTGTGCTAAATATTGTGCTGCATGACAGCTGGAAATACGAAAACAGGCAAGGCAAAGGCCTGTGACTTCAAGATGTTCACAATCAGGGCAAGCCTTGAACAAGGTTGGCTGGTTGGCAGAGTGGATGGGTGAGCGGCTGGCTGGAGAGATGAATGAATGGATGGGTGAATGAGTAGATGAACGGACGGGGGGACAGACCGACGAATGGACAGAAAGCCACATTTGGGGACATAGGAAAGCAGGCAATGAAGAGAGGCTGCCCAGAAGATCTCTTTGGGCTTAATTTGATGGGTAACCAGTGAGCAGTTCCCACTGGCCCCGACATTAACCTGCTGTATGTCCTCAGTGGTACATTCAACGTCTCCGAGCTTAGTAATCTCGTTTGTGAAATGAGGGCTCGATCGCCACAATCTCTAAACTCCCACTGGACTCCAAACTCCTCTGATTTTCTAAGTCTCTCATCTCTGGAGTTGTGAGACGCATGCTCATACTTGAAAGCAGAGGTAATTGTGTGGGTGCGGCGATGGACGAAATTTGAATTCTGACTTGCTGAAATTCTCAAAGAACAGCAATTAAAAGCTGGCAGCTGAGAGTTAGACACAGGTTTCTTTTGTTCATGTCCATAAATACTGTTTTTTCTTAACTAAGAGGCAGCATTTACGAATCAGGCAATTTTTCAATTTCCCTTGGTAAACTGAACGGTAGGGCAACACAGGCTCCTACTCCTTGAGTAAGTCAGTGGTAAAGAGCCGGCTTTGCCCTGAGTCAGGAGGAGTTCAAGTCCCAGTGCTGACCTCTTCTAGCTGTGAGTCTTTGAGGGAAGTTACTCAAACTCTATGCCTCAGTTTCCTTATCTGTAAAATGGGGATGATGACAGCACTTACCCCAAGCTTTGCCCTGAGTCAAAAGAAGTTCAAATCCCACTGCCAATCTTTTCTAGCTGTGAGTCTTTGAGAGAAGTTACTCAAACTCTGTGCCTCAGTTTCCTTATCTGTAAAATGGGGATGATGATAGCACTTACTTTATTGGGTCATTGTGAGGACTAGATAAATTAGCACATGTTGAGATTTAGAATAGTGCCTGGAACTCAGTGAGGGCTGTGTCAATACTGCATTTTCTTATTGTGATTTTTTTTCCCCAGGGGTATTAGCCTGCTTCAGTTCAGTTCAGTTCAGTCGCTCAGTCGTGTCCGACTCTTTGCGATCCCATGAATCGAAGCACGCCAGGCCTCCCTGTCCATCACCAATTCCCTGAGTCCACCCAAACCCATGTCCATTGAGTCGATGATGCCATCCAACCATCTCATCCTCTGTCGTCCCCTTCTCCTCCTGTCCTCAATCTTTCCCAGCATCAGGGTCTTTTCCAATGAGTCAGCTCTTCACATCAGGTGGCCAAAGTATTGGAGTTTCAGCTTCAACATCAGTCCTTCCAATGAACACCCAGGACTGATTTCCTTTAGGATGGACAGGTTGGATCACCTAGCTGCCAAAACCAAATACCACGAACTGGGTGGCCTACACAACCCATTTTCTCACAGTTCTGGAGGCTGGAAGTCCAAGACCAGGGTGCTGGCAGGGTTGGTTTCTCCCTGCTGTTTCCTCACATGGCCTTTCCGCTGTACACAGGCATCTCTGGTGTGTCCTCCTTCTTGCAATCAGTAGGATTAGGACCCACACTTAAGACTTCATTTAATCTTAGTTACTTCCTTAAAGGCCCTATTTCCAAATATAGTCACACTGGGGGTTAGTGCTTCAACTCAGGGGACACAGTTCAGTCCAAAAGACCGTGGTGAAGCATCAGCCCAACAGCAGCTGCTTCCTCAGACAGGATTTTTTTTTTTCTATTTACAACAGTCCCAGTTAGGGTGACTACACTTTGTGGCTGGGCTTTCCAGGTGGTGGAGTGGTAAGCAATCCGCCTGCGGGTTTGATCCCTGGGTTGGGAAGATCCCCTGGAGGAGGAAATGGCAACCCACTCCAGTATTCTTGACTGGAAATCCCACAGACAGAGGAGTCTGGTGGGCTACAGTCCATGGGGTCGCCAAGAGATGGACACGACTTAGCGACTTCATGATTTGCTTATGATGGCATCTGGTCCCATAACTTCATGGCAGATAGATGTGGAAACAGTGGCTGACTTTATTGTTCTGGGCTCCAAAATCCCTGCAGATGGTGATTGCAGCCATGAAATTAAAAGACGCTTACTCCTTGGAAGGAAAGTTATGACCAACCTAGACAGCATATTAAAAAGCAGAGACATTACTTTGCCAACAAAGGTCCGTGTAGTCAAGGCTATGGTTTTTCCAGTGGTCACGTATGGATGTGAGAGTTGGACTATAAAGAAAGCTGAGTGCTGAAGAATTGATGCTTTTGAACTTCGGTGTTGGAGGAGACTCTTGAGAGTCCCTTGAACAGCAAGGAGATCCAACCAGTCCATCCTAAAGGAAGTCAGTCCTGGGTGTTCATTGGAAGGACTGATGTTGAAGCTGAAACTCCAATACTTTGGCCACCTGATGCGAAAAACTGACTCATTTGAAAAGACCCTGATACTGGGAAAGATTGAAGGCAGGAGGAGAAGGGGACGACAGAGGATGAGATGGTTGGATGGCATCATCGACTCAATGCACATGGGTTTGGGTGGACTCTGGGAGTTGGTGATGGACAGGGAGGCCTGGTGTGCTGCGGTTCATGGGGTTGCAAAGAGTAAGACACGACTGAGCGACTGAACTGAACTGAACTGGGGCGTTCCTGGGACTCCAGTCTTTCAGTTTTAAAACGAGGCAAAACCCAGTGTGAGCTGGACACTCAAGTCCTCATCACAGTCCACTTCTTTCATTTATCCACCTGCCTGGCCCTTGAATGTTGACCTTGCCTTGGAGCCACGCCTGGTCCTAGGAAGGCTGGTAAGAGATGAGGAAGAAGAGTGCCCTGGGCTTCAAGGCGGGGAGAGGGGGGAGCCCCGGGCTCTGCGGGAGCCCGGGCTGGCGATGGTTAAAGCTGCCCCGGGAGAGAACACCCAGCAGACACCCAGCGAAGGAAGCAGACGAAGGATTATCACGATTAATGTTATTTCAAAGGCTTAATTCCCCGCCCCCTCTCTCAGACATGTTTGTGTGCTGTTGTGCCGAGGGCTCTTTCTTGATTCTGGACGTCCTTTCCCCCAGAGTAATTTGGAACAAGGTCGCTGTTCAGCAGGCGGGCCTCCTTCCCTCTCATCTACCTGCTGGCGGCCCTGCCAGGTGGAGGGGCTGGGAGCTGGCAAGAGGCAGACCGACGGAGGAGGCGCAGGACTGGTCCTGACGCTTTCAGGGCTAGGCACTCTCTGGCTGTAACCTAACTTCAGCTCACCCGGACAGACGGTCTTTGGTCCCAAGGGGTCGAAGTGGGAGAGGTCTGCGGTGAGGATCAAGACCTGTATTCTGGCTCTAGCCTTTGTTGGGCTTCCCTGGCGGCTCAGCTGGAAAAGAATCCGCCTGCAATGTGGGAGACCTAGGTTCTAACCCTGGGTTGGGAAGATGCCCTGGAGGAGGGCATGGCAACCCACTCCAGTGTTCTTGCCTGGAGAATCCCCATGGACAGAGGAGCCTGGAGGGCTACAGTCCATGGGGTCGCAAAAAGTCGGACACGACTGAGTGACTAAGCACCCTTGTTGGCTGGGAGATTTTCCAGGTCTCAGTTTTCTTACCTGCAAAGTAGGGACAAGGATGGTATGTCCCCTTCTGGATGGTTGTGTTAGCTGTTGATTCTGAGAAATTCAAGCACTCCTCAACTTCGGCTGTGCACACTGACCCCCTGGAGTGGGTGAGCGAGGCAACCTCTGAATTTCTTATAAGCGTTCAAGTGTTGCATGCTGCTAGCCCATGGAGCACATTTTGAATGACGAAGGTTGTGAAGATGAAATGAAATGTAGGTTCCTAGCATCGTAGGAAGTGCTCGAAGGATGTACTACTTATCACCATCATATCATCACAACCATCAGTATCATTGCTTCATCTTTATCATCTTTACCACCATCGCCATCATGGACTTCATGGGTTGGCGTCATCACTGGAGCTTGTCTATGCCTTCTCTTGCTCCCATTCTCCAGAGGAGGTAATTGAGACCCAGAGCTGGTTTGAGACTTATGCCGCCAATTTTATTCAGAAGAGAAGCTCCCGGGGATGAGGGCTGTTACACTGAAGTAGACAAGAGCCTGATAGTTAAAAATCAGGAGACTGAGGTTCAGGTCTCACTCTGTTCCTTGTCCAGTTCAGTTCAGTTCAGTCGCTCAGTCATGTCTTACTCTTTGCAACCCCATGAATCGCAGCACGCCAGGCCTCCCTGTCCATCACCAACTCCTAGAGTCTACTCAAACTCATGTCCATTGAGTCGGTGATACCATCCAACCATCTCATCCTCTGTCGTCCCCTTCTCCTCCTGCCCTCAATCTTTCCCAGCATCAGGGTTTTCTCAAATGAGTCAGTTCTTCGCATCAGGTGGCCAAAGTATTGGAGTTTCAGCTTCAACATCAGACCTTCCAATGAACACCCAGGGCTGATCTCCTTTAGGATGGACTGGTTGGATCTCCTTGCAGTCCAAGGGACTCTCAAGAGTCTTCTCCAACACCACAATTCAAAAGCACCAATTCTTCGGCTCTCAGCTTTCTTTACAGTCCAACTCTCACATCCATACGTGACCACTGGAAAAACCATAGCCTTGACTACACGGACCTTTGTTGGCAAAGTAATGTCTCTGCTTTTTAATATACTGTCTAGGTTGTTCCTTGCTAATTAAGCCTTTGAACTTTAAAACAGATGGCTCACGCCCTTAAAGGCTATCCAGTTTAGCTCCTTCCACTGACGTCTCTAATATGTGGGGACACTGAGGTCAGTTAGATGAGAAGATACACAGTTAAGGACATAGATATCAGAGGTGGACAGTCTCGCATTCAAATCTCTACTTCATCACTTGCTGGTTGTGTTACCTTGGGCAAGTCACTTAATCTCTCCAAGTCTCAGTTTTCCCATCTGCAAAATGGGGTATGATAGCCAGGTTCCAAGATGTCCTCCAATGAACCTCACCTTCTGCTATTTATACCCTTTATCAATATCCTTCCACATTGTACCAGGTTTGGTCCGTGTGACCAACAGAACATGTCAAAAGGGATGGCATCCACTTCCAAGGTTAGGAGACTAGGTTATTAAAGATGCTGAGACTCTATCTTGAGTTTCTGTCTCTCCCTCCCACTCGCTCTGGGGGAAGCCAACTACCTTGTCCTGAGACCACTCAGGCAGCATATGAAGAGGCCCGCATGGTGAGGAACTGAGACCTCCCAATGGCCACGTGGATGAGCCTGAAAGTGAATTCCCTGACCCCCGTTGGACTTAGTGATGGGACAGCTACCCTGGCTGACAGCCTGCCTGCAGCCTCATGGGAGACCCAGTGCCATCCAGCTAAGCCGCCCCCAGATTCCTGGCCCTCCGAAGCTACAGGAGGTAATCAGTGTTTGTCATTTTAAGCTGTGAAGTTGTGGAGTAACTTGGTACACAGCAGTGGGTAAATAACATGTGGGGATAATGCTATCTGCCTTGTAGGTTTGTTGCGAGGGTGAAATTCAGGTGAGCACTTTGCATGGTACCTGATGCACGTTGAGGGCTGTGTGAAACATAAAACAGTGAGGGCATAGAGCAGATCATTGGCAACTCCGAGGTCACATGGCACGGAGGTGACAGGGTTGACGATCCTGTGGTTCCCAGATGCCCAGTGTTCACCATTTGTGTCCCCTGAGGCTTAAAGACCTTGGTGAGCACCGAAGGCTTTGCCAGAAAGGAAATGGCGGGACTAGGGGGTGTGGGGGCGGGCGGGAGATGTGATGGTGGTGGTGACCGTCCCTGGGCCTCTGGGAGGGAGAGCAGCCAGGGTATGTGCGTGGGGGTGTAGGGCTGAGCACAGGAATAGTGTCTGGGTGCATGTGTGTGCACACATGTATACATGTATGTGCATATGTGTAATGGTATATGTGGATGTGCATGTGTGCAAACACATGTGAGCATATGTGTATGCACACACATACATGTACATCTGTATGCATGTACATGTGAACGCGTGTGTGTGTGCATGTGTGTGCGTGCATGTGCGTGTGTGTAGGTCACCTCTGAAGACCCTTCAGCTCAAGAATGGCTGATAATCTGATTCACTGCTTGTTTCTGGGCCTGCTGTCTGTGGAAGGCTCTGGAAAACCATGGCAGCAGAGACAATTAACGAGCAGGAATGGGGGAGGCCAGGAGCCAGGGCATCTCTGAGGTGACAGAGAAAGAAGCCCAGGAGGAAGGTCCACTGGAGTTTGTTTCCCTGGCCCTCATGAGGCTTCTTGGTAAAGAGATACCAAAGAGGGTCTGAGTGGGAGGTAAGGCCCTGGGCCTCCAGTTCCAACATTCCAGGAAGCCCAGGGTTCTCAGTACCCACCAGATGGCTCCCTTGGGTCATCTTCTCCAAGGTCCTGGACCACTGAAGCTAGATGCATTGTTCTTGGGAGGGCTGGCCATGGTTTCCCCCGGCTTCTTAGATGGGACTGTAACCTGAACCATGGGAAATTCCTAGATATCACTCACTGCAGAGACAAGAGTAATGGGGGCACAGAGAGGCTAAGGAACCTGCCTCAGATCACACAGCAGGCTGTGACGGACTCAGGCCTGGAATCCAGGCCTCCTTGCTGAACACTCTCTCCCAGGGTGGAGCCTCTGCTAGGTGTCCTGGGATGCCCTGGTCCAGAGGCCTTCTGCGTGCATAGCCCCCTCTGGCTGGTAGGCCTACTGCCAGGAGAGTTGACACACCTTTGCCCCCTGCCTGGACCAGATGGGCCACTGTCTCACCCCCATCTTACCTACCTTTGTATTTTCACAGGGAAGAACTGGAGAAGACAATTCTGGGGGAATACAAAGTCTGCCAAGTTTGAGTCTGGCATTAACATGAGCAGCTGGATATCAGGTAGGTTGGAAATAGAATTAGCAAAAAGGGTCCCTCGGGAACTGCTGGGATCAGCTTGGCAACTGTCTCTCCTGGCTTCTGCCAGACCATCCATCTCAGGGATGTCTCCTCCTAGCCAGATCCTGCCTGCCATGTACCAGGAACATCAGAGAAAGAGTGTTCTGGAAGGTTCTAGAGTGTAGAAATAGGTTACAAGGGTCTCAGTTATGTACTTGATCACATAGAAAGGGAACTGGTGTGCATCTGGAGAGCCTGCTGGTACAGGCAGTGAGTGAAAGCCTTGCACACCCTTAGCTTCCCTCCTCATCACACCTGGGGTACAAGGCCCCGTGTTACAGATGAGGAAACCGAGACTTAGAAACTCTAGATTACTCCACCAAGGTCAGCCGCCTTCTAAGTCGCAGAGCTGAGATTTGAATCTAGATCTGTTTAACTCCAAACCTTGCCTATTTCCATCTCTGATATCTCTCTGAGTACCCTCTACACCCACGATGTCCAAATACCAGTCTGGATACTGGAGACACAGAGGTAAGTGGACCCTGGGCGTTGCCCTCAAAGCACTCATAGTTTAGAGAGGATATTAGCCATCGCTGCTTCGTTAATGCTGTGTAACAAATAGTCCCCCAAATCTCAGTGGCTTATAACTCTAAGCAGTTATTGCTCTTGCTCACAGTGGTTGCGTCGGCTGGAACGGCCTGCTACAGGCTGCAGGTTGGGTCCAGTGTGGCTTCTCTTGTCTCCATCTCCTTCTGACAGTGGCTACTTAGTTCTGCTTCCATGACTGGGCAGACATATACAATATCCTCTAAGGCTCCACGCTGAAATTGGCGCACTGTCCTGCTGCTCATATTCTAGGGCAAGTTACACGGCCAAACTCTACGTTGCTGGGGTGGGGAAATTTTCCTTTTCTACTTAGTGGGAGGCACTGCAAAGTCACAGGACAAAGGCACAGATGTATAACTTTCTAATAGGAAAGCAGGAAGAATAGTGAACAACAATCTAATCATCTTCTGGGGGAAGACAGACGGGCCTGTGATGCTAATACTGTACTGCCTTTCATTCAATCTAAGAAACCATCAACTGTAAGACACACCAGTAATTTATGTACCACCAAGAAAGAAAAGTGGCTGCCAACTGAAGTATGACATGACGCTTTCTCAGCTCACTGTATTTTATTTTATTCCTATGGAAAGAGCTATTCGATGCTTACGTAAACGTGGACGTGACAACGATATGAACCGTGTGATCAGGCCTCCTCCTGGCGCAGGCTGTGACAACTGTGTCACTGCAACCATTGTCCAAGGAGACTGTGAGATGCCATGGACTGCAAGACACAATCTGTTTTTAAGTATGTGAAAACACGTGGGTCTTAGAATCAGTGAAATGAATTGTTTACTCATGGTGAACACTTGTCCACAAATGGACACTGTGCTGAATAGTCTATGTGGATAAAGCACTTGTACTTTATGACAACTTAAGGGGAAAATATCCTCCCCATTTCAGAGATGAGAAGAGTAAGGCTCAGAGCAATCAGCTGTCTTCCCCAAGACCCACATTTCCTCATGTGTAAAATGGGGTTGCAGAAGTAACTACTGCATAGGTTGTGAGACATATTAGACTATTGAAAGCAGAGTCAAGCCCAGAGCGCTCACAGCATGCTGGTCACTCTGATGGGACATTCTGCCCTTCTGCAGTGAACATCAGTGTAATAAAAGCTATGACTGGACTAAGAGCTCAGGTCTGTGGGAACCCAGAAAAGAAGACTGGTGGCTTAACGATTTGGGGGGATTGTCAAATTAGATATGAGAAAAGAAAAAAAGAGTGTATGATCCATACACACATTTATTTACGCAGACACATTTGTTTACCTACCATGTGCAAGCCGTACACAGTGACTGAATTTGAAACCAAAAATTGGGGGGGGGAGCTAATTTTTAAAATTTGAGTTATAATTTATTTTCAGTTAAATGCACAGATACTGACTGTTCCCATTTGAAGATTTTTCACAAATGTAAATGCCTGTGTTACCACTGGCCCAATCAAAATAGACAATATTTTCATTACCCTAGAAAGTTTGATTGTATACCTTTTCAGTAAAATGTCTCACTCTCTATCTTGTTTTTAAAATTTTTGTCATTATAGATTAACTTGCCTGTATTTGAACTTGATATAAACAGGAACATACAGAATGTTCTGTTTTCTATCTGGCTTCCTTCACCTGACATAATACCTAGAAGATTAATCCCTGTATTAGTAATTCTGTCTTTTTCATTGCTGGGTAATATTTCACTGCGAGCTAGCTATTCACGATTGCCCTGCAGCTCTAAACTCATCCTTTTTGCCTGCAGACTGAAAGTGAATCTGGGCCCTTTAAACTACCCACCTGGCCCCGGCCACACGGCAAGCTCAGCCTCAGCCGGTAGGGGGCGCCGGAGTGGCTCGTGGCCACCTGCCCCGCCCCAGCTCGCCCCGCCCCCCGGCTCGCCCCGCCCCAGCTCGCCCCGCCCCCTGGCTTCCCCCACTCCCAGCTCGCCCCGCCCCCTGGCTTCCCCAGCCCCAGCTCGCCCCGCCCCCTGGCTTCCCCAGCCCCAGCTCGCCCCGCCCCCTGGCTTCCCCCAGCCCCAGCTCGCCCCGCCCCCGGCTCGCCCCGCCCCGGCTCGCCCCGCCCCTGCCTTCCCCCACCCCCAGCTCGCCCCGCCCCCTGGCTTCCCCAGCCCCAGCTCGCCCCGCCCCCTGGCTTCCCCCACCCTCAGCTCGCCCCGCCCCCTGGCTTCCCGCGCGCGGTCTCCTGAGCACGTGCGGCGTGTCCCGTGCGCCTGGGTGGTGTCTCCCGCCAGGTCTCCGCGGCCGTGGTGTAGCAGCCGGCACCCCGCACCCCTTTAAGGCGGTTTTGTAGTGGGGTGACTCTGGTGAGACGCCTCTAGTGAGCGGCCCTTGTGGCATTCCTCAGGGCAGACTTCTGGTGAGTCCCACAGGCTGGATTTCTAGCAAGTTCCGTGGGTGTGCGTCACGGACCAGCTTTCCGCCCCACAGGCGTGCCCCTCAGTGAGGTCCAGATGCCCGTGCTGGGGGGTGTGTGGGCACTGCTTTGGGGGCTCTGCTTCGCCCAGGGTCTTTTCCTGGGGGTTTCATTTCAGCTTTAGGAGGGGGCTCTTGGGGGCTCTGCCTCAGCTCTGGGTGGGAGGTCTTCTTTGGGCGGGGGCTCTCTCACCTTTTGGGGTTCTGTCTCAGCCTGGTGGGAGGTTTGTTTTTTGGGGGGCTCTCTGCTCCGTATTAGCCCGGGGATCAGGGGTGCTCCCTGGGGGCTCTGCATCGGCCGTGGTTTTGGGGGGGGCTCTTTCTTTAGGGCTCTACCTCAGTCCTGGGGGACTCGCTCTGGGACTTTTACCAAAGCCCTGAGAAGGTCTTCCTTGGGGACTGGATCTTAGCCTTGGGGGTGGGTAGTGGACGCTTTGAGGCTCAATCTCAGCTCTATGGGTTGTGCTGCTTCTTGTAGCTGCTGTTCTTACATTAACTATAGTTCTTTCTATTAGCCAGTGTTTGTTGGTTCAGTCTCCTGTTACAATTTAATAATTCTTCATTTGAAATGTTCCCTGTTAAAATTACTGTGTGATTTCTTTTTCTCAGTTGGACCCAAACCAATATAGAATTGGTTTCAGGAGAGATAACAGGAGATTGACCTGTAAATATGAGATTTATGGGTTAGTTTTTTCTTGTCTTTGGGCTTGAGCATGAGCCCTTGCTAATAGGAAATGGAATGCTGGTAACCCAAGGTGTGTAGTGGCCATACAATTAATGGAGATATTACGCGTGGTGGATTGAGATAAAGCGCCACTCAGGCAGATCCCTTGGGAGCCTGAGTGGTACTGCCCTTGACTGTTAGGGCGGTAATGATGGCTGTAAGGACTGTGGGATGGGGTGGATTCTTTGGAGGGCTCTTGAGTACTTACACAGAGAAAGCAACAAGCTCAGGTCCATTAACTCTCTCTTCTCATCTGGTGTGAGAACCAGAGAGCTTCCATGACAGCCCCTTACAAAAGCTCTTATTTCTTGCAGCCCCAGGGCTGATATTGCTGAAATTCAAATAAAAAAATTAATTGTGCTGGTTGCTGAATTATAACCACAATTGAATTCACATCTTGACAAATTGCTCATGAGGAAGTTAGGGCATTAACTGGGAAAGAAGGGGGTCCTGAAATGTGGGGTGGGGACATCTGTGGGGCCCAGATGAAACTGGTGGTCTCAAACTCCAAGTGGCTGGGAGCATCCCATATGGGTGGTGGGAGTTTTCCTTCCAGTGTCTGAGGAGGGTGTTCTTCCTCTGCTTAAAAACCCAGTAATAACCTCAGCAGAGGCAGATACCCTGAAAGGGGATGCCTGTTTTCCTTAAGATTCAACATAACCACCCCCTCTTGTCACTAGACTTTTAAGGGTCAAATCTCAGTCCATTCCTTGGTGACTGGAACTCAATAGGACCTATGAGGGAAAATTCAAAAGAATTGCCACACTTTGCTAATATATATCAGCAGAAATGTGGGAAATGTGTATGGAAGTGTATTATAAGAGTTTTTGACCCAAGAGGGCAGAATATCACACTGGTTTGGGCTGAGTTCATTGCTGTGGATGCCCTGACTAGAGATTCTGGGTTTGATTGTTAGCATGTGCAGCGGAGGGTGGCTCTGACAGTTTACTTGGTTGACTCACTGAAATCTGGACTCAATGGTACAGTTAATGGGGTTGTGGGGTCGTGATGTGGAGGAGGGAATTCAAGGGCTTGGGGAGACAGGAGTGTTGGGCTGGATGTATTCCATGAAACCTGCCGTTTCCAGATCCACGCTGATTCACAGACCCAGAAGCCCTCCGGAGGCCAGGTCCTGTGGAAGAAGGGGCCTGCATTATTGCCACAAGCACTTGCTATAAATATTCCTCCGAATCTGCCCCACAGGGACTGGCAGCCATTTACCAGAGTGGCTGTGCATTGGGGCACAGGAAATGTCCGCACGGTTCTTAAATTACTAGGCATAGGCTCTGAATTCGCGCTGATTCCTGGGGACCTGCAGTGCCGCTGTGGCCCATACGTCAAAGTGGGGCTTAGGGTGGGTAATAGAAAGAGCCTTGGCTCCCGTCTGACTCACAGTGGACCCACCCCGAGGTTATTTATGCAGTGTCTGAGTGAATTCATGGAATAAGCCCTCTTGGCAACTGTTTTGTTTTCTCCCCTTTCCAGTTTTATTTCACATGCAAGGTTTTGGAAGCTAGCTTTAAAGTATAGTCTTTAGGCAACAATATTCTGTGGAACTGTGACTGAACTTGAGGGGTAATAAACACAGTCTTATGACTGTGGGGCTGTTGGTTTCATTTTATGGAGAGGGTGAGAACTTTGCTTGTAAGAAGGATAGCTGTGTCTTCTTAGGTAGAGATACAGAGTTGTGTTGCCGTACAGGGGTTCAGTTCTACGAGAAGGGCTCACGTGGAAACCGAGTCATCAAAGAGGTGGGTATGCTGGATAAACTCACCCTTCTTGCCTGTGAACTGAAAGTGAAGCTGGGCCCTTTAAATCCCACCCCCGCCCCCGGCCACACGGCAAGCTCAGCCTCAGCCTGTAGAGGGCGCCGGAGAGCCACTCGCCCGCCCCGCCCCCGGCTCGCCCCGCCCCCCGGCTCGCCCCGCCCCCGGCTCTGCGCGCGCGCGGGCGCCTGAGCACGTGCGGCGTCTCCAGTGCGCGTGCGCGGCGTCTCCCGCGCACAGGCCCCGTGGCCGCTGTGTAGCAGCCGGCACCCCCCGCATCCCTTTAAGGGCGGTTTTGTCGCGGGGTGACTGGTGAGACGCCTCGTGTGAGCAGCCCGTGTGGCGTTGCTCAGGGCAGACTTCCGGTGAGTCCCCCAGGCTGGATTTCTAGCAAGTTCCGTGGGTGTGCGGTGTTTTCTGCCCGGGCCACAGGCGTGCCCCAGTGAGGTCCGGGTGGCCGCGCCGGGGGTGGGGTGGGGGGTGGGCATTCTTCGTAGGGTTCTCCTGCAGTCTTGGGGAGCTCCTCTTCGGGCGCGCTCATCCTGGGGGAGGGGTGCTCTCTCGGGGGCTGTGTTCGGTCCTGGTGGAGGTGGTGGAGGCCGTCCCTCGGGGTCTCTGTGTCAGCCCTTGGGGGGTTTTCCTTGGTACTGTTCCCTGAAGTTCTCTTTACTTCTTTCTAGCTAGGCCTTGTTAATACAGTCTGCTGTTACGGTTGATAATTCTTAATATGGAACTTGCTCTGTTCAAATTGCGGTGTGCTTTTTCCCTCCTGTCGGTTGGAAAGCGATATACATTGTACATATAGATCATAAGTTTGTTTATCCATTTTCATGTTGATATTTCCAATTTAAGGCTGTTACGAGTAATTTGCCATACATATTGTCAAATGGAGAAGATTTTCTGTGTGATATACTTTCATATTGCTTGGATAGATAACCTCGAATCAGTTCCTTTGTGAAGGCCAGGCTAATGGACTTTAACTTTGTCTGGAGGGTGCTGAGGAATTACTGGGAGTTTTATGGGGTGTTTCTTTTTTTTTTTTTTGTAGCAGTGATGGGATTCAGTGTGGGTCTTGCTTGGAAGGATTGCTTGGCCCTGTGTGAGTTGGTGGGGCACCAACCTTCCATTCCCTGGGATGAAGGTGGCAGCTCAGCTTGGTGGCTCTGCCGTGTGCTCTGTCTGCTGCTGCTGCTA
Source organism: Giraffa tippelskirchi (assembly GCF_054371585.1). NCBI lineage: Eukaryota > Metazoa > Chordata > Mammalia > Artiodactyla > Giraffidae > Giraffa > Giraffa tippelskirchi. Next base: position 191,206,796 of record NC_137277.1, on the reverse strand, counting down.
AGTCGCTTCGGTCGTGTCCGACTCTGTGCGACCCCATAGACGGCAGCCCACCAGGCTCCCCCGTCCCTGGGATTCTCCAGGAAAGAACACTGGAGTGGGTTGCCATTTCCTTCTCCAATGCATGAAAGTGAAAAGTGAAAGTGAAGTTGCTCAGTCGTGTCCGACTCCTAGGGACCCCGTGGACTGCAGCCCACCAGGCTCCTCCGTCCACGGGATTCTCCAGGCTAGAGGACTGGAGTGGGCTGCCATCGCCTTCTCCATGTACTCTATCATCTATTTGTAAATCTGTGAAATGGGAATGTTCTCATGCATCTACAGAATTGTTGGCGGGACTGAGTGGGATGATGCCAATGGGGCCTTTAGCATGGGGTAGGTGTGCATGGGGCATTGCAGCCAAAATGCTGGTTTTATCGGGTGTTTTAAGCCTGGGTGTTCCAGTTTTTCCCTGGCACCAGCTCCCGTATATCCAGAGATCAGAGCCGAGAGGGGTGGACACGGGTCTCAGCACCCTGCCCAGAGGCACCTCTGGACCCAGAAAAGGCAGAGCACGGAGCGCGGCTGCCCACTGCTGCTCAGTGCCTGGCACTTTCCGACACCTTCTTGTGGCTTTCCTCTGGGGAGTGGACCCAGAGGTGGCCTTGGGTTCTGGGCTCTTTGCCCAGCCCCTTGACAGTCACCTCAGCTGGCACCCTGCCAGCCTGAGCCCCGAGCCACCGCACCCCAGCAAGTCAAACGGCCATGATTAGTCAAATAAAATTTCCATCTGTTGAGGAATTTACAAGAGTTATTACTGGCTATAAAACCAATCGGAGGAGAATGGCTCTGAGGGGGTAAGTGCCTCTAATTGTGCGGTAGTAACTTTTAAATAAGGTTGCAGATGTCCTTATCACAGTGATCCAGATCCCCGTGGTGAGCAGGCCGAGGGGGGCTGGGCTATGCGGGCCTCCTCCACTGCAGAGGGAGGAAGAAGAGGGCCCTCTGCGTTGGAACCTTGGGGGTTGTGGCATTTCAGCATGGTCCTGGATGCACGCTGCAGGCGCTTAATGAATGCATGTTTCTGCTTTCTCTGCTTCCCTCCATCTTCCTCTGGGGCCCGAGGCAGGCTCCTGGTCAGAGGCAGCAGTCTTTCTGGGCCAGGGTCCCGTTGTAATAGACTCTGTGTGACCAGCAGTGTATAACCCCCCTGGGCTTCCATAGCTTCATCTCTGAAATGGGACAATGAATTGCCAAGCGTCCGTCCCAGAGGAACGCCGAGAGGAACGGTGTTTGGGAAGGTGGGCCCAGCCTTGTTCTCGCACAATAGGCGGTTTTGCTCTCGTGCCTGACTCATTTTGCTGCCTCCGCGTCTGGGGGTGGAGGTGGCAGCTTCCGTCTTGGATGCGGAGGTTTGAGGTGGCCGAGGGACTCCTCTCAGGTCACCTGGATGCCGGGGCTCCTGAAGTCCAGCCCCTTCCTTCGTCCTTCCTGAGAGACTGAGAGCAAGACCGTACTTTGGGGCAAACCCGAGTTCCTGGTGGCTGGGGTGAGCCGGCGAGGTCGGGGTTCTTGCCGAAAGGGATTCAAACAGCACTGAGGGTGGAGATAAACTACCCGCTCCCAGAGAGGGTGGTTCCCAGGGTCCAGACCCCTGGAGGCAGGGCTTGGGCCTGAGACCTGAAGACACACAGTCCCCGGCCTGCTAGGCCAGAGGTCTCTCCGTGGTCCCTCTGTTCCTCCCTGGCCTTCCTGCCCACCTTGCGGTCAAGTGCGAATGCGCCTGCCCCTCCGTCTCAGGCCCTTTAAACTCGGGGGCGTGCACCTGGGTCCACAGCCGGCTACTCTCCTTAGAGCCGCTTGTCGAATAACCTACACCCGGGGCCAGGAGCCGTCGGGGTTCCGCCCGTACTGGCCTGGGCTCCCTTCTAGACAGGTAGCTCTGACGCTGGGCCCCTTTCCCTGCCAGGCACTTTGAGGCGGACCCTTTGGTTGGAGTGGCCGGAGTCCCTGGGGACGGCGGGGGCCGATGCTGATGTGTGAGGAGCCGAACCCTGTGGTGGGGCCTTCTCAGGGACGCCTTCTCTCTGGGTACCCCCCCCCCCCCCACCAGGCCTCGGACTGGGCGTTCCTGCAGCTTGTTCCTTGGGGCTGCTCGAGGCTGTGGAGGGGAGAATCGGCCGCGCAGGGGCTTCTGGCTCAGCGGCAGCTCCATGATCTGCTGTGTGAACCGGGGACTCAGTCTCCATCTCTGTAACGGGGAAGGTAGACCTGCCTTGTGGGGTCAACGTGACCATGCGGGAGAGAAACTCCTGGCAGGAGGAGCAGGTCTCCAATTCCTTGTTTCCCCTTCTGAGGCATGCGAGGATGCCTCTGGGGAGGGGAGGCTTTTGGGGCTGGAGTGAGGATCTAGAACTTTCCCTGGTAGTCCACTACGGGATGAAAGACCCTGTGATGGGGTTGGCGTCAGGGAAAGGCCTTGGTGCCTGTGAGCTTTGAATAACAGTGGGGTTTGCTTCTTTGAATGAACTTCCATCGTGCTGATGACTTCATCCCCAGAGGGGTCTCATGGTGTCTAAAATAGTGGGGGGTGGCTTTGTCAGTGTAACGCCTGGGGTGGTCCTGGCTTGGCCCTTGGCGCACGCGTGTGCCCCCATTGGTGCCCCACTCGCTCCCTTTACATTCCTCCCTCCCCCTAACTCCCACTTCTTCTGACATGAAGATAGCAGCACAGCCATCATCATTCCTTTTACAAATGATGAGACAGGCCTAGGGGCTGGGGCTCCAGTGGAGAGAGTTGGTTTCAGGTCTCAGAGCTCAGACTTCCTGTCTCTCTAACAAATACAGCATTTACATAGTGAATGTGCCCTTTGATGCCCGATGCTGTAACAAGGCAGGAGAAGCCAGCCTATCCAGTGCCCCTGGTGGGTGGGGAGACGGGCAGTGAACAAGCCAACCCAGGCATGGAAGGATTCCAGGGTACAGCAGCGCGGAGACCACTGTTCAGTGGGTGGCGTCGATGAGGTCTGGGGGTGGGAGAGGTGCGTCCGGGGTGCCCTCAGTCACGCTGCACGTTCCTGCCCCCGTGGTTCTCCCACCTCACCCTGGGGAAGCACGGGCTGGGCGGTGGGAGCCCCCGCCTGGCGTCTGGCCCTCCGAGCCCCTCCTGGTGCCCCCACCTCCCTTCCCTGGGGCGACAATGTAGGGCCTCTCGCCTGGGAGGAGAGTCTGGTCAGTCCCCTCTGGAGAGGATGGTGCGGAGGGCGCAGAGAATCCCCCTCAGGCTTGGAGAGGCTTTTCTGAGGGGCTGATTTCATCTTTTCATCCCAGTTTCTCATCAGCTGGAGGCCTTCTCTGGGGTTGCTGGGTTCATGCCCAGGCCTCGGGCCCTGGGAGGCTTACAGCAAAGTGTCCCTTTGTCTTATTCCTCTGTTTTCCCTTCTGCCCGCCACCCCCTGCCCAAAAGAACAGGGGATTGGGGGCTTCCAGCTGAGCGGTGTAGTGGGTGGTGGGCGTCCGCCGTCAGGAAACCTGAGTTTGAGGCAGAACTCTGAGCTTTACCGGCGGATGGCCCAGTGAGTCTGAGCTGGAGCTTCCTGTTCGCCGAGTAGGGGTGTGAGCTCCCAGGGCTGTCAGCAGGGCTAAGGAGACAGGGACTTCTCTCGTGATGACAGTGATTTTCGGCGATATGTCCCAGATCCAGTAGCAAAGGACAGAAACAGAGCCACGAGGCGTGGCGCTGGCTGAGGCCCCAGAGCTGGCGGCAGAGCTCACCAAGGTGCCAGGGCCCTCGATGCACACGGCGTCTGGCTGGCCGCTCTGCTCAGGTGGCCGGCCTTGGGCTGGTGCCCTTCTGTCCCTCCCCAAGGTCCCTCTGTCTTTCCCTGAGAGTCTGGCCCTCCTCGAGTTTATCGGTGTCCTCTCCAGCTCTGGATTTCTCTTCTTTTTTTTGTAGCTTGTTTATTTTAGGCTGTGCCCGGTCTCCGTCGCTGCGCAGGCTTTCCTCTGGTGTGGCGAGCAGGGGCCGCTCTCCGTCACGGTGCCCAGCCTGCTCACTGCCGTGCTTTCTCTTGTGGCACACGGGCTCTAGAGCACAGATCAGCAGTTGGGGGTCGCGGGCTTAGTTGCCGTGCAGCACGTGGGATCTTTCCGGGTCAGGGATCGACCCTACGTCTCTGCACTGGCAGGTGGATCCTTCACCTCCGAGCCGCCAGGGAAGCCCTGGATTTCCCTTCTTGACCAAAGGAAAGAGTGAGTCCTGTTTCAGTAGGAGGCAAAGAAAGTATCAGTCGCTCAGTCGTGTCCGACTCTTTGCGACCCCGTGGATTGCAGCCCGCCAGGCTCCTCTGTCCATGGGATTCTCCAGGCAAGAATACTGGAGTGGGTTGCCGTGCCCTCCTCCAGGGGATCTTCCCGACCCAGGGATTGAACTCGGGTCTCCTGCGCTGCGGGCAGGTTCTTTCCCACTGAGCCACTCATTCTGTTGCAAGTTCCCTGCGGGTCAAGGCTGGCCTGGGCAGGCCGGTGACTGCAGCATGGTCCTGCCTACAGAATGCTTAGTTGGAGTTACTTAGATATGATGGAGCGTGATACGGTGCATGGGAGCACAGAGAGTGTGCAAACTTCCCCTGGGGTGGGGAGTAGCAGGGAAGGCTTCCTGGAGGAGGTTACATCTGAGTGGACTCTTGAAACACGAACTGCAGAAAGCAGGCAGACGAGAGGATTGGAAGAATGACAGGCCAGGAACAAAGAAGGCTTCTGGGCTGGGATGACCTGGGCTGTGTTGCTGCTGGAGGGTCAGGCGTGGGACAGGGGACGGTGAGCGTTGATGGGGCAGAGCCTTGAATGTCAAGCCACGGAGCTTGGGTTCCATGCCGAGGGCGATGGGTGCCAGGGACGGTGTGAAACGGGGACGGTGAGATCAGGCTTGTTCTTTAATGGCTTTTCTCTCTCTAGCCCAGTTGTCTTTACTGTGCTTTTTTTTTTTTTTTTTTGCCCTTCAGGGGACTTTGGTTGTCAGAACTTGGGGGCAGGGGTGCTACTGGCATTTAGTAGGTAGAGGCCAGCGATGCTGATGAATCTGTCACACTGCACAGGATGCCCTTCCCCTACGACAGAGACTTATCCGGCCCCAAATGTCAATGTTCCTGGGCCTGTAGACGGTCCTCAGTAATGAGAATTACTGAATGAGAAGCTGGCGCGAGGCCGGGCGATGCGTATGGAGTTAGCCTAAAATTTGGGAACTTTCTTCCCCTTCACATGCTGTTTCTTCCTGCTGCTCTGATCACTGTGGCCAGGGATGTTCCAAGATCCCCACAGGCAGGACTGTTTGAGTCTGGGTGCCCGCAGTGGCCCAGCCTCCTGGGCCCCCCTCCGTGGACCCTCCTCCTGATGCCTGGGTTCCTTCCAGCCTCCTCCTCCTCGCCCCACCCAGGCGCTGCTGACAATCCACCAGCCCCACTGAGGATGCAGCCCCAGCCTGGCCCGAGAGCCGGGGTTTTAATGGCTGAATATTTCTTTAAAAAAACTCGGCTTGTGTACAGGCCCTCATTCCTCTGACCCTGCCCGCCTGGCTCCCTGTGGGAGTTCCTGCAGAAACCGGTGTGTTAATAGGCCCGCAGAGTCTGCGGGCTGGCTCCCACTTAGCCTCCCGCGGAGAAGGCCTTGCTTCTCTGCCGCTCCCAGCCCCTGCCTGCAGCCCAAGCTGTGCCTGATTCTGGGCCCCTGTCCAGGCACCAGGGGCTGGGTGGGCAGAGAATGTCAGAGTCTGCCGGGTGCCGTGAGCTGCGGCTCTGGGACTGCCAGACCCTGGTCCCGTCTGGGGCGCGGTCGTTTACTGGGGACGTGTCCGGTCACTCCCCTCTCCGTGAGTGAAACAGACAGACGCCTTCAAGGCTGTGCTGGGGGCAGACCCACCCCCTCTGCCCGGCTCTCCAGGCCTTGTGATCTGCCTGCCCCTAGTGCCTCCCTGGTCACTGCAGAATTCCTGGGACGCTTCTCAGTGGTAACGAATCTGATTGAAAAGCAGGGGACGTGAGAGACAGCAGTTCGATCCCTGGGTCAGGAAGACATCCTGGAGGAGGAAACGGCAACCCACTCCAGTGTTGCTTCCTGGAAAATCTCACGGAAGGAGGAGCCTGGCGGCTGCAGTCCATGGGGTCACAGAGTCGGACACGACTGACGGAGTGTGCACACACACTCACACACACAACAACCTTATGTAATAATGGACACACTGTTATTTCCCCCAGTTTACCAGGAAGCTGAAACGTGGAGGGGTCACTTGCCCAGGGTCACACCTCTGCTGAGTGGTGGTCCGGGCTTGGACCCTGGTTGCTGCTACTGAGCCTGCCACCCCCAGCCGGCCTTCCAACCCTCACAGGTCTCCCGTGACTTCCCTGCAGTTGGATGAAATGAGGAGCAGCCTCAGTCTGTGGAGTCAAAGGGCAGGACTGGCTTCTGAAGTGAGAACTTTCTAGCAATAGACCAGTCTGTTTGTGTGGTGGGCTTTCTCCTGAGGTGGTGAGTGCCCTGTTGCTGGGGGTATGCAAGCAGGGGGCTGATGGCCACTGTCCAAGTGGGTCAGAGTAGACTCTTCTCAGGTGTGTGAAGGACTGGATTGGAACCTGAGATCAAAATCCTCTGAGCCTGGAGCTCTCTGAACCTGGGAGTCAAGGCTCCCATTCTCAGGATGAGGAATTGAGGCTCAGAAGCAAGCGTTTCTGTGCCCAGGTCACCTGTCCTCCCCTCCCAGTGACCCCCGGGCCAGGTACGGAGCCAGTCACCCCTCGGGTCTTGTGCAGGGGAGGAAGGAGGCTTTGATCTGGTTAATAGTCTCCATCTTCTGTGCTGAGCACTGCCGTGTGCCCGGCCCTGGGCACTCAGGGCTGAGGGGGTGATGGGCAGACAGGTTTGCCTGTCGTCCTCTGGCATCCGGCCCTTGCTCAGACCTGCAGAAGCTCTCCTGTGGGGTGGGGCCCCGGGCTCTGTGTTAGTCACAAGCTGCCCAGGAGGTGGACGCTGAGACTGTGATTCAGGGACCGGGACACAGGTCTCAGTGGGCAGCTGTGCGGTGGTTGGAGGGAGGGGTGCCATTGGAACCCAGTTCAGAGGCAAGATGGGATGATCCGGAGGCTCGCGGGAAGGGACCGTGGCCCCAGGGCTCTGCTGGAGCTGGGCCGGGGCCTTCCTGCTGCGCTGGTCCCTGGGGGCCGGGGTTTGTATCTCCTCCAGTTCACCACCACGCCTTGGTGGCTGACCTGGGTCTGGCACAGAGGAGGGGCTCACGCTTCATCAAGGGACAGCCCCCCCCCGGCCTCCAGACCACAGTCTCCCCTTGAACCTAATGGACCAGACCCGGAGCTCAGTGCTTCGTGTCTGTACGCTCGTTACACCTTCCTCATAACCCCAGGAAGGAGGCACACCCTCCAGGAAGGAGGCACGCCCTCCAGGAAGGAGGCACGCCCCCCAGGAAGGAGGCACACCCCCCAGGAAGGAGGCACACCCCCCAGGAAGGAGGCACACCCTCCAGGAAGGAGGCACGCCCCCCAGGAAGGAGGCACGCCCTCCAGGAAGGAGGCACGCCCTCCAGGAAGGAGGCACGCTAGTTACACCCATTTGACAGACTAAGAAACTGAGGCCCAGGGAGGAGAGGGGGGATGCCTGGATCCCTCTCCATGGCTGGCTCCTTGTGATCCTTTAGGGCTCAGCTTCGGTTTTGCCTCCGGGGTCTGTCCTGAGCCCTGGGCCAGTGACACAGACTTCAGCCTCCTTGTTTTGTCTGTAGCACGTAGAAATGTCCTGTCTCGACTGCCCTGGAAGGTGAGGTCTCTGAGGACAGCGTCTGCCTCGTGGCGGTCCCAGGAGGGCGGAGCCCGCGGATCTGGTGTGCCATCTGGGCTCTGTTCTTCCCAGTCGCCTGGCCTGACAGGAGCTGTGAGTCTGGTATGGCCTTGGCGTCGTTTCCCAGGACCCTGACGTGCGGCAGAGGTTTCCCCGTGTGTTTATGGCCCGGCTCCCAGGCAGTTAAATCTCAGCCCAGGTTTCAGATCAGGCGAAGGTCATGCAGCCAGCCCTCCAAGGAGTAATTACTGTAATTTCCCCTGCATAACCCTCAGCTCTTGGCTGATATTGTGACCGAAATATAAGGAGCCGTGACACTCCCTGCCCTTGTAATTGAGGCTTTGAGAGCACAGCCGACGTCTCCAGAGGGAGATGGGGGATCGTGGAGTGTGTTGGAAGCGTCGTCACCTTTGGACTCGGGCTCTTTGGCTTTGTGGCTGCTGTGTGCATAGAATCGTGACTGAGGGGTGGGATGCTCTGGTCCACTGCCCCGCCCTGCTGTGTTCACAAGGCTGGTCCAGTCTGGAGTCCCGCAGCGGCCCAGCGAGACACGGTGCTTGGCCCTGACATGTTGGGCGGAGGAGCTGTGTGTCTCCCGGAATTGCACAGCGTGTCACTGGCAGCGCCTGGCTCGCGCTGGGTCTCCTGTCCCCACATCTTGTGCTCCCCTGCTGTCTCCCACCCCTTCTTCCCGGAGGCCCCCTTAGTGAGGACCTCCTGAGGATTCTGCCACCCGGCTGACATTTGAAGAGCAGTCACATAAAAGCAAAAATCATAACCTTGGGCACTCACGGCTCATCAGACGCCATCCGCTTCGCCTTGTATAGTAACGCATTTCCTCTTCCCAGCCCGCCAGGGTGGAGGCTGTCATTATCCCCAGTTTACGGATGAAGAGCTGAAGCCCAGAGACAGTGTGCTGACCCAGGGGCAGGCGGATGGGAGGTGATGGGGCTGGAACCCAGGCAGTCCCTAGGGCCAGGCCTCTGATCATCCTGCTGTGTGCACTGGTCAGGAAGTCAGCCTTCCTGGATGTACTCTGGTTTTTCTTCAGGGACTCCATTCATTCGCTCAGCCCTGTTTATGGGTCCCGACTGTGGCCCAGGCATTGTCCTCGGTGTTAGGGATTCAGTCCTGAACAGAACAAGGTTCCTGCCCCCATGGAGCTTCCGTTCCAGTTGGGGGAGACAAACCATAAGCAGACGGATAATTCCATTTTAGAATGGGAGAGCTGTGGAGAAAGATGAGTTAGGAAGGAGGCCACTGTGATGGGAGAGGGGAGACCTTAGCTAGAGAGGCAAGGGTGGGTTAGAGACCTGAGGGAAGCCAGCAGTGAGCCATGAGAACATGATGGGGAAGAGGTTTCCTGCAGAGGGAACAGGGTGTGCAAAGGCCCCGTGGTCGGGCTGTGCGGGGCCAGCCCAAGGACCCGTGGGGGGGGTGGTGGAGGAGGTGAGGTCAGAAAGATGAGAGTGGGGAGGTGCCGGGTGGCGACGAGGGCATTCGGGCAGAGGAGAGTGACCTGACGTGCGCTGCTGAGGACCGGCTGTGGGGTGATGCTGCGGCAGAGGAGGCAGGCAGAGGTGGTTGCCGTGGTGCGGAGGGGAGATGACGAAGGTCCTGGCTGCCTAGGCCACAGTGGTTCTGCGGACGCTCTTAGAAGCCTCTCCTCTCCCCTTTCGTCAGTCGGCTGGCTCTGAGCACCCTCCCTCGTGTCAGGCCTTCCCTGTGCTCTGGGGAGCTGCGTTTGGCTGCCTCTCTGCCCAGGGCCCCGGGTGCTGTCTCATCCTTTGGGCTCGCTGCGTGGTCAGCCCTGTGCTCGCGGACACTGAAGACCCATGTGTGCTGTGTTTATCCTACTTAGGTCCTTAGTGTCACTTTCGACATCTGCAGAAATACCTGCTTTATGTGTAGTCTGCTCAGTTACGTCTCATGGTTCCCTTTTATTGTTTTCAAGCAAGAGGTCCCACCCCCTCTTGGTTTCTCAGTGCGCTTGGATTCTGTTTTGCTGACGTGGGGGAATTAAGCTGTGTTGCTTAAGCCATTGAAATGTTGGCTGTTTCTCGAAAGTGTAAGGGTTTTGGCCTCTGTGGCTCCGTGGAAGTGGTGCCCATGAGCCTCTCTGATGGGTGTCTGTGGGCTCGGCTCTGGGAAGCATGTGGGAGCACGTATGTGATGTGGGTTCTAGAGAATCAGTGAGGGCTCTTTTCTGCAAACTTCAGCAGAAATGGAATTGATCAGAAGGAAGTTTATGGGATCAGGTTGAACTGAAGGACTGGCTTTAAAAAGCCAGGAGCTCAGGTAACTCTAGGGAGGTGGTCTCTTAGCAAGATGTGTTCAAAGTCTCTGGGACCCCACCAGGATGGGTACTGTGTGTGTGTGCAGTTGTGTCCAACACTTTGTGACCCCGTGGGCTGGAGCCTGCTGGGCTCCTCTGTCCATGGGATTCTCCAGGCAAGAACACTGGAGTGGGCTGCCATTTCCTATGCCAGGGGATCTTCCTGACCCAGGGGTTGAACCTGCATCTCTTGAGTCTCCTGCATTGGCAGGCAGGTTCTTTACCATTAGCACCCCCAGGGTGGGCAGCCCCACCTTTCAAGGACCTTGCAGGATGGAATTCTGTGTCCTGGGAGAGATGGATCTAACTGAGGGGGGCTTTGGGTGTGTGACCAGTCTGGGCTTGGGGGCGTTTAGAATTTGTGATCAGTAGTCCCGCCAAGACTGGATTTTGCAATGGAAGATAAGTCCTGGACAGGAATTTGGGGTGCTGGTATCAAAAGAAGAGGGGCTGGGCATGTAACCACTATAAACACCTAATGTTCCCTCAGAGGATCTCAAAGATGTGTGAGCTGCATCCTTCAAGATGCTAAAGGCAGAGGGTGGCACCTTACGGAATATTAGAGAACAGGACCAAATTCCTCCGGGCAAATGAAGGAGCAGAGGTCGGGCGGACAGAGGTTTGAGGGGCTGGGGATGGTTGTGGGAACTCTGAATCGGGGTGATCTTGAGTTGGAGGGGCAAGTGTGGGGAATGGTATTCAGAGCGAGGCTCACCGCTTGGGTTAAGTCACAGAGGCGGGCACGTGCCTGCTGCGTTTAGTGGAGGCGAGTCCAGCCGGCGACTCACGCTGGTGGGGAGCGGGGAGTGTGGCTGGAGCTGCAGGTGGAGGGTGGGGCTGATCAGCAGGCGAGGGAGGGTGACTGGCTGGCTGGGGTGGGAGCGGATTTTGAGGCGTCGTGGGGCACACTGATTTATGGGGGACCTGGCGACTCAGACAGTAAAGAGACCATCTGCGATGCAGGAGACCCAGGTTTGATCCCTGGGTTGGGAAGATCCCCTGGAGACGGGAGTGGCTACCCGCTCCAGTGTTCCTGACTGGAGAATCCCATGGACAGAGGAGCCTGGAGGGCTGCAGTCCATGGGGTGGTAAAGAGTCGGGCATGACACTTGACTGCGTGCCCGACACTCTGCCAAGTGCTTCGTTGTGGCTTTGTCTGACCTCCCCAGCAAGACTGCCCAATGCTACTGTTACTCCTGCCTGCAGGTGAAGAGATGGGCTCAGAGAGGTTAAGTGACCTCACCAAGGGCACAGCAAGCAAATACCAGAGAGGGGATTTGAGCCCGGCCCAGCTGATGTTCTCTGCTCATCTGAGCTGCAGTCATCAGCTGTGAAGGTAGGGGCTGCCTGGCCGCCTGTCCTGGGCTGCGGCCCCATTCTTTTTCCCCCAGCCTTTTCTTCCTTGGTGTTCCTAGATGGCATTGGGTGCGGCCGTGGGCAGGTAGGGGTGGTGGAAGACAGGGGGTTTGGGAAAGCTCCGAGGAGACTTTCTCCCTGTCTCTGCAGAGCTTTCCCTCCTCCTTCCCTGCTCCCTGCAAAGAGCTGGAGCGAAGCTGGCAAAATTGGAGTCAGCAGAAAAGTCTAATTTTTACCTTAGACACGTTTGCAGCTGACAGATATTAACCCAGCATCTTGGCTCTCCTTCCAGACAGGTCTGAGCTCAGTCTTGCCCTGCGTGTTGGGAGACTAGCTTTGTCATGAATCTGCTGTTGCACTTTAGGCATGACGTTTTTCCTCTGTAGGCCTCGGTGTTTCTGCCAGTAAAATGGGGGTGCGGGTCCTCGGGTGGGACGTCACAAATTCAGAAGCCTACAGGGACCCTCTGGAAGAGACGAGGTGTGAGGAGCATGCTGGGGACAGAGGGGCCTGACACGCGGGCGCCTGCCTGCAGGGACGGTCCCTCGTCAGGGCCAGCCGGTGGCTGCTACCTAGTGTTGCTATCGCCCAATCTTTAGGTTCTTTTCCAAAAAAGGCAGAACTCTGAATTGTGCTGGAGAAAGATTTCAAATGTTAAATGTTAGCAGCTTAGTTAGACATTCTGTGGAGGCCGGTAGGAGCGGCCCCCGCTCTGACGCTGGCCCGTGGGCGGCCGGCTCGCGGTGCCTGGGCCGCTTTGTTTGGGTTTCTGCTAGCCGGCTGAGACACGGCTGTGTTTAATATGCATATAAATAAAAGTCAAATATTTGCCTTCCAGATATATTGATTTGTATTTATGGATGAGCTCTGTGGTTTATAATGTGCATCTAAGCTCAGAGTTAATAATGGGGCAGAAACCTCGTTGAGAAACTTTAATCTCAGATTAGGGACCCGTGTGTCTGGACCTCCCTCTGGAGTACTTCCGCCTGGAACGTCTGTCTTTAATCCTTCCTGATGCAGATGTAGCCTAGCCTAGTTTCCATGGCAACAGAGCATGCTAGCGTCTCCCCTCATCGTATATTCACAGACAGCGAAGAACTGGGAGGGAGGCCTTGAGATTTCCATAACCTGGACAGCAGTCCCAGGGACTTCTGCTTTCTGCTTCTGGGAGATCGTGGGCAGGACGTGTTTATTCGAAGCCAGTGGGCAGCCCAAGAGCAAGATTTATTGGCTCTCATAAAGTTTTAGAGGCCTCTGGCGAGAGCTCCTGACTTCTTCATCATATTTGCTGCTGTCCTCAGACTGGCGGGTGCTTGTGGATCGATCTTTTTTTTTAGTATCCAGAGAGCAGTGGGTTTATAGGCCCATTTAAGGGTGGGCTTGGGAAAGACCGCAAAGAGCCACGAGGATCAGAAGATGATCCGGAGGTCATAGTGGCCGAGGAGCTGGCCAGGCAGTCTGGTCATTCCCGTGAGGCACGGTGAAAGCCACGAGGGCTGATAGGCAGGGGAGGGAGACGGCGCCACGGCCTGCGGCGTGTGACAGACGTCAGCCCTGGGCTCCGACAGGAAGAGGGGAGTGGGTGAGACGCTGACACTGGCATCAAACTGTCTCGGTTCCAGCCTGGGTTCCACCACCACGAGGCAGTGGGACTGGGCAGCTGGGCGATTGAGCTCCTGCCTCTTTGTCTGTAAAGTGAGGGTCGTAGAAGTCAGCTCCTTGTGGGTTACGCTGAGGATTGAGATGATACATGTAAAGCGTCTAGAATAAGAACCTGCAAACTGTTCCTGTAAAGGTTCCAGATAGTAAACATTTGAGCCTTTTTGGGCCTTGGAGTCTCTGCCAAACTCCTCAACGCTGCCGTAGTAACTTGAAAGCAGCTGTAGCCAATATGTAAATGATGGACAGGGCTGTGTTCCAATAAAACTTTATTTTTATAGGCACTGAATTTGAATTTCATATACTTGCCATGTGTCACCAGTGAATCCTCTTTTTTGATCCCCCCCCAACCATTTAAACATGCAAAACCCATTCTTGGCTCACAAGCCATACATATAAAAACAGGCAGGCGGGCGGATTTGGCCCACGGGCCAGAGTTTGCTGATTCTTGATGTAGAATAATGCCTATTCTATGTTCGTTAAATGTTAGTCACTGAAATTACCTTTATCTTCTTCATTATCCTTTTCATCCCTGGAGGGTGGGTTGAAGGCAGTAAAATATTTGGCCCAGAAAGAGCTGTGGGGAAGTGAGGGTACGCGGTGCCTGTGCTCAGGGAGGGGCGATGGAGTTTGTCCCCCAGCCCCCAGGGGTGTCCTCTGCGCCTGACAGGGTTTTGGGTCTGAGGCCTCCAGCAGCTCGAGGTACCTGCAGTTGGAGCAGACTGCCTTGGGCGTGGTGGGCTCCTGCCCCGGAAGTGCCCAAGCAGAGGCCAGATGCCGCTGCCGCCTTGCTGCAGGGTCTCGTCACTGGGGGATGGACGCGGGATGCTGGGGTCCGAGCTGGGTTCCTGCAGCTCTGGCCAGGGACGGGGAGGTCGGGCAGGTTCGCCTTCTTCCATGTCCCCTTTCCTGATCCTCAGCACCTTGCCCTCTTGCTTCTTGAGTCATCTGGATCCGGCATTGCTCCTCTTTAACGGGAGGGGGCTGGGAGGATAGAGGATGAGCTGGCCACATGGTCGGAGCCGCCAGCTAGGCGGGGGGCATGATGGGAACAAAGACTGTGTCCCTGACCTGGCTCGGACCCCAGCTCTGCGGAGTCCTACCTTTGTAAGCCGTTCTGAGCCTCAGTTTCCCCATCTGTGAAGTGGAAGTGTATTACCTCCTTGACAGGGCGGTCACGAGGCTGAAATGAGTTGTTGTTGTTCAGTTGCCCAGTCGTGTCCGGCTCTTTGTGACCCCATGGACTGCAGCACGCCAGGCCTCCCTGTCACTCACTGTGGAATGAGTGATTGCACGTGAAATGTAGCATCCCTGCTGACGGACGGTCGGGGTCCAGTCTCTGCTCTCGTGTCCACCCTGGGCCCAGGCTGCTGGGGTGTCCTGGGAGGGTCAGGGAGGAGCTGCCCTTCGGGATGTGGCCGGTCCACTGTGGATGGCCGTATCACTCCTCTCTTGGCCTTGTGTGCCGGCATCGTCAGGGCACGGATGGCTGTTAGGGATTAAGGGACTCCAGCCCAGCGCAAACCTCTCTGGGCCCACAGGGCAGTGGGGCTGGGTCTGGGGCAGAGTAGCTCACCATGGGAGTCAAGGTGACAGCAGATGGGGGTGGGGGGGTCCCAGGTTTCATGCTCTGGGCCCCCTGCACGAGCGACTCACGTGGGGGAGTCCATGAATCCTCAGCTGCTCAGTGAGGAGGGTTTAATTTTCACCCCATCACGTGGATGAACACACTGAGGCTGAGCCCAGATACCCATCTGGGGCCGCAGAAGAGGAAGGGAGAGCTGAGATTTGAATCTGGGTCTGGCAACAAGAACCTGCACCTGCTGACCTGGCATCCCCACCTGCTTCCATCTTTCAGCTGCCGCTGGAGTTTACGGGGGGACTGATAGTGTAGCCGACGTTTTGGGGGTGGTGATGATGCCCCAGGCATTGAGCTAAGCAACAGTGTAAAAGGGTCAATGGTCTGCTACGTTGATTAACTTTATAATCGTCACAACCACGCTGAGCTGTTCCCATTGTATAGCTGAGAAAACTGAGGCCCAGAGAGGTTGTTACAGCTCGCTCGGGGTACAGAGCTGAGCAGTGGAGCTGGGACTTCACTCTGAAGCCGGTTCTCACTTGGCTCTCCTGCCGTCACTGGACACAGAGCAGGTGAGCTGTTAACGTAAAACCTGCGACTGCGGCCCGCATGACGTTATTGGTGGGTCTTGACCCCCGCTGGGCGTCACGTTCCCACCTGTGTGACGGCACGTGATCCCCATCACTGCTTCTGTCCCACGGGATGGTTTGTGCGTGAGAAGAGCCCCCCTTCTCTGTAACAGACCCTCTGAGCGCCTCAGTGCCATCGCGCTACGTGAAAGCCACAGGGCTTATTGGAAAATGGGGCGAAGAGCGCAGCACCCAAGCACATGAAAACGGAGATCGGAGGCAGCGGCGGCCGTGTGTTGTCCGCGGTTGAGGTTAAGAAGTACGTAAATATTAAACTAGTAAGCGTGGGACTCCGTCTTGAAGGAGACCTGGTGTTTGCTCGTGGGCACGTGTGCCATTTGGCCTGCTGGCTGCCCACGCAGTTCCCATGCCTGCCACCCAGCGTGCAAGAGGAAGGAAAATGAAAGCAGACACAGAAAGAAAAAGCCGAGAGGATGGAGAGAAAAAACAAAATGGGCCAAAGGGAGAGAGTGGGGAGGGTGTGAGGGGCCCCGGGAAGCGGTGGGAGGGAGGTCGTGGGGAACCGGAAGGAAGGCCTGTGGCCCCAGGTGTGGGTGGCCCGTGGTCCAGTGAGGTGTGCGCGTCTGTCTTCCTGCCTGGGTCAGCGGGCAGGTGTTCTGTTTGCCTGCTGTTCCTTGTGGGTGAAATCTCGTGGAAGCAAATGTAAAATCTGCATGATGCTCAAATTGTCCCCTAATACAGGATTGCCCTGGAACAGATTTGCGTTTTCCAAACAAACGCTGTAGCCGAATTGGCCGGACTTTGAAAAGTCAGGTGTTAGGAGGCGTGGGAGGGTCTCCTGAATAGGGACTTCCTGTTAAATGTCGCCTCCCCTGAGGTGGGGGGCTGGTGCTCCACAGTTCAAGGCTGGGATGTGCCGGGGGCTCGAGTGAGGTTGAGCCTCCCCTAACATCTGTCCCCTCTGACTCCCATCAGCTGGTCTCTCAGATCTCAAGGCACCAGATCGGGTCCTCTACTAAGTCCAGCCCGCCTCATGCATCCCCAGCTCCCTGGAGCCTCTGCCGTTTGGCCGGAACGCCCGGGGCCGAGGGATTTTCTCCAGTCAGGCCCAGGCCGTCTATGATCTGCTTTCCTTAGCAGCAGAGTCCACAATGGGGCCTCCACGTGGGTAATGAGGTCTGGTACGTGGCTCCTCCTTGGAGCAAAGAGGGAAAAAAAAACACAAAAGGATTGCCCAGAATTTATTAGTCTAATTACATTTTCCTAATGTGGTTGACCCCCGCACGCAGCAGTGTGCTTATCAAAGCCGCAATCACACCAGCATTATTGGAGTTTTAATAAGAGTCAACCGATTATTGTCCTTGCGGCAGCGGACACTGTAGACGTAATCCCCTGAAGCCCCCTGGGGAGGCAGGGAGCTTGCTTTCTTTGCCAGAATATTATTTACATTAATAACAAGGATTAGGGGCCTGGTTTATGTGTTTCGGAAAAGTGGACGTCTTAGTTCAGGCAGCTTCCTGCCACCAACTGGGTGCCTGCTAGCGCCCCCCTGAGGTCAGGAGAGCAGTGGACTGGAGCTGGGATTCACTGCTCACGGCAGCTTGCTGTGTGAGCTCAGGCGCGTGGTCGCACCTCTCTGATCCCTCACTGAACTGCGAGAACTTAACAATGACAGTGAAGGGAGAACGCACGGAAGCACTTTCTCTCAAGTGTGGATAAGTGCCGGCTGCCTCAGAAGTGGCCGAGTAAAGGGGTAGCTCAGCCCCACTCACACGCGTGTGTTTATTTGTGCTTGACAGTCTTGCAGTGTTGTATCTGGAATGAGCTTTTCTAGAGCCGGTTTCTCTCCTGGTTTGTGTCACGTGGGGAGTGGTCTTGCTTGGAGGAGAAAGAGATGGTGTCTCAGGGGCTCAGACTTCTGCTCTCCTGTCGGCTGTGTGACTTTGGATGCCATTCTCGACCTCTCTGTGCCCAGCTTTCCCTGGCTGTGAACTGGAGCTAGGAGGAGGATGTCTCTTGCAGCGTTAATGCGAGGTTAAACGCAGTGGCAGTGCAAAGTGCTAGCGCAGTGCTTGGCCCCTGCTGGCTACTGGGGGGTTGACAGGCTTTCCAAGCTTCTGTTTTCTGGGTAGTGATGCCACCTTTGTAGGCCGATGAAGAGGGTGTGGTGCAGTTATGTCTGTGCGATGCCTGGCGTGTTGGGAGTAGTCAGAGATGGGGGTCTGTTCTCACGAGGACCCCAGAGGAGTCTCTCCATTCTCTTTCACAGACAGGCACAATCTGAAGTGCATACTGCAGACAGCAGACTGGGAATTAAAGTCTGGGATTTTCTGAGTCCCAGATCTGGGCTCCTTTGGCTCCAGTGCGGGGGGCAGTAGGTGGCTTTTATGACCAGAGACTCAGCAGCCTGACAAATGACGGCTTCCTGTATTTGGTCCTGGTCCTGCATTCCCGCCTTTGGGCAAAGGGGGGGCGCTCTTCTGCCAGCTGAGCAGCTGTGGTGCCCTTGGTCTCAGCCACACTGGGCATCTTGGTTTATTAATGGCTCAGAACTGTGCCAAGGCGGGAGTGTGGACTGCCTGGTCCACTGTGATGTCTTCAGGGCCAGACACAGCTCCTGGTACATAGTAGGTACTCAGTAAATGTCAGACAAGCACCCCTGCTTGTTTGGAGCTTACGGTATGTTGGATGGTGGTCAATGTAAAGGGGAAAGATAAATCAGGGGGTGGGACTGGGATTCTGGAGAGTATTTCAGGAAGCTTCCAATTTTAACTCCCCAGGGGCCAAGAAAGACCCACTGAAAAGGTGCTGTCTGAGCAGAGACTCTACAGTGGTCAGAGAGAAGCCATGCAGCTATCTAGGGGAAGGGGGTGCCAGCAGCAGGAACAGCGAGTGCAAAGGTCCTGAGGCAGGCACACGCCTTAGTGTGTTTGAGGAGCAGACGGGAGCCAGGGATCCTGGAGTGCAGTGAGCAAGAGGGGTGACGTCAGAGCTCTCCCTGCTTTGACAGCAGCTGGGGGCCCCAGAGGGCTTCCCAGGGGGCGCTCATGGTAGAGAACCCGCTTACCAGTACAGGGAGATGTAATAGATGTGGGTTCGATCCCTGGATTGGGAAGATCCCCTGGGGAAGGGCATGGCTACCCACTCTAGTACTCTTGCCTGGAGAATCCCATGGACAGAGGAGCCTGGCGGGCCACAGCCCAGAGGGCTGCAAGAAGTCAGACACGATTGAAGCAGCTTAGCGTGCGCGGGAGCGCCAGACTGAGCGGGGGTGGGGGGGCAGCTGGGAGGGGCCGAGGAGCGCCTCCTGGAGATCTTGTGCCGAATCTTCACCCGGCCTCTGGGGACAGGTGTCCCCTCTCACCTAGTGGGATGCGCCTGCCTTGTCAGGCTCCGCCTTCTCTTTTGACACAGCCTCTAGCCTTCATTAAAAAAAAAAAAATGATTCATATGTGGAAGCCTTGGCCCTGGAGCCTGGGAGTGAGGAGAGAGAAGTCTAGAGGAAGTCTAGAAGTCTAGTGCTTCCTCCCCGGGATTCAGGGAGGGTGGTCCCGATGGCTCCTTGGAAGGGACTCGTGAGACCAGAGCGGAATTAACTGTGACTCTCCACCTGCCTGGAGAGAAACTGAGGTCAGATGGGGCAGCGTTTGGCCAAGTTCACCTAACAGGTGGACTCCCAGGGCTGACATCAGGCCAGAAGTGTGGGGCCCAAGGCATCCAGCAGAGTAGGGGCAGGAATGGGGGTCCTGGGAGGGGCCTACAGAGGCTGCACCCCACCCACCCCACTGATGGGCTTCTGGAGCCTCAGTTAACTCTGGAAGTGATGGAAAGAGGAGGTGCCTCTTGGGGTGGGGGTAGCCAAGAAGTTCATGAATCAGCAGCGGGCTGGGCAGGCAGGAGGTTTTGTAGAGAGAAGCGGATGGGGGGTGCCAGAGGCCAGGCAGAATAGCCGGCCAGGTCTGCGCCATCAGCCGAAAGCTCAGGTGTGCCCAGGGGTGACAGTCAAAGGCAGCCGTTGTAGGCCTGGACCAGGGCGGACCGTCAAAGGCTGCAGCCCCTGGCAGGGTCACCTGGACTGCGGACAGCAAACGCTCACAGCCCCTTCAGTCCTCAAAGAGAAGGCTCTCTGGGCCTTGGCCTGACTCGGCTGCACACCCTGTTTCAGTGGGAGCAGTTCTCTCTTGGAGCTTCCTGGGGTTTCTCCCGACCTTCCTCCTTCCTAACCCTCACCTGCCCTAGATGTCTCTGTCTAGTGGGGTGGACAGACAAAGGCTAGTAAAGCCAGCATGGGGTGGACAGAGGGTCTTAGAGCTAGAAGGGGTATCCTCAGACAGCGAGGAAGCAGCTGGTCTACCTGGAAGAGTCAGGGAGGGCTTCCTGGAGGAGGCATCACTCAGTGAAAGGACTGGAAGCAGAAAAGTTACCTGGGAGTATAAGGTGTGGTGAAGGAAGGTCACTGCAGGCAGAAGGGCACGGTGATAGGAGGACAGTGTGTCTGAGAGACGACAGAAGGTTCCACGTGGCTGCTGTTATTCTCTGAGGCTTGGAGAAGAAAAATCGTGGGAGGTCTCGTATAGGCCAGTGACAGAGGCCCCCTGAGTGTCTGTGGGGTGCAGGGTGCACATCTCTTGTCCTCAGTGCTGGGAGTAGCCATCGTCATCTCTACTGCAGAGATGCCAAGGGGCAGGTGGCAGGGTCACCGGCCAAGGTCACACAGGCAGGAAGTGACAGGGATGGGGTCTTGACCTTTTAGCCTTTTCTTCCTGACCAAGACTTGTGACCTGTCCCTGAGGGCCACAGAGAGCCATGGAAGGCTTTAGAGCTGGGGACAGAAACTTGTGATGAGAGCAGCGGAAGGTCCTGGGAGGATGCGACCCGCCCAGGCAGCCTTCACCTTGCCCTTTCCGCCGGCTCTGGGAAGAACTGTCCTCTTTGAGAGGTGCTGCTGTGGACCTGGAAGATGGCGAAGATGATGGCTTTGAACCAGATCCCGTGTCAGCCCCTGGGGCCGATGAATCTGGGAGGCTCGGTCCCTGGAGCAGCTGCAAGAACCTCCGTGTTGGTCCTGAGCTTGCCTTGCTCCTGTTGCGGGCGTCTTGGCTTCGCTTCCACCGCCCTGCGGCTTCCTCCTCCCAGCCATGCATCCCGATGGCCTCGTTTCCCCTTGCAGGCGGGCGGCACCATCTGCGGCCCTGGCAGTCTGGGCTATCTCGCGCACATGCTTGTGCCTGGCGCACTTGTGAGGGTGTTAAGGAAGACTGGTTCTGGCCCCAGTCCTTAGGCTGACGTTGCCTTTCACGTTTTCCCTCCAGGGGGTCCTGTGTGACCCTGTTCTTTTCCTTTTTCTAAGCCAATAACCTAACCACATTAGAGGAGGTGAAAAATGCAAGTAATATACATGTTGCACCCCTCCAGACCCTTTAGGAAGTCTGAAATTGCGTGTCCTGGTTCTCAGGGAATCTCGTGACCTCTCCAGAGCACTGCCTGATGTTTTACATTATGCAGACGCCACCTTCCCCTGCCCATCATTTCCTCGTGCCCAGCATCTCTCACTCAGCAGGGTGCCACTCGAAATCCCTTTTCCCAGGCATGCTTCCTTCCACCTCTAGGTCCGTCCTGATTCTTTCACTCACGACATCAGACAAATGTGTGCCCAGAGGTGAAAGACAGCCCTCGTGTCTGAGATCCTTGGCTGCGACGGCAGGTGTGGAAAGTGGCTTTCCTCTCGTGCGCCAGCTCTGATGGATGGCTGCTGCTGACCGGAATGGGCTGTGGAGGCATTCCAGGCTGTGCTCCGTCGGGGAGGATGCCGTGATTGATTAGTGATGTCTGCTGCGACTGCAGGGGGCGGAGTGGTGAACGGAGGGCTCGAGCCTGCCGTCTGGGGCCGGGGACCTCTGCTCTTGCCTTTTCTTCCCTGGTCATGTCTGTGCTGTGACAGCTGGCTTCGCGGGTGGAGGCGCCGCTGGCTGCTTGGAGAGCTGAGTGGGAGACAAGTTCAGGCTTGGGAGACAGTTGGGAATTGCTCTCTTCTGAGATACGTGTTTATCCAATAGCACGTGTTCTGCCAGCAGCCAGCATACATTTTGAAAGGGTGAACAGGAAGTGATTACCCGGGCACCAAGCCTTGAGATTCTTCTAGCCTTGGTGCGCGGGGCCTGCTGTCTTCTCAGTGGAGCCTCACGGCGCAGAGGGGCTGCGAGGCTGAAGCTCTCTTGGGCCACAGCCCAGGGTGTCTTGCAGGCTCCTGGGGAGTGCAGGTGGGGAGGAGCCTGGGGCTGGCGGAGCACAGGGCCTGGTTCTGCCGGGACCCATGAAGGCGTCCAAGCTCAGCATTTGCCCCTGAGATCCTGGGTCGTCTTTCCCCTCCTCCGTGCATATTAAGCCAGAACTGACACCCAGTTGGCGGAAGGTGTGTTGTTGGGCATGGCTGCTGAATCAGCGAAGGGCCAGTTTCTGGTGACATGAATCCCAGGGACCCCGGGATCTTAAGAAGTGGAGTAGTAAAAGAACAGCTCGCTGGGGGCCCAGTCACCATGCTGTGCCGTGGATTTGCTGTGAGGCTTTAGGCAAGTTGCTTCCCCTCTCTGTGCCCATCTTTCTTCTCTGTACAGGAAGGGGGATGACTAGACATCTGAGGCCTTTCCTGCTCTGACTGTGGAAGTGGGCTGTCCTGGGCTCACGTGGGATCTGACTGCCCTCAGGTGGAGTGTCTGTGGCTTGAACCCAGTAGCCAGCGGTGGTGGGTTCCGGGAGCCCACCCTCCCCGTTGCTGACTGACACTCCTGCGGGCTGCAGAAGCGCCAGGGCTGAGCGGCCGACAGGGAGACGACAGACGGACCGATGACAGGCTCTTCCACGTCAGGACAGACACGTCTGCAGGCCACCTCGGTGCTGGTTTTCCAGGCATGACCTGGGAAGGCCTCTGGTCGCCTCCTCCCCCACGGGGGCCCCTGTCTCTGCCTCTCCAGCCCTCGTTCCCTGCACACCGCTGAGATTCCAGCCACGCTCGACAGTTCACGGCTCCTTGTTTGATTTCTCCTCTGGGTATTTGCACCTGCTGATCCCTCTTTCAGATCTTTCCTTCCTCTGCCTCCGTTCATCCCTTTAACATTCAGCTGGGGTGGACCTCGGTGGGAAGCTGTCTCTGCCCTCTGCCCTGTGCCTTGCACCTGGCCTGTGTTAGAGGCAATCCGAGACCCCCACCACTCACCCCCTTGCTTGTTCAAATCTTTGTCTCACTGTCTGCTTTTTTTTTTTAATTAACAAAATTTAAAAAAATCTTCTGGCCACACTGCACAGGGATCAAGCCCAAGCCCTCTGCATTGGCGGTGCGGTCTTAACCACCAGGAAAGTCTCTGCCTCACTGGATTTGACTGCTGTTGGTGTGTGAATTTGTGGAAGGCCCCTTTACTTTCTGCTCAGATTCCTCATTATCAGATCAGAGATGGTACCTGTGTTAGTCAGGTGAGGCCAGACTGTGCTGGACTGATAAATATGTCCCGGGACTTCAGTGGCTGAAACAGTCAGGTCTGGCTTTTGCCTTTTCCAAGTCTGAGATGAATCGGGTGGCTCTCCAGGATGGCTCCCTTCCGCTTTGTAGCTCAGAGATCCAGGGTGGACCTTGCTTCCACCATCTCAACGTGGCACTTCTGTTGTTGTTACTGTCTGCTCACTCAGTCGTGTCCAACTCTTGGTGACCCCATGGACTGTAGCCCACCAGGCTCCTCTCTCCATGGGATTCTCCAGGCAAGAATTCTGGAGTGGGTTGCCGTGTCCTTCTCTGGGGGGTCTTCCCGACCCAGGGATTGAACCTGTGTTTCTTGTGTCTCTTGCACTGCAGGCGGGGTCTTTCCCACTGCGCCCCCTCAGAAGCCCTGGGGGCTCTCATGGTCACTGCTAAGGGGCAGCGGGTGGAGATGGCTCAGTGCCTGTGCCCAGGAGGGACCGCTCCTGCTCATGTGTCACGGGCCAGAACCGGTCTCGGCCCCACCCAGGGCTGGGACGTCTCTTCCATGTGCCTGGGGAGGGGGACTGCGTCTGGATGAGCCCTGAGGACTCGCATCACAGTCCGGAAGTCCAGGTTGGGTCAGCGGCTCTGATTTCCTGACGGGCAGTAGCCAGGAAGGGACGTTAGCCTGAACAGACTTGGAACGCCTCCCGTGTTGCATTACAGACGGGAGAGCTGCGGTCCAGAGGGGGCGGGGGTCCTGCCCGAGACGGCACCTGGGGTCTGCAGGGGCAGGGAGCTGTTCCCAGTCCTCCCGTTGTCCAGACACTGTCCTCTCCTCCTCATGCTTCTGATGTGTCGCTGGGTAGTCCTGCTGTCTCGTCCTGCTGTGTGGTGCAGGCGGGGATGGGGGTGGTGCCGCTGTGGCTCTTGTGAAATTATTTTAAGACCTTGGAAAGCAAATTAGAATTTCAAACCATCCGGCCTTCTTGAAAGCAGACTGGGAGTGTGTTAGAAGTGATTTAATTTTTACTTTGTTTTATTAATAGGATGTGGGAGGGGAGGGTGTGAGTTGTGGCTGAGGGTGCTGGCTTCAGAGCCTGGGTGGATGGAATCGACACTGAAGCAGGAACGCTGGAGAAGGGCGGGCTGGGGGTGAGGGGGCACCCTGAGGCTCCAGGGCAGAGAGGCAGCCACGGGGAGCGTCCAGGGGGCTTAGGCCTGCACATGCGGATTCGGAAAAGTGGAAAGTGTTAGTCACTCAGTTGTGTCTGAGTCTGTGCGACCCCATGGACTGTAGCCGGCCAGGCCCCTCTGTCCATGGGATTCTCCAGGTGAGAATACTGGAGTGGGTTGCCATTTCCTTCTCCAGGGGATCTTCCTGACCCAGGGATTGAACCCAGATCTCCTGCACTGCAGGCAGACTCTTTACCCTCTGAACCACCAAGGAAACTGTAATGGGTCTATAATACTTTTCACACAAATAACATAAAAAAGCAAACACAAAAATAAAACGTTTTCAGCCTTATAGTACAGTACCTTGAAAAGTACAGTAGTACCAGCTACATCAGCTTCCCAGGTGGCTCAGTGGTAAAGAATCCGCTTGTCAGTGCAGGAGATGCGGGTTCGATCCCTGGGTTGGAAAGATCCCATAGAGAAGGAAATGGCCGCCCACTCCAGTATTCTTGCCTGGGGAATCTCCTGGCCAGAGGAGCCTGGCGGGCTACAGTCCGGGGGGCAGCAGCAGAGTTGGACACGACTGAGTGGACAACAGCAGCCAGCTGCATCACCGTGGCTTGCCGACAGGCTGGGCTTGACGTAAAGATGCCGCCCTGCGCACCCCGTGCCCTTCTGTGGAGCACCCAGCAGCGGTGCCGCTGGCGGGGGAGGCGCGTCGTGGCCGCGGCCGCCGGACACGTGACCCTAGTGACTGGGCCTGCCAGCGCGTGGTTGACTCTCTGAAAGCTCACAACTCGACGGTTCCTGTGCAGGGGACTTACTGTATTTCCAAATAAGGTCGTATTCTGGAGTTCTGGGAGGACGTAAGATCTGGGAGGGATGCTGTTCAGCCTACTAGAGAGCCCAGTCATGGGCAGGCCTCGGGGGTGCAGACCTCCTAGAGCCACCATGAAATTCCGTGTGTGTTTCCACCTAGGAGGACATACAACTGTCTGCGATTTGTCGGAGAGCCCCGGGATGAGAGCCCTGCCGCTGGCAGGACACAGATCTGGCAGGTGGGACCCTAGGGCAGAGGACAGGTCATGGGCAGCACAGGAAGAAGGGGGACTCTGAGGAACTGGCCAGTGAAGGAGCCTGATGGAGCAAGAGGAGCTGGGAAGCAGGGTGCTCTGGAGCGCCTGGCACAGGGCCACACGTTCCGGGGGCCACGGCATCTTTAAGAAGACTGGAGCTTCCCTAGATGTCCGGTGCCGCTGCACTCTGTGCTTGCACTGCTGGGCCCAGATTCGCGCCTGCTCAGGGAGTTAAGATCCCTCAAGCCACGCAGCACCCCCCGACCCCCCAAACATAAGAACATCATCTTTTCAGTGTCGTCTGCAGGAAAATGTCCTTCCTAAACACACCTGCTTTACTCTGTGACTCAGTGGGCCTGTGCCTGCCCCACCCTGAGGCCCGCTCCTGGATCCCCAGAGACCTCCGTTAGGACCCCCACAGGAGGAGAAGAGCTTGGAAGAGCAGAGAGGGAGAAACGGCGAGAAACACCGCAGACAGCGTAGACGGCTCGGGTCGGATTTGGCAGTTGGGGACCCGCGGTGGAAGCTGCTGCGTCTGCTTCTGGTTTGGAGGATTACAAGAGATAACATGGGTGACAGTGCGCCCGGGTTTTAAAAGCTAAATTACTCATTTCATTTCATTTTTTAGTTAAACTGTAGAAAGCACTATCTGTTCACAGTAAGAAAACATGCAGATAAGCACCAAGAAAGAAAATCCCTTTAATCTCATTCCCTGAAGATCGCCCAGGTAATTCCTCTGTCCATGACCTTGGGAACCTTTTCCCCTGTATTCTGTTTGACAGGAAGGGGATGATAATATTCGTAATAGTTTTATGCTTTTAATAAAGCGTAAAACTCACAGTTCAGTTCAGTTCAGTCGCTCAGTCGTGTCCGACTCTCTGCGACCCCATGAATTGCAGCACGCCAGGCCTCTCTGTCCATCACCAACTCCCGGAGTCTACCCAAACCCATGTTCATCGAGTCGGTGATGCCATCCAACCATCTCATCCTCTGTCGTCCCCTTCTCCTCCCGTCCCCAATCCTTCCCCGCATCAGGGTCTTTTCCAATGAGTCAACTCTTCGCATGAGGTGGCCAAAGTATTGGAGTTTCAGCTTCAACATCAGACCTTCCAATGAACACCCAGGATTGATCTCTTTTAGGATGGATTGATTATTCAGGTGTATTCTTGCCACCTCTTCTTAATATCTTCTGCTTCTGTTAGGTCCATACCATTTCTGTCCTTTATCGAGCCTATCTTTGCATGAAATGTTCCTTTGGTATCTCTAATTTTCTTGAAGTGGTCTCTAGTCTTTCCCAATCTGTTGTTTTCCTCTATTTGTTTGCACTGATCGCTGAGGAAGGCTTTCTTATCTCTCCTTGCTATTCTTTGGAACTCTGCATTCAGATGGGAATATCTTTCCTTTTCTCCTTTGCTTTTCGCTTCTCTTCTCTTCCCAGCTATCTGTAAGGCCTCCTCAGACAGCCATTTTGCTTTTTTGCATTTCTTTTCCATGGGGATTTTCTTGATCCCTGTCTCCTGTACAATGTCACGAACCTCTGTCCATAGTTCATCAGGCACTCTGTCTATCAGGTCTAGACCCTTAAATCTATTTGTCACTTCCACTGTATACTCATAAGGGATTTGATCTAGGTCATACCTGAATGGTCTAGTGGTTTTCCCTACTTTCTTCAATTTAAGTCTGAATTTGGCAATAAGCAGTTCATGATCTGAGCCACAGTCTGCTCCCGGTCTTGTTTTTGCTGACTGTATAGAGCTTCTCCATCTTTGGCTGCAAAGAATATAATCAATCTGATTTTGGTGTTGACCATCTGATGATGTCCACGTGTAGAGTCTTCTTTTGTGTTGTTGGAATAGGGTGTTTGCTATTACCAGTGCGTTCTCGTGGCAAAACTCTATTAGCCTTTGCCCTGCTTCATTCTGTACTCCAAGGCCAAACTTGCCTGTTACGCCAGGTGTTTCTTGACTTCCTACTTTTGCATTCCAGTCCCCTATAATGAAAAGGACATCTTTTTTGGGTGTTAGTTCTAGAAGGTCTTGTAGGTCTTCATAGAACCGTTCAACTTCAGCTTCTTTGGCGTTACTGGTTGGGGCATAGACTTGGATTACCGTGATATTGAATGGTTTGCCTTGGAAACGAACAGAGATCATTCTGTCGTTTTTGAGATTGCATCCAAGTACTGCGGTTCGGACTCTTTTGTTGACCATGATGGCTACTCCATTTCTTCTAAGGGATTCTTGCCCACAGTAGTAGATATAATGGTCACCTGAGTTAAATTCACCCATTCCAGTCCATCTTAGTTCACTGATTCCTAGAATGTCGACGTTCACTCTTGCCATCTCCTGTTTGACCACTTCCAGTTTGCCTTGATTCATGGACCTAACATTCCAGGTTCCTATGCAATATTGCTCTTTACAGCATCGGACTTTGCGTCTATCACCAGTCACATCCACAGTTGGGTATCGTTTTTGCTTTGGCTCCATCCCATCATTCTTTCTGGAGTTATTTCTCCACTGATCTCCATTAGCATATTGGGCACCTACTGACCTGGGGAGTTCATCTTTCAGTGTCCTATCCTTTTGCCTTTTCATACTGTTCATGGGGTTCTCAAGGCAAGAATACTGAAGTGGTTTGCCATGCCCTTCTCCAGTGGACCACTTCCTGTCAGACCTCTCCACCATGACCCATCCGTCTTGGGTGGCCCCACATGGCATGGCTTAGTTTCATTGAGATAGACAAGGCTGTGGTCCGTGTGATCAGATTAGGTAGTTTTCTGTAATTTTAGTTTTAGTGTGTCTGCCCTCTCGCAACACTTACCGTCTTACTTGGGTTTCTCTTACCTTGGGCCTTGGGTAATTCCTCTCGCCGCCGTCACCGCCGCCGCCGCCGGCCCCAGCCCCCAGCGCCCGGCCTGGCCTAGCCCCTCTCGGCTGCTGCCCCTGGCCACCGGCCCGGCCTAGGCCCTGTCAGCCGCTGCCCCCGGCCAAACTCACAGTTTAACCTTAAATATTAAGTATTTCTTCATGGGAAGAAATGATGGTCACGAAGCATCTTTCCTGACTGCATAGGCTTCTGGTGTCTGGATGTATGGAACTTACCAGTCTTCTGCTTCTGGGGCACGTTGCCCTGTTTCCTGTCCTTCTTTGTAAACGATTCTGTTGTGAACATCCTTTCAGCTTTTTGTAGATGTGCATCTGTGCAGGGATGTGTGTTGTAAGCCTTGAGCAGTAAAGTTCTCTGTGGATTTCCCATTTCAAAGCCTTTATTTGACACTGGGTCTGTGTGGTGGTGGGGGCATCCCTGGCAGCTCAGCTGGTTAAGAGCCCGCCTGCCAGTACGGGAGACGCAAGAGACCTGGGCTTGATCCCTGGGGCCGGAAGATCCCCTGAAGGAGGGCAGACAGGCAGCCCGCTCCAGTGTCCTTGCCTGGAAAATTCCGCTGACAGAGGAGCCCATGGGGGTCATGAAGAGCTGCACATGGCTGAGCTGGCCCGCCCCCACGCTCGGTGTCGGCAACGGGGGCGCCCAGAGTGAGGGTGACCCCGGGCTCTCGTGCTTCCTGGGATCGTGGCTGGGTCTCTGCATTAGGTCACGCCCAGGGGCTCTCTGTCTGAAGGCCGCGGTGGTGATTTTTTAATTTTCCATTGAAGCATCATTGATTTACGATGTTATGTTAGTTTCAGGTGTACAGCATAGTGATTCCGTGTTTCTATAGGTTACACACCACTTAAAATCATTGTGGAAGGTGACCGTGTTCCCCGTGCTGTCCATGATATCCCTGATCCCATTCATCTTATACCGAGTAGCTGGTACCCTCTTAGTGGTACCCCTTGCCTGTCTTGCCCCTCCCCACCCCTCTCTCCGTGGGCAGCCACAGATTCGTTCTCCACGTCTACGAGTCGGTCTGTGTAAAGCATTCACTACTCTGTGCCTGTGTCCTGCACTGGACTGGCCTGGAGCAGAGGAAGAGGCACCCGTTCCCACCGGCCGCTGGCACTCTGTGTCTTCCGTACCTCCAGCCCCAGCGTGTCCTGGAGATGAGCCCTTGCTCTCGCGAGGTTTAAGGGGTCTAGAGCCGCGTGCTCGTGGCTCGAGGGATGCTGTCTCCGGCCTCTTCTGCGTGTAGGTGTGTGCGTGCGTGCTCGTGGCTCGAGGGATGCTGTCTCCGGCCTCTTGTGCGTGTAGGCGTGTGCGTGCGTGCTGGTGCTCCGGCGCTTTGGTCGTGTCCGACTCTGCGACCCCTTGAACTGTAGCCTGCTGGACCCCTCTGCCCATGGGACGTGCACCGCAAGAGTACTGCGGTGGGTCTCCATGCCCTCCTCCAGGAGGTCTTCCTGACCCAGGGGTCGACTCCAGGACTCCTGTGCCTGCGGCACTGACAGGCGGAGTCTTGACCACTGAACCACTGGGAAGCCCATGTAGTGTTCATTCCCATTTTAAGGGGAAGAGGTTCTGTTTTCTGGGGTTATGCGTTTCTTGGGTTCCACTAGCCTGGAATTCTGGAATGAGCAGTAGCTCTTAGCCTGAGCTGGTGAAAAGGGGAGTCTTAGCCAGTAGGCTGAAAGCATTTGAACTGTTAATAAACTTAGAACTTAAAAGTTTCTGGGGAGGGTCCTCTGTTGCCCTCTAGATCTAAACAGGAGTCTGTCTTCCATCCTGCCTTACACTGTGCGGATTGGGCAAGTGGTTCAGCCATTCCGGGCCTCAGTTGTCTGGTCTCCGATGTGGGAGGACGGCCTTTCCCTTACTTGAGCCCTGTGTGTGAAGAAAAAAGGGCCGTATGCTTGGAGGAATGATGTATATTAACCCATTGCTCCCAGAGGTCAGAAATTGGACTTCTGTTCTTCTTGTCCTCGTTGTTTGGAAGGTCCATGTAGTCAAAGCTGTGGGTTTTTCCAGTAGTCCTGCACAGATGTGAGTGTTGGACCATGAAGAAGGCTGAGTGAACTGTGGTGTTGGAGAAGACTCTTGAGAGTCCCTTGGACTGCAGGGAGATGCAGCCGGTCCATCCTAAAGGAAATCAACCCTGAATATTCATTGGAAGGACTGATGCTGAAGTTGAAGTTCCGATACTCCAATACTGATGCAAAGAGCCGACTCTCTGAAAAAGACCCTGATGCTGGGAAAGATTGAAGGCGGGAGGAGAAGGGAGCGGCAGAGGATGAGACGGTTGGATGGCGTCACCGACTCGATGGACATGAGTTTGAGCAAACCCCAGGTGATAGTGAAGGACAGGGAAGCCTGACGTGCTGCAGTCCGTGGGGTTGCAAAGAGTCAGACATGACTTAACAACTGAACAACAGTGGTAGGAAAGAGGTCTCAGCACTTTCCAGGTGCTCCTCCAAATGCTGTCTGTGCATCAGCCCATCTGCTCCTCAGGAGATGAGCCCCTCGCTTCTCCCCATTTTACAGATGGAGGAGACTGAGGCCGGGAGGCAGCGTGGTTGCTGAGAGTGAGGGCTGTGGTTTAGAGGAGACAGAGGGTAGAGCGTGTGACCTCGGAGGCTCTGTGTCACCTGTAGAGGGGCAGCAGCCCCTGTGCACGGCGGGGGTGGGCGCTGCTTCAACACACGTGGCCAGCCGTCCTCCCTGGGAGTGTCCTTGCTGCAGGGTGCTGTCGGCTTGTGTGTGTTTTTTTTTTTTTTTTTTAAGGCATAGACTTTATTTTTTAAACATTTTATTTATTGATTCATTTTGACTGTGCTGAGTCTTCCTTGCTGCTCAGCCTTTCTCTAATTTCAGCTCGTGGGGCTTCCCCCTCGTCACGGTGCCTTCTCCTGTTGCAGAGCACCAGCTCTGGGGTGTGTGGGCTCCGTCGTTGCGGTGTCCGGGCTCCAGAGCACAGGCTCAGTGGTTGTGATGCGGGGGCTTCGTTGGCTCCACAGCTTGTGGGGTCTTCCCGGATCAGGGATCGAACCCGGTCCCCTGCATTGGCAGGCAGCTTCTTTACCACTGAGCCACCAGGGAAGCCCGCTGTTGACTCTTGAGGAGAGGATTGGGATGGTCCCTTCCGTTCCGTTTGATGGTAAGAGCGTCCATCCGATAGGTTGTTGCGTTGACAGTTGAGACTTGTAAGGTTCGCTTTTCCTTCCGTCCTTGGTCTCCTCCCTGGTCCCTGGGGTCTTAGGCAGCGACCCTCCGCTGTGATGGGGATGCCGTTCTTCATCCTAATGGCCGTTTCTTACAGGTCTTGGTTCACCATCAGTTCACCCTTTTATTTCTTAGTTTGATGAGCACGTTGGTTCTCAGTTGCCTCATCATCACAAATAACAAGATTTAGAGGCGGGAAACAACCCGTGTTTACTGTCTCACGGTTTCTCCGGCCAGGAGCCCAGGCGTGGCTTGGCTGGGTCTGATCAGGCTGCAGTCAAGTGGACTGGGCTGTGTTCTCCTTTGAAGGCTTGATCAGGGAAGAATCTTTTCAAAACTAGTTCAAGTTTTTGGCAGAATTCAGTTCCCTGTGGTTGGATGACCAAGGATGTAAGTTCTTTCCTGGCTGTTGGCTGGGGCTGCCCTCCAGTCCTGTAGGCCACCCTCAGTGCCCCGAGGCTCCCCGCAGACCTGGGCCTTGTGACCTCTCCACGAGCAGTTTACAACTTGGCACTCTGCTTCTTCCAGGCCAGCAAGGGGGCAGGGGGTGGGGGTGGGCATCCCTTTCTTAGTCTGCTGAGACAGAGTCATGTAATGAAACACAATCGTAGTGTGATATCACACCAGCTTTGTGATGGTCTGTTGGTTAGAAGCAAGCCTACCTGCCAGGGGAGTGGATTATGCCGTGGAGTGGATCCCCAGGGTCGCTTTCAGGCATGGCTGCCACAGTGGGTTTGATAGGCTTATTAAAATTGTATGAAATAAGAGTAATTAGCTCAAAGCACTTTCCTCGGGTAAAGAGCATATAATCCTTTTTGGCTGTTAGATCTCTTTTTGCTTTGTAGTTCCAACCTGTGTTCTGGAGAGTTAAGGAGGCCAGATCAATAAGGTATTACTTCTCATTTGGAATCTTTTTGTTTTTCTTGTCTGAATTGTATGACCCGAGAGGAAGAGTGAAGAAAGCAGGGGATGAAAGTGAGCGTGAAGGCAAGAGGAATGAAGGGAGGGGGGAGCAAACGTGGAATTTCTCTGCACACTTTTCATAGACAGCTTTATATAAATGCATAAATATTGCATTGTACATTTTGGTGTAATTTTCCTTTCTTTTGTTTATTCCCCTAACCAGTGACCTAGAGAAGGGAATGGCTTCCCACTCCTGTATTCTTGCCTGGAGACTCCCATGGACAGAGGAGCCTGGTGGGCTACAGTCCATGGGGTCACACAGAGTGATAGGACTGAGCTACGACTGAGCAACTGACGCTAACCAGTGACATAATCCTCCCTGATTCCCACTCTGAAACCATACTAATGATCTCATGTAGATCCTTTCATATATTCCCATCATCTCAAAATCGTATATAAACATCTCTTAATGTTTTCACATTCCTAGATCATCACTCATTCAACAGTACTTTGTGGAAATCCTTCTGTACCAATAGCTACAGTTCTAGTTCATTCTTTTTAGCAACTGGTTAATATTCCAGAGCCTGGATGTCCTGTAATCTCATTAGCTGTTCCCCCATCGATTGTCATTCATTTCCTGTTTGTTATTATAATAAGCAGCATGAAGATAAACATCCAACCACATGCACACCCTTCAGTTTTATTTCTCTGGGGCCTAATTCCAGGTGTTGAATCACTAGGTCACAAGGTTTGTGTACTTTCAGTTTTAGTAGCTGTTGCCAGCTTGATTTCCCCAGAGGCTGTAGCGGTTTCACCCCAGTAACTGGAAACTCATCTTTTCCCTGTATCCCACCAGTAAGGCTTGTTATCGGTCTGGTTAGTTTGCCCAGGTTGAGAAGTATTGAAGTGACAGGTCATCATTACTTTTAATTTGCATCTCCCCCACGAGCAGTGGGTCTGCACAGCTTTTCATCTGTTTGGCCATTTGTATGCAATCGCCTGTGAATTGCCTGTGTGAATCCTTTGCTCATTTGTCCGAAGGGTCATTTGTCCCCGTCTTGTCGGCTTGTCAGCTCTCTGTATAGCATAGATGTTAACCTTCTTTTGGCCTCTGCGGAGCAGTTCTTTTGCAAGAGATGCTGCATTTTCTGTTAACTCTGTTTATGGTTTCTTCTGCCATACAAAAGTTTAGAATTGTCATATAGTTAGGAATACTTTTCTTTTTTTTAAATAATATTTTTAATTTAAGATTTTTTGATGTGGGCCCTTTTTAAAGTCTTTATTGAATTTATCACAGTATTATTTCTGTTTTATGTTTTTTTGGGGGGTGCGAGGCATGTGGGAAGTTAGCTCTATGAACAGGGATCAAACCTGTACCCCCTGCATTGGAAGGCGAAGTCTTAACCACTGGACCACCAGGGAAGTCCCAGGAATATTTGTTTGTCTGTGGTTTCTGGGTCTCTGTGGTCATCTTTGGTTAAGAGGGCTTCCTCACCCGCCCGTGTTTGCTTTCTTTTCACGTCACAGTAAAGTCGAAGAAACATTTGTCAGGTGTACGACTGGAGGCAGGGGCTGGGCCACACACCGCAGACCTGGGGTCAAGGAGAAGCGTCTCCAGCCTCAGGGAGCCCGGTGTCACGCGGGAATTACAGACCGGAACACGGGGGGCGGGGTTCAGGAGGCCTGCTCCCTCAGCTCAGGGCCCCCCAGCGAGGCTTCAGGGTGCAGGTGTGCCAAGACCCAGTGCCCCCAACCCTCAGTGTGGACAGGTGGGGCCTGGAGTGGCCCAAGCCCCCAGGAAGGTCACTGCCTGCAGCCACATCCATGGACCCCATACGAGTATCATTTTCTCTGTTGGATGTCATGGGGTTCCCTTGGCTGGTACTTTGGGGATGGTGGCTGAGTTAGCCAGATGAGGAAGGGGGCGGGGGTGCAGGTCCTGGGGGGCAGTGAGAGGGTGCAGCGGGGCTTGTGCTCCCTGAGGGGTCCTGACCTGTGGGAAGAGGTGGGTGCAGGGGAGGGTGGGAAGCTGGAGAGGGGTGCCCAGGACCAGGCCTCAGAAGGTCAAGTGCAGGACAGAAGGAGACCCAGAGCTGAGGCCCAATGTCGGGGGACGTGTAGGGGAGAGAGAGGAGCTGGTGGGCTTGCAAAGGTGACTCCTGTCCGGTGCGTCTGTGGTGGAGGAGCAGGTGTCTGCCAGCTGGCCTCCTGGCTTGCCTTGGGCATCTCGGGGCTCCTGATCAGTGGTCGCTAAGTGGGCTCTGTGGATGCCCAGGAGGGCGTGAAAGGAGCCATGGAGAGTGGGAGGCAGAATTAGAAGTTCAGTTCTATTTATGTCCTCCTTCCTCCTCTAAAGGTGTATTTTTGTGTGTGTTTAATGATGTACATAAAATTAAGAAGGCAGTGCGTGCTTATAATGATAAACATGCACGTGGGGACATGATGCACAGTCAGGAGTTTGGAGGACTTTGATCTTGTGGGGTGAGTGATTTCGGCCATCCCCAGCCGCCCCAGGAATGAGGGGACCCCCTGACACAGACGGGAGGGCTGTTGACATGGTTGGGGAGATCCGAGAGTGATCGCGGGGAGGAAAGAACTCCTCCCACGCCCCTGGAACGCTGCCGCTTCTCATCTCTCACCTCCTCGGAACAGCCCCCTTCCAGTGCCTCTTACAGTTTGTTTTAGCATCTGTTTTCCTTTCCTTTAGAAAATCTTCTATAATTTGTAGTTGCTTGATCTGTTGAGCGCCTTGCCTGTGTCCCCACTGGACCGTCAGGAGGGACCCTGAGAGCGAGAATCGGCGTCTCAGTCCTGGGCGTCAGCTCCGCGGCACCTGCCGCACAGGTGGTTCTCGCTGCCGTCTGCAGCGCAGTGGAGGGGTGTATTGAGACACAGACGCAAACTCCGGGAGTTAGTGAAGGGCGGGGAAGCGTGGCGGGCTGCAGTCCATGGGGCTGCAAAAAGTCGGCTGTGACTGAGTGAGGGAACATGTACAGCAAAGGTGTGCCCCGTGGAGGTCGACGTCGCTACCTCCGTTTTGTAGGTGGGAAGCTTGGGTTCAGAGAGGGTGGGCGGTTCGCTCTAGGTCACACAGCTGTTTGGGGATGGGAGCAGGAGGAAGGGCGTTTACCTTTTTTCCTTCAGTGTCTGACTCGCACTCCATTGGCTGTGAGCAGGCCTGTTCACCGGAGAGTGGACTGAGGCTCAGAGGTGGGAAGTGACTTGCCCATGGCCATGCAGCTAGGAAGTGGAAGAGCTGGGATTTGAACTCAGCTCTGTGTGGGGCCCACGCACATCCTCTTTCCATCCTCCACAGCAATTCTTTTTTAAAAAATTGACGTATAGTTGACTTGGGGCTTCCCACATGGTGCTGGTGGTAAAGAACCCACCTGCCAGTGCAGGAGACACAGAGACGTGGGTTTGATCCCTGGGTGGGGAAAATCCCCTGGAGGAGGGCACGACAACCCACTCCAGTATTCTTGCCCGGAGAACCCCATGGACAGAGGAGCCTGGCGGGCTGCAGTCTCTTAAGATTGCAAAGAGTCAAACCTGACTGAAGCTACTTAGCACACAACATATAGTCGACTTACAACATTGTGTTAGTTTCAGGTGCATAACAAAGTGATTCAGTTATACGTGTTCATGCTGCTGCTGCTGCTGCTAAGTCGCTTCAGTCGTGTCCGACTCTGTGCGACCCCATAGACGGCAGCTCACCAGGCTCCTCTGTCCCTGGGCTTCTCCAGGCAGGAACACTGGAGTGGGTTGCCGTTTCCTTCTCCAATGCATGCATGCATGCTAAGTTGCTTCAGTCGTGTCCTACTCTGTGCGACCCTATGGACAGCAGCCCACCAGGCTCCTCTGTCCACCGGATTCTCTAGGCAAGAATACTGGAGTGGGTTGCCATTTCTTTCTCCATACATGTTCATATATCTATTCTTTTTCGGATCCTTTTCCCCTGTGGTGGTGGTGGTTTAATTGCTAAGTCATGTCCCACTCTTTGTGACCTCACGGACTGTAGCCTGCCAGGTTCCTCTGTCCATGGGATTCTCCAGGCAAGAATACTGGAGTAGGTTGCCAGGCCCTCCTCCAGGGGATCTTCCCGACCCAGGGATCAAATCTGGGTCTCCTGCATTGCAAGCGGATTCTTTACCAGCTGAGCCACCAGGGAAGCCCCCTTTCCCTTATAAGTCATTACAAAATATTGAGGATAGTTCCTTGTGCTACACGGGAAGTCCTTGTTGGGTATCTGTTTTATATATATATATAGTAGCATGTATGTGTTCATCTCAAATTCGCAGCAGTTCCTTTCTTCACAGTCACCTCAGGGGCTGTGGTGTCCCTGAGGTCCATCGGGGGCACATATGGGCTCACACTGAAAGGTAGGCTCCCTGGCAGACTCCTCGCTGTCTGCAGGCGATGAGGAGGCCGGCTGGATCGGGCACCCGGTGGAGGGCGCTGATTCGCGGGCTCCAGGCCCTGGAGCCCGGCTGATTTGCCTGCCTGACAAGGAGGGTGATGTTTTATGCATGGCGCCTAATTTTGCCCTGGCAGTCTCGGGCTATATTTAACACCATTAATCATTATTGTTGGCTCCCAGGGGGATGGATCTCTGATTACTGTCAGAAACATATCACACGAGGAAGAGAGGGAGGAAAAAATAAGAGCTCGTCCCCAGGCTGGTTCTTCCAAACTGGAGACAGGAGGCGTGTTCGCGGCCCCCTTCTCGCTGCCATCTGTGAGGTTCGTGACTCGCGGCTGCCTTGGGTTGGAACCCTGCCCCTCCGTGGCTGGGCTGGAGCCAGGCCCCCACGCCTCGGGACCCCACTTCTCCGCATCAGAGCGGCTCAGTCGACTGATGACAGCTGCCTCGGTCTGAGCTCGATAAAGGGGCACCCACGCACTTCAGGCGCCTCTGGGCAAGTGTCCCTGCCGAGGGCCGCCTACCTGAACCCCGTCACTCCAGCTCTCTCCTTCCTGGGAGATGCATTTTAACTCTTCCTAGTGAAAGGGGAAGCCGCTCTGTTGTGTCCGACTCTGCGACCCCGTGAACTATCCAGTCCATGGTCCAGGCCAGAATACTGGAGTGGGTAGCCTTTCCCTTCTCCAGGGGATCTTCCCGACCCAGGGATCGAACCCAGGTCTCCCGCATTGCAGGCGGTTTCTTTACCAGCTGAGCCACAAGGGAAGCCCAACTCTTCCTAGAGGATGTGACAGATTGGAAACTGAAGCACAGAGTTGGGTTTTACCGGGCTGTGACTGGTTTGATCAAATGTGGAAACAGCCCTCTCCTTTGTAAGAACTGTTTGAAAGTAATGTGATCCTGTGACTTTGCTTTCAGGTATCTGGAAGCGTTTTCTGGTTGCATCAGACCCAGGAAGAAGCCTCATCTTTCTTTTTTAAATTTTTTATGCGTTTTTGAGTGTGTGGGGCCTCCTCTAGCTGCGGCGAGCAGGGGCTCCGGTGTTGCTGTGCAGGCTTCTCTCTGTGGTGGCTCCTCTTGTTGAGGGACACGGGCTCTCGCTCTGGGCGGCGGGAGCTGGGGCGTGAGGGCCTAGTCGTTGGAGCTTGTGGGCTCGGTGGCTGTGCCCGGGCTCAGTTGCTCTGCGGCATGTGGGACCCTCCTGGGCCAGGGGTGGACCTGTGTGCCCTGCACTTGCCTGTGGGTCCTTAACCCCTGGGCTCCCAGGGAGTCCAGCCCGGTGTGTCTCACCATCCGACGTAAAGCCCCGTGGAGGCCGAGGCTCGAGGACGGCATTTTGTTGTCTCCTCCCTTCAGGCCTCAGACGGGTGAGGGGCAGTGGCTCCCGTCTCATCCCAGAGCTCACGGGGGCCTCTCCCGAGCAGCGTCCACCTCCTGCTCGCTTATCCATGTAGCCAGTTAGCCGAGGAGTGTTCGCGCTTTGCGGGTAAAGATGGGTTTAATTTCCCCACCCTTAATGGAATTCCTTCGTGTTCTCTTCTTGGGCCTTAATGTCCTCAGGCAGGTCTCCCTCTTTTCTGGCCCTTCTAGGTATTAAGTTTAGCCCAGTCTGTTTCAGAGCTCTGGGTCTTGGGCCTCATCTAAAGCTGTTTCACTCCCACCCTGGACTGTTGGCGGCTTTCTCCAGGAGGTGGGGGAGGAAGGGGCCTGCTCTGCTGGACCGGGCAGGCTGCAGCGGGGTGGGGTGGGGGGGACGGGACGCCTGTCCTGCTTGGGTGGGTTCTGTGCACTCTGGCGGGCTCTGCCCTCTGACAGCATCTCCCAACACCGGCTCCCCGGTGATCGTCACCTCCTTGCCCGTCACCTCTCCATGGCCAGCACGCTGATGTCTATAAGCCTGCACTTCTGGACACAGCGTGTCAAGAGAGTTGGTGTCCTGGGCTGGCTACCCGCCTCCTGGGGAATCCTGGTAGGGGACAAGAAGGGGTGGCCTGGCCCGTTTCCAGCAGTTACTTGTCAGCTGTCTTGACCCTTAGGGTACTTGGTCTTCCTTGCCTCTCATTTTAGTTTTGGTGTAATCCCAGGCACCAGGAGAGGTCCCCTCACTTCTTTTCTTGCCGCTTTCTTTCTTGTTTCTGGGATTAGTCCCACTGGTAGGTGAGGAAATAGCAGCTCGGGCAGATGCAGTCACTCGCCCAGGTCTCTCAGCAGCAGGTAGCGAGTGAGGTTTGAACCCAGGTGAGGCTAACCTCGAACCCCTTGGTGAAAAGCCTGGATTATGATGCTTGATTTCCTGGATTGGGACCTTGGCCCTGACGTTTCCTAGATGGGTGACCTTGGCCAGAGTTAACTCTGCCTTGATTTCTTTAGCTGTAAAATGTGGATGGCGGTTCATCCTAATACCAGTGGTGGCTGGGAGGATAGAGTACTTCACACTGCAGGCCTCATGACTGCACACTGCGCGGTCCCCCGTGCCCCAAGCTCCATGGGGAAATGCCCTTCAGGCCTGGGAAATGGGTTTCGAGCAACAGTCCCCATATGCTGGTTGTGTGTCCCTGTTTGCTGTGTCTGCTGGGAAGCCCAGTCAGAGTGCCGCAAGTGTACGTGTAGGCCTTCCTGAGCTCACTATTGTTCTCTACTTTTTTCTTTACAGTGATTTTTTTCCCATTGTGTCTTATTTCCTACCGTACGAAGTTAGGTAACATTTTCTAAATTCCTCTGTGAAGCTCTGGTTGCCATTGGAGGGGAAGTTGAGGGTAATGTAGAGGTTCTAGTTCTTCCCCCTCAGAGAAAGCGTCTTTAAAAACAGAGCTGCTCCTCTTGAAGAGGGCGGTCAGCGATACTAGAAGTTCCTGGTGACCCTTTAAAGGCTGAAGCTGTAGACGGTCTGCTGATGAGGTCTGCAGAAGATTCCCTCAGACACAGGTCCTTGTATCCATTTATGATTAATGCGGAAACCTCCCAATAAGAGGCTTAAGCAACACAGAAGTAGATTCACTCTTAAGTTCAAATAGTTTAGAGGAGGCTCTGCCCCGGCGTGGCGCCCCGCTGTGTTGGGATCTGGCTTCCTCTATTTCTGCACTGTAGTCATTTCATTCGCCAAGATACCCGTGTTCCAAGACATGGGGCTCCAGCTGGCAGAAGGGGGCAAGGACAAAGGAGGACACACTTTCTCCTCGTTAAGGACCTTCCTCAGCGTTGCAGACAGACGCCTAACCCTCTACTCCCGCTAACCAGTTTCAGGCCCACATGCAGCTTCACGGAGGCTGGGAAAGGAAGTCCTTATCCCACGCAAACCTGGGCTTCTCCGAGCCTTT
This sequence comes from Giraffa tippelskirchi, assembly GCF_054371585.1. Taxonomy (NCBI): domain Eukaryota; kingdom Metazoa; phylum Chordata; class Mammalia; order Artiodactyla; family Giraffidae; genus Giraffa; species Giraffa tippelskirchi. Next base: position 191,167,030 of record NC_137277.1, on the reverse strand, counting down.
CGCTTCTGCCAAAAACAGCGTCACCACCTCACAGGGTTCTTGGGAGGATTAAATAAGAATGTGGTAAAATTTAACAGGTGTTCCACACATGTAAATTTCCTTCTATTTTTAGTTTTCCGTTCCCTCCATTGCTTGGGACTAAGAGGGAAGCTTTAGCTACTCCAGGAAAGGTTTAGGAGCAGTAAAAAGCAGAACACTCTTTGAGAGGGAATGGCGCGCGCACGTGAATGCTGGGAGGACGGCCTCCCTTTGGCTCCATTCAGTGAGGCTGTAAAATCGGAAGGAGAGAGCGGGGTGTGGGACCCATGTGGATCACTCGGGGTTAGAGACGTGTGGAAGGGGGTCTGGACCTGGTGACCTTGGAATGACCTCCCCCACCTGGGATTCCCCCGGATCGCTGTGATTGTCGTCCCTGAAAGTGCGTGACACTGGCACACGGCCGTCTGGGTTTGCACATGTGCACACGTGACTGTTTCCCAACTGGGGATGAGCTCGGGCAGTTCCAAGACCGCACAGCAAGCAGTCTGCCGTGGGGTATAGCGTGGTACAGCCCCTCCCCCCATGCCACCCTCTCCCTGTCAGGGCTCAGCCCCCGGGAGTCCCTCGGGGGCCAGCGGGCGGCTCACTCTGTCCAGCAGAGTCCGCTGGGAGTGCAGCTCTTCCCCCGCATCTCACCGTGGTGGGAGGTTGAGGTCGGGTGGGCGGCAGGTCCTGGTGGACCCCGGGCTGCCCTGGCGGCCGAGCATGCCAGACCCACTGCTGGGCACAGTGTGATTCCCTGAGGATAAAGGAGAAGAGCAGGACCAGGAGGTAGTTTTGGGGCGTTTGATTTGATGGGTGTGTGTGTGTGTGTGTGTACACAGCCTGGCACAGGAGACTGGAGAACTTTCCAACCCCCAGGCTCACACAGATACCATGGGGCTGGTCTGGGATTCAAATCCCAGGCCCAGCTGGCTCCAGGCACTGACAGTGTGTTTTTTTGCAAATTAAAAAAAACAGTTATTGGGATCTAGTTTATTTGCGGTGAGACAGGTTGCTTCTTGATGTCATCTTCTACCCTTGCCAGTGGACCCCTCTCTGCAGTATGATGGTGCGTTCCGGCCTCAGCCTGCACCCAGTAGGAAGGATTAGGTGGCAGCTTGTTGGGCTGTCACCTTCTTGTCCTACAGTCGGCTGCTTGACCTCCAAGCTGGGCCTTTCCAGAATGACAGGCTCCAGGGCGGCCAGGCCAGCCCCGAGGGCCCAGGTGGAAGGCAGAGTCCACCCTGGCCGCTGACGGGCGCCCTCTGCTCTGGCCTCTCCAGAGTGCAGCTGCGGGCGCTCGCCCTAGTGGCCCAGTGCAGGGGCCTTCACTCTGGGCCCTCTTCCCCCACCACAGGCTTCAAGCGCAGTTTGGGAGCCCCGTGAGTAGGAAGCACTTGGTTCCCGGAGAAAGTACAGGCCTCGCACCAGACCAGGTTGGAGACACAAATCCGTGCTGCCTGGCTGGTGGTCCAGGGCCGGGCCCCCCGCCTCCCAGAGCCTCCGTGTCTGCATCCTCTCGGGGGGCACCGCCTCGGCGGCTGGGGGACTTGGGGTGACGGATGATGAGCCCCGCCGTGTAGGTGCTCCGTGCGTCGAGGTCGTCGGTCATAATGTTAAGGACCCCTGTCTTTCCTGTGAGGCCATGGTTGCTTAGAGTTGGGCCCCATCCTTCCTGGAGCTGACCTAGTACCACATGGGCGTCTCCCAAGCCATGTTCTGCAGACCTGAGCGTCCTGGGAAGCAGTGACTGTAGCGAAATGTGTGAGAGATGCTGCCGTAAACAGGTTCTCAGGGTCCTCAGTATGCCAGGGAGGTCGTCAGTGTCTTCAGGGTACACAGGGCGAGGGTGTAGCATTTCTCAGACTTGCCAGACAATCAGACCTTCTTCTCATCCTTCCTGTGGCATACAGTGTTCTAGAGCATCCCTAAGAGAAGGTTCTGGAAACCTGTGGGCCTGGGCATGGCTCTGGTGGTGTCCTCCACACATTAGATGTGTGCAACCTCTCCAAACCTCAGTTTGCTCATCTGTGAAATGGGAAGAGGGATCCTCAGCTTTCTGGGTGCTCCAAGGATTAAGTGATGGGACAAACATAAAGCTGTTAGCACAGCGCCAAGCATGTTGTGGGTCTGCAGCCAGGGCAGTCTTATTACCAGCAGAAGGGGGTGTGGGGTGGGGAGTAAGGAGTCTTGAGTTGGCTTCAGAGGAGATGAGGTGGGACCTGGGTTAACGAAGATGCTAGAATGCCCTCGGATCTGGATGTGGAGAGGATGGAGGCGAGGGAGGAAGTTCCCGTCTCTCCATGATGGTTTTCTCGTGTAGCTAAATCCCCAGGTAAGTTCACTGTCCTAGTCCTCTGCCATCACCGCGCTGCTCCAGTGGCACCTGGGTTCTCTCCGAGGAGCTCATAGTGTTAGCTCATTAGTCCAGCTCTGCCTGGAAGGTAGAGGTGAGGTTATGTCCGTTTGGAAGCCTGTGAAATCTGCGGTGCAGCTAAGCTGCCTCGCCAGCCTGGGCTCTGCCTCCCCGCTGGCCGCGGGCCCTGCGGTGAGAATGCTGCAGGATGCGGCGTGTGCTGTCACTTCGCTCTGCAGACAGTCACCGCCTTTGAGGTGCCCGGAGCCGGGACACGGGACAGACGAGGTCCCCCCAAGGAGCTGACATCTTGTGGGGAGCTGGGCAGCAAAGGTGCAGTTAGGATGCACAGCTGGGGTGGGGTCTGGGAGGGCAGAGGACCCTCTTGATGCTGGGATGCAGGGCCTGGTGGGCAGCATCCTGGTGGGGGCACAGGCTCTCAAAGGAAGACTCACAGCTGACCTGTGCTGAGTGCAGAGAAGGACAGTTGAGAGACATAGACAGACAGACAGAAAGGGAGTTTTTCATGGACATATGTGAGAGTTAGACCATAAAGAAGGCTGAGTGCTGAAGAATTGATGCCTTTGAACTGTGGTACTGGAGAAGACTTGAGAGTCCCTTGGACTGCTAGGAGATCAAATCAGTCCATCCTAAGGGAAATCAACCCTGAATATTCCTTGGAAGGACTGATGCTGAAGCTCTAATCCTTTGGCCACCTGATACAGAGCGCCAACTCATTGGATAAGACCCTGATGCTGGGAAAGACTGAGGGCAGGAGAAGAGGGCAGCAGGGGATGAGATGGTTAGGTGGCCTCACCGACTCAGTAGACATGCATCTGAGCAAACTCGGGGAGATAGTGAAGGCCAGGGAAGCCTAGCGTGCTGCAGTCCATTGAAGTCGCGAAGAGTTGGACACAACTTAGTGACTGAACAACAACAGCAACATGAGAAGAATCGATTGGAAAGGCCCATAGAGTTTCCTTGGGAGCTGTGGTTCCAAGGTTAGTTCGTCTGAGCCCTGCCCTGGTTTCTACCAGGGAGTTGGAGACACACGGCTTTTCAAAAGCCAAAACCAATTACTCAAGCTTCCCCTGTTGCCCCCGGGGGGAGCCAGCTCGTGTCCTTCTGCCCCTGTCGGGGCCGAGCCCCGGGTCGCGCTCTGCCCGTCTCTCATTCCCGGGCCCGGGTCCCCTTCCTTCGGCGTGGAACACACGCTCTTGCATTTTTCCTCTGTCCTGAGGTGTGTGTGTGGATAAGAAGCGTGTAGGCTTCTGTGTTAATTCCCATCACCGGTACTGTGCTGTTGAAGAGCTTGTTCCTTTAACTGTTTCCCTTCACGCGGCAGGTAGGACCCCGGACAAGCCCGTGTTTCATGGATGCCTCAGGCGCTTATTGCACTCATCTCACACGCTAAAAAGTAATGCTCAAAATTCTCCAAGCCAGGCTTCAGCAATACGTGAACCGTGAACTTCCAGATGTTCAAGCTGGTTTTAGAAAAGGCAGAGGAACCAGAGATCAAATTGTCAACATCCACTGGATCATCGAAAAAGCAAGAGAGTTCCAGAAAAACATCTATTTCTGCTTTATTGACTATGCCAAAGCCTTTGACTGTGTGGATCACAATAAACTGTGGAAAATTCTGAAAGAGATGGGAATACCAGACCATCTGACCTGTCTCTTGAGAAACCTGTATGCAGGTCAGGAAGCAACAGTTAGAACTGGACATGGAACAACAGACTGGTTCCAAATTGGGAAAGGAGTACGTCAAGGCTGTATATTGTCACCCTGCTTATTTAACTTCTATGCAGAGTACATCATGAGAAACGCTGGGCTGGAAGAAACACAAGCTGGAATCAAGATTGCCGGGAGAAATATCAATAACCTCAGATATGCGGATGACACCACCCTTATGGCAGAAAGTGAAGAAGAACTAAAGAGCCTCTTGATGAAGGTGAAGGAGGAGAGTGAAAAAGTTGGCTTAAAGCTCAACATTCAGAAAACTAAGATCATGGCATCTGGTCCCATCACTTCATGGGAAATAGATGGCGAAACAGTGGAAACAGTGTCAGACTTTATTTTTTGGGGCTCCAAAATCACTGCTGGTGACTGCAGCCATGAAATTAAAAGATGCTTACTCCTTGGAAGGAAGGTTATGACCAACCTAGATAGCATATTTAAAAGTAGAGACATTACTTTGCCAACAAAGGTCTGTCTAGTCAAGGCTGTGGTTTTTCCAGTAGTCGTGTATGGATGTGAGAGTTGGATGGTTCTGAAGAAGGCTGAGCACCGAAGAATTGATGCTTTTGAACTGTGGTGTTGGAGAAGACTCTTGAGAGTCCCTTGGACTGCAAGGAGATCCAACCAGTCCATCCTAAAGGAGATCAGTCCTGGGTGTTCATTGGAAGGACTGATGTTGAAGATGAAACTCCAATACTTTGGCCACCTCATGCGAAGAGTTGACTCATTGGAAAAGACCCTGATGCTGGGTAGGATTGGGGGCAGGAGGAGAAGGGGACGACAGAGGATGAGATGGTTGGATGGCATCACCGACTCAATGGACGTGGGTTTGGGTAAACTCTGGGAGTTGGTGATGGACAGGGAGGCCTGGCGTGCTGCAATTCATGGGGTCGCAAAGAGTCGGACACGACTGAGCGACTGAACTGAACTGAACAGGCGCTTAGTTGCTCCCCAGTGGTGCGTCTCCCTGAGCAGGGCCCCGTGGCGGGTCTGCAGGGGGTGTAGACCCAGGACAGGAAGAGCTGACACTGCGCGTGCCTTTGACATTCACCCGGCTCCACCAGCTGGCTCTCCAGAAGGTCCCGGCGGGGCCGGGAGCTGCCTCTCCCTGCGTCCTCACCAACACTTGGTGACTTTCTAGTTTTGCTAACCTGATGTGTGCGAAGCGTCTCCTTGCTTTCCTGTGTGCTGTGGACGAGCATGTGGCCGAACACCTCTGTGTGCTTGCTGGCTGTTAAATGGCTGATCTGCCAGTCACCGCGGTGAATCGACTCCCCATCCAGTTAGTCGTTTCCTCGTTTGGGGGCATTTTTCTTGTTGGTTTGTAAGAGATCCTTCCTTGTCACTTTTAGATGTTGCCGGTATCTTGTCCTCTTTTGATAGATTTCTGTTAAATGCATCTGTGCTTTCACTGAATAGAAGTCTATCGTTTTTATGTTCTTACATCTCCCCCTCTCTCTTGGCCTTATGAAGTGTGTGTATGCATATATTTTTCTGTCCTGGTTTTAGAAGTCCTTCCCTACTCCAAGGCCAAAAAGATGCCCCCATGATTCCTTCCCTTAGCTTTCCTTATAGTTATACTTTTAAAATTTAGGACTTTAATCCATCTGGATTCTGTTCTGTTTTCTGTACTGCAAGCACACAGCTTTATTTTTTCCATACTGTCAATCAGTGCCACCCCCTGCCCCCTACCACCCACATTCCATCCTTCCTCCTTCGGTTTCTGGGACCACCTTTATCACGCTTTGATTTTCCAGTCCCAGAAGATTCTATTTCTGGGCTCTCTCTTCTCTCCTTTTGGTTCATGTGCTTTGCATGTGAGCATCACAGCTGTTTTTATTGCTACACCTCTGGAATCTCTCTTAATCCCTCGGAGGCCAGGTGTTTTGCTCTTCCTTTTTGAAATTGAGCACGTAAAGGACATTTTCTTCTTCCAGATGACTTTTAAAATTAATTGATCAAGTTCTTAAAAAAACCTCACCGTCATTGTTATCGAAATTGCATTAAGTTTTTAAGATTACTTTGGGGAATTAACATGTTAATAATGTTAACCTGACATTTCGGTTTCCTGTTATTTTTTTTATTTGGGTTTTTTTTTGGGGGGGGGGTTATTTAATAGTTTTAAACTTGCCCTGTTCAAGTCTTGGGCATGTGGGTCAATTCCAAAATCGTTTCTGTGTATATCTGTAATTCATGTATCTTTGGCGCTTCTGGGTCTTCGTTGCTGTGTGGACTGCCCCAGCTGCAGCGCGCGGACCTCTCGCTGCGGAGCGCGGACTCTAGGTTTGCGGCTTCAATCGTTGCGGCTCCCGCAACGCTGGCTCGGTAGTCGTGGCCCATGGGCTTAGTTGCTCTGTGACACGTGGGATCTTCCCGGTCCAGGGATCGAACCTGTGTCTCCTGCACTAACAGGTGGATTCTTTACCACTGAGCCCCCGGGAAGCCCTGGTTTATATGTTTGATTGATGACATGAACAATATCTCATCTTCCGTTATGTTTCCAGTTGGCTATTGCCAATGTCGAAGAATGCTGATGATTTTTAAGTTTCTTGTTCCGCTCCAGATTCTGTTAGATGTTTTTGGTAAATGCTGACATTTTTATCTGAAATGCAAACAGTGATACTTTTTTCCTCTCTTCTTCTGATTATCTTGTGTTTTATTTTGTCTTGTCCTGCGGAAAGTGCCAAACTCCGGTGTGGAGTAGTGGTGACAGGGGCCTGACTCCCTTGCCGTATGTCTATCTTACGGGGGGGGCTAAGACTCTGGGCCGAGGGTGGCGTTTGCGCTAGGTTTCACTGTGTAGCGTTGACCCAGTTAAAGGAACTTCTCTTCAATTTCTTGTTTGAGTTTGAAAAAATAAATAGATGTTAAATTTGATCAAATGCATTTGTCAGTCTTGAGAAATAATTCCTGCTCTTCCATGGTAAATCCCACTCTGTCTAAAAGTACTTATAAAGGCCGTCTCTGCCAGACTGAGCTAGAAGTGCTTTATAAATATTAACTCAATCCTGCTAACAACTGTATGAGCTAGGCACTGTTTATTATCCCTCTCTTAGATGAGACAAGGTAGGCACAGAAAGGCTAATTAACCTGCTCAGCGTCCCACAGCCAGTCGGGCCCACTCTGGCATTTGTAGATCCAGGGGAAGAGTGTACGTGGATGCTCATACACCAGTTATAAATATTTAAAGTTCTGAAACAAGTTGACAAACTGTTAAATATATTCCATCTTCCTATTTGAGAAACAGACCTCAATCAAACCCTATAAGATGCCAATCTACGAGATACCAAGATGAGAGAATTTAATTATTTGTACACATTTCAATATTCTGTCGATAACTCGGAGCTATTTGGATGAGTCACAAAAAGTCATACATATTTCATAATTTATACATATATTCCATAAAACTTAGTCTTCTTGCCTCCAATTCAATAAAGTAAATTTTGTAGTGATTCAGACTTTCCTATGGTTTGTGTTGTATTGATAGTAGTGATATAAAACATTAAAATATGTAGCAAAATTATGTTTAGAGTATATAAAATTAAACTTTAATCAACTATGAGATAAATGCAATAAATTTCTTCACCTTTCAAAAGGTTATTCATCTAAAATGTAAAATTATCTGCAGACCTTAGAAAGCAAAATATGTATCAATAAAAGTTGACATTCAGACTTAACTTAAAGCTTGAATTTATTTACCCTTTGAAAATATAATTCTGGCGTTCAATATCCATTTAGTTGCCAGTATAAATAATTAGTATCATGCTTTTACGAATTGCATCTAAATCTAGGCTTAGCTTGCTTTATTGCGCTTCGCGGATGCTGTGTTTTTATTACGTGTTCATCTGTCTTTGGCGGTGCTGGGTTGTCCTCAGTGTGGCGGCTTCTCTTGTTGCGGAGCTCGGGCTCTAGGGCGCAGGCTTCCGTGGCTGTGGTTCACAGGTTTAGGTGCTGAGAGGCGTGTGGAATCTTCCTGGACCAGGGATCAAGTATGTCCCCTGCGCTGGCAGGCGGCTTCTTAAGCACTGGACCAGCAGAGAACTCCTGATATTGTGTGTGTGTGTGTGTGTGTGTGTGTGTGTTTTATAGAGTGAATGTGGCGGTCCGGCATCAGGCAAGTCTATCGACACCATTTTCCAGCAGTGCCTGCTTAGTCGGTGTCATGGTGTGGCACTCCATGTCATTTTGATGATTAATCTTGCAATATTTCAAACGTTTTTATCATTATTATATTTGTTATGGTGATCCGTGATCAGTGAGCTTTGGTGTTACAGTTGCAAAAAGATTATGACATTCTGAAGTCTCTGGTGATGGTTAGCATTTTTTTAGCCATAAAGTATTTTTAATGAAGCTATATACATCGATTTTTTGAGGCATAATGCTGTGGCATGCTTAATAGACTGCAGTGGAGTGTGCATATAACTCATACGCACTGGGAAACCAAAAACTTGCTGTGCCTCACTTTACTGTGATACTCGCTTTCTTGGGGTGGTTTGGAACAGAACCCACAGCGTCTCTGAGGTCTGCCTGTGCACATGTGAGCCCTGTGATTTTCCCAGTGTTTCTGTGTATAGATATATTTTTCCTGCACTGGGTGTACACTGCTGTGCACGGGCTTCTCTGGTTGCTGCGAGCAGGGGCTGCCCTGTAGATCCGGTGTGCGGGCTTCTTGTGTGTCGGCTTCTCTTGCTGCAGAGCATGGCTCTGGGGCACGCAGGCTGCAGTACTTGTGGGGTATGGCCTTCGTTGCCTTGTGGCATGTGGAATACTCCTGGACCAGGGATCAAATCTGTGTCCCCTGCATTGGCAGGGGGATTCTTTACCACTGGGCCACCAGGGAAGTCCCAGTGTTTCAGAATGTTCCTGAGGTGCCACATGGGGCTGTTACGAAAACTGTTCTAATCTGGCAAAATCATGAATCCCTTTTGCCTCCTGCAGATTAAAACACACAGGGGCCAGGAAGTGGGAGCCCCCAGAAGCACTCGTGGCTCTGCGGGACCCTGCTGCGTGAGCGCTGGGGGAGACTGGACAGGTCCATCCCTTCTCCTCCTGAACCGCGTCTGGCGCTCAGTCCCTGCTGAAGCTGGAGGCCGGGGTCCTCTGGTTCTGCAGCCGCATGGCTCCCTGCCGCTGTGTCGGGCAGGAGATGCTGCAGAGTGTCTTCTGGGGCCCAAGTCTCAGTCTTGGATGTGGGTGCTGACTTGGGGGTTTTGTTGTGCCGGCGCTGTGATGGAGGGGGTGTGCAGGCATCTGTTATAGGCGGGGTCCAGGGCAGGGACCCTGTCACCTGGGCCTCAGAGAGTTACTGCAGTGAGTGCGGAGTGGAGGGGTTGAGTTAGAGCCCAGCTGACTGCTCCGCCTGCCAGCCACAGCACCACACGCCTGTCCACCGGTCATTCTCAGCTGAGCCTTACACTTGGCTAGCTGGTCCTTTACTTTGAAAGAATCTGTTCATAAGTGAAATGGGCCTATGGTTTCCTTTATTGTATTATCTTTATTCCATTATGAAGTTCAGTCCTTACCAGCCTCATATAATAAGTTTGGTAGCTTTCCTTTTTTTCTGATATTCTGTAAGCTGGGTATGATCAATTTTTAAAGTTGGAGTTTTAGTTGCTTTATGATGTTGCGTTAATTCCTGCTGTATAGCAGAGTGGGTCAGCTAAATATGTATTTATATGTATATTCTTTTCCATTGTGGTTGTCACCGGATAGTGAATATAGTTCCCTGTGTGTGCAGCAGGACCTGTTGTTCGTCCGGTCTGTATATGCTGGTTTGTGTCTGCTGACCTCGGACTCCCATTCCTCCCCTCAAGCCCCCTTGCCCTTGGCAACCACAAGTCTGTTCTCTGTGTCTGTGAGTCTGTTTCTGATTTGTAGGTAAGTTCATTTGTGTCATATTTTGGATTCCACATAGTTGTCTTTGTCTGAGACAGTTTCACTTAGTACGATAATCTCTAGGTCCGTCCATGATGCTGCCGATGGCGCTATTTCATCCTTTTTTGTGGCTGAGTATTATTCTAACGTATGTATGTACCACATCTGCTTTGTGGGGATAATCAGTTTGGTAGAGCTCGCTCATACAGCCGTCTGAGTTTACGGCCCTTGGGTCAGGGCGTCTCTGATCCCATCTCAGTTTAGTGAATAGTTTGTTTGGTTATTTGGTCCACTCAACTTGTTTGTTTCTTTTACCACTGTTGGCACTTGATGTTTCCTGGATGCTTTTGTTGGTTTTCAGACCTGTGACTGAGCCGTGAGGGCCCCAGAGAGAAGGCGCAGCGTGGGCCTCTGTCCGGCCTCAGACACTCTGCACCCGTACTCCCCCGGCTGCCCCCTAAGCCCACACTTCGGGTCGCTTCCTTCCAGCCTCTGGGTAACTCGCACTTGGGGGCCTGCGCCGCTCACCTCCCCAGACACCCAGGTGCTGTGTGCAGCCACTTTCCGGTCTCACGCAGATGGCGTCTTTTTAGAGAGACCTTTTCTGATCAGCTCATCTAAAATAACAACTTCTTTCTCCCATAATACCTACCACCATCCATTGCTGTATTTTCCTTTAGAGCCAATGTTTTAGAAAACAAATGTTTTCTAACACACAAACACACCCACACACTCACCCCAATGACAGCTCCGCTGTCTCCTTGATCACGGCTGTACAGGCCGACCTCGGAGGTGTTGCAGGTTTGGTTTCAGACCTTGGCAATAAAGCCAGTGTTGCGGTAAAGCGAGTCACACAAATATTTTGGTTTCCCAGTGCATATAAAGGTTATGTTTACACTCTACTCTAGTAAGGACTTTCCTGGGACTCAAACGGTAAAGAATGTGCCTGCAATGCAGGAGACCTGGATTCAATCCCTGGGTAGGAAAGATCCCTTGGAGAAGGAATCGGCAACCCATTCCAGTATTCTTCCCTGGAGAATTCCATGGGCAGAGAAGCCTGGCAGACTACAGCTCATGGGATCACAGAGCTGAACACGACTGAATTACTAACTTAAACTTTTTTATTTCATACTGTTGTCAATTCAGTTCAGTTCAGTTGCTCAGTCATGTCCGACTCTTTGCGACCCCATGAATCGCAGCAAGCCAGGCCTCCCTGTCCATCACCAGCTCCCGGAGTTTACCACACTCAAGTCCATCAAGTCGGTGATGCTATCCAGCCATCTCATCCTCTGTCGTCCCCTTCTCCTGCCCCCAATCCCCCGCATCAGGGTCTTTTCCAATGAGTCAACTCTTCGCATGAGGTGGCCAAAGTATTGGAGTTTCAGCTTCAACATCAGTCCTTCCAATGAACACCCAGGACTGGTCTCCTTTAGGATGGACTGGTTGGATCTCCTTGCAGTCCAAGGGACTCCCAAGAGTCTTCTCCAACACCACAGTTCAAAAGCATCAATTCTTCAGCCCTCAGCTTTCTTCACCGTCCAACTCTCACATCCATACGTGATCACTGGAAAAACCATAGCCTTGACTAGATGGACCTTTGTTGGCAGAGTAATGTCTCTGCTTTTTAATATGCTATCTAAGTTGGTCATAACTGTCCTTTCAAGGAGTAAGGGTCTTTTAATTTCATGGCTGCAGTCACCATCTGCAGTGATTTTGGAGCCCCCCAAAATAAAGTCTGACACTGTTTCCACTGTTTCCCCATCCATTTCCCATGAAGTGATGGGACCAGATGCCATGATCTTAGTTTTCTGAATGTTGAGCCTTAGGTGTGCAATAATGCTATGTCTGAAAAGCCAGTGTACATACCTTAATTAAAAACATTTTATTTGAAAAAAATACTAGCCATAATCTGAACCTTTAGTGAGTCATAATCTTTTTTTTTTTTTAATTAACTGACTTATTTAGCTCTGCCAGGTCTTAGTTGCAGTGTGTGGGATCTAGTTCCCTGACCAGAGATGCTGGGCCCCCAGCAGTGGGAACATGGAGTCTTATTAGCCACTGGACCACCAGGGAAGTTCCGTGAGTCATAATCTCTTTGCAATAATAACATTAACGATCACAGATCACCATGACAAATACAACAATAATGAAAACATTTGAAATATTACAATAATTATCAAAATGTGACATGGAAACATGAAGTGAGCAAATGCTCTTGGCAGAATTGCACCCACAGACTTGTTCGAAACAGAATTGCCACAGACCTTCAGTTTGTAAAAGTGTAGTATCTGCAAAATGCATGGAGCGAGCTCTGCTCCTATCTGCAGATCCCAGCACAATGCCTGGCACATAGTAGGTGCTCAGTAAATATTTGTCACAGGTAGTAGCTCTAACCCCACCACATCCTCGTTAACAGTCTGGGAGAGCTTCCTTTCTCTCTCTTGTCTGCCTGCCCTTGTCCTAGGTCCAGGGCGGGAGGGCCCAGGAAGCAGATGTCCCCTGACCCAGTGATCTGGGCCAAGTGGCTGGGGCATTGGTGTGTCCACACTGGTCTTTGGGGGCAGCTGGTTAAAGTCATTGCTCCCCCAGCTGCTTCCTTTTCCTCCTTATTCTAAGCTGCCAGGACCTTATTAGCCCTGTTTACACGGCCGGGATGTCGAGCGATTAATTTTTAATGGCTTGGTTTATTGCATGTTTGAACGGTTTATTGAGTAATTCCCACATTTAAGTGATTAATTCTCCAGAGTTCAGAACGACTGGTTAGTTTTACATTAATCAGGGTTTCTGAATGCCAAGAGACAATCAATCAGTCCTTCCTGCCAGGGAGGGTAATGTTAAAATACCTCAAGGCACAATGAGGTTAAGAAAAGGAGTAATTAGAACCCTGTCTTCCCCTCATGCAAATTTGATGTCTCTTTCTGTGTCTCTGTACTGTGCCCTGTGCCCCCAACCCTTTCCAGAGTAAAGGCTCAGCTTGGACCCACATGGGCTTCCCTGGTAGCTCAGATGGTAAAGCCTCTGTCTGCAACGCGGAAGACCCGGGTTTGATCCCCGGGTTGGGAAGATCCCCTGGAGAAGGCAGTGGCACCCCACTCTAGTACCCTTGCCTGGAAAATCCTATGGACGGAGGAGCCTGGTAGGCTACAGTCCATGGGGTTGCAAAGAGTCGGGCGTGACTGAGCGACTTCACTTTCACTTTGGACCCACATGCTCCTTGGAAGGATCAACACCACCTTTTAAAAAATTTTTTGTTTGTGTAGTTTTGCCTACACTGGGTCTTCATCACCGCCTGCGGGCTTTCTCGAGTTGTGGCCGGCGGGCTCCTCCCTGCAGTGGCTTCTCCTGTTGCGGAGTGCAGGCTCTAGGCACGCAGGCTTCGGTGTTGGGGGTTTGCGGCCTTAGTGGCCCTGTGGCATGTGGGGTCTTTCCAGACAACAGGTCAAACCCCTGTCCCTGGCATTGGCAGGCGAGTTCTTAACCGCTGGGCCACCAGGGAAGTCTCTCAACTTCACTTTTGTCCTTAGGCTTCTTGTAATGAGTTTCAGCCCCTCTGCCTCTGGCAGGTGGGGCCTGCCAGCACCTCACCCCCAGGGAGGAGACTTGTGAGCCCATGCCTTCGGCCTGTTGTGTAGGGACCCTGGCTTCTGTGCTCCCAGCTTGGTTCCTGGTTTGCAGGGAAGCTGGGCCATGTCTGGTCTCGAGATAAAATGTCTGGTTTCACCTGGTAGTCAGACAAAGCCTGAGGGAGCCTTGGATGGGATCCACCCACGGGGGGCCGGGGAGAGTGCTGGGGTGGGCTCTGCCTTTGGACCGTCCCACAGAGCCCCGATGGCCAGGCCAGCTTTGAGCAGGAAAGGACCGTGAGCTGTTTTGGCGTCTGTTTGAGTTTTCTGTGGCTGCTGCTGTAACAAGAGACCACACACTTCATGCTTAAAATTGCACAGATTCAGTGTTTTACTGTTTGGAGGTCAGAGCACAGCGTGGGTCTCACTGGGCTAGAGTCAGGGCTGTGCTCCTTGGGAGGCCCTGGGGAAAGGCCTGTTTCTGGGCCTGTCTCAGTTTCTAGAAGCTGCCTGGTTCCTTGGCCTGTGGCCCCTCCTCCGTCTTCCTCCCTCTAAAGGGTCGTTGCGGTTCCACTGGAGAATCTGGGTAGCTCTCCCTAACCCACGGCCAGGTGATTAGGAACCCTTGTTGCCCTTTGCCCGGTGTCCCAGCACCACGGTCATGGTGGGTGGGATGTGGGCGTCTTCGTGCTGTGCTGAACACAGCAGCTGTGGGCTGAGAAGCACGGCGGCTGCCTGGTGAGAGGCCCCGACTCGAGAGCCAGAGACTGTGGGGTCTGACCCTAGTCCAGCTCCTCAGAAGCTGTGGGAAACAGGGCAAGTTTTCTGTGGCTCCGTTTCCTTAGACATAAAACAGGCCAGCGATAGTGGCTCCTTCACAGACGGGCTGTGCTCTGAAATGAGGACAGAAGTACCCGGCAGGGTGCCTGGGTTGTGGGAAGCACACTCCACCTTCTCCAGCAGCAGAGGGTCCTGGAGATGGGGTCCTGGAGATGGATCCTGGAGACGGATCCTGGGTACATAAATGGATGAACACTGGGATGATGGCAGCCACCCCTGGCACTAACCCTCCCCTAACCTCCCCACGCTGTTTAAGAGTCCCTGAGATTGGATCGGCCAAAAAGCTCATTCGGTTTTTTACGTAGGATGTTATGGAGAAACTTGAACAATTTTTTTTGGCTAACCCAATAGATAAAGTGCCAAGTGGAGAACTCCTTGCAAAATGTTTATAACCACAGAGCAATTCACAGGGGCCCCAGATGGAGCCCTGGTGGACAGACACTGCAGACCCTGGGGAGGGGAGAGGTGGTGGCCGGAGCTGAGAGAAGGCCTCTGGCAGACAGTTAACGGGAGCAGCCTGCCGCCGGGGCGCCACAGGTTCAGCAGAAGCGAACGTGTTAAGGTTTTGCACCCTGTCTCCTTCGAATGGTATTGCTAATCCTTCGAACATCCATGAAAGGGAGTTTTTCTCATCTGAAGACTAAGGCTTGGAGAATTGATTAACCTAAGGTCACGTGGTTAATCACGGTGGTAGTTATGAGCTGGGCCTCTGGAAACCCGCGGGCATGGGTTTGCATCCTGATTGCCCTGTAGCTAGGGTGTCTTGGAGCCAATTCCTTCACTTCTCTAAACTTGAATTGCTCCATCCCTAAACCAGGGATCGTACGAGAGTGCCGTGCCCTCGTCCTGGCGCCGTGCAGGCTGAATGGGATGATCTGTGGGAAGCGCCGGGTGTGCAGGGGCGCTCAGCGAGTGTTGTGTGCTCCGTGGAGGCACGAGCTGCCAGGTGGAAGCTGTCTGCTGTGCAGTCGCCTTTGGGAATGACGGTTTGATTGGGATCTCAGAGACCGGCGGGGTGGGTGGAGGAGAGCTGCAGACAGAAGAGGTGCGGGAACGGCCCGCTCTTTAAAGCAGCGTCTGCTGCAGCCCAGCTCCAGCGTCAGGTGTGTGGAGAGGAGAGGAGGCAGGGAGGGCTGCTGGGGGCCAGGGCTGGGGGGCCTCTGCAGACGGGGGTGAGTGCAGACTTCACCTCGTGGCCTGTGTGTGGGCCTCCTCGGGTGCTCAGTCGTGTGCGTCTCTTTGCGACCCCACGGACCGGCCTTCCAGGCGCCTCTGTCCAAGAATATTGCAGTGGGTTGCCATTCCCTTCTCCAGGGGATCTTCTCAAATCTCTTGGGTCTCCTGCATGGCAGGCAGGTTCTTTACCACGGGCACCACCTGGGACGCCTCCTGATTGGCTGTGGGAGCTGTTACGGGGTTTTGAGCAGGCAGGGAACCAGAAGCCTGCAGAAGGAACTATTGTTTGAGGGACATGGGTGCGGAGTCCATATGGAACAGTGGTGCTGCCAGCAAGTTGGTGTATTCTAAGAAATTGGTTCATTCAACCCAAATGGATTTAACACAAGTATGGCAGTGATGTGATGGGAACATGGAAGCAAAAGACAAAAACTCGTCCACCTTGGAATCTAGAATCCTGTTTCTTGAGAGGGAGCTAGATAGCTAGACAGAAAAGGAAGTAAGTGCTCACTTGGGTAAGTGCTGTGCAAATAGTAAAAGTAGCTAAGGTAACATTGGTTGAGCACAGACTGAGTGGTCCAGTGAAGCCTTCTCTGAGGGGTGACCCTTGAGCTGAGACTGGAAGGACGGTCTCCTGAAGACCTGGGACAGGTGTTTCAGACAGAAAGGGGCGCACATGCCGGGCCCCCATGAGAGGAAGGAACAGGCTGTGGTCCAGGGACAGAGGAACAGGAAGGGTCAGTGTGGCAGGAGACCGGCGATGTGTGGGAGAAGGTGCAAGACGATGTGGAGAAGTAGGCAAAAGGTTAATAGCACAGAGTCTCGAGTTAATTGTGGTTCTAATTCTACTTTTTCCGTCCGCTGGATTATTCCAATCAGCACAAGCCCTTATGCAGCATATTATTTCTCATCTTAAAAAACCCCAAACCTCCTGGGGTCCCATACCTCTTCACATCTGTTGTATTTCTTTGCTTCCTTTCATAGTAGAACTCATCAGAATTGTCTGCTGGCTGTCTCCAGTATAAACTAATTCCCTCCTCTCATCCTTTCTTTTTCTCAAAGCTTTTAATTTTAAGAACTGTTCATACCTAGAGGTGTAAGAATAGTTCAGTGCACTTCAAAATGCATCCTTCACCCATATTCAGTAGTTACTTTTTGACCACATTTGCTTTGAGGCTTTTTCTACATGTACATGCTTTTTTCCCCTGATCTATTTGAAAGTAAATTGCATGACATTCTACCTGTAAATACCTCTTCACAGATCTTCTTAAAATCAAGGATATTCTCTTTCAAAACCACAATATAGTGATCAAGGGCAGGAAATTTAACATTGAAAATATAACCCATATTCACATTTTACCCATAGTTCCCGAAATGTGCTTTTTAAAAATTTGTGTGCAGTGAGTCACTCTTTTTGACGTGTAGTTCTAAATTTTGACAAATGCAAACAGGTATGCAACCACTCCTGCCGTCAAGGTACAATCTAGTCCCACCCCTCACTGTCCCCCTTCCGCTGTGTAGTCTGTGCTTTCCCCACCCCCAGCCCCTGGCACATCAGTGGAGACGGCAGCAGATGGGCCGGCTTCCTCACTTAGGCCCGCGTTTGGGAGGCCCATCACTGCTTGTTCCAGTGGTCAGTCTCCTTGCATCGCTGAGTGGGGCACCGTGGGATGAGCGTACCACAGTTTGTTTACCTAGTCACCAGTTGAAGAACTGGGGAACCACCCGTTGTTCCAGTTTTTAGTGGTTTGCATTGGTATAAAGTGATTTTTACATTGGCATAAAGGCTTGTATGTGAACCTAAGCTTTTATTGCTCTTCAGAGAAGAATTGCTGGGCTGAGTGGTATGTGTTTAACTTGGTAAGAAATGTCCAAGCTCTTTTCCTAATTGTGCCTTTGTATATCCTCACCAGCAGCATGTGAGAGTTTCCATTTCTATAACCTTGTAGCAGATGGTATTGCACTTTAATTCTATGTTAGCCTTTCTGGTACATACGCAGTAGCATCTCACTGTGGCTTCAATCAGCGTCTCCATCATGGTATTGAGCATCTTTTTGTGTGCTCACCATCTACAAAGTCTCTCTGATGGCACATTCACACCTTTTGCCTAATTTTAAAATATTCATTTCCTGTCATCTTTTTATTTTTAAATTGACATATACTTGACTTATAACATTATATTACTTTCAGGTGTACAACGTAATGATTCAGTCTTTGCATACATTGCAAAATGATCACCACAGTAAGTCTGGATACCATCTGTCACCATACAAAGTCACAAAAAGTTTTTTTGAGTGATGAGATCTTTTAAGATTTATCCTTAGCAACTTTCAGATACGCAGTACAGCATTGCTGGCTGCCCTCGCTGTGCTGGACGTTACATCCCCGTGGCTCACTCGTTTCCTAGCCTCTCCCCCCTTTGCCCATCGTGCCCCCTCCTGGCAGCCGCCAGCCTGCTGTCTGTGTGATTTCTGTCCATTGGTGTTTACGTTCGACATGTGAGTGAAATCACACAGTATCTGTCTTTCTCTGTCTTATGTCACTTAGCATAATACCCTCAAGGTCTGTCCATATCATCACCAATGGCAAACTTTCATTCTTTTTTATGGCCGAGTACTATTCCATTGCACATGCGTGCATGTGTGTGCACACACACACTCCTGTTTCTATTCATTTGTTCACACTTCTCCCAACCTGCTTCTTTAAAAATAGACCCAAAGCCTCTAGATGTGTGGTGTACCTGTAGCCTGCCCCTCTGGCTGAAGCTCCAGGGCAAGTAACCAGGCCTTTTCCACAGGAGGCCTGGGAGTGTGTTGCGGTCTGAGGTCTGTGCCGTGCCCTGCAGCTGGTACCCTGCCAAGGAATGTCTTCGATTGCTTCAGGTCCACGGGGCCCGGAAACGCGAGCCCCCTTTGGACACCAGAGCCAGGAGCTCTGGTGGGGGGCTAACCGTGCCCACCAGCTGTAGCAGGGCCACGGGGGAGTGTGAGGCTGGGCACGCCTGCCGGCTTCAGCGGGGTCAGGGGATAGCATGGAGGCAGGACCTGCCCCCTGGTGCTCGTGGGGTGGAGAGGGCGCACACCTAGGAGGCTGGCGGGCGCCTCCATCCTGGGCGCGCCCCGCGGACCCCGTCCCTGCTGCGGACGCCACACGGCTGGCCAGTCCCTCACGCGTGCTCCCGGCGCCGACGTGCTCACTGCTTTTGCCTGGGTCCTGGGGCTAGTGAGGCTGCCCACGAGGCCTTTCAGAGGGGGTTCTCTGGCTCGACAGTCCCCCTGTCCTGCGTCTGACAGCTCCCTCCTTGTCCTGAAATGCAGCAGGGAGTCTCTCTTACTTTGGGGGGACCTCTCTCGGGCTCACAGTTCGGCCCTGCTCCAGCTGGAACGTTTCCACGCCTCCCCACAGGGCCCTCCTCACCCCACGAGTCTCTGTCCGCCCTCTTGGCCCAGTGAAGCCCGACACGTTCATTTTGCAAACGTGTATGTCTCAGGCTTAGCATGACCCCCCAAATAAAAGGGATACATGCACGTTCATTTGCAAACGTGTATGTCTCAGGCTTAGCATGACCCCCCAAAATAAAAGGGATACATGCACGTTCATTTGCAAACGTGTATGTCTCAGGCTTAGCGTGACCCCCAAAATAAAAGGGGTACATGCACGTTCATTTGCAAACGTGTATGTCTCAGGCTTAGCATGACCCCCCAAAATAAAAGGAATACATGTTAAAAACAGTGGCGTCTCCACTCCTTCTGGGTGTAAGTTCTGTTGGTATTCAAAGCCAGGTGCACTGGGGCTTCTGTCTCCAGCGCAGGTCCCAGAATTGGGGTGCCCGGTGTGAGATCCAGGCCCTTCTCTCCTCAGAGAGAAACGCCGTACGTGTGAGACCCCCCAGTTGTGGGTCCCTGTGCCGGGGATGCGGTTTTGGGTGAGACAGAGTCTCTGCCTCTTTTATCCTTTGTTGTCAAGGAGCAGTTGAGCTAGTTTTCAGAGGGAATTGTCCCATATGTAGCTACAGATTTGGTGTGTCCCGTGGGAGATGGTGAGTTCAGGGTCTTCCTACACTACCATCTTGTACCACGTCCATTTCTTTTCTTATTATTGATCTTTTGATAGCTCCTTATATTCTAGACACAAGTCCTGTGTCAGAAGTTTGACTTGCAAATACACTTGACCCTTGAACAAATGGAGGTCAGAGACAGCGACCCCCTGTGCAGTTGAAAATCTGAGTGTAGCTTTACAGTTGGTCCTCTGTATCCACCTTTCTGCATCTCTGGATTCAACCGTGGGTAGCATAGTATTGTCGTGTGTATTTATTGAAAAAGCCTGCGTGTGAGTGGACCTGTGCAGGTCAGAGTGTCTGTATCGTTCAAGGGGAAATGGTATTTTCTACCATCCTATGGCTTGTCTTTTGAATTTTCATTAATAGTGTCTTTCAAAAAGCAGGAGTTTTGAATTCTGATGAAGTCTGGGATACAGATTTTTCCTTTTATGGGGTTCTACTTTTGATATTGTATCTAAGAACACGTAGATGTTCTTAGATAAAGTCATAGAGATTTTCTCCTTTGTTTTCTCCTGTAAGTCTTACAGGTTTTTTGTTTTTGTTTTTTTTTTTATAATTGTGATTTACATAATTCATTCTGAGTTAATGTTTGTATTAGAGGTGAAGAATGGGCTGAGTTTTTTTTTAAACCTCTCAGAGGGATTCAGTTTTTCCCAGCATCGTTGGTTGAATAGACTGTCTTTCATCACTGAAACATCCGTGCATCTCTGTCACAGTCAGTTGACTGTATTTCTCTCAGTCTGTTCCTGGGGGCTGTTTTCCACTGGTCTGAGTTCCCATCCTTTCACCAATACTGTACTTTCTCGATTACTATAGGTTTACAGTAGGTCTTGGAATCGCATTGTGTGTCAGTCTTCCAACTTTGTTCTTTTTCAGAATTATTTTGACTATTGTAGTGTCTTTGTTTTCCTGTATAAATTTTAGAATCATCTTGTTGATATCTAAAACAAAAATCCTACTGGGATTTTGAGTGAGTGAGTGAAAGTTGCTAAGTTGTGTCCATCTCTTTGCAACCCCATGGACCATAGCCTGCCAGGCTTCTCTGTGCATGGAATTCTCCAGACCAGAATACTGGAGTGGGTAGCCATTCCCTTCTCCAGGGGATCTGGACCCAGGGACTGAACCCCTGTCTCCTGCACTGCAGGTGGAGTCTTGACCGTCTTAGCCACCAGGGAAGCCTGATTTTGATTGGGATTAAATCTAAAGATCAATTTAGGAAGAATTAACATTTTAATGAAATTGAATCTTCTAATCCATGAACACAGCATATCTATTTATTTAGGTTTTCTTTGATTTCTTTCATCAATATTTGTAGTTGTTAGCATATTGTATTCAGTATAACATGTTTTGTTAGATTTATACCAAAGTATTTATAGTTTTTGATGTTACGGTAAAAAATTTTGATTTCCAGCTGTTTATTGCTAGTTTATAAAATACAGTTGATTTTTAAAATATTGAACTTATCTCATGGGAGTTGTCCAAGCCCAGTTATTACTACTAGGATACTTTTTTGTAAATTCCTTGGGATTTTCTCTGTAGACAATTGTGTCTTCTGCAAACAAGAACAGTTTTATTTATTCTTTTCCAGTTTATATGCTCTTTATTTCATTATTTCCTTGCCCTGTAGTACTGGCTAGAACTTCCAGTTAATTGAGTGGTGAGAATTGACCTCCTTGTCTTACTCCTGATCTTACGAGGAAAACTTAAGTATATTATTTGTAGGGTTTTTTTTTTTTTTTTGTAGATGCTTTTTTTAGGTTAAGAAAATTCTCTTTTATCCCTAGTAGTTGAGAGTTTTTATTATAAGTTTATGTTAGATTTTATCCAATTTTTTTTTTGCATCCACTGAGATGGTCATATACTTTTTCTTCTTTCTTCTGTCAGTAGGTTGAATTATACTAATTTAAAAATCTTAAACCAGCTTTACATTTCTAGGAAAAGCCCCATTTAGTTGATGAGTATTGGGAAGATCCTCTGGAGAAGGATATCACAACCCACAGCAGTATTCTTGCCTGGGAAATCCCATGGACAGAGGAGCCTGGCAGGCCACAACCCCTAGGGTTGCAAAGAGTTGGACATGGACACAACTTAGCGACCAAACAACAAAAATTAACAAATTATTCTTTTTATATATTGCTGAGTTTGCTGATGTTTTATTCAGAATTTTGTTCATCAGAGACTTTGGTTTGTGTTTTTCTTTTTTGTAGTATCTTTGATTTGGTCATCAAGGTCACACTGCTCTCATGAGATATGGTACCTTATCTTTGGCTTTCTGGAAGATGTTGTATACAATTAGAATCATTTTTTCCCTTAAGTTTTTGGTAGCATTTACTAGTGAAGCTATTTGGTCTAGAGTTCTCTTCATTGGGAGGTTTTAAGCTCCCAATCTCTTTAAAAATCCAATCTCTTTAATAGTCATAGTGCTATTCAGGTTATATATTCCTTCTTGAGTGAACGTGCATAGATGATGTCTTTGAAGGAATTTCTTCTTTTCACCTATGTTGTCAAATTGATAGTCACAGAATTGTTCATGATCATTTCTTGTTATTCTTTTCATGTGTGTAGTGTCAAAGTAATGTCACCTCATTCCTGATAGCAATCCTTTGTGTCTTACCTCTTTTTTTCTCAATCTGACTAGAGTTTTATCAATTTATTAATCATTTCAAAGAACCAGCTTACGGTTTTATTGACTTTTCTCTATTGGTTTCCTATGGATTTTGTTCTTTATTTCCATCCACTGCTTGCTTTGAATTTAATGCATTCTTCTTTTTCCAGCTTCTAAAGGTGAAAGCTTACTTGAAACATGTTTTTTTTTTTTTCAAATATAAACATTTAATGCTATAAATGGTGCTGGAGAAGACTCTTGAGAGTCCTGTGGACTGCAGGGAGATCAAAACAGTCAATCCTAAAGGAAACTAATCCTGAATATTCATTGGAGGGTCTGATGTTGAAGCTGAAACTCCAATATTCTGTCCACCTGATGTGAAGATCCGACTCATTGGAAAAGACCCTGATGCTGGGAAAGATTAGGGGCAGGAGGAGAAGGGGATGACAGAGGATGAGATGGTTGGATGGCATCACTGACTCAATGGACATGAGTTTGAGCAAACTCTGGGAGGTGGTGATGGACAGGGAGGCTTGGCGTGCTGCAGTCCATGGGGTCACAAAGAGTCGGACAAGACTGAGTGACTGAACAACAGCAATGCTATAAATTCCCTGAGTACTGTTTTCGCTGCATCTCCCAATTTTTTAGATTCTACTTCAATTTTGATTTAGTTTAGATATTTTCTAATTTTTTTCTTTGACCTGGGCACCATTTTAACTTAATTTTCACATTTTTGGAGATTTTCCAGATGTCATTCTGATTTTGACTTCTTTTAATTCCTTTGTGACCAAAGAACATGCTTTATATGCCTCAAGTCAGTGCTGCAAGAGAAAAGAGGACCCAGAATGAACGGCAGCCTCACCCTCCATGGGTTGCTGCTCTGATTGTGACTTTCCTCCTCGACCTGAGCTCTGCTTTCCCTTTGCTTTTCAGAGTCTCCAGGTAGTTGCTTTTTGTATGTTGTCACACTTGTTCGTATCTTTCACGGTAGAGAGGGCTGTAGTGCGCTTACTTCATTTTGACTGGCACCAGAAATATGTTATTGATGCTCTTTATGGGAATTCGTTCCTCATTGACCCAGGATCAGAAAACGTACATCGTGTGGGTGGCCATGTCCTTTAATTCTCAACGCTCCCTGAAGATCGCTTTTTGTTTTGTAGAGAGCGGATGTTTCTGCAGAGCAGGCTCGGTTCTGTAGAATCTGTCTCCCACTCCTCAGACGTGTCTTCTCACCTTTCCAGTGAAACTCTCTTGCCTGATGGCTTCTGTGTTGCTTCATCCAGTAGGTATTTCTTTGTCTTCATCTTGATTTCTCAGCACACGCAGTTCTTCTCTTCTTGAAATATTTTTTCTGCTTGGCCTTTGAGACAGTCTCTCTGGGTTCCTGCTCGCCTCCATGGCCACTGCTTCTCTCCTCCTATTGGTCCCTCTTAAGGCCCGGCCTCCAGACCTTCAAGTCCCCTCAGACATCAGTCTTCCTCTACACTGAGTCCCTTCATGATCTCGTCCATCCCCAGAATCTGCAGTTCCACCCCTTCACTAGGGCTCCCCAGGTGGCGCAGTGGTAAAGAGTCCACCTGCCAATGCAGGAGACACAAGAGACAGCAGTTGGTTCGATCCCTGGGTCGGGAAGATCCCCTGGAGGAGGGAATGTCCACCCACTCCAGTATTCTTGCCTGGAGAATCCATGGACAGAGGAGCCTGGCGGGCTACGGTCCATGGGGTCACAAAGCATCGGACGTGACTGAAGCGTCTTAGCATGCGTGCACCCATCCACTGATTCTCAATTACAGCTCCAGCTCAGGCAGCTCTGCCTTAAGGCATCCTCATGTGTGTCTAGTAGGCATCTCAGACTTTCATCACGTCCAAAATCAAATTCCCGACTTCCTCCCTTTCCGAAACCTGTTCCTTCCGTAGTCTTCCTCTTAGTGAATGCACACACCATTCTTCTGGCTTTTTGGGGTGATGGTCTTGGCGTTGCTCTTCATTCCTCCTCTGCCTCACACTCCACTGTACCCGTCTTCCTTAAGTACACCCAGAATCCGACCACTTCTCGCCCTCTCGGTAGTTAGCTACTAGCTTAGTGCGGGCCACCGTCATCTTTCACATCTTTTCTCCCTCCTGCTTCTCCTCTTGCCCTCATGGTCTGTACTTCACATCAGCCCAGTGGTCCTTTTTATAACTCAAGTCCGATAATACTCATTCCCCAATTCAAACCCTTAGTGGTTTCTATCAGCTCGAAGCACAGTACAGAGCCACCTAAAAGCCCCATCCGAGATCTTCAGCACCCTTTCCCTTGCCCACCGTGTCCCCCATACTGGCTTCTAGGCTGCTCTTAGATCACAGCTGGCAGTTTGTTGCCTCAGGGCCTTTGCACTTGCTGTTCCTTCAGCTTGGAATGATTTCCCAGGTAATCACATGCCTTGTTCTCTCACTGAATCCAGTTCTCTGCTCAGCTGTCACTCGGTAAAGAGGCCCTATTTAGAGCAACGCCAAGCCTCTCTGCCCCTTTTACTCCGTGTTGCTTTTAACAGATTTTCTTTTTCTTTATTGCACTAATCCCGCCTGGCATGACACATTTGATCAGGTGCTTACTGACGGTCTTTCTCAGTAGAGTGTAAGCTCTAAGAGAGCAGGAACCATATCAGAATGATTTGGATCCATAATGCTCAGTAAGGGTTTGTTTTATACAATAGGTGACTCAGTAAAATGCTTTTGAACGTGTACATTTTAATCTCTGTCCTGGGGATGGGCTCCTTGGAGCCATTCAGACTTTCTTCCTACAGTCATGGTCCAAGGGACGGATGGCCCCTTGCTCCCCATCCTCAGGTTCCCAGGCCAGAGCAGCTGGGCCACCCACCTGGAGGCCCCTCAGGGAGCAGCTCAATCAACCATCACAGTGGACATTAACCTGCCCACGTCTCCGACTCCCTGTTGCCCAGCCCTTGAATGCAGAGAGGTCGGCTGTGCGGCCTCCTGTCCTCCAGGTGCCTGTTTCTCCGTCACTCTGGGTCCCAGCAGGCAGGGGAGGAGGCTGGTTCCTTGGTTCCATCTTTCTCCTTCTCTTCGCTCTCTCCCATCTATTGTCAGAGCTAATTCAAGGAAGCCTAATCACCGCCCCGAGCTAATTCAAGGAAGCCTAATCACGGCCCCGAGGTTGGTGACAGCGGGCGGCTGCTGGCCAGGGCCAGGCGGTGGCTGTCACGCTCTGTAGTGACAGGTCGGTGCAGCTGCTGCTCAGAAACTGAAGCTGGGCACGCCGCTGGTGGAGTGACGGCTCCGGAATGTGGCCTCGGGCTGAGCTGCCTCCCGGGGTGGCTCTATCATGCGATACACACGTGCATCCTTGGTACCAAATCTGCCGAGTGGGTGATGGTTTGCATTCTGCAGGGGGATTTCATGTATCTTTCATTTGTCTCCACATCCACTGGGTTTGCTCCTTAATTTTTACTTAGAGTAAAAGCCACTCTTTTTACTGTATGAATGTGAGAGTTTTGACAGATGCATACAGTTGCGTGCCCACCACCACAGTCAGAATAGAACCTCACCCCCCCAGTGCCTCCATGCCCCTTGCGGTCAGCCCTTCTCCGCCTCTGGCTGCTGACAGCCACTGATTTGTTTTGTCATAATAGTTTTGCCTTTTCCAAAATGTCGTATGAATGGGAACTCCTACAGCACACATCTTTTGAGTGTGACTTCTTTTGCATTTGAGCTTAATGCATTTGAGCATTATTCATGCTATTGTGTGTATCAGTTATTCCTTTTCTTGCTGAGTGTTAATCCATTGACTGGAGATTTGTCTGTACCTCTCCAGTTGATATTCAGGTGGTTTCTACACTTGGGTAATTATGAATGAAACTTCTGAAAACATGAACATGTGTTTTTTGTACAAACAGAAGCTTTTATTTCCCTCGGGTAGATCCTTGGAGTAGAAGCACGATGCTGGATGGTAGGTGTCTATTTAACTGTCTGAGAAGCTGCCAAACTATTTTCTAAGGTGGTAGCAC
This sequence comes from Giraffa tippelskirchi, assembly GCF_054371585.1. NCBI lineage: Eukaryota > Metazoa > Chordata > Mammalia > Artiodactyla > Giraffidae > Giraffa > Giraffa tippelskirchi. The sequence goes on along the minus strand of NC_137277.1, from coordinate 191,140,791 downwards.
CGCCTTGCATTCCCGCCGGCAGCGCACATGCGGGTCCTGGTCCCTCCGCCTCCTTGTCAGCTCCGGGCGTAGTCAGCCTTCACCTTGAGTCATTCTCACAGGCGTACAGTGGAATCACCCTGTTTTTAATTTTCATTTTCCTAGTGACGTTGAACATCTTTTCACATGTATATTTGCCACTCCTATATTGTCTTTTGTGAAGTGTTTAAATCTTTTGCCCATTTAAGAAATTGGGTTATTTTCATGGGCTTTCCTGGTGGCTCAGATGGTAAAGCCTCTGTCTTCAATGCGGAAGACCTGGGTTTGATCCCTGGGTCAGGAAGATCCCCTGGAGAAGGCAGTGGCACCCCACTCCAGTACCCTTGCCTGGAAAATCCTATGGACGGAGGAGCCTGGGAGGCTACAATCCATGAGGTTGCAAAGAGTCGGACACGACTGAGCGACTTCACTTTGACTTTTCACTTTGATATTACTGGGTTTTGTGAGTCCTTTATATTTCTTGGATAAAAGTTCTTTATCAGGTATATGATTTGTAACTATTTTCTCCAGTCTATATCTTGTATTTTATTCTCTTAATAGTTTCTTTTGAAGAGCAAAAATTCTTAAGTTTGATGAAGCCCAACCTCTCAATTTGCCCTTTTATGAATCAAGCTATTAATGTTGTATCTTAGAAAACTTTGAGATCACAATGATTTTTCTGGTATATTTTCTTTTAAAAGTTTTATAGTTTTAGGTTCAATATCTGGGTTTATGATCTATTTTGAGTTAGTTTTGAGCAAAGTATGAAGTATGGATTAAAGTTGATTTTTTTTTTTTGCATGTGGATCTGTAGTTGTCCCCTACCATTTATTGTAAAGACTCTTTTTTCTTATGTCATTGTTTTTGCACTTTGTGAAGATCAGTTGACATTTTTTGTGTGGATTTATTTCTGGATTCTCCATCCTGTCCTGTAGATCTGTGTGATTACCCTCTTACCGATACCACATAGTCTTAGGTAGTATAGTTTTCATCGTTAAGTCTGAAAATCAGGTGGTGACCATGCCTACCTTCTCAGCATGTGTTTTTTTTTTTTAATTGCCCTCACTTTACAGATAAGGAAACTGACCACAATCATGATTAGTTGTCTCACTTACAGCCTCTTGTATATAGTCTGTTAGATCCTCAGAACGTACTCAAAACCCACATCTTCTCATCAGCCTAGCCTGATGCTCGGTGAGTTCTTTGGAATTTGGTTCAGGTTTAGGTCTCAGCCCTGCTTTTGTTAGTGTGGCCCTGGGAAAGTAATTTTAATCTCTGTGCCTCAGCTTCCCTACCTGTCAATGAGTGTCATGATGGTACTTGCCAAATAGATTGTGGTGGTGAAAATGAAATGGGACCATTTGTTGGGTCAAGCCCTATGAAATTGTTGATATTTGACCATTTTTGATGGACACACATGACGGTTTTGCCTCCCTGCTGATATTTGACCGTTTTTGATGGACACACGTGACAGGTTTGCCTCACTCCACCTAACATCCAGCCTCGCAGCGCTGGACAGATAAGGGAGCACCCACTGCAGAGGTGGTCGCCACGGTTGTTGTCACCGTCATCACTACTTGCTGCCCCTGTGGTCTCGCTGTGACTACTGAGGATGGCGGCCCCTGCAGCTTAAGCTTCGTCTTTCGTGTGTCCTCAGTCAGGCAGCCAAAGTCCACCAGGTCCATCCTGTGTGACAAGCTTCTTAGGAGTCTGCAGGATGAGAGGGCCTCTGGGAGCAGAAATGCCCACTTGGTGTGGACAGGTGCGCCAGGGCAGGAGGAGAAGCTGAGTGGGGGGTGGGGCGAGTGGATTGGCCGGACGTGCCGGGTAGGGCCTGTTAGGTGGACTTTATAGAATGAGTGGGAGTTCGGGAAGAACCTTCCAGGTGCCGGTTACAGCTTGTTCAAAGGCCTAGAAAGGTGAGCAGGTGAATTCAGGGGAGCCTGAGGTTGGACTGTGGGGTGGAGAAGCCAGTGGCGGCCTAGAGTGGGTTCATAGTCACCCCCTTCCTCTCCCTCCACAGGTGGCCAAACTTCCCTGCGGAGCCGTGAGCAGACCTCCCACCCCCGCTGCCTCCGCCATGTCTGCGAGAACCATCATCATCGACCACGGCTCTGCCTTTCTGAAGACGGGCTTGTCGGGCCGAAACGAGCCGCAGCTGGTCTTGCCCAGTGTCGTGAACTACATCCCCTGCCGGGAGAACCCGGGCCCCAGCTACGCCCGGCGGCGCGTGAGTCTCGGCATCGACATTTGCCGACCCGACACCTTCAGCTACCCCGTGCAGCGGGGCCGCGTCATCAACTGGGAGGGTGTGGAGCACATCTGGTCGTTTATCCTGGAGAAGCATCGGCTGGAGCATGAGGACTTCCCTGTGATCATCACAGGGAGCCCCCTGAGGGAGCCCGCGGACCGTCAGAAGACCCTGGAGGTAAGGGCTTCTCTGGGCTGCCCCTCCAGGGAGCAGGCCTGACACTGTTCATACCTGCGTGGGCACAGGAGCTCTGCCTTCTAAAGCATTCATGCCGTGGATACTGACTGTGCCCCGAGTGTGTGCCCAGCACTTGTATTAGGGGAGAGGGGGCTCACAGAGCTGCTCCTGGGGAAGGAGGCACAGGGGTCAGTGCTCTGTGAGCAGGGTGCTACGGGGAGGGGGCACTCTGGGTACTCACGGGCTCCATAAATGTTCACAGAGCCTCTTCTGGCCCTCAGAGAGCTTCTGTCCTGGGGGAAGGCTTGACCGTGAATAAGTTAACAAAAATTCCAGGTAGTAATCAGTTCTAAAACCAAAGTGGAATGGGGTGATAACTGACTGAGGGGAAGAAGGGGAGCCCCTTTGAAGAAGGTGATCAGGGAGGCCTTCTCTGGGAGGCTGGAGCCCAGCAAACTAGGGAGGGTGGCAGCAGGGAGACGGGGGCCAGATTTCATAGGTCTGGTAGGCTGTGGGATGTGGTTGGATTTTACTCTAAATCAAGGGTTGGCAAACTATAGCCAGTTGGTCAAGTGTGGCTTACCATCTGTCTTTATAAATAAAGATTTATTGAAACGTAGCCACGCCCGCTCATTTACATATCACCCATGGCTGCTTTCACCTTGCAGCTGCAGAACTGAGTAGTTGGAAAGAGACCGTAGCTCATAAAGCCTAAAAGATACTTACTGTTGTAGGTCTGCTAGATAAAATGCATGGTAGATTGAAATTTCCCATCAACAGCAAGTAATGTTTCAGTGTATCAAATATTACATAGGATATAGTGAAACATTATTTGTTGTCCATCTGAAATTCAGATTTAATTGGGCATCTTGTATTTTTCTTTGCTACATCTGGCACCCTGAACCATTTATAGGAAATGTTTGCCAACCTGTACTCTGAGTGAATATGGAGCTCCTGGAGGGCTTTAAGTGGGGTGAGCGGGTCGCATTTGATTTTTATTTGAAAAAGAGGACTTTGGCTTCCGTATGGGGAATGGATGGTAAGGGGACAATAGTCTGAGCGTAGGGCCGGCTGGAGCTGCCTCCCCCTGAGGGGAGAAGATGGGTCTGCAGGCCTGCAGAGGCGGCCAGAGGCTCCAGAGCTGGGCCGCGAGAGCCTTTCTGCGACGGGGAGTGTCAGAGCCCTGGGGACGCAGCCTGGGCTGGGCGGCTGGGGAGGAGGGTGTGGGGGTGCTCTGTAAAGACTGAGGGGGGTGACAGGCAGGGGGAAAATCAGCCGGGGGACTTGCCGAGCTCTGAAGGTCAGAATTCCAGCTTTGTCTCGGTGTTTGGAAAGTGTTTGTCTTAAAAACCAGGCTTCACGTGTCAGGAGCTGAGCGTGTCTCCCTCCCCCGCCCGCGCCTTCCCTTCCTGCTGCCCCACCTTTCAGGGGGCAGTGGTCTGTGTGCAGCACGTGTTTCTTCTCTCATCACTTCTTTCTTACTAAAAAAATGGTTCAGGGACGTCCCTGCTGGCTCAGTGGTGAAGAATCCACCTGCCAATGCAGGAGACATGGGTTCGATTTCTGGTCCAGGAAGGTCCCACGTGCCATGGAGCAGCTAAGCCCGGGCACTGCAACGACTGCACCTGCGCTCTGGAGCCCGGGAGCTGCAACCACGGAGCCCACGCGCTGCCGCTCCTGAAGCCCAAGCCCCCGAGAGCCCGAGCTCCACAAGCAGAGAGGCCACCACAGTGGGAGGCCTGCGCTCTGCAACTGGAGGGTGGCCCTGATCGCCGCACCTGGAGAGAAGCCTGTGCAGCCGCAGAGGCCCGGCTCGGCCAAAAATTAAAAAAGGCGATGGCACCCCACTCCAGTCCTCTTGCCTGGAGAATCCCAGGGACGGAGGAGCCTGGTGGGCTGCTGTCTATGGGGTCGCACAGAGTCGGACAAGACTGACGTGACTCAGCAGCAGCGGCAGCAGCAGCGGCAGGAACAGGATAGTTGAGGCTGCAGGTCCGGCCCTTGGCCTGGTCCCGGCTTGTGAGCGGCTCACACGGCCAGTCCTCTCAGCGCCTGCGCTCACACGAGGAGGCTCTTCCCACCCCTCTGCCAGAACGGTCTTCTGAAAGGCCATCGTCACACAAGCTCCCGAGGGCCGCCTGGCTCTTTCTGATCCTCCAGGACCCTTCCTGAGTCCCCCAGGGTGAGCCGCAGGGGCCGGCTGGTCCCTGGAGGACACGCGTCTCTGCCGGCTTCCGCGCTGCCCAGCACGATCCTGGGGGAAACGCGCGGATCGGGGCATTCTGGGGAAAGCACACTGAGCATCTGTCTTCTCCCCTCTTGCAGATCATGTTTGAGTTGCTGGACGTCCCGTCCGTCCTCCTGGCCGACCAGATGGAGATGTCCCTGTACTCCTCTGGCCTGCTGACGGGCGTGGTGGTGGATTCAGGCTGTGGCCTGACCCGCGTGCAGCCCTTCCACCTGGGCCGCCCGCTGCAGCCCGGGGCGAAGACGCTGGAGTTCGCGGGCCAGGACCTCTCGGGCTATCTCTTCAAGAGCCTCTTCAAGGAAGACTACGATCGACACAACCTGTTCCAGCTGGACACGGTGGCCAGCACTCAGATGAGTAAATGCTACGTGCCGCACAGCCTGGGCGAGGAGCTGGACTTCTACCAGGGCCTGCCCCGTGGCGTCGACAAGAGCAACAGCTACCAGCTGCCGGACGGCACCCCGGTGGAGCTGACCCCCATGCAGCGGCTGGCCCCCGAGATGTTCTTCAGCCCCCAGGTGTTCGACCTGCAGGGGCCCAGCCTCCCCCAGGCCGTCGTGGAGTCCATCGAGGCCTGCGAGGCCAGCCTGCGCCCGCTGCTCACCTCCCACGTGGTGCCCTGCGGGGGCAACACCCTCTACCCCGGCTTCACCATGCGTCTGTACCAGCTGCTTGCCAGCCATTTCTCTCCCACCAAGGCGTCCGTGTTTGCGGGCTCCAATAGGCACTTTAGTGTCTGGCTGGGAGCATCTGTAGTGGCTCACCTGTCGACTTACAAGTCCGAGTGGATGACCAAGGAGGAGTATGATGAGAGTTTCAGGATGTAACCAGCTGGCCTGCTCCTGCGGCCCAGCTCCCCTCAGACGGGCGTGGGTGGATTCATCCCAGCGAGAGGCTGGGCTGGGGTGGGGTTAGCTGGCTTTGGGATTCAAAGGTCCTGGGAGATTTTTTTAGGTTCTAGGGTTTTATCTTGTTTCAAGAGTGGGATCCAGCCCGTGGGAGGACAGGGTGTCACCCTGGAAACCCTTCGGTGGGGCTAGTCTGTCACTGGGACGGAGCGGCCAGCTGCCATCTCACGCTTAGCTGTTGCTTGTTTTTTCCTGGCATTTCTCATGGGCGGTCCCATTCTTTGATTGAGTAGCTTTTAACGGGCAAGGGAGAATTATTTTTGAGTAGGGGACAGGGTGGGTGGGGATGGGAGAGTTGAAGTCTGTAGACCTCCCCGCTCCTTCCCGCTGAGTGGGAGTTGGTGCAGGAAGCCTGGCGTGCCCTTCCTGCCCTTGGGCCTGTGGCCGAGGTCTTCTTTTCTGGATGCAAATAAATAACTTGTTTGGAAGTGCTGGCTTCTGCGGTCATGGATGGGGGCAGGGTGGGTAGTCCCTTTGGGGGGACCCAGGAGCGTGAGCATGTGAGTGCCGGCGGGGGGGGCCCGGGCCGCCTGTGGGGACTTCAGGGACCTGTGAGCAGTGGTTCCCCCTGAGCCCGGTGGGCGAGGGCCTGGAGCACCCTTCTCTGACGGCCGCGTCCTCCCCCCTCATTCCGGATGTCCCGGTGCTCTGCAGAAGGCGGCGTTCCTTTTAATATAATGTTTATTTGGTCAATACCGGGGACCCACTGTGTGCCTGGTATTCTGCTAGGCACTGGGGACTTCACGGTGGAAAGACGCCTGAGGTTTCTGGTCCCGGGAGGTTGTCGTCTCCTGCGGGGGCACACGTGGCCGGCACAGGCAGGCCTGGGGGATGCTGGGGGTCCGCGTCCAGCTCGCTCTGAGAACACGGGTATCACGGGAGAGCCCTCTGAGTGTTTCTGTTCCCCACTGCGCATAAGAGGCTTCCCCTGGTGGCTCAGATGGGAAGGAACCTACCGGCAACATAGGAGACCCAAGGTCAGTCCCTGGGTCGGGAAGGTCCCCTGGAGAAGGCCTTGGCAACCCACTCCAGCATTCTTGCCTGGAGAATCCCATGGCCAGAGGAGCCTGGCGGGCTGCAGTCCATGAGGTTGCAGAGTCCGACACGACTGAGGACTAAGCAGCAGCAGCAGCAGTGCATACGAAAGGTATGTTTATGCTGTAGGCTGCTCAGTGTGTAGTGTCAGTACACCTAAAAACACACACGACCTAATTTAAAAATGCTTTATTGCTGGGACTTCCCTGGTGGTCCAGTGGTTAAGAATCCACCTTGCAATGCAGGGGATGTGGGTTCGATCCCCGGTCAGGAAACTAAGCTCCCACGTTCCTCGGGGCTACTGAGCCCACACGCCACAAGTAGAGAGCCCAAGCGGCCCACCCACCGCGCCCGCACACCACGCACCGCGCCCGCACAGCGCATGCCGCGCCCGCACACTGCACACCGCACAGAGGTTCCCGCGTGACGCGGGGAAGGCGCCATGTGCCTCAGCTGAGAGCTGACTCAGCCAAAACAGAAAAACTACTTTGTTGCTAATGTACGCTCTTACCTGAGCCCTCAACGTATTGTAGTAGTAGCATGGAAGATCACTGACTACACATCACCGTTACAAGTATAATAGTGATGAAGAAGTCTGAAAGGTGGTGAGAATTGCCACACTGTGGCCCAAAGTGAGCCAATACTGTTGGGAAAACGGCCACCTATAGACTCGCTCAAGGCAGGGTTGCCACAAACCTTCAGTTTGTTTAAAAAAAAAAATGCAGTTATTTGTGAAGCGCAGGAAAATGAGATGTGTCTGTAGGGAAATCTGTTTCAGGAGCTGATGAATGAGACGCATTAAGTGCCCGAGGTCACACGATCCGGAGTGTGGCAGGACCCGTTTTCAATGGGGTGGACTGAGCTGCAGGTTTCTGGAGACTGTGGGTGCCTGGGCCCCCTCCCTCCTCAGCACGCTGTGAAGTCACACTACCAGGCATCCTTGGGGTTAGGACCGCATGACCACGCATCAGTACTGGCCAGTTCAGTGTGTGCCTGGTCCTTAAAATTGCTCTGTGAGCCCCTGGGAGGCAGTGGCTCTGATGGGGGAGGGGAAGAGCTGCAAGGGGACGGAGCCTAAATGACCGAGTGGAGGAGAGTCTGCTCCCCAAGCCCACCAACCTGCACGACGGGGACACGAGCAAGAGCCCGCTGTGCTCAGCCACTGAGGTCTGGGGGTTGCTGCAGCGGCTGTTTGCTCATTCTGTAATACGGAGAAAGGAGTCCTAGCTTACTGTTTGTTTAAGACTGAAGGCAGGAGGAGAAGGGGATGACAGAGGACGAGATGGCTGGGTGGCATCACCAACTCAATGGACATGAGCTTGAGCAAACTCTGGGAGATAGTGAAGGACAGGGAAGCCTGGTGTGCTGCAGTCCATGGGGTGGCAAAGAGTTGGACACGACTGACTGAAAAACAACAACAACAAAAAAACAATTTTTCCCCTTGTAAACAGAAGTGGGGTTCAAATCAGATCTGGGCTCTCAGCCACCCTGTTGTATGGCTGCTTCTGGAGGGAGACACTGGTTCCCTCATGGTTGGTTCCCATCTGCCCCTTAACACCAGGGAACCAAAAGTATAGTGGGTGGAGGGCTGATGCCCAGGGAGCCCTGATGTTCCAGGAATTTGTTGTTCAGTTGCTCAGTCATGTTCAACTCTTGGTGACCCCATGGGCTGCAGCACGCCAGGCTTCCCTGTCCTTCACTATCTCCAGGAGCTTGCTCAAACTCATGTCCATCGAGTCAGTGATGCCATCCAACCATCTCATCCTCTGTCACCCCCTTCTCCTCCTGCCCTCAATCTTTCCCAGCATCAGGGTCTTTTCCAATGAGTCCAGTGAATCAGGCTGCCAAAGTATTGGAGCTTCAGCTTCAGAATCCATCTTTCCAATGGGTATTCAGGGTTATTTCCTTTAGGATTGACTGGTTTGATCTCTCTGCTGTCCAAGGGACTCTTTCAAGAGTTCCAGGAATAGGAGGAGGAATTTGGAGACCAGAGTCAAAATCACCTCATCTTTGACACATGAACCGCATTCTCTCATCCACATCCTTAGCCCTGAACCTTAGCCATCAGTGGCTCCCAGAGGCAGAATTGGGGCCTCAAAATGCCCCATGGACTTGGAGTCAGACTTGAGTAACAGGCTGGCCCTGCTCGTAATGAAGCTACCTTGGGCTTCTGTATCTTCTCTGAGTCAATCAGGTGAACAGTAGGAGTGAAACGCCCTCCACTCCGAGGTTTGGGGTTGAGGAGGAACCAAAACAAAGGGCGAGAAGTCACATTGAAAAGGAGAAAGGGCATTGAAATATATTACTTTAAATTTTATAAGTTGATACTTCTCTCCTATTAATCAGGAGTATTAATAGCAACAGCAGCCACTGTGCCTTGTCAGGCATTGTGGTGAGTGTTTTACAAAGGGAACTGCATTAACCCTTCTATGCTGCTGCTGCTGCTGCTAAGTCGCTTCAGTCGTGTCCGACTCTGTACGACCCCATAGACGGCAGCCCACCAGGCTCCGCCGTCCCTGGGATTCTCCAGGCAAGAATACTGGAGTGGGTGGCCATTTCCTTCTCCAGTGCATGAAAGGGAAAAGTGAAAGTGAAGTCGCTCAGTCGTGTCCGACTCTTAGCGACCCCATGGAGTATAGCCTACCAGGCTCCTCCGTCCATGGGATTTTCCAGGCAAGAGTACTGGAGTGGGGTGCCATTGCCTTCTCCGTAATCCTTGTATACACACTGTGAAATAAGTGATACTTGACCCCACTGAACTTCAGAGATACTAAACACCTGCTCAAGTTCACACACATGCTAAAGCTAACAATGAATTGCCAGTTAGGAATGGATTCAGCATTCCTGAAGGAAAACTAGACTAAAAGTGGCTGAAACATATTGGGATTTTTTTTTTTTTTTTTTTGGTCTCAGGTAGCAAGTAGGCAGTCCAGCGGACAGTGGTATATCTATATAGTCAAGGACTCTTCCACTTTTAGTTTGTTGCCTTATGGTCACAAAGTAGCTGCAGCAGCTCCTGGTATCACACCCACAGTTCCTATGGGAAAAGGTAGGTTGAAAAGAGTGTGCCATTTATCTCTATAGGAAAATATCCAGCCAATTTCACCAACTTCAGCATGTGTCCCTTGGCAGAAGAGGGATTTGAATCTATGTCTATCCATACTAGGGCCCATATTGTTACCCACAGTTTCAGACTACCTTCCCAATTTTCTGGGCCTTGTTGGACCCCTTGACCTGAGAGATGAAGATGTGTGATTTTTCCAGGCTTGAGTGAAAGCTGCTTTTGAATTGAAATCAAGGTGTTGACATATCAAGCAATAATCTTTGTGCTCCAAACTGGTTTTATTTGTGTAATCTTGGCAGAAGGGGGAAAACACGGAAATGAGTATGAGAGAAAAGAGGTTGCTGGAGAGGAGCTGGGCAAGGGGTATTTTTTATTCCTTGTGTAGCTCTGGGCAACTGTCATAAGAACTCTTTTTCTCATTTTATTCTGAATGTAACATTTAACCTTTCTGTTCAAGCATCAAATCAGGCTGCCTGGTGTATAATTACGAACTTTTCTTTGCTTTCTCTCCCCTCCCTCCACCCCAAAAGCTTTTAAAACTCCCTTGCTGGGTACCATCTCTCTCCTCTGACTCTCAAATTAAAAATAGCACCTCCGTGGGGCTGTGCAGGGCCATCAACCTAACATGAAACTGCTGGCCCGCCAGGCCTGGTAGGGCAGTGAGTGGGGCCCAGGAGATGCCTGCCGGCTCGGGCACGGTCTGGCAGCTGCTCAGAACTGGGGGAAGCTTATCCTCCACGAGGGGTCTGGGGCTGCCTGCCAGGGCAGCCAGGTGCAGGGGAGCGGGAGGGAGGGTCTTGGCAGCTGGGGAAGGGGCTGGGTGGGGCTGGCAGAGGGGATAAAGGGAAGAGCCCCCGCAGGGCCATTCACAGCTGTGAGGGCTCACTCCTGCCAGCTTATAGTGCCAGTTTCTGTTGGAGCTTGGCACCCTTGTACTTGGGTTTGGGTGGGATTTGGATGCCCAAGTTTCCTGAGATAACCCCGGTAAAAGCTTTAGGTTCTGTTGATGCAGAGAACAAAGTCAATGTTAACACTGAGGACCTTTCTGGTGGCTCAGATGGTGAAGAATCTGCCTACGATGCAGGAGACCTGAGTTCAGTTCCTGGGTGGGGAAGATCCCCTGGAGAGGGAAAGGGCAACCTACTCCAGTATTCTTGCCTGGAGAATCCCATGGACAGAGGAGCTTGGTTGGCTACAGTCCATGGGGTTGCTAAGAGTCAGGCATGACTGAAGTGACTTAGCACATACGCACACATACCCTCCTGGCTCTAGAAGAGACGTTCAGTGTCTCCCACCTCTAGGTCCCCTTTCCCTAGAGAGGTAGGTGATGAAATGGATAATGGATCAGACTCTGAAGCTGGACTGTCTGGGTTAACATTGTGGCTGTGTTGCTTTCTAGCTCTGTTGCCTTGAAGGAAGTTACTTAACCTCCTGTGCCTCAGTTTTCCCATCTGAAAAACTGACCCAATAAAGACATCTACCTCAGCGTGGTTTTGCTGATTACCGGATGGCTTTGATGAGTTAACATATGTAAAATACTTAGAAAGTGCCAGACACAAAAAGTTAGCTATTATTATATCTGTCTTCACCAACCCATATTGAACAAGACTTTAGGCAAAAAGACCCTGGCTTTTCTGTTTCTTTTTACTTGGTCACATGCAGGTAGGTGATACAAAATGTCAAAAAATGCTACTTTACTTTCCAGAGGAAGGCATTAAAGGGTAATTGAGTGCTGGAGCAGATTCACATTCTGTACACAAAGGTGTCACAGGGATGGAGAGAAGCTGGTTACAGGGAGTGACAGGGAGTGGTGCTTGAGATGACTTTCACCAGAGGAGTGGGACTTAGCTGAAGCTGGACTGTCTGGGTTAACATTGTGGCTGTGTTGCTGGAATGCCTGTCCCTGCTACCAATTGCATAGCTGCTTTTCACTTAGGGAAAAAGCTGGCTTAAAACTCAACTTTCAAAAAATGAAGATCATGGCATCCCGTCCCATCACTTCATGGCAATAGATGGGAAAATGTGGAAATAGTGTCAGATTTCATTTTCTTGGGCTCCACAATCAATGCAGATGGTGACTGCGGCCATGAAATTAAAAGATGCTTGCTCCTTGGAAGAAAAACTATGACAGACCTAGACAGTGTGTTAAAAAGCAGAGACATCACTTTGCTGATAAGGTCCATCTAGTCAAAGCTATGGTTTTTCCAGTAGTCATGTATGGATGTGAGAGTTGAACCATAAAGAAGGCTGAGCGTGGAAGAATTGATATCTTTGAACTGTGGTGTTGGAGAAGACTCTTGAGAGTCCCTTGGACTGCAAGGAGATCAAACCAGTCAATTCTTAAGAAAATCCACCCTGAATGTTCATTGGAAGGACTGATGCTGAAGCTGAAGCTCCAATACTTTGGCCACCTGATGCGAAGAACTGACTCATTGGAAAAGACCCTGATGCTGGGAAAGATTGAAGGCAGGAGGAGAAGGGGACGACAGAAGATGAGATGATTGGATGGCATCACCGACTCAATGAACATGAGTTTGAGCAAGCCCTGGGAGATGGTGAAGGATAGGGAAGCCTGGTGTGCTGCATTTTATGGGGTCGCAAAGAGTAGGACATGACTTAGCAACTGAACAATGAACAGCAACAGTAAAGTGTGGGAGTAAATAGATGGGCTGCGTAGAATGGCTGGAGAATGAGGACAGTAGGGAGTGGGGCGGGAAGAAGGTGGAGGTTGGTAGGGCCAGCTCTGGAAGGACGTTGAGTGTCCCACCAAGGAGTGAGGACTTCACCCTGAGGGTGATGGGGACGCCGGTCCGAATTGGAGGCAGAGTCTTGACATCACCTGCAGAGCTGGGGCTCTGGGAATGGCCTGGAGAATGGCCCAGGGAGGGGTCTGAGCAGAGCAGTGCGATAGATGATGAAAACCTGCATTCCATTAGACTAGGATAAGCTGGTTTTGTCTGTCCAGGATGCTTTAGGGTGGGAATTTGGTATTGGCAGTATCTGGGCTTGTGGGTTTAGGGGACCAAAACATCTTCCTGTCGTCTGGCTGAGGTCTAGTTGTCAATTACAGAGCGACCCACCCTGGATGGTGACTGGAGAGGCAGCCCCCAGTGTGAGGCCTGGGGAGAGTCATCTCCAAGGAGGACGAAGGAGATGAATTCAGGTTGAGAACAAGACGCACCCCATACCAACTGAGACACGGGGGCTTGGCTCCAGGGGCCTTTTCAGCACTGCGAATGCCGGACAGCTCCCTGGCCTCTCACTTCCCACCGCATTCATGGTCCCCTGCTGAGAGTGACCGAACCGTGGCTGTGTTTCCTAAGAGCTCTGGTCAGAGTCAGGCAGACGAGTCTCTGTTCCCCACTTGGCTGCTGTGTCCCCTGGAACAAAGGACGGCCCCTCTTTGGTTCTGTGGCTCCACTGTAGGGAGGGATAATAGTACCCACCTCACCGGGCTGATACGGGCTTTGAGTTATGTGTTCGTTCAGTGAATATTTGTTAGCCATATACTTTGTGCTGAGCCCTTTTCTAGGCTCTGTTAGATTGAAGAATGTGTCTGAAGTGGCTTAACACAGTGCCTGGCACATAGTAGGTGCTCATTAAGGGTTAATTTTCTGCCTGAGTTATTCATCTGTAACAAATGCAACCAGCCACGTTACAAGGCGTCACAAAGCATACCCCAAAAGCTTATGTGCTGCAGGCAAACTTCTTTTTTCATCCTGTCCTTTTGATGACCTTTTCCAGTAAGGTATTATGATCTTGATGTACAACCACTCTCAGGGATCTTTGGAGTTTTAAAGTGGCCCTAAAATCATAGTGTGAGAGGTGGGTCCAAATTCTTGGTTAATAAGGTAGAATTCATTGGAACCCTTTGCCTAAATTCAGGCCACTTGTTCTGACCTCCAGTTTTGTGGCCAACACCTCAACTTTCACCTCCCTCTGGGGAGAAAACAATGCTTAACTCAAGAACACTGGTGGGGATGAAGATACAGATTCATTTTGAGTCTCACTGAACCCAAGTTGGGTGCTTGGTGCTGCCCAGGACATAGAGGACAGACCTGGTCCCCACCACCCAGGATGCGATAAGGGGTGGACAGGGTAGCCAGAACCATCTCCTCTGTAACCCTGACTGTGGGCGTCACCGCCTTGGCCAGCAAACCAGGCTCCTGGAGCGGGTGGAGGAGCCCAGCAGCACCCTTCCTGCTGGAGACATTCGGCTGGGGGAAGGAGTTGGCCGTAATCCGTGTTTAATTTCTCTGGGGCCTCCCTTATAAATTCCATAACTCCTCCAGTCAAAACATGACTAATTCCTGGGACCGCAGCCCCACCAGGGAGTAGAAAGCCCTGCGCTGTGTTGCTGCCTTTTATCACCACTAATAAAGGCTTGGCAGTCAGAATTTAGCGGCTGTGGGTGGTTTTCTTTTGCATGTGAGTTTCTCCCCTCCCCCCCCACAAGATCGCTCTAGAATAAATGCTCGCTTGCTGGGCTGGTTTTCTACCAGCTTTGTCATATTCCCAGCCTGAAAAGCTGTGGGCCTGGGGGAAGTTTGCGGAGAAGGAGCCACAGTGCTCAGGGTTAGCTGGGTCTTTGCTGATTCTGAGAAGGGCAGGAAGCTGTGTGGTTCATAGGGAAGAATGGGTCTGTTGAAAGCGAATAGGACAGAATTGCAGGTGTGATGTTTCGCCTGCTGGCACACTCCCTCACCCAGCCAGCTTAACAGCCCTGTGCGAGTGGGCTGTGCAGGCAGTGCCGCTCCATGCCGCCTGGCTGTGCTGCCCTGGGCAGGTGGCTGCACCTTCTTGAGCGTCAAGCTCCTTACCTGTAAGATGCTGCAGACAAGCCGTCAACCCTGTCTGTCCTGTAAGGCTCGTGTGAGTATGCGTTTAGTGAGGTGCCTGGCCCATCGGAAGAAAGCCAGCTAAGCAAGGTTGGGGGAGAAAAGTCCCCTAGGGTCATGCCATTTTATCTAGCACCTTAGTTAGTATATACTCATTAAAAATGTTCCCCGAGGGCCTTACTAAGGTATTAGTCTGTTGTCTTTGCAATAAGCAACCAACTTGGCTTTCATCTCTAAATATAGAGCCTGTTTCCAGCCTGCTCGGCCCCCTACCTGGAGTTACGGTGGCCTCACTGTAGGTAGAAAGTGGTTGGTGGGTGGAGCTGTGCTGGGGGGAGTCGGGGGGACGTGGGTGGAGGGTGTGTGTGTTGAGAGCTGGCCTGTCCCAGAGGAGAAGGCTGAGACAGTGGTTCTTCAGTCGCTCAGTCGTGTCCGACTCTGCGACCCCGTGGACCGCAGCACGCCAGGCCTCCCTGTCCATTACCAACTCCCGGAGTTTACTCAAACTCATGTCCATTGAGTCGATGATGCCATCCAACCATCTCATCCTCTGTCGTCCCCTTCTCCTCTCATTTTCAATCTCTCCCAGCAGCAGGGTCTTTTCAAATGAGTCAGCTCTTCACATCAGATGGCCAAAGTATTGGAGCTTCAGCTTCAGCATCAGTCCTTCCAATGAATATTCAGGACTGATTTCCCTTAGGATGGACTGGTTGGGTCTCCTTGCAGTCCAGGGGACTCTCAAGAGCCTTCTCCAGGGGCCAGGGTCTAATGATGACGTGATGATGAGAGGTGGGCCTGGGTGGCGAGCTCTGGGAGGGGCCTTCCAGGGACTGAGAGCCAATCGGCAAGGAATTGTAGGGCCCGGAGAGCAGTTAGAGAGACCCGAGTGCTAGCTCTGCTGCTGACATTTTCTAGCAGTATTGAAACCGCAGCCCAGCTTGGAGGGAACTCGAACCTCGCCGAAACTCAGACTGGGGCTTGAGCCCCCAGCCCCTGACTTAGGCAGGGACTCGAGTCCACTGTCTTTTGATTGCAACTGCTTACCTGGTGCCAGGGCTTGCTGAAGCTCAGGTTCTTTTGTCTCACTGCAGGAAGAATTCAGCATGAGGTGAAGAGGTGGAGAGTGAGTTTACCAGCATAGGAACTTTGTGAGAGATTAAAGTGGCCAGGCAAGGGAGTGCAGCCCCGAGAACAGCGAGGGCTGCATTTTCATAAAGAAAAAGTGAGGCGGGGAGAAGACCGCCTTCTTCCTCAGCCTGAGGCGACGTCAGGTCTTATATTAGTTCCTCCTTTGACCCTACGTGGTCAAACTGGAACTGTCATGGTGCTATTTAAGTCATGTTTATTAGCAAAAGGGCAGTAACATTTAATAAAATATGGTAATTAATCTCAGGTTTCAGTATCAAGTCCCCTTTTATCTAGTTTTTTCCCCTTTCCTCTGTATTTCTGTCTTGACTACATACAGAAAGGCTACTTTTCAAGGACCGTTAACTCCCTGACTTTGTAACAAGATCCAGGCCCCACATCTACTGTCTTCTGCTTTAACTCATCAGGCTTTGTGGCTTGAGTGTGCCTGGCCCTTGGATGTAACTGGCCTTCCTGCCAGGCGACTGGATTCTTTTCTTCAGTAGTTACCCAAACTCCCTTAAATTCCCACTGTCTTTAATCCCCTAGTGGGACTCCTAAACTATTTAATTACCCCATTCTATCCCTCTCAGTGTGACCTTAGGCTGATTCTCAGTATCTCTGAGTCTCACCCTCCTTATCTGTGAAACGGGGGTTGTAATATTACCTACCTTATGGCAGATAGAGTTGTGTGAGCCACTGCAAACAAGGTGCTTAGCACAGTGCCTGGCACACAGTAAACATTCAATGAATGCTAATTGCTCTTACTATTGTGATTGTCATGGTGGTAATTATTACATTTCTCTGCAGCTGGGCCAATGGGGGGAGTCACTGGCATGAATAGCCACTTTTGTGGTTCTGGGGTTATTGGCCATGCCAGGGGCAGTGAGTTCACTTTCCAGGTGTGGTTGGACCCCCTACAAAGGCTCACTCCCCCAAGCTTTGCCCAGCACATCTTAGACCAGCCTCAGCAGAGCTGGTCTTGCACCTGCCCTGAGGTGGTTAATAGTTTTAATGTGAAAAGCCTCTTTTCTTCTAGCTCCTGGGGGATTAGGGTGAAGAAGGAGAATGTCAATGTCAGCCACGGACGCCTCTAAGCAAAACTGTTGACCTGGTGGCCAAGACCTTGAAATCCAGATTCACCTTGGATGAGCCAGAGTAGCAATAAATAATCCTCCTGTTGTCTTTCCTTTCAAAACACATCCAGAAACAGTCACGTCTCACCCGCTCTGTAGCTACCGCGGCAGGCCTTCCTCTCTCCCCTTGGTTCCCGCACGGGACTCCGGCCTGCCTGAGCGTTTCCAGCTTTGTCCCCAAGCAGGTAGTTCTCTACGCACGCGGTGGCCAAGGCCTGTTAAACGCGATGTCACATCGCGCTCCATTTGGAAAGACCTCCCTGCTGAAAACTGGCCATCGGCTCGTGCCTCACTCAGAGTAAAAGCCTCAGTCCCCGCTGTGTCCGTGTGCCCTGCTGGAGGACGCGCGGACCCCTCGCCTCTCTCGCCCGGGTCCCCCTGGTGTGGCGCCCCCGTGGCCCTCGACTTTGCTGGCTGTGCTCTGGCCCAGGCCTTTGCACCCCGCTGTTCCCTCTGCCTGGAGCGTCTTCCCCAGACAGCTGCTAGCTCGTTCCCTTGCTTCTTCAGCTACCCAAGTGCCGCCGTGCTGGGGAGGCTTCCCTGATCCCGCACCCCTTTCTTTCCCCCCGCTGCTTTGTTTTTGACATTTCCCACTAGAATGTAGGCTGCGTGAATGCAGGACTTCGTATCCTGCTCACTGCTGAAGCCCCGGTGCCTGAAAGAGTGCCAGCGCGCCCTCAGTGAAGGTTTGTTGAATGAACGAATGATCACATCACCTTCCTTGAGAGAAGTAGTGCAGTCTACAGAGAATGGGCAGTTCAGTAAGTTCAGTTCAGTCTCTCAGTCGTGTCCGACTTTGTGACCCCATGGACCGCAGCACGCCAGGCCTCCCTGTCCATCACCAACTTCCGGAACTTGCTCAAACTCATGTCCATCGAGTCAGTGATGCCATCCAATCATCTCATCCACTCTTCTCCAGTAGCATATTGGGCGCCTACCGACCTGGGGAGTTCCTCTGTCAGTGTCCTATCTTTTTGCCTTTTCCTACTGTTCATGGGGTTCTCAAGGCAAGAATACTGAAGTGGTTTGCCATGCCCTTCTCCAGTGGACCACGTTTTGTCAGAACTCTCCACCGTGACTCATCCATCTTGGGTGGCCCCACACGGCGTGGCTCATGGTTTCATAGACAAGGCCGGGGTCCATGTGATCAGTTTGGTTAATTTTTCTGTAGAGGATGGGCAGCCAGTGCCGCCTTCTCCCCCAAACCAAGCAAAAGTGTGTGACTCCAAATACCAGCAGGATGTATTTGGATGAGCTGATCACAGCGTTTTCTGGCGTTGAGTTAAACACTGGCATGATCTTGTGGGCACATTTATTGAATTGACTTTTGAAGAGGTTTGAAAGCCTCTTAGCAGCAGGATTATGTATTTAGGTAGCTGCCTGATAGACCTTTCTGTGGGGAGATAGGGGTCTGATTATAGAGATAAAGAAGAAATCCGAAGAAGTGACAGGATGCCCTGAAGACCCCCTGCTTACTAGCAGCAGTGCGCATGCATGCTAAGCTGCTTCAGTCGTGTCTGACTCTTGGCAACTATGGACTGTAGCCAGCCAAAACAAGGTCTAAATTAGGTCACCTCATTTAGCCACCCTCATGTCCATTTGGGCTTTCCAGATGGCGCTAGTGGTAAAGAACACGCCTGCCAATGCAGGAGGCATAAGAGACGCGGGTTCAACCCCTGAGTAGGGATGATCCCTGGAGGAGGGCGTGGAAACCCACTGAAGTATTCTTACCTGGAGAATCCCATGGACAGAAGAGGCTGGTGGGCTGCAGTCCACGGGGTTGCAAAGAGTCAGACATGACTGAAGTGACTTAGCATGCACACATATCCATTTACTGAGCACCTACTAAGTCTTAATCTCTGAAGATTCGCAGATGGATGGCTCCTGTTCATGAAGGGCTCACTGTCTAGACCCTCAGTCTTACCACCTAAGCCTCTCATCCCAAATCACATCATTTAAAGCTCTGTCAACCTTCCTCCCAAATGCTGGAATATTTCAAGCACACGCTCCATCTAAATATTTCCACCACCTTCCCCCCGTCACTGCCCTGATGACTCCTGCTGGTTTTCCTTTTCCCTTCCAATTCAGTTTGGCTCAAACACCATCTCGAACTTCCCTGGTGGTCCAGCAGTTAAAGATTCTCCTTCCAACGTAGGGTTCGCGCTCTGGTCAGGGAACCAAGATCCCACATTTGGGGCCACTAAGCCCTCCTGCCCACGCACTCAGGAACCTGGGCGCCACAACTAGAGAGAAGCCCACGGGCCACAAAGAAGGAGCCTGCACGCCTCAGCAAAGACTCTGCATGCTACAGTTAAGACCCAGCACGGCCAGAAATAAAGAAAAACACCGTTCCCGGCCCAGCTCAGTCTGCGCCCTGGCCCTTGCAGGCAATGAGTTGGGGGCGATGCCTCTCTTTCTTGGGTGTGCGTGGGAGGCTCAGTGTTGATTCTCTTAACCTGACCGTGGCTACTGAAACCCAGGAAATGCCTCTCACAGTCCAGGGGCAACAGAACAGCTCCCTGGGGAGACCTGAGGCTGTGTTGTTAAGTGGGAAACCCAGCTTCCAAGCCTGGGCTCACTGTGAGCCTCAGGGTTCTCATTCATAAATGAGGATGAGAAAACGCTTCGTCATTATTGGGGAGGTACGAAGAGTCACAGCGTGTGAGGGGTCCATCACGGCACCTGGCCTGTTGAAAATGGGCAGTGCAAAGCTTGTGAGGTGGTGGTTAAAGGCGTGCTTCCTGGAGCCCGAAGGCCTGGGTTCAAATCCTGCCTTTGCGGCTCTCCAGTGCTGTGACCTTGGAGAAGTCCCTCGGCCTTTCTCTGCCTCATTTGCAGGCTGGAGTGGACATCTGCCCGAGGGGTGGTGGGAGTTCCTGAGAGCCTGCGGTGTCTGTAATAAACCCATAAATGGCTTAGGGAAAAGACTGGAATCTTGTAGGAAAAAAGAAATAGGAGCAGCTTCCTGATTTACAAATGGGGAAACTGAGGCCCAGGGAGGCAGAACAGAGACTCTGCCCTCTCTCAGACCCGTGTCACTGTGTCTGCTGTCCCCAGGGGCTGGCTGCACCCCGAGGACCCTGGAACACCTCTGAGGGGCTCGTCCCTGGGGCGGGGCTGGAGCTGACTGCCAGGAGTCAGCTTCGTGTTCCACGGCTTCGTTCCCCCTAAATGAGAAAAAACGCCTTAGATACGCTTTGTGTCACAACCACCCCTCGTCTGCAAACCCTGTAATTCTCCAAGAGAAAGGAGGGGGGAAAAAATGCCGACGTAGTCTGCCGACTCCTGGGCCAAGATTTAGTGATGGGAACTGTAGTGAGGTCTCGCATTACTGAGCCTTCATTACTTTTACAAAATATGTTCCGGTGGGTTCACCCGCAGCTATAAAGCGCTGTCATAAATAATTAAACTCTGCTTGTCAAGGGGGCCGAGAAGGGGCTGGAGGAACCACGACTCTGCAGGGAGCAGGGGGCCGAGAGAGGGGAGGTCTGGGACCCGTGGGGGCTGTCTGCTCCCTGTGACCTTGAACAGCAGTTTCCTCCATCCGGGCCTTGGGGAAGCCAAGCTGAGGCGGAGGTCGGAGCAGGTGGTCTCCAAAGCCCCTGCCGGCTCTGACAGTCAGTGATACTCTGTTCCACGGAGCAGGCATTTTGGGGAGGGCGGTTCTGTGCATCCTTCCATTAATCCAAGCTCCAGGCGTACTGTCAGACCCTTGGAGAGCAAGTCTCAGCTCACAGGTCAGTGGAGAGAGCCAATCAGGAAACTGATTACAACGCTAGGATAAGCCCAGGTCCGAGGTCAGCTCTGGCCCGGCTGCCCCACCTGCCCAGCCTGCTCCTCCCTGTCCTCCGGCTCCCGTGGCACGCGGGAGGTGAAGGGAGGCATGGTTGGACCAAAGGTTGGAGTGACTGCTCTGGACTCAGCTTCCCAGGTGGACCAAGGCACTCAGAAAGGTCAAGCTGAACAGGCCCCTGGAGATCTGGGCCAACCTCCCACTGTCAGTAAGGGGACGCTAAGCCCCAGATTGGGGAACATCACATGTCAGTCCCTCATGAGGCAGTTTCAGGATAGGGGCTGATGGATTTCAGTCCATCAAGCAGCTTGTCAGCTGAAGTGTCTGAAGACCTCCCAACTCAGATCCTTTCTCCGTGGCCCCAGCCCTTGTAGCTGTTCCCGTCACCTCTCCCCGGAAGGCGGCGGGGCTCCTGGTGGCCTCTGTCCCCACCTGGCCTCTGCGTGGCAGCTACCCTCCATCAACAAGCAAGGCCACAAACCCCCTTCTAGCGGCTGCCTGCCGCCCTTCCAGGCTTCTCTCCACTCAGCTGCCAGAGTGAAGGTTTAAAAATACAAATTAGACAATGACACTCCCTGCTTAGAACCCTCCAGGGGTTCCCCTGCGGTTAGAATAAAATCCCTTCAGTAGGAGTCTTTCTTGGTTCTTCTCTATAAAGAACCAGATAGTAAATATTTTTGGCTTTGTGGACCGTATGGTCTCTGTTGCAACCATGCCAATGCCAAAAAGAAAAAGAAAAAAAAAAAGCGCAGAAGCAGCCACAGGTCACAAGTGAATAGATAGGCACGGCTGTGTTCCAATAAAACTTTATTCACAAGAAAGGCAGTGGACTGGATTTGGCCCCGGGGCTGGTGTTTGCTGACCATGACCTACAAGGTCTTACACGATCGCTTCCCCAGCTTCCTCTCCTGCCTCATCACTCACCATCCTCCTCCCATCTCTGCCCAAGCCACTTCATCCACCCTGATAGCTCTCAAAAACTGCAGGCTTACCCCCATCCCAGGGTCTTTGCATTTGCTCTTCCCTCTGCCTGGAATAATTCCCCACAGATCTTTGTAAGATGGACTCTGTGTCAAAATGCAGATCTCAGGGCAAAAGTCACCTCCTCAGAAAGCGTTTTGTGGCCTGTCTGGCTAACAAGCATTCCTCCCTGCTAACTCTTGCTCTATCTACCCTGTTATATTTTCTTCAGAGTGGTCTCTCAGAGCTCTCTGAGATGCTGCCTCCCAGGCTGCAGTCCTCATTTTGCCCCAAATAAAACTTACCTTTCAACTCTCAAGTTATGCATCTTCAGAGCACAGAATTTGCTTAATCACTTATTTGTTAATCCACCCATCCATCATCCAACCACAAGTCCATTCATCTACCTGTCCGTCCATCATCCGTCTATCCATTCATCCATTTACCCAAACATCCATCCATACATCTACTTGTCCATCCATCCACGCATCCTTATATCCATCCATCCATGCGTTGTCTAACCCTCGCTTCCAGAGTGTCAGCTTCACCAGGGCATCATTTTGCCTGTTTTGACCACTAACCTGGCCCCACTATCAAGACTCATGGGAGACAGTGGACATGGGACATGCGCACTACTGTGTGCCAATTGCCCAGCTGAACTGCTCATCCAAGGTCACAGAGCTGCTGTGTGACCAGATCAGGACTGGCCTGCCCTGGCGTAGAGGAAGACTCAGGGAACCTCTCCAGGTTTCCCCAGCCCCCACCCCAATGCAGCAGCTCTCCCCCTGCTGGAAAGCTCTTTGCCAGCTTCTGGGCCACCCCATCCTTCTCCAAGGTAAAATGAATCTAAAGAATGAAGAAGTCACCACCTTTGGGAGCCTCCACATGAGCACAGTTCTGGTTGAGTCAAGGAAGCTGTGCTCCAAAGGCTGAAATGATGTTGAAGCCCTTGAAAATGAAGTGTCTCCCATATGAGTGTTTAATTATCCTTTTATAGGACAGCAACTGGGCATTAGGATTTTTTATAATTATTAATAGGGTATTAAACAATGAATTATCATGAACAATTAAAATTAATTGCATTTCTTGGAGTTAATTAAATTATTTCTTTAATAGAACAAGTGCCTGAGCAGACATAAAAATGAAGAACCAGTCCTATGAAAGTCTGCAGGGGCGCGTGTGATGAGGGAGGGCGCTTTCCCTCTCCCACCAGGGGAGGGGATCAGCGAACAGGCGGGGGCCTTGGGAATCCCACAGTCTCCCGGGAGGAGGATGAACTGGACCCAGTGGACCCAGGCTGCCTGCTCAGCATCCTGTCTTGAGTCCTCACCCATCAGGCCCAGCTCAGAGCCTAACTCCTCCCTCCCTTTGTTTCCTTTCTTTGTTCCTCTTTCTTAAGCCCTTTCTTCTCTGTTATGATCCAGGAATGTCCTAGGCCCTAGAAACACAGAGACGAATCAGTCAAAATTCCATCCCTCCTGGAGTTTATGTTCAAGCAGAGAGAGCCAGCACTGTATTAATAATGGCTAAGAGTCAGACAGCTGCGGTTCAAGTTTGGACTCTACCTCTTACCAGCTGGGTGACCTTGCACAAGTTACTTTCTCTGAGCCTCAGTTCCACCATCTGTAAATTAATACCCATATCGTGGGGCTGTTAGGGGACCAAGTGAGTTACTACATGTGAAGCATTTAGTACCAGTGCTTAGAACACAGTGAAGTGAAAGTGAAAGTCTTAGTTGCTCAGTCTTAGTTACTCAGTCTATCTGACTCTTTGTGATCCCATGGACTGCAGCCCGCCAGGCTCCTCTGTTCTTGGAATTCTCCAGGCAAGAATACTGGAGTGGGTAGCCATTCCCTTCTCCAGGGGATCTTCCAACCCAGGGATCGAACCCAGGTCTCCCACATTGCAGGCAGATTCTTTAAGAATAATCTTTTAAGAGAATTAAGAGAAGTTTTCTAGAAAGAAAGTCCTTATCTGAATCTTGAAACATGAGTAGACCTTGGCCAGGCTGAGATGTGAAGGAAAAGATTTCCAGGCAGAGGGAACAGCATGTGTGAAAACGCAGAGGCTTTGCAAGGGCAATGCCAGGAAGTGCAGTAGTTCCCGTTCCAGCAGCATTGCCTGAAAGTTGCGGGGTGGGGAAGGATGTGGCCTGGTGCGGGGAGGGTTGGGAGCCAACCTACAAAACGTCTCCTGCCCTGTGTAGCTGCCTCCCACACTGTGCTGGGGTCGGTGTGTATTCCTGAAGGAAGAGAGCTGGAATGGCGATAGGTCACTCCTGAGGCTAGATCCTGAAAGGCACGGTGGCTTCTCTTTTGCTCTGGGGTCACTTGCTTGGTGGGAAGCCTGCTGCCATCTCAGGCAGCCCTTTGAGGAGGACACTGTGGTGAGCAGCGGAGGCCTCCGGCCAAGAGCCATGTGAGTGAGCCATCTGAGAAGTGGATCCTTCAGCCCCATGCAAGCCTGCCAGTGGCCACCGCCCCAGTCGACACAGTGACTGCAGCTTCAAGAAAGACCTAGAGTTAGAAACACCCAGCTGAGTTGATCTTGATGTCTGAACCCCCAGAACCTGGATGAGATCATCGATGTTTCTCATTGCTTTAAGCCACTGCCTTCTGGGATAATTTGTTACACAGCAGTTGATAGCTAATACAAGTGCTTAGTGGAATCCTGGTTGTGAAGGGTCTAGTGGGAAGCGCTTTCCGTGGGAGATGAAGGCAGATTTGCAAATTAGGACGATCACTCCAGCTGCATCAGAGAGGATGGAGTGAGGAAAGATAACAGTTGCTAGTTATCGCTCATTTATTATGTGTCAGGCACAGTTACGAATGCTTCATATAAACTCAATCCTCTGAACAACCCTATAATGTGGGTACTATTACTATGCTAATTTAATTTTTAATTGAAGTACAGTTGACTTAAAATGTTGTGTTAGCTTCTGATGTGCAGCAAAGTGATTTAAAAGAACCAAAGTGAAGAACTAAAGAGGCTCTTCATGAAAGTGAAAGAGGAGAGTGAAAAAGTTGGCTTAAAGCTCAACATTCAGAAAACTAAGATCATGGTATCCAGTCTCATCACTTCATTGCAAATAGATGGGGAAACAGTGGAAACAGTGGCTGACTTTATTTTTTGGGGCTCCAAAATCACTGCAGATGGTGACTGCAACCATGAAATTAAAAGACACTTGCTCCTTGGAAGGAAAGTTATGACCAACCTATACAGCATATTAAAAAGCAGAGACATTACTTTGCCAGCAAAGGTCCATCTAGTCAAGGCTATGGTTTTTCCAGTAGTCATGTATGGATGTGAGAGTTGTTCTATAAAGAAAGTTGAACACTAAAGAATTGATGCTTTTGAACTGTGGTGTTGGAGAAGACTCTCGAGAGTCCCTTGGACTGCAAGGAGATCCAACCAGTCCATCCTAAAGGAAATCAGTTCTGAATATTCATTGGAAGGACTGTTGCTGAAGCTGGAACTCCAATACTTTGGCCACCTGATACAAAGAACTGATTCATTTGAAAAGACCCTGATGCTGGGAAAGATTGAAGGCAGGAGGAGAAGGGGACGACAGAGGATGAGATGGTTGGATGGCATCACTGACTCAATGGACATGAGTCTGAGCCAGTTCTAGGAGTTGGTGAAGGACAGGGAGGCCTGGTGTGCTGCAGTCCATGGGGTCGCAAAGAGTTGGACAGACAGCACAGAAAGTGATTTAGTTATACATATATGTATTCTTTTTCATATTCTTTTCCATTATGGTTTATTATGGGATATTGAATACAGCTATACAGTAGGACCTTGTTGTTTATCCATTCTATAGATAACGGTTTGCATCTCCTACTCCCAAACTCCCTCCTTAAAGCCCCAACCCCCACCCTCACCCTCCCACACCTGGCAACCACAAGTTTGCTCTCTATGTCTGTGAGTTTGCTTCTAGTTTTGTAGATAAGCTCATTGTGTCATATTTTAGATTTCACATGTAAATGATATCATATGGTATTTGTCTGTCTTTTTCTGACTTACTTTGCTTAGTATGATAATCTCTAGGTCCATCCATTTACCTGCAAGTGATATTTCATCCTTTTCGTGGCTAAGTCATATTCCATTGTATATATCTACACCACAGCATCTCTATCCATTCATCTGTTGATGGACATTTAGGTTGTTTCCATGTCCTGGCTATTATAAACTGTGCTGTTATGAACATCAGTTCAGTTCAGTTGCTCAGTCATGTCTGACTCTTTGCTACCCCATGGACCTCAGCATGCCAGGCCTCCCTGTCCACCACCAACTCCCAGAGTTTACCCAAACTCATGTCCATTGAGTCGGTGATGCCATCCAACCATCCCATCCTCTGTCGTCCCCTTCTCCTCCTGCCTTCAATCTTTCTCAGCATCAGGGTCTTCTCAAATGAGTCAGTTCTTTGTATCAGGTGGCCAAAGTATTGGAGTTTCAGCTTCAGCATCAGTCCTTCCAATGAATATTCAGGACAAATTTCTTTTAGGATGGACTGGTTGGATCTCCTTGCAGTCCAAGGGACTCTCAAGAGTCTTCTCCAACACCACAGTTCAAAAGCATCAATTCTTTGGCCCTCAGCTTTCTTTATAGTCCAACTCTCACATCCATACATGACTACTGGAAAAACCATAGCCTTGACTAGACGGACCTTTGTTGGCAAAGTAATGTCTCTGCTTTTTAATATGCTGGCTAGGTTGGTCATAACTTTCCTTCCAAGGAGCAAGCGTTTTTTAATTTCATGGTTGCAGTCACCATCTGCAGTGATTTTGGAGCTGTTATGAATATAGGGGTACATGTATCCTTATAAATTATAGTTTTGTCCAGATAAGAGCGGGATTGTTGAATCATATGTGTATGTTTGTGTGTGCTTAGTTGCTCAGTTGTGTCCGGCTCTCTGTGACCCCCTGGACTGTAACCCGCCAGGCTCCTCGGTCCATGGGGATTCTCCAGGCAAGAGTACTGGAGTGGGTTGCCATGCCCTCCTCCAGGGGATCTTCCCAACCCAGGGATTGAACCCACGTCTCCCACATTGCAGGTGGGTTCTTTACCGAGTGAGCCCCCAGGGAAGCGCGGATCATATGACCGCTCTGTTTTCAGTTTTCTGAGGGACCTCCATGTGACCCCCCATGGTGGCCGCACCAATCCGCACTCCCACCAGCAGTGTAGGGGCGCTCCCTGTCCTCCACAGCCCTCCAGCCTTTGTTATTTGTATGCTGTTTAATCCTGGCCATTCTGACCGTTGTGTGAAGTGGAACCACTGTAGTATTTTGCGTTTCTCTAATAATTGTATGCAAATTTTAAAGACAAGTAAATTGAGAAAGGTTGGAAAACTTGCTCTGTATCCCACAACTAATAGCTTATGGTGAAGCTAGGTTTTGTACCCAGGCAATTTCTTAACTCTATGTTATGCATCCTTCCTGGAGGCTGGGAAGATTGCCAGTGCCAGACATGTAAGCACAGGAACAGGTATGTACTGGGTGTGGGAGAGGCAGAGAGTTGGAGTTGAGAGCTGTGTGAGAACTGGAGCTGGCAGGACTTGGTGCCCGACTGGACGGAGAGTGACGGGGAAGGGGACGCGTCCCCCCAGGGGACGCTCACCTGGGGTCCGGGGTTGAAGTGTCCCACCCTGAGATGGCGAAGCCAGAGGAGGGGCGGGTTTGAGGGCAAAGTGAGGACGTCTTCGGGGATGTGATGAGTTTGCGATCCGGAAGGGCATGCAGGTAGCTCAAGGGAGATGTCGGTCTGAGATCAGGTATTCCCTGCATCCCACAGCTCCCCCTTCTTAGTTCTTATCAGACCTAAGAGTGACCCACATGCCTTTCTCCCTGACATTCCCCCGGAGCCCAAGCTGGGTCATCTTGGGTCCCCCATCCCGAGCATGCAGCTGGGCCCCCGGGGCTGCTGGGGATGCTTGTGGATGGCGTGGCTGAGCCCGGGCGCTCAGCTCTTGCGCTACCAGCCGCTCCCGGGTAGCTGCGGTGGGGAGCGCGGCTGGCACCTGGGAGCCTGGAGCCACGCGGCGGATCCTGACGGCAGCTCAGAAGTGTGGCCTGGCCCATGTCTCTACCCCATCAGCTGGTCTCTCCCCAACTCAGCTCATCCAAATCAGGCTTCTTGGAGCCTGTGGGGTTACGTCACCATCCCTTCTGTCACATTCGGTGGGCTGCCAGGGCCGGGGTCCCCTGCTCACAGCACCAGTGCCTGGTTCCTGGTTGATGCTGAGAGACTGTATCTCCTGGGCCCGGGGAGGGGCTGGGAAGACCCCCTTCAAACCCATCACGGGCCTCTCCTTCCACCAGCCCTCCCCTGCAGGGTCGGAGTGCCGGCCTTGGCGTTTATCTCCTTTGCATCCCTGGAGTTGCTTCTGCTGCTCCGGGCCCCACGCTGGCTCTGATAGCACTTGGTTCCGTGTAGGAATTTCCTGGGACAGATGGCCAGGTCCACGTGGGCAGTTTCCCCTCACATAATCACATGGGCTGGCCAAGACCCAGACGTCCCCACCTGTCTGAAGGATTCCATCAAGTGACTGAGTATCAGGTTTTTGAGGGGCTTAACTGAGCAACCCTGACCTGGAGAACCTTCTAGAAAACCATGAGGAGATCAGAGGGACTGTTTAGAGCAGGGGTGCTCAGCACGGGGGACTTGGTTCCCCAGGGGTCATCTGGCAACGTGTGGTTATCACTGAAGGCTGGGCGATGCTACAGGCCTTGGGGGAGAGGCCAGAGGGGCTGATGACCACCTCCTACGATGCACAGGAAAGCCCCATGATGCATAATGATCAGCCCCAAGTTCAATGGCGCTGAGGCAGAGACATCCAGCCCTGGGCACCCACAGCATCCGGGGAGGGACGAGCTGCTGTACGGACCCGGCACGTCCTCCCCAGGTTCTGAGCGGATGCGTGCTCGCCAAGTCCTGCTCCTGGGACAGTCCCCGGGGCCGCCATCTGCTGAGATCTGCGGTGACAACGCAGACGTGGGGAAAGAGGGGCTCCCCACGGGCAAGGGTGGGCGGCATGCAGCCACCCTCCCCTGCACACGCCATCCCCCTGGGCAGGGGCGGGGGCGGGGGGAGAAGCTTTCAGACTGTTTCCGGAAGCCCCCGTTGGACACGGGGGAGGTTGGGAGGGTGGGGTCTGCGGCTCCTCCTCACCCAGCAACTCTTTCTGTTGTTTTCAAATCCCGGGGCTGCCTGCAGATGAAGGTGGATTTCTAAGCCTCCTAGCGTGGTGTGCCAAACACTGTAACTTTATTTTTCTCTCCCTGAACGGAATTTCTGTCCCAAGCTCCCTTTCTGCCTGAGGGCAGAAAATGTAATCTCAGACAATTCCAGGTAAATTCAGTCCTTTCGTTCGCGCTTAGTTCGACTCAGGGCTGCGGTCCCTCTCTGCTCCTCAGGGTGCTAGGTTCCGGGGGCATGGCGACTGTGGCAGGCGGCATCCCGTGCCTGCCGTCAGCATCGGTCCACGCGGGGCCTGCCCGTGGGGGTGGTGTCCAGTGGGCGCTCGGCGGGCTGGCTCCTCTTCAGGGGCACCCACGCGCTCTCAGGTCTTGCCCCCTCTCTGCCCCCCTCCTCTTCCTCCCTTCCCCGCCCCACCCCTCCTCCTTCGCCTCCCTGCTGAAAGTGAAAGTGTTACTGGCTCAGTCTTGTCCACTGGCCCTAGCCCACCAGGCTCTTCTGTCCGGGATTCTCCAGGCAGTACTGCGGCGGGTTGCCATTTCCTTCTCCAGGGCATCTTCCCGACACAGGGATCAAACCTGGGTCTCCTTCATTGCGGGCAGATTCTTTACTGTCTGAGCCACCAGGGAAGGCCCCTCCCTGGTGGAATCCAACAAATCTCTATGCTCCTCCAGGCAGAAGCCCAGAAGTTAACCCCAATTCCCCAAGGGCAGCAGCCTGCATGAGCTGTGTTTGCAAAGCACTTTTGGAATCTCTGGCTGGTTTCAGACATCTCAGGTGAGCTTTGCGGGGCAGAGCCAGAAGCTGCAGTGTACCAAGCGATGTTTACCTAAGAGCCCTGTCCTCCCCTCACTCAGGTACTATCTAGAGGCCCCACTGCAGAGCCTGCCCGTCCCTGAAGTCACTCCGGGCCTCGCGGGGAGGCTAGGTGTGGTGGGGGAGGGAGTGCACGCCTAGGGGCCCAGTGGGAGATAGCTGCCTTTTCCCAGGGGGATGCCCGCTGGAGTTCAGAGAAGGATGGGCATTTGTCTGGGTCATTCTGCTGCAAAATGATGGAGGCTGGCTTAGCCTTTCCAACAGCTGGGGAAGGGTGGCAGGGGGGTGAAGGCAGAATCTACCCCACTTCAGTCACAGAGAGTGCCCCATGGGAGCTGGACCACTGGGTGCAGAGGTGTGACCTTCCCTTTCTCCCCTCTGACTTCCCACAGAGGGGAAATGGCCCTACTCTGTGCCGTGATCTCTTTGATCCACCCAGTGAATCTACAAGATGGACATTGTTAGCTTATAAAATTATTTCCATTTTGCAGATGAAGAAACTGAGGCTTGCCCGAGTGGTATGCCCAAGTCCCACTGTGAGTCAATGACAGAGATGGGAGTTTTAAAAATTGCCGTTGCTTTGTTTTTTAAACATACCCTCATTAAGACAGTTTAAACAAATGCTAATGTGTGTGGAATATGATTAGACTGCCTCATCTTGCTTTCTCTTTCTGTCCTTCACGTTGGCTTCCCATCTGAGGCTTCAGTGCTACTTGCAGACCTATAAATACACACAAATGTGCACACTTACAGAGAGACACTGGGGGAAATGCGGGATGCAGCTGTGCTCCTCCATAACTTTTCTTTAATGTGTTTTTTCCTTAATGGTATCCTTTTGCTTGAAAATGGATTCTGAACACCTCAGGTCAACACGATGGGTATAGGCTACGACTCGTATAGTTTTTGAGTGGCTGGCAGCATGATCCGCAGTGTCCAGTCTGTCCTTTGAATGCCCCTCCCCTCTGTTCAAAGGTTTCTGCTCTTACAACCCTATGATAGCTACCCTGCAAGGGACGCCCATCGTTAATGGTGCTTTAATGTCTGAGGATCGATTCTAGAAGCGGGGCTGCAGGTCAAGGGTTATAAACATTTTATGTTTTCATAGATATCAGAGGCAGGATTTGAATTCGAAAATATCTGACTCCAGTGCATGAGAAAGACCCAGGATACAAGATGCTGACACGACCCCTGGGTGCCATCCTGCCATCAAGCCTCCTACCTCACCTGCACAGAGCATCCTGCCTGGGGTGCAGGGAGGCTGGCCTCTCAGCCTGGCAGGAGCCTCTGGTCACCTGACCATGGCTTGATCCATCCTCCGAGGCAGCCCATGAGGGGAAGGGTGAACTGGGTGTCATTTCCATTCTGCAGATGGGACCCCTAGACTGTCGAGTAGTGGGGGCGGGGCCAAGGCAGGAACGGGGCTTTGGGGGCTGAGCAGAGGGGAGACTCACCAAAGACCATGCAGCTGGTCAGTTAAGCCTGGGAATGGAACTCCAAAGTGGGGGTTCCAAAGCAGTGTCAGTGGGGCAGGAGGACTCCTCTCTGTTCCCTCGGGGTGGAGACGGGTGCAGGCGAGCCTCCTGACCCTCTGCCTGTGGCCTGCTCCAGGTGTGGGCTCTGGGCCACCTTTGGAGGGAGGACTTGGCTGAACCACGGGCTGTGCTCCTCCGAACAAGGGGGTGGATTCCCTTCTGCTCCAGCTGTTGGGGAGGCTGGGGATGGCCGTGGATGGCACCTGTTCGTGAGATGATGGATGTGCTGCTTGTCTCGAAGAGAGAAGCCCCAGGAGGGGGCCCCGCGGCCAGATGCCGGGAAGGGGAGGGGGAGCTCCCACCCCCTCCATCATAAAGTGACTGACAGGTGGGGGGCGGCGGGAGGCAGGCCCGAGGAGGGCAGGGCCAGGTGGGGAAGGATAGCCAGAGCTCCAGGCTGGTGAAGGAGGCAGTTTCCCTCTGCAAGGAGCTGATCTGATGGGGAGGTGCAACTTCCCAGTCTCATAGGAGAGGCACAGCTTCCACCCTCGAGGAGCTCCTGGTCTGCTGAGGTAAGTAGTCGTGGCCCTTGGAGACCTCCCAGCATCATGGAAATGATGGAATAATGGTAGAAAACTTGGACACAGCTTTCCGTCACTGAGAAACCTGCTTCAAACACGGGAAGAGGCACCTACTCAGGAGTGACATGATGGGCGACGTGGCCTGGGAGGGAGGACACAGGTTTCGGAGTCTGGTGGAAATCCGTACCCAACCTTCCACGACCTGTGTGACCTTGAGTGCATTACCTTGCCTCTCTGAGCCTAGTTTCTCACCACATACAGGGAGATTATTAAGTGAGTTAATACTCAGGTAGCCCCAAGTACAATGATTGGCTGTGAATGCCCAAATCATGGTAGCTACTCCAATCTTATTTGGGCAGGTTTAAATCATGGAGGGCTTCCTGCAGGAGGAGAACCCTGAGGCTAGACTTTGATGACTTGGGCTTCTTTCTAAGTTCCCCTGGAGGATCTCAGCCTTTTCGGGCCTCACTGCTTCTCCTCACACCTCTCCTGGGCAGATGAGCCAAGCAGTTCAGGAGTGATGATGCCTTCAAAGTAAGAGGACACGTTTAAATGGAAAGGTGTAATGAAGGTAATTAAAGGAGATGGATTTGCCTGAATTGACTTCCCTGGTGGCTCAGACCGTAAAGCGTCTGCCTACAATGCAGGAGACCTGTGTTTGATCCCTGGGTCAGGAAGATCCCTGGAGAAGGCAATGGCAACCCACTCCAGTACTGTTGCCTGGAAAATCCCATGGACGGAGGAGCCTGGTGGGCTACAGTTCATGGGGTCGCAAAGAGTCGGACATGACTGATCAACTTCACTTCACTTCAAAGGAGATGGAAGATGCCCACGGAGGGTCCAGCTTATAATGGAGAAGCCAATGGGTTTGGGAGCCCCCTGGGGCCCCCTGTCGGGAACACTCCGTGCATTGCCACATCGGTTGTCTCTGTTCACCTGACGTGGTCACGGTCAGTGCAGACAAATTGGAAAATGGAGTCAGGACAGGCTTCTAGAAGCCGGAGTGTTAGGAAACAGTCCAGACAGGTGATGAGCAACAAGCAGGAACTGCAGCGGGCAGGAGAGGCTTGAAAGCTCTGAGGGTCTAGGGAGGTGGACTGGGAGGCAAGCAAGCTGCTGGGAGCCCCTTCTTTGTAGATGGTCAGCCAGCTTAAGGGCTGGACACTGCCTGATGCACCTCCCTCAGTGGGTCTCTCTGGCCTTGACCTTCAGGCTACCTGACCCGAAGGACTCATGATTCGGGTCCTTTCTGTCTGTTTAAACTCCAGTTCAGTTCAGTTCAGTTGCTCAGTCGTGTCCAACTCTTTGCAAC
The DNA here is from genome assembly GCF_054371585.1 of Giraffa tippelskirchi. Classification (NCBI taxonomy): domain Eukaryota; kingdom Metazoa; phylum Chordata; class Mammalia; order Artiodactyla; family Giraffidae; genus Giraffa; species Giraffa tippelskirchi. The sequence continues at coordinate 191,107,863 of NC_137277.1, read as the reverse complement.
CCCATGGACTGCAGCACGCCAGGCCTCCTTGTCCATCACCAACTCCCGGAGCTTGCTCAAACTCATGCCCATTGAGTCAGTGATGCCGTCCAACCACCTCATCCTCTGTCGTCCCCTTCTCCCACCTTCAATCTTTCCCAGCATCAGGGTCTTTTCCAATGAGTCTATTCTTCACATCAGGTGGCCAAAATATTGGACTTTCAACATCAGTCCTTCCAATGAATATTCAGGACTGATTTCCTTTAGGATGGACTGGTTTGATCTCCTTGCAGCCCAAGGGACTCTCAAGAGTCTTCTCCAACACCACAGTTCAAAAGCATCAGTTCTTTGGTGCTCAGCTTTCTTTATAGTCCAACTCTCACATCCATACATGACTACTGGAAAAACCATAGCTTTGAATAGATGGACCTTCGTTGGCAGAGTAATGTCTCTGCTTTTTAATATGCTGTCTAGGTTGATCATAGCTTTTCTTCTAAGAGGCAAGCATCTTTTAATTTCATGGTTGCAGTCACCATCTGCAGTGATTTTGGAGCCCCCCAAAATAAAGTCTGTCACAGTTTCCATTGTTTCCCCATCTATTTGCCATGAAGTGATGGGACCGGATGCCATGATCTTAGTTTTCTGAAGGTTGAGTTTTAAACCAACTTTTTCATTCTCCTCTTTCACTTTCATCAAGAAGCTCTTTAGTTCTTCGCTTTCTGCCATAAGGGTGGTGTCATCTGCATACCTGAGGTTATTGATATTTCTCCCGGCAATCTTGATGCCAGCTTGTGCTTCATCCAGCCCAGCATTTTGCATGATGTACTCTGCATATAAGTTAAATAAGCAGGGTGACAATATACAGCCTTGACGTACTCCTTTCCCAATTTGGAACCAATCCGTTCCATGTCCAGTTCTAACTGTTGCTTCTTGACCTGCATGCAGATTTTTCAGTCAGTCAGTTTAGTTGCTCAGTCATGTCTGACTCTTTGCGACCCCATGGACTGCAGCATGCCAGGCCTCCCTGTCCATCACCAACTCCCAGAACTTACTCAAAATCATGTCCATCGAGTCGGTGATGCCATCCAACCATCTCATCCTCTGTCCCCTTCTCCTCCCGCCTTCACTTCTCAGGAGGCAGGTCAGGTGGTCTGGTGTTCCCATCTCCTGAAGAATTTTCCACAGTTTGTTGTGATCCACACAAAGGCTTTGGCGTAATCAATAAGGCAGAGGTAGATCTTTTTCTGGAACTCTCTTGCTTTTTCGATGATCTGACGGAAACTCCAGGCCCCGCCCTGTGTGGCCTGGGTCCCCAGGTGGAGCTGATGGGCACTGTTGCTGTTGTGACAGGCTGAGCCAGATGCAAGCCAGTGGGAAGGGAGAGGGCCAGGACCCAGCGTCTGGTGTGGCAGGAGATCAGGCCTTAGGTGATCAGGGCTGGGATGTGGGAGGGTCACTGCGTGTCCTGTTCCTTGCGTTTCATTCATTGAGCAATTCCTCTGCCTTGGATGCTGTGCCAATTATGTGCATTATCACATCGGATCCTCTCACCCACCCTGTGAGTGGGTGCGACTGTTATTGCCACTTTGCAGGCAAGAAAACAGATTCAGGGAGGTTAAGTCACTTTCCTCAGTCACACAGCTACCTGGCGATTGGGTCAGGATTCAGGTGTAAGCCTGGAAAGTTCCAAAGGGAGTGTTCCAAGCAGGCTGGTCCTAGAGCGAGAGCTCGTGGGCAGGCGGGGGTCAAGCCCTCCTGGGAGCGTTGCCGCTGGATGGAAGCTGTGGAGCGGTATTGGGAAGCTGGAGTCCTCCTCGGTGGGGCTTTTCTGTACCTTCACCCCTTCCGCAGATTTGGCATTGGTCTCTATGTCGGGGCTCTTCTGGCTTAAAGGTGTGGTTCTTTGGGCCCCAAGGAAGTGCTCTTTCTGGGCAGAGTCGTTCAGGTCTCCTGACTGTGGCCCCATGCCTTGGAGCACTCTGCGTGTTCCCCACCCTGCATCCCAAGAGGAAACCAGGGCGCTCATGACACTTACCCTCCTTCCAGGGGTCCCCGCTCAGGGTCAGTCCTCGCCTTGAACATGCCTCCTGGGTCTCTCTCGTGGCCCTACTTTAGGCTCTTCCCTTTGCCGGCACAGCTCTTGGTTTTGGTTGTGGGTGTCCTCTCCCGCCTCTACCTGCTCCCCGCCCCTCGGAACGCTTATCCTGCCCAGCGTGTTACCTGAATCCATGCCTGAGCCCCCGGCTCGTGGTGCCTCCGGAGGTGTCCGGTCCCTGCCTGGAGGGACCGTCTGCCTGATTCCCTGAGCTCCGTGTTGACCAGAGCAGAGAAGGGAAGGGTTAAGGCAAGTGTGGTGCCTGGGAGGAGGAGAGAGAGAAAAAACACCCCCAAGGCTCTTGCGCTGCAATCCCTGCTCTCCAGGACAGGGCTGCTCTCAGATAAATGGGCCAAATAGCACGAAGGTGTGTAATGACAGCGTCATTTCAAAGCGATTATCTGGGATAACAGTAATTATGTCCAAGAACAGAGAAGGTCAAACGGGCTGGCTGCACCACTCGACTCCAGGGAACCTCTTGCCAAGAAAAGGCTGTGTGTACAGGGGTGCAGGCAGGTGCGGGAAGGCGGGCAGGGGGAGGAGGGCATGGGGGGCCGGGGGCAGAACCCCCTCTCGACCAGGGTCTCATGTGGGGCTGCCCCAGGGCTGAGCTTCCGAGACAGCTTGGCTGTCCGTTTCTGGTGTCCGCCCATCTCCGGTTGGTCCTTGGTCCCCGTCTGGGTGCGACTCTCTTTCTGTACGGACCTTAAAAGTCGCCTCTGAAATGGACCTGTCCCGGTGCCCGCGGCCAGGTGAGGCCTCCCTCCTCTTGGCCTTCCTGTCTGCTCTCCGTTCTCTGTCTCCATCACGATGCTCTCCGCTCGCTCACGCATCTGCTCATCTGTCCTGTCACCTGACTGTCCCTCACCCTGAAGGCCTGGAGAGCCCTGCCGTGCTCCTCCCCCCCAGTCACCCGTGGGCTCCTTCGTCCCCCAGCTGGGTTCACTTTTCTGCCATCCACCTGCCCACATTTCCAACATTCCGCTGGCTCAGGTCCGCTCTGAGCCTTGCCACGTGCTCATGTTAATGCCCGTCTCAGGTCTGCTCTGAGCCCTGCCACGTGCTCGTGTTAATGCCCGTCTCAGGTCCGCTCTGAGCCCTGCCACGCGCTCGTGTTAATGCCTGTCTGGCAGCTGGTCAGCCTGCCCACACTCGTGTGCTTGTCTGCCTACCCGCTCTTCCGTCACCCATCTCTCATCTCGTCCCTCCCTCCCCTTCTTTTCCCATCCGTTCATTCCTTCCCTCCCAGAACCATCCACCAGTCACTGGCCTTCCAGCCATCTGCTGTTTACCGTCTGCCCTCCGTCCCTCCGCCTTCCAGACTTCACGCCTGCCCCCTGGCCGCTCGTCCCTTCTCGCCACGTCTCTGTGCCCACAGACCTCCCCACCCCCATGAGTCCGCGCTCGTCTTCTGTGTGACCCTCCCGATCAGCGCTCTCGGCTGACCCCCGCTGCTTCCCGCCTCTTTGAGTTCCTGCTGGTTTGCATCATGGCGCCAGCAGCCTCCTCCTCCACTCTGATTGCTGAAGTCATACTCGCCCTGCAAGGTTTATTCTAGGGTAACTATTTCAGGCAAGTGCAGCATACGAGGATCTGCAGCCAGAGAGAGTGGTGTAATTTGGGCTTGAGCTTTTCACTGACTGCTTGACCTTGGGAAGGATACTCAACCCCCCCAAGTCTCCATCACCTGGTATATTAAGGCAGTTGATGATCCCTACTGTGTGAAGTAGTTAAATAAGATTATCTTCAAGGAGCCCAGCACATACCTGGACCTCCCTGGTGGCTCAGCAGTAAAAGAATCCACCTGCAATGCAAGAGACACAGGAGACGCAGGTTTGATCCCTGGGTCAGGAAGATCTCCTGGAGAAGGAAATGGCAACCCACTCCAGTATACTTGCTGCAAAAAGCCTACAGACAGAGGAGCCTGGTGGGCTGCAGTCTACGGAGTCGCAAAGAGTTGGAAACACTGAAGTGGCTGAGCACGCATGCACGTATCTGGCACCCTGAGATTCTCCACAAATGTTCAACTCCACTGAGGAAGAAATGCAAAACCAACCCACGATCCTCCTAGACTCAGGGTATACAGATGAGGTGACTGCCTGGGACAGGCATGTTTCCCAAGTCTGACTCCTTTTACTTTTGTTCTCTGCTTTGCATCGTCTCCACTTGAATTTTTGCTACACCCACCAGAGACCCTGAAAGCAGAGACAAAGAGTGTGCAGTGTGGACAGGAGGCTATGGTTAAATCAACTTCATCTCAGCAGAGGGCCCAGGATGAAGCCGTGGGCATCATGCCAATTGCTCATTAGAGACAGAAGGACCTGCTCTGCCATGAGTAGCAGTGACTACAGGGGGCTAGGGTTTGATATTGCCCAAGGGAGTGGGATATCTGTGGGAAAGCCCTTTGCCTGGGTCCTGTGGTCACGGAGGCCCCCCGCCGTCGAGATGAGCAAGGCAGCTGGACCCCCAAAGGAAAGTGCACTGAATTTTTTACCTCCCACAGGGAGGCTCAAAAATTCCAAAGTTGGCGCTATTTCCTGCAGTGAAATGTCCTTTATGAGTGAAGACGGCTTTCTCTTAGTCATCCTGGTGTGTAGTGGAGAATGGTAAAGCCATCCTTTGGTTTGTGACCACATCCAAGGCTGTAATATGCTGATAAGTGTGTGAAAACAGTCTCTCCGGGACACTAATAAAAGCAGGAACAGGTTTGCAGGGATAGCCGGTTTCCATGGTGTGAGCACTCACACTCTGCCTGATTGCAAGCTGCCGGCTTCACAGAGAGGGGAAATCTTTGAAGGTGGAGTTGGAAGAGCGGTAAGATGTCATCAGAAAGCAGTTTCATCACACAGATACAATGGGCTTAGAAACCTTCAGAGTGGAGATAGTAAAATACAGTAAAATAATTATGATGTGGTTAATTTGGAGAATGTGTTATCTTTGCTTTTCATGCAGTTTATTTCATGGTAAGTTTGTAGAGTTTAATTTTAAAATAATGACTATGTCAAAACAACTGGCTCACAAAATTCCTGAAAATTTGACAGTTGGCTCTCATGAGCTCTGCTTATTTTAGTTCAGATGAATTTGTTTTTCCCCCAAAGATGAGAGCATCATGCAGAAGTCTGAGCTGGGGAAATGGAGAAAACCACCTTGGCTTTGAACTTCTGCTGTGGTACTATCGGTGTGAGTAATCCACAGGGCTGACCTGGTGCCAAGTTCACGAAGAATAGATGGGAAAGTGTGATTTTCATGCATCATTCAGTTAAGGGGCAAATGGTGGGATGGACTTTGACCTACATAAAGCCTGGGTTATAGTTCAGGTTTTACCAGTTGGTAGCAGTGTGACTTTGGGCAACTTACTCAACCTCTCTGAGCCCCTTGAGTAAATTGGACAATTTATTAATTCAACAAATTTTTATTGAGTACCTACTATGTGCCAGGTACTAGAAATAGAACAGTCAATAGCTAAATAAAAACCTTTCTGCACACATAGCTTATACTCTTGATGAAGGATCCAGTTGTCTGCCATATGGCAGATATGTTGCCTGTTATTGACATATGATTGACGCTACTTAGGTTTGTTATATGGACACTGTCGGTTCCTCCACCTACAGAAGTTTGGTGAAGTGACGGTGGATTGGATTCTGGTCTTTTTAAAAACAGAGACGTGGTGCTACCAGAAGCACCCTGTGCTCTTTCATAGGCTTCGACGTGTGTGGCTTTTCTTTTTTTAAAGTTTTATCTTCTTGGAGCATAGTTGATTTAGAATGTTGTGTTAGTTTCTACTGTACAGCAAAGTGATTCAGTTTTACGTATATATACTAGGTGTGTGTGTGGGTGTGTGTGCATTCTTTTTTATATTCTTTTCCATTATGCTCTAACACAGGATATTGAATATAGTTCCCTGTGCTAAAGAGGAGGACCTGTTGTTTATCCTTTCCACAGGTAACAGTTTATATCTGCTAACCCGAAACCCCATCCATCTCTTCCCTCCGCCCTCCCTCTTGGCAACCACAAGTCTGTCTTCAATGTCTGTGGCTCCATTTCTGTCTCACGGATAAGTTCATTTGTGTTGTATTTTAGATGCTACATATAAGTGGTATCATACACTGTTTGACATTTGTAACTTTTGAAAACAGAAGCCGACTGCCCGCTCTGGTGTGTTACCTCTTACCTTGGTTTCACGTCATCTGTTTGTTAATCATCTGTCAGTCCGTCTGCTCATCCATTTATCCAGCCAGCCACGTGTCCATTCAAGAGGAGTGCCCCTCCAATTCTAATATTTCCTTTCATGAAAAAGTAGCTTAATTAATGTGCATTTTGGGTTGGCAGCTCAGGTGGTAAAGAATCTGCCTGCAATGCAGGAGACCTGAGTTCGATCCCTGGGTTGGGAAGATCCCCTGAAGAAGGGAATGGCAACCCACTCCAGTATTCTGGCCTGGAGAATTCCACAGACAGAGGAGACTGGCGGGCTACAGTCCACGGGGTCTCAAAGAGTTGGATACAGCTAAAGTGAATAGCACGCCTGCGTTGGCCGTTCCCGTCTGTCCCAGGGCAGGTGGAGTTATTTATCTGGTGGGTGATTTTGGCCCAGGTAGTCTCTTCCTTCCCCTCTTTTCCTGCTTGAGTCTTGGGAGCAGCATAATTCCTTAATCCTCTGAGACTTTTACTGTCCAATATGGCAGCCTTCACCGCAGGAGGTTATTAGCATTCGACATGTCGCTAGTCCAAACTGAGATGTGCTGTTAGTGTAAAATGCACTCTGGAATTTGAACAGTTGATGTGAAAACAGAATGTAAAATATCTCATGAATATTTTTTTGTTGTTGCTTATGTATTAAAGTGATCACATTTTAGAGCTATTGGGTTAAACAAAAAGTCTTAAAATGAATATTATGTTTCTTTTTGTATTTTTACCATGGCTACTAAAATTTTAGAATTGCACTTGTGGCTTGTGTTATGTTTCTGTTGGACAATGCTAGTTTAGATGTGGGCTTTGTTCCTGCGATGGGGCTTGGAGGTGGGTGGCTTGTCCTCACTGAGTTGTCTGTGACAAGGTGGGTCGATCTGCTTAATTCTGGGGTTCACTGAGCGGGCCCATTTGGCTTTCACAGAAAGCTGTGTTCTGCTCTCCAAATTAGCCTTGATCGGTACCAGAGGTGACGTGTTGGCCTCCCTCTGCTGCTCCTTTGTCTTATTTTCCAGTGTGTTCAGGACTTGGGTGGAGAAGAGGAAAACTATTTCTGGGTCTTGTTAAGGACCCCCTGCCATTCATCCAGACAGTACGTACCAACCATTTACTGTGTGCATGCCCTGTGCTGGGAGCCATGCATAAAGCGGTCAAGCTGTTCAGCATCCTGCCTGGCCTCCAAACGGGCCTGAGACTTTTGGACAATGAAGATCACGTGGGAAAAATTCACACATATACCTAGATCTTAAATTTTGCTTATGATTTCAGGGAGCTGCTTAGATTTCTGGAGTGGCATCCGTGGCCCTGCTATGGGTCCTAGAACTCCTGGCTGAAATCTCTTTCTTTACAGCAGGGCTTGCCAGCCTCAGTGCTGTTGGCATTTGGGGTTGGATAATTCTTTTTTAATATTTTTGTTTATGTATTCATTTGGCTGCACCAGCGCTTAGTTGAGGCACGCGGGATCTGTTGTTGCGGCGTATGGGATCTAGTCCCCTGACAAGGGGTTGAACCCATGCCCCCTGTGCCAAGAGAGTGGCATTTTAGGCACTGGACCGCCAGGAAAGCCCCAAACGGGTAACTCCCTACTGTAGAGCTGTCCAGCAATCGTAGGGTGTTTAGAGGCATCCCTAATCTTACTCGATGCCAGGAACATGCCCCCAACAAGTTACAAAATCAAAAAATGTCACCAGACATTGCCAGATGCCCCCGAGGGGTCACACAAGCCCAGCCGAGGGCCCCTGAGCGGGACGGAGTGCCGCTGCCTGGGCTCAGGCTCCAGCATCGCGGCGATGCCCTGTTTCTAGAGGGGTGTGGGCTCCGTGCATTCTTAGCCTGGTCTTACTCATCCTTGCCCCCACTCCCAGCCCCTGTGCTTGGTCTGGTCTCCCCTGGTCCCTCCTGGTGCTGAGTACACAACAGTTTGAATGGAGACAGAAGGAAGGGCTAGAGGCCCTTTTATGGTTCCCCTCTCATGACACGCAAAGCTCCCTAGGACCCAGTTCTAAATCTCCTGTCAGGCCCTAGGGACGTGCCAGCTCTAATTGTTTGTAACTCAGACAGGCTGAACCATCTCCCTCACCTCCCAGCTAGAAATCACTGCTCCTGAACAAGCAAGATGAGGACGTCCCTGAACAGCCTCAAGCCAGATGTTCCTGGACCTCCCCTGGCCTCTGCCCGCCTCCCCGCCTGCCCGCCTCCGCGCCTCCCGCAGCTGTGAGTCCAGCAGACACGCGGCAGCCCGCAGACCCCTCCCCGGCTCTGTGAGCGGCGCTGCTGCCCTCCGTGCAGACCCGGGGTTGGGAATTTTCATGGTCTCCAGAGAGCTGGCCTCCCTGGGGCCTGGGGAACCCGGCTAAGTCCGGAGCTGGGTGAGAACTGGCTGTCTGTTGAGTGAATGTAACAGAAACCAGGCAACAAAGAGAATGAGGTCACGCCGAGCTGCCCCCGTGTTCAGACCCCAGTTGTGACCCTTCCAGCTCGTGTGTGACCTCCAGGAAGTGGCTTCCCCTGGACCCCTCTTTCTCCTCTGGAAATGGGAATGCGGGTTGGTTATCTTCTGCACTGATGTTGGAGGGCTATTTTCAGTCCGGGTGGCTGGCACTGGCTCTTGCTTTGCTTTGTCCAGGAGAATTTACTTCCCGTTGTTCGGTGAGCAGAGCGAAACGGATTCCACGTCAGCTCTTCTGCTGTTTTTAGGTTTCTCACCCCCAGGTGGCTTCTGCTGTCTGCACCCTCTGAGCTTTGATTTCCAGGCTCAGCAACTATCCAACCAGTGGGAGTTAACTTGTTTTATCCACCCTCAGTTTCCCCATCTGCACAATGGACATAATAAGTAGTTCCTGTCTAACAGAACGATGATAGTATTATTTCCTCTTTGTGGGGGAAAGAGACTGGTGAGATGTCTTGCCCAAGGTTACGGAAGAGCAGGGGCGGAGCTGGGATTAAACCTGGGAGGCTGAGGCCCAGAGCCCAGGTTCTGACTCATCTGGGGACATGGGCTTCCAAGTCAGAGACTATTCTTTCCAAAACCCCTGGGAGAAACTTACTGTGAGATTGCACAGAAGGCACACAGTATGCAGGATGCAGGCGGGCCCACAGATGGGAGTATGTTAAGGGCTCACCTGTTACCCAGAAACCTGAGGGTCTGCCTATGTGAACCCGTATTCACCCCCCAAAATGTCTGTGGAGCATTTAGGCCGTGTCTGGCACCCTATGGGAACAAAATCTCTGCCTCTGCTGTGCTGACAATCTAACAATAGGAGACAGATAATGATGATAATAATATACGCATCTGAGAAGGAGAGAGCGAGGTACAGTGGTGGGTGAAGAACAAAGACGATCTAGAGAGAGGAAAAGGGGGGGCGATTTTAAACGGGGAGTCTGGTGCGTGTGTTCTGTGTCAGTCAGGTCTGACTCTGCGACCCCATGGGCTGTGACCCACCAGGCTCCTCTGTCCATGGGATTCTCCGGGCAAGAGTACTGGAGGGGGGTGCTGTGCCCTCCTCCAGGGGATCTTCCCGACCCAGGGATCGAACATGAGTCTCTTACGTCTCCTGCACTGGTAGGGTTCACCAGCTGAGCCACCAGGGAAGCCCATCAATATTTCAGCAAAAATCTGAAGGAGGTGAAGGAGTTGGCTGTGTGTCAGTGCAAAGGCCCTGTGGTGGGCCTATGCTCGGCATGTTGGGGAACAACAAGGAGATCAGTGGGGCTGGAGTGGAAGGAGCAAGTGTGTTTGAGGCCACAGAAGGTCAGGGAAGTGATGGAGTGAGACTGTATAGGGCTGTGAGGAGCAGAACAGGGACGTGGGCCTTGATTCCGAGTGAGATGGGAGCCACGGAGGGTTCTGGGTAGAGGGGACTTGGATGTGTGAGTCAGAATCGCTCATCTGGGGGCCCCGCCTCAGATGGAAGGTGATCTAGGACTCCTTCCCTGTGGCCTCCGGCACAGAGTTCCAGTGCAGAAGTAGCCACCTCTCCAGGAAGCCCCAGAAGCATCTGAAACGCCGCACTCAAGGCCAGGGGTGCTTGCTTCGGGCTCAGCTCCCCGGCTCCTCGAACATGCCAGCTCCTTGAGACTGAGCTTCCCCTCCCTCGGCCCTCCGCAGCCCTGGGCTTTTCATCTCGGGCTCTGTCCCCTTGGGCAACTATTTATTATTTCCTTCTCCACAGTGTTTCTGAGACACGGCTCTTGTGAAAGATGCTACACTGAATAAAGTGGGACGGCATCATAATTCACCCTGGATCCTGCTGAAATATTTGAACGACAACACATCACTGCCCAATTTTGCTGCTCTCCACTTCGAGGGAGAGGCAGGAAACCCCCGCTCGGCTGTTCTGAGCTCTTTGCAGCGTGGAATGAAGCCGGTTTGGCAGCCACGGTACTGAATGGGTCACAGGATGGGGGACTGAACCGGCAAGGCCAAGAGGGCCTTTGGCTCTGCTGCCCTGCCTCCTCCTTCAGACTGGAAGGTCCTGCAGGAAGGGGATCTGACTCTTCTCTTTCCTGATGTCTCCCCAGTACCTGGTCCGGGATGCAGAATGAGACCTTATGCCAGAATGCAGCTCTGGAGTCAGGCTGGCTTGATTTAAATCCCAGCCCGACCTCTTGGTAACTGCGTCCGTCCTAGGGCTCAGTCCAGGACCCGGATGTTGTTGTTCAGTCGTCCAGTCGTGTCTGACTCTCTGCGACCCCATGGACTGCAGCACGCCAGGCCTCCCTGTCCATCACCAGCTCCCAGAGCCTGCTCAAACTCATGTCCATTGAGTCGGTGATGCCATCCAGCCATCTCATCCTCTGTCGTCCCCTTCTTCTCCTGCCCTCAATCTTTCCCAGCATCAGGGTCTTTTCAAATGAGTCAGTTCTTCGCATCAGGTGGCCAAAGTATTGGAGCTTCACCTTTAGCATCAGTTCTTCAATGAACATTCAGGGTTGATTTCCTTTAGGATGGACTGGTTGGATCTCCTTGCAGTCCAAGGGACTCTCAAGAGTCTTCTCCAACACTATGGTTCAAAAACATCAATTCTTCAGCCCTCAGCCTTTTTTATTGTCCAGCTCTCACACCTGTACGTGACTATAGCTTTGACTAGACAGACCTTTGTAGGCAAACGAATGTCTCTGCTTTTTAGTATGCTGTCTAGGTTGGTCATAGCTTTTCTTCCAAGGAGCAAGGGTCTTTTAATTTCATGGCTGCAGTCACCACCTGCAGTGATTTTGGAGCCCCCAAAAATAAAGTCTGTCACAGTTTCCATTGTTTCCCCATCTATCTGCCATGAAGTGATGGGACCCGATGCCATGATCTTAGTTTTTTGAATGTTGAGTTTTAAGCCAGCTTTTTCACTCTCCTCTTTCACTTTCATCAAGAGGCTCTTTAGTTCCTTTTCGCTTTCTGTCATAAGGGTGGTGTCATCTGCGTATCTGAGGTTACTGATATTTCTCCCGACAATCTTCATTCCAGCTTGTTCTTCATCCAGCCCGGCATTTCACATGAGGTACTCTGCATATAAGTTAAATAAGCAGGGTGATAGGATGCAGATGACTAACTACCAAGAACTAGACTAGCTAACTAATATACATTATCACATGGATCGTCATGTGATAATGTGTGTTAGTTAGCTCTGGCCGAATAACAAATGAACCCCAAATTTAGTAGCTTAGAGCAACAAACAACGATTCTTCCATACGGTTTCTGAGAGTGGGGTATCTACTGATAGTTGCAGCTCAGCCCGATGGCTCAGAGTCTCTCATGGGGTTTATTTTGTTTTCAAGATGCCAGCTGGGTCTGTAGGCATCTGCAGGCTTGCCTGCGACTGAAGGACTGGCTTCCACAGTGGGGCCCTCAAGTGCAGCTCCCAGAGGGCCCCTGTGTCGTGACATGGGCCTCTCCAGAGGCTCGTGACGTGGCAATGGGGCACAAGTGACCAAGAGAGCCACCACAGTGGCAGCCACACGCCGTCCCCGCAATGGTTTTAATACATTTACGGGACAATCATCTCCACAATCCAATCTGAGAACATTGCTGGCTTCCCCTGCGGTCAGATGGTAAAGAATCTGCCTGCAATGCAGGAGCCCTGGGTTTGATCTCCAGGAACATCCCCCGGAGAAGGGAATGACTACCCGCTCCAGTATTCTTGCCTGGAGAATTCCATGGACAGAGGAGCCTGGCGGACTTCAGTCCGTGGGGTCGTGAAGAGTCACATTCGACCGGGCGAGTTTCACTTTTCATTATCCCTGCAGGTTACCTTGTGCCCCTGTCCAGTGAACCCCGCCCCAGCACTCTCAGCCCCAGGAAGCCGCTATTCTGCCTTCTATCTGCATACTAGTCACTGCATGTGAATGGAATCATGGAATACGGGGTTTTCCGCCTGGATTCTTTCACCTAGCGAAATGTTTTATTGTTATTTTTACCACCAATTTGTTGGAAAACTATTTCATTGGGGATTTATATAACAGAATGTAAAAGTGGGCATCTTCCTTCACTTGCATCCTGAGGGTTTCACAGAGTGTGTGGTCTATCAGATATAAACTTCAGTGTGAAAATAAATGCCATATGATGATTTATTTTAAACCAAAGAGTTAGCCCTGTGGTTTTTCACTCATTTTTGTTGTTATGGAAGTACAGTTGGTTTATAATGTTGTGTTTTAGGTGTAGAGCAAAATGATCCCGCGCGTGCACGCGCGTGTGTGTGTGCAAGCTTAGTCACTCGGTCGCGTCTGACTCTTTGCGACCCCTTGGACGGTAGCCCGCCAGGCTTCTCTGGCCATGGGGATTCTCTGGGCAAGAATACTGGAGTGGGTTGCCATTTCCTTCTCCAGGGAATGAATAGACTATATATATATAGTCCAGCAAAATGTTTTTGCGATTCATCCTTGTTGCTGCATGATCCAGAGTTCATTCCTTTTTCTTGCCGAGGAGCGTCCCATTGTACGGATGCACCGCATTTTGCTCGTCCGCTCACCTGCTGATGGGCATTTGGATTGTGTTCAGTGTTTGCTGTGATGAATAATTCACATACATGTCTTTCTGTGGACGTATGTTTTTATTTCTCCCTACGAGTGGGAACTGCTGGGTCACGATACATTTACGTTCATCTTTTCACACAAACTGCCAAGCTCTCCTCCACGGGGGCCCGCACCGTTTCAATTCCCACCAGTAACGGGCCAGGGCTCCGGCTTCTCTGTATCACATCAGTGCTTGGCGGGATCTGTCTTCTTGATGAAAGTCATTCCAGCGGGCGTGTAGCCGTGTCTCGTTGCATTTCATTTGCATTTCCCGGATGATTAATTGTGTTGAGCATCTTCTCATGGGCTTGGTAGCCATTCATATATCTTCTTTGATGAAATGTCTGTTCTTATCTTTTGCCTATTGGGCTTTTTATCTTATTGTTAAGTTATAAAAATCCTTCATATGTTCTGGTGCGAGTCCACGACCAGACGCAGGACTTACAAACACTGTGTCTCGGGCTGTGGGTTGTCTTCTTACGCCCCTGGCGGTCTCTGCTGAAGTGCGGGAGTTTTTAATTGTGATGACGTCCAACTTAACAAGGTCTTTTCTTTTATCGATCATGCTGTTTGGGGATGATCTGTTATGTGATATTTTACTGTCATATTAAGAACTCTGTCCAACTCAAGGTCATGAAGATTTTCTCCTATATTTTCTTCTAAAAGTTTTATAGTTTTAGTTCTTACATTTAGATCCACGATACATTTTGAATTAACTTTGGAATATGGTGTAAGGTCAATGTCTAAATTGATTTCGTTGAAAAGGTTATCATGTCTCCATTGGTGTCTTAGAATCTTTGTTGAAAGTCAGTTCACTGTAAATGTAAAGATTCATTTCTTGACTTTTAGTTGTGTTCTGTTGATCTCTATGTTTATCTTTGTGCCAATACCACGCTGTCCTATTTACGGTGTGTGTCTAGTGAGTTTTGAAATCTTACAGTGTAAATACTTCAACTTTGTGTTTTTTAGAATGGTTTTGGCTGTACTAGCTCCTTTGCACATCCATATAAATTTGAGGATCAGCTTGTCTATTTCTACAAAAGGCCTGCTAGTATCTAGGCAACATCTTTATTAACCTACTCTTGGAAGTGCCATGTTATCAATGTGCCAGGTTCTTTCAGCCATGGCATGGCATGGGAAGGGACCAGCATCCCACAAGGTGAAATCCCTAGGGACTATCTTGAAATCTGAGTACCATCTAATGGATGTGAATGTTCATGTTCACAGGAAATAGTAAAGACTTGGTTTGGGGGAAGGACTTTACCAGTGACCCTCCAGGCTACCCGTCAACTTCCTCAAGTTCTTCTCCCGTCACTCTGATGCTGTGAGTGTGGAGCTGAGGTCCAGAGTTCAGGGTGGCAGTACGCGAGAACTGGGAGACGACAGGAAGCTAGGCTGTCGTTTAAGTTCAAGTTTGCTTGGTGGATATTTGATACTTGGATATTTGAAAGGGGTCTTTTTCCTCTCCCATCAGACCGGGAATCCCTCTGAGCAGTTACTCAGCATCTCTAAAGACTGTCAGGCGAAGGCTTGGTTTCAGCAGTGGTAGTGGATTGTCTCAGTGAGTTGGGGTTGCCACAGGTAACTTGCTACTGATAAATAATAAGGTGCCAGCTGTTGCCACCTTAGGGCCACATAACAAATCATCCCCAAACTCAGGCATATTGCAACTATAAGCATTTATTCTCAAGTTCACAAGGCCGTGCTTCAGCTGATGAGATAGCGGGTCCGCTGCCTCTATTTCTGCTTGCAGGTCAGGTGGGCTGGGCTCCAGGCTGCAAGCTCGACCCAGGTATGTCCTGTGTGTGCTCCTTCTGGAGCTCGGGCTGGAGGACAGCAGTTGTCAGGATACAAGGAGGGAGTAAAACATGCAATGCCAGTGAGGCTTCATCCTGGAATTGCCACACATAGCTCCTGACCACAGCGCATCAGCCAAGCCAAGTCACGTGACCAAGGCCAAATCCACAGGGGAGGAGATGCACTGCACCCTTTCCAGTGGGCGTTTCTGCAGAAACACATGACTGTGAGTATGGAAGCGCAATCTTAATAGGGGGTGGGCGGGGAGGGTTGTGAATGTACAATCCATCATAGGTACCAAAGCGTGAGAGTGATTTGCCTTCAAAAGAAAAAGCTAGACTGGATTCCAGCCCGTGCATAGGGGGAGTGCGCTCAGCTGTCACTTGCGCTGACGGGCTTCCTGGGGGGCACAGAGCCGAGTTACATCTCATGGACTCGTGGGGATTCATCTGGGATCCCTTGCCTTCCTCCATGAGCTGCAGGTCATGGCTGTGCATCACACGTGTGAACACTTGCTCCGGGCACCAGTGTGGAAAGAAGGGGCAGGACCACCGTGCCTGCTGTTGATGACGTCATCAGGCAGCCTGCCCTTGGCCGACCCTGTGTAAGTGACGAGCTCAGTGAATCCTCACAGAACTCGAAGAGGTGGGCTAAGCAGTATTTCCATTTCACAGACCAGGAGACCAAATCTCAGAGGGATGAAGTCACTTCTCATCACCCAGCTGGGCCTGGGGCACAGGCTGCTTGACTGAGAATACGGGGAAGGGCGCCCCGGGGTGAGTGTCCTGGGCCTTCCTCTGGGCAGCGGGCTTGAGCTCCAGCCTGAAGACAGGCTCTGACCGTGGAGCTGTCTGGCAGTAGAATGGGTGTCCTCCTCTTGAACAAGGGGAGTGAGCTTCCCCCTCTCTGGACGGGTATTGACCCAGAAGCTAGATGGTCACCCTTCTGGGATGCCAGAGAGAAATTTAGAGGAGCTGGAGGCTGAACCCATTCATACAGGAACATCCTTCCGACACTGAGCTTTCAAGGTCAGTAGGTCAGTTAAGGCTGTGGCCACAGCTCGAAGCCAGGTCTCCCGATTCCCAGACTTTGTAACCGTGGACTGTCACTTTGCGAAGCTTGCCCCTGGAGGCCAGGCAGTCCACCCCCCGTTTTACAGAAATGAGGTGTAACCGCGGACCAGAGAGGAGGCTGCAGGAGGACCTCTCCAGACTTACTGACAAGGCTGGACTTGAACTCAGGGGCAGAGCGACTGCAGGCTCTCCTGTCCGGGCCAGGAGGGAGTGAACAGGACAGCTAAGTGACAGGCGCGCTTGGCCACAGCTCCTCTGGTTTAGAAATGCAAATGCCTTGCAGGACCGCAGCTCTACACAGCGCAAGTCACTCTTTTCTCCCTTCCCTCCAGGCCTTGTCTGCGAGTGTTTGTACTACAAACACCAGAGGGAACTGAGCCATTTGCTTGAACGATCTTGCTAAACCCGGCCCCTGGGATGCAGGCTGCCTCAGCAGTGAGGACCCTGCCGGCCCCGTCCTCCTGCCTCCTGCTGGCGGGGATGGATGCAGCAGGGCAAGGCTGGGCCCACAGGGGCACCACGCGGGGCTCGTTGCCCGTATACGGGTGGGAAGGCAGAGGCGGGAGTCTTCAAGTCCCAACTCTCTTTCATGTTAGGAAACCAAGGGCAGGTCTCAAGTCTCCAACAGCTGGCAGCTTCTCACTTACATTCTCTGAGTCCCATGACCTCTGTTTCTATCCTGTTAGCAAGGCCCTCAGGGACCCCCAGTGATCACGGGCCATCCCGTGTGCTCTGAGGCAGCCCACTTACCGTGTGCAAAGTCGTTTTGGTTATCAGCTTACTAGCAATGAGGGGCCTTACCTTTATTTCACAGAAAAGGAAATTGAGGCTTAGGGAGTTGAAGGACCATGTAGAATGATATGAGGTTGCTATTTATTAAAAAGTAGTTGCATATTGGTGATTTCACATGGTTCAACTTAGAAGCTTTCCCTGGGTCATATAACGACCCTTTGTCTAGTGACCACAAAGCCATCTACCATGTTTTAGCTTGACCCTCTTATTGGTGATTTCCTTTCATTGGAGTCATTGGCTCCCGTTTTGATGAGGAGTGTGGTTATATATGGGGCTTACCTGGTAGCTCAGCTGATAGAATCTGCCTGCAAAGCAAGAGACCCTGGTTCAATTCCTGGGTTGGGAAGATCTCCTGGAGAAGGGATAGGCTACCTGCTCCAGTATTCTTGGGCTTCTCTGGTGGCTCAGACAGGCCTGCATTTCCATAAGTCTTATACTTCATAGCAGTTACCGAGGCTCAGCTAACATATATCCTTGGGCTCTTCCGTACCCTCAAGGCATAAACCTTACTTCAGCTATCCCCTTGTGCAGCTGTATTAGTCATCTGTTGCTGTGTAACAAATGATCCCAGACTTACTGACTTAAAATGACAGATGTTCATTATCTCACAGTTTCTATGGAGCAGGAACTCAGGAACAGCTTGGCTGGGTGTTTCTGGCTCGAAGTGTCTCGTGAAGTTGCCCTCGAGATGTTAGACAGGGCTGTAGTCATCTGGTAGCTTAACCTGGGCTGGGGGATCTGCTTCTAAGAAGGCTCGCTCGCTCGGCTATCGGCAGGAAGCCCCGGTTTCTCACCAATGGCTCCCTTCCTAGCGCTGCTTGTGGTTGCTCACAGCATGGCACAAGGCTGCCCCCAGAGCACGTGGTCTGAGCGAGAGGAGGGTGGGAACCACAGTGCCTCTGATAGCCTCCCCTTGGGAGTCATTTCCTCCGTATTCTGTATGTTAGAAGCAAGGCATTAAGTGCAGCCTGCACTCCAGGGAAGAATATTAGATTCTGTAAAGGCAGGAATGTTACAAATCTGTGGTATTTTCACACCAGCCCATGCTGTCTAGATGCTGACAGTACACAAGGGTGGGAGAAATTTCCTGGTGCTTGTTTTGCAGCTTTGTCCTTAAGCTGACCCCCTTGAACATTTCTCTTTGAGCAACTGTCCCTTCACTAAAAGAGTGAGTCTGCTGACCCTTTGCTCCTGTGCAGGCTCACAGATGAGAACATGATATGGGCAGTCGCTGGTCCCTGCTCTCCAGGCGGGCCACCCCAATTCTTTCCTGGGACGATTGCATTATTCACTGACTCTGCAGGGGATGGGCTAGGCCACAGAACTTGGCTAATGGGAAGCTGTAGGCTATTGTGGGATGGTTACTGGACCGGAGAAAGGAGTGACTGGGTGTTCTTCTGATCTGCACAAATGGACTTCAGGACTCTGTTGCAGATCAAGACTCCCTTGGCACTCACAGCAGAAAACCCAGCCCAAACTGTCTTAAGTAGAAGTAGGAAATGTAATAGTTTATATAAATAAATAAGATCAGGCTCAGGAGCCACTTGAGGGAAGCACTGTGTGACATGGAGGTGGAGGCGGCCAGCTGGTCACCTAAGGTCCAGGGTGCTTCTTTCTTAGTGCAGACTGGTTGCCCAGAAGCAGATATTGGCAAGGAACTACATTTCCCAGATCCCTTTGCAGTAAGGTGTGGTCATGTGACTAGTCCTCACCAATGGGATAGAGTGGAACTGGTAGGAGTCACTTCCAGACCAAGATGCTTAAGAAGCAGATAGGCATCCTCCACTCCAATGTCCCCCAAGGGCTGAATGCAGAGAATTCCAGGGCATTAGGGGAAGGAGCGGCATAAGATAGAAGGATTCTGGACCCCTAGTCGCCAGAAAGACCTACATCAGGCTGTTAAGTGAACAAGAAATAAATTTTTATTGGGCTAAGCCACTGAGATTTTGAGATTGTTTCCTTGGTGGCTCAGTCAGTAAAGAATCCACCTGCAATGCAGGAGACCTGGGTTTCATCCCTGGGTTGGGAAGATGTCCCCTGGGGAAGGAAATGGGAACCCACTCCAGTATTCTTACCTGGAAAATCCCATGGACAGAGGAGACTGGTGGGCTACAGTCCAAGGGGTTGCAAGAGTCAGACACAGTGACTAAATCAGTGAGATTTGGAGTTTCATTTGTTATGAAAGTGAAAGTCACTAAGTCATGTGTGACTCTTTGTGACCCCATGGACTATACAGTCCACGGAATTCTCCAGGCCAGAATACTGGAGTGCCGTAGCCTTTCCCTTCTCCAAGGGATCTTCCCAACCCAGGGATCGAACCCAGGTCTCCTGCATTGTAGGCAGATTCTTCACCAGCTGAGCCTCAAGGGAAGCCCAAGAATACTGGAGTGGGTAGCCTATCCCTTCTCTAGTGGATCTTCCCAGCCCAGGAATCGAACCAGGGTCTCCTGCATTGCAGGTGGATTATTTACCAACTGAGCCATCAGGGAAGCCCATAGCAGTTAGCATTACCTTAACTATTACAGACATCATCAGAATCTCCTCTTTCTCCAGCTGTTCATTTTTAGACTCCATAAGAGGGCAGTATGGCTATCAGCAAATCTAAACATCTGCTTCCCAAGTTCAAGGCCAGCAAGAAAGATTGTGTACTGCACTCTTAATAGTATGAATGATGTCTCAGATCTTGTATCTCGTTGCTTAAGTTTGTGAGTTTATCCCAGAATGAATTACTGTGTCCAGGGGTCTGTAGGGCTTGGGTTGGTCAGCCCAGCCATGTGTCAATTGCACACGGGCTGAGGTTGGAGGCAGGGACTAGATGCTGGGCATGTGTCCATCCCAATGTCCTTGGGGATGCTCATAACTCCCTGGGCCCCAGTGCTCATTGCTTGGCATGCTTACCCACTCAGTCTTGTCTGACTCTTTGCAACCCTGTGGACTGTAGCCCGCCAGGCTCCTCTGTCCATGGGATTTTCCCAGCAAGAATACTGAGTTGCCATTTCCTCTTCCAGGGGATCTTCCCAAAAGAAGAAACTGCATCTCCTGCATCTCCTACATTGCAGGCAGATTCTTTACTGCTGAGCCACCAGGGAAGCCCCTGGGCCCCACCGGCCATTCCTAATTGATGAGCGGGCTGGACACAAGGGTGTCCAGAGGGATTTTTAGGATGGAATGACCTTGGAGAGCTGCTCAGCCTTGACGTCCACCGGGTGGGGGTGCCCAAGTCTCCTTCCAGCTGGGACGCCATGGCATTGGCCCATTGGCTCTGGGTTGTCTCTGCCAGCTGAGCATTTTCTGTATCTTCCATCCTTTTGTTCCTCTTCACAGCCACACAGGGCACTTTCTGGAAGGACATCAATGTCTGGGCCTAAAGCACGCGGTTTTGAACATCACTCGCTTGGTCTCGCCTGCTGCCAGCACTCTGGTTGGTTCCGCTGCCATTTCCAACCCTTTGATCGGAGAGGATTGATCAGAGCCTGCTTCTCCCCCTCACAGGCAGCAGCTTTCAAACCTCGAGGCAGCGTTTTTCTGTTCTCATCCGCATTGCCGGTCCAAACTCACCTAATGGGAACACGGTCTGTGAGGCCCTTTCACGTGGCAGATAATGAGGTGGATGGTTCTTTCAAACACCTCCTCCCGGAGGCCCTCCAGACTGCCCCCGTCCAGGCTGAGCTCTCTGAAGTCCTTGGTGACTTCTGCTTCAACACCTAATTGTAGCTTGTCCTTTAAGTCAACAGTTTCCTACTTTTTTGCCTTGTGTAAAGTTCCTTCAGGACAAGAATACATTTTTCTCCTTCTCTTGTGTTCCCCGTGGGTCCTTGGGCAGAGCCGAGCACAGCCAAGGAAATGAAATAAAATCAAGATGACATTTGTTTAACATGGTCGAACTGTCAGACACCCCACTGGGCGTGTTTGCATTTGGTTCTCACCAGCAGCCCTGTGAATTGGATATTCAGATCCATACTTTTACACAAAGAAACTGACAGTTCAGACATTCTGGGTCACATGCCCAAGGTCACATAAAGAGTAAGAGAAGGGGTGATGGTTCAGATGAAGAGGTGCCGTCATTCACTCAGCATTTGTGTCTCCTATGTGCCACGCTCCGGGCCAGACTCGGGAGACCTAGTGAGCTGAAGGGGGGTCTCTAAGACTTAGTGCTTAAGGATGGGGTCAAATTGCTACCATGTTGCCTTGACAACTTTTGAGCTATGCCACCCTGGACGAGGCATTTCCTCTTTCTGGTCCCAGCTGTCTGAATGCAGGGACGCTGAAGGACGTCCAGGGCCTCTGTTTACCCCACTGCTTCATTTACCAGTCCCCTAGACAGCCTGGCACTTACTGTATGCCTGAAAAGATTTTAGGTGCTTAAGAAATACTAATGCATTTCGTGCACATACAGCCCTATGGGGTAGTTGCCATTACAATCCCTGTTTTACAGATGGGAAAACTGAGTCCCAAGAGAGGCCAAGTGACTGGTCTAAGCATTAGAGCTGGGATTCAAGCCCAGTTCATCTGGCTCTGGAGTCCCTTAGCCTCTATGCTCAGCTGTCTGTTTATTTAATAAATAGTGGCTTGAACTGGATTGAATTAAATCACCTGAATGATTTTTGCCAGGCCTGCTAGAGGGTGAGTTTTCATGAGTCCCTGTGGGGCTGAGCTGACTACATCCATCTTTTCCTTGGACTCTGACTCAGGGAATGAAGTCAGGCTCCCACTAGGGAGGCCCTGACAAGATTCCAAGCAGACTGGGTAGCATGGACGAGAGGTGCTCCCAGCCTGCCCTGGTCCAGAGGCTCCGGAGCACAGCGCTCTCCTTAGATTTGGGTTAGTGGTGCCAGGTGCTGCCAAGCCCTTTCTGCATTTGGAACCCTCCAGCACCCCAGCACCCTTATTCCCTCCATCCTCCCATAATCTTCAAGCAAAATGCTCCCACCTCAAGGCAGCCTGCAGGCTGTCACAATGGTGCCTGCACGCTGAGGTTTTCTCCACATAGAGTGGTTTTCCAAGGAGTCTTGTTTGATCTTGTGGGTCTCTTTTCCCCTCTACTTGACTGGCGGAGATCAGACGCTGCCTCTGACAAATCTTGGGATTACTGCACAGTCCCTGGCATGGCTGATGCTTGCAGCTGAGGCAAGAGGAACCAAAATTGGCCAGCTGGTGACGGCTCGGCTTGGAGACGGATCCAAACATGCCTTGTTCCTGGGGGCTTTTTCTTTCCTTTGTGGCTCTGGCTATTTGCAATTCAAGATGCTCTTTGAGGATGATTCTGCTCCCAAAAGAAATGGCGGTGTTTGAGGAGAACACGAATCTAGTGTAGAACCTCCCTGCCTGCCCTCCTCCACGGCCACGCCCCTTTTCTTTTTTGAATTTAGTATGAAATATTTCCACATGCAGAGAGGTCTAAAGGACGCTATTTACCAAGCCCTGTTTACCTCCCATTTCAAAAGTGCAATTATGACTTTCTAAAGTGTTTCTAGATCCTTTGTTTGACAGAGGCAGTTTGGCCTAAGTACCTCCATCTTGCAGAAATTCAGGTTTGGAGAGGCGGGCTGTGACCTGCCTTTGGCCTCACTGCCCGGAAGCGATGGCGCCAAGACTCCTTCATGCGGCCCCTCCCCCTTCTGCTCCCTCCAGAAGCCCGAAGCCGTGAGGACGAGGGATGACTTTGCTGTCGCTGTGCGAGCCCTTGGCCGAGGGCTGTGTCTTCTCTGTGGCCTCAGTGCCTGGCACCTGCTGGGGTGGTTTAGTCGCTCAGTCGTGTCTGAGTCTTTGTGACCCCACGGACTGTAGCCTGCCAGGCTCTCCTCTCCATGGGATTTCCCGAGCAAGATTGCTGGAGGGGGTCACCATCCTTCCCCGGGGGATCTTCCTGATCCAGTGATAGAGCCCGGGTCTCTTGCAGATGGTCTCCTGCGTTGCAGGTGGATTCTTTACCTACTGAACCACCAGGGCATGTGCTGACTCTCGGTAAAAGCTTGTGTGACCATGATTATGGTCATGATGATGGGGGTTAGTTTGGGACAGGCATCAGAATAGCCGCTCTGAGTCTGTACTACGTTCCTGGGGCTGCTGTAACAAAGGACCTCAAACAGATGGCTTAAAGCAATAGAAATTTATACTCTCCCAGGTCTGGAGTCTAAAATCAAGGGGTTTGCGGGGCTAAGCTTCCTCCGAAGGTTCCAGAGGACGATCCTTCCTTGTCTGGAAGATGGTTGTCTTCTCTGTCTGGGATTCTTTGGCTTCTAGCTGCTTTGCACTGACCTCTGCCCACATCATCACCTGGGCATGCAGCCCCCTCCTCCCCAACCCCGTAGCTCCTCTGCGTCTCCGCAAGCCTCTGTATCCTTGTAAGAACTGGATTTAGGGCCACCGCAACCCAATATGATCTTACAGTAATTAATCTGCAAAAACCCTGTTTATCAGCAAGGTCATCTTCTGAGGTTCTAGAGGGACGTGAAATTGAGGGAGATGCTAATGAATCCTGTACCGATTCTAATCCAGCTCTTACCAGCTGCATGTCCTTTTCTCATGGGCAGAAATGAAGCTGATGGAGTCTACTTGGGGTGGGGATTGTGAAATTAAGTGTAATAATTAATGGTGCCTCCGCACCTGGCGTACTGCGGATGCCAAACAGAGCGGTGGTCTTTTCTTATTACTGTTATTTCTATTATTAAACAAAATGTGATGTAGAAGAATGGCAATATTTATGCTTAGAAGGGGGTATATTTAGATGGTGATGAATTCCAATAGGGGTGAACACTATTGATTTATTTACATCTTTATAATTACTGGGGTTTAAGGGAGGACAGCAAAGGACACCTCGCTGGGTGCCAGTCTTGGAACCAATTGAGAAGCAGATGCCCGAGGCAGACAGAAGGAGGTCAGACGTCAGCGTGACTGTTGATGAAGGGGTCTGGAGGAGGGCCTGGCTTGGTCCGGGGGGCCTCCTACTGAGTCTGGAAGGCGCCCTTTGCTGGCAGAGCCGGGGAGGAGGTGGGCGGAGTGAGTCAAAGCGAGCGCAATGCCTGCTCCCCCCTCACCAGTGCAGGGTGGTGGGGTGGGAGGGCCTTGCTGGGGAGGGGAGGTGGAGGCTTCTCAGGGACGGGAAACCAGGGAAGGCCGTCCTCCTCCTGCCCCAAGTAGGTACAACTGAGTCTGGAGCTACCACATGACTTCACCTCTCTGAGCCTCAGTTTTCCCGTCTGTAAAATGGAAATTATGGGCAATCTTTGTTCTTTCGTCTGGGTGTGAATGAGATGATTGAATACCTGGAAAGTACTTGGAACAATACCTAGCTCAAAACAATAGCTTAATTAATATCAGTTTCTACTTTTAATTACCCGCCTCATCAACACAGCACGCGGCTCGGGATCAGCGGAAGGGCCAGGGACTGAGATTGTATCCTGACGCGTCTGTAATATCATCTGATTCTTGGAGGAGGCAGGACATAGTGGCCCCCTGACCCTTGAGTTTCTGGAGAAAAGGCACCCTGGGGTGAGCTCCAGGCTGTAGAGTGTGGTCTGATGCTCCTGTGACGCATGAGAGCTGTGGGCAGGGCCTGGCTCTGCGGCCTGGAGAACGCCTGGCTCTCGGCAGGTCTCGGGCAGCCCGTCTTGTGAACACAGAGAGGACCGTGCTGGGGGGTGTTGGGACGATGGGCAGGAGGGTGACATCACCCGGGGAAGGCTCTCCCCATCTCTCTCCAGCCCAGAGGGTGCAGGAGAGAGAGAGGAGGAGGCAGTGCTGGCTTGCTGGCCGGAGGTGTTCCCTCTCTGTGAGAATCCAGTGTTGCAGAAACCAGCACTCAAGGAACCGAGCCCCACGCTCGGAGAGTTGGAGAACTCAGGTTTATTATGCCGGCGGGCCCAGAGGAGTTAACAGTCCAAGCTCTGAGCCCTGAGGAAAGGGGTTACAGGGTTTTTATAGACAGACTGTAGTGGGCAACACTAGCTGCCAATAGGCTGGTTTAAACTAAGGGGTTTCACGCGGGAACAGCAGTCAAGATGGGGAGGGGGATGCCTGACCTGGACAGGCACGATTAAGCAGGTTTTCGGTGGCTGGGAAGTTGCAAAGAGCAGGACAAGGGTGAGTGAAATAAGTGCCAGTTCCTAGTATTGCAAGGCCCCGCTTTCTGAGACTGTGTGACCTACGTGATCCAGACTTTGCAAGGAGCAAGACGAGTTACAGAGGCGGAAGGAGCAGGAGGTTGTGTAAAATTTTAATGTTTCCTCTTGGCCATCACATCGTCCGAGCAGCTGGCTGCTGCCTGGAATTGACCCTTCCAGGGCTGAGACGCTCGTGGCGCAGCTCTGCTGAGCCGGACCCTGGGCAGAGTCTGTAGGCTGAGAGGCTGACACAGACCCTGCGCTCAGGGGGCAGACGGCGGCGGAGAGCCCAGTCCCAGAGGGTTCACATCCAGGGGTGTGGTGATCACAGCTGTGCGGGGATCCACAGGAATAACTGGCCCTCTGAGTGATTGACCTCTCAAGACATTCTGAGGTCAAGCAGAAGTAATGTTGTCTGAGGAGGAATTTTGAATTATCCAGGCTCTTTCCCTATCTGAGGGCTTCCCTGGTGGCGCAGATGGTAAAGCATCCACCTGCAATGCAGGAGACCTGGGTTCGATCCCTGGGTCGGGAAGATCACCTGGAGAAGGGAATAGCAACCCACTCCAGTATTCTTGCCTGGAGAATTCCATGGACAGAAGAGCCTGGAGGGCTACAGTCCATGGGGTCGCAGAGTCAGACAGGACTGAGCGACTAACACTTCCCTGTCTGGATAAGGGAGAAACTGCTGGAATTTGAATCCTTGGGTGTTACTGAGTCTCGCTGAGCCTCAGTCTCTTCATCCATACAGTGGAGAGGAGTATGCATTATCTTCCTCTTCAGTGGGGATGTTTTTCAAAAATATTGCCTGCCCTATCAGTAAACAAAGGACGCTGTATCCATCAACCTATCCCTTTATAGACTCCCGGAAGGTGACCCCGAGGGAAGGGAGGGTGGAAACAGGATGCTCAGCATCTGGCAGTCAGCTGTGGCAGCCAGCCTGCGGTGTACGCGGACAGACTG
The DNA here is from genome assembly GCF_054371585.1 of Giraffa tippelskirchi. NCBI lineage: Eukaryota > Metazoa > Chordata > Mammalia > Artiodactyla > Giraffidae > Giraffa > Giraffa tippelskirchi. Next base: position 191,081,875 of record NC_137277.1, on the reverse strand, counting down.
GGCGTGAGAGCACAGGATACCGGCCCCAGAGAGCGAAGGTGCCTATGGAAGCAGCGGTTTCCATGAGCCAACTCTTGCATCTTCCGATGGTGGTGGTGACCGTGGTGGTGGGGACGGTCGTGACAGTGGTGATGAAGTTCTGGGCCTCGGATTGCATCCTGGTGATGTAGAAATTTATAAAAGGCAGGAAAGATAAGCATATACTTGGTAGTTACCATACTTTGTGTGACAAGGGCAATCGCGAAGGAACACTGAACTGATGTGGTCAACTTGTCAAAAAGATGCTTGTTTTAAAAAATCAATTATTTGCCATATTTGTAAGGAAGTAAAAGGCATTGCATGGAAGGGAATTTACATGTGCAATGACTTGGAAATTGATCAGAACACAGGGTGTTCACGCTTGCTGGAGCATGAAGCCTGGGCTGGGGCTGGAGCAGTGAGGTTATGGGCTGGAGAGGTAGTCAGGGCATTGAGTGCCACGCCAAGGGGCTTGGTCTTATTCTTACAATGATGGGGAGGCATTGAACTGTGGTGCTGGAGAAGACTCTTGAGAGTCTCTTGGGTTGCAAGGAGATCCAACCAGTTAATCCTGAAGGAAATCGGCCCTGAATATTCATTAGAAGGACTGATGCTGAAGCTGAAGCTGAAGCTCCAATACTTTGGCCACCTGATGTGAAGAACTGACTCATTTGAAACGACCCTGATGCTGGGAAAGACTGAAGGCGGGAGGAGAAGGGGATGACAGAGAATGAGATGGTTGGATGGTATCACCGACTCGGTGGACATGAGTTTGAGCAAGCTCCAGGAGTTGGTGATGGACAGAGGGGCCTGATGTGCTGCAGTCCATGGGGTTGCAAAGAGCCGGACACGACTGAGCGACTGAACTGAACTGACACCACAGTACGATCAGATCTGCTGGGACTAGAGGTCCAGAGCTTCCTGATGGTATCGACTTTTGTGTGTGGGGGGAGGTGATGGTGGTGGTGGTGGGAGGATTAGATGGGCCAGAGAAGCGTGAAGGATGCATGTTATCCTGTAGGAGGTCTTCAGCGCCCAGAGGTGTCAGAGAGTCTGGGAGCTGGTAAAGAGCCTTGGAGAAACCAGGATGGCGGCTGCATCACCGAGGGGGCCCTCCGGTCTCTGCTCGGCTCCCTGGCAAGGCGCAGGTCTCTTTCCAGAATGACTTGTCTCTGAACACGGGCTCACCCTGAGCCAGGGCCCCAGCTATGGGATGAAACTTGATTAACATCCTCCGTTCATGCCTTCGTTCACCCCATGCGTACGTGCTGAGCACCAGGCACTGTTCTCTGCCCTGGAGATCACAGCAGTGAGTGGGGCACTGTTCGGCCCGCGTGGTGCCTCTGTCCTAGGGGCCACGTCCCCTCTGACCGAGACCCTGGCCCAGGCGGCTCCCACCCGGCGCGTGCGGTCTCTGCCTGCAGCCCGGTCCTCAGCGGGAGTCTGTCAGGTGCCCGTCATTCTCGGCTCCGCCTTCCACCGCTGCTGTTGTCCGCGGGTGGGAAGGAAGAACGGAGGCCCTGCGGGGGTTGAGGGAGTCCGGGCACCTCCGTGTAACCCACACGCCGTGTCTTTTCGAGCGGGAGCTGGACACGGTGTCCTCGGGGGGGTTTGCCCTCTGACCCCAGGGTGCCGAGGCCGCCCCCGGTGCACGTACACGTGCGCGCAGTCTTACTGGCGGGGGGAAGGAACCGTCCCCGGGGTCAGCAGGACCCGCACTTCCCAGGCTGAGCGGCTCCTTCCAGAGACGGCGCCCTCCTGGAGGGCAAGGCGCGCTCTAACCCCCGTGTGCCCGGCCCAGGACTTGGAACGTTCTAGAGGTTCTGCCACTGCTGCGCATCGAGCGAGTGAGCAAACGGGCTGGAGCGAGGCCCAGGGACAGGCTGGTCCAGTCGATTCTTGCTCCTCGCTGGGAGCCAGCATCTCACCCTCCTCCCTGCTTCCCTGACGATCCGGGCAGCAAACCCCCTGGAAATATAGAGAGCCATCTAAATGCTAAATAGCGGCAGTAACAGCGGCGATGGGCACCATGAACAACGTGCAGGCTTGCTGCCCATCTCCTGCCGCCCCGCCTCCCCGCGCCGGCTGCTGCTCCAGAAGGGCTGCCGGCCCTGTTAGCGCTCACGCTTCGCCAGAGCCAGTGAGGCTCTCCGAGGGCCGTGGTGGCAGAGACGCTGGGGCTGCACAGGCCGCGGCCCTTGGAGGGGGCGGTGGGGCGCTGGGTTGCTGTGTGTCCAGCGGGCGCGGTGTGTCGGTGGGGGGGGGTGCCGGCTCTTCTGCGGCCGTGCAGATGCCCAGCACCCAAGCGGGCCCTCGGTTTCCTCATGTGCAGCTGAAAAGAATTGCAGCTCACCAGGCACTGGACAACCTCCCTACACGTTTCAGACTCTCAGAGCAAATCTGACATGTTCTCCATTTTACAGACAGAGAAACTGGGGCTCAGAGAAGGGGAGACACTCCCCCCACCCCCATGCCCAGCTAGTAAGTGTTATAAATGGGATTTGGCTCCAGGCCACCTGGCTGCGAACCTCTGCTGGCTGCCAAACACGAGGGCCAGGGCTGGATCAGAGGTTTGCAAAATGTTTGTAGTGGAGGGAAGCTTTGTTCAAACAAAATCTTACAGGGAAATTCTCCACAGAAAATAGATAAAAGCAAAGTGGCTCTGATTGAAGCTGGAGGCGGGTGGGTGGGCGGGAAGGGGGTCAGCGGGCCCTTCCTACCTCCATTGCCCTGGATACCCCTTGCAGCAGGCAGGGCCCCACAGGGACTGAACTGGAGTCAAGGCTTCCTCGGGGTGAGCTTGGGGCCACTTGGAGGGTTGTGATGACCTGAAAGCTCAGGAGTCCATCCTTCCCAGATGGCGGGGACCCCGGCCCTGGAGGATGTCCCAGGCAGGGCATGGATCAAACCGCACCTCAGAGTTACCTAACCTGTTTCTCTGTAACCGGGGACTGTGGGTTATCCCGGCTGGACCCCCTCCAGCCACCTCCTCCCACAGGGGCAGCTTGGAGTCGGCCTGGCTTTCACCCTCTGATGGCAGAAATAGAGAGGATTATGGGAGGATCTTTGTTCTTCATCCTCCCCTGGGCTTGTCACCCAGCACCTGTATAGGGCTCACTGGGAGCTGGGATGTGCTCAGACGGCGCCCTGGGCCTGGCCTGGGGGTGTCGGGCCAGAGCTGGGCAGAAGTGAGGTCGGAGATCAGATGAGACCAGCGTGGTGAGAGATCTGGCCTGCTGGTGGTGGTTTAGTCGCCAAGTCGTGTCTGACTCTTGCGACCCCAGGGACTGCAGCCCGCCGGGCTCCTCTGTCCATGGGATTCCCAGGCAAGAGTACTGCAGTGGGTCGCCGTTTCCTCCTCCAGGGGATCTTCCTGACCCAGGGATCAAACCCACAGCTCCTGCATTGCAGCCTAATTCTTTACCATGGAGCCAGCAGGGAAGCCGCAGGGATCAGGCCTAGGGAGGTGCAGATAGCTCCAGGCCTGGGGGGCTCCAGAATGTGAGCGAGGGTTTTCCTGGGGCTGTCACTGGAGTCCGTGTCGCTTGGTCCTAGAGATGTGGGACAAACTCCAAAAAGGAGCTCAGGGACTCATTGAAGGGGGCGTGGCCCCTGACGAAGGGGAGGTCAGTGAGGCCTCTCAGGCGGACAGTCCCTCCAGGGGCTCAGGCTGTGCTGGCAAAGTCGTTTTGGAGGACGACTCAAATCCCCCTAAAGTGAGGTTGACCGTTCTCTTTTTGGGGTTGGGTTTGTGGTGGGTCTCCACCCCCAACCCCCTTGTGCCCCGTTTTCCATTCCACACCATCACCCTTCTTTCCAACCCATTTCTCTGCCCAGGGCTCCCAGACTCATCAAAACACTACTACCTACCTCAGACCCCAGTTTTGACCCACACCCAGGGCAGGACCTTGTAATACTAGATGCTGCTCCCAGCAATGCCCCTGCCTCAGTTTCCTCACATGTACACTGAGGGCCTCGGAAGAGATGGCCTCTGAGGGTCCCCAGAAGACTGTGCCCTGTACCCCCACCTGCCTCAGGCCCCATAGGAAGGAGGCTGCAGAGCTGCCAGGATTGCATTCTGCCTCCTCCATCAGTCACTGGGTGGATTCTGAAAAGTCCATTTGGTTTATTAACACAAACACTCTTGGCATGAGCCCAGGAACAGTAAATTGGATGGGAGTTCACGGAAGGCAGGGGATGGGTTTATCACTTCCTGCTCCATCACCTGCCGTTGCTGCTGGCAACTCGGGGCTGGCCTTGGGGGAGGGGCGCAGGGGGGCGGATGAAATCACCTCCAGAACCACTGGGGCTCGGCTGCAGGCTGCGGCCGGCCCAGCGGACAGGGGCCTGGTCTCGGATCTCGGTTCTCTGGCGGGCTGACCGGTCCGTGGCCCGGGGTGGGGGCCTTCTCCTGCCTCGTCCTCGGTGTGCATCCCACAGATGGAGCACAAAGAGGTGCGGAAACAGCTTGGACTTTGGGGTTGGATTCTGCCCTGCTGGCAGCTGGCTGAGCGATCCTGAACAAGTGCCCCTCCTCCCCACCACCGCTCAGTCCCAGTTTTCTCAACTGTGCAATGGGGGTAAGGATTCATCTCTTTTTTTATTAACCGTGGGGACTCAAAGATGACAATAACCACCACCACAACAATAATGGCAGCTGAATGGGTGCCAGCACTTTATGTATTAAGCAATTCAGTCTTCACAACACCACAGTGAGATGGGTACCATCCGTAGCCCCATTTCCCAGATGTGGACACTGAGGCACACTGAGGTTACTGGGTTCCTATGAGGGTGGCAGCCCAGGTGATACTTCGCTCTCACCCCCACATGCATCTTGGACAGATAGCTCATGGGGGCTGTGGGCTGCAAAGGAGGGAGAGGTCAGTGCCATCTGACAAAGTCAGAGACAGTCCAAGGAGAAGGTGCTGGTTGCATTTTTGTCTTGAGAGAGGCAGACTGAGACAGGGCGGGTGAGGGAGGGGCCTTCCAGGCAGAGGGAACAGCCTGTGAGCACGTCGGGGCTGACCCAGCCCAGTGCGTCCCGGAGCTGCAGGTAGTTTGCTATGAAGGGGTTTTGAGAGGAGACCTGGCCTGTTTGTGATCGTACTGTCTTAATCACAGAACACCACAGGCTGGGGGGAGGGGGACTTAAATGACAGATGCTTATTTCTCCCAGGTCTGGAAGCTGCATGTCCAAGCAAGGTACTGGGCAGTTTGCTTCCCGGTGAAGACCCTCCTCCTGGCTTGCAGACAGCTGTCTTCTCCCTGTGTCCTCCCACGGCCTAGAGAGCTTGAGTGAGCTCACTAGTGCCTCTTATAAGGGCACTGACCCATCACAAGGGCCCACCATCATGAGCTCATTTAACCCTGATCACCTTCCAAACGTCCCGTCTCCAAATACCGTCACAGTGGGGAGGGTGGGGGCTAGGGTTCCAACAGATGAATTTGTGGGCACACAGTTCAGCCCATAGAACACCAACTTTGGAGAATTTCTACAAAAAAATTCAAGGAGACAGTGCCAGGATTGGGGCTCAAAGCCCTTTCTTGTCTCAGCTCTCAGGACTGTGGGACAATCAAAGAAGTGCACAGAGGAAGGAAAAGGCACTTTGAGCTCTTTGGGAGGGTCGCTAGGCAGCAGCGGGGGTTGGGGGAGGCGGGGTTTTCCAGAGCCTTCTTGGGCAGACAGAGGTGGGGCAGGCCTCTTCACCTGGAAGCGCTGGGCCCATTAAGGCAGGAGCCGTTGGCTGTAATGAACGCCTTCTCTTTGGTTCATTAGTTTCGGCAGCAATGCGTGCCTGCCCCCACCTGCTTGGCTCTAAGAGGCGGGGTGTGGTTTCACCACAACCCACGAGCCTAGCCTCCTCTCAGAGCTGGGTGTTTTTTTTTTTTTTTTTATTAATTTATTTATTTTAGTTGGGGGCTAATTACTTTACAACGTTGTAGTGGTTTTTGCCATACATTGACATGAGTCAGCCATGGGTTTACACATGTTCCCCATCCTAACCCCCCCTCCCACCTCCCTCCCCATCCCACCCCTCAGCGTCATCCCAGGGCACCAGCGCTCCTCTCTGCCCAGCCTGCTGACTGACTCTGTAAAGAGTGCCTCCCAGCTGCCTGCCATGACCCCTTTGCCCTTGGGTGGTGCCCTCTGGGGAGCAGAGACAAGGAAGAGAACTAATGTCCCCTAAGAACCTCCAAACCGGGGAGCCAAAGTGGGCTGCTGTTTAAAGTTTCTGAGATGCTCACCCCCAGCCTTCCGGAAGCCTCTGTCCCCAGCCCCCCGAGCCCCACCTCTGCTGGTCTTCCCCACCCCATCAGTGCCACCACCCTTGGAATCCACACACACACACACATCCTGAGCACCAGCCTGCATCCAGGACCTGCACACTTGTCTCCTCCTTGAATGCTCACAATAGCCTCCCCAGGGTGCTGGCAGGGGCTCTGAGGTCCAGATACCATGACTTGCCCGAGGTCACACAGCCAGCCAGCGGTGCACCTGTGGCTGGAACCGAGAAAAAGCCCCCGCCCGTGTCACCTCACCCTCCTGTGCCCCTCAACCCTGGAGATGTCCTGGAGGTTTCCGTGCCTCAGTTTCTCTGTCAGTTCACTGCTCTGCCCTCGGGGCTCTGCAGGGTTACTCTGGGCCAGCTCCAGGAGCTCCTGCGGCAGAGGTGCTACAACTAGAGTGTAGCGTGGCAATGTGCCAGCAGCCACCTTTGAGCTCCAGGGCACAGCCCTGCTGCCAGCTGGTTCCAGCTTGGTCCAGGGTAACTTCAGGCAGCTCAGCCTCCTCGAAGTTTGCTTGTCTGGGGCAGCTCTCAAAAGATTCTCTGGCCCATGCCCTCCTTTCCCATCTCACAGTGGAAGTCTGTTTCCTTATTCTCCTTTCAAAGTCCTTTCCCCCAGAGAATGATGCTGACTATGACCCAGGGCTGGCTTCCCTGGTGGCTCCAATGGTAAAGAATCTGCCTGCAATGCAGGAGACCTGGGCTTGATCCTTGGGTCAGGAAGATCCCCTGGAGAAGGGAATGGCTGCCCACTACAGTAGTATGACAGACCTAGACAGCATATTAAAAAGCAGAGACATCACTTTGCCGAGAAAGGTCTATGTAGTTAAAGCTGCGGTTTTTCCAGGGGTCATGTGTGGATGTGAGAGTTGGACTGTAAAGAATGCTGAGTGCCAAAGAATTGATGCTTTCGAATTGTGGTGCTGGAGAAGACTGTTAGGAGTCCCTTGGACTGCAAGGAGATCCAACCAGTCCATCCTAAAGGAGATCAACCCTGAATGTTCACTGGAAGGGCTGACGCTGAAGCTGAAGCTCTAGTACTTTGGCCACCTGATACAAAGGGCTGACTCATTGGAAAAGACCCTGATGCTGGGAAAGATTGAAGGCAGGAGGAGAAAGGGGTGACAGAGGATGAGATGATTGGATGGCTTGGATGGCATCACCAACTCGATGGACATGAGTTTGAGCAAACTCCAGGAGATAGTGAAGGACAGGGAAGACTGGCCTGCTGCAGTCCATGGGGTTTCAAAGAGTCAGACATGACTTAGCGACTGAACAGCAACAAAATGACGCAGGGCAGAGTCTCTGACTCTTCAGGGCCTCAGTTTTCACAGCTGGAAAATGAGACTCTGCTCCCTGTAACAGGCTGAGCGGTGGCCCCAGTGACAGCAGGCCTCAATTCAGGAAACTGGAAACGTGGCCTCATTTGGAAACGAGCTCTTAGTGGATGTGATCAAGTTAAGGATCTTGAACTAAAAATAGAACTACCGTCTGATCCAGCAGCTGCACTTCTGGCTGTTTATCCAATGGAAATAAAAGCGCTAACTGGAAAAGATATGTAACCGCATGTTCATTACAGCATGTTTACAATAACCAGGGCATGGAAACAACCTGTGCTCGCTGATGAATGCATGGATAGAGAGATGTGATATACGCATACGGTAGCATGTCATTCAGCCATAAAAAAAGAAAACCGTGCCGTTTGTGACAACGTGGATGGACCTTGAAGGCCTTATGCTACGTGAAATAAGTCAGAGAAAAACAAACATCATACGGTCTCACTTGTTTGTGAAATCTGAAATAAAAAACCAAACCAATCAAAAGAAAAACAGCATAGTTCTGGGAGTCACTATGAAGCCAGGGGAAGCAGACTTGGGGCTCTGGAGAATGAGGGAGGAACCAGGCGTTGGTACGTGGGGACGCCATTTATCTGATGCAAAGGCAATGGAAGGAAACAGTTTTCATCAAATACGTGTGTTACAGGTTATGGTAAAAGTCCCAGATGTTTACATGAGGATGAAGTGAGCCCTTACTCCTTGTAACCTCTGTCTAGATGCTCAATTCCATCTGCAGCCAGTGACTCTGCCCCAGTGAAAAAACTCTTTTAGGGCATCAAGTTTGCCAAAAGTAGACCAACTGAAATTCACAAGGCGCAGAAGTCGTCTGCCACCCTCGGCAGGTTCTGAGGGTGACCGTCGTGATCTGGAGGAAGGACGGACAAGCGTGCTTTGGCATCTGAGGCACGTGTCATTCTAGTTGGAACTGATAGTAGGAATTATGTCACCTTCGCTCAGCCCCTCAAACTCTTTAAGCCGCCCGTCCTTCCATGCCGGTTTCTGAGCCAATCACTGAGGCCAGGGCCTGAGGATAGAGGATGCTGCTTGGCCAGACGTGGGTCTGCTTTCTGAGGGCGGGGAAGGGCTTTAGCCCCACACACCCTTAAGCACCTATGGCAAGGGAAAGCATGGCGATATCTCCCGAAGGAAGAGAAATGGGTGGCAGGTAGTGAAGCCACCAATACCCAGGGCGCACAGCACTCTGCAGGGAGTGAGGACGAAATTGAAACGTGTGTGTGTGTGTGTGTGTGTGTGTGTGTGTGTGTGTGTGTGTGTGTGTGTGTGTGTGTGAACACCTGGCACACAGCAACAGCTCAGGATGTGCTGGTTGGCTGGGGTGCTGGTGGCACAGTAGGTGATGGGCTGGGAGGAGTCAGGCGCTGGCTGGTTCCTCTGGGGACAGTCTGGGTGCTCAGTAAACATGCAATCACTAGCAGCCCCAAGGCCCAGCTGGCAGACAGCCCGCCCCAGGAAGGGGCTCTCAGGGCCTGCCTGTTTCCCCTCCAGCCTGGCCCCAGCAGGCTGGCAGCACTGCTGGGTGTCGGGAAGGCTGGGACTGGCCCAACGGGCTCAGGGCACTCAGACCCTGCCCTCAACCAGACCCCAGAGGACTCTGCTTCCAACTCAGTCAGAACGTCCTTCGTCAGCTCCCACCTCCCAGGAGGCCCTGACCTCTGTATACATGCTTGCCAGATGCCAGATGGCTGAGCTAGTGTCTTTAGTTATTTTCGGTGACCTGTTCCACTTTCCTCTCCCCATCGCTGGCCGCCATGCCTCTCCACACTGAGAAATCGGTATGCGACGGGCTGTGAGCAGGGACTGCCCCTCAGCCCCTGCTTTGAATGGATCCCCTGTTTTCCAGCCGCCCCCACCAGACTGTGAGGGCCTCCCCACACTGCCAGATGGGGGCCCGGAAACTCCTGGCTGTTCCTTCCCTGTAGAGGGAGAGAAATACACCAACACATGCCTGGGTCCTCAGCTTCTCCTCCACTGAGCAGGAGGCTCCCCAATTTTAGGGCCTGCAGGTCACCCCCAAACTCTGCCTCCCTTTTGTGGATATTCCCCAGGTCATGAACACAGGCCTTGGAATCAGAGAGTTACAGGTCCAGCTCCCAGCCACTCACTGGCTGAGCAACTAGGGGGCAAGTGACTGGGTATCGCTAAACTTCGCTTTCTCCTTTGTACGAAGCAATGATAGCATTTCTTTCTCCATAATTATGTCAGGATGAGTGGGGACAGCGTGGGGCGCGCACCTGGCCTGTGCTCCATTGTCTTGGTCTGGCACCCACCCCCAAGGTCCCTTTTATGCTCTTAAATCATGTTATGCAATTTTGTCTTGAGGCCGGACCATCCAAGATCGTTGAAATCTTTCCATGGGTTTAGATTCTCCGTCAGCCTTCAGAGAAGAGTTTTCTAGAGCATCCCAGAAGTTGATACCAGAGATTTATTTAATGAAACAGAAATGCACTTATTTTGCTTACGAAAGAAATGCATCCTGCTAGCTTCTGGTTTCCTGCCTCAAGCTGAAGATGGGCCCAGAGTAGGAGTCTGCAAATGTACTTCTCTTCAGGAATCTGTCTTCCGGCTACACTGGCGATGCTGTGCTGGGATCCAGGATCCCCAGACAGCCTCCAGGAGCTCCCACCCCTAAACCCTCACCCCTAACTCCACATCATTGGCCTGAGCCCCAGGGCCCACCTGGCCAGGGCCAGGGCCTGAGTGGAAATAAATGTGTGATCTTTCCATTTACAGTCCATGTGGCACCTAAGTGCTCACTGCTTCCCTCTCCGTAGGTGACAGAGCTGCAGCCTCAACAGGATAAGACATGATTGCTCCTTTCTGGAGCCAGGGTCCCAGTTCATCTGCACTCCTGGGCATTCCTGGCTGGAACATCCACCCCCCCCACCCCACATCCTGCAGATGAATAAAATGGGGCCTGAGGAAGTTGGATGACGAAGGCCTTGCCCAGGCTGTGGAGACAGCCGGAGTGCTGGGACAAGTACCCTAGTTTCCTGACTCCTTGCGTGGGCTGTCTACTCAGAGGTCAGCTAGCAGACAGAAAGCATGGCCAGGAGGTTTGAATTCTTTTTCCACTTCTTCCCAGCTGTCCGTTGGATAATGATTTAATCTCTCTGTGTTTTAACTTGGAGATGGCAGGGAACTGGCTTCTGGTTTCCTGCCTCAAGCTGAAGACGGGCCCAGAGGAGGAGTCCCCCACTCCTACTCTGACCAGTGATGCTGGAGTTGGGCGGCCCCCAGGGCCAGTGAGTGCGCTGTTGTGTGTGTGTGTGTGTGTGTAGGGGGCAAAGAAATCCAACGCCTTTCCTTTAAGGTGAGACAAACTCTGCAGAGCCATTTACATTTCTAAACTCCCCAAGGGTTCAAGCTGAAGCTGCGTTTTATCTAAATCACATATTTGCTTAGCTTCTTGCCCTTCTCATCCCTTTAAGGTCGTGTGTGCTAAATTGCTTCAGTCATGTCTGACTCTTTGCGACTCTATGGACCGTGTAGGCTGCCAGGCTCCTCTGTCCTTGGGATTCTCCAGGCAAGAATACTGGAGCGGGTTGCCATGCCCTCCTCCAGGGGATCTTCCCAGCCCAGGGATCAAACCCACGTCTCTTATGTCTCCTGCATTAGCAGGCAAGTTCCTTACCGCTAGTTTATTTAAAGAGCTCCCCCTACATAGCCAACAAGGACCTACTGTATAGCATAGGGAACTGTGTGCAACATTTTGTAATAGCCCTAAAAGGGGAAAGAATCTGAAAAGAATATATAAGTATAACTGAATATAAGATATAGCTGCCATATACCTGAAACTAACACAACATTGTAAATCAACTATCCTTCAATGAAAAAAAATTTTTAAAAATAAGAGTATCCCCCTTAAAAATCATTTGTTCACAAATCTCATCCCAGGTTCTGCTTCTTGAAAACCTGATCTAATATACGAGCGAACATCTCAGTGAGCACGTGTCTACGCCAACAGGATTCACAGTGCTCTGCCTCTATGATACCATCAGTTCTGTCTCACCTCTGGGAGGAGGCACTCGGAAGCACAGTTCCTGGCACAGAGTAAATATTCAATAAAAATGAGCTCTTATTACAATGATTGCTCCTGCAGTGTTGTTGGCTGGTCCATCTGCACTGAAAAGGGAGCCTAGTGACAGAGAAAAGGAGAAAGGACGGTGTAGAACAATTCACACCTAAGAGAACCTATGGTTCTCTAAGGTGTAGAACCATAGAGTGTTATTAGCAAGGGATTGTAGCCACAGAGAGATCAACAGTCACACCTATTTTCCAATCAGAAAGATAAGGTCGCAAGAGAGCCCTTCGTACATGATCTTGGGCAAAGCAATCTCTCTCCAGGTCTGTTTTCCCATTCATCAAGTGTTGGTGTAGATAAAGGAACGGATGGAGGCTTCATCCCAGGAGTCAGCCGTGATCAATCAGCAGTGGCTCCCTGGAGCGCTGTGGTGAGAGTTTCTGGATCTGCGTCTCAGCCCAGGGCGAAGCTGTGATCTGTTAGTGATGTCTGCCTAGGGGGTGGAAGAGGAGAGTGATGGCAAGCGTGCCGTGTCTTTGCATTTATGAACTGGTTGCATTTGAAGGCCCCTTCTGGCTCCGATGGCCTATGATTCAGTGATTCTAAGCAGCTGGAAGGCTCCACCAATGTGATTGCATTTAACAAGGGCATAGCCAAGGAGAGAGGTGAAAGGCCAGCATGGTGCAATGGGGACGTCAAGGCCAGCTGGCAGACACCTGCTCGCTCCTGACTGTAGTGTCCATTCCCCCGGGGATGGACACCGCCCTGCTTCTGCCTGCCTTCCCGGTTCACTTAGGTGGGAGTAATCTCTGGTTCTAGAGGTGGGCATATGACTCAGTTTGACCAGGAAGATCATTGGATTCGCTTGGTGAGGGTATGTGATGAAATGAGACTTTTGCTGGAACCGCTGTTAGAGAGAGAGGCAACATTCTTTTCCACTGAATTTGAACCCAGGAAGTTGCAGCTTGGAGCTTCCTGCCACCATGGGTTGCCTGAGAATGAGGCCAATGTGAAGGAACATAAAGTCGAGATGACAAGACATTGGGTGATAAAGACATCTTTGTAGCCCCTGGATCCAGCCCTGCCTGATGTGGATTCTTGGACTTTTTTGCTTACATGACCAGTGATATCTTTTTCACTTAAGTCAGTTTGAGACTTAAAAGAAACACCTAGAATCATTATCTGAGAAGGCAATGGCACCCCACTCCAGTACTCTTGCCTGGAAAATCCCATGGACGGAGGAGCCTGGTAGGCTGCAGTCCAGGGGGTCGCAAAGAGTCGGACATGACTGAAGCAACTTAGCAGCAGCAGCAGCAGAATCATTATCAGGGAAACCAGCAAATCCTTTTTTGTCCGTCCGTTGTGAAAAGAGCACTTCACTGAACTGATGGAAATGTGCTACGTGCCACCCCTTCCTCTTTAAGACCTCGCAATGGAGGAGGCTGGTTCTGGAGGCCCTGGGAATTCAGCCCCCCTCCAGCCTCCAGAGGATAGCTGTCCCTGAACTGGATTCCCAACATGAGGGAGGCCTTCCCTGAGAGCTCCCTGGTAGATAAGAAAACAAAGCAAACCGGAGGGACCTAGACCTGCTCTGAGGGACCTGACTTCTGGGCTCAGGAAGGGACTCCAGGGAATAAAGTTAGTTTATTATTAGTACGTCAGATTTGCAAATAAGGAAATGGGGGCTCAGAGGACTGAATGAATGCTTTCTAATTCATCCAGCTTCTTAGGAGTGGGTTTTCACCTCCTGGCCCCAGGTTCCCATCTCCCTCCTCTACCATTTGCTCCTCTGCCTGCAACACCCCCAGCCTTGATTCCTTATATCTTCAACAGGAGAAAGGTGCTGAGTGTTACTGTGTGGGGGCTGGGGAAGATTTTGGCAGGAGCTGTCACTCATTGGATACATGCTAAGTTGCTTCAGTCATGTCCTACTCTGTGACCCTGTGGACTGTAGCCCACCAGGCTTCTCTGCTCATGGGATTCTCCAGGCAAGAATACTGGAGTGGGCTGCCAGGCTCTCCAGGGGATCTTCCTGACTCAGGGATCAAGCCAGCGTCTCTTATGTCTCTTGCATTGGCAGATGGGTTCTTTACTACTAGCACCACTTGGGAAGCCCTAGCTGCTCAATAATTGTTGAATGTGTGAGTCATTGGCTGAGAGAGTGTCTTTTGGCTTTCTTTTGGTTGTGTTCTAGTCTGTATTTCCCCAAAAGCAGAGCCTGAAACAAAGTCTCCAGGGCTGATGGTTCATCGAGAGTGTTGTCCCAGGGTAGAGGTGACAGGCAAGGTAGTGAGACAGGGAGCAAAGTTCTGGTGGCCAGTCTCCCAGATGGCCCCCAATGAGCCTCGCCTCCTGGGATTCAGAATTCTCTCCCACACCAAACAGGACTGATGTTTGTAATGATAAGATACTAGAGACTTGAGAGTGTCTGGCTTCTGAGACTTCGTAAGTGACACTGAGGATTCCCATGTGCTGTCTTGGATCACTTGTTTGGGGAAAGCCAGGTGCCATGTCTGAGGATGCTCTGTCCTCTGGGGAGGCCCATGTGGTGAGGAACGGAGGCCTCCTGCCAACAGCCAGCCTGAACATGCCACATGTGAGTGTGCCATTTGGGAATCAGATTCTCTAGCCACAGTCAAGCCTTCAGACGAGCACAGCCCCAGCCAACAAACCGAGAGACCTCAAGCCAGAACTGCCTAGCTTCAGCTGCTCCCAAATTTCAGGCTTACAGACGCTGAGATGTTAAATGTTTATTGTTGTTTTAAGTCACTAAACCTTTGGATAACAAAAAGTTTCCTTACTGAATCGGTCATGCTATGGGTGACTGATTGCTTGATTCCAAGGGACCTCTGAGAAGCTTGTAGAACGTGTCTCAAGCCTGCCTGCCCAGGAGGAGCGCATTTACCCAGTCCTTCCGTATTCCATTGTCCGGAGGCTGCCTCCTGGGCAGGGGCACTCCTGCCCTTGTTGGTTGCACAGGCGTGTGTGCCACGTGGATCCTTGTAGGATCCCGTGTCACAGAGAAAGGAGAGCCCTGGGCAGGAAGCAGGAGGACGTGGCCAGGCCTGAGGTGAGGTACCTCCAGGTGGCACCCACACCAAGCTGGCTGAAATCTGTGCAGAACGCCCGTCACAGTGGTGGCTGGAGTAAGAGTGAGGCTTATGGAAGGATATGAACTGGGGGCCCAAGGGGTGCCTGATAGGCTGTGTGAATCAGTGAGGCAGTGAGTGGGGAGGGGGCGAAGGTGCAAATGAGTGGCCGAGTGGATGACGGGCAGTGAGTGAGGGGTGAACAGATGAGGGGCCCACGGTGCGGCTGGTCATCCACCTGCAGACGGTGCGGGGAAGCCCTTCCTCCTCGTCCACTGGGGTGGCCCCGGCACCATCAGGGGCTGGGGGCCTTGCTGCCAAGTCCTGGCAGGATCCTCTCGGGCGAGGATGACCCTTTGTTTTGCTCATCTTCACAGGAGGGAGGAGGCACTGAGTCCTGTTGCCGAGCACTGGGTGAGCGGAGCTGCAAGGACTAGAGGTCGAGGGCGTCAGCAGAGCCCTGGCTGGCTGCTAGCACGCGCAGAGCTGGGCCAGACGGAGAGCCTGCGGTGCCCTTTCTTCCGGCTGCATCTTGCTAGAGAAGCGACCCTGTCTTCTAGAGACAGACCTTGAAGGTGTTTTCCACCCTGGACACTGGGCAGGACCCCCCTGTGGCTGGCCTGGAAAGGCCAGGCATTTGCAGGGTTCTGAGGATGAGTGACTCATCTCTGTGGCCGCGTGACCCAGCATCTCCCCCTCCCCCTTCTTGCAAAAGAAAATAGGCAGTGATTGACCACGCTCATACAGTCCTTGTGTCCCCCACGTGGTCACGATTGTCCCCATTCTACAGGTGGAGGAAACGAGACCTGGGAGAGGACATGACTTGACTTGCAGGAGGTCATGGCGCTACCGGCCCGTTCCCGTTTATACCCGGAGAGAGAGGCTCTAACGCCCGTGACTCTGAGACGGAAGTGAGATGCAGGACGATTCTAAAATGGCAGCCGGAGCCCCAGATCAGGGCCTGGAGACCCGGTCTGAACGCAGGCTTGCCCCTCACTATGAGATCCTGGGCATGTAATTCCTACTCTGACCCTCAGCCTCTGCTATGGAGGAGGTGGGGGCTGGGCTGCACACGACCTGTTGTCCTTTGACGGGATCCCTGGCCAGGGGTGCGGTGGAGTGGCTACCTTGCATTTATTAAGCACTTACAAAGCGGGATGAGCCATCACACAGGCTTCCTTATCCCAACAGTTCTGGAAGGCTGGCATGACTCAGCTCATTTTACAGATGAAGAAGCAGAGGCTCGGAGGGGTTAGAGATTGGCTAAGTTGCCCCAAAGACCCAAAGCTGCCAAAGTATGGGAACAAGATTTGATCTAGATCCCTCTTCTAGACACCAAGCCACAGCATCCTGAGAAGAAACTTTGATTTTCTGCTGTTTATGGTAATAAACATCAACAGCTCCCACTTACTGGGCATCTCCTCTTTGTCAGGTATTATTCTGGGAGATTTTAGGTGCAATGAACAGCTCTGTATCCGTTTAGACCTTTTCATTTGCAGGTGAAGAGATCCAGCTCAAATTGGCTCCAGCAAAATGATATTTATCAGCTCACATAATTGGTAAATCCCGGGTGGATCCCTGGACAGCCGTATCTAGGGGCTAAATCCTGTCTTGTGTTTTCTCCATTCCATTCTGCTCCACTCCGTTCCCTCTCCATGCCACTGCCTTCTCTCCCGCTGGAGCAGGACTTTTCCCGTGTGGCTGCCCCCAGAGTCCCATTCTCCTGGCTTAATCACCAGCGTGGAACAGAGGCTGTCTCTCACCCGGTGTGTACAGAAGAGCTCTGACTGGCTTTCCCCTGGAGCATAAGTCCACCCCTGGGCGGATCAGCATTTCCAGGACTGATAGGTATTTCCAGGGCAATGGGGTCAAGCGCCCACCCCTGCAGAGGTGGTAGGGACAGCCCCACTTGAATTGTTAACGCTGGCACAGAAAAGACAGTACACGCCCACTCAGTCCCGCTAACCCTCAGAGACCCTGTGAGGAAGGTGCAGTGACATTCTGCATTTTATAGGGGAGAACGCGAAGGGTCAGAAAGAAAGAACCAACTGTGCTGGTCACACGGCCAACAGGTGACCGTGGCCGCCTCATCCAGACTCACTCTGATGAGCGTTAAGAGGACGGTGCTCACTGGGATGAGATGGATGAAGAGTTATTGAGCACCCACTGTGTGCAAGGCTGTAAAGAGGAGCAGGACAGCCAGCCCGGGCTCGCCGGACATCTACAACCCACCTGGGAAGCCAGACTTAGAAAACAACCACGGATCTGAACAGGAGGTGGAGGCCGCAGTAGCGGGGCTGTCCGGAGGCTGCGCGGGTGATTAATTGCTAAATGAATGGTACAGACAGTAACTGCTTGAGGATTTCAGAGGATGGGGAGAACTGTGGGCTCCAGTCAGGGGAGTATTTCTGAAAGAGAGAGACCTTGAACTTGGCCTTGAAGGATGGATGGGAGGACTCGCAGAGGCAGTGACAAAGGACCTGAGCCTCCCACGTGGGTCAAAGGGTGTGTTCCCCGGGAACTTCTGGCTGGGAAATTCTGTGGTTTAGAAAGAAATCCCTAGGCCCTGTTTAAAACCTCACAAGTCCTCTCACCTTTGCCCGCGATCTAGCTCAAATCCCAGCTCTGCCGCCAATGAGCTGTGTGACCTTGGGCAGGGTGCTTCACCTCTCTGAACCTCAGTGTTTTCCTTCACAAATTGGGAGATAGGATTCCTGCTCGGCCTACCTCACTAAACTGTTGTGACCATGGGGTGAGATTACGTGCATGAAAGTGCCTTGGGGAACCACGAAATGCTTATAAATACGAGTGATGATTAGAGCTGGACAGGTCCAGTGCATATATTCTTGGCTGGGGGCCCCCGACAACGTGTCAAGGAAGGCTTGTTGTTTTCCGCTCCCCTGTCTGGAGCCTTGAGCTTTATTTTAGCATGGCATAGGGTGTAAAAAGATTTGCATCACCTGCTTCCACAATCTGACACTGCCACTTCCTATTTGTCTTACCTCTGGGGGACTTACACCTCTAAGCCCCAGTGTAAGGGTTTAAAGAGATAACACACGTGAGGTGCTCAGCGTAGTGCTGGCTTAGAGTAGGCTGATTTACTTCCAGTGCTGTTTCCCTTTGGGGGTGCCCTTCTCAAAGCACTTACTTTATGCTCAGAAGCAATCTGGTACCAGGAAAATGGAATGCACTGATCGGACAGATCCAGGTCACAGGACCGACCCTGACCCTGGAGGAAGGAGCCGGCACCTCTCAAGGCCGGTGTGTTTGCTCATCAGCTGCTGCAGGGGGTCAGCGAGCTACTGCTCACGGCTGTTTCTGTGCTCCCCACAAGCTGAGAACAGGGTTTTTTTGGCGTTTTAAAGGGCTTAATAAAAATAAAAAGAGTGTGCTACAGAGACTGTGTGGCTTGTGAAGCCTAACATAGCTGGCTCTCCCTCTGCTGACCTGTGATCCATTTAGTTGTGAACACAACCAGCCGGCTTATTCTTCTGAAATCCAGCATTTAATGAGTCTAGCAAGAGGGCTCCTCACCGTGTCAGGTTGGGTCTGACCAAATAAAGGTTTGGGGACGTGTGTCAGCCAGGCCCCAACCAGGAAAACAGAAACTGCTCTAAGACTTTAAACTGGGGTGGGAGGGCTGCCTTAATATAAGGAACTGGCATTCACCGATGATGGAAGGGGTGAAAAATCAGAGGAGGGAGGGAGGGTGCCACCACGCCCTGGCTGGAGAGATCAGGAGGATGGAGTGTTGGTGGAGCCCAGGGTCCCGGGGAGCTGCAACCCCAGCGCCCTGTCCAGTGGGCGCTGGCGCCCTGGGGGAAAGGCTGCCGCTTCCCGGGGAGCTGCCTGTGTAGAAAGTGAGCGGAGGAGAGCCTTGGCTGCTCCCTTCCTCCATTCTTTCATTTTCCAGCAGTATCTCCTCTCGGCTGGACCCTTCCAGAAGCAGTTCCCACGGAGTCTCTGAAACAGCCCGCAGCGCTTGGCGCCCCTCTGCTTTCTGGATCTGAACCCGGGGGCCCTGAACAGATGAGCAAAGGGCAAACAGGCCCAGGACCAGCCACGGGCTGTAAGCGGATTCTGCCAGCTCAGTGCCTCTGAAGGCCATTGACAAGCTCAATGCCTGAGGCTGTAAAAACATGTCTACAGAGGTGTAGACCTACAGTTCTCCGGATATGCAAATTTGCTCAGTGTTCAAGTTCGTTGCTGGGTCCACCTTGGTGGCATATATTCTGGGAGTTAAGTGTCCTCCTCATTCATGGCTGCTAATTTGGAGTCTGCATTCAGCTTCTACTAAATTACTCTGAAGTGGTCTTGCCCTGGTTCTCAATATTCCTGTCATTCTTTTCCTCTTCTCTGTGGAAAAGAAAGTTTTCCAACTTTGCACATTCCCCAAACCCTCTTCCTGATGTTTCCATGTCCAGGTATCACTTCAAACCACCCTCTCGACTCTTATCTGCAGGCTGCTTGTACCATTATTTTCCTTTCCTCAGCTCTATTTTTGAACACATTAATAAATCTCAGCACAAATAAAACTTTATATCACTGCTGTAAATAGAAACTCGGGATCATATGCCATCAATATAAATAAATACCATGAAACTAAATCACTGTTAATTAAATTCTGCCTGCAGCTTTGGCGAAGGCTGTGAGTATGAGGCTCTTGGTGAAAAAGGGAAAATGTTAAAAAGAAGAGGCATGGGAGAGCAGCTTCAAGAGACCTTCTCCTTGGTGTCACCAGAAGGACTTTCTCCTTGGTGTCATCAGAAGGACCTTCTCCCTGGTGTCATCAGAAGGACTTTCTCCCTGGTGTCATCAGAAGGACCTTCTCCCTGGTGTCATCAGAAGGACCTTCTCCCTGGTGTCATCAGAAGGACCTTCTCCTTGGTGTCACCAGAAGGACTTTCTCCTTGGTGTCATCAGAAGGACCTTCTCCCTGGTGTCACCAGAAGGACTTTCTCCTTGGTGTCATCAGAAGGACCTTCTCCCTGGTGTCACCAGAAGGACCTTCTCCCTGGTGTCACCAGAAGGACTTTCTCCTTGGTGTCATCAGAAGGACCTTCTCCCTGGTGTCACCAGAAGGACCTTCTCCTTGGTGTCATCAGAAGGACCTTCTCCTTGGTGTCATCAGAAGGACTTTCTCCTTGGTGTCATCAGAAGGACCTTCTCCCTGGTGTCACCAGAAGGACTTTCTCCTTGGTGTCATCAGAAGGACCTTCTCCCTGGTGTCACCAGAAGGACCTTCTCCCTGGTGTCATCAGAAGGACCTTCTCCTTGGTGTCATCAGAAGGACCTTCTCCTTGGTGTCATCAGAAGGACCTTCTCCTTGGTGTCATCAGAAGGGCTGAAACAGAATCGGAAATGGTTAGATCGCACCTCCCATGACTTGAAATTACTGATGCCACTGGTGTCATTTCACTTTCCACCTGTAATCACACTGAAATCACACTAAATCTGTCACACCAGAGAGATACACCCCACACCTTGGGGAACCCAACGTAAGAGCCTATTTTCCCCACACGCTCTGTTAATCCCTCCCCTAAAGTTTTATTATCCATCCTCCGGCATGTTTATCAGAGTCCTTCTGTACAACTCCTCCATTTTTGACACTTAAAGCTTTGAAAACTCTGAAGAGGTCAATGGATGCTCAAAGACACTGCGCATTCCTTTATTAATTAACCAACATCCAGAAATAAGTGAAATTCCTATAAACACTTTATTCGCCGAATAAGGGCAGAGGCAGCTCATGTTTACTCTTCCGCCTTGTGAAAATTCTAAGTTTGTTTTTTAAAAACAACGTTTTAATGATTAAGTTATGAACAGTTACTTATAAATAGTTACAACTTGCCTGTCATCTGTGTCAACATTTATGACTTAATGACGCGGTTTTTATGCTGTTACTGATGTTTGTGGATGTTTGTCTACCTGGTGGCGTGCTTCGGGAAATGTATCTAAGTTAAATATGTGCGCCTATACATATTTATATAATACCGTGTTACATAATACATTGTAATTATACACATAATATTCCTGAAGTATCTACTGTGTCAGAGTCCAAGTGAAGGACTTTACACGACCTTATTTCTCACAGCAACCCTGTGGTATAGATAGCACTACCGTCACCCTCAATGTTCCAGAAAGAAACCGAGGGTCAAAGAGGTCAAGTCACTTGCCCAAGGTCACAGGCTACTAAGCTCAAGACTCAGGCTGAGTTCAGACTTGTCTGATCCCAGAGGCAACGGTCAAAACCATGGCGTGGCATCGCTTCTTTCATGGGGTTCCAGTTCCTCCTGTGGGAAAACCGAAGCCAGAGAAGGTGCCAGCCTTGCTGTGGTCTCATTTCTGCTGCCTGCATCTCTGGAGAAGCCAACCCTCCAGCCACCCCTGCCCTTTCCCAGGCACCTGTGACCCCTGCAGTTCCCAATGTGGAACAGTGCCTGGGTTGTCCATCTGGTCCACCACACCAGCAGGACTCTTGCTGATCAACTGAAAGTATTACTGCTATTTCTTCTAATTCTCCTGTCTTTTCTTCTGAAGAGAGTGCAGAGCTTTTTTTCCCCCTTGCAGGTCCTAATGTGATTATTTGTATGGCAGACAAACATACAAATGTACATGACTTTGAATTATGGGGTTGCCAGGATAAGCTGTATTTAAAACAACAACTCCATTACTCATAGCTGGAGGAGACTGGAATAGCATCATCAGGCCTTCTGCCGAAGTTTTCGGTGGGATCCATTCCCTGATGTTTTCGGTTGATTGTGCCTTCATTTAGATTCAACGATACTTAGCGTTTGGCCAACTAGGTGCAAATCCCAGGGCCAGGCCTGGCTGGGGTTGGCACAAAGAGAAGTAAAGCTCCGTGGTCATGAGAGCCCACAGCCTGCTTCCTTCCTCGCCTCTCCCTCCTTCCTTCCTTCCCTCCCACCTTCTCGTCTTCCCTCCTTTCTTTTCCCTCTTCTCTCTCGTCTTCTCCCCCCTCCATTGGCTGCCTCCCTTATTCCAACAGTTTTTGGGTCCCAGTATGTTCCGGACACCTTGCTAAGTCCCTCATACAAAGATGAATCACGATCCCTTTCATGAAAGAGCTAACTATTTACCAAAGTTGAAAGTCCAGAGCTAGAGGGGTCCTTTTACAGTCCTGCCAACATCTTGTTCTAAAGTTGGACGAGCAGAGTGACCAGAGAGGCAAGGTGACCTCCCCGGGGTCACACAGATGGAGGGAGCGGCTCTGCGGTTACTGCTCAGATTTCAAGGGTCTTCAGACATTGTTCTTTTTACCACAATAGAGAAAATGCTTTCAGGAGCTATTGTGATATCAGGAATTAAAGTGATATCATGTCCCTTGAAAGACCGGCCATGGTGAATAGAAGATAAAAGAAGGTCACCAGTGAGCCAGCAACTGAAAACCATGTGTTCAGGTGTTAAAATGCCCTGGGAGAGAGCATCCCAGCCTTCTGTTGGCAATTCTGCAGGATTCTGCTTTTCCTTTCATCACAGTGGCCACTCTGGCTATAAATAAGGGTCTCACTGGACCTTTGGTTGCTCCCCACTACAAGGTCTGAAAAAACCCCGGGAATCGTCCCTGAGGAGGGCTTTCTACTTTGACACTTTTGTTTGTCTCACCTTCTCTTAGACCATGGCTCATGCATGGCCTATGACCTTGGCACAGAACCTGCCCCATATTCTACACTATTCTTCATCAGGAGTCAAAGCCCTAATGCCAGGCGCATTCTAGCCTCTCCCTTTGAGAGTACCTGGTCTTGGCAGCTGGGCCATGTGGGCACCTGGCCGAGCCTCAGCATCTCGCTGAGGCCTCCTTTGTGATACCTTGGTCCAGCCAGCCAAAGCCAACTGTTAGCAGAATGATCCTGGGACGCATCCTAAACAGGCACTTCCTGTGTGAAACCCTGATCACTTACTCCCCACCTGCTGTTCCTACTGGCCCCTGACATTGTCCCCTAAGGGGTTCAGTAGTGCTCCTCCAAACCCCTGGGCCTGCAGCCTCCTTTATCCCTACCCCAGTGTTCCAGTTACACCCAAATTTAAGCATCGGAAATCCACTAACAATTTCACTGTGGTAAGTGAGGTGCAGGTCATAACTTCAAGCCCAGTGAATTGAGAAGAGGTGGCTCTGGAGCTGGCTCAACCTTGAGCAGCTAACATATCCACTCTGTGCCTCTGTTTCCTCTTCTGTAAAATGGGATGATCAATGGACCCACCTCTCACAGCTGTTGGGAGAACTAAATGTTGGTTCACGGAAAGTCCTTGGAAAAATAGCGTGCAGTCACTGCCAAATACACACGGCTTTGGTTTCCAAGGTTATGCTTGCCGCTCTGTCCTGTCCTGTGGGGTAGCTCAGTCCCTTCCTCTTGGTGGCTTAGGTCTGATTCTGCAACCCAAATCCAAACACCTTGTGGCTAGGTCCATCAGTGACCACTCGTGATGATTCTCGGATCCCCAGATTCCCAGAAGATGCAGCCATTCCTGAGCTTCTACTCTTCACGAGTCCCAGTGAGGCACACCAACTCTCAGACTTCCGGCAGCTTAGTTTACCCTTCTGTGCCTCACCTTTCTCGGGTGGGAAACAGGCCTGCACATAGTACTCGCCTTCATAGCTGTTGTGAGAGATTGATGAATTAGTTATAGAGGCACACAGTAAGCTTGCAGGGGTGAATGCAAGTGCTGGGGACTCTGTGTGCAAGCCCAGGGGCGTTCAGGGGAATATTACCTATGGTCCCTGGGTAAGCAAGTGAGGGAAGTCGCTCAGTCGTGTCCGACTCTTTGCAACCCCGTGGACTGTAGCCTACAAGGCTTCTCCATCCGAGGGATTTTCCAGGCAAGAATGCTGGAGTGGGTTGCCATTTCCTTCTCCAGGGGATCTTCCCAACCCAGGGATCGAACCCAGGTCCCCCACATTGTAGGCAGACGCTTTACTGTCTGAGCCACCTGGGAAGTCTTATGGTCCCTGTCTTGGGTTCAAGTCTGTCACATCTCCCCCTGCATCTGGTCTAATTTTTCCTGCTTCCCTAAATCCAAGTCAGGCACCACACCCTGCTGTGTTCTCATTCCCACAATGGGTGGCTGGCTTGTCCTTGTTATGGTTCCACCATGTAAGTTGCCGGAGGGTTTCTCTACTCTCCTGGCTGGGTTATGCTCAGGACCTCCCGAATTGTGATAATTCCCCCAACAGCTCCCTTTTATGGAGAGTTTATCATGTTCCAGAAATTGGGCTGAGTAGTTTACAGAGATTATCTCATTTAATCTTCACAATGACCCTGGGAAGTAGATCATATGATCCCTATTTTATAGACGAGGAAACCGAGGCTCAGAGAAGTTATGAAATTTGCCCGGGAAACCTGAGTCCTGAGTGCCAGAGCTAGGATTCAAACGATCAGGGCCTGAGGCCTTGTTCTTCAGGCCATCCTTTCTCTTCTCTAAGGGAAGCATTTCTCATCTGGTGCCCTTCCTGCTGCAGACCTCCTTGCCTGGCTCCTGGGAAGGCAGTCTGCCTCCCTCAAGAGCATCCCTGTGATCGGGGTGAAGACCACTCCCCAGGACCTGCAGATTCACCTCCCCTCAAGCTGAAGAGCTTTCTGAATGGGCCTCTGATTCGACCTTCTGCAGGCCCTGCCCTGACCCCTGCCTGGCCCTGACCCTGGCCTCTCCTCTCATCTCTTGAGGGCTCTCCCTCTAGGATGCAACCGCATTCTTCCTTGACTTTCTCATCCTGCTGTCCTTTCTCAGCACACACTGCTCTCACAGCTGATGCTGTATGCCTCTTTAAGCGCACACATTCTAAAGAACCCATGTGGGACCCGTGTGGCTCTGAGGCTCAGGGTCCCCAGAGCACAGAATAATAGCGAGGGCTTCATCATCTCATAAGACAGGCTGTTGGCATGTATTCCGGTAACCCACATTCTGTAAGCTGGTCCCCAGAAAGGAGTTCCTTGGTTGAAAGCCTCAGGGAAATTCCACATTGACAACTCCTTCTTGAGAAATCTCAGGATAAGCAAACTGGTGTGATTTTGTTGAATTTAACTTTTCCCAAATGTATTTGACTATTGGACTCTACTTTCTTCCTTTGTGACTTTTAGTGAACATCCTGAAGAAGCTCTAGGGCCAACCTTGATGTGAAATAGCCACGCCTGTTTAAACCACCTCACCTTTGCCTAATAACTGACTCACCTTCGGGGCCCATGAGGATCCCAGCCCTCCCAGGAAGTTTTTCTTGATTCCTTCAGCTAGAAACAATCTTTCCTTTCTAGGAATCTTCATGTCAGGGACTTTCATGAATGACTCTGGAGAAGGTACTGGGTGGCATGGTGTTGAGATGAACTTTGACTCAGATGCATGTTTGAGTCCTGCCTGACACTCCCGCTAAGGGCTGGGTGACCCTGAACAAAGCTCCTCAACTTCCCTGAGCTCCATAGGTAACCGTTTCCTTATCTACGACTCAGGATAAGAATTTAATCCATTTGCAATATTTTCCCTTGAACAGCTCAGCAGATTGTGTGGTACAGAATGAGCGTTTGATGAGTGACAGTTGCTACCATTACCGTTGTCGTGATTATTACCACCATTGTGTGCATGCTGTCTTCAGTTGTGTCCGACACTTTGTGACCCCAATTAGGGGTGTCCGTATCTATCCAGTGAATTGAGTTGCAGCCCATGCCAGGACCCCAGAGGGCCATTTGGAGCGTGTCCTCAGCCACAGAGATTACCTTGAAGGTGAGCAGCAGTAACCTCTCTTAAATACCCCTCTGAACCCTCCTTTTGGGCTGAGGGCTAGGAGATGCTCTGACTCCTGAGTAGAGAATGGAGCGTCTCACGCCTTGAGTCAGATCCAAGGATGAGGATGGGTTTGCAGGCTCTGCTCCCCCCATAGGGCTGCCAAGCCCTCCCTCTGTCCACGCGAGGCTGGTGTGGCTTAATGAGTCTCTCTCCCTGTAATAATCTGATCAATGGCTCCTCCCTATGCTGCTCATGGACAGAACCTTTAGGTCTTTTCTTTGGCTGGTTCCGGCCTAGTGGAGACCTCTGCATAGACCATTATTGCTTAATTACTGGCTAAATGGTCTCATTTGTTCTCCATTTGTCAGTGGTGAGTCCCGCCAAGGCAGCCAAGAGAATTTTGAAATTCCTCGTCGAGCTCTGGCTTTAGGAAGTGAAGACGCCGGGGTCTCCTTCCTTTCTGCCGTCGCCTGGCAACACTGGGAACAGACACGGGGAGCAGCTCCTGGAGCTGGTGTTGGCCCCTCTCCCCGCACCGTCTTCACGACTTTCTTCGCTCTCCTTGCCTTTTGCTTTCTTGTTTTATTTTCCCCCCATTTTTGCCTTGGCCTCTCCACTCTTTCAGCCCAGCATGGTAGAATGAACTTGAACCCTGCAACCATGAAACCTGAGCTTGGAGGCCACTGGCCAACCGTGTGGCTGAAAGTCCATATTTTTATGTGCAGAATGGGTACAGAGGCACACTGAGTGTGACGCGAGAGTGAATTTCCATCGTCGGCTACAGTTGTGTGTGTTGCACACTTACTAGCGTTAATTGTATTTTTGTAGCATGCATGGTACGTCTCATACTTCTGTGTCACTTTCATAGGTGCCTCTCACAAAGATGAGGCGTCTGGCTCAGATCACCCTTTCAAGCTGGTGTTGTCTTTTGCTTCTTCCCCACCCACTCATCTTCCTTCCCCTGTGCAGTGTTCCACGTGGATGATTTGGGTCCAGAAGGGGAAGTTTTTGGTTTTCAATAATGTTGGTGAAAAATCCCCTTTGTGCTCTTTTTTCTATGTGAAAAAATCAACTTGCTGATAAAATAGTTAATCTGAAGTGCAGGTGTGTACATGGCCTGGGAATGGGCTGGCTGGTTGCCCTCATTATGCAAAGTTGGGCATTAAAGGTTGTTCACAGATTGGTTTCTTTTCGTAGGAGGCTGACTCCACGATTAGGCTTGGCATGCAGAATGTGTGTTAGGAACAATGCCCATGGAGAGAAAGGAAGCAGGGCTGGGCAGAGGGAGACTGTGAGCTGGGACACAGTCCCCAGATGACCTTGGCCAGCCAAACCTGGAACGATGTTTGCCTCAAAGTCTGCCCAAGTTGGGGGTGAGATGCTAGGTCTCAATACCAGAGGGCCACTCTGGGGAGGCGGCCACACTTGGGAGAGGTGACTTAGCTGAGGAAATCCATGTAGGGCCTGGGGGCCAAGGACTGTGAGTGGGTAGCCTTTCCAGGAGCTGGACACCAGCCCTTCATTTCTTCCTGCAGGACTTTCTGGGTGTTGCCTTGCAGAGCCTGCCGCCGTGGCTCCCAGAATGTCTCCTCTAACCTGGTCCTGCTTCTCCTGCCTCTGGTCTCCCAGGCCCCACTTCCTGTGCTCTGCATCTTCTGCCTTCAGGGTCCTGATCGCACTCCCTCCGACCCAACCTAGCAATCAGATATGGCTTCTAGGTGCCTGGGGCTTTCCTACCCTTATCTCTGGGCTTCTCTGACTCCAGGGCACCCTTTTCTAGAGGAGGAACATAAGTTCCTTTCTTCATCAGCCAGGGCCTGGATTTTTGCACTTATGGAAGGGAGCCATGCCACCAATCATGCAAAGCAGCAGATAATGCAAAATCGTTTACATCTGTCCTTCAGCTGCATTGCGTGATTACAAAGGGATGGGAAAAATGTGTTGGAATTAAGTGTGTGCACTCTGGATTCAGCCTGCCTGATTGTGTATCTTGGCTCTACCATTTGCTAGCTACACAACCTTGGGAAAGATACTCAACCTGGCTATGCCTCAGTTTCCTAAACTATAACAAAGAGGGTTTGATAATGGTACCTATCTCATAAAACTGTTTTCAGTACCACATAAAACATTAGATGTCATGCCTTCAGAACAATGCCTGATACACAGTAACAGCTCAAGAAATAAGCTTTGATGTTTGCCCTGATGGTCATGTTTGATAGAGAGTTTTGCTAAAATGTATTTGTTACTTGGTGTCATCCTCACTTAATTGAGGTTGGTCCAGAAAAGTTTCCATGGCAGAAGAAATTGTCCTGACATTAACGAATTGCCATGAATGTCCCACCAAGTAGATCAGCTCCAGACAGGACTACCCGTAGGCAGGGCAGCTAAGAAGAGAATTCAGCACCATGGACAGAGCCCAGACCGTTACTTCAGGGCTGTTTTCTTCCTCCACAGGACAAGAAAACATACCAACTCAGTCAGCTGCGGCTTCCCAGGCTTCCTGGCTAGCTAAGGGCCCAAGATGCTTTTAGTCCAGCAGTTCTGAGGTTGTCTGTCTTGACTCCCACAGGAGCAGTAGACAAAGAACTGACAGAGCCAGTGAGAGGGAACTCCACAGCCACACGTGCTTGGGGACAGGGACACTGAGCGGGGTCTTCTTCCCTGCTCTGGGATGCCCTTTCTTCATCTATAAAGCAGGGTGTGACTTCTCAGGACCTGGCAGGCCTTGGGGGCATGGTGGGCATCTGGGGATGGAGGTCATGGGTCCCCGGGGCCAGCAGAGGGCAGCCTCTATCCTGCGTCCACCCTCAGGGCAAGGTTTTCTAACTGGCACCTTCCTGGGACACCATAGGGGATCTCTGAGACCACTGGAGTCTTTGCACCCTGAACACCCCTGCTCCGGACCCCGTTCCTCCCTTATTCGCTTCTCCAAGCTCTGGGCCCTCCGGCTCTCATTAGAGCAGGTTGGGCTGATGCTATGTCTTTGAGATGGAGGTTTGCCCTGCTTTTCTCTCTGACCTGGTGTTACTGCCTGGTTCTGTGGTATTTCTACAGGCACCTTCCTTCTTCCCCTAGAGGTCTACGCTGCAGGGCTCGGGGAGCAGACACAAGGCTTTTCCTCCTTTCCGCCACCCCTCTAGTCTCCTGGCACCCAGAATAAGCAAGGCAGTGGAGTAGGTGATGCCGTGACTTGGTTCTTATCCTGTGGTTCTAGTTCTCTCCTGGAGGAGCTTGTGCTTGCTGGGAGCCGGAGATTAAGAGTCCTAAGACATGAGGCAGCTGGACAACTGCATAATTACTATTGAGCACTTGCCCTGTACCAGGCACACATCTAACCTACAGCCTGTGATGCCAGTATTGATATTATTATTATGAGAAAGTCAATGGAGAGGCTGAAGCATTTACTGATGGTCAGGTAGCTAAGAAGTGGCAAAACCAAACTTCAGTGCCTGGTTGACCCCATAGGTGACTTAGAGTGATGTCTAAGTGGGGAGGAGCCTTGGGCAGGAGTGAGCCAAATGGGGCTCCAATTTCAGTTTTGCTCCTGAACTGCAGTTGTGTGACCTTGGACAAGAAATTTTGTCTCCCTGGACCTCAGTTTCCCCAACGGAAACTGAGAACAGAAGGATTGGACTAGATGCTCTCTAAGGATCCTCCAGCTTTAAGAGTCTATGAATAGACTCTCCCTGGGACTAATGCTTTTTAAAAACTATTGGCAAGAACTCACATATGCACAAGCCCAGCCTTATGTATAAACGGAGTAGGAGGCAGCCTGTATGGTGTGAATGATGGCTGCTGGGAAGGGTCCCTGCTTAAAATATCTCAATCGCTCATCCCGCTGCCAAAGTGCCTGGAGTCTCACTGCTCTACAGTCGTGCCTTCCGCGAGTCCCTATTTCGGAATGCCAGTATGTCGGGAGGCCTAACAGATTATGTTCTTTCTTTCTAGGAGGAAGGGAACTTTTGATGGATATTGAAATTAGTTTGCATTTCCCGAGTTCAAAATAATTTTCCTTTGGGTGAGAGTAGACTTCCTGTGGCAGACGGGGATAGTCTAGAGCCTTCCTCCAATTAAACAGGGGTGGGGAGAGGGTAGGGAAGTAAGAAGGGAAGGGGGAAGATGCTGGCTGCTTCATGAAGCATTTCAGGTTTTGGCTCCAGATGGATCTAGGTTTGAGTCCTGGCAGTGGTGTGACCTTTGGGTCCATGAGCTGACTTCCTCCCTCCCCAAACCAAATCTCTCAGTTCTCTGGGACCCAGCATGCACAGACTGTTGGAATGTCTTCTTCCAGAGGACGTGCCTCTGGCCCAGCAGCAGCCCTGAAAGTGGACATGCTCCCAGGAGAGGCCCAGAAGCTGGTGCTCAGGAAATGCCCCTTCTCTCCTTGCTCCCCTGGCGAGCTCAGCTCTGCACGTCTCCCTTTGCTTTAAGCAGCCGGTCAGTGGCTGATGGATGCAAAGCTGTCCTTCTCTCTCCCACCCAGCATCACCAACACGGCCACACCACGCCCCTTCCTGTCTCCAGGGGGCTGGAGGCAGTTTCCGAGAGGTGATGCTCTGGATCTCTGTAAACTGAGAATAACAGTAAGTCCCTGCCCTGCATGGCCCTGCAGGACAGGTAGGACGCTGTGTGCTGGCACATAATGGGTGTTTGATGCACATTGGTGATATCTCAAGACTTTCTGTCCTCAAAGCTCTTGTGTTGAAGAATTGAAGATGAAGAAAAAAACCATATGGTGAGCTTGAACCTGAGCCGTGGTTCTTTATTATAACCTTTGGTCCATTCAGCCCTAGAAATGGCAAATCTATAGGGGCACTATTTGTGATCGGCATACAGTAGGTGCTCAGCTGACTGTGCCATACTCAGAATCGCATCCACCATCCTTCCCGTGACTCTCTAGCCTGGGTGGAACCTGTCTGTCCCCTGCCCAGATTTCTGACCTCATCTCTTGCTCCTTTCCCTCTTTCTCATCCAACTTCACTAACCTGGACCTTCCTGCTCTTCCTGGAGCAAACCCCTGACTCGAGCTTCCAGCCCCTCCCGCTCCTCTCTCTGAGACGGTCTCCCCTGGTCTCCCAGGGGCCTCTGTGACTCATTCTCTTCTTCTCTTCGCATCGAAGTGTCATCTCAGTCGAGAAACCCTCCCCGACCACCCTGGCAGAAAATGGCACCCCCATCACCCGCTTCTGCACAGGATTTACCTCTCCACTACATTCCCTTACATATTTCTTTGCTTATTTGCTAACTGCGAGTCTAGCTGCATAAGTAACAATTTTCACAACACAGTCTTGTTTGCTGCTGTGCCCTCAGCACCTAGAACAGTGCCCGACTCATAGCAGGTGCACAGTAAACATTTATTGCTTGAACAGATCAGTGAGTGAATACACATTGTGTGAGACAGTTTGTTCAGATTCATTGTTTCCTAACACACCTGCTGCAGACCTCTTGAGGGCGCCGCAGGCTGTCCAGGGATTCTAGAACTATCCTTGGCTGTTCAAAGAGAGTAAAGGGGATCAAGTATTTTGATGTGGATTAAAACCACATTGGTTATAGCTTAATAGATGGAGTTTATTCTGCAATAATTTTTTCAGCAAACATTTAATGGAGTGCTTATTATGTGCCAGGCACAATGCCAACTGTTAGGATTATGTTGCTGAGAGAAATAAACATGTTCATGCCATTTTGAGACTCGCGATATTATTGGGGAGCCAACAATTTTCACAGAGTGGGGTCCAGGGGTGCTGCTCTGGTAGGATCTCTGAGTCATCTTTGGACAGTCCTGACATAGCCCCCTCTGTTCAGTTTGAGAACAGATCTGCCTCTTGAGATTTCACCCCTCATCCATGTTCTACCTCAGTCTTGGTCTTCTGTCTTGGGAGACATTTATGCAAGATGACCCTTAAGAACATCTTCATCTTTCACTCTCTGTGTCTTTCTGGGGAGAAGGCAGGGAGACAGAGGCACTGAGCGATCCTGATTGTGGGAAAGGCTGGGGCACTGAGGGGCAGCTCAGCGCTGGAGCCCAGGGAAGCGTGGGCCGAGTCCCGTGCTGGGGAGACTGACCCTCCCTGTTGTCCGTGTGGGGTGATGGTTGTTCCCCTTCATCAGCATCCTGGAACCGCAGGCAAGGAGCTGCTTTCCCTCCAGGGGTGAGAGCCGGGCTGAGCGCCAGCTCCTCAGGAACAGCTTCACAGCTTCCTGGAGCCCGGAGTGGGCGGGGTGGTGGGGGGCGTGCTGGCGACGCTGGGCCGGGGAAGAGCATGTGAGCGCCCTGTCCTTCGTTCACTGACAGGCCGCTGAGTGGGGAGGGAGGGTGCTGAGCTGGGTTTGCCAAGCAGAGTCAGGGGAGAGATGGTGGCATTTCCTGGGTACCAGCCTCTGGGCCTCTCCTGGGAGCTCGCCAGCCCTGCAGGGCCACTGCCAGGCTGGGTCCCACCTCCCACGTTCCACAGCTGGTGCGCGCGGAATCCTGGAGCGGGGGACTTGATTGCGGAGGGAAGAAGTCAGAGCAAAGGATGAAAGGGAGACCTTGATGAGAAGGATGCGACTCTATAAAGTCCCCTGCTCTTCCCAAAGCAGGAAACATTTAAGCCAGAACATCCTGGCACGGCCAGTTGTCAGATAGGGAATTGTCTTAGTAAAGATACCCGCATGGAGGTTGTCGTTTCTGATTTCTGAATTCTCTGCGTGAACTGATCCATTCATTCAAAAGATAAAAGAGACAAACTCCCTGCCCTTAAGACGTCTAGGAGTGAGATGATCAGATAAGTATAATAATCAGAAGTGGGCGGTGTCATCACAGAGGGACCAGTGAGGCAGAGAGGGAGGAGATGATCCCTGGGGCCAGGAGGATCACACAAACCTTCCTCTATGAGTCAGGATCTGAACTGGGCCTCGTGGCATCTCAAGAGACCCAGGAGGAGGGGACAGTGGGGATAAGGACACAGAAGAGGTTGAGTATAAGGCATGGCCCACTCTTTGACTGGGGCACGTGGTTTGGGCAGGGGTGTTGAGACATGTATCTAGTCGCCAAGCAGGGCTGGGTCACCTGTCCCACATCTGACCAATCAGTATAGTTCATCCTCCTTGTTCCCGTGATGCGTTCCAGGCTGACATGCGATCCAAGGTGGTCCAATGAGAATCAGCCACGGGATTTTTGCTGAAGTCACTCCCAGAGCTTATGTTATTTATAACCAAGGGAGTTTGTCTTAGTCAGCTCAGGCTGGTCTAACCCCAGACTGGGTGGCTTACACAACAGAGATGTGTTTCTCATACTTCTAGAGGATGGGAAGTCCTAGATCAGGTGTCCAGCATGGTTGGGTTCCGGAGAGAACCCTGCCCCTGATTTGCAGACGGCTATCTTCTTGCTGTGCCCTCTCATGGCAGGGAGCAGAGAAAGCTCTGGTCCCTTCGTCTCCTTGTAAGGGCACCAGTTCCATCATGGGGTGGGGGAGGGGCACCGCTATAACCTCATCCAAACCCGGTTACCTCCCAAAGGCCCCACCTCTAAACACTGTCATATTAGAACTGCAACCTATGAATTTGAGGAGGACACAAAATTTAGTACATCGCAGAGTTATTTTGGGGCTTCCTTGGTTGCTAAGTAGTAAAAAATCTGCCTGCCAATGCAGGAGATGCGGGTTCGATTCCTGGGCTGGGAAGATCCCCTGGAGGAGGAAATGGCAACCCACTCCAGTATTCTTGCCTGGGAAATCCCATGGACAGAGGAACCTGGTGGGCTATAGTCCATGGGGTCCCAAAAGAGTCGGACACAATTTAATGACTGAACAACAGCAGCAGCAACCGAGTTATTTTATGCACATCTGTTAATGCAGAGACAGGGAGAGCAGGAGCTGAGAGCTGTAGGTTTTGTGTTCCAGGTATGTTCCATACCCAACAGGAATAGTCTTGGACAAATTACTGTCTCCCTCTGGGTCTCGGTTCCCATATTTATAGAAAAAGGGACTCAAACTAGAATCAATTTGAGGTCTGGCCGGCTCTTCCACTCTGAAACTGTGCATCTCTTTCGTCCACCTTCTCCATCCTTGGGAGAAGGACCTCTTTTTCCTGAGAGCATGTCCATGTGCGGGGGTGAGGTTCTGAGCACGTGGGCACAAGAATGTAATTGTTATCTGCCATTTCTTGGCTTATCCTTGCTAAAGCTCTGCTTCCCTCCATTAGTAAGACTGGGGCGGGGTTTGATGAGGTTTTGTATCTGAAAGGAACCGAAACCCTGCCTGGCTCTTGGGCTTCGAGAGGTCCGGCAGTCAGCTGATCATCGGCACAGTCCAACTTGAGCCCAGACGGGGAGGCTGGGGGTGGTTCTGCCTCATCTGGCGTCTCCCCTTCTCTGTTCTCCGTGAGACTGGGAAGTTCATTATTTCCCTGACTGGCTTTTCTGGTGAGACTCAAATTAATTTTCCACCTCTCCCCCTCTCCCAAGCCTTGCAATCATTAAATGCCAGGGAAAGTTAAATAAACAGTTGATTTACAGAAGCATTTTCTTTCTTTTTCCCTCTTTTTTTTTTTTTTTTCAAAAGCCAGAGCCTCTATTAATCAGTTGTGCTGAGAGCGGTCTGATTAAGCAGTTGGTGCATCCTTCAGACAAGTGAACGCAGGGTCAGAGGGCCTAGAGACCAGCAAGAGGCTCCTAATCAGACACTGAAAATCCTACAGGCTCCAGCTCCCCGCTCTTCTCCCCTCCGAGGTCCAGGGCAGGGCTTTTCTGTACAAAGGGATGAAGAGATGTACCTGACCCCGACCCCCTGGGTGTCCCCACCATTCTGAGCTGGAAGGGTTTGTGCAAATAATTTCACTCAACTCCACTGCTGTATGGGCTTCCCTGGTGGCTCAGGGGGTAAAAAATCTGCCTGCAATTCAGGAGACTGCCTGCAAGACACTAGACCTGGGTTCGATCCCTGGGTTGGGAAGATCCTCTGGAGGAGAAAATGGCAACCCACTCCAGTATTCTTGCCTGGGAGATCCCATGGACAAAGGAGCCTGGTGGGCTATAGCTCTTTGGGTTGCAAAGAGTCAGATGCTACTTGGTGGCTAAACCACCAACACTGTTGTATGGAGACTAAGAGAGGGGTGGGAACTTGCCCAGGATAGCACAGAGGATGGTGACAGTGCTGGGTTAGAGCTCCCAGTTTGGGGCTCAGGGAGAAAGAAGTTTCCAGACTTGAATGCCTTGAATAACCTGACATAGAAGGAAAGTGCATCGCATCTACTGGCCCCGTCAGCGGGCCACCAGCAGAGACACACAGTACACTCTCTGCTCACACATACTTACACACGGAGGCACCCTGGCACGTGGAGCTGGTGCTTGACTGAGCGGAGTGGCTTTGACACCTATCTAGACCGAGTGCCCACACCTCTCCCTGGATCGTCACGGCTGGATGGAGGACCCGGCCTGCCTGCCTCCTGCCCTACGCAATCCGGTGTCCCCAACCCCTGGAGCCTGGTTGCACGGTGGGAATTTCAGTGGGTAGGCAGTGAGCAACCCTGGCTTCCCAGCCTTCCTCTACCCTGGATGGCTGGTGTCTCTGGGTCCTTGAGACTCACCAAATATGCTGAACCTGCCTTCTGAAGAATGGAGACAGAAATTCTTACTTCCCAAGGCTGTGGTGGGGATTAAATCTGAGGCTTTATGAAGTAACTGCTCTTGAATTTGTTCAGCAAACATGCACCAAGGGCCCAGATTCCAAGGCTGTTTCATTACGGTTCCTCCTGCCTCGGCACATGGTAGATGATGAGTGAGTGGAAGCGACTGCTGGTATCATTAGGCTGTTGGGCACTGACTGAGCGATTACCTTACGCCAGGTGCTGTGCCCCGTTTGGGGGCAAATAGCTTGCCTGTAAGGTGACACGTGTCTCCAGACAGTAGTGCGCGGGGTGGTGGATGAGACAGACACACAAGAAGGTTATCCCAGACCACATGAAAAATGCTCTTAAAGATGAAACAATGGCCATGAAACAATTAGAGTTCGCGTACCTGGGCGCTAGTTATGAGCCAGGGACTGTGTCAAGCGCTTTGTTTCTTTGCCTTAATAAATTCTCAGAACAACTATAGGAGTTGACTTCTGTTATCACTTGCAGATGAGAAAACTGAGGCATAGAGAAAGTTAATAACTCGTCCAAGGTCACAGTCCAAGGTCACACAGCTGCTGGACAAAAAGGGCAGGGGAAACACAGAGGAAAGGGACAGACTCCATAGGTGGAGGCGGGTGGGGGACACTTCTGAGGGGGGCTATGGGGCGGCCTTGAATCCCGACACCCCAATCCCCTTCTTTCCTGCTCTCCCCACCCCCTAGAGAGTAGCTCTGCTTGACCCTGAAAGGCAGTCATGTGACCCATCGCTTAGCCCTGGCTGATTGGACCACTCATCTCACATGCTATTAAAGTAATGCTCAAAATTCTCCAAGCCAGGCTTCAGCAATACGTGAACCGTGAACTTCCAGATGTTCAAGCTGGTTTTAGAAAAGGCAGAGGAACCAGAGATCAAATTGCCAACATCCGCTGGATCATCGAAAAAGCAAGAGAGTTCCAGAAAAACACCTATTTCTGCTTTATGGACTATGCCAAAGCCTTTGTGTGGATCATAATAAACTGTGGAAAATTCTGAAAGAGATGGGAATACCAGACCACCTCACCTGCTTCTTGAGAAACCTGTATTCAGGTCAGGAAGCAACAGTTAGAACTGGACATGGAACAACAGACTGGTTCCAAATAGGAAAAGGAGTACGTCAAGGCTGTATATTGTCACCCTGCTTATTTAACTTATATGCAGAGTACATCATGAGAAACGCTGGGCTGGAAGAAACACAAGCTGGAATCAAGATTGCAGGGAGAAATATCAATAACCTCAGATATGCAGATGACACCACCCTTATGGCAGAAAGTGAAGAACTAAAGAGCCTCTTGATGAAAGTGAAAGAGGAGAGTGAAAAAGTTGGCTTAAAGCTCAACGTTCAGAAAGCTAAGATCATGGCATCTGGTCCCATCACTTCATGGGAAATAGATGGGGAAACAGTGGAAACAGTGTCAGATTTTATTTTTTTGGGCTCCAAAATCACTGCTGATGGTGCTTGCAGCAATGAAATTAAAAGACGCTTACTCCTTGGAAGGAAGGTTATGGCCAACCTAGATAGCATATTTAGAAGCAGAGACATCACTTTGCCAACAAAAGTCCGTCTAGTCAAGGCTATAGTTTTTCCAGTGGTCATGTATGGATGTGAGAGTTGGACGATGAAGAAAGCTGAGCACCGCAGAATTGATGGTTTTCAACTGTGGTGTTGGAGAAGACTCTTGAGAGTCCCTTGGACTGCAAGGAGATGCAACCAGTCCATCCTAAAGGCGATCAATCCTGGGTGTTCATTGGAAGGACTGATGTTGAAGCTGAAACTCCAATACTTTGGCCACCTCATGCGAAGAGTTGACTCACTGGAAAAGACCCTAATGCTGGGAAGGATTGGGGGCAGGAGGAGAAGGGGACGACAGAGGATGAGATGGTTGGATGGCATCACTGACTCAATGGACATGGATTTGGGTAGACTCCGGGAGTTGGTGAGGGACAGGGAGGCCTGGCGTGCTGCGGTTCATGGGGTCACAAAGAGTCGGACACGACTGAGCAACTGAACTGAACTGAACTGAACTGATTGGACCAGGATAAGCAACTGACCAATGAGCTGGGCCAATCAGAACTCTCGCTCTCAAGTATTCAAACCTGCATCTGCAGAGTGGGCATCAGCTTCTGAAGACCAGCAGGGCAGAGGGGAGCCAATGCAGAGGAAAGGGACTGCAGCAGATCCAGAAAGAAGTGGGTCTAAGGAGCTGTGGTAGTGGCTGGGGGTGGGTGGGACAAAACGGTTTGGTTCTAATTCCTTCCCATTTCTGAGTTCTAGAGGCCCAGCTGTTCCTCAGCTTCTGGGGTTCATGGGGGCACCCTTGTGGCCTGATAATTAAGCCTCTTTACATAAGTGATGCTTTTGAACTGTGGTGTTGGAGAAGGCTCTTGAGAGTCCCTTGGACAGCAAGGAGATCCAACCAGTCCATCCTAAAGGAGATCAGTCCTGGGCGTTCATTGGAAGGACTGATGTTGAAGCTGAGACTCCAATACTTTGGCCACCTGATGCGAAGAACTGACTCATTGGAAAAGACCCTGATGCTGGGAAAGATTAGGGGCAGGAGGAGAAGGGGACGACAGAGGATGAGATGGTTGGATGGCATCACTGTCTCAATGGACATGGGTTGGAGCAAGCTCCGGGAGATGGTGAAGGACAGGTAAGCCTGGCGTGCTGCAGTCCATGGGGTCGCAAAGAGTCCGACACGACTGAGCGACTGAACTAAACTGACTTAAGTGACGCTAGGTGGGCTTCAGTTTCTTGAGAGCAGATACCACTGGCCTAAGACAGGGGAGCAGCTGCCTGCTTCCAGCCAGTTAGGACAGGGAGAGGCCAAGGCAGAGAAGCGGTGGGGAGGGATACTCGAGCAAAGGCCCGGAACCTGCAGGCAGGTGGGAAGCTGGGAGGGGTACCTCGCAGCGACAGTGCGGAGCCTGTGGGCCTCTCTGCCTCAGAGTTCCTGCCCAGATGTCGCCGGGACTGGTGCCTTTGTGAAGCTGCAGGGCCCTCTGCCTTGTAACAGAGGCCCCGTCGCTCATTTTCAATCAGGCCCTGTCCCCGGCACACAGCAGAGTTAATTAAACACAGCCTTCCCTTCAGCAAGGAAATGGAAAGCAACCTCCTGATAAAACAATTAGTGTTTACAGACCCACCCCCTTCCTGCCTTCCTCCCACCCTCTCAATTCCTCGCCTCCATCATCTCAGACTCTGCCTGCTGTCTGTAAATTAGCACGAAAAAGCCAAGAAAGAAGGAGAGGAAAAGGGGCAGACGGTCCATCTAGCCTCCCTGGGACAGGGAGGCCTGCCTGGTTAGCATGGCTCGGGGCCAGCTGCAGGGCTGGGGAGCGTGTGCCCAGGGTGGAGAGCCAGGACACAGCTGTTGAAAGCCGGTATCGTCACCTCTGTGTTTCTCCTCCCCATAACCTCCCTGCCTTCTCCTCCGTATCACAGGGGTCGCACGGCCTTCCTCCTAGGCTGCTGTCAGGATCAGACGAGGTCTGGGTAAGGAGAGTGGCAAGCACGGCGCCTGGCCTGGACGCATCCTACCTAGCGCTCCCTCTTACGCCCGCGGCGGCTGGGACTAGGGACCTGTGCTGTGTGACATCAGGCTGGTTACTTGACTTCTCCGGGCTTCTGTGGAAAGGAAAGCTGTGGCCGCCTCTCTGCGTAAATCGTGTCCCGCAGTGAGCGGGACGCAGACAGGGTAGCGCAGTGGTGAAAGGCCGTGTGGCCTGACACACGGCTGCTGGCGCCCCGCCCCCCCGGCTCTGCGGTCCTCTGGCAGGACCAACTCAAGCAACTGGCGCCTCAGTTTCCTTGGCTGTAAAATGGGGGCCGTGTCTCTCCTCCTCGCGGGATCAAGTGACTTAGCACGTCTGAAGCGTTCAAAACAGCGTTTAGCACATGATCAGCACCTGACGGGTGTCAGCTATTCATCTTCCCGTGTTTGATCTGGTCCGGCTCCTGCCTTCAGACGAGACCAAAGCCTGAAGCCTGTTCTTCGAGGACGAGTCTGGAGTTTCCATCAAAAGTGACTCCAGAAAGCAGAGTGCACCCCGCTGTAGCCGGCTGTTTCCATGCCAAGATTGGGAAGGGGTTGCTGGAGTTCTTTGGTGCCTCAGTTTCATCTCTTAAGACAGAGCTTAATTAAACCTCACATGCAGGGCTGTCAGGAGGCTTAAGCGGGATTACAGTGTGGAGTTCTTGGTGTGTGGCCCTCTATCCATCCATCCACGCCACCCTCTACCGACTGATGGGTCCTGCAGCCCCGAGCATCTCCGACAAACCAGAGCACCTGTTGAGCCCTTGCTGCATGCGGCATCACGCCAGGGGTTAGGAGTGGAGACAGACGCAGACCTGGAGCTGCCTGCTCTCGGAGTAGAGCTGTAAACCCGACACGCATTAAACCAAACGGTGGCCTCGGGCTCTGGGATATGATGAATCCTTCCCAGGGAACAGTGAATCTCGAGCAGAGTGGTGAGGTACAGATACAAGTGCCAGAGGAGGTAAGAAATAAGAAAGGAGTGTTCTGAGACTGAGATGGCCCAGCCCCGGTCCAGCCATTTTGTCTGGGACGTGCACTCTGGGATCTAACCTGAATCCTTCCTGCTGCAGAAGGATCCTGTTTACCCTGGTCTGATTATCCCAATAGCAGATCTTATGACCTTGAGACCAGCTTTGCAAATATTAGGTCAGACCAGCAGATTGTGAGATGAATTTCCTTGTGGGTCTCAGGAATGGCTCAGAAAGCAACCCTCAAAGCAGATCCAGCCGTATGCGGGCCTCTGGCAGCCCTGAGCTCTCCATGAGGATGACTTTGAAGGGACAACGTGGAGGGTGGTGAATTAGCACCGTCTGGTCTGGACCACTGGACTTTTGGCACTAAGATCAATCTCTGCTTTACATCTTGGAGATAAGCTATCGTTTAAAAAAATCATTTAAAAAATTTTGGGTCTTGCTAGAAATGAGGTCTGGTCATACTGTGAATGGACAGAATTGTCTTTAGTCTTAGATCTTGTGCCTCCTCCCCAAGCCATTAATTAATTGCTGTTGCTGCTTAGTTGCTCAGTTGTGTCCGACTCTTTGCGACCCCATGGACTGTAGCCCACCGGGCTCCTCTGTCCATGGGATTCTCCAGAAAGAATACTGGAGTGGGTTGCCATTTCCTTCTCCAGGGGAACTTCCCAACCCAAGGATTGAACCCAGGTCTCCGACATTGCAGGCAGATTCTTTACCCTCTGAGTCACCAGGGAAGCCGAAGAATCCTGGTGTGGGTAGCCTATCCCTTCTCCAGGGGATATTCCTGGCCCAGGAATTGAACCAGGAGCTAATGATCCACGAACTTGGCCAAGCTGTCCAAAGATGGGACGGCTGGGTGAGCGACACTGGAGATCAGTTTCGAAATCAACCCAATTTGGGGGAAAGGCCTTCTTGGTCTTAAGAAGGGGAAGGACGAGAGATCTCTTCAGGAAAATTGGAAATGTCAAGGGAGGATTCCACCCAAAGATGGGCACAATAAAGAATAAAAATGGTAGAGACCTAGTAGACGCTGAAGAGATCAAGAAGAGATGGAAAGAATACACAGAAGAAATGTATGAAAAAGATCTTAATGAACCGGAGTACTTTGATGGTGTGGTTAGTCACCCAGAGCCAGACATTCTGGAGAGCAAAGTCAGGTGGGCCTTAAGAAGCACTGCTGTTAATAAAGCTAGTGGGTGCAATGAAATTGCAGCAGAACTATTCAAATCCTTAAAGGATGATGCCATCAGGGTGTTGCATTCTTTATGTCAGCAAATCTGGAAGACCCAGCAGTGGCCACAGGATTGGAAAAGGTCAATCCTCATCCCAATTCCCAAGAAGGGGTATCAGAGAATGTGCTAACCATTGGACAATTGCGCTCATCTCCCATGCTAGTAAGGTCGTGCTTAAAATCTTGCCTGCTAGGCTTCAGC
Organism: Giraffa tippelskirchi; assembly: GCF_054371585.1. Classification (NCBI taxonomy): domain Eukaryota; kingdom Metazoa; phylum Chordata; class Mammalia; order Artiodactyla; family Giraffidae; genus Giraffa; species Giraffa tippelskirchi. The sequence continues at coordinate 191,040,797 of NC_137277.1, read as the reverse complement.
ATTATGGGAACCAAGAACTTCCAGATCCCAAGCTGGGTTTAGAAAAGGAAGAGGAACTAGAGATCAAATTGCCAACATTCACTGGATCACAGAGAAAACAAGAGAATTTAGAGAACACAAGAGACAGAAAAACATCTCTCTCTGTTTCGTCAACTATGCTACAGCCTTTGACGGTGTGGATCATGACAAACTGTGGAAAGCTCTTAGAGAGATGGGAACACCAGACCATCTTCCCTGTCTCCCGAGAAACCTGTATGTGGGTCAAGAAGCAACAGATAGAACCCTGCATGGAACAGCTGATTGGCTCAAGATCGAGAAAGGAGTCCGACAGGGCTGCCTGCTGTCTTCCTGTCTATTTAATCTATACGCTGAGCACATCATGAGAAATGCTGGGCTGGATGAGTTACAAGCTGGAATCAAGATAGGCGGGAGAAACGCCAACAACCTCAGATATGCGGATGACACCACGTTAATGGCAGAAAGAAAAGAGGAACTAAACAGTCTCTTGATGAGGGTGAAGGAGAAGAGCAAAAGAGCCGACTTAAGACTAAATATTAAAAAAACTAAGATCATGGCATCTGGCCCCATTTCTTCATGGCAAACAGAAGGGGGAAAGGTGGAAGAAGTGACTGATTTCCTCTTGGGCTCCAAAATCACTGCAGATGGTGACTGCAGCCATGAAATCAGAAGCAACCAAGGTTGCTTCTTGGCAGGAAAGTGATGACAAACCTAGACAGTGTGTTGAAAAGCAGAGAAATTACTCTGCCTACAAAGGTCTGTATAGACAATCTATGGTCTTCCAGTGGTTATGTACGGTTGTGAGACCTGGACCGTAAAGAAGGCAGAGCATCAAAGAACTGATGCCTTTGAACTGTGGTGCTGGAGAAGACTCCTGGAAGTCCCCTGGACAGCAAGGAGATCAAACCAGTCAATTTTAAGGGAGATAAACCCTGAATATTCACGGAAAGGACTGAGGCTGAAGCTGAAGCTCCAGTATTTTGGTCATCGGATGCAAACAGACGACTCATTGAAAAGGTCCCTGATGCTGGGAAAGACTGAGGGCAGAAGGAGAAGAGGGCGTCAGAGGATGAGATGGTTGGACAGCATTACAGATGCAATGGACATGAACTTGGGCAAACTCCGGGAGACGGTGAGGGACAGAGAGGCCTCTGTGCTGCAGCCCATGGGGTCACAAAGGGTTGGACCGGGCGACTGAACAACAACAACATGTTGCATAGCAACGGTTCTACACAGTAACATACACAGAAGCACAGCCGCGTGCAGAGGACGCACACACGTGGCCACGTGCCCCGGACACAAAGCTAATTGACGTGACTGCACATGTGAACACGCGCTCACATCTCTGAGAGTTTACAACTTGAGGGTTTCTCCGTAGCAGACTTACTGTATCCCAAAGACAGATTTGGCCTGAGTCCACCGTTCACCAAAAGGAAACCTTGGGAAAGTGCTTTACCTCTTGAGCCTCCATTTCCTTAACCTGGATAATGGGTAGTAGTCATTTCAGTTGCAAAGAGTTGATGTGAGGATTACATCTTAGGACAGTTAAGGGCCTGGTATCTCAGGAGGGGTTCAAATCCACGTGTGGACACTTCCTAGCTGTGACTTTGGCTGAGTGACTATATAGTAACGGAGCATCTATTCAGTTATCTATAGAATGGAAATGATAGGAAAAGGAATAATTGAATCTTATTATTTTTCTGCGAGGATTAAATGAGATAATGCGTGGAAAGTCCTTGGTCTCAGGCTTGGCACATAAGTAATTTATTGGCTCTCGTTATTATAATCTTCATCTTTTTATGTGCTGGGGACTTGGTAGGTGCCAACAGATCAACCACTGGTATTCCCTTGCCCTCTTTAAGAGTCAGGGCTTTCATCTTGTTGTCAGGGTGAGCACAGTGAGGATTTGAAGTCACATGTTTCTGCTAATCCGGAGTTTTCTCCTCCTGGGTACCGCTCTCCCTCTGGTAATTGTCAGAAGAGCTCTTCTTGTCAAATAGATATTGACTAGAGCAAAGGCCCCGTCAGACAGGTGTTCAGAGTCCTTCCACGCCTCTTATCTCAGTGTGGCCTTCACTATTCGCATCTGGCAGGACAGACATCAAGGCCTGGAGCGGTTCGGTGAGTCGTGCCGGCTCACACAGCACGCTGACCCCCCAACACGTCCAGCTCTCGTGAAGGCCTCAGAGAGCCAGGCTACTGCCAGCCACCACCCCACCGCCGTTATCATCTCCACATGAACGCGGTGTCGGGGTCTTCCAGGCATTTCCACAACCCTCGTCTCTTCCGATCCTCTCAGCAGCCCTGTGAGCTGGGCAGGGCCAGGTCAATCAGATATTATTACCATTTTTCAAAGGGGGAAACCTCAGGCTTGGAGGAGGCTCAGACTAGCCTAAGGTCACACAGAGCCAGTGGCCTCCTAATACTCAGCCTGGTGCTCCAATCTGCAGGGCAGGACAGCCGTCACCTGATGTCATGACCCCACTTCTTTGGATGCCCGTCCCCAACCTGCCCATCCACCCTCCCCACCCAGCTCTGAGAATTCTCAGTTGAGAGCTACCCAGAGGGGTGGGCTCCTCTCTTGGAAGAGCTCAGAGACGGCTGGGTGGGACTGAGAGCCCCGCGCACCAACTGGCAATGCTTTTCCTTCTCTTGAAGAGCAGACGATGAACAGCTTCAACCACTGACTCTGTTTTTAACCACCTTGCATTCAATCAACAGATGTCTCCTTCCAGGAAGACAGATGATATCTTTGCAACAGAACGCAAGACCCCAAAAGGCTCATGACTTCCCTGCTAAAAGTTTCTTCCAGTTTAGAAATCGCCTTAGGGGTTTTAAAAACTGGATCCATGGGAGAAGGTGGTGAAACACATCACTGGGAGTTTCTGATGAGTTAAAGGAGCTGGGATTTCCTGTCTTTCTGGTCCCACCATTCCTCCCTTGAGGGGAGCAATATACAAGGTCAGACAAGCTCTCCACACTTGGAATGTGTACTTGAGGCTCTGGGACCCAGAACATACCAGACTCTTACGAGGATTTAACGAGTTGGTGCAGGTAAAGCGCCTGGTGCCTCGCATCTAGCAGACTGGAAGTCAACGTAAGCCACGGTTTTCTTCACAACATTCATAACATCAGACAGGGAACAGGAGTTGTGTACGTCAGGTAGCAATTCTTCAGTCCGGTAGAGGGAATAAGAGGAGAATAAAACTCTTTCGGGCTCTGGATCTCTCAGTGCCCTGAAACTTGCATCTCATTGCATTTTGCCATTCCCTCCTCCAGGGGATCTTCCCCACCCAGGGATCGAACCAGGTCTCCCGCCTTGCAGGCAGATTCTTTACCGTCTGAGCCACCAGGGAAGTCCCAACAGACCAGCCATAATAACAAAACGGAGGAAGGCTCTCCCGCCTAGAGAACGAGGCCTCCCTGACCTGGGCAGGTTCTAAAACAGCGGCCCAGGGAGAAGACAGCCCAGAGCAGGGTTGTGACACCAACCCCTCCCTGCCCAAATCAGCTCTTTCACGGGCCGTGAAATGTCACGGGTCCCTGGGCTCCAGGCGTGGAGCCATCGTCGGGCCCGCAGTGCTGGGAGCAGTGATGGCCTGTGTTTGAACCTCATGGGCCGCAGCGGGTGCAGGGAGCGGAGGGCCTGGACTCGTTCAGGAAATGTCCTTGCTAAGCCTGGGGCACCTGCTCGGGTGTCCGGAGAGGCCTGCACTCATGCGCCTTTCCTGGGGGCTCCATCAGCTTCTCCTCTGGCTTTGGGGGAAGCGGCACAGCTCCCTGTTGGGATCAGAGCCGCGCCCCTCTCTCGGCTCCTGCCCTTTGTCTGCCCTTGGCTCCCCAAGAAGGAGCCCCCGCCTCCTCGGGCTGCCGGGTCTACTTCAGGCTTTGGTGTTACCCGCCTCCCTTCTCACACCTGCGCCCCCCACTCCATGCGCGAAGGTGCAACACAAGCCGGCCCGGATAGCCTTGTTCTGAATCACAGGTCACAGGCAGGAGGCTGGACCCCGGAACTATGGCAGCGATGGTCACCAGGGCTGCACTCACACAGCATTTAGCGTGTCCCAGGCACCAAGGTGAGCTCTCTCCTTTAATGCGCCCGGCAATCCTGTAAGGGCTTCCCAGGTGCTGCAGAAGATGCAAGAGACTCCGGTTCGATCCCCAGGTCAGGGATATCCCCTGGAGAAGGAAATGGCAACCCGCTCCAGTATTCTGGCCTGGAGAATCCCACGGACAGAGGAGACGGGCGGGCCGCGGTCCATGAGGCTGTAAAGGGTCAGACACGACTGAGCACACACAATCCTGTGAGGGAGGGGCGGCGACCTCATTTCACAGATGGGAAGGTCAAGGCTTCAAAGAGAAAACAGTTTGTCACAAATCATCGTATTGGGTTGGCCAAAAGGTTCATTTGGGTTTTTCTGTGACATCTTATGGAAAAACGCAAGCAAATTTTTGGCCAACCCAATAGTTTGGCTTCTCTGGTGGCTCAGCTGGTAAAGAATCTGCCTGCAATATAGAAGACCTGGGTTCTACCCCTGGGTTGGGAAGATCCCCTGAGAAGGGAATGGGAACCCACTGCAGTATTCTGGCCTGGAGAATCCCACGGACAGAGGAGCCTTGTGGGCTACAGTCAATGGGGTTGCAGAGAGTCAGATACAAATGAGCAACTTTTACTTCACTTCAAGAGTTTGAAAGATGCAGAAGCAGAATTTGAACCCAGCTGTCTGTGATCTCATCCTTGACCACTGCATTGCCCCAGGCTTTATAAAATGGGAAATGGGAACTATTTAGTCTTCTTTTCAATTAAAGGAACCACTCCTCTGGCTTTTTTTTTTTTAACAGATTCCAAAGTTTCTCCACCCATTAATTTACTCAGTCCTATGAGAAAGGTTGAGAAATTGCCTTCCCATCTTAGTGATGAAGAGCTGAAGCCCAGAAAAGCAAAATGACTCACCCTGAGAGGCAGCCAGGAACCTGGGCTCCTGCCTCCCCCTGAGAAGGCTGGGTTAGAGGAGGCTGTGTGTCTGGGAGAAGCCATCAGGCTTCTGCCAACAGCAGGAATGATTGTCACAGGCTCATTTCCCGAAGTATCATCCCCTTTCCTTGGAGATTGCAGTTTGGTCATTAATAAGGGCTGTGTTCCCCAGCCTTCCATCCCCACCTCCAGTTTTGGAGCTTCCTCCCTCTGCTGCAATTTAACCAAGTTATTTATTAGCTAGTATGTGCCCAGCAGGTATTTATATCAGCTGTGCATTTGGAAATTCAGCTGCATCCGAAGCATGGGTAACAAGCTGCTGACCTGTTTGGAGCTCAGGTTGCATCTGAGACACTTGATCCGGCAGGACTCACCTTTCCTTGACCCTGAATGTGAAGGACTGCAGCCTGCTGCCTCGAGAGTGGGAGCCTCTTGGAGGCAGGGGATTGACAGATGTGAGTGTTGTCATTCCCATCCTTAAAACCTTTCAGAGGTTCCCCACCATCTACCCAGACTTCTCCTTCCTTCTGTCTACCCATCCATCCATCCATCCATCCATCTTAATTCACTCATTGCTTCATTTAATGACAGCTTAACTTATCCCGATCTAATTTCTTATTCTCCAAAGCACTTACATTTTAATATATGCAGTTTCTCCCTCTCTAATATAGTCTATCTATATCTATCATCTACTGTCATTATTATTTATTGCCTTTCAATAAACCAACATTTCCCCCTGTCCCACTAGAATAAAAGATCCACAGAAGAAGAATCTTGGTTTTAATTACTGGTATTTTAAGTGCCACCCAGTAGGCACTTAATATGCAATTGTTAAATGAGTGAATGAACACAGATATAACATGAAGAAGATACCGATTTATAGGAGTAAGACAAAACTGGAAACTTCAATGCATGTTAAGAAATATTGTCAGACCCCTACTCACGATATTCCCTCCATCTGCCTTTAGTGCTTCTTATGAGGAAAAGTTTGAAGTCACAGGCCAGTTGAGAGGAACTCAAGCACCTTACCTGGCCTTCTGAGCTCTCCAGCATCTGACCCCTGCCCTCTCCTCCTGTCTCTGTTCAATAGACCATCCAGGTAGTTCCAGTTTCTCACACTTTGCAAACACACTTTGAGCTATCTTTCCATACCTCAGGGCCTTTGCACACACTCTTTGCCTTATAGGAGTAGCATTCATCCTCTTGTCCATTTGGAAAACGTTCTGCACACTATCTGGGACTAGGTTCAGATTACACCTCCTTTTGAAAGTCTTCCTAGTCTTTGTTCTTCCCGTTTGGGGAAAAATTAGACTCACCCTCTGCCTCTATGACTTCCGCTATAGAAGAATATTTCTCATGATGAATTTGCTTATTTTTCCTCTGTCTCCTTCATGATATGAGAGTTCCTTGGGCCAGGAACTAATTTCTAAGTACTTAAGACAGAATGCTATTTGTGGAATTATTATAATGATGATGACTATTAATTATATGGTAACTATTAGTTACTTTTCTAAGTGCTTCAGCTTTCAATCTTCACAATAACCCAATAAGGTAGGAACTATGATTTCCCCCATTTATAGATGAGGAAACAGATGCAGAGACATTGTGGAAATTTACCCAGGATTACATCTTAATAACTGGGGGAGCTAGAACTAGAACCTGGGCAAGCTGACCCTGGAGTCGCTGGGCTGAATGTCTCTGTGACACCGAGAAGACTGCGCATGTCTGGGTCTCAGTTCTCCCATCTGTGCAATGGGTTGTTAGGGTGAGATAATATTTAAGAACTCTTTCATTGACGACCCTCTTTGGTTTCTCTTCTGTCTAGAGATGATGCTCCATGCAGCAATTTCCTCCTTGTAGAAGCCTAATTGGAGCCCATAGGACTGAGGGAGGAGGGTCCCAGCAAGCTCTTGTTTCCAGGACAGTTGTGGTCTGAAAGGATGAGCAGGGAGATGAGTGATCACTTGAACACATCAAAGGCTCTTTCTGGACTGTGTTATATTTCCTCAGTTCTTTTCTTCTCACCCTTCCCATGGCTTCCCTATAGGGGGACTACCCTTTTCCTTTGTCTTTGGACTTAGCCATGTGATTTACATTGGCTAATAGACTGTTCAATTCAGTCGCTCAGTCGTGTCTGAACTCTTTGCGACCCCATGGACTGCAGCACGCCAGGCCTCCCTGTCCATCACCAGCTCAAACTGATGTTTGAGCTTATTCAAACTCATGTCCATCGAGTCGGTGATGCCATCCAACCATCTCATCCTCTGTCGTCCCCTTCTCCTCCTGCCCTCAAATCTTTCCCAGCATCAGGATCTTTTCCAATGAGTCAGTTCTTCACACCAGGTGGCCAAAATATTGAAGTTTCAGCATTAGCATAAGTCCTTCCAATTAACACCCAGGACTAATCTCCTTTAGGATGGACTGGTTGGATCTCCTTGCAGTCCAAGGGACTCTCAAGAGTCTTTTCCAACACCACAGTTCAAAAGCATCAATTCTTTGGCTCTCAGCTTTCTTTATAGTGCAACTCTCATACATGACTACTGGAAAAACCATAGCTTTGACTAGACAGACCTTTGTTGGCAAAGTAATGTCTCTGCTTTTTAATATGCTGTGTAGGTTGCTCATAGCTTTTCTTTCAAGGAGCAAGTGACTTTTAATTTCATGGTTGCAGTCACCATCTGCAGTGATTTTGGAGCCCAAGAAAATAAAGTCTGACACTGTTTCCATTGTTTCCTCATCTATTTGCCATGAAGTGATGGGACCAGATGCCATGATCTGAGTTTTCTGAATGTTGAGCTTTAAGTCAATTTTTTCACTCTCCTCTTTCACTTTGATCAAGAGTCTCTTTAGTTCTTCTTCACTTTCTGCCATAAGGGTCATATCATCTACATATCTGAGGTTATTGATATTTCTCCCGGCAATCTTGATTCCAGCTTGTGGGTCATTCAGCCTGGCATTTCTCATGATGTACTCTGCATATAAGTTAAATAAGCAGGGTGACAATATACAGCCTTGATATACTCCTTTCCTGATTTGGAATCAGTCTGTTGTTCCATGTCCAGTTCTAACTGTTGCGTCTTGACTGCATACAGGTTTCTCAGGAGGCAGATCAGATGGTCTGGTATTCCCATCTCTTTCAGAATTTTCCACAGTTTTTTGTGATCCACACAAAGGCTTTGGCGTAGTCAATAAAGCAGAAGAAGATGTTTTTCTGGAACTCTTTTGCTTTTTCGATGATCCAACGGATGTTGAGAATTTGATTCTGGTTCCTCTGCCTTTTCTAAAACCAGCTTGAACATCTGGAAGTTCACGGTTCACGTATTGCTGAAGCCTGGCTTGGAGAATTTTGAGCATTACTTTACTAGCATGTGAGATGAGTGCAATTATGCAGTAGTTCGAGCATTCTTTGGCATTGCCTTTCTTTGGGATTGGAATGAAAACTGACCTTTTCCAGTCCTGTGGCCACTGCTGAGTTTTCCAAATTTGCTGGCATATTGAGTGCAGCACTTTCACAGTGTCATCTTTTAGGATTTGAAATAGCTCAACTGGAATTCCATCACTTCCACTAGCTTTGTTCGTAGTGATGCTTCCTAAGGCCTACTTGACTTCATATTCCAGGATGTCTGGCTCTAGGTGGGTGATCACACTATCGTGATTATCTGGGTCATGAAGATCTTTTTTGTATAGTTCTTCTGTGTAGTCTTGCCGCCTCTTCTTAATGTCTTCCGCTTCTGTTAGGTCCATACCATTTCTGTCCTTTATTGTGTTCATCTTTGCATGAAATATTCCCTTGGTATCTCGAACAGACTGGTGGAAATAATTGTGTGCTAGTTCCAAGATAAGAATTTTAGAGCCATAGCCAGTTCCTGTTAGCATTCTTGAGCTTATGTTCTACCTGGGAGAAACTGAGACCTCAGGTCCTAAAATAAGACATGTGGGATAGACTCAATGCCTGCTAAAGTTTGGAGCCCAGCTGCACCTGACTTTAGTTCAGTTCAGTCACTCAATCATGTCTGACTCTGTGACCCCATGGACTGCGGGACACCAGGCTTCCCTGTCCATCACCAACTCCCGGAGCTTGCTCAAACTCATGTCCATCAAGTCGATGATGCCATCCAACCATCCCATTCTCTGTCATCTGCTTCTCTTCCTGCCTTCAATCTTTCCCAGCATCAGCGTCTTTTCTAATGAGCCAGTTTTTTGCATCAGGTGCCCAACTTAACCCAGCCAAAATCAACTAAACTGTAGCTGGCCTACATATCTGCGAGTATGAATTACATATGTCATATTGTGAATCACTGGGAACTTGGACATGTTTGTTATGCAGCCTTAGTAGAGTGGAAACATGATCGATATATAGAGTAGGCAGCAGACCAGGGGTGACTATAGCATCCTTGTTGAATTATATTGTCCTTAGTCATATAGAGGACTAACATTAAAGTCGAATTAGTAATGACTCTTAAGCAAAGATGGAGAAGGCAATGGCACCCCACTCCAGTACTCCTGCCTAGAAAATCCCATGGACGGAGGAGCCTGGTAGACTGCAGTCCATGGGGTCACTAAGAGTCAGACATGACTGAGCGCCTTCACTTTTACTTTTCACTTTCATGCCTTGGAGAAGGAAATGGCAACCCACTCCAGTGTTCTTGCCTGGAGAATCTCGGGGACGGGGGAGCCTGGTGGGCTGCCATCTATGGGGTCTCACAGAGTCGGACACGACTGACGTGACTTAGCAGCAGCAGCAGCAGCTTAAGCAGAGAGATTAACACTCAGACTTTCCAGATTCCCCCAGTCCTTGCTAGACAACATCTTAGGGAGAAAGTCTTTGAAGGACTAGATGCTTGTATAGTGGCCCTTCTTTGTCCTAGCTGTCATATGTTCTTGTTCAGTTGCTAAGTCATGTCTGACTCTTTGCTAGACCGTGGACAGCTTCCCTGTCCTTCACTATCTCCCAGAGTTTGGAGATCAAACCAGTCAATGCTAAAGGGAATCAATCCTGAATATGCATTGGAAGAACTGATGCTGAAGCTCCAATACTTTGGCCACCTGATGCGAAGAGCCGACTCATTAAAAAGACCTTGATACTGAGAAAGGGTAAGGGCAGAGGAGAAGGGGTAACAAAGGATGAGATGGTTGGATGGCATCACTGACTCAATGGACATAAGTTTGAGCAAACTCGGGGGGACAGCTCTCACACAGCTAGTGAAGTTTGATTTCCTCAGTTAGTCAAATAAAGTGCTTGGTCATAGCCTTCTAGAAGAAATGATCTAAATTGGTGAGACCTGGCACTCCCTCTGTGGTTTTGGCATATTTAATCTAGAACTAGGAGCTTTCTGGTTTGACAAAGAGCCAGAGGAGTCTGGTTTGAACTATTTGAAAAATTATCTGTGAGGGAAGGTGTCTCAGAAGAAATGTTGCTGTGTCTTCCCTTTCCAGCTCTCTGAATCTGTCATATGGCTGTGGGTGGTTTCAGTGGTGTGTTGAGGGAGATTGAGATGGTATAAGGGAACTTGGAAAGTTTCTGCAATTTTGAAGCCTACACAATCTCTATGAAAGTCTCTCTTTCTGACTCAGGCTTGGTTTGGGCATTACCTAACTCCTATGATTCGGCACAAGCCCATAAGATCTTCTAAGATCTGTTAGCCTGTTTTTTTTTTTTTTGTCATTCTCATGGCTCAGTCCAAGAACCCTAGGGCCACGAGTACAGTGTTGAATGGATCTTGATGGTTATAATAGTCAGACGTGCTGTCTCATTGGACCCTGCCTTACTTTCCGGTTGTTGCTGTGATAAACGTCCACAACTACTAACTAAAAACAACACATATTTCTCTCCAAGTTGTGGAGATCTGGAGCCTGAAATCAGCTTCATCGGGATGAAGTCAAGGAGTCAGGGGGCTGGGTTTTTCTGGAGAGGCTGAGGGGGTGGTTTCCTCGCCTCCTCTAGCCTCGAGGGGCCGCTTGCTTTCCTTTCCTCGTGACCCCTCCTCTCACCAGCCCAGCCTCCTGCTCTCGTTCTCACATCTCTTCCCACGGCTCTGATCCTTCTGCTTCCCTTGTGATTATGTTGGGCCTGCCTGGGTGTCCAGGGTGATCGCCCCATCTCGAGATCGGCAGGGTCTCTTTATCATACAAAGTGACAGTCGCGGGTTCCGGAGGTTAGGTCAGGGACATCTTGGAAGGGTCATCATTCTGTTTCCCTGATGTTTCCTCCACGGTAAAGGAGGCGCTGAGGGAACTGAGGGCGGCAGGGTACAAACCCGGGACCAGAACCCGGACTTCTGGCTCCTGCTCTAAGCTATTCTTCCTCCTCTCCTCCCCCTCTGTTTTCATCTTCTCCGCTCCCGCCTCTTTCTCCTCTTCCTCTTCCTTCTTCCTCTGGTGTAACACGAGTATTCATTGAGGGTTTGCCACGTGCCCAGCACTGTTTTAAACACTTGTAGATAGGTCACACACTACTATTACTCCCAGACAATCCTAAAGGAAATCAACCCTGAGTGTTCATTGGAAGGACTGATGCTGAAGCTGAAGCTCCAATACTTTGGCCACCTGATGCGAAGAGCTGACTCATTGGAAAAGACCCTCATGCTGGGAAAGATTGAGGGCGGGAGGAGAAGGGGACGACAGAGGATGAGATGGTTGGATGGCATCACTGAGTCAATGGACATGAGTTTGGGTGACGTCTGAAGACAGTGAAGCACAGGAAAGCCTGGCATGCTGCAGTCCATGGGGTCGCAGAGAGTCCATGGAGTCCAAGAATACAGGGTTTGGTAGAGAGGTCTGATCTTAAGGCAATTATGAGGACTGGTTAAACAGTCCACAGTCTGCCTCTGGTGCTGATCCTGAAGTCAGCTGGGCAGGCAGTTGGGACAGAAAGATGGATGGGCATTGGGGAAAACAATGACTTCTGCAGGAATAAGCCAGAACACACAGTGATAGACTGGAACTCGTGTATATCTCTCCCCATCTTCCAGCTTCTGACCTGCAGAAGAAGTTGGCCAACTTCACCGTGTTGCCGCACAGTGCCCAGCCTAGGGTATGGAGACCCTGGAGGAGATGTAGCAGGGTTGCTGAAGGCTCAGGAGCTGTCCCACCTAACAAGGTGGGCCATACATGGGGACAACTCTGCCTAACCCTACCCAGCACTGAAGAATTGATGCTTTGGAACTGTGGTGTTGGAGAAGACTCTTCAGAGTCCCTTGGACTGCAAGGAGATCAAACCAGTCCATCCTAAAGGAAATAAATCCTGAATATTCATTGGAAGGACAGATGCTGAAGCTGAAGCTCCAATACTTTGGCTACCTGGTGGGAAGAACTGACTCATTGGAAAGGACCCTGATGCTGGGAAAGACTGAAGGCAGGAGGAGAAGGGGACGACAGAGGATGAGATGGTTGGATGGCATCACCGACTCGATGGACATGAGTCTGAGTAAACTCCGGGAGGTGGTGATGGACAGGGAGGCCTGGTGTGCTGCAGTCCGTGGGGTTGCAAAGAGTCAGACACGACTGAGCGACTGAACTGAACCCCACCCTGACTTGTGGATGTAAACATGGCTGCTGCTTCACTCCACTTCCAAACCCCAAGCAAATTTCTCTACTGCCAACCAAACCCAGAACCAGAAAGGGAAAGGGACTCTGAAAGATATAGTTCCAGCTTAGTTAAACTGCTCTAGTAAAACCCACCATGGATTACCCATAACAACCTGGCACATGTACCCACTTCTTTTAACCATATTTAACTTCCAAATTAATATCCTAGCAAAATCCCAGGTATACACATTAACCTTCCTTCTTCCCCAGAGTAGATACAAAATTTGTTTATCCATCTTTGAGTGATATTCATACCTTTTCTAGCTCAAACTCCTACTATATATAAAATAGATAACTGATAAGGACCTGCCATATAGCACAGGGAACTCTACTCCATACTCTGTAATGGCCTGTACGCGAAAAGACTCTAAAAAGGAGTGGGTATTTGCATATGCATAACTGATTCAATTGCTGTACACCTGAAACTAACACAACATTGTAAATCAACTATACTCTAATGAAATAAACAAAAAACCTCCTTATTAGATATCCCATGATTTAAGTGCTGAATGATCAGTTAGCTACTGTTAGCAACTCTTATGTTAGCTCATAGAGGAATGAGTGAGGGGAAAAAGGCTTTGATTAACATATGCATAAATATTTTCATACAAAACAAGGAAATACTCAAATTTATTATCTGCTTCATTTCTTCCTCTGATCATGTATGTGATTGCAGCTGATGTTTATAGTTTTGTTCATCCACTATCCTTTTCATAATCCATTTACCTTCCGTAATAAAATGGCCTTGGGGTAACACAGAGTTTCATTCTTTATGGGTCTGGGTCACTAACGGTTCTACCTATAAGGGGTGGTTGTATTTCTTTTTATTGGATTTCATTACGGAATATGGGGATATTAAGGAGTGCCTCAGGGGATCTCTGGGATTCAAAGTATCTTCCTGTTTATTCCCCATTGTATAGCAGCAACTCTTGTTATTCATGATTAATCACTGTAGCCAGTCTGGAGACTCCTCTCCATAGCCATTGATTCACTGCCATGGGGAGCCCAAAGTGGGCAGATGGCAATGGGCTCGTTACTGGTTAATGGGCACTTTGTTGTGTCTCTGGGCATTCCTCTTTGGGGAACTCAGATCTCTAGACTGAAAGAACCTAAAGCCATGGGGTGGAAAGCAAGCACATTGCGTGTGAATTACGTAGGGAACAGCCAGAGGCATCAGGCCCATTTCTACCCCCTAACACCTGGACCTGGGAATCTTGGCTGGGGGTGGATAACGCTGTATACTGGTTGCTGATTCTGGAGCACAGGCTGCTTCCTGGAGGATATTGCCCCAGGCCTGCAAGGCGTTGTCACAAGGCTGATGCCATAATCGAGACTTCAAAAGGCCATTCTGCCAGTTAGTCAGACCAGCTGCTTCAGGGTGACAGAGATCTCGGTGAGACTAGTGAATTAACTGAATTCACCACATTTACTTGCTGTAAATGATCTCAAGCAAAGCTGTGTGGAATGCTATGAAGGTGATCAAGGCATTCTGTAAATCCACAGATGGTGGTTTTGGCAGAAGCACTGTGGGCTGGAAAACAAATCCGTATTTAAGATATGGGTCTGGATAAGTAAATTGAGAACAAGCATGCTGTCATACTGGGAGTTCAGCACTGGATCTGTGATTGGTACTTGGGACTTTGCAGTGACTGTGGCTGGGTCAGCCTCGAGTGAAAGTCCAATTTGCTGAATCCATGCCTAACCTCCAACACTTCCTCTGTCTCCATTTTGCTCATGAGCCCATTGTGTAAAGATAGGGAGGGCTTAAGAAAGAGTTTGATTGACATCCACAAAATGGATTGTTTTGCCCACCTGGCTGCTAAGATCCTGCTTTATTGCGGTCACTGTTTGATGAGTGTGCTTTTAGGACACAGATACATTCACCCAATCTTCCAACTTGGAAAGTTTCAGCATATACCTCTTCTCAAGACCTCACTTCACCCATTTTCCAATTGTGTTTCTTCTAAGTGCCTGACTTGCTGTCTCTCCTTCCAGGCTAAGTAACAATCAGGCTCCCTTCTCAAAGCTCTGCACTGAAAGGATTTCCCTTCATCACTGTCCCGGAGAGTGAGGCTACATGGCTGCAGCTGCCCCCTTCAGGATAGTGCCAGCCTATCCTGCTTGCTCCTTGGAAGAAACACTGTGAAAAACCTGGACAGTGTGTTAAAAATACATCCTTTTGCCAACAAAGGTCTGTATAGTCAAAACTATGGTTTTTCCAGTAGTCATGTATGGATGTGAGAGTTGGACCATAAAAAAGACTGAGTGATGAAGAATTGGTGCTTTCAAACTGTGGTGTGGAGAGGACTTCCTGACAGTCCTTTGGACAGCAAGGAGATCCAACCAGTTAATTCAAAAGGAAATCAACCCTGAATATTCCCTGGAAGGACTGATGCTGAAGCTGAAGCTTCAATACATTGGTCACCTGATGCAAAGAGCCCATTCCTTAGAAAAGACCCTGATGCTGGGAAAGATTGAGGACAGGAGGAAAAGGGGACGACAGAGGATGAGATGGTTGGATGGCATCACTGACTCACTGGACGCGAGTTTGAGCAAACTCTGGGAGATGGTGAAGGACAGGGAAGCCTGGCGTGCTGCAGTTCATGGGGTTGGAAAGAGTCGGATATGACTTAGTGGCTAAACAAGAGGCCTATCCTGCAGAAGGCCACGGGTTTGAGCTGAGAGAAAGGAAGTTTTGTAGCGTGAGAGGGGAGGTGGACATCTGGATTATTTGCTTGGGTGACTTACTTGTGTCTTTCCGACCTGCTTGAGCTGGTATTGTATATGCTACTTCCATCTTACGATAAAATGGCTTGCACAAATGCCCAATATTATGGTTTGGTTGCTCAGACAACACTCAGTTCATGATGGGCAGCTCAGAAGGCACAGTGACTTGGTGGCCCATAATTAAGCTTTCAGTCCCTTCAAGGTCATGTAGAGACACAGAAGCCAATTCTCAGAAGGAGAATAATTGTATCCAGGCGGTGGTATAGTGGTTCTGCAGTCTTAAGTCTGTGCTGTGATTCAGGAGCCTGCCTAAGCCTCCATACAGCATCCCTATCTACTGCACACCCTTCAGGCATCATTAGATCTTCTGGGTCCCACAGCCTGACTGGCAGTGTGGTTTGCATGGCAGCCAGCACCTGTTGGGGGTGGATGAGCAGGTCTGGCATGGTACATCCACTTCAGCATTCCAATATCCCTAAGCTTTTGGATGCCTTCCGGTGCAATCTACCAGGGAAATGCTGGCATTAGAACATCATTTAGTGTGGACCACCTTTGCTTCCAGGTCTTAGTCACTCAACCAAGCACTGTTAACAGTCCCAGCTGCTTGAGCAAATGCATTGAATCCAGAATCTCTGCTTAATTCACCCGGGTCAATGAATTTAGTCTGATCCAACACTACACATTTTTTCTCTCTGATCCAGTGTCCTTAGGGTTCACTCCCAGAACTACAGAAAATGAAGATGCTGGGAAAGGTAGTTCTAGCTTAACTAAGTTGACATAGTATAAAGCATTACAGCTACTTTGCCTTACTGTATCGTGTTGCCTCTTTTTAATCTCAAAAAAACAAAAAATTCTTCCTGTTTTCTCTCGAAGTGGAACATGTGTCCTTTTAGAGGTACAAAGGTAAAAACATAAGTACAGTAATATTCACCGCTCAGGTTGAAACCCAAGGTCACTGGTATTACGTTTTAAGCCTCAGAGTCACACTCATCCTCTACTGAGGGTCCCTGTCCCTTTGTAACAGTAGCTGCCCACCTCCAGTCTGCTGTCAGCACTTAACTCACATCATCTCACCTATTTCTGGTGATGAATTATTACCCCCATTTTACAGATGTGGAAACTGATGCCAGTGGAGCAAAGTTGTAAAACTGACAAGGGAGAGGAGTGGAATTCGGACTCAAGTTTCCCGCCTCTATAGCCAGGTCATACTGAGGGAAAGTTCCTCCCTGATTCATTTTCCTGCTTGAGTTAATATTTGTACCAGGTTACTGGTGATGGATGAGACATGGAATCCCAGAACCACAGATTGTCCTCATTGGATGAGGTCCTAAAGATCACTTTCGAGTTGAGATCAAAGCCCAAAAGATGAAGCAATTTGCCCAAGGCAACCCAGTCGGTCATCAACAGGACTTGGGCAGAAGGTGAGGCCAGGGCTGTTACTATGCAGGGCAAGAATCAAGTGGTCGGATGTTTGCCGTTCAAAACGTGCCTGATCCACATCAGCCTTTGACTAAAGCGGTGCCTATTCAGGGAGTCGCACACTCTTTCCGGCCGTCCCCCCCGTCCTAGAAACCAGGCACAGTTGGCCAGCTTGGCTCTACCCAAGCTTTATCAACTGCCCAGCTCACTGGCCGCAAGTCCTCAGAGAGAATCCCTGTTTGCTGGTCCCCAGATGTCTCTTGGATTTCTTCAGACTTTTGTTGCAAAGGGAGCTGGGATTCTCCTTGATTTGTTTGTTTGAGGAGCCTAGCAAGGGATCTCAGGGAGGCAGATGACCTATTCTTTGAGTACCGGCCTGATTTGTGTGCTCAAATAAAAAGACCCAAGCAACATGGTTTTATTTTGAGCTTATCCAGGCCTAGCTAGTGTGGAAACTTCTGTTCAGGGGCTGGCATCTACAACATAGTGGCCACACGCTCTAGGGAAGCCAGCAAAAGTGTTATTTCCTTGACATGTGGTCCCTTTAGCTCTCCGTCCTCACTCAGAGCCTGAGGAAATAGCAGGTGCTGGACGAGGAAGGCTTAGGCAGAATTCATGTGTCCATTCAACAAACATCACTGAGCACCCTCCATGGACCGGGGCTGCTGGCGGGGCTGGGGTACATCAGCAATAAAACAAATAATTCCTTGCTCTGTGGAGTCATAGTCTAGTGCGGAAAGACAGGCAATTAAATAAAAATAATAAAGAGCCAAGTTATGTAGTGTAGCAAAGGTAATAGGTGACATAGGAAGAGGAAAACCTGGAGCAAGAGGGAACAGGAGTGGGAGGGAAGGTGAGGGGAAGGTGCAGAGTTACAGGGGGGGTGAGGGGCGGTCCCGTGGGGGGGTGAGGGGCGGTCCCGTGGGGAAGGTGAGGGGCGGTCTCGTGGGGAAGGTGAGGTCTGAATCAAGATGTCAGAGGTGGGGGTGTGTGCCCTGCGGATGTCTGGGGAAAACACCCCAGGCAGAGGGAACGGCCAGGGCAAAGGTCCTGGGGCAGGGGGCTGCTGGTGTGCTCCAGGAGCAAAGAGGAAGCCAGGGCGGCTGGACCAGAGCAGGAAGGGGAGAGACAGAGGAGGGAAGTTTGGAGACGGGAGAGCGGGCCAGAGGAGCATCAGAGTGACTGGAGTATATGATGTGGAGACATGTTTCTGAAGGCGGGCGGGGGAGGACGCTGTTGCAGTAACCGGGTGAGAGACGATGCCGCTCAGACCAGGATGGATGCGGGGTGAGCAGCCATCAGACTCGTGAGGATACGTTGAAGGTGGAGCCCGTAGAATGTGCTCGAGGTTAGATGTGGTGCGTGAGAGGAAGAGATGGTCAAAGAGGACGCCAAGCTTCTGAGCCACCAGATGGAAGGGTGTGAAGCAGAACTCTCTGACTGGCTCTGCCGCTTCCCTTGGGCAAGTGAGTTACTTAACATCTCCGTGCTGCAGTTCCCTTAACCGTAGGTTTGCCAGAATAGCAGTCCCAACTCCCCCTAGGTATTGAGATCTGATCTGGTGCACAGTCAGTGCTCAGTAAATATTGTGTGTGTGTGTGTCAGTCACTCAGTCGTGTCCGACTCTGCGACCCCATGGACTATAGCCCGCCAGGCTCCTCTGCCCAAGGGATTCTCCAGACAAGAGTACTGGAGTGGGTTGCCATTTCCTTCTCCAGTAAATATTAGCTCTCCTAATTACTATGATTGCTGTTACTGATATAGAATCTAGACCAGGAGTCAGCAGAGTGCAGCCTGAGGGGCCTGTTTTGGTAAATCAGGAATCCTCGGGTCACAGGCGCTTACGTGTTGTCTGTGGCTGCATTCCTGCCCCAGGGTAGAGTTGAACAGCTGTGACATCGTATGATTGCAAAGCTGGAACTATTCACTCCCTGACCCCCTGCAGAAAGTTTGCTCATCTCCGTTGTAAACCAAACAGCTCTTTTTCAGAGTAGGTTTTAGTCAAGATTTCCTGATGCTCTGCGACCTCCCCCCCACGCCTCGGGCTCCATCAGATGCTGGCTCTGGGAGAGATGCGGGAGGCTTGCACCCCTTCCTTCTCGAGTGCCGTGCTCCTGATAATCGCCTGCCCGTCACGGCTCTTGGGCGACACGATGCTGTAGAATCTCATGGCTGAGTGGAGGGATTAATAGCTGATGGTGTGCCTGGCCCCGGAGAGTCAGACCCTGATCTGCCAGCAGTCTAGGGGTGCACCTCCCCTCATCCTTGCCTCCCTGCCTCCCTACCGTACTCTGCAGGACATCTCCAGGCAAAGCCACCCAGGGGCAACGGGCTTGGAAAGAAGGCAGAGCAGCCTGGGAGGCATCTGGCCGAGGTTTGATGCAGCTGCAGTTCTCAATGGCTGTGTGACCTGGGGCAAGATACCTAGCCTCTCTGAGCCCGGCTTTTCTCAAGTGTAAAAGATGGATGGTTTTTACGTCTGGCCGCCAGCAGAAACTCATTTTCTCAGGAACCTCGGCTGCCTTGTCTGACGTAACGTCAGCACCCAGTCATGGTGCTTGGTACACGGCAGGTGCTCAGAAAGCATTTGTTGAGGGGAAAAGAGGTGCAGAACTCTTACTGTGTAGGTGTCCAAGTGAAAGCAAAAGTGTTAGTCTCTCAGTTGTGTCCGACTCTTTGCAACCCGTGGACTGCAGCCCACCGGCCTCCTCTGTCCGTGGGATTCTCCAGGCAAGAATACTGGGGTGATTTCCTTCTGCAAGGGATCTTCCCCACCTAGGGATCTAACCCAGGTCTCCTGCACTGCAAACAGATTCTTTACCCTCTGAGCCACCAGGGAAGCCTGTAGGTGTCCAAACCATGACCATTTCCTATAAGAATAATGTTGCTACAGACTGTAGGGTTCTCTGAAGCCCGGCATCTCTACCTGCCAGGCCAGGTGCAAGTTCCAGGGTAGAGGTAGGGCTTCACCAGCTGCAGGGGAAGGGGAGGGGACTTGGAGGCCCAGATGTGTTCGGATTCCCGCTTGAAGCGGGTGAGAAGGCGAGGGCCGTGGACAGCTCTGACTCACAGAGAGACAGGTGAGAGATGACAAGACAGACGGAAAGACAGATTGACAGATAAATAGACAGAAGACAGACGAGCAGGCAGACAGGCAGGGTGTCCGGGGGCGGATAAATAGGTGGTAAGTGGCGGCGGGGGTCCTGTCCCCCAGCCCGTCCTCCGCGCCCTTGGCTGTCACATGCTCCAGTAAGGTAGACGGGATCGTGTGGACTTAGAACCGGAGGGGTGCTGGAACCTCAGGGAAGTTTCTGAGGTGGCAGGGCTGGATCGGCCGTGTCTGTCCTTACGGGCAGGCGCTGATCGAAGCGGGCATCGGGATGGAAGGAGGCAGAGTGGCTGCAGAGCCTGGAGGTGGGGAGCGGGGGTTTGAGCCGCAGCTCTCCGCTCCCTGACCTTGTGACTTGACCAGACCTGTGCTTCTCCTCCAGGCCTGAGAGCCTGCCGTGGACCGAGGTCGTGATGAGAGGAGGCCGCAGGGACGTCTCTGAGACCGGGAGGTGCACTCAGCTGTGAGCGGCGGTGATCACGCTCGGGCACCCGGGCGCCCATCTGACAGTGGCTGGGCGAGCTGAGTGACAAGATGCGGAGCTGTGATGAGTGAGGACAGTTGGCATCTGCTCGCCCGAGTGTGGATCTGTCAGTTCGCGCGGAGTAGGCGCTTAACAATGAAACTGGGGGGGGAAGGAAGTCACAGTCGCTGGTTTGTCAGCCAGACGGCTCGCCTCCGGGGGTGCCTGTGGGGCTCGGTCCCCTTGCCTCATAGCCTGTGTTGCTGTCCCCCAGTCTCACAGCCACCCACAATGTTGTCTTGACATCAGAGGCAGAATTTGCTACGTGATTTGCAGAACCCAGTGCAAAATGAAAATGTGGGGGCCCCTTGTTCAAAAACTGTGAAGAATTTCAAAGCAGTGAGAGACGAACTTGAACCAAGCCCTGCGTACCCACACAGACTGCATCTGCACGGCTGAGCCTGCCTGGGACCCTCGGTCCCTGACTAGTGTGATCGTTGGGGAGGGAATTCTGAAGGCCAGGGGCTGCTGAGCTGGGAGCCTCAGATCTATCCTGGGTCTGTGACTTTGGACAGGTCCCTTAATCTCTGTGCCTCAGTTTCCTCATCTGTAAAATGGAAGTAATAAGAGCACCCAAGCCTTAGACTTGTCGTGCAAAATGAATGACTGGCTAACCTGCTGGACACTGTGCCTGGCACAAGTACCTGATAAATATCAGCTACTGTTAGCATCCTGCTGACCAAGCTATGGAGCTAGGAGGTGACCGGGTCCAGAATTGGAACCAGGATGGTCTAAATCAAAGTCCTCTTGCCAGCCCCGGACTGTGCCTTGGCCTTTCCCAGGCCTTGGGGCCCCAGAGATGGGCAGAAGTTTGCTTTGTCCTTAGAGGTACTCTTGTGGCCCAGATGGTAAAGAATCTGCCTGTGATGCAGGAGACCTGGGTTCAGTTCCCGGGTGGGGAAGATCCCCTGGAGAAGGGAATGGCAGCCCACTCCAGTGTTCTGGCCTGGAGAATCCCCATGGACAGAGGAGCCTGGCGGGCTACAGTCCGTGGGGTCGCAAAGAGTTGGACACGGCTGAGCAACTAACACTTGCATCTTACTCAGAGGCCCTCATGGCGTGTCGTCACCTGTGGGCACTGGCTCTGAGCCCAGTCTTTCCCACAGAACCCCTTCCTGGTGCCCTCTCCTCCCCCTGCTCCTCAAACATGCCCTGACTCTTGCTGGTCTCACTGGATCTGAAGGCATGGGCTGGAGGGGGGAGTCTCTGGGACCTTTGAGGATACATGAGGAGGTGTCCTCAGGGGCGAGCAGAGTGTGGTCACTTGGGACAGGGGTGGGTGTGCAGCCCCCGAGATTCCTTATACCCAAGATGCCACCCTTGAGATACGAGCCTTTGATCTGACTTCATATGTGAGGTTTAGATACTTCAGATGACCATAGATTCACATACTCTCCCCACAAGTGACCAAACAAAAGACTCAGGCAGATATTCCATGTGTGGACATAATAGGCAGACCAGCCTTGTGTGGGAGGTTAGGCAGGAAGTGTGGGGAGCTGGGCTGATCACGGTGGGCTTCCTGGAGGAGCCGCTGCTTTGACAGGCAGTGCAGGGCTGGCGGCTGTCTTCTCGTGCAGTCTCCCCCAACCACAGGGGAGCACATGGTCATGACAGTGGCAGGCCCCGAGCCTCGGTACGAGAAGGGTCTAGGCACCCTCTAGTCCTTTGCATCTGGGGGCCCCAAGTTTCAGGCAGGTCTGCCACTGGGTGGGGGAAACCAGGAGGAGAGTGGGGTGGAATCAGGTAGAGGGAGGCAGAGGTTGGCTGGTGGCTCATTAGGGCATCACGGTCCAGGGGCTTGTGTTTGGTATTTATTCTAAGCCATGGGAGATCTTTGCAGAATTTTAAGCACAGAAATGATTTGATGTGATTTAAGCTTTTAAAAGATCAATCCCTGCAATTGTTGGGTGGAGAATGGAGGGAAGGGAGCTAAGAGTGGAGAGGGGAGGTTTACATCATCATCCAGGCAGATGATGGTGGCCTGGGCCAGCGTGGAGCGGGGCTGGAGAGAAGGAACATATTGGAAATTTATTTCAGAGGTGGAATTCCCAAGACATGTCACTGAGGTGGGGAAGAAGGAAAGCAAAGAATCAAGCCTGACTCCTTGGGAGGATTAGGATAAAGATGTAGGGGGAAAGGAGGATTCTCGTTCAGGTCTTTCAGAGTCTGAGCTTCCAGCGAGGTCTCCTGGGGGCACTGGTGGGAGATCCCAGGGCTCAGAAGTGAGGGTGACCCCTCCCCTCACTGAGTTCATGTTCAAGGGTTGCCCGGGGGACCCATCCCAGCCAAAGGAATGATTCTTCTTCCCACACAACCTCCTAGAGAGATTCTAAAGGTAAATCCAAGCAGGAGGCGTGGGGAGAGGTGAAGGGCCCATTCATCTGAGTGCTTTCTTTAGGGGCTGTGGTCCTCATGGCAAGTCCCTCTGTGCTGTCTTGGGGGTTGGGGGATCCTTCCTCTGAAACGAAGGATTTTGTGTAGTCTGCGGAGAGGAAGGGAAGAAAGAAGAGGAGAATGAGGCAGAAAGATGGAAGCAGAAGTGGGAGGGGTGGAGTTTGGGGGGTGGAGCCAGACTGATGAGGCGGAAGGATGGAGAGAGGAAGGGACGTGGAGGGCAGAGGTGGAGACGGGCTCAGGAAGCAGATTCGGGCGTGAAGAGAGAGACGGAGAGGAGGATGGACAGCGTTACTGTCAGGGTTCTGGGGCGGGGACAGTGGGCAAACTCAGAGCACGCTTGATAATTTAATGGGGGACCATTCATAGAGAAGGAGCCCCGATGCTGGGAAAGACTGAGGGCAGGAGGAGAAGGGGACGACAGGGGATGGGATGGCTGGATGGTGTCACCGAATCAATGCACGTGAGTTTGAGCAAGCTCCGGGAGATGGCGAAGGACAGGGGAGCCGGGGTGCTGCAGTCTATGGGGTCACAGAGTCAGACACGACTGAGCGACGACGTTCACAGAGGGGTGAGCTTAGAGGGAGCCAGGGAAGGAGGGCAGGGGACGAGGGAGGGGCAGCGGTGAGGAGCCTAAAGCCAAGGTGAGGGAGTGGGTACCAGAATCCAGCAAATGATGGTGGGGCTGTGGGTGGGAGCTGCAGCAGGAAAGGGAGGGCCCAGGGCTGCAGGGGACATCCTCCACACCATCTCCTCTGGCCTCGAACCTCCTACCAGTGCCTCCGGGGTCAGCAGAATCCAGGGTCAAGGGATCCCGGGGAGGCACAGGAGAGATCAGCCTCTTGGGCACAGAGCCATGTAGACAGGAGCAGGGCAGGGATGTGGAAGGGCAGACAGAGAAAACCCGGCACAGAGAGGGTGAGACAGAGAGAACGGTGGGACCATGGCAAGGCGGGGCTGGAAAGGGAGACGAAGTTAGGAGGTAGAGGCTCAAGTGAGAGACGGCTGACCCGGGGGGAGGCAAAGACCTAGGAAAGTAGGGGGTCATCAGCTGGCGATGTTCCCTGCGATCACTGGCGTTGGTTCTCTTAGAACCACGGGACCGGGGCCCAGATACAACGTTGTCCCTAGAGCCCTGCACACTCTCCATAGAGGCATTCGCTCCCACTCTGTGTTGACACAGGAGGATAATGAAAGGAAAAAGGCTCTGGATGTCCTGGTTCTGGGTTTGGGCTTTAGCCTAACGAATTGCAGGCCTCTCTGCCTCACCTTGCCATGCATTCTGGAAGTCGCGGATGCTCTGGGCACGAAGAGGCAGCTGACTTGAGCGTTCCAGTGCTGCCTCTGGCCAGCCCTCCTGCTACCCTGCCTGGACTCGGTTAGACCCGCCGCTGGGAGTGGGCCCTTGCAGGATGCTGGGGTCCCAGCAGAGGCCTGGAT
Organism: Giraffa tippelskirchi; assembly: GCF_054371585.1. NCBI lineage: Eukaryota > Metazoa > Chordata > Mammalia > Artiodactyla > Giraffidae > Giraffa > Giraffa tippelskirchi. Next base: position 191,016,605 of record NC_137277.1, on the reverse strand, counting down.
GATGCCCTGGCCAGTGCTGGATTCGGAGGCTCCCAGCTCTCGGAGGTGTTTGACGTAGATAGTGTCCCCCCAACGCCACCCTGTGATGTGGTCAGGGTGAAAAGCTTCTGTGTTCTGATGTGCTTGAAAAAAACATTTCCCCCTGAGTTGTGGAGCTTTGACCTCTCTGTGCAAGGACCTTGAGGAAGACCCAGGCAGGGTCGTTTCAGGAGGTCCATTAGGTCATTCCAGGGAAGACCTGGGCAGCTCAAGGAGTCTTTGGGTTTCTGCTGGCATTTCTTTGATACCACTGAAGCTCAGTCTGGGAGGTGGCCTTCCAGAAGCATCTCTGCTCCTTCACTGCCCTGTGCCGGGCTGACCACAGCCTCCTTCTTGGAGCGGCCCTGCCCTCGCATCCATGCAGGGAGGCCAGAGGGGAGTTCATGTTGGTCAAGCTCTTGCAGAGCCTGTGCTGGAAACCCTCACTCCAGAGACACGGTTAAGAGCAGAGTCTGCAGCCAGACTGCTTAGGTTTGAGCATTGGTTCTGACTGGGCTTCCTTGGTGGCTCAGCTGGTAAAGAATTTGCCTGCAGTGCGGAAACCTGGGTTCGATCCCTGGGTTGGGAAGATTCCCCTGGAGAAGGGATTGGCTCCCCACTCCAGTATTCTGGCCTGGAGAATCCCATGGATTGTACAGTCCATGGGGTCGCAAAGAGTCAGACACGACTGAGCGACTCACACACACTTTCTGCTCTGACTGGTGTTCCCCTGAGCAAATCACTTAACCTCTCTGCGTCCACATCGAAGTGTTGCTGTGGAGATTAAATAGAGCACGTATGCAAAGCGCTGAGAGCTGGCCTGGCGTTGTGAGGGCCGTGCAGGCGCTGGTTATGACCTGGTCTCTCTTCTGGACTTTCTCCAACCCCCATTGTCATTGTTCAGTCGCTCAGTCACGTCCGACTCCTTGCAACACCACAGACTGCAGCACGCCAGGTTTCCCGTCCTTCACCATTCCCTGGAATTTGCTCAAGCTCACGTCCATCACGTCGGTGATGCCATCCAACCGTCTCATCTTCCCTTCTCCTCCTGCCTTCAATCTTTCCCAGCATCAGGGTCTTTTCTAATAAGTTGGCTCTTCACATCAGGTGGCCAATATGTTGCATCAGGTGGCCCATTAGCACCCTCATTTGATAGATGGAGGAATCAAGGCTCTGGGAGGGACATGAATTATTCAAAGCCGTCTAGCTGCGGAAGGGGCACGGTGGGCATGTACCTAGACTGTCTCACGCTCAGACTGCACCTTTTCTGCTGCCCGCATCTGTGGCTGGGCATTGCTAAGTAAGCGCAGAGAGGAGGGGAAGTGAACATTGTTCTGAAGCCCCCTGGTAGGTCCCCTTTACGCTCCAAAATCATTTTACTGATGCAAGCTCGTGGTGCTTCCCAACCTCACGCTGACTGTCCTGTTCCTTGATCTCCTGCGGGGTCAGTTGGGGAGGGGAGCTCTTCTGCTCCCTGTCAGATCCACTCCAGCTCGGATGAGGAAAGCAGCTGGCACAGGGCTGCCCCGCCCATCACTCGGGGGAGCTTCTGCTTTGCTTCTCTGGCAGGCTGCCCTCTGTCTTCAGGCTCAGGGGCCAGGCCTTGCCATGTGGATGGCAGGACCGAGGGGAGGGTGATGCTCAGGTAGCAGCCAGCCCAGGGACACAAAGGCAACCTTTCTGCATTGACAGCTGGGGTGGCTCTGATGGCCCAGCCTGGCAGTCTTAGCTCTGAGATGCATTAGAGAATCCTTCAAAATGGGCCAGAAGTTGCATGGAGTAGAGTGTACAGACAGAACTTATGCGTGCACTGGGGCTTGGCCGAGGAAAGTAAAGCAGGACTGTTGGGCTGAATTCCCTTCACTGCACTGGGAGTGATAAGCACTGGCTCCCATAATCTTAGAGCTGAGAGCGCAGGTGAGAGATTTCTTGGTACAATTGCTTCGTTTTCCAGAAGGGGAAACTGACGCTCAGAGGCAGAGGGGTAACTTCCCTAGGGCCCTGCAGCAAACCTTCCATGACTGAGCTGGACCTAGAATCTACATTTCTGGAGTCACAGACCAGCATGCCTCCAGAGAGTTTTCCAGTCCTAGCCAGAGCCAGCCTCCCCAGCCACACTCCATCCCCGGCTATTCTGTGGGTCAGCTGATCACGTGTGTTCTCGGCTTCAGCCAGACTCTGACCGCATGAACTGTAGCCCCCCAGGCTCCTCTGTCCATGGGACTTTTCTGGCAAGAATACTGGAGTGGGTTGCCATTTTCTCCTCCAGGGGCTCTTCCCCGTGTATATCTTGCATCTCCTGCATTGCAGGCAAATTCTTTACTGCTGAGCCACCTGGGAAGCCCAGCTGATCGTAATAACTCACATTTATGGAGCACTTCCTCTATCAGGCACTCTTCCCAGTACTTTGTAAGTATTAACTTATTTTGTCTCACCTCCTTGAAAGTAGTTAAGAGCATTGTCCTCCTTTCCCACATGGGGAAACTGAGTCACAGGGAATAATTTGCACAAAGTCATCCTGCCAGGATATGTCAGAGTCCTGTTTGGAACTCAGATCACTAAGTCCAGAGTATGAAGTGTCTTGAAGCTCAGAAAACAGCTAGAGCCCATTGTCCTCAAGGAGTCATCCACTTATGGTCTGTTTTTGTGTGCCACGGGATTCTTTTCATGAAACCTCTCTTTACGTGTCTTCGATGGAAGGCCCCAGGGTCAGAAGTAGACTAGATTGGAAGTGGTTTCAAGAAATGTGATTTAGGAAAATGATGTTAGTCTCTGGGAAAATCCTACAGCTAAGGCGGAAAGAGCAGAGCGAGGGGGAAACAGAAAGGAGCATTGTCTGGTGGCCCCACGGGCTCGGCCTGGGACAGGAGGCGGGACCAGCGAGCTCCCACCCGGGCTCGGCCTGGGACAGGAGGCAGGACCAGCGAGCTCCCACACGGGCTCGGCCTGGGACAGGAGGCGGGACCAGCGAGCTCCCACCCGGGCTCGGCCTGGGACAGGAGGCGGGACCAGCGAGCTCCCACCCGGGCTCGGCCTGGGACAGGAGGCGGGACCAGCGAGCTCCCACACGGGCTCGGCCTGGGACAGGAGGCGGGACCAGCGAGCTCCCACACGGGCTCGGCCTCTCCTTGACGTGTCGCCCTGGTCCTTTCCAGCCCCGCCCTGGACCTCAGAACCCTCATCTGAAAGAGGAGGACTTGGACCTAAGACATGTTCTCTCTGAAAGACCTTTCCAGATCTGACATTTGGGGCTTGGTGAACTGCTCCTGATAACTCTGTTTCCCAACAGGCTTACGTTAGACGGGCCCCTTGAGAATTCCTTGCCCTTTTCACAAGTATCTGCTTTCAAGTGAGTTTTTCTCACCCATCCTGGAATTGGATAACTTCTGCTGTTGTGAAGACCTTCCTGAGATATAATTTAAGAGCCTTCACTGCCATTCTTTCTTCCTTCCTCAAGGATCCTTTGTGTCTTTTTCTTAATGCCAGGCTAAGTCAGAGCAGGCTGAAATTTACCATCACGTGTTGGAGGCCTGTCCAGTCCTGTCAGCGATGCCACTCATGGCTTTATTATGCTGCTGCTGAGCAAAACGAACCACAGAGAGGGAGAGAAGGTGCTCCTTCTTCCCCACACCCTGAGCCTCTCCAGTCCCTCAACTCAGGCTGCACCCTTGTGGGGCAGGACAGGGAGGGGCAACTAAACCCACATGCTACAGCATGAACCCCCAGTCAGCTTACCCCATGACCTGGGTGAGACGGCCAGCTTCCTCAGCAGGGAGGGGAATAAGGCTCACCTGTCTCCCTCTGCAGTCCAGCATCTGAATGCAGCTTGAGATGTATCTTCTCCCAGTTTGTGTGCACATTCACCAAATCTACTCATTATTCATTCATTCAAGAACTCAGCATTTACTGAGCCCCCACTGAGTGTCATATTCCAGGAAGGCACAAAAGGGCATGGGTCTGGACTCCAATGGACCTGGCTCTATGTCCTGATTCTGGCTCTAATAAGCTGTAAAATTTGGGGGATCTGCTTGCTCTTTTGATCCTCTGTGTCCTGACCTATAAAACTGGCACAATAATACTGGCCTTCTATAGAGTGTGAAGATTTCATCTATTTGGTGCCTGGCACGGTGTGGCAGGTGTGTCTCCCGCCTACTGCATGTGACTGCAGACTCTTAGCCTGCTCTTCTCTCTTACCCCGGTCCTCTCACCTCCAAAGCAGGATCCAAGGGTCCCTCTCAGCTGGGAGCTCACTGGGAGCGGGCTTCCTCCGTCGGCACTCGTCACCTGATCCCCCCCCATCCCAAGCTAAGCCCCCAGCAGCGAACAGAGCAGGAGCTGACCGTGGTGCTGACTCGTTCTCCCTTGGCTTGCCCTAAAGAGGACAGGAACTGTACTCCACGAATGTCTTCCTCTGGATCCTCCCATCACAATAATTTCTCCAAATGTGAAAAGCTGTTTCGGACTCAGCTTGTAGGTCCAGGCCTAGCAGAAGCACTCTAGAGCGATGAACACATTAGCGTGACCGATCAAACCAAGGAGGCCAACCCTTCCTGCCCCTGTTCCTCTGATGGTGGTGGGAGGGCGGGGATAAAAAGGGTGAGGAGCTTCAAAATGCCCCCAAAACAACCTGAAGACAGCCTCTGCCTCTCTCCTTGCTTTCTTCCAAACTAGCCTGCAGAGTAACCAGATTAATCTGGAAATCTTGCTCTTACCTGAGAAAGAATCACAGAGCGTTAAGAACTAGAAGGAGGGTCTGAACCTGGGCTGGCCTTGGTCACCTGCTTGACCAATAGAGTGCTGTGGAAGGGACATTCTGGGACTGCCAAGGCCAGGCTGTAAAAAGCTTAGCAACTTCTCCACGGGCTTCTTAAGAGTGTTTCTCCAGGGGAAACCAGCCAGCAGGCAAAGACTCTCACTACTCTGGACCACCAGGATGTGAGGGATGTCACTTTGGCCACTTGGGAGGAGACAGGTGCCTGGCCAGACCCCAACCATCCTAGGCGAGGTGCCAGGCCTGTGAATGAAGAAAGTCTGAGGGCACACTGTAGCCACGTGACTGAACTGTATTAGTGACTGGAGGGAACACTGCCCAGCTGAACACTGTCCACCCACAGAGCGCCTAGAGATAAGAACACATTTGTATTTTAATCTCCTCAGTTGTGGAGGTGGTTATTATGGAATAACGGGTCATTTATTCAAGCCCCTGAATAAATGTGGGGCCTGTTTAACAGGAAACAGGCCTCCTGACTGTGGGCACCCAGAGGCCCCTGAGCTTCTCCTGGGAAGCATTCATGGGGGGTATGAGTTAATGCCCTACTTGTATTGGCAGAAAGTGGCCCAGTCAACCATGACTCTTCCCCCCTTCTGCAGGGTGGCGTCATTGTTAGGAAGTGGTCTCCCAGCCAGACAACATTTCCCAGCTCCCTTTGCAACTTGGTAGGTCAGGTGACTGATTTCTGACCAGCGGTTTATGGATAAAAGTGACATACACCATAGTCCCCGGTCTATAAAGACGTCCCGGGTGGTCTGCCTCTACCGGAGCGTCCACTGAAGGTAAAAGTGCTTCCATCTGCCTGGGTTCTCAGGTGGTTCTCAGCCCACCATCCCCCACTGATGGATCTTTGTGCAGGAGAGAAAGAAACTGAGATTGGAGAAACAGTGGTCCTCATGCACAGTGGTTCTGCTGCACGTTACCTTAACACTCCACGTGTACACTGGGTGTGCTCGCCATCGTGGCTGCAAACACCACAAGGGCAGAGTCATTGTCCAGCCTGCTCATCATTGTACCCTCAGCCCTAACCCAATGCTTGGCACTGGCATACGGTGGACATTTGAGGAATACCGGTGAGGGAATGAGTGCGTGGGCTGTTTATTTTTCTGCTGAATTATCTGGCTCACACTTTACCTTCAGGCTAAACTTTACGACTTGGCTGTCATCTCAGATTTGGCTGTCATGTCAGACTCAGCAGGTGGGTGTTATGGACAGCATGCAAATTCACATGTTGAAACCCTACCACACCTGTGTTGGTATTAGGATATGGGGCCTTTGGGAGGTGATTAGGATAAATGAGGTCATGAGGGTGGAAATCTTCCCTGGTGGCTCAGATGGTAAAAAATCTGCCTGCAACGCGGGATACCCAGTTTTAATCCCTGGGTCGGGAAGATCCCCTGGAGAAGGGAATGGCTACCCACTCCAGTATTCTTGCTGGAGAATCCCATGGACGGAGGAGCCTGGCGGGCTACAGTCCATGGGGTGGCAAAGAGTCAGGCACAACTGAACGACTATCAGTCATTGTTCTCGCAGGGTGGCGTTTCCGTGAATGGGATTATTTCCCTCGTAAGAGTTATGGGAGGACTTACTTCCGCTCTCCACTCTCGGTCGGTTGAGGATACAAGAAGTCAGCCCTCTGCAGACCAGAACAGGGTGCTCACAGAACCCACCCGAGCTGGCACCCCGATCTCAGACTTCCAGCCTCCAGAGGTGTGAGGAATAAAACTCTATTGTTTCTAAACCCCCCCGTCTCTGGCATTTTGTTAGAGAAGCCTGAACAGAATAGGCTAGTGATTACCCTGAAATATAAAAATCCCTTCCCTCCCAGAGCTTCCCTGGGGAGGCTAGGAGCTGGGGAATCTCGTTTCCAATGCCTCTCTTTGCTTTGGCCTTATTTTAATCTCTGATGTTTTTTAGGCCTTTTTTTTTTTCTTTCTTTCTTTAGGTAGAAGAAGGTTAGGCGGGTGGCAGCTTCATTCTAGTCAGAAGCTAAAAGGCTCGTTGATTTTTCTGATATCCTTTGAATGGGCCCCTTCTCCACAGACAGTTCCTCACAGCTGTTAGGACTTCAGATTCCTCATGCATTGAGGGGGGCAGAGAAAAGATATGAAAGGCTTTTCGGCTGACACAAAGAGGGGGAAAAAAGAGGAATAAAAACGACAATGTGGTTAATACATAAAACGGTGAAATTCCTGGCACTCGCTGTATCATTAATCTGTCTAAAGTGGCTTTGATCTCTTCTGCTTTAATTAACTCGTAATTATAACATGATGATTTTTACAGTGGGCAGAATCTGGGAGCTGGGCCCTGAAAGCGCCTTCAGCCTCTGAGTAACATCATAAAGCAGGGTTTGCAGCATCTGCCTTTCAGAGACGGGCTTCCCACATCTGTGCTTGCACACGTGCACCGTCATACACACACACCCACCCACACACACACACACACACCAGGCCTCCTCACTGCACACTGTCATGGGATAGTAGCTGTGTGCTTGTATCAGGCCATAATAAAGCTTGTTTTGGTTGATGACATGTTGGCCAAAGTGACAAAAAATGCCCATCTCACCTTCTGGTCCCAGGGGCAGCGGGAGATGCAGGCAGGGTGGTCACCCCAGTGGAGGTCAGCCTAGATCAGCCGACACCCAGTGGGCCTGTAAGTGCATGAGCATAATAAACAACTGCCATTGTAAGTCCCCGAGTTTTGCGGCTGAGGAAGCCAGAGTTAACTGGTATGTTGCTGGGACTGGGGTTCAAACTCAGGCCGGTAGGCCCATCCGCGTCTAAGGCCGGGATGCACTCCTCCGTGCCCGGTGCTCCTGGAGCTGAGGGCCTCAGTGTTTTCAGACCAGGGGCATGGGGGTGGCGCAGGACTGGGCACCAGAGCCCTGCTCCCATCACCGCTGCATCAGCTGCAGCTGTTCCAGACCCGTCACTCTTATATCGGCCTGCTCAGTAATACTTCACTGAAAGAATGGGTTCTGTCGCTTAAACAGTGTTTGAAAACGGCATATCTACTCCAGGTTCCTCATACGACAAACGAAGAAACAGAGGCTCAGAGACGGACAGTGGCCTGGCCGAGACCACAGCTGGTTAGGGATGGAGCCGAGATGTTTAGTTCAAGTTCTCCAGGCCCCTTGGTCAGAAATCCACATCACAGGAGACGTCCTGAGTCTTCGAGACAGAAGGACTGGGTAGGGATGACGGCGAGGTTGCAAAGAGAGGCTCCGAGAAGGGATGCCCTGGGTGATGCTTGCTCTGCCTCCTGCTGCCCTGGCCGGCTCTCGTCTCCTCCCCGTTGGGGCTCCCAGAGGACGCTTCCTGCCTGCTGCCTCCCGCGGCTGGACTCAGAGCCTGGAGGACGGCTTTTGTGGCTCTGACTCCATTTATCCAACTCGAGACCAACCCTTGAGAGTCCCTTGACTGCAAGGAGATCAAACCAGTCCATCCTAAAGGAAATCAATCCTGAATATTCATTGGAAGGACTGATGCTGAAGCTGAAGCTCCAATACTTTGGCCACCTGATGGGAAGAACTGACTCATTGGAAAAGACCCTGATGCTGGGAAAGACTGAAGATAGGAGAGAAGGGAGCAACAGAGGATGAGATGGTTGGATGGCATCACGAACTCAATGGACGTGAGTTTGAGTAAGCTCCAGGAGATGGTGAAGGACAGGGAAGCCTGCAGGGAAGCTGCAGTCCATTGGGTCACAGAGAATAGGACACAACTGAGCAACTGAACAACAAACCCAACTTTTGGGCTTCCCAGGTGGCACTAGTGGTAAAGAACTCATCTGCCAATGCAGGGGACTTAAGAGATGAGGGTCCAATCCCTGGGTCAGGAAGATCCCTCGGAGGAGGGGATGGCAATCCACTCTAGTATTCTTGCCTGGAGACTCTCATGGACAGAGGAGCCTGGTGGGCTACAGTTCATAGCATTGCAAAGAGCTGAACATGATTGAGGCGACTTAGCATGCACATATCCAACTTTTAGGAACAAATGTTGGGAGACTCACCCTTCCTCATATTCTGCCCTTGGGATCATGTATCTTCCCTGCCAAGTCCTTCCACCTTTGATCTCAAGGGAAGAGCTCATGGCACCTCCTTCCTGGACACTGATTGCCTCAGAATGGGCATGTGAGATGGTCAGACAGGAGATCAATGGAGCTTTCTCTGAGCTCCAAGTAAGCTGAGCTCAAAGGCAAGAGAGACAAGGAGATAGTCTTTCTGAGAAGGAGGTCAACATAAGAGAAGTCAAGTGAGTGAAATGAGAGGAACCCAGCTTTGAAGACATAGTCTGAGCTCCTGGATCAAGCTGTGCCTGAACTCCACCTTGTCCTAGATTTAGGAGTTGGTTGAGTCAATGAAGTCTTTTGGCCTAGGCCAGTTTGGCCTGGGTCTTCCATCATGGGGCCTCATGCTGCTTAGATCCCTGGCAAACAAATGTGTATTTCTCCAGAAAAGACTAAAATGAGACTAATCCAAATAGAGATGAAAAAAGAGTAACTTCTTAGGGCTTCCCTGGTGTCTCAGAGAGTAGAGAATCCGCCTGCAGTGTGGGAGACCCAGGTTTAATCTCTGCATTGGGAAGATCCCCTGCAGAGCAGTGGGAAATGGCACCAGTATTTCTGCCTGGAGAATTGCATGATAGAGGAGCCTGGCGAGCCACAGTCCACGGGATCGCACAGAGTCAGACACGATTGAGTGACTAATATATTCACTTTCAACCTCTTATTAGGGGCACATTTGGTCCCGTGTTTCAAACAGGTGGATTCCAGGCTGAGAAGAGCCTCCTGCCCAGATTTTTCACCCACGCTCACCCACATTGATTTCTTTGACACATTCTGCTCCTAGAGCTCTGAGCTTGGAGGATTCCAATCAAAGTTCTGCTGCTGAAATGCTGTGTGATCTTGAGTCACTCATGCTCTCTGGAGTTCAGTCTTCTTACCTCTAATTTGTTTTGGGTGCCTTGAAAGAGGTCTCAGGGCCCTCCCAGCTCCAGACTTATCATCGCCAAGCCCACTGTCTTCCATCTTACCTCCCAGGCTCTGCAGGTGGTTCTCTGCTTGGAGCATCTTTTCTCCCCCGCTGGCTCCAGACACCTTTCAAAATTCAACACAGCTCACTTCCCCTGGGAAGCCCTTCTGACTTTGTTGCAGCCCTGTTGGATTTGGATGTCCCACCTCTGGGCTCCTGCGGCTCCTTTGGTTGCAGTTGAGCTGGAGGGAGTGTCCTCTGTGTGATGCTAGCTGGGCCAGTCAGAGATACAGCTGGAGGCCAGCCCTTGTACTCTGTGCTGCTCCACGCAGTAAATGCTTTACGCTGGGGAGACAGGCTGCCGTTTAGAGATACGCTCTCAGTGTAGCAGTCTTGAGCCAGAGGTGGGGTGGCCCCTCAGTCACAGGTCACAGGCACCCCCTATCCCCAGCACCGCCTCTCCTCCCCTCCCGTCTGTCCCTTCCGTGTGTTCCCACTGGCATTCCTTTGTCCTTGCTCCTGCTGGTCATCCTTTCCCCACGTCATTCCACATAGTCACACAGATGAAGGGCCAAGGCAAGCCGTTTTCTCTAAGAGACCTCCTGGGGGAGCCCCAGCTTATGGAGCCAGGCTCCCTGGAGTTACAGCCTGTGGGACTCTAGTGCAGCTGTTTCTCTTTAATTATTTCAGAGAGGCAGCCTTATTTTCCCAACCTGACGGTGAAGACCCCAGAGGCAGGACTTTTGGTTTCACCTCTGGCTCCCTAGCAGCTGGCTCAGGACTTGGCGCAGAGCTGGCCCCTGACTCACTGTTGGATGACGCACGGTTGGGTTCCCAGTTGTGATCCGTGCAGGGCCGGGAGTACATGCCTCCCAGGGATGCCGTGTGGATTACGTACGGATGCGTCTGGTGATTGCTGGGAGGTGGAGGACTCAGCTGACTTCACGGTGAGTGACTGGGAAGTACCGGACTACACCAAGTGTCTTGTGGGCAGCGTCCCATTTAATCTTCCCAACAACTGGATGTGCAGGGAGTTATTCATTCATTCATTCACCCAGCGGATCTTTCCCGAGCGCCCTCTGTGAGTCGGGCACTGTCCTAGGTGTTGGGGTAGCAGGGCCCATATTTTCATCCGACAATCAGAGGCACGCGGCATGAAGAGACCTTCCCAGGGCCCCCCGCCTGCTTGATGTCTCCAGACCTCAGACCCAGACCTGTCTGCCTCCAAGGGCTGAGCTCAAAACTGTTGAGCAAATTGCTTCTGCGGAGCTGGCCCGCCTGAGGTCTCTTTGCTCCAAAGGCCCCCAGCTCCTTACCCTTCCCCACACCTACCGCTCACCCACTCACTCTAGTGATCTGTCTTATTAGTTCAGTCACTCATTCACTCAGGCATGCGTGTACTCATTCATTCAGACTCTTCACAAGTTCCTGGCATGCCTAGATCCCATGCTGGGCATTGGGAACAGCAGGGAACAGTTCGGCCAACATCAAGCCTGGAGGCTGAGTGGGGATTTCTAGGGGCAGGCTCCTGGCTGCGTTGTGGGAGGAACAGGGAGATGGGTCTGTCCCTGGTAGGCCTGGCCCAGCCAGGCGTTTCTCCAGGTGTGGTTAGGTGTGGTTGGCCCAGGGTAAGAGGGCAGAAGGTGAGAGGGCAGTGGCACAGAGATGCAGCGGTGGGAGCCCTGGAGAGCCAGAAGCAAACTGTGAGCAAATGTCAGTATTTTTGGACAGGAAATAAGCACTATGCAAATGAGATGCAAAAAGATGCAAATCACGACCATTCAATTTCAGTCCAGAGCTACTTTGGGCAATAAGTCTATAGCAGGGCTGGTAATGGGGGAGAGGGTGCATCGGCTGGGCCAGCATCGCCTCTCTCCCGCCCCCCCCAACTCTCAGTCGCGCCTGCGATGGGAGGGCAGAGTTGTGCTGGAGCAGTTAGGCTGGGATAGCAACGTGTATTCTGGGATAGCTGTTAAAATGGGGCTTCATCACAGGGCTTGGCAGTGTGGGATGCAACAGAAGGTGAGAGCAGTGCTGACTGGGGTGAGGCTGGGAAGGCTTCTGGGTGGAGGTAAGATTTGAGAGGAAGCTGTGAGTCTGAGCACCTCCCACTGAGTTTGGAGCGGGCACAGTGTGGGCAAAGGCATGAGGGTGGGAACAGAGTGAGTAGCCCTGGGTGGGCTGGGGTGTCTGGAAGTTGGGGCTCAAGGGAATGGGGGGAGGGGAAGAAGAGTGCAAAGGTAAGTAGGACCAGAGTCTGTAGGAGTTTGGTCTAGAACCGGAGTAGAAACTCCAGAAACCTCCAGGGGCCAGTATTAATGAGAGGAACCGACTGTTTGCATTTTAAGCACATGGAACACCCATCACTTCCACAGAGAAACATGCTCTTTATTTTCCTTGAATCGTGAGGTCCTCAAGGTCTGTCTTTTGTTTGCCAGCTTTTGACAGCGACTCGTATGGAGGAATTTCTCTACAATAAGGAAGCTAAACGCATAAGCTAGATGACGGCTGGTGCTCAGGCTTGGCGCTGGGAAACCAGAGGTCAGAGGTGAGGACTGTTGTCAAAGTGGGCACCTGGCACATGTCCGTGTCTAACGGGGCAGCTGCTTCTGAGGCCCAGATGGTCAGTTGGTGCCACGCAGCAAGGCAAGGTCCAGCATCATTCCAATTTTTCAAAAGACAGATTTCTGCAAGAGGCCTTCCAGCGTTTAAATATTGGCTCAGAGTCCTTTTTTGGTAAACACACTGTAAGCAAAAAGAATAGATGTGAGAACAAAGGGAAGAAAGGGAAGAATTAAAACCTTGAGACCATGAGTCATCAACTGAGGCCTCCATGGTGGAGGAGGGAGTAAGGAAGGAGGGGTGGCTGGAGGAGGGGAGCTGGCCCCCCTGGAGGGACCGGGTGCCCACCGCTCTGGTGATGCTTCAGAACAGACAGCCGCAGAACCTCAGGGCATACGGTTGATTGTAAACATGTATGTTTGCTCATGAGTCTCTGGGTCATCTTGGTTCTGCTAAGATGGGTGGGTCTGGGCACAGCACACTCAGATGCCTGGTCATTTGCAGTTTGGCTAGGCCGCTTTGCCGGCCTTGGCTGGACGTGCACGTGTCTGGGCCTGGCTGGGCAGCTGAGTTGACTGGACTCTGCTCATCCCCCCTCAGGCCAGCCCAGCAATAATTTTTATCCAAGGTAGGAAAGCAGGGGAGAGACCCCAAAGGAGTAGAACTTCTCATACATAGGCTTGAAACTGATACATAAGCATCTCTGCCACTGTTTGTCAAACAGGTCCTTTGGCCAAGTCCAGGTTCAAGTGCAGTGGGGGAGAGGGGACCTAGGTTCCTTCTGGCAGTGGGTAGAGCTGCACAGTCACCCTGCAAAGGGCATGGGCACCAGAATGGGTGGAGGATGGGGCAGTTGCAATTGATTGAAGAGCGGAGATTTGGGTAAGTCACCTGCTCTTGTCTGGACCTGCGTTGTCATCTCTAAAAGGAGGAGGTGGCCTGGATGATCCTTCCGGCTCAGCTACCCCGAGCATGCACTCATCTCAGGCCTCCAGGGCCCAGCTGGACTCTAGCCAGTAAGAGTGACTACAAGGTCTTACCTCTGTCCCTCCTTCACGGGGCCCAGGAATTGCCAGACCCCAAATCCCAGGCATCTTTCATCGGGGATCAATAGCTCTTTCCTCCCCTAATGGGCTCCCTGATGGTTGGTGGCTGCAGCAGAACCATGGGGAGAGATGCATTAGTCTCCCCTTGACCCCCAGAGGGAGTTCGTCTTTAATGGATAGAGGGACGTGGCCGATCTGGGCTCTCCATTGTGTGAGATATTAATGAGGCTTTTATAGATTACATTTCACGAGGAGGATGACACAAACATAGGACTATCTTGCAGACCCAATTCCCATGTGTTGAAACTTGTAGAATTCATCTCACCCATCCATCCATCCATCCAACCGTTTTCTTAAGACCTCCTATGTGCCAGGATAGGTATAGACAATACAAAGATGAATAAACACAGCCCCAGCTCTCACCAGGGACGGGCACACGAGAAAGCAGTCAGTGGATCACTCTGGGTATCGGGGGAAGCTAAGCACGGAGAAAGGAGCCCAGCAGAGGTCAACTCTGCCCCAGGCCTAGGAGAGAGTCGAATCTAGGCTGACTGCAAGGAAAAAGATGTGGCTGGCTCTCTGCAGGCTCACACCGTCTGATGGAGAGTCTAAAACTACTTTCCCGTGTCTAGAGGATGAAGCTTCCCTGGTAGCTCAGTTGGTAAAGAATCTGCCTGCAATGCAGGAGACCCTGGTTTGATTCCTAGGTGGGGAAGATCTACTGGAGAAGGGAAAGGCTACCCACACCAGTATTCTGGCCTGGAGAACTCCATGGACTGTATAGGCCATGGGGTCACAAAGAGTCGGACTTTCACTTTCAAAGGATGAAGGGTAATCCCAAGCCCGAGTATGGAGATCAGAGCCCTGACCTTCATGGGCTTACATTAAGAAGCAGACCCAAGGGAGTCTAAATGGGAGAGCACCGTGGTGACGGGTATCTATATGCAGGACCCACATGGCTGAACTCCATACCCTCTGTCCTGTGAGCTGGACCCCAGGAAAGGTCACGCCGTCTTCCCCCGGAGCACTTGACCACATACAAACAGGGATCTTGAGCTGTCTTGCTTCGTGGCCATTGTGGGAAGGGTTGCTGAGCAGCCTGTAGAGTGAGTTCACCCACAGCAACACTCCAGAGGGCTTTTCCTTGAGAGTAAACTGATCCAGTCTGGGATATCCACGTAGATGCGATTTTGATAGTTGGGCTCCGTCTACCACCCAACTCTCCTTGCCAGACTGAGTGGAGGTGGGGCCGGGAAGGACCAGATAAACGAGAGACCATCTTCCTTAACAGGACAGAGCCCACCCCAGACTCCCAGATAGAGGCTTAGCCTTCTTGTGCAGCCACGGAAGGAAGGGTAAGTGCTCACAATTAGGCGTCCGATTTTATGAAGTCTCATAAAGTCCCAGGATGAGAACTCGAGGACTTAGGTTAGTTCCATCTAATTAGACTTCAAACTCAGACCAGTAAAATGTTCTTCTACCATTAGAGAAAGCTGGTGCCCAGCCCCTGCCAAGAAGGGAAGGGAAGGGGTTTTGAGACATTGCCTCAAACTTAACAATGGCAGCTCCCTGCTCCTGAGAGAGATAACTGCCCAAGAAGAGGCAGGAAGGTGGCGGCCATTCTTCTCTGTAGTCAGGACCAGGAGACGGCAAGCAAATAAAAAATTTCACACCCAACGTGAATCTCTTCGCCATGTAAACCTCAGTATCGATTCATCACTTACTGCCTCTCCAGTTCCAAAGATGGATTGTGTAGATATGTAAAATAAGTGTAACAAATAAAGGAAATACATTTAATATGTACAAGAATTGGCCAATTTTGCAATATTTCACCTCAATTTTATATGCTGTCAAATATACTTGAGATACATGTGCGCTAAGCATGACAAATACGTAGAAATTAAAGTCCTATTATTTTGCCGTTACGGGCCAGGGGAATAGCTCTGAAATAATATTCTTCTGTCTGCAATAAAGGCTTTTCTCTGAAGCTGTCTTAATGCTATGAACACAGCCTAGAGCTCTCTCAAGGGCTTCTTCTTTTGAATTACTGCTCGTCTCCATGGCCTTCTGCCCTGATGAGTTCAGTGATCATTTGGTAGGTGGACGGGGATCTGGCCCATGCTGCAGTGGGGTGAAGGGAGCATGGACCCCCTGGCCCAGGGTGGTAAGTGTGGAGAGGGGGCTGAGCAGTGAACACACACCCAGCACCCACTGCCTGGACTAGGACTTCCCAGTAGCGGGAAGCAGGACTTCCCAGGTGGCTCAGATGGCAAAGAATCTGCCTGCAATGCAGGAGACCCAGGTTCCATCCCTGGGTCGGGAAGATCCTCTGGAGAAGGAAATGGCAACCCCCTCCAGCATTCTTGCCTGGAGAATCCCATGGACAGAGGAGCCTGGCGGGCTACAGTCCGTGGATTTGCAGAGTCGGACATGGCTGAGTGACTAAACTCCCACCTGCTGTCTGTGTGGCAGCCACACCATACCCAGCACCCACTTCCTGGAGACATACCTTGTCCGTTGTCATCTCTACCTGGGTAACAGTCCCCAGAGCAACTGGAGACACACTCAGTTTGAGAGTTTGGCAGAAAGTGACTGTGTAGCGTGGCAGCAATAGGCCAGGGAGGAGTCCAGGGGCCTCAGGGAACCAGACTCTCTGCTCAAATGCACTCGGAGCCACACCCTGCCTTTCTTTGGCTTGTGCTTCTGGAACATCACATAACCACTGAGACTCACTTTTCTTGACTGTACAAATGGAGTAAAAATTTCAACCCTGTATGATGGTCGCCATCCCATTGCCCAAGGGGATGCCATTCGCGTTGTGCTCTAGGTAGATGGTACCCGCTGAATTGCACAGTACACGACCTGTGCAGCTTTATGTGGCAGCTCCGTGTGACTTAAAGGCCCTGGCACATAGTAGGTATGCAATGGGTGAAAACTATTATTATCACTGTGATTCTCGGTCCTAGGCACAACCAGTTCCAGACTGTCGGATGTGGCCCAGAGTGGGCTGTTTTGAGGAAAGGAGAGGACACTGGACTCAGACAGCCTAGCCTCAAATTTCTGCTCTGCACTTCCTAGCTCAGCTGTCTTGGGAATGTTGCTTAATCTCTGCCTCAGTTTCCTTAACAGAGCTGCCTGCAGAGGTTGCTGTGAGGATAAAGTCTGGTAATTCAAGTCTGAGACTTTCTTGGCCAATGTCTGGCAAATGACAGATGTTCAAAACGCTAGTTTCCACAGGGCAACTGGATAGACAGGATGAGAGTATGGCCACCATGAGGCTGAGAGCAGTTAGAAGCAACACACCAGATACACCCGCAGCCATGTGGACGGATGGCAACACCCAGGGCTGGGATGGCAATTCCATTTAAGTACCCTGAAAATGTGCATATACAAAACAGCAATATGCACTTTACAAAGACATGCCGACAGAAGGATGCACATAAAATGCATCAGGAAGGGTGTCTGTAGGAGGGAAGAGGTGGACGGGGAATATGAAAGGGACTATACAGATAAAAATGGGGTGTGATCAAGCCACAATTTGTTATTGTAAGTTTCTGGACTGCATTCTTCCAGAGCCAACAAGTAAAGGATTATCTTGGACTAAGTCCAATAGAATTTCAGAGCTGGGAGGTATCCCAAAAACCCTTCAGCTCACTCACCTCCTGGACAATGGGAAGAGAGAGAAAAATAATAATCTGGGCAACATAGCCTGCAGAGCATGTGGCCATGGAGAAGGGGGCCTTCTTTAATAAGAATAATGTTGGAAGGCCCCCTCTAAGTCTGCTTTGCAGAGCATCCGCAACGCTGGACAGATGGAGTCATGGCTGCTACAGGCAATGCTTCATCCGGTGAGTTTGGGGAGAATTAGAAAAGCAGAATGGATTCCTGCAGCTGGGCCAGTGCAGCTGCAGGGAGGAGGTGTGAGAGACAGAGAGGTCAATAGGAAGAGGAACTCTGACCCGGAAGTGATGGCAAGACCCTGCTCCCCTAGGAGAGCTCAGAAAACTTGGGGGGAGCACCCGGCTTGCCACAGGATGTCAGATCAGAGACGTGACTTGAGCCAATGTATTTCAGCTTTAAAGGCCAGAGGTCCTTGTCTTATGCTGGGTCACAAGAAGCTAGAAGCAGAACCAACCAATTTGCCCCTGGGGGGGATTTTCCCAGCTTTCTGGGGGATGTTATTAATGGGGAGCAGAGCTAAAAATGCAGGACTGGGCTGGGGGGTAAGGGGCAAGGTGTCTGAGTAGAGACATTATAGTATTTTGGTTGAAAATGGACCAGTGGATTGATTGTATGGATGTTATATGCGACACCTGTGATCTAAAATTTGGTATAATTTTTAACATTTCAACTGGTCGGTCTGGGGACACGTTGCTGAGAGCCGTTCTTTCCCGGCTGGTTCCCTTTCTGTCCGCCTGCTCCTCTTTCTTCCCTCTCCTCCTGCTCCCCGGGGTCTTCTCTCCTTCCTTTTCTCCCCTCCTCCGTGTAAAGATGCTGCCCGTGGACCAGCCTCGAGCTCAGCCCTTGCAGGTGCTTCCTAAGTAGGGAAGACTCCGCTTGCTCAAAGACTTCCTGCGCTTCAGCTGTCCACCCAGGCGCAGGCCTCCCCAGGGCACAGGGGGCCCTTCAAGCTACTGAAGACAGAGGCAGGGTCCCTGCGCCCCAGGAGGGAGGGACTAGGCACCTGGAGGTGGGGATGCACACATGCATTCTTGCGTTTGGGTAGAGCGGAGGCGAGAATGCACGCAGGAACACACGCACGTGGGCACACACAGGCACGCCTCAGGAGCACCATGCCCACAGAAGCATCGCCCCATACATTTCCCTCGAAATACAGATGCACACCCAGACATGCAGGCGTGCAGAGACCCACCGCCAATATGCACAGACGCATGCATCTGCACGTGAGCATTTGCGTGGAAAGAAACAGACGCCCCTTCGCAGCCAGGCACACCCACGGGTGAACCAGGGCATGCAGGAGGAGACCCGCTCCAGCCCCCGCCTCACACACAGGCACACAGACCAGCGGGCCTGGCTCAGAAAGGATCACACAGTGGCCCGGCAGGGGCACAGCCTCCAGCTCTCGCCCCTCCACACCTGCCCTTCCTCCCTCCTGGAATGCGGGCGCGGGGGCAGGTCCACAGGGTGTCGGGGCTGCAAAAAGCCAAAGCAAAGGCCCAGGATGGGACACTCATGAAAGCTGTACTAGCTCATGTGTCCCTCCTGGGATCGGGTCCGTAGCACCTCAAAGTGACTGCAACAGAATGTCTGCTCACTCCCCCGGCTCATGTTGCCAGAGGAATCCATGGAGATGATGTCTCCACCCAGATGAGGATGGGGAAGCACTGCAATACTCCCTTCCCCAAACACACAGCCCAGTCCAGGTTCCCACGAGAGGCCCAAGCTTCAGAGAAAGCCTTGCAGGTTTCCAAGGGGCTGGGCAGACTCTCCTCCTTCCAACGGGAGCCTGTGAGTGTCTTCCTGTTCTCGGTAAGGCTGTAGCGGGTGTAGGATGAACCCCTGGCAGCTAGAGCCTGAGCCAGGGCTGGAGCACCAGTATCTCTTCTCACCTTCCCTGCTTTCCTGTCTCCCTCAGACAACAGCTTCCTGCTTCCCGGCTTGCCTCTTTGGGAACATTCTCTGCATATTGGTCAGAAAGATTCTGTTACCGTGAAAGCCCAGTCATGTCACTTTGCACAGAACCTTCCAGCAGCTTCTGTGTCGTCAGCCATAAGTTAGGGCCAGCACGGCTTCCGGGGTGCCCTGCGTCGCCGGGCCTGCATCACCGCCCCTCCAGCTCTGCCCGCCTCGCTCTCTCCCCTCCAGCCACGCCGGTCCCCTTGCTGCGGCTCAAACGTACCCGGTCTGATCCTGCCTCGGGGCCTTGCTGATCCCTCCCCTGGAAATGTTTCTGGCCCTGAATATCTGCCTGACTCACTTAAATGTCACCTTCTCTGCGAAGCCTTCCTTCCTTGGACATCTGATCTAAATTTGCATCCTGCCACAGTGTCTGTGGCCTTTCTCTGCCTCATTTTTCTCTGGAACACTTACCACCATCTGACATACTACACATTCCAGGTCTCTTTCTTGTCTACTTCCTGTCTCTTCAGAAGCTCAGTGAGTGCAGGGGTTTGACTTGTTTAATGCCTCTGACAGTACCTGAAGCAAGGTGGGCACTCAGTACGTTTGCTGACTAGGTGAACATTCTGTGAGCCAGGCATTTTCACTCCCATTGTACAGGTGAGGAAACTGAGGACACTAAAAGTAGTGATTCATCCAAACTCACAAGGCCAGTAAGTAGTAGAACTTGAGTCTGAACTCAGGCTGATCTGGCTCATAAGTTCAGTTCAGTTCAGTTCAGTCGCTCAGTCGTGTCCGACTCTTTGCGACCCTGTGGACGGCAGCACGCCAGGCCTCCCTGTCCATCACCAACTCCTCGAGTTTGCTCAAACTCATGCCCATTGAGTCAGTGATGCCATCCAACCATCTCATCCTCCGTCATCCCCTTCTCCTCCCGCCTTCAATCTTTCCCAGCAGGCTCATAAGTTAGAAGCTGCATTTACCCTGCTTGGCTGCCACTTGCAGTCATGCCACAAATAACCATGTACCATGCACCTTGTTTAAACATCAACCTATGGCTGCCAAACTTTGGTACACAGATCCCTGGACTCCACATGATTCTAACCAAGTGCGTGCTTTGTGGAGCACACTTGGAGAAACACAGCTATTTCCCCAAGACCCATGAGCCCACTTGGCTATCACGTTCCAGAAATTATTTTTTCTGCACTTCCTTTTTAAAACCTAATAAGCCCGGGTGGTGGTAGTGGCAACTTTTTTTTTTTTTTTTTTAAGGACCTGGATATCTAGGGTCAGGGCAAAATAAAAATAGCCTTTACTGAACTCCTATTACATTTGTTTTAGGAACATTACATGTGTGTTTTAAAAGTTTTGAAGATTTACAATGTTGTGTTAGTTTCTAGCGTACAGCAAAGAGGTTCAGTCACACACACACACACACACACACACACACGCACATTCTTTTTCTTTCCCGTTTTGGTTTATTGCAGGATCCTGAGTGTAGTTCCTGTGCTCTAGGTAGGACCCGCTGTTCATCTGTTCCATGCCCTGGGGCTTGTATCCGTTAACCTCAAGCTCCTAGTCTGTCCGTCCCCTACTCCCTTCCCCTTTTGGTAACCTCAAGTCTGCTTTCTGTGTCTGTGGAGCACTGCACGTGTTCATGAGGCAGACAAGTGGTGCAGCTTTGCGTGTGGGCTCTGGACTCAGACTGCTGGGTGAGACTTGGTTCTATCACTTTTGCTAGCTGTGCAGACCTGAGTGACGTTTACCTTCTCTGAGCTTCCATCCCCCCATCTGTGGAATGCTGATTTTGTTGCAGATGACCGTCTCCAATATGAATTTCTTTCTTTCTCTTCTAGTAGTAGAACTGGTGAATTTTAGCAAGGCACATGGTCACCAGATGGAAACTACATTTCCCATAGTGCTGTGTTGCTAGATGTGTCCTCAGGAGTATGTTCTGACCAATAAGATTCAAGAGGAAGTTATGGGATCAACTTCCCAGTCATGCTCTTAAAAGAAGAAGGGGTATCTCACCCTTCCTCTCTCTCCCTCTGCCTGCTGGTAAGAATGCTGGACCGTGTGGACAAGAACAGAACGACAAATGTGAAGGAGGCCTTGATTCTGACACTGTGAAGCTGGCTTATCAGTCTTGGATCGACCGCTACCCGGGAAAGAAACTTCCATCTTGTTTAAAGCACTGTTCCTTTGACTTCTGTTATACCAGCTTTCAGTATCGTAACTAGACCGAGTTTGGTAGCAGTGTTGTACTTCCGTAACAAAGCGTAAACCGTGACGCTGTGGCTTAGTCGCCGAGGGGCAGGTGGTGCAGACGGACGGATCTCGGGAGAGGAGGGTGGCGTCCACGTCAGGACAAGCGTCTGATGGTGCTGACGGCTCTTTGAGAGCAGATCCAGTGAGAGGGGTGTTTGGGACTCTAGCCGGTCTGTCGTAACTCAGAGTATGATGTGTATCGGCTGATTCTTCCATGTTTGGCGGATCCTATGAGGAGATGATCTCAGGCTGCCTGTAAAACAAGATTTGGAGGACAAAGCCCTCACAGCCAGAGAGGAGACTGAAGCCCAACCTTTTCTATGCACCTCAAGCCAGAGTATGGTGGCAAAGGTCGGATCCAAGTGTTGCCTCTTGGGACTTCACGGGCGGTCCAGGGGTTAAGACACCGCGCTTCCACTGCAGGGGCACAGGTTCGATCCCTGGCTGGGGAGCAGAGATCCTGCCTGCCATGCAGCATGGCCAGAAAAACAGAAACAGCAAGAAAGCAAAACAATCAGCGTTGCCTCCTCACCCAAACCTCCTGTCCCAGGGGGCTCCTCTGGGTTGGGACCAGATGCCAGGAAATGAAAGGAGCTTTTATTTTTATTTGATTTCATTTTTAGACATTTTATTGAAGTGTAGTTGATTTACAACGCTGTGTTAATTTCTCCTGTACAGCAAAGTGACTCAGCTCTACATATATATATTCTTTCTAATATGTTTTCCATTATGGTTTATCACAGGATGTTGAATAGAGTCCCCTGTGCTGCCCAGTAAGGCCTTGTTGCTCATCCATTCTGCATTTACTAGCTCCCCCCTGATAATCACAAAGTCCCAGTCCTCCCCCCCAGCCCCCTCCTCCTTGGCAAGCACAAATCTGTTCTCCACGTCCGTGAGTGTTTTTGCTTCATAGAACTGTTCCTTTGCGTCGTATTTTAGATTTCACATGTAACCGATATCACACAGTATTAGAAAAGATGAATTTTTAAACTACACCTGGAAGAAATCTTGGTTATGGTTACTTGTACGTGGTATTGACTGGAAGCAAATAGAAGGCAATCCTACCCAATTTTTGAGGAAATTATTTTCCCAAAGAGACCGCAGTTTTCTCGGAGAGAAGCTGATCTCTCCAGGCAGGAGCCTGCTTCTGGAACGGGGCTCATCATGGGCCCAGGCACCTCTGGCCAAGCCCTGTGGTTCTCGGAAATGCACCTTTCTGCCCTGGCATGCCCGAGCTGGGCCCTGGAGCCCAACTGGTTCACCTCCCCATCGTCCTGCGCGTGGGGAACGGAGGACAGAGAGGGGCGGTGCTCAGCCAAAGACCACCCAGCTCCAGGGGGCTGGAGTTGGGCGCAGTCCTCGCATCACAGGGCTGACCGCCAGGGTTCCACCTGCCTTCAGCGCCTCAGTGCTCAACCTCTGGGGCCAGCGTAACGGAAAGAAGGGAGGTTTGTGAAAGAGCGCACAGAAGCGGGGGTCCCGAACCCGAGGCTGGCCCCGTCACAGTTGCTGCCCTGATTCCCATTCCGTCTGCCTCCTTCCAGGGGGATAGCAGAGGTTCTGGCAAGACAAAGGGGAAAGCAACTTTGGGTGTGAGCAACACACGACTGGAGTGAATTCTGATCAGGCCTCTTAGTACCTGTGTGACCGTGAGCAGGCACATTACTTCTGCGGGCGGCAGGCTCCTTATCTGTCATAGTGATGCCTACCGCCTGGGGTGGCTGTGAGGTAAGATGAGGAAATAATATAAAACGTTTCCCATGGTGCTGGCACGTACCAGCGCCAATTCTTGTCTTAGGGTGACCCATGAGAACTGCTCCATCTTAGTGGTTTTAGGCAATTGTTTATTTATTTGTATTGCCATCTCCTGGCACCTGAGTCGCCCCGCCCCATCTTCCAGCCACGCTGTCTGTGGTCTCCAAGCAGGGAAGAGAGACATGGAGGTTATTTCTAAGGGCCAGGCTGGAAGTAACAGACATCACTTCTGCCCAGTTCCGCCGCTGGAAGTTGTCAAAGGCACGGCCGCACCGCAGGAGGAGAGCGGGGCAATGACCTTCACCTTGTGCCTGAGGGAGGGAATGCCCTCTCGGCCACATCCAGGCCAGGACACTGGCTGAGTCCTTGGTCTGTTGTGTGATTCTCTACACGTTGTTCAGCCTCTCCAACCCTCCGCGTCCTCATTGTAAATGGGGCTGGTAGCACCAGGCTTGTTATCATGAAGTTGACACAAGGACGCTTGAAGTGCCAAAGGCGGGAGGATGTTTGGCGAATGTTATTCTTCCTTCTTTTTTTCGCCCAACAGTCCTCTTCCTCTGCCACCTCCTTCTTGCCTCCCTTCCTAGCCCTTCTGTCCTGCTCTCTGCTGCTTTCCCTGCAGTGAGCAGGAGACGGCCAGCAGGGCTCCGGGGCTGCAGTCCCTGAACCCGCCCGTTCCAAAGCAGAGGGTGGAAGTTAGCAGGGCAAACCTGGAGGGCGGAGGTGGGGACGCGGAGAGGGTGGCTGGAGCCACACGCCTGCTCCCTGGCATAAATCTTGGGGGAAACCATTAGCGGACCTTGCAGCTCAGAGACAAATCACGAGGCAGGGGATCAATGTTATTTTTTCTGCATGCTGAATTCACAACCGTTTACGGCAAAATCGATGCAAATCTTCGTGAATAAAGTGATGGCAGGTGCACGTTAGAGTAGTAAGGTGGTGAGCGGGGAAGAGCAGTGCAGTCAGTGGGCGGTGGAGGTGGGGCCCCAGGAGGGAGCCACCTGGGGTTCGGTCCCCCTGCAGGGGCAGAGGCCCCTCCCGGAGGGCGTCAGCCAGTGAGCACCCCCAGGAGGAGAGGGGCCCGCGGTGGGAGAGGCGATGACACTTTCTTGAGGACTTACTCTGAGCTTCATGCTTGACGTTCTTACTGGATCCTCGATTCTGCTCTCAGAGCTTGATGCCGTCAAAGTGCCCATTTCACAGCTTAGGAAACTGAGGCTCCGAGAAGCGGAGCAATGTGCCTGCCGTGGCTAATAAGTAGCCATGCCTGATTCTAACCCACGTCCTCGCCTCCCTATTCCAGAGGCTCAGAGTTGCTCTCTGTCCTGTGCTTTCCTCCTCCGCACCTCTGGGCATGAGTGCCCTCTGTCTGGGACGCCTCGCTTCCTTTCCTCCACTCAAGAAAGAAACTTTTTATTCGCTTCCACCACTTGCCTGCAGTGTTGCTCTGAAGGTTGGTGGCGTCTGTGACGTCTTCAGCTGGCATCGTCATGCCCTCCCAGTGGGAGTTTGTGTGTGCTCTTGGGTGAACCCTGTGATACTGTCTAGGGAGTGTCTAGGGACTGCACCCTATCTTGCTATCTCTTTCTCAACCCACCCACCTGAATACCAGCCCTGACATTCATCCTTCCATCTGTACAGTCTTCCATCTGCCCAACCGTCCATTTGTCTTCCCACAAACCATACCTGCCTGGATCCTTCCCCAGCCAGGAGGCTTCTTTGTTTCCCCGAGACCTTGTGGGCACCCTAAGGATGCAGCCCATCACTGCCCACTCCTGACCCAGTGTGGACACAGAGTAAGGAATCTGCAGTGCTGGGTGGGGGAGGGGAGGCCATGAGGGCAAAATTAAAGGGGGTCTCCAAAATCTCAGTAATTAAGGTAAAAATATTTTAATGTTATATGTATTTTAAACTTTTATCAAAGTCAAAATTTCTTTGGTAACTTTGTTTCTCTGGTTTATCCAACCATGCATGAATCCATCCATCTGTCTGTCTGCTTAACTAGCATCTGTCCATCCATTCATCCACCCATCCGTCCATCTGTCCTTCCATCTGTCTGTCCTTTCTTCCTTCCATGCCTCCATCCATCCATCCATCCATTTCCAGGTAGTTTCCAGGACTTGAAAAATTATCAGATTTTATGCTGACAGATGCTACAAAATGGACGAACCTTGAGGATGTTACGCTAAGTGAAAGCAGGCAGTCACAAAAGGACAAATACTGTACAATTACACTTATGCGCAGTACTAAGAGCAATCAAATTCATAGAGGCAGAAAGTAGAATCATGATTGCCAAGGGCTGGGGGAGCTAAGATTGGGACGTTTAGTGTCCAACGGGTATGCGGTTTCAGATTTGCAAGATGAAAAAAGGTCTGGAGATGGCTGGGGGGATGGCTGCATGGCAACGTGAGGGTGTGACCGCCGCTGAATTACACACTTAGAAATGGTTAAGAGGGTACACTGGATGTGTTTATCTTACCACCATCAAAAAGAAATGAATTAATTTAGAAAGTCATCTGATTTCCCGAGGAAGCCTGCACAGAGCACCGCCGCTCACCCACCTGTTCAATCCAAGCTACCGTTGGTCAGGCTCGGCCTCCAGTCCGGCCCCCTGTGTACCACCAGCTGGCTCCTCCGGCCCATCTCTTGCTCTCTGACCCGCCGATTCCCCAGGCACTCATGGTTTTCGCAGAGTCGCTGTGGCTGAGTTTATCGTCACGCCTAACCCTGTGAGCATGCGCCCTGTGGGGTCTGCTCCAGGCGCTTTACATGGATCGCTGCATGCCCACCTGGGGAGCTAGGTCCTGCCACCGAACCTGTTCTAGCGCCGAGGAAACTGAGGCCAGGGGAGGTCAGGTAACTTGTCCACGCGGCCCCAGCTAGTGAGCCACAGAGGCAGGACTTGGGCCCAGCGCTGTTGGCACGTCATCTGCCCTCAGAGCTACTTGGCCCTGCTTCCCACAGACCACACCTGCTTGGATCCTTCCCCAAGCAGGAGGCTTCTTTGTTTCCCCGAGACCTTGTGGGCACCCTAAGGATGCAGCCCATCACTGCCCACTCCTGACCCAGTGTGGACACAGAGTAAGGAATCTGCAGTGCTGGCTGGGGATCCAGTGAGGGGAGGCCATGAGGACAAAATTGAAGGGGGTTCCCAAAACCTCAGTGATCAAGGTGAAAACATTTTAATCTTATATGTATTTTAAACTATTAAATTTAATGCACAAAACCCATATTGTTGTTGTTCATTTGCTAAGTCATGTCCAACTCTTTGTGACCCTATGGACTGCAGCACAGCAGGCTTCCCTGCCCTTCACCCTCTCCTGGAGTTTACTCAAACTCATGTCCATCGAGTCAGTGATGCCATCCGATCATCTCATCCTCTGTCATCCCCTTCTCTTCCTGCCTTCAATCTTTCCCAGCATCAAGGTCTTTTTCAATGAGTTGGCTCTTTGCATCAGATGGTCAAAGTATTAGAGTTTCAGCTTCAGCATCAGTCCTTCCAATGAACACCCAGGACTGATCTCCTTTAGGATGGACTGGTTGGATCTCCTTGCAGCCAAAGGGACTCTCAAGAGTCTTCTCCAACACCACAGTTCAAAAGCATCAGTTCTTCGGTGCTGAGCCTTCTTTATGGTCCAACTTTCACATCTGTATTTGACTGCTGGAAAAACCATAGCTTTGACTAGACGGACAAAGCTTTGTTTGGATTTGCCGGCATAGATTTGTTGGCAAAAAATCCATGGTGAACAGAATATCAAGATATGAAGTATAGACAAGATCTGATCCTACACCATCCTGTCTCACCTTCCTTTCTTTAATCCCAGTCCCACCTCAACTTTACCTGTGGGGTTTGTTAAAGTGGGGTCATCCTCTGGCATGTTTGGGGGCATCATTGATCCCATTTGCTTGTAGCCATCCCTCTCTGCACTGACCCATTTGGCAGAGACAGTGTACTCTGGGGCAGGAGCACACAGACCTGGAGTCCGTCTCAGCCTCCATGGCTGTGTGACCCTTGGCAAGTTGCCTCCCTGTGCCTCAATTTCCTCTCCCATCAAGGGTGCCTCTAACAGAACCAACGTTGTGGTGCAGCCTTGAGGATTAAACTAAATACAGCGTGTACAGCACCCAGCACTTGGCTAACTAAAAAGGGCAAGCTCTAGTGAAAAACGATTCAAGTGATGCTTCCATCCAGGAAAAGAAAAACAAGCGTAACATGTGAATTTATGTTAGCGGGCATCACAAGCCATCAGCTTTTGTGTTTCCCTTTCTTGTTTTCCCATTGACATTTCTCGACCACCCCTGGCACAAGGGAGCTGGCACTTAAAGCGAGTGTGGAGAAGAATGGGAGGCGGGGGGGAAGGATCAGGGTGGGTGGGGCAGTGGCTCACAGCTCATCAGAGCGAGGCGGCTGGCGGTGCCGTTCCCCACCTTCCAGAGCTTGCACATTTGCTCGTCGACTTCAGCAGGAGACGCTCCTGGTCCACCAGGAGCACGCTCTGTGGAGACGGCTACATGTCTGGAGGACAAAACGCTAAGGAAAGTGAGCTTCCATTCCCCTGTGCTCTTCAGGAGTGTTCCGAGAGCCAGATGTCCAGGGGTGGATGGTCAGCACATCTACAAGACCTGCTGAATCTTTCCTTTTTTAAATTTTATTTTATGGAGTTATTTACTGATTTATTTGGCTGTATCAGGTCTCAGTTGCAGCAAACAGGATCTTGGTTGCATGCCGTGCGGGACCTTCCATTGAGGCACACGGACTCTCCAGCTGTGGCACCGAGCCTCAGTAGTTGCTCCACAGCTTGCAGGATTGTAGTTTCTTATCCAGGGATTGAGGGCTTCCCCGGTGGCTCAGCGGTGAAAGAATGTCTGCAAATCAGGAGCCACAGGAGATGTGAGTTCAATCCCTGAGTTGGAAAGATCCCCTGGAGGAGAGCCTGGCAACCCACTCCAGTATTCGTTCCTGGAGAAGCCCCAGGGACAGAGCGGCCTGGTGGGCTACAGTCCATGGGGTCACAAAGAGTCGGACGTGACTGAAGCGACTTAGCACGCATGTGTGCCAGGGATCAAACCCACATCTGCTGCATTGCAAGGCGGATTCTTAACCACTGGGCCACCAGGGAAGTCCTCTGGCTGAGTCTCTTCACCTGGATGTGTCAAGTATTGCCATGACTGGGGGATGCTCTAGGCTCCTGGTCCTGGGGACCCGCAGAGACGTGGTCCATCCGGTTCCCCTCCCCACCTCTCTCCAGTGCAGCCATCGGGTGAGAATGAGCGCCAGCCTCCTGAAGCTGAAGGCTCTGGTGGAGTGTCGCTGGCAGGGTGTCTCTTTAAGCAGTTAAGGGGGCAGAGCCCAGGTCGTGGTGCCAGAAGGAAGGGGCAGACTTCTGGTTGCCTAGGGTGTGTCGGCTACTTGGCCGTCTCATTCATAGGCCAGTTCTCAAAAGAATCCTGGGAGGGGGAGAAGTCACAGTGACTTTTCTTATATGCAGATGGGGAAACTGAGGCTTGGGGATATTAAGGTATTATATTGGGCCACCCAGGAATACTGGGCAGTGCGAGGCACGGTGGAGAGGGCACCGAGGTTTGTGGAGGGTGGTTTTCTTCCAATATTCCACGCTAAGAATCTGGCTGTGATGGTGTGACTTCGCCTTCCAGAGACCTTGGCCTGCCTCTCTCTTCTCAAGGGCCAAAGGAAGTGGGGGGAAGTGGAGGATGCGTCCACCACCCAGCTTTGTGGGCGGGAGAGAGCAAGGACCAGCCTCGGCTCTTCACAGCAGCCTCAGAATCATCCTGCTTTGCCGTGGATTGTAGCATCCCAGAGCATCAGGCCTGGAAGGGATCTTGTTGCTTCAGTTCAGCCGCCATCCATGGTCCAACCAGGAACCCCAAGACCAGGCACAGGAAGCAGCCTGCCGAGGAGAGATGGTTGTTTCCCGGAAGAGCTAAGCCCACTACTCAAGCCTTTTGACCCTTGTGATCAGCTCCGGTGGGGGGGCAGCCCCCCACTAGCTCACTCTGTGACTGTGGGCAGGTGCCCCTCCTCTGAGCTTGTGTTTCCCTACATGGATGGATGCGGGGGATGAGTCCCTGCTCTGGCAATTGGGAAGTCATACGATAATCAGCTGTGAACATAAGGGTAGAGAGAGCTCCTACTGTGTGCCAGGCCCTGGGCTGGGCCTTTGGCATGTGAGGTGCCTATGACGCAGCCACAACTACGCCATCTGCCTCCCCCGCCGCCCCCCACCCCCCGTGCCTTCCTCTGATTTCTTTGTTAGGCCAACACCCACTCAATCCTACCGTCTCAGCAAGCTGTCACCTCCTCCAGGAAGTACGCTCTGATGACCCATGCCCCACCTTTGTGTCCTCACACTCTGTGCATCCTGGCATGGCGCTGGTCACAGAATGTGCTCACTGGCCGTTTCAACGGCTGCGTGCCATTCTAGACCTCGAGATCCGAGCGTGGAGGTATCTCGTTCACTGTGGCATCTCAGTGCACATCAAGGCTTCTGATATAGAGTATGCACGTGATATATATCTGCTAAGCTTCACCAGTGAGGAATCTGAGATAACAGAGATGCAAAAACTGCAAACTACAGAGGACCCTTTCCCAAGAGGTGTGAGGTGTTGTAATTTCATATCTTACCTGCAGAGGGCGATGCTGAACCCGAGGGTCTGCTCCAGCAGTCGGCATTTTAGACTAAGGCGGGGTGGGTGGGGGCTGTGGTGATATTTGGAGGAAAGGAGGTCTTTGCGTCACCACACACGGCAATGATACAGAGCCTATTCCAGTGATTTCTGAAACCTGCATAGATTAATTCCAGCAATGGAACAATTTCCTGGGGGTTTCAGCTCCTGGCCCGGGAACTCTGCCCAGGTTGTGGTCAAGGGGTGATCAATCACAGTTAGACCCGATTTATTATTTTGGCTGCATTTTCTTCCCCTCTCCTTTTCTGTCCCTCCATTGGATTTAATTAGATATCGATAACAGATGCAGGTGGAGTGGAACTCCGTGGTCCTGAGCTGGATGGTGTGGGACAGCTGTAGAAAGAGGATGCCAGAAACAGGGGATGGACAGCCTTTTGTGTCAGGACGTGGGGTCCAGGCCCTGGGGCTCCGAGCGCCCCTGCCAGCTCGTGCATTTTCATCCCTCACCACTTTCTGCCCCTTCTGCCTCTGCTTCTTGCTTCAGGGTCCCGCCCATGCCTGGACCTGCTGGTCCTCCACTCCCGCCAAATTGTTTTATTTCTCTAAGCCTCAAGCATTTTGGGCTTCTCTGGTGGCTCAGATGGAAGAATCCACCTGCAATGCAGGAGACGTGGGTTTGATCTCTGGGTTGGGAAGATCCCCTGAAGAGGGAAATGGCTACCCACTCCAGTGTTCCGGTCTGGAGAATCCCATGGACAGAGGAGCCTGGCGGGCTACAGTCCATGGGGTCACAAAGAGTCAGACATGACTGAGCGACTTTCACGTCCATTCACTCAGGCATTTTAATGTAGGTGCTTCTCGGAGGGAGGTGAGACACGTAGGGTGACTGTCCAGCAGACACTCAGAATCTGCTCACCTCCCACCGTGGCAGAGCGTCCCCGCCGCTGGTGAGCAGCTCGGCCATCTGGCTCGCTCTGACGAGTGCAGAGGCAGCAGGCGTGGTCCAGGCAGGAGCCTTAGGTAGGCACGTGTCAGCTGGTTAATCTCTTGTGCTCTTATGACTAGACAGAAGATGCCCAAGGCTGCAGAACGACCACCCTGAGGTCAGATCTGAGCCCAACCTGCGTCTGGGGCGCAGCAGCCACCTTAGTCCAGCCTAGAGCTGCGGAACCACAGCTGAACCGCAGCCAAGCTGAGCCCCGTGAGCATGAAGATAAAAGCTTATGGCTGGGAGTCACCGAGGGTTTATGCTGTTTGTTACGCAGCATTATCGCTCCGAAAGCCTGGCTGATGCAGAGGGTAGGGCGGGGCCCCAGTGAATGACACAACAAAGCAGATTACTCTAGTCTGTGAGACAGGAGACCTGGGCTCTCTTCCAAAAATGTCTGCTAACTCCTACGTGGCTCCGGAAGAGAAGGAAAGAAGCCAGATCCCCTGCAGTGGACCAGGCGCTGTGATCTGTGCTCTCCACACGCCCTTTTGTCATCACCATTTCTGTCTTATCTTGACCTTTCTCTGTGCCAGGCATGGCAGTAAGTATTTATAAGGCTAATCAGGATTATGCTAAAGATGAAACTGATGCTTAAATGATTAATAGCTTAAGAGGCATTTGTCGAATACATACTATGGGACAGGCTTGCATCAGGTTGTTTCAATGTCTTGTTTCAGTTTACCCTTAGCACAACCCGCTAGACTGCAGCTCGTGAATCAGACATCACATCTGTTTAGTTCACTGCTGTGGCCCCAGGGCCTTGTGCGTGCCTGGCACACAGGTGCTCAATCAGTTGTTGTTGAAGAGAAAGTCCTTCAAGACAGAGGCTTGTATCAGTGTTACCCACCCCCACCCCCTGCCACCAGCTTCCTTTCTGTAGCTGCTGAAATTGAGGCAGTTGAGCTGCCCTAAGCGGTGGATCTATCATCTCAATTGGGGGGCGATGTTGCTCCCCCAGGGGACATTTGGCAACACCTGGGAAAGGTTTTGGTTGTCAGTGGAGGACATAAGGTAGCTATTGGTGTGTAGAGGGCAGAGGCCAGAGACGCTGCTCACATCCTACAGGGCAGTCCCACAGAGAAGAATAATCCGACCTGAAACGCCAGTGTTGCTGAATGTGGGGGACTCCAGCTTGGCTGTTAGGGGAGCCTGGCTATGAGGGCTCCTTGGGGCCTCCCAGGTGGCACCATGGTAAAGGACCTGCCTGCCAAGGCAGGAGACGCAAGAGCCAATCCCTGGGTCGGGAAGATCCCCTGGAGAAGGAAATGGCAACCTGCTCCAGTATTCTTGCCTGGAAGGTTTCATGGACAGAGGAGCCTGGTGGACTGCAGTTCAGGGGGTCACAAAGAGTCAGACACGACTGAGCGACTGAACACCGCCACCGCCAAAGCACCCCCATTGCTTCCCACGGCTGCCATAACAAATGAACAAACTGGGTGACTTAAAACCACGGAAATTAATTTTCTCACGGTTCTGCAGGGTGGAGTCCAACATCAAGGCGTCTGCAGGACCACACTCCCCTGGAGGCGCTGGGGGAGCACCTTCCTTGCCTCTGCTGGTGTCTTGTGTTTGCAGCACCCCTTGGCTCCAGGCTGCATCGCTCCAGCATCTGTCTCCATTTCCACCCCACCTCCCCTCCTCTGTCTCAAATCCCTTTGTTTTTTCTCTTAAAAGATGGTGGCTTAGATGGTAAAGAATCTGCCTGCAACGCTGGAGACCCGGGTTCAATCCTTGGGTTGGGAAGATTCCCCTGGAGAAGGAAATGACAACCCACTCCAGTATTCTTGCCTGGAGAACCCCACGGACAGAGGAGCCTGGTGGGCTACAGTCCATGGGGTCGCAAAGAGTCTGGACATGATTGAGTGACTAACGCTTTGGATACTCTTGGATCATCTCACAATCCCTTAACGTAAGCTCACCTGCAAGGCCATATTTCCAAATAAGGTAGCATCACAGGTTTGGGGGGTTTAATGCGGATATCTTTTGTGTGGAGGGATATTTTTCAGCTGCCTACAGCACCTATTCTTGAATGGGGACTTAGCCTGCTCTTCCACAGGTGTTGTTTGTATTTCATCTTCATTCCAGGGAGTGCATTTGACTCGTGTTGCTCATGGAGCACTGAGGCCCTCCTGGAAGAATCATCAGTGGGTCAGAATTTGCTCTCTGGCCTTAAAGCTCCCGCTCTCGTTTTTAAACTTGCTTCTGGAACCCGACCTGCCCGTCTGGGCTCCGAGGAGCTCCTACTCTGAGGAATGCCTGGAGATGCCCCCAGACCAACCCTGCAGATGGTGACTGGGGGACATCCTACCTGGATGACACGAGCCATCAGCAGCCTTTTCAGGTGAATCCGTCTTTCACGTAGCCGGGGTCGCTGAGTGGAGGGAGACCCAGGACCAGCAACCTCCTCTGGACAGGATGGCCTCACCCTGGGGTCTTTCAGTCACTGCTGCTCCAAGAACTCCCTGTCTCCCTGTCCCTGGCCTCCTTCCCTCTTACTGCCCTCTGCTCGATGAACCGTGCCAGCATCCTGTGGGGCCTCCTGCTTGGAGGCAGAGCAGTAAAGGGAGAGACTCGTCTGGCCCTGGTTGGTGCTTGGTGCTGTGGGTGAAGTCAGTGAGGGGCAGCGGTGTGAGAACTGTGCCCCACCCGCCTCCACCCTCAGGAGTGAAAGTCCCATCAATACCACAGAGGTCAGTGAGGGCGCACTGCATATGACATCATTTAATAACCTCAATAAACTTTTGTTCTTCCCCCCTTTTGGTAATAGCTTTATTGAATCGTAATTCACCCACAAGAAACTGTGTATCTTTAAAGTGATGCATTGGCTATATTTTGACACGTATACACCTGTAAAACCATCACCACAATGAAGACAATGAAAATATACGTCCCTCTTCAAAGGCCTCCTTGTGAACCTTTGTAAAGCCTCTCTCTTCCCCTCCTCACCGTCCCTCCCACCCCCGGGCAAATCACTGAGCTCCTCTCTGTCACTATAAATGAGTTTGTTATGCTCTAGAGTTTTATACAAATGAAACCGCACACACAGGCTGTTTTTCGGTGTGGCTTTTTTCACTCAGTGTAAGCGTTTTGAGCTCCAGCCACGTTGCATCATGTATCAGCAGTTTGCTCTTTGAATTGATGCTAATATTACACCTTACGGCCATTCTACAGTCTGTGTATCCAGTTCCCTGTTGATAGACACGGGGTCTTCCCGATTTTTCATGATTATGAATAAAGATGCTGTGAACATTTATGTGAAAGTCTTGGTAGACACTGCTGTTGCGTGGCTCAGTCGTGTCCGACTCTTTGCGGCTCCAGGAACTGTAGCCCGCCAGGCCCCTCTGTCCATGGGATTTCCCAGGCGAGAATACTGGAGTGAGTTGCCATTTCCTTCTCCAGGGGATTTTTCGGACCCAGGGATTGAACCTGCGTCTCCTGCTGGGCAGGCGGATTCTTTGCCACTGAGCCCCCGGGAAGACCAGGGAGAGTAAAGGAGCACGGGCTTCCTTTCCTCTTGGGTTGAGCACCTAGGAAGGGCTGGGCCGTGGGGTGGGGGCCTGGTTAACTGAAGAGGCCCCCAGGCTGTTCTCTGAGGCGTTTGTTCCACCTCACGTTGCCCTCAGCCTTGTATGAGGTTTCCTGTTGCCCCACATCCTCACCAACACTCGATGTGTTCACGCTCCCGTGGTTAGCCATCCTGATACGTACACTGGCTTTAAGCGGCATCTACCTAACGCCTAATAAGGCTGAGCATGCGTGTGTATGTGTGTGTGTGTTTATTTGCCATCCAGATATCTTCTTTGGTGAAATGTCTGTTTAAATCATTTGCCCATTTTTAACCGGCTTGTTGATTTTCTATTGCGTTTTGAGAATTCTTTATTCTATACATATCTTTTAGTAATAAATGATTTGTGAATATTTTTTTCTCTGTCTTTGTCTTGTCTTTACATAACAGTCTTTTTCAAAGAGCATGAGTTTTCATGTTGATGAAGCCCAGTTTTTCAATTGGCTCTTTGATGGATCATGTTACTGATTTGTATCTAACGAAATCTTTGCCTCACCCATAGTCTGGAAGTTCTTTCATGGTAGTGAGCCTGGCTGGTGAAGGACCCGCTTCATGCATTTCTTGTTTCTCGGGGATTAAGCTCAGTGTTTTGAAAACCATCATTCATTATATTTTGTCTGCTTTCTGTTATTGTTATTGCTGTTTTGGATGGGAGGGTCAATCCAGTCCCCGTGACTCCATCCTGGTCTGAGGCCCCCAGTCCATTTTCAAGGTTAGCATCATTTTCCTCATGCTGTCACCCACTTCTCAGTTGAGGAAATAGAGTTCAGAGAGGTAAAGGGACTTGTCCTGGGTCCCACAGCACATAAATGGTGACATCAGGACAGAAGCCCAGGACTACCCCGCTGATTCAAGTCCCACTAGCTGCTGGAAATTTCCGAGTCCGGCATGCATCTAGGATCTGGGGTTGGCCAGCAGGAGACTCTCACCCAGCCTGGCTGGCTAGGCTCCGGCACTCGAGATTGAAAGCGACCTCTGCGAGCTTTGATGTCTAATTGCAGCGTGCGTGCTCACTTGTTACTACTCCAGCGTATAGAGGCGTGTCCGACTCCCTGCGACCCCGTGGACTGTAGCCCACCAGGCCCCTCTGCCCGTGGGATGGTCCAGGCAGGAACACTGGAGGGGTTGTCCTTTCTCCTCCAGGGGGTCTTCCTGGCCCAGGGATCGAACCTGTACCCCAGTGTCCCCTCCATCGCAGGTGGATATTTGCCGCTGAGCCACCAGGGGAGCCCTTAGATATTTAACCCACCTTAGATATTTAATCATTTAAAAATGTGAATTCTGACTCGACTTGCTCTGCAATGGGTACAAAAAATGCAATTACAAAGTCATAGGCTTTCCAAGACCTGTAGGATCTAGAGTAGCCTTCGGCTCCATGCCACTTCTACAGCAGGATTAAAAGTCTAATCCTGTGTCTGTGGCCGACCACCAGTCATTGATGGAACTCTTCCTGCTGAGCTAGACTTCATCTCAAAATCCACTTTTGAAAACAGCTGATACTCAGAGAGCCTCCCACCGGTTGATCGGATCGGCATATGAAACGAAGCCCACTTGCATTTTAGCTGTAAAGCATTCTGCTCACGTCTCCGTCTGGCCTCGTGGGCACCTCATCTGACCAAGCCTCCCCACCTCCTAAGGCAGTGTGTTTCATTATCATCCAGCTGAGGTGTGAGGGATGAATTTGCTGGACAGGCCTCTCTTCCTAACTCCAGGCTTGTACCTGTCATACCTGGACAAGGATCCTCAAAGGGGAAAGATAGGAGGAGATGGCCAGCTGGTGAGTCTCTCCCTCTGGCCGGTCAGTTCCTCTGCTGAAGTTCTGTGTATACCCCAGAAGCAAGCAGGTGAAGGAAGATAAAAACCCAAGGGTAACTTTGCACACAGCTCAGCCTGCCAGTCCAGACACCCAGAGGGTCAGAGCCCTGGCCTTTGATTCATGACTCAGAGCTGCCTCCTGGACGGTGCTCTGCGGGCTCCCTCTGAGATGGGGCATCACGGGATGGAGGGCTCCATCAGCAAGGGCACCGTCTCCCCTCCTGGGCTGTGGGGAAGCCTTGTCTCCCTCGTCGTGAGTCCTTGGCCCGGCACTTGCATGGACACATGACCTAAGCCGAGCTGGTCAGCACACCTCATCTGTCTGCTCACATGTTGGATCAGCTTCAGGGGCACAACAGCCTGGGCCGTGGAGAGGCGGGCCTGGGATTCTGATGGGACCCAGCCTGGGCCGTGGAGAGGCGGGCCTGGGATTCTGATGGGATCCAGCCTGGGCCGTGGAGAGGCGGGCCTGGGATTCTGATGGGACCCAGCCTGGGCCGTGGAGAGGCGGGCCTGGGATTCTGATGGGACCCAGCCTGGGCCGTGGAGAGGCGGGCCTGGGATTTTGATGGGACCCAGCCTGGGCCGTGGAGAGGCGGGCCTGGGATTTTGATGGGACCCAGCCTGGGCCGTGGAGAGGCGGGCCTGGGATTTTGATGGGACCCAGCCTGGGCTGTGGAGAGGCGGGCCTGGGATTTTGATGGGAATTGCTCTTTTCTACAGACTTCAATCCAGGAGTAGAGCCTTGAGGCTTCACGGGAAGAAGCTGTCCATCTGTAGAAAATGCAAGAGGGAGACGCAGAGCGGAGAGGCCTTGTTAAGCCCGGAAGTCAGCCGTGCTGGACCGCTCAGCTGTCAAGCCTACTTACTTCCTGGGCTTCTGAAGCTGGGTGAGCTGGTTTTTAGACAGCCAACGAGCTCTGACAGGGACTGACTGTGACTCCAGGCCCTGTTGGGCCCTCTCTGGCTGCTGTGTGCCAGCCCAGGGCCAGGGGCCATGAGGGGATTTGCTACCACCTGCATGAAATGCAAGCCTTGACAACATGTCAAAATATTGGGGTACAGAGATAAATCCAACACACTCTGTCCCTGGGGAATTCACAGCCAGTTAACACTGAATCATCATATATAGCAAGTCATGTCCATAGCGTGATGTGCATTGTGGAAATGTACCCAAGACGCTGGGGGCCCAGAGGAGGGAAGGAAAAGCAAGGAAGATGAAGCACATGCCCAGAGAAAGCGTTTAAGATAACGCTTGAAGGAACGTTGGGATTGATGGCTCAGGTCCTGCAACAGTCCTGGGCTTAACTCCTGTGCAGCCCCTTGCTAGCTCTGTACCACTGGGCAAGTTAGTTAATGTCCATGTGCCTCAGTTTCCTCATCTGTGAAATGGGCATCTACCTCAAGGGTTTATTGAGATGATTAAATATGATAATCTAGGCGTAGAGATTTAGTGATGAGTACAGTGACTAGAGCAAATGTTTAGAAAAGATCACTCTATTGTGTTGTTATTATTTCACTGAGGGCAGGTACCCTGCAGGCACAGGAAAAGGAGGACACTAAGAAACACACGTCCATAAAGGGGTTAAGGTTGCTGGACTCAGGAAGGGTCCTGGGGTAGTGGGACCAGGGTGGGTGACGGTGCCGAGGACAGAGTGAGGGGTCCACCCAATAGAGCCCCCCCTTCCCCACCGCCGGCGGCAGGGAAGTGGGCGAGAGGACAGGCATTAGCCATCAGGGTGGGGGTTGGATTGCGGACACCTAGCTCGTTGCTGGAGAAGGCGATGGCACCCCACTCCAGTACTCTCTCCTGGAAAATCCCAAGGATGGAGGAGCCTGGCAGGCTGCAGTCCATGCGGTCGCTAAGAGTTGGAAACCACTGAGCGACTTGACTTTCACTTTTCACTTTCATGCATTGGAGAGGGAAATGGCACCCCACTCCAGTACTCTTGCCTGGAGAATCCCAGGGACGGGGGAGCCTGGTGGGCTGCCGTCTACGGGGTCGCACAGAGTCGGACATGACTGAAGTGACTTAGCAGCAGCAGCTTGTTACTGTAAACAACAACATTGTGTCTTTTCTTTAGAAGAAGAATCTGCAGCCATCTAACCCAGAAGTCGACTTGCTCGATCCAGCTAAGTTACTGGGCAATTCAGCAAAGAAAAAAGAACACAAAAAACCTAGTTGGGCCAACCGTCTGGTGGAAGCAGGTGGGCACCTGGCATAAAACGTGCATGTCGGAAGATGCTATTACGTAAACACCGAAGCAGGTCTACCTGCGCACAAAGGTGCCCTCGGAGCCCAGCCTCCAAGAGAAATGAGAGAAAAGTCACAGGAGACAATGTCACGGTTATTTTTGTTTCTGATCACGGGGAGAAGAATGATGTTTACTCCTGTGAGCTCCTGGAACAGTGCAAGAGGGGGTCCTCGGGAGGCCAGCGTCCTCCTGCCCTGCACGCTACCCCTCTTCCATATCTAAGCTTGAAGGAAGACTGCAGTTCTCCAGAGGATGGGGTGTTGACTCAGGCACTCTGTTCGAACCCTTTGCAGCCCAACTTCCTGGGTCACCTGAGGTCACCTTGGCTGGTTTGGATAAAGGTACCACTGGCTCGTCGGGAAAAAGAGCATCTCTCTGCCTTCCTCCCCCCTCCCCACCCCCACTCGCTGACCTCCATCCTCACTCACTCCTTGGTTCCCAAATCCAGCCTTCAGGTCACTCTTTTCTTTTTTTCCCGCTCACACATCTTCGTTTACACCTTCATGAAAGCTTTCTTGTCACCTGGGTACTAGGCATTGCGATTGGGCGCAGGTGGCCGTGGTGGCCATGGATGAGGTCACTGCGAGCTGGTGGGGCTGCCTGCCCAGGGCTCTGTGACCCCGGCGATGGCCCGAGACCTCCCTGGGGCTATCCCCGCAGGCAGCTGGGCCAGTGAGACAGAGGGCAGGTGGGGGCAGCAGGTCAAGCCAGTGCAGCCGCCGGGCTACGTATGGGCAACCTGAAGCCACGTGAGGGAGACTTCTGGGCTCCCGACCGCTAAGCATCAGTGGCTTCGGATTGTGGCTCCAGATTAAACCACGTTCTAACCCTCCCTCTCACCAGGTCTGGATATTCGCCGTCGCTGAGTGTTTCAAGGCTTTCTCATTTCCCTCAGGATATGCAGGACATTAGGGCCACGGAGAACCCGGAGATGATGCAGGAGGGAAGAGGAGGTCTGGCAAAGAGAAGATCGGTAAGGCAGTCCTGGGAGAAAGGCTTCTCAGAGCTGTGTACCTGTTGGTCAAAAACACATGCTTTTGGGACTTCCCTGGTGGTCCATTGGTTAAGACTTCGCCTTGTAATACAGAGGACTTGGGTTTGATCCCTGGTCAGGGAGTTAAGATCCCCCATGTCATGGAGCTCCAATATTTTGACCACCTGATGTGAAGAGCAGATTGGAAAAGACCCTGATGCTGGAAAAGATTGAACGCAAACATCGTGTAAATACAAACATCTCCTGAGTTCCTGAGAAGAAGGCGATGGCACCCCACTCCAGTGTTCTTGCCTGGAAAAATCCCATGGACAGGGGAGCGTGCTGGTCTACAGTCCATGGGGTCATCAAGAGTCAGACACGACTGAGCAACTTCACTTTCGCTTTTCACTTTCATGCCTTGGAGAAGGAAATGGCAACCCACTCCAGTGTTCTTGCCTGGAGAATCCCAGGGACGGTGGAGCCTGGTGGGCTGCAGTCTATGGGGTCACACAGAGTCTAAGTCAGACTGTCTAAGTCAGTGCTAAGTCAGACTGACATGACTTAGCAGCAGCAGTAGCCTGAGTTCCCGCAAACCAGATACACTTTGAACTTCTTTTAAGTTACTCCAGACTTTAAAGGGCCACAGCCATGGGAAAGGGGTCCAAGTATCTGCAAGTTGGATTTCTTGAAAGAAGAGCAGTGTAGGCTTCTCCATTCCTCACACCCAGTGCAGGGGCTGAGAGGAAAGATCTTTCATTCATTCATTCATTCATCAGATACACGTCCCTACTCTATTAGTTTCTTAGGACTACCATCACAAAGTACCATAAACTGAATTGCTTAAAGGAATAGAAAATGTCTTCTCGCAGTTCTGGAGGCCGGAAGTCCTGAATCAAGGTGTCCGATCGTGTTCTCTCTGGCACTCTGGGAAGGGTCTTTCCTTGGCTGCCCCGCATCTGGTCCCCGCATCTGGTGGTGACTGTGGTCCTTGACTCACTGCTGTATCCTCCACTCTGTCATCACAGGGCATTTTCCCCGGGCATCTGTGTCCACATTCCCCTCTTGTAATAAGGATACCAGTGTGCTGGATTAGGACCCACACTAACTATCTCATCTTAACTTCATTACAAAGAAAAGACCCTCTTTCAACTAAGTTCACATTCACAGGTACCTTCACATTCATTGGAAAAGACCCTGATGCTGGAAAAGATTGAAGGCAGGAAGAGAAGGGGTCGGCAGAGGATGAGATGGTTGGATGGCATCACTGACTCACTGGACATGAGTTTGAGCAAACTCTGGGAGAGAATGAAGGACAGGGAAGTTCATATTCACATTCATCTTCAACTAACCATTTGAAGGGGCACAATTTTACCCATGACACCGACTATGTGTCAGGCCAGGTGATGGTCATTGGAGGAAAATACTCATTGGACGGAGTATTGGGGAACTGCTTTCCTAGGACTGATGACTCAGCGAAGCTGAAAAATTCCTGGGTCCCACGCTGGCTGGGACCTCCCAGCCGTCCTCCAGCCTCACCTGTCTGTTGCAGCTTCTAGCGGGGCCTCAGACGCTCATCAGTAACCATAAAAGGAACGGCAGGCAGGATAAATCTCACTGTGAAATTAATGTAGCTCAGGAAAAAAAAAGGACATTTACTCATTTCAACTTCTTGTTGCAAGACTCATAAGTGAATAAATCCAAAATAAATGTAACCGGGACGAAGGGAGAAGCCACAATAAATGCAATCCCGTTGCCCTAAATGAAGACAAAGGCTCCAAGACAATATTAAATTCCATCCTCGAAGGCTCATTTCATTTCAGACCCAGATTTCCACAAAATTGAGTTTTCCTGCGAGCCAGGCCTGGCTTCTGCTCCAGCCTGCTCTGCCCCTGCCTCCTCCCTCCATGGACGCATTTCTTCCTTGTTCCCGCAGACTCTGGGTGCTCTGGACCTCTGGCTGCTCACCTACCAGCTGGTGCCCCAAACTCCCCAGACGAGGCAACTTCCTCAGCTCCGGGAGTGAGGCTTCCACCGTGCTCTGGGGACCCGAGACAGCTGCTCGGGCTTCTAAGGTTTGCATGCTGCTGTTCACATCTTCCTGCAGCCCAGGTGGGGCATGAGCGGCACTCCACTCACCTGTGTGTCTCCAGGACACTTTGGACCTGGGGGCTGGGAGAGCAAGAAGCAGGATGGTCAGCACTGAGCGTCCTGCTAGCCAAAATGCATCAGCTAGATCTGGGGGTGGAGGCAGGTCTTTCTTTACATGAATATTTTAAAATTTATTTGTTTGTTTCTGGGTCTCCGTTGCTGTGCACAGGCTTTCTCTAGTTGCAGCCAGAAGGGGCTGTTCTCTAGTTGTGGTGTGCGGGCTTCTCACTGCGGTGGCGTCTCTTGCTGTGGGCTCTGGGGGTGTGGGCTTCAGTGGTGGCAGCACGTGGGCGCAGCAGTCGTGGCTCGGGGGCTCAGTCACCCCGCAGCTTGTGCTACCCTCTCAAACCAGGGATCCA
This sequence comes from Giraffa tippelskirchi, assembly GCF_054371585.1. NCBI lineage: Eukaryota > Metazoa > Chordata > Mammalia > Artiodactyla > Giraffidae > Giraffa > Giraffa tippelskirchi. Next base: position 190,974,882 of record NC_137277.1, on the reverse strand, counting down.
CCCCGTGCTCCCTGCGTTGGCAGGGCAGGCAGGTTCTTCACCAGTGGACCACCAGGGAGTCCAGAGGCAGGTCTTAACCTGCGTCATGTCAGCCTGACAATGACGGATCCCATCCTTGCCCTCCATTCTATGGACCCAGAGGCTCAATATCCTTAGGGCAGGGGAGGTCGGGCGTGTGGAAGGCAGAGAAAGGAGCAGCTGGGGACGAGGTCCCTAGCCTGTACGGGGCACTAGTCTCCAGGTGGAAAGTTGATCCAGCCTTTATTCGTGGATGGAGGGTAAACGCAACCAAGCCAGGGGCTGTATCTGCCAGAATATGCCTGGCACAGAGCCTGACACACACAGGGCATCAAACATACTTGGCAAATGGATTTAAATTACACGCACTGACCAATTCCCCACCTTCAGTGATGTCACCAGCCAGGCGATCTTGGGTGGACTGTCCATGACCCTGACTGTGGATCAGCTGGGCTGAGTGTTTCCCCGTCTTCATGACTCAGCTGAACGGACTGAGGAGCTGGCGGAAGACTTTCAGGGAATCCAGCGGGCCCCCTGATGGAGCCGATGGACGGTGTCCCCGGTCCTGCCCACGAGGGAACTGCATCACCTGTGCCTAGCCCTTCCCAGGGAGGTCATGGTGTTGCCCTTGCTACTGGCAGTGGGGGGATAAGTTGACTTTCGACAGTGGTAAGAGCTGCTATGGATTAGCACCTTCTGTGTGCCAACCCCTTCCCTAGGCTTCTCCGCCTGTTCTTTCAGTACATCTCATTTGAAGGCCTACTATTTGCTAGGTGCTGTGTTAGTAGTGGTGGCTCAGACGGTAAAGCGTCTGCCTGCAATGCAGGAGACCCAGGTTTGGTCGCTGGGTCGGGAAGATCCTCTGGAGAAGGAAATGGCAACCCACGCCAGTACTCTTGCCTGGAAAATTCCATGGATGGAGGGGCCTGGTGGGCTACAGTCCATGGGGTCTCAAAGAGTCGGATATGACTGAGTGACTTCACTTCATGTTAGTAGTGCTGGGGACCACCCTGGTGTCATGAAGTTTACATTCTAACAGGGGGTAGTATATTCTATTTTATTCTATTATGTTCTAGAGGAAAGTGAAAGTCACTCAGTTGTGTCCGACTCATTGCAAACCCATGGACTATACCGTCCGTAGAATTCTCCAGGCCAGAATACTGGAGTGTAGCCTTTCCCTTCTCCAGGGGATCTTCCCAACCCAGGGATCGAACCCAGGTCTCTCATATTGGGGGCAGATTCTTTACCAGCTAAGCCACCAGGGAAGCCTAAGAATACTGGAGTGGGTAGTCTTTCCCTTCTCCGGGGGATCTTCCTGACCCAGGAATCAACCTGAGATCTCCTGCACTGCAGGCGGATTCTTTACCAACTGAGCTATCTAGTTGAGAGGAGTTATAAATATTGTCATCATGTACTTATTTTTATTATATAAATTTAATTATATTAAAATGTATTATATAAAAGTTATGTTCTGTTTCATATCATACCATGCTCTTCCCATTTAACCCTCATAACGACCCTGCCAGGGAGATATTATCTTCATTTTGTAGCTGAGAAGACAGGGTCAGAGAGACAGGTAATGGGTTAAGAGCTCGCAGCCGGTGAGCAGGCAGGCCGTGCTGTGCGGGGGCCTGGCAGGGGACGGCGGCCTGGAAATGGGACAGACCTGCATTGGGATCCGAGAAGGAGACCCCATCCTCTGCAGACCTCGGTTGTCGGAGCTGGTGTAGTTTCCCTGCTGGGACAGCTGAAGACATACCTGGGGTAGCGTGGGTGTTCAGCTCCTGGCTCATCACGGGCGCCAGGTCAGAGCCACCTTTGTCACGGCCATGGTCATGATCCCTGTGAAGTCAGGGCCACTGGGCTGCTCCGGGCACGACCCAGGCTTCTGGCCTCCAGTGTGGAGCTGCTGATGTCACTTTAGGGTGAGAGGACCAGGCGAGAATCAGAAAGCCCGCACTCCCCCTCTGGCACTGGGCTTCCCTAGTGGCTCAGACGGTAAAGAATCCGGCTGCAATGTGGGAGACCTGGGTTTGATCCCTGGGTCGGGAGGATCCCCTGGAGGAGGAAATGGCAACCCACTCCAGGATTCTTGCCTCGAGAACCCCACGGACAGAGGAGTCGGGTGGGCTACAGTCCCTGGGGTCGCAGAGCGTTGGACACGACTGAGCACAGAGCAGCACACGCCCCTCCGGCACTAGCGCCCCAGGCGGGGAGGGGCCCTCAGCCCGTCTAGTCTCTCGGCCCTCCCTTGCCTCTGGAGGGGCAGCAGGTATCAGGGTTAAGAGGACAGACTCTGGACCCGGGCTGCTGGGTTCCAGTCCTGTTCCTGCCACCACCATGAGGACTGGGGCAAATTCCTTATCTGTTAAGTGAGGTTTTACCTCTTAGGGTTGGAGGGAAGGTCGAGTCTATGCAGAGAAGTCAGAACAGAGCTTGTCCCAGGGGTTGTTAGCGTGTGGCTGCAGACCATGATGAGGACGGCCTCCCCTCCTGATGAGCACCTGGGCTGACACCCAACCCCCACCACGAGGAACCGCAAACGAGCCTCGAAGTGAAATGCTAGGGAAATGGCGGCTTTCATCCAGAAAGGAGCCGGGCAAACACTTCTCCCTTGTCTTCAGCTCGGTCCTCCGGGGGCAGAGTCCAGGAAGCCCCCCCTTGACCCTGACCCTCCGCTGCCCTCCGAAGGGTCCTGGGGGCTCACACGGATGATACAGGTGGCTGCCTCCAGGATACAGTTCCCAGGACCCACGTCTTAATCATTCATTGCCAGTTTCCTGAGAAATACTTAAGTCAGACTTATTTTTTTTCCTGCTTTTTGTTTTTAACAACTCAGTGGGTTTTTGTGTATTTACAAGGTTGTAAAACCATCACCACAATCAATTGCAGAACATTTTATCACTCTAGAAAGAAATTCCATACCATTTAACCATTACCCTCCCACCTAACCTCCATTCTCCCCAGGCACTGGCAACCATGAATCTACTTTCTGTCTTTATAGATTTGCCTGTCCTGGACATTGCTTATAAATGAAATCCTACGCTATGTGGTCTTTTGTGACTGGCTTCTCTGGATTTATTTATAGACTCCTGCACAGAGAGAGTTAGGAGGGATTGCCCAGATCATCCGTCAGATTTCAGGTCATCCTTCACCCTTCAGTGGGGCCCTAGTTAAGCAGTTGCCCCTATTCATTCATTCATTCATCCATTTATCCATTCATTCAGCAGAAAGCATGTATTGGACACAAATAATATGCCAGGCTCTGGTCCAGGAAACAGAGAGATGCAGACGGACAAGACAGAGAAGTCTGGTGTGTGAGGCCACGGTCAATAAACACAAAAACACAAACAAACCAGGAGCTGGCAGGTTGCAAGCAGTGCTGCGAACCCAGTGAAAGAAGGGAATGCGGGGGACTGACCGGCCTCAGGGAGGAATGCTGCTTCGCCTGGTGGTCAGAGGAGGCTCTGGCAGGGGGGTAGTTGGAGCAAGGGAGGCCCCGAAGTGGAAGTCTAGAGGAAGAGCATTCGAGGAAGATGGCCTGAGTCTGGAGTGGCCCGGGGTGCAGAGAAGGCCAGAGTGGCTAGAGCGTCGATGCAGGGAGCAGCGGCAGGAGGTGAGGTTTGCTTTCTCCTTGATCTGCAGGCCATTTACTCATTGCAGAGCCATTGTTTATTCACGGTGGCCTTTTCTTTCCTGGTCTGGATGGCGGTGTTCAAACGCTAGAGATCTCTTGATGCCTGGTGCCCAGCCCGAAGCATGCTTCCCATCGTGATTTGGGTCAGCATAGTTTGAAGTGATGTCTTAACAGGGATCCTCATTACAGGCCTTTCAGAGGTTTACATAAATGAAGGTGGGGTGAGAGGCAGCTGCAGAACCCAGAAGGGAGTCAGGAGAGCAGACCCTGGGGAATGGGCAGAGCCAGGTCTCCAAAGACACGCTCTCCCCATCTTCCACTTCCTGCATCCTGTGAGTTTTTTTTTTCCCCACATGCCCTTGTTTCTTCTGTCATTTCTCCTTGAGAATCAAGTTGTTTGGGAAAAAGAAAACCAGTTGCATAACGTGTCCGTTGGCAGGCGTGTTCTAATTTTAAAAAATGTGTCACTCTCCACGCTGCCTGTCTCTTAATCAGGCAATTACTTTATGATGTAGTATAGTTAGGGAGAGGGAGGAAAAAAACAAACTACCAACCCTTGAAATCTCAAACAGTTTCTCGTGGGGAATTAACTCTGTAAAGGTTTGACTTGAGCTCAAGAATGTCTTTTGTTTCCATTTCTAGATGACAAAAGGGACCCAGAAGAAAAGTAATAATTTGGTATTAATCAGTCTCCTTCATTAAAATTAGCTCCCCAAGCTGAGTGTCATGGAAACAGCCAGCGTGGGGAGAAAGTCTTGAGGGGGACTGTGAAGAGGGGGGCGTGAGGATGTTTGTGGGAAGGGCATGGTTACTGCGTGGGCCCGGCTCCGGGGAACACAGCACAAGGCAGGATGCGTGGCGCTGGAGCTGAAAATAGTAACATCGCGGATCGCATCCTGCCCGCGTTTCAGCCCTTGTTTCAAGCCTCTTCAAACACCCTATCCTTTTCTACCCAGAGCAACCCCCTGATGTGAATCTTGCTATGCCCATTATACAGCTGAGAACACTGAGACTTGGGAAGCTGAGAGGGTTTGCCTGACGCTCACAGCTGGGTGGGACGGAGCCGGAGCTGGCACCCAGGTCTCCTGACCCGAAGACCACGCTCCTTCCCTGTTCAGTCTCTGCGTTTCTCAGCGCCCTTTGCCTCTTGCCGAGTCTTGGGGCAGATCCTGGCAGATCCCAATGCCAAAAGGGCTGCCAGCACATCCTCTAAGGTACATCAAGAACTTAAACCATTTCTGCCAAGTTTTCTGCCAAGGGTGTTTCTGCCAAAGATGCCCTGAGTGGAAAGGCAAGTTTGAGATACCTAAGAAGCTTTTCTCCAGCACTCAAGTCTTCCACGGGACCCCGTTCTTCCCTTTCCAAGGGACCCCTGGCCCCCCTTTCTCCTGTGAGATCTGCTTCCCAAATCTGACCTGAGCCCCTCCCTTCATCAAAACACCCAGGTTTGCGTCTTTTCCATGCCTTCCTGGCTCACATCAAGGCAGAAGCCAGGGAGGTCAGCCTCTGTGCAGACTCATGGAGGAAGCATGTGGGATTGGAAGGCGAGGGGCGGAGTGGGGTGGGTGGTGAGTGAGGTCCCTTTTCTCTCCTCGCTGGATTCACCTGCGTCCCTAACTCTCTCTGTGAGCCCAAGCCCCGAGACTCTTTCTGCTCCTCTAGAACTCTTCATTATGTAAAACAGCCTAGATGGCCATTCTGGCTAATTCTTTCCCCAGTTATTCCTCACTTCTTTATTGAGTATCTGGGCTATAAACACAGGGCTGGCTATCACTGGAGGTGGAGGTTGGGGACAGGATCTTTTTCCAAAGACAATATTTTCACTGGTGAAAGTTGAGTGTGGTGAGGAATCTTACTGGTAACACATCCTGTCTCTGTCCCAAGGGCATATGTGTTATAATAAGCCTGCCCCCTGGAATTTGAACAGTGCTCTTTACTAACTAAAACACAGCTGTGTCTTGAGACAGCAGGAAGTCCAGAGAACCTGTGAACACATCCCCAGCAAAGGATGGTGGGCTGTTGGTCCCCTGAAAGGCTCATGTGTCAGGGCAAGGAGGCATCTTAGCCTAGACAGCCCCAGGAGGACCCTAAGACCTCTAACAATTTGAAACAGGAACCCCTAGGCAAGTCATTGCCTTACATCAGGCTTTGTGACAAAAGCAAACAATTATTAAGCACCTACTGTGTACAAAGAACTTACTTCCCTATGAGACAGTTATAATCCCTTCTATCCATTTTACAGAGCTTCCCAGGTGGTGCTAGTCGTAAAAGAATCCATCTGCCAATGCAGGAGACATAAGAGATGCAGGTTTGATCCCTGGGTCAGGAAGATCCCCTGGAGGAGGGCATGGTAACCCACTCCAGCATTCTTGCCTGGAGACTCCCATGGACAGAGGAGCCTGGCGGGCGAGGATCCACAGGGTCGCAAACAGTCAGACACAGTGGAAGCAACTTAGTAGCAGCAGCATCCATTTTACAGATGAGAAAGCTGAGTCTCAGAGAGGTTAATTCACTCGTTCAAAGTCACCCAGCTTGTAAGCAGTCAAGCAAGGCCTTGAACCTGAGTCTGCCTGATATCAAAACCCATTCCCTGACCATTACATCCTCCTGCTTCCCAACAATGAACACGGGGTCTGTCTTCCTATCTGCTGAAGGAGGCACAACCTCATTACAGTTTCATGGATGTAGCATTGGAAGCAAAAGTCTGGGATGTCTTTTTCCAGGAATTTGGGTAAGGGTGGACTCTGGGGCAGTCTAGGACCCCTCATTGGGTTACCATTTCAAGATCTGTATAGCATCTGGTTACAATGGCAAGAAGCTGATGTAGCCAGTTCATGGACTCGTGCATTCCCTCACTCAAAGTCATATTTACTGTGTGCCCACAGTGTGCCAGGCAGTGTGATGGATGTTGCCATTGTGAGCACAACTCATTTGGTTTCTGCTGGCGTGAAGTTTGCTGTTCTGTTGGGAAAATGGCATTTGACCAAGTAATTAAAACATCATATCTGTCAGAGTGCAGTGCTGTATTTTAAGAAGAAAGGAATTTAATACAGGGGATTATGTGTTTATAAAACCACTAGAAGGTCTGAAGAAGCAGGGCCTACTCATGAGTCTCAGAACAATGTAGACCTCACAGGAGACGGGGCTGGGACCCTGAGGCCACACTGGATGCCCTGCCATTCTGGGTTTGGAGCCGCCGCCACTGGTGGCACAGCCCCCCACACCAGGAGGGGGTGAAGGGCCACCTGTTGCTGTGATCCACTGATTAGGGAATCAGCTCAAGAAGCTCTCGTGACCATCACTCTTTCATGACACTCGGGATGCTTGCTGCAAGGAATGCCTAGGAACTTGCTGCAAGAAAATCACAGATATTTTAACCAGTGGAGAGGCTCAGAAACTGCAGAGAGATGGCATTCACTCCATGTTTGCCTTGCACATGGAAACCTCATTTCATCCTGTGTCCTTGATGCAAAGGAATCTGTGGGATTGAGCTTTTAGCCATCTGGACTATGAAGTGTGGGGAGAATAGGTATCAAGTATCGGCGGACAATATCCAGAGAAGACATGTTGAGGGTTGGGAAGGAAGACCCGCAGGATGCCGTGGGTGTATAATGATGGGATGAATCCAGACTGTGGGGTCAAAGGCAGCTTTTCTCATAAAGGTGATTTCCAAGCTGAGGTTTTAATGGTGGAGCCTGTGCAAAAGCCCTGAGACTGGGGGAGGAGGGTAAAGCAGAACATGTCTGTGATAATTTGGATGATCATTCAATAGGTGTCCACCCGTTTAAGTGGTTGGTAGGCACTTCCCTGCCCAACAGCATTGGCTTTGCCATGTGATTTGGTTTGGCCAGATATGACACGCATGGTGGCCTTGTTTGGTTTGGATTATTGCATTTGGGTGATCCACTGTGTGAGGCACCCCTCTGGATTCCAGAAAGAAAACAAATGAAGTTTAAATGAACCTTTCACCTGAGCCCAGCCTCTATCAGCCAAACCCCAGCCAACCTGCAGACCCATGGAATTGAGAATAAATGCTTGTTACTGTGAGTCACTGAGGTTTCGGGTGGCTTGTTACACAACACTAGCGTGGCGATCGCTAACTGATACACAGTCTGAGCTCCTGAAAGAAAGCAGTTCAGTATGACCGGAATGGGGGGAAGATTGGGGACCGCAATGCAAGAGGCAGGGGCACAGCTGGCAGGGGCTCTGCAGGCCCTGTTAGAGAGGACGGGGATGTCTCCCTTTCACTCAGGGTCAGGCTGAGGTCAAGAGAGGAGAAGTGCCAGTGACCCATGGCAGGTCAGGGGCAGAGCAGAGGTGGAGCCCAGGCTTCCTGGATCCCATCTATGCCTGTCCTCCTTTCATCTTATCTAATTGACAGCAGCAACCACCCCACACTACCTGTGTTCACTATGATCAGCTATCAGCTGAGGTATCCAGCGCTGCCTGACTTAACCCTGTCAGTATCTCCACTCGCAGGTGAGGAAACGGGGCGTCAGGGAGGGTCCACTTTCTGCTCAAGGTCCAGCGCCCACAATCTCAGCCGCTGGGCACCACTGGCTGCTCACCAGCCTGGCCTCTCATTCCAGCTGTGCTGAGCTGGACCCAGTTTCTGACTCTGGGGCTCTGTGCAACCCTGCTGGCTCAGGTTAGCTGCGTTTACACCTCAGGCAGGAGCGCTTAGGGACCGTTTGATGTAGGAGATGGAGAGGGTCAGTCCCCATTGTGCATTCCTGGTAATCACAGGCTTCTTTGTCAGCGGGCAGTCACTCCTGTGAGGGAAATCTCCTTCTCAGAAGGTGGCTCACAAAAAGGGCTTAGCCTGTGTCTAACGGGAAGTGACAAGGGCAGGGGACAATGAGGGGAGAACAGAGGAAGGGAAGACACAGGCCATTCTACTCTTGGGCCACTGGAGGGAGGAGGGAGATGAGAGCTTCAGAAATCCAAGGACAGGCTGCCTCTGGTCTGGCCCGGGCACTGGACCACCTGGTGTTGCCTTCCCAAACTGGACCGTACCAAGCACAGGGCTTCCCAGGTGGCGCTACTGGTAAAGAAACTGCCTGCCAATGCAGGAGATGTAAGAGGTGCCAATTTGATCCCTGGGTCGGGAAGATCCCCTGGAGGAGGGCATGGCAACCCACTCCAGTATTCTTGTCTGGAGACTCCCACAGACAGAGGAGCCTGGTGGGCTACAGTGCACAGGGTCGCAAAGAGTCAGACACGACTGAGCGACTCGGCTTGACTGCCATCACAGGAACCCGTGGGATGCTGGCAGACGGTCTGCAGACTAGAGAACCCCAGTGCGATCCTCTCCCACATTTCCTAGCTTTGTGTTTCCTGGGTGCAGGGCAGTGCTGCCCTTCCTGGGCCCCTTGTCCTTCTGTGAGGTCACATGACTCACCCTGGCCAGTGAGCTGTGAGTGAAAGTGGCACGCGTCACTGCTGGTCTGGAACACTTAAATGCCGGTGCAGATCCTTCTGGGCCCCCTGCTGGGAAGCGCCTCTTGAGAATGAAAAGCAGGGGCCAACACCCCCGTCAGCCTGCAGTGGACACACAGAACAGGTGAGACGTACACCTGTGTTGTCACAAGCCAGGAATATTGTGAAGGTTTTTGTTACTGCAACACAGCTGAGTCTAGCCCCATGGATAAAAACCATTCAGTGAGAAAGGGACATACTTACAAACCTGACTTGTTTCTTAGAGATTCACAGGGCACATTATCTGTGAAGGGTCTGAGAAGGCCTGAAGAACAGAAGAGAAAACTTGTCTTCGCTGATTTACTTCAAGGTCTCCCAGATGTATAGACCAGCAATCCTTCCCACCCATGGGACATCCTTCCAGGGACAGCAGGATGACATGGAGAATCTTCCAGGGTGTTCTTACAGACTCAAGAAGCATCTCTGAAGACATCTCATCTCAGACATCCTCCCACAAATGCTGACAGGGGAGGAAGTGGGGAAGGATCTGGATACTCAGATCTGAGCAAGACAATCTGCTTATCAGCCTCGCTCGGCACCAGCTCCGTCTCCAGTGTGGAAAGTCATCTCATCTCTCCAAACCTCTGCCCTCTTCCTCTGCCTCCAGGCTGATGATGAGATGACTCTGCAACGCGCTTGGCACGGCAGAGGCGCTAAGTTGGTGGCTGCAGCTGTCCCCAGATGTGCCAACAGCTGTCTGAAGGGTGGACTGCGGCCATGCAGGGAGCACACAGCCAGGATGTGTTAAACCTGCCAGGGAGAGATAGCCAGATTGGAAAGCAGCCTGTCAGTCTGTAAGGGGATCAGCAACACAAGAGACCTCATGTATCGCCCCTGGGATACTCTGTATCTCCCCTGACATGGTGTCGAGTTCTGCCTGAGTCTCCCAGCTGAGCTTCCCACACCACTGCTGGAGCCCACCCTCTCCCTGCAGCCCAGCCACCAAGATCCTCTGCTGGGACTTGCGTTGGCAGGGACCCATGGAAATTGGTTCTGATCTTCCTGATTCCATTCTGACTGCTGTGGTCCTCGGGGCTCCAGTTTCCCTGTTGCAGCCGCTGCCATCTTCCCGTGGGATCCCCCGGAATCCCATTTCCACCTTTGCCAAGGCCCTCCCTCAGCAAGTTTTCAAGTTTAGACACCTGCTCCTGCGTCCCATTGGGGACTAAACAACTGACTCTGCAGAATGTTGCTGTTTTCTCTGGGCCTCCGATGACAGCAGTGGGGAGTGAGGGACTATGTCATTTGTGTCTTGAGCCGTGGACTCCTCCTTTCGGATGACGCCTTCGGTGGAGCCCCAAGACGTACAACACAGGCGAGAGCAGAGTGCCCCGCCCTCCATGCCCTCTCAGCTCACAAAGTGGGGTCACACCCACCTGAAGAGCCTCCCAGCTCATGAGTGGCCCAGACCTCGATGAGACACTCCCCTGCCGTCTCTCCCTGCTTCTCTCCGGGGAACCCACACCCTCTGCTCCATGGCGCCCCCTTCGTCCCACGGACCCACCTCCTGGCTCCTCTGCCTCTGTTTTAGGGGAGGGTTCCCCAGACGCTGCCTCTGCAGCTCAGGGATTTTAGGAGCTCACGATGGCGGCAGAGCCCCTCCCACACCGCATCCTTGCATCCTCGCCCCCCACCAGCAGGCTCTGCTGCGATTAGATGCTGGAGGCGGGGGCGCAGCAAGATCGTTTTTAGCTTAGCTGGGGATCCCTGTTTTATCACGGCGCCCCTGAGCTAAGACAGGGCTCGAGCTGTGCCCTGCCCCACACCTTCTCGGGGTAGGGACTGGGCTATCCTCACCGCAGGCCTCCGAAAACCCTGCTGGTACCAACCCCCTTCTGACCTGCTAGCTGAAGAGGGGAAGCGAGCTCCTTAGCTGCACATTGCATTACTATTCAACTCAAGTGCTCTGTCAGGGCTTCCACAAGGGAGCCGTCAGGCGCCCAGTCTATGGGTCTGCTTGTCCTTGCTTGAGATTTTAATCATCTCTGGAGGTGGCTTTTTTAAAAAAAAAAAGTTATAATAATAATGATGGTGGTGCGTGGGAACAAGAGCATTCCCTGCACAACCTGAGTCATGGCGCCCGGTGGGCTGGCCTGAGGGGTGCAGGGCGGCAAAATATACCCCCAAAATAGCCACAAGCTGGTAATAACAGACCTTGTGGGCCCGTTCTAATCTGCTCCCTACTTGTAGACCTGGAGAAGGACATGGCTGCCCACTCCAGTGCACTTGCCTGGGAAATCCCGTGGACAGAGGAGCTTCGTGGGCTACTGTCCATGGGGTCGCAGAGAGCTGGACATGACTGAGCAACTAAACAGCTACTTCTAGAATCATGCCAGCTTGGTCTTGCCCGGCTTCACATTCCTTCAGGAGCGAGGATGGATTCCGGGATTTCACACCAGTCCCTTTGGGGGAGCTCCCTGAGCTGCACACAGATCTTCTCCTGTTCCTTTGGAAATGGTTCACTCCCATCAGGTTATGAGATTGGCCAGGAGAGAGAATAACCATATTATACTTAATAGAATCTTCTGCATCAGAGAGAACTCTTTTGGGAGCAAGTGACAGAAAAGATTGGGTCTAAAGGGCCCAAGAAACAACCACTGCAGACGGTGTTTTAGGCCACAGAACACAAACATTTGAGAGAAAGCTTCAGGTCTGGTTGGATCCAGGTGGCTCTTAAAAATACTGGCAGAATAATATAAAAATATAAACATGTTTATTTACATAAACATAACAAGTCCCAGTATAAAATTATTGACATTCTCCTTTCCATCACTTGGTCCTGCTTTCCTTTGTGTTGACTGCATTCTCAGGCATTCTCCTGATGGTGCCAAGCTTCCATCCCACCCTCTTAACGGGAGAGTCTTCCTCTTTTTTAACCAGTCCCTACTGAAGTCCAGCATTGACTCTGTGGCCTCCCATTGGCCCAGCTTAGGTCACATGCCCATCCCTGAACCAATCGTTGTGGCCTGGAGGAGGAGATGCTCTGATTGGACAGGCTTGGATCACATGTCCAAGCAAGCAGCAAAAAGGAGGATAACCCCATTCAAGCCACAGTGGACTGAGAGGGGAGTAAGGGGTCCATATCCCAGAAGGGCAAAACCTTGATGGGTATTTATATACACTGATACTGCAGATGGAACCGCTCCACATCCAGTGCCCACGGTCACCTCCTTCATGGCTTCCAAATCCAGGGCTAGGCTGTATTTCAACCTCCACCCCAAAGGAGGGAAAGCTCTCTTTTTTAAGATGGTTGCCTTCATCAAGATAGGGGTAGAGATCTTGGCGATAATCAACTGAAATTCAAGGACTCATAGATTCCACGCTTACTCAGTTGAACCTCCACCTGAGGCTTCTTCCCTTTGCAGCCCAAAAGGTTGACCAGTTTCTGTGGCCAGGGAATTACACGTTTGCACTGTTGTGTCCACTAGACAGTGACCTCCTTCAAGGTGAGGATTTTGTTTTGTTTACTTCTTTAATCCCAGGACTAAAGGACAGTGCCTGGCAATATATATATTGTTGTATAAATCAATAAATTTCACAACTGATTGGTTCTGACTTAAACGAAAAATTCTCCTTATAAATGTATTTGTTGTTGTTTAGCCACTAAGTTGTGTCCAACGCTTGTACATTTAAACAAAATTTAGCTTTTGAGGATTTCTACCCTCTGATTAGGACCACTCAGAAAAACATCTTCAGGGGAATACATGTCAGACACTCGATGCTACCAAGAATCCATCACCTCCATTCAGTCTCTCCTCAGGCTGTTCAGTGTTGGGTCTTTTAACTCCTTCCATAGGGTTTGATTTGGAGTCTCTCTCCCCATGCTCTCTCTAGACCTAATCCCCCTGGCCATTCAGTTCAGTTCAGTTGCTCAGTCGTGTCCGACTCCTCGCGACCCCATGGACGGCAGCACGCCAGGCCTCCCTGTCCATCACCAACTCCTGGAGCTTGCTCAAACTCACGTCCATCGAGTCAGTGATGCGCTCCAACCATCTCATCCTCTGTCATCCCCTTCTCCTCCTGCCTTCAATCTTTCCCAGCATCAGGGTCTTTTCAAATGAGTCAGCTCTTCGAATCAGGTGACCAAAGTATTGGAGTTTCAGCTTCAGCATTAGTCCTTGGCCATATCTTGCTCAAAATGTGGTGTCTCTTCTCCAGGTGGGAGCGCTAGAGTATAGTCCAGCAAGATGATCACCTCCCACATTCTACATATTCTACCTCTATTAATATCGTCAATGCTGCATTATTGTTTCATTCTCTATGTCTTACTGGAAACTCACATGTACTTACTGTTTTCTAAATCCCTTGTGTTTTTCACATATGTGTGGATAACATTTCATGTGGCTCCTGATACTCATGTAGAAGCTGTTCAGTTCAGTTCAATCACTCAGTTGTGTCCGACTCTTTGTGACCCCATGGACTGCAGAACGCCAGGCCTCACTGTCCATAACCAACTCCCAGAGTTGACTCAAACTCATGTCTATTGAGTTGGTGATGCCATCCAACTATCTCATCCTCTGTTGTCCCCTTCTCTTCCCGCCTTCAATCTTTCCCAGCATCAGGGTCTTTTCAAAAGACTCAGTTCTTCGCATCAGTGGCCAAAGTATTGGAGTTTCAGCTTCAACATCAGTCCTTCCAATGAATATTCAGGACTGATCTCCTTTAGGATGGACTGGTTGAATCTCCTTGCTGTCCAAGGGACTCTCAAGAGTCTTCTCCAACACCACAGTTCAAAAGCATCAATTCTTCAGCACTCAGCTTTCTTTATAGTCCAACTCTCACATCCATACACGACCACTGGAAAAACCATAGCTTTGACTAGATGGACCTTTGTTGGCAAAGTAATATCTCTGCTTTTTAATATGCTATCTAGGTTGGCCATAGCTTTTCTTCCAAGGAATAAGTGTCTTTTTATTTCATGGCTGCAGTCACCGTCTGCAGTGATTTTGGAGCCCCCCAAAATAAAGTCTGTCACTGTTTCCATTGTTTCCCCATCTATTTGGCATGAAGTGATGGGACCGGATGCCATGATCTTAGTTTTCTGAATGCTGAACTTTAAGCCAACTTTTTCACTGTCCTCTTTCACTTTCATCAAGAAGCTCTTTAGTTCTTCTTCACTTTCTGCCATAAAGGTGGTGTCATCTGCATATCTGAGGTTATTGATATTTCTCCCAGCAATCTTGATTCCAGCTTGTGCTTCATCCAGCCCAGCGGTTCTCATGATGTACTCTGCATATAAGTTAAATAAGCAGGGTGACAATATACAGCCTTGATGTACTCCTTTTCCTATTTGGAACCAGTCTGTTGTTCCATGTCCAGTTCTAACTGTTGCTTTCTGACTTGCATACAGATTTCTCAGGAGACAGGTCAGGTGGTCTGGTATTCCCATCTCTTTCAGAATTTCCACAGTTTATTGTGATCCACACAGTCAAAGGCTTTGGCATAGTCAATAAAGCAGAAATAGATGTTTTTCTGGAACTCTCTTGCTTAATGTAGAAGCTGAGGATGGGGAAAATTAATCTTCTGGAGCACTTCTTCTGTCCCAAGTACTTCACTTGTAAATGCATTCAGCTATTGACTGCTAACAATATTATGAAGTAGGCACGTGTGTGTGCTAAGTTGCTTCGGTGGTGTCTGACTCTTTGCGACACTATGGACTGTAGCCCACCAGTCACCTCTGTCCATGGAATTCTCCAGGCAAGAATACTAGATAGAATGGGTTCCCATGCCCTCCTCCAGGGGATCTTCCAGACCCAGGGATCTAACACACATCTATTGCATTGCAGGCAGATTCTTTACCCAGAGCCATGAAGCCCATGAAGTAGGTATAATTGTCCCCAGTTAACAGATTTTGAACCTGGAGGCTCCGACAAGTTCCTCATTTGCAAAAGTCACACATCTGAAAAGGGGGCAGACTCAGGATTCAAACCCAGAATAGCCTGGCCCCCAAACCCAAGCTCTTCTGGCAACACCATGAGTTCCTCCTAAAGACAGGGGTCTGAATTGAAGGCATCTGAGCCAAAGCAGCCCAGGGAGGATCTCGCTGTGCATCGTGTAAGCTCTGGGTAAGCCTTGCCCAAACCCGTCTGTTCCATTGCGCCCTCTGTGCCTACCCTTCTAGATACTGCTTCCAGCATCCTGCAAGAACTTTCACACCTGGAAAGTTCTCTGTGTCCATCTGCCTGCCTGGCACAGCTGTATCTGCAGGGCACCATGGGCAGCAGATGGGGGTCAGCGAGTCCAGGGCTAACGAGCCATCTTGGAAAAGGTACACAGATGAGAAAAGGCCAGTGCAGTCCACCGCATGCCTACCTTCTATTCACCAGCTGTCAAGGGGGCTCACCAATTAAGTGGCTGTCTAGGGCTTTCAAAACCACTAATCAAACCTGCCAAAATTGTTAAAAAAGAGCTTTTTACAAAGTTTCTCTTCATTTATTTTTTAAGTGTGTTAAAAGGTTCATTAAAGATCTGCAAAGGATGAAGAAGCCCTTCTCCAGCTCCCCTCCTCCTTCCCTCAGTAATTAAGAAAGCAGCTTCCCCCCAACAGCAGCTTCTGTGCCTCCCGCATTGGCAGCGGAAGATGTGGACAGGAGTTCAGAAGCGTCTTGTTAGCGTGTCTGCCTTGCAAGAATCGCTTGCTAATGGGAGATGCTGGGAGTTAGTAATTTGGTAAAAATGTGCTGTTATTGTCGGCAGACGGCTTCTGCAGCTCCTCGCCCAGGCCCCGCCTGCTCCATCTCTTGTGCTAGGGACTCGGCTGGGAAACAATCAAAGAAGAGATGGCCCTCTGGGAGTCCGAGCGGAAGGTGTTCCCTTAAGGAACGCTCCCAAATAAGTGGCATTTGGGAAGATGCAGCTCACATCCCCCCCCCAGAGAGAACTGCCTTCCTGCTACCGTGAGAGCTGGGGCATCGTGGGAAGGGTGTGGGCCCCGGAGTCAGAAACACCTAATCTTGAGACCCCATCTCCGCCTCTGAGTTACGCGGGGCAGCCGGTTTCATCTTTCGACTCCAGTGTCCACACCTGCAGTGTGGCGATAACAGTCTCCTCCTTGCAGGACTGCCTCCCCTGCCCACTGCGCTCGTTACCATCACTGACGCTGACGGAGCACTGGCCAAGAGGGAGATGCTCCTGCCAAGGTTCCCCAAACACCCATTTCTCAGACAGGGAAATTGAGGCTCAGAGAGGTTGAGGGACTTGGCAGTGGCCACGCAGCTAGGAAGCGGAATGGAATCTGAAGCCTTCTACATGGTGCACATTCTTGTTTCAGATGCCAGGTGCCGTTGTACCTGTAACCACAGTGCGTGCAGAGGAGGCCCCGCACCTGCCTGAGGTTGCGGAAGGTGGGAACTGCCAGGCTCTGGGAACAGGGGGAGCAGAAGGGGCCATCACTGATTTTCGGGGGTGGTGGGTAAAGGGGGGTGGAGGGTGAGGGAGAAGGGGCGAGGAGGCTGGCTGGAAGCCCCACAGCACATCAGCCAACCCCTGCTCCTCCCACTTGGACCGGATCTCAGAGACGCTGATGAATAGACAGCCCCGGCCCTTACCTAGCGTCAAAATTCCCATTCTAATAGAATAGGAAAGCTGACACGGACTGAGCGGAAAGGTGCAAATAGCCCGCAAAGCCTGGTCCTCGTTTATTCACCAGATAGTCCTGAGCGCCTGCCATGAGCCCTGGGGGACGGCGGGGCGCTGTTTAAGGTCTCTGCCCAGAGTCCTCCCACGGCTCCTAGGGCGGCTCCTTCCTCATCACCATCCGACTGCCACCCAGACTCCCAGGACGCCCCCTCCTCGTCCTCCCCCGCAGGCTGCAGGCCACTGCCCGGAGTCGCACCCCCAGCCCCTTCTCCAGTGTTTCCACAAGAGCTTCTCCATGTCCTTCGGGTTTCAGATCCAGCGTGCTGCCTTAGAGACGCCCTCCCAGACGTCTCCCCACCACAGGGCCCTCCCCTTCCTTTGCAGTCTCTGTGCTTCCCTCCTTTCTGTCTGCTTAATACCTGTGAGCATCATTCACAGTTATTTCCTTATCTCTGTGCTTCCTCCACGTCTCAGAAACTCCTTGAGGAAAGGAACAGCGTCTGTCTTGTTTACCATCACATCTCCAGAGCCTGAAACCCAGTAGGTTCCAAAATGCACTGATTGTGGGAGCCACCCACAAGACAGTTTAACCTGCTGCTGGGGGCCTTCGAGGGGAATCACAGGCGGTGTTGGTGGCTGGTAGGAAGGAAACGCTGCTCCCCGTGGGCTGGGGAGCGATGCCTCAGGGGTAGGGATCCTGGAGCACAGACGGAGAAAGCGGAGCTGGTGAAAATGGATGCACACAATAGCCATGGTGTCTGGGCCCCAGGGCAGAGGGCCTGGCCCCACTCTCATGGCAACAGCGGCAGGACTGCAGAGGATCGTGGCCGTAACAGTTAGCCCTGACGCGGGCAAAGCTGGGAAAGCCCAGGGAAGCTGGCAGCTCCAAGGCTGGCCTGCCCACAAACCCAGATTCCAGTTTTTCGCCTGCTGTTAGAGGAGCTGTAACTGGGCCCCTTAGCCAGACACAGAGAGGGAAGTAAAAAAAAGGAGAAAGGAAAAAATCCCACACTGATTCCCTGGGAAACACATTTGAAAACAACATCTCACGGAACAAGGAACGCATGAGGGGCTCCAGGCAGTGCAGTAAGCGACCTCATTTCCTCCCCCGACACAAGGCCCTCCCACTGCCAGGCAAGGCTGAGCTGGCTGCGCTCAGGCCTCTGCAGGCGGGAGCTTCCGCCAGGCAAGATGTTTCTCCTGGGAAAGAGCACCAAAGCCCAGCCGGACCGGCAGGGGTCTGATGAGCAACTGTTCTCTCCTGTTTCAACTTCCCAGGTCAGTAGATGTTCCCTGATGAGCGCTGGGTTCCAGGCTCTGAGCCTCATGCTGAGAAGGCAGATGCAATAGACAGAGCCCTGCCCTTGAGAGGCTGGTAGTCAGGAAGGGGAGAGGAATACAGAAATCAGACGGTGGGATCAGTGCGGAGATGATGAGGGGGACAAACCAGGGCCATCAAGACGGACGGGCCCTGAGACCCCACCCCTGCTTTGGCTGAAGGGGGCTAAAGGTCAAGGGTCATGGGGATGGCATGGGGATGGCATGAAGGCAAAGGCACCACTTGCCTGGGAGCACCACCGCCCTGGGGGCACCACGGCCCTGGGGGCATCATGGCTCTGGGAGCAGTACAGCCCTGGGGCACCACCGCCCTGGGGGCACCACAGCCCTGGGAACATCATGGCTCTGGGGGCATAATGGCTCTGGGGGCACCATGGCTCTGGGGGCACCATGGCCCTGGGGGCACTACAGCCCTGGGATGACACCCAAGTCACCCAGCTCCTCCGAGGCCTGAGGCTGGATCCCTGTACCTTTTTGGCACCAGTGACTGGTTTCATGGAAGTCAATTTTTCTGCAGACCGGGAGGGGATGGTTTTGGGATGATCCAAGTGCACCGCATTTATTGTGCACTTTATTCCTGTTATTATCACATCAGCTCCACCTCAGACCACCAGACATTAGATCCCAGAGGTTGGGGACCCCTTCCATATGTGACAGAGGGTGAGCACAGAGGCTATCCAGGGCTCCCTGCCCCCAGAGGTGAGGCAGAGAAGAAGAAAAGGAATAACCCTGGAAGGTTCCGCCTGTGGTTGGCACAGGTTGTTAAACTGGGGTGTTACAGAGCGGTGATGGAGTGATGGCTATGAGTCGTGGTCAGGAATTTCCGGTGATGCGGTGATGCAGAGGAGCTCTTACAATGGCTGAAGCTCTGATACCCCAGGAAAGGAGGGAGGTGTTGGTGATGGTGGTAACAATGGCGATCACAGTAGTCTCTCACCCTCCTGCATCTCAGCTTCCTCATCTGTAGAATGGGAGTGATGCCTGCTCATCAGGTCTGCTATGAGGATTTTTAAAAGGAAGCTCAAGATCCAGAAAATGAGCATGGAGGGGGCAGATTTCAAGGTGGGAGGGATGTTTTACAGCTATGCTGACTGTGAGAGTCTAACTTGAGGAGCTGAGTTTCCAATGAAAGCTCGGCTATGGCCGATAATCCAAGTGGGATGCTGGGAAGGAGGGCGACTGGCCAGAACACGCAGCTGGTAATGAACACACAGCTCAAAAAGATCAACATAAAAAGGGCAGCCGCGCTCTCCTGCACCAGCCTGCTGGTGTTCTTATGATCTGCATCTCTATTTGAAATTGTCACGTTTATAGGCCATCTTGTTTTTGTCCATTTCCTCTAACTAGGTCTTAAGTGCCAGGAGGTCCGCTTCTGGGTTCCAGTGCTTAAAATGGTCTGGTCCAGAATGGGCATTCGGTCACTGCTTGTTGGACACATGAATGAAGCTGTGAACGATGCTGTTGTGTGAACCCAGCAGGGGCAGCCTTGTGATGAGGTCATTGAATTACTAGCTCATGACCTTCCACAGACTGAGTTGCTGACTTTTGGGGACACCTGATCCCACTGACACTAAAGCAAGTGTCGTTCCAAAGGAGGGGCCACCCTCACCTGCTTCCTCTGAGGTCCTTGACGCTGGGATGCTTCCTGCTATTACATCAGCACTATAATCTCCTCTCTCCTAGCCAGCAGGGCAAGACTAGTGACCCCATTTTCCAGCCCAGGAAACAGAGGTTTGGGAGGGCAAAGTTCCTCTCAAGTTCACAGAGTTGGGAACAGGCAGCGTCAGTTCCCAAGCCCAGGGCTCTGTCGCCAAGCCCAGAGCTCCTTCCAGAAGCCCCACTCACCTCCAAGGTCAGAGACATGGATTGGTTATGCTCACAGAGCAGTAGCTTCATTTCCAAGCTTTCTCTTCTGCCAAGTGTGATTTGCGTGTTGCACAAAGGGGTGCAAGTCCTCTTCCTCTCTGAGCCTCAGTTTTCCCACCTGTGCTGCGTGCATGAATGTCTACACTTTACCTGCTTTGTCCAAGGATAACCTCACCGTCGTAAAACCTGATTCAGTACCGTGCAAATAGCAGATACTCACCTATGGTTTGACTTGCCCCCCTTTCCTGTCTGGGCTGCTGTCCTCTCAGTCCCAAGGAGGAGAGGTTGCCAGGAAGCTGCTCTACAGATGAGGGTGTGGAGAGCAGACAGGTAGGCAGGGTAGAGAGAGGGATACAGGTGTTGGGGTGGCAGGGAGGGGAGCCCCAGGGCAAGGGCCGAGAGTAAAAGAAGTGAGCCTGGAAACCCAGAGCCGGGCAGGCAGGAGAAGGGCACATACTTTCCCTGTCATATAAATGATAAACAATAATAATAACATTGGTCCGTGTGTAATGAGAAAGTCTACAGGGACCAAATCACCTTGATAATGGGCCGCAGATGTCAGTGAGTCATTCGTTTCTTGAGGGGAGAGCTGAGGTTTGGATTCTCTCTCTTTAACACACACACACCCAGGATGTCTCTCCAGGCGGGGAGAAGGGATCGTGGCAGAGTGTGAAGCAGCAGGGGCTGGGAGCGCAGGAGAGGGTGCAGCGGTTGTTATTGTCGCTCATCGGCCGTGTTCGTTCTCATCTCACAGGCACATGCAGGTGTACACTTCCTGGCTCCCATGTAGCTGCTGGGGAAGTGACGTGGGTCCCCTCTGGGCAGGAGCCCTGAAGGCTGGTGCGAGACCCTTCAGAATTGCCTTCCCTCTGCGGCAGTGCTGGTGGAAATGTATGTCAACAGGAAACTGCATCAGGCGCGGTCCAGGAGTGAAGAGGAGGCAGCGTTTAGTCTGCGTTGCGGCGGGCACACAGCAGGAGGGGGAAACCACCCTCTGTCGGCGTGAGCCATCGAGGCTGAGGGTCCCTGCTACTGCGTCATTACCCATCCCACCCTGACCAACACAGGGCCCTGCTTTGGGACCAGAGCCTAAGAACATCAGCCCCAGTCCACAGGGTGCAGCTGTCCGGAATCATGGCCCCTCAAACATGGTTCCCCTGGCCAGATGGAAACTGTTGCCAAACCTCCAAGACAAGGAGATGGGTCTCTCAACCTTGAATCATCTGATGGTCTGGTCCCCTCATCACTTTGTTCTGCTGGTTGTACCATCGATCCAGAAGTTACAAGACCCTGTCCAGTTCAGGATATAAAATCTGATGGGATGTCCAGTATCATGGAGAGAAAAGGTGACCTATTGGCTGAATTTTACTTTTTCAATTACTTTTAAGGTCATGAGGTGTCAGAGCATTGTGGTTGGGGGCAAGAGCCTGCATAATGCATAAGTGGTAGTGATCACAAACTGTGTTCTCAGCCCATCCCCTTATTGCGAGGTGGGAAATTTTGGCTCCGTGTGCTCAAGGTCATGCCCACTATAATGTGTTGTTTTAAACTCTCCCTAAAGTTTCTCCCAGACAAGCGGTCTCAGAGAACCTGATTACTACCTACGTGTCATATTTTGGGAGGTCTAAGGGATGAAGGGAACTTTGAGAGAGAAAACCTCACACCTGGCTTTAAATCTTACAGGAAAGATAACGATGGACACTCTTCTGCTTCCCGTGTAATTATCTGGACGCTCAGCTGGGGTCTGACCCCCAGAGTTTCTCGCTGTACAGGAAGAGCTGGTGCCTGGGAATTCTTCCTTGTAAACCTCTCCACCTCTGGTCTTGTAAATAATCCACTCTCCGCCTCTCTTGCCGGGAGGTGCTGTTCTTCAGACCTTTAATCATGTCCGCACTGCGCTTCTGAGCCTTTCCAGTCGCCGCACCGCCCGGCATCTCTGCACAGATTGTGCTTTTACTGCTTGCCCTTCCCATATATTATACACTCACGTAGTCAGCCTAATAGCCCTCACAGCCTGGAAGCATAAATCACATTTAAAAATGGAGCAAAGTGGTTTAGCATCTTCAGCTGGAATAATAATAACAGGAGGTAACACTGATGGAGTGTGCCAGGAATTGTGCCAGGGGCCGTGTCAGGGACTGCTCCAAACGCTCCAGACAAATTAGCTTATTTCTTCCTTGCTGCAACCCAGAGAGGTGGTATGGGTATTTTTCTACCGAGGAAACTGAGGCACAGGGCATTTCAGTAACTTGCCCGAGGTCATGCATTGGAGACAGTATCCGAGCTCTGTGTACTAAACCCTGGAGTCTTCCCTCTTAAGCACTGCACTCTGCTCTGTACTTCTCCAAAGGAACTTTGGGGGGTCTTCAAATCGAGCCCTTCTGGGAGACAAGGCACAGAGGAGCAAAGTGACCTTCTCTGACTCCCATGGAAAGTTAGTGGCAGACCCACTATCGGGTCTACTCCCATCCGTTCTGTTCCAGTCTTCCTACCTCCCTCCGGTGGGGAAGCCTTTGATTTGTACAAGGCCGGCTGGCTCTCTTTTCTTTCCCGCTCCACCCACAGGCCAGGCTTCCTTGTTCTTTGTAGAGACCCAGCCCCTGGGGAAGGGACGAGCCCACACAATCTGCCCTCCTCCTGGCACATCTGGAGGTGAATCTCAGATGAGACACAGTCGCAGGAGAGGAGCACCCTAAGCGCCATTGTTGAGAAATGCTAACAGAGGGAGGGGATTCCCTCTGGGCCCTAAGGGCCTGGTGGAGCTGGTTAAAATTCTTTGAGGGGAAAAGGACCACACACAGCTTGGTTGCACCTGGCTTCTTGTCCAAGCTAAGCCCAGACTGGTGAACTCCTCTCCAAAACCCTCTGCTTGACAGGCGACAAAACAGATCCTTAAACAGAAATCTCAACTTGCCAAGGAATCCTGGAGGAGAAAAGGTAAAATCAATTTTCAGCCAGGACTGGGAGAGTCTTAGGAGTCTTTGGGTCAACAGGTGAGAACCAGAATTAAGAAGAAAGCTCCCTGAGCTCTGAATTTACCTCCTCAATGACATATCATGGAGCATTAAAACTAATCAGCTATGCAATGATTTTATTACATAAGCCAATAAAATGGAAAAATTAAATTTTCACTGTTCACTGTTAGGCTGAGGTTTTTGAACCTTGTATTTTATAGCTTCATGGTTCTCAAAGAAGATTTTTTAAAAATACTTTATTCCATTCTGAACAGAGTCACTCTTAAATATTTCACGTACATGCGTCTGGTAAAAAGAACTCTTGCTCCTTGTTCTTCACTGACCCACATTCCCCTTTGCTATGTGACTTTAAAGCAGAATGGCATTGCAGACATCCCTGCAGCACTGACTTTGGGTGTGGCCATGTGACTTGCTTGGACCAGTGAAGCGTGAGAGGAAGTGAGGGAGCGGCGCCGTGCGTTTCCAGGTGAGCTCGGCAAACGCTTTGCCCTCCATCGTGAGCGGGGCATGCCCCACGCTGTGTGGTCTTGGAATGAGCGAGATGTGAAACAGACCTGAATCCACCCACAGCCGTAGCCTTCACGAAGCCTGGAGCCCAGCCCCGCTGAGTTGTAACTGGCCCACAGACCCATGAGCACAAAGTCAGTGCTTGTCTCTGTAAGCCATTTCAATTCGGGGTTGTTATGGGCTTCCCTGGTAGCTCAGATGGTAAAGAATCCACCTGCAATGCAGGAGACGTGGTTTTGACCCTAGGGTTGGGAAGATCTCCTAGAGAACAGAATGGTACCCCACTCCTGTATTCTTGCCTGGAGAATTCCACGGACAGAGGAGCCTGGGGGGCTACAGTCCACGGGGCCTCAGAGAGTCAGACACAGCTGAGCGACCGAGCACAGCCATCCAGCTTTATTGTTACAAAAACCTATTACAACACAAGTACTTACGGAGACGGACAATCTCAGAATCCCTAATTCAGAAGACACTTTTTCTTAATTAACAACATGACCGTCACTTATCAAGGACTTATTAAATGCCAAGCACCTGTACTAGATAATTTATATGCAGCATCATTTTCAATTGAGAAAACAGAAGCTCAGAGAGGTCAGGTAACTTAACCAAGGTCACTTAGCTAATTAGTGGTAGAACTGGGGTGTCATCCTCAGATCTTGCTGACTACAAAAGACTCACTCATCCACGCTGCCCACACCTCTTCAAGTTGGTCAACCTCAACGTTCTGTGGTCCAGGGCTCTATGACATTGGCTCATCCTCCAAGATCTTTGCCAAGGTTTCTCTCAGTGTGACTTCAAGTCCTTTAATTAAAAGAAATTTATCTTCCCGCCAAGGTGCATTCCATCTTTGAATGTTTAGGGTTACTGGAAATTCTTCCTTATCTTGAGCCAAAACCTGTCTGTCTCTGGTCTGATTGCTTCCTCCTTTGGGACTATGTAAACAGCTGAAGTTCTCCTGTCTGCACCCTAATCTTCTAAATATCATTAGACAGGCTTTGCATTCATTCCATGTTTTCTCTTCTCTGAACTAAACGCCCCTACCTCTTTAGCTGTCCTTAAGAAAACATATTTTTCAGTGAAGTATTGCATACAGAAAAGCGCATGAAACGTAAACGTACAGTTTAATGAATAACTCTAAAGTGGCCCTCATAAAACTCTCTCCGGAGCAGGAGCTGGAGTTTTGCCATCTCCTGAAGACCCTGTGTGTCCCTCTGTTTATTTTTGCTCCTTCCCTGGCCGGAACCGCCATCCTACACTGACGGTGATAATTTCCTGGCTTTCCTTTACTGTTGGTTAGCTGTGTGCGGCCCTAAGCGGCACAGCCTAGTCTGCCTGCCCGCGGACTTCACGTAAAGGAACACAGGGGCACCCTTCTGTGCTTTGCTTCTGTCCCTTCACACTTTGTTTATAAGATTCATTCACTGTTGCTTGCAGCTAGACTTCGTTTCTTTTCCTTGCGAGTATAGTATTCCACTCTGTGAATACACTGCAATTTGCTCATCAGTTCTATTGTAGGTGGTCGTTTAGAATGTGTGTAGGCTTTGGTTATGGTACACACACCGCCATAAAGGTTCTGATATGTGTGCTTTGGTCATATACCTGAGTTTATTTTGAATCATGGGATACAGGTATCTTCAACTTAAATCATTCCTAGCTGGTTTCCAAAGTGTTGGACCATAATTCATATACGTACTAGTAGTTTTTGTGGATTTCTGTTGTTCTTCTAACTGTTCTTTACATGGCTTAGTTTCAAGTAGCCTTTATCCTGGTGATGTGGTCTCCATGTCTACATTCACAGTCCATGCCTATTCAGAAAGGATATGCACTTATAACTGTACACACATACTTACCCAGCAGTACATGAGTTATATGTAGAGACAAGAAGGCATTCACTGTTCATTGTAGAAGACTGGGTTACAGGTCTACCTCTTCAGTCTCTGGCCGGTAATAGCTTTATCCACCCTCTTGGGCATGCGCCTAGGCGTGGGTTTATTTCTCTGTCTCTTGAGTGGGGCCGAGCCATAGGCCAGTGGAGAGCGAACAGATACAATGCAATGCCCTTGTGCGATTCAACTAGTGCTCTTTCTTTTGACTTTGCTATTTCCATGGACCCAGGAAAAGTATAGCTTTCCCTGGTGGCTCAGCAGTAAAGGATCTGCCTGCAATGCAGGAGATGTGGGTCCAAACCCTGGGTTGCAAAGATCCCTTGGAGAAGAAAATGGCAACCCACTCCAATATTCTTGCCTGGGAAATCCCATGGACAGACGAGCCCGGTGGGCTACAGTCCGTGGAGTCACAAGAATCGGACACGATTGAGCAAATAAACTATCACCATAGGAGAGATGTGAGAGCCACATGAGGTCCAGCAGTCCTGGCTGAACCCAGCCTCTATCAGCCAAGTCCCAATCAACTAATCAATGAACTAACTAAATGCTGTTGTTTTATGCCACTGAGGTTTTGTGGTTGTTTGATACAGACCAATGGTTAACCAATACAACTGTCATCTTTCCCTTAATAATAGCTACCATTTATTGAGCACTTATTATGTGCCAGCCAGGCACTGTGCTAAGAACTTTCTATACATTACCTGGTGGAATCCCCACACCACCCCTCTGTAGAAAATACCATATTCTCTCCATTTTGCAGTGGGAATCTGAGGCTCACAGATTTAAGGGACTGGCCCAAAGTCACAGAATTAGGAAGAGGAGGCACCGAAATTCACGTTGAGTTCTCTCTGATTGAACAGTTTGTCACCAGCTAGGAAAGCGGCAGGCAGAGGTCTTACCACGGCGTCAGAAGACCCAGGGCGCACACACACTCCAATGGCCAGACTGAAATAAACGGGAGCAGCAGAGAGTGGGCCCTTTAAGGAGCTCTCTCCTCACTGGCTGGCTCAGGCTGGCCCTTGGACTGCCTCCCTGATGCTGTAGTCCAGCCACAAGGCCCCTGCTCTGTCCTTACAGTGTTGAGATGGAAACAGAGACTAGAAACAGGTCCGGGCTGGGTGGGAGCCCTGGTCCGACTTCCTACCAGTGGTGTCTCCTCGGGCAAGTGACTCAGTCACCCAAAGCTGCATTGCCTCATCTATAAATAAGGAGATAAAAAAAATTTTTTTCCCTGGAAGCTTTGACCCAATTTACTGTCAGGGACTGTGCTACCAGGGATGGGCGGAACTTATAAATGGCAAAACCCTCTGCCACGTTTGTGGTGGCCATTTTTTATTGTCATGCTTACAGCATGGGTCTCCACTGTGACCAAGCAAAGACACTGATGTTGCTGAGCAGCGACGGGGCTCTTCTACGTAAGAAGGACAGCTGGGAATGTTAAAACCAGCGAGAAGGGCAAAGATCACTCAGGTCTCAGGACAGCCTTTGGGTTGATGGCTGTTCCTCTGCCTTCTCACCCAAGCTGAAAAGGCTTGCCTTTGGGAGGGAAACATCCTCATTTCATCACCCAGAGAAAGAGTCTTGAGCAGCAGAGACCACAGGGATGGCCAGGGAACTGCTGAGGCTCAAGGGAGGACCGCCCTTGGCCGGCCGGATTCCTCCCTGGTGGCCCGTGTGTCCTGCAGCCCCGGGCGTGCTGTCGTTTGGTGGGCTGGCTGTCTTCGATGTCCTGCATGCTGCAAGACAGCTGGGAGGGGGGGCCTCTGCTTGACCTTCAACTTTTATGTGCTTTAGTTTCTGCAAAAGCCTCTTTCATTTCTCCCCAGAACAGCATCTGACAGCTCTCCTCACTCCTCTGTGTGCGATGGTTTCTTTGTTTGCTTGAATAAAGAAGCTTGTTACCGGGGAAAATGCCTTGGCAAGTGTCAGTGGAGATATCTGTTTCCTTGAAGAAACTCCCATAAAACCTTTCAAACTGCAGCTTTGGAGTCCCAGAGCCTCTTGGATCCAAAGGCCTCTCCGTATTCCCTTACCTTCTTCAGCCCTTGTTGGGTGATTTTCCAAGACTCTCCTTTGCAGCAGGAAGGCTGAGCCCAACTGCTAGAGCCTCCAGGGCACCTGGCGAGCTCATGTCCATCAGTTTGCTTTGCTTGTGGTTGACCCCGGGCCAAGGTTTCCGTGCTGGGCAGGAAAGGGGAGGGGATTTGTCTCAGGAGGGATTGTTAGGGGACATGTGCCTGTCGCTAGCCCCCTCGGAAGATTTCTCAAGGCCCCCCTGGCTGTTCATTAAGTTTCTGGCATCTGGAGTTATCTGAGCTCAATAGAGGGTGATGCATAGCAGGTGTGTCTGTCTGTGGGCTGCAGCCCTCGATCCTCAGCAAAGACTATGAAAGGCAGCCGCATCTTTTGCTCTGGTTTCCTTGCCCGCTGTTCCTCCCCTGATCTCAGGCTTCATCCGTCACATGCCCCTCTGCCTTTACACACAGGGGTTCCTGCTGCAGGATGCTCTCCTCCTCCCATGAACCCGGTTCTAATATCACCTTCTCAGGTATCCTTTTCCGACCAACTGGGAGGGCCAGCCCTCATGCGTGCGGAATCGATTCAGTCGTGTCTGACTCTTTGTGACCCCATGGACTGTAGCCCGCCAGGCTCCTCTGTCCATGGGATTCTCCAGGCAAGAATACTGGGGTGGGTTGCCAGGCCCTCCTCCAGGGGATCTTCTTGACCCAGGAATTGAACCCGTGTCTCTTAGTCTCCTGCATTGGCAGGCAGAGTTCTTTACTACTAGCACCACCCGAAGCTCTCTCTTCCTGCCTGCTTTTATTTTATACTTCTCACATGCTCTTTTAATGATCTGCCTGGATGTTTTCTCATAGCCCAGTCGGTAAAGAATCTGCCTGCAGTGCAGGAGACCCGGTTCAACCCCTGGGTCAGAAAGATCCCCTGGAGAAGGAAATGGCAACCCACTCCAGTGTTCTTGCCTGGAGAATCCCATGGACAGAGGAGCCTGGCAGGCTACAGTCCACGGGGTCGCAAGAGTCAGACACGACTTAGTGACTAAACCACCACTGGGTGTTCGTCCCCCACCAGGCAAGAGCTCCTTGGTGGCCAGGAGCTGGTCTCACACATAGTGCCTGACACTTCACAGACACAGTATCAGTTTGACTTTCTAAGGCTTTAGGTATGAGTCCTATCCAGGTTGGGGCTTCCATGGTGGCTCAGACAGTGAAACATCTGCCTGCAATGCAGGAGACCCAAATTCGATCCCTGGGTTGGAAAGATCCCCTGGAGGAGGGCATGGTAATCCACTCCAGCGTTCTTGCCTGGAGAATCCATGGACAGAGGAACCTGGCAGGCTACAGTCCACGGGGTCAGATAGACTGAGCAACTAACACTTTCACTTTACACTTCCCGTCCAGGCTGACTTTGGTGCTGTGGGGGCAGGGGTTCCTGCACAAACGGGAAGGGCAGTGAGCTAGCATGGGCATACCATTATATTGGCTTCCAGAGTTTCTGGGCTCATGAAAAACAGAATCAAATGTTCTGCAGTAGTCCCCAAATGCCTGGAATGATCCACCTTCTCTGGGGCCCCTGCATCTAGAGCTCTAGAAGAGAGAATCAGATGCTCCTGTTTATTTCCACTTGGAATAAAGCATCATTCCTGGCTGTCCTTCCCTCCCTCCCAAGTCTCTGCAGAGGACGCAGGCTTCTGCTGCAGGCTTGGGCACCGATCTTGACTCCACCTGAGATGACCGGGGTTCGCAGGGTCTCCACGCTCAGGGCCACAGCCACTCTTCAGAAAGACTGTCCCAGGGCCTCTTTCCTCAAGGGGACAGCAGGCACAGTGACCGCTGGGCCCCTCTCCAGGGCCACACACCATTCATCGTGAGCACAAGAAAGGATCTCACAAGGGGTCTCGCTTTGTGAGGGGGAGACACCTGGCCTCCCTAAAGGAACTGAGCAAATAGATTTCGAGTCCCCATGGCACCTCAAGACCTGCAGGTAGCAACAGAACACATCTTTTTGTCCCGGTTCAGTGTTCCTGAAGATGAGGTCTTAGCATCCAGAGGGCCTTGATCCCCTAGCAACAAAAGTAACTAAAAATATGCTAAGCACTTCATTTGCATCAGGCCAGTATTACTCCATCCCACCCCCTCCAGTCTGGTGCAGTCAGGCCCTAGGCCTGTCCCACTTGACAGATGTCAAAATGGGACTCAGGTTGACGGCACGAGCCAATTGAGTTCATGGAGGGATCAGGACTCTAGGCCAGTTAGACTCTGAAGCCCATGCTCTGGACCTCTGTTCTCCGTGGCCCAACCGGCATGCCCCAGCAGCCCTGGTCTCTTAGACTCACCCCTCCCCAGGGTCAGCTCTGCTTACATCACCTCCTGAAAGCTACACCTTGCCCCTGTGCTATGAGGGGAACATCCTATCCCCTCTGCCTGCTGGAGCCCAGAGGTGAGCCCCAATCCCAGCAGTAGGGACTGCTGCTCTTTAGTTCTTTGCTGCCTGGGAGGCCTGGGGCCACCCTGCTCACCCACACATTCCCTTCAAACCTCAGTGCACCCCCATTCCAGGCTCCCCGATCCATGGATGTTCTTTCATCTCAGCTGTCTTCCTTGGAGGTATCTTCATTCTTTCTCTAGATCCGAACTCCT
Organism: Giraffa tippelskirchi; assembly: GCF_054371585.1. NCBI lineage: Eukaryota > Metazoa > Chordata > Mammalia > Artiodactyla > Giraffidae > Giraffa > Giraffa tippelskirchi. Next base: position 190,944,941 of record NC_137277.1, on the reverse strand, counting down.
CTCACCACTGGCTTCACCAGTTATCACCTGTATAGGGTGAACCTGGCCACCATCAACCCCAGACATTGGTGCGAGTACTTCTACCCCCCATGGTAGCACTTGTCCTCACTCTAGAGAACCCCCTTGACCCCCAGACACTGAATGCATGAACTTCTGGGCTCTGCCTTTTGGCCACGTACTGCTGTGAGCAGTGAATCAGGCGTACGTGCCAAGCGAAGGCAGGAGTCTTTATGGTTTATCTCTTCTAATCCTCACTGGGTTTCATGGTTTCCTTGTACAGATGAGGAAACTGAGGCTGAGTGGGAATGGATGATTCTCCTAAGGTGGCAGGGCTGACACTGTAGGCTCTCTTGGAGCTCAGCCTCTCTCTTTCCAACACCTGGACACAGTGAGTGGACCATCTCCTTAAAGATGTCTCAGCTGAAGACATGGAAGCAACCTAGATGTCCATCAGCAGATAAGTGGATAAGGAAGCTGTGGTACATATATACAATGGAATATTCAGTTCAGTTCAGTCGCTCAGTCGTGTCCGACTCTTTGCAACCCCATCAAGTGCAGCACATCAGGCCTCCCTGTCCATCATCAACTCCCAGAGCTCGCTCAAACTCACGTCCATCGAGTTGGTGATGCCATCCAACCATCTCATCCTCTGTCGTCCCCTTCTCCTCCTGCCTTCAATCTTTCCCAGCATCAGGGTCTTTTCCAATGAGTCAGTTCTTCTCACCAAGTGACCAAAGTATTGGAGTTTCAGCTTCAGCATCAGTTCTTCCAGTGAATACTCAGGACTGATTTCCTTTACAGCTGGACTGGTTGGATCTCCTTGCAGTCCAAAGGACTCTCAAGAGTCTTCTCCAACACCACAGTTCAAAAGCATCAATTCTTCCACACTCAGCCTTCTTTATGGTCCAACTCTCGCATCCATACATGACTACTGGAAAACCATAGATTTGACTAGACGGACTTTATCGGTAAAGTAATGTCTCTGCTTTTTAATATGCTATCTAGGTTGGTCATAGCTTTTCTTCCAAGGAGCAAGAGTCTTTTAATTTCATGGCTGCAGTCCCAATCTGCAATGATTTTGGAGCCCAAGAAAATAAAGTCTGTCAATGGAATATTACTCAGCTATAAAAAGGAACACATCTGAGTCAGTTCTAATGAGTTGGATGAAACTGGAGCCTATTATACAGAGTGAAGTAAGTCAGAAAGAAAAACACAAATACTGTATATTAACACATATATATGGAATTTAGAAAGATGGCAATGACGATCCTACATACAGGGCAGCAAAAGAAACACTGACGTAAAGAGCAGACTTCTGGACTCTGGAAGAAGGTGAGGGTGGGATGATTTGAGAGAATAGCACTGAAACATATTCATCGCCACATGTAAAATAGAGACCAGGGCAAGCTTGATGCATGAAGCAGGGCACCCAAAGCCGGTGATCTGGGACAACCCAGAGGGATGGGGTGGTGAGGGAGGTGGGAGGGGCGTTCAGGATGGGGGGGCACATTTGTACCCATGGCCGATTCACGCCGGTGTATGGCAAAAATCATCACAATATTGTAATTATCCTCCAATTAAAATAAATTAATTAATTTAAAAAAGCTATCTCAGCTGTCTCTAAGGCCAGGTGACCTCTGGCTTCAATGCTCCAGGAAGGTACTAAACTGCTCTCCAGTCTAGAATCTCCTCTCAATACTTGCCCTGCTTTGATAAAAGCTCAGAATAAAGCCACCAGGGGTTCCAGCGATGGAACTGGGGTTTTGTCTGTAAATTGCTGCACTCTCGTGGGACCTGGGGCTCCTTCCATACAGAAAGACCAGCTGATGGCGGTGCACGACGTAGCAAAGGTGGTGCCAGCACAGGGCAAGGCACCGCGAGCGTCCCCTGGGCGCCTGGCTCTGTGCCGCGTTCCACAGGCTCCAGAGGGAGCGCGTTCCCTGAGTGACATGGACGCCACGCCGGCCTCAAGGATCCAAGGGACAAACATCTCTCTGTTCTTCTTAGAAGCCTCAACATCCAATCTGTCAGCAGGTCAGCCCGCCCCATCCAGCCCGCTTCTTCCACCTTTCCTTTACCAAGTGACATAAGGAGATTTTTGCTTTGTTGCAAAAAGTGGGGAAAGGAAAAAGGAAAAAAAACATACACTCTCAACAACCAACAAGAAATAATTAGTGCACATTGTGTCATTAAACACTAGACTTTAATTAAATCGCATGGAGATAAATACCTCTAACGACTGGAAATCTGGAGACCGTAGACAGCAAAGCACTCAGCATAATGGAGTAATAGACTCCGCAAATAGCGTCAAGTCAGGGATTCCGACTTGATTAAGAATCTGACTAAATTGGGTTGCCACCTCGGAGGCTGCACCTACTACCTGAAAATTGCTCATTATCTTCCCCATTTGATCTTCTTGGAGCTAACAAGCCTTTGTGGAAATCGGTCCAGTGATCAAAGGACCCATTTATTTGGAATTCTTTCCCGCGTCGGGGTCCTCATCATCGCCGTCTCCGTCCCATCTTTCTTATTTGCAATAAATCATCACATGGCAACAGCCAGTGGGGAGGCCAGGCTGGAGGTGACCTCTGCGATCTCTGAGATGAGCGGCCCTTTCATCACCCTCACTGTGGGGACCGAGGCGCCTGGCTCCGGGAGGCAGCGTGGACGTCTCTCACGCTCCTCTGTCCCTGCCGGCAGCCAGCCCCCAAGTCCAGTCTCAGCCTCTCCCTTGTATCCGATCTCTCCTTCTTCTGTCTCCTGTTGCCGTCCTAGGTCGGCACGAGGTCATCCTCATCCAAGGATGAGGATCTCCAATCACTCTCTCATTCCCATCCTGCCCTGGCCAAAATGACACTTGTAAAGCATAGGTGTTCAGTTGCTCGCTTGTGTCCTACTCTCTGCAGCCCTGTGGACTACAGCCCGCTAGGGTCCTCTGTCCATGCAAATTTCCAGGCAAAAACAATGGAGTAGGTTGCCATTTCCTCCTCCAGGGGATCTTCCTGACCCAGGGATCAAACCTGGGTCTCCTGCATTGCAGGCAGATTCTTTACCATCTGAGCCGCTAGGGAAGCCCATAGATAAACAAGTCAAGTTTATAATCTCTTAGAAAGTCATACGAGCTACGGGAAAATGGGTGGAAAAAGTAGGGCAGGGCAAGGATGATCAGAGTTCAACACAGTGATTGTTTAAAGGCGGACCACTCATTTGACCCCTTACACAATCTTATGAAGGAATTCTAGTATTCCACCCAATTCACACCCGAGACAAGTGAGATCTGAAGAGGACGCGTAACTTACAGGGTGCTGAACCGCCGAGCAAGAGGGAGGTCTGGGGTTTAACTAATTCATGTACACGAAGAATAGAAGGTTTTCTGTAAGGTGTTGGTAATTTCTGGTGACGGTGATTTTACATATAGTTATTTAGTTCAGTCGCTCAGTCGTGTCCAACACTTTGTGACCCCATGGACTGCAGACGCCAGGCCTCCCTGTCCATCACCAACTCCCGGAGCTTAACTCAAATTCATGTCCATCGAGTCAGTGATGCACTCCAACCATCTCATCCTCTGTCGTCCCCTTCTCCTCCAGCCCTCAATCTTTCCCAGAATCAGGTTCTTTTCCAATGAGTCGGATCTTTGCATCAGGTGGCCAAAGTATTGGAGCTCCAGCTTCAGCATCAGTCCTTCCAATGAATATTCAGGACTTATTTCCTTTAGGTTGGACTGGTTGGATCTCCTTGCATATAGTAGACGGCCATGAAATGTTTCTAGGCTTGAAATCCACTGCAATTAGCGAACATGCGGCCAGAACACCTCCTCCAGCCCCTGAGAGATCTGAAACCTTGGAGCCCCTTGTGGTTCTGGGTGGGAGACACCCCCAGCTGCAGAGGTGAGACCCTGTGGATGAATCCCTCTCCTTGTCTGGGTGCCCCATTTCTTTTTTTACATTTGATTTGTTTACTGGCTATGCTGGGTCTTTGTTGCTGTGCGCGGGCATTCTCTAGTTGTGGTGAGCAGGGGCTACTCCTCGTTGTGATGCCCAGCGTCTCACTGCGGCGGCTTCTCCTGTGGAGGAGCACAGGCTCTGGGCTCATGGGCTCTGCAGCTGCAGGGCCCGCCTGAGTGTGCAGCTTTCGGGAGTCCCTGTGCACAGGCTTTACAGCACAGGCTCACGAGCTGTGGCACATGGGCTTAGTTGCTACGTGGCAAGTGGAATCTTCCCTTACCAGGGATTGACCCTGTGTCCCCTGCATTGGCAGGAAGGTTCTTATCCGATGTACCACCAGGGAAGTCCTGGGTACCCTGTTTTCAGGGTCCGGCCTCTGGGAGGGAAGGTGAGAAAGGCAGATGCCGGGACTCAGGGATTCGGAAAAGCTGGGGAAGAAGGACACCTATAATCTGGGGAGGGACCAAAGCCAAGGGGACTCAATAATCCACTTGGCCCCTGTGAATAGTCAGCTTTCTGGCTTCTTAACGTGGAGAGCAGTGTCTTTGAATACACTTCTTTATTTTTTTTGTAGTTTGTTAACGGAAACTTGGACGCCGGAGACAGGACGATGGGAGTGGAAGGCGTGGTGGGGTGCTGGAACCCTTGGGGACAGGCAGAATCCTTTCTGTGTAGGAGGAGAGAGTGCTGTGATACTGAAATAGTAATTTTCGCCATCACATGGGCGTGTTTGCTAAGTTGCTTCAGTCGTGTCCAGCTCTTTGCAACCCCATAGACTGTAGCCTGCCAGGCTCCTCTGTCAATGGAGATTCTCCAGGCAAGAATACTGGAGTGGGTTGCCATTCCTCCTCCAGGAGATCTTCTGGACCCAGGGGTGGAACCCTTGTCTCTGAAGTCTCGTGCACTGGCAGGCATTTCTTTACCCCTAGCGCCGCCTGGGAAGCCCCAACTGTCACCATGTATCGAGTGCCTACTGCGTGCTGAGTGCTGTTCTAAGTGCTTTAGCTACTAACTCACTCATTCATTCACTCATCCAGGCTCCAGGCTCTGAGCTGAACAGCTCAAGTTTAAATCCTGGCTCTATTTCTGGTGCCCGACTCTGTGACCCTGGGCCTGCTGCTAAGCCTTGCTGATGCTTCAGTTTCCTCCTCTGTGAAACAGGGTGACGAGGAGAAGTAAATTAGTGACCACACGTGACAGTGCCAGGAAGAGTGCCGGGCACGTTCTTAGAGCTCAATAAATATTATTACTATTGTCATCATCATCAGGGATCCGTTTATTCTTTTGAGAAATATTTGCTGAGTGTCCCAGCCGGCATGAGTGGTAAAGACCCCGCCTGCCAATGCAGGAGACATAAGAGATGTAGGTTCAATCCTTGGGTCAGGACGATCTGCTGGAGGAGGGCATGGCAACCCACTCCAGTATTCTTGCCTGGAGAATCCCACGGACAGAGGAGCCTGGTAGGCTACAGTCCATGGGGTCGCAAAGAGTTGACTGAAGTGACTTAGCACGTATGCGCTGTGGGGCAGGTACCGTGGAATACGATCATGAAACTCAGAAAGGGGTTCTGCCTTCAAGGAACCTCCACTGGCTCACAGACCATAAACTGATTTGAAAAAAATCAATGAACAAACCAGATCAGATTGCAGTAAAGGGTGGGAAGAAGATGAAAGGCTGACAGGTTAGAGAGGAACGTCATTACTCAGGTGGTCATGTCAGGGAAGGTCTACTTGAGGAGGTGACCTTTAAATTGAAATATAAAATATGAAAAGGAGTGCAGGAAAGAGCGCCAGGCAGTGGAAACAGCAGGTGTAGGGGCCATGAGGTGGGAGGTAGTTTGATGTGTTTAGGGAAGAGAAAGAAGATCCCTGTGTCTGGAGAGTCGCATAGAAAGTGAAAGTGTTAGTGGCTCAGTCGTCTCTGACTCTTTGTGACCCCATGGACTGTAGCCCCGGCTCCTCTGTCCATGGGATTCTCCAGGCAAGAATACTGGAGTGGGATGCCATTTCCTTCTCCAGGGGATCTTCCCAACCCAGGGAACAAACCCGGGTCTCCTGCATTACAGGTGGATTCTTTACTGTCTGAGCCACCAGGGAAGCCTGGAGAACAGCATAACCTTCTCCAAATCTCTCTAGGGGATTTGGAACATCTTGAGGATGTGGAAAAGGAAGCCCAGAGAGGTGCAGAGGTTTGCCCAAGGATTCACAGCTGGTATTGGAAAAACCGAGGTCTGTCTGACTCCAAAGCCTATATTCCTAATGGAGGCCCCAGACTGCGCCCAGGAAGGAGCACAGGCCCCCAGGAAGGCAGCCCAACCTGAATACGGTCCATGTGAGTTTGCGCTGACTCTGAATTAGGGAGCATCCCACGAGAGAGGCAGCCAGGGCCTCCAGGAGCTAAGACCAGCCACTCCTGCAACCCTGCTAGAGAGGCCATGTGAGCCCTCCCTAATGAACATGCCAAAGGTACTCCAGTCAGCAGCTCTGGGCATCAAAGAAGCCATACCAGGCAGTTTGAAGTTGTGGTACGGGCTCACATGCAGAGGGGAAAGGAGTGAAGCGTGGGGCTGGTGGGGTGTTCATGGGGCCCCCTTCACGTGCCACATGCTGTGACTTCACGCATTATTTAATCCTCATAGTCACTGTTACAGTGACAGTCGCTTGGTCATGTCCGACTCTTTGCCACCCAGGCCATAATTCTACAGGCCAAAGTACTGGAGTGGGTAGCCGTTCCCTTCTCCAGGGGGATCTTCCCAACCCAGGGATCGAACCCACGTCTCCCACATTGCAGGCAGATTTCTTACCAGCTGAGCCACCAGGGAAGCCCAAGAACACTGGAGTGGGTAGCCTATCCCCTCTCCAGGGGATCTTCCTGACCCAGGAATTGAACCGGGGTCTCCTGCATTGCAGGTGGCTTCTTTATCAGCTGAGCTCTTAGAGACGTCCTTCATAGTCACTGAGTTGTGCAAAGGACCGTCCTTCCCGTGAGAACGTGGGGCTGGTCGACATCGGGTAGGCTGCTGGTGGTCAGCCAGGCAGAAGGCAGGGCGCTAGGGTAGAGCTCAGGCTCCAAAGCCCCACCCCTCCGCCCCAGAGCCATCCCTAGGTCCAGATGATGCTTAGCTCAGGCTACGAAGCTTGATGCAGCCCCACACTACCCGTCTTTGCCACAGTTCCTAACTGGCCAGGTTCTCCATTGCCGGAACCTTCTGAGCTATGGGCTCATTCATTCACAACCAAGGTAGCCGTGGGTCTGGGAATCCCAAACTTCTTAATGAAATTCCAAGGCACTCCAGGGACTGCTGGGTAACGGCTCCGGGAGATGTGCCACCTTTGGGGACGCTGAACTGTTCTAACGGAGTTGGACCGAATGCGGTCGGGGCGACGTTCGCTGGAGAGGCAGAGGGAGCGTCTGTGGTTGCACACGGCCAAGCCGGCTCACGGGAGATGCCGTCTGACCGGGCCATCTTTCTAGGAGCGCGGGGCCTGCGTCTGTCTCACCGCCGAGTCTCCCGGACCGTGGGTCCAGCAAAGGGCCTGAAGCACAGTCGGGGGCACCAACAGACGGGCGCTCTGTGATGACAGTAGCCGGTGCTCATGGGGTCCTTACTAGGAACTGGACACTCTGCTAAGAATTTCACATAGATGCGACCTCTGATTGAATGCCCGAGTCCCGTCCCCACAGGGTCCGCTTTCGTTGGATTAACTGGACACAGGCATTTTCTAAAGCTCTCGTGTCTAGCCGAGGCGGGGAGTGTTGCTTGCCATCCTCACCTCACCTAATCCTCCCCGTGGCTCTAGCAGGTGGTTGGTATTAATGTGCCCGTTTTGCAGATGAGAAAGCAGGTGCTCAGAAAGGTTAAACAGCCTAAGGCCACACAGCGAGGAAGAGGTGCTGTCAGAATCCGAATGGAGGCAGCCTGACTCCAGTACCTGGGCTGAACTCCAAAGCAGCCAGAATGAACAGCGGGAACAGGGGTGTCCTTAGCGCCCTGGGAAAGAAGGAGGGGGAGACAGGGTTAGGAAGCACCTGCAGAGGCTACAAGGCAGCTGCCGTCGTCACAAACTCCTCCTAAAAGAAAAGACTCCACCCACGGAGAGATCCCATCCTGGGCTGTTTCTCGAACAAGAGGGACACCTTTCTGCGCCCGTAGCCTAGCCCTTGGATGAGAAATGTCTGAACTTGGGGCAAGTGTTCGACTCAGGAACAAACAGCTCACAGACTGCCTAGCAGCCCATCAGGGCCCTGATGTAACAAAAAACAAACACCTTTCTGTTGTGACATCATGCCAGTTTGCACAAGTTAAATAAGCATTTATGAAATTAATTGCTTGATATTGCATTTTACAAGCCAATGAGTAGATCAGTGTACTGTTCACATTTTCCTCTTTAATCCCAAATATCCACTTTCCTTATTGTACCCTCTAATCAGCTTATGTTCTACCCTTCTGACTGTAATGATCGGCGCCCTAGGGCAAAGCATTCATTCATTCATTAGTTCAGTCCGTATCTCTTCTGTGCCAGGATGGCTTTTAGATGCCGCAGCATTTTCTTGTGAGTAACCACGCATCAAACCACGAGGAGAGCGGGGCCCGGGATTCGTGTTGATTTTCGCTTGCCTTAATGTAAAACAGGATTGCCTGCATTTCGGAATTCGCTAGTTTATCTTGCACGGCTAAAGCCCCAGTTATCTCTGCTTCACTAAGTCTTGAGATTGGTTTGGAACTTGAACATATATTCTTCGAAACCATTAAAAGTGGTTTAATTGGCTGTTCAGGGATGTCCTCCACTCTGCTGTCTGTGTGGATCATCCCCCTCCGTCTCTCCCAAGAACTGGGAGGCTGGAAGCCCTCGCCTGGATGATCCACTCCCCTGGATTTATTAATCTTGCTCTGGGCCCCAGAAACATCAGGCTTCGCATTGCAGATCCAGCCTCTGTTCACAGCTTCTCATCTAAATCCTACTAGAAATCCTATGAGAAATCAGAAATCCACTGGTACCCACTAAGCCTCAGGCAATGGGGCAAAGCCAGTCTATGTCTTCCAGACTCTTGAACAAGTCACACCTTACCTTGATAAGCATGGAGATGGGGTGGTCCAAAGGAGGACTTCCAGAAGGAAGACAGATAGCCACCTAGGATTATGTCACATAGCAGACAGGCAATGACCTTGGGAGTAGATTGTCTGGATCTGCTGGTCAGCCACCAAGCCTCTGTCCAGACCCAGGGCTGGTTCTCATGCAGGCTTTCCTGTCTCTTAGCTGGATGACCTTGAACAAGCCACACATTCCCCTTGAGTCAGTCTGATTCTTGGTATCTCTGAAAATTAAGCAAAGCTATATGTATATGCATGCATGTGGCAAACTGCAAGAGATTGGAAAGTGTTGGTGCAATGGCTGTTTTATTTTTATTCTTTTAAAAAATTTATTTTTATTTGGAGGATAATCACTTTACAAGACAGTGTTGATTTCTGCTATATATCAACATGAATCAGCCATAGGTACACACACGTCCCCTCCCTCTGGAACCTCCCTCCCACATCCCGCCCCCTCCCCACCCCCCAGGTTGTCTTAGCGCCCCGGGTTTGGGGTTCCTATGTCACACAGCAAATTCCCGCTGGCTGTCAGTCCTACAGATGGGGGCGTGTATGTTTCCAAGCTGTTCTCTCCATTCACCGCCCCCCTCCTTCCCCTCCTGTGTCCACAAGTCTGTTCTCCATGGCTGCGTCTCCACTATAGTTTTACTCTTATTATTTTTTTAGGTCAAGGTTAAATTGTCCAAATAGTATAACCTAACTGCATCCTAAACCATTTTCAAGTCCATATTTAAGCTACTCAGAAAAGCAGATTATTATTTTTAAAGATCACTTAACATTGAATAGACAGGACCTCTTAAAAGATGATGTCATCATCATGGCCAATGCAACCATTTTCCATGCTTCCCAAAACCCTTTTGCTTCTACCGCTCTTGCTCACAAGCAGACTGAATAAACATCCACCCTTCTTGCAGGGTACATGCGGGAGAATAGCATCGACTTGACATGGCATCACACTCATTTCAAAGTCAAAAACTTGCAAAAATAATAAAAGAGGTCCAAGACAAGAAGCTGTAACTGAGAGAGTCCTGAGGTACGCGGTACAAGGGTAATGAACATAATGGGAAAAAATCTCATAGTCCGAAGATCTGCTGGGGATTTCAGAGTTGCAATGGTTGGCTTAGAATACCAGTGCCCAGTCACGGAGCTGGACACCTCATTTTTATCTACTGTTTTTTGTCAGAATGTTTCATCTCACCCAACCCAAAAATGCTACATGATGCATACATGTGTATGTTAGTAAACATACACAGTATAAACACACACGCGTAATAAATGTATGCGTCTTTTACAAAGACAGAGATATGAGAGTCGACTGGAGATCTAGAGATAGAGACAATGTATTTTTAGATACTTTCTTGAAGTCAGTTCTAGATTCTGCATGCGTACGTAGTCGCTCAGTCATGACCTTTGCAACCCTTTGGACTGTGTAGCCTGCCAGGCCCCTCTGTTCATGGGATTTTTCAGGCAAGAATACTGGAGTGGGTTGTCATTTTCCTCCTCCAGGGGATCTTCCTGACCCAGGGATCGAAACTGCATCTCCTGTGTCTCCTGCATTGCAGGCAGATTCTTTACCTGCTGAGCCATCGGGGATGCCTGGCAAAGCCTTTGTTATATAACAGAAACTTACTGCATAGTTGATGAATGAATACATTTAAGAATCCATGACGCGTGTATGTGTATGTGAGAGAGAGGATGTAAATGTGTTTCTATGTAGTTATAACAGTAACTCAAGGGACAATACCACATTTAATGTAAGTTCTCAGCAAATAAAATTGCTAGAAAAAATACTGAATAAAATGCTAGAACACATAGATATGCATTTTTGATCTCCCCCCTGTTTTTCTTTCTCTTCCTTTCCAATTAGGGTTGCCAGGTAAACAACAGGATATCCATTTAAAATTGGATTTCAGACTTCAAAAACAAATAATTGTCTAGTATGTCTCAAATGTTGCATGGTGAAATATTACATGGGATATATGGATGCTAAAAACTTATTCATGCTCTAATTTTTATTTGTTAAATCTGATGACCCTACCTGACCATTCCAGACAACAAGTCTAAATTCTAAGTCTTTTTTTTTTTTTAATGTCACTTCAGTACTCAGAGGCTTTCAGTGGGTTTTCATCACCTATGAGATCAGGAAAAACAAACCCCTGGCACCTGACCCTGGTCCCCGCCCAGGGTGGCTACCTGACGGCTGCTGGGTGAGTCCTCCCCTGCTCAGGCCTGGCCTGGCCCCTTAAATGCCTGCAGGCAGCCGGGGGCAGAGACCGAGTATGTTTTGGTTTATAATTCACATCAGTCGATTCTCCCAGACAGAGTCACAAATCACCGGTCACGGAGTCCTGCTGTTTCATGCATACAGTAGTATCCTGCTCAGATTGAAGCTGCACGCCTACAGAGGGAAGCCCAGAGAACCTTTTTCTTTACCTTTCCAGACACTAAAACTGCATCGAGCTTTTCCCTAGTCATGGAGGGGCTTGTAACGAGCCTTAGCGGAGATAAAGCCTCTGCGGTGGGTCATCGGCCGTAACTCCTGACCTGGTGTGGGGGTGGGGCGTGTCACCCTGGCTCCAGGGATGGCATGCAGGCTCTTTGGAGAGTATTCTCTCCCTACCAGACACCCCCAGGCTGCCTGAGGGGGGTCGGGAAACACAGGGCTGAAGAGTACCTGAAGGAAATGTAGGACTTGAAGAAGGCCGAGAAAGGGAGCCATTTAGGAAAGCGGGAGAGGCAAGGGTGGTGAGGGTGGGACGGATGCAAGGTCCCCTCACCTCCTGGGGACCATCCTCTGAGTGTCGGCTCATCTGGAAACATGGAATCCCAAGCCTGCTTCTCAGGGTGGTGAAGGGACATCGTGATGGTCTGTGGGAAGTGTCCCTGGCCGTCTACCCTCAATACACGTTCACTTTCCTTTCCTTAATGCACAGCCTATAGAGGGTACCTCGGCAGCCTCCTTCCAAGGCTGGCTTTCATCAGGATGCCATGAAACTGAGGCCACGCTGAGCAGGCACTCAGCAGCTGTCTGAGGCTCAGCTGATGAGACGATATGAGACCCTGCCTCCAACGCCCTTGCCTGGAGGGCCTGACACCTCTGCTGGGCAGCCGGCTCTACCCCGGTCAGTCTCAGTGATGCCAGAAAACCTAGGCTCAGCTTCCATCCTCCGAAAAGGGCCTGTCACTCACCAGATTCTTTCCAGCTGCTGCATTTTCGGAACAGCACGAAGGCTGGCACCATGGCTGTGGCCTCATCTTACAGACAAGGGGATCAAAGCTCACAAATCTGATGGCACCAGAGCCGCTGGTCACCATGGTCACCAGGCTGAGCTGTTTGATCCCAGAGCTGGGATTTTCACACCGGGTCTGCGAAGAGGCTGGAGGTGGACTGTGGCTCCTAGAGCACAGGCTCCAAACTGCCGTTTTCTTGTCTCCCTTTCATCCTGGGAATAGACTGCGGTCCCTAGCACCCTCACGCCCCGGCCCCCAGAGGCACCCAGATTCGCTTCGAAAGAGCCCAGGGCCGCTCTCAAAAGGAAGTCTCCCCACTCCCTCCCTCTGCTTTCCTGGGTGGGTTTTTCCTTTATTTCTCTCTGCAGCTCTGGTCCTCTTTCCCTGAAAATACAGTTAGCCGAATTAAAAAGAAACACACAATCACTAAACACATTTTAAATCGTCTTTGAAGCCTAATGGCCTCCGGCTTCCAGATTGATAAGTATGCAGTTAGAGTGCAGACCCAGACAGCTGGGAAGAGGAACCTGCTGCAGCACCGCTCCCTGGAGCCCAGGGCAGGGGGGAGGGCCTGCGGGGGGGAAGCCTGGGCCCCTCGGAGGGGGAGCTGAGTCCCAGCAGGGAGGGGGATGGGTGGGGAGATGTGCACAGGGTCCAGAGGGAGGTGGTCCCCACAAGGCCCTCTGAAAGAGGATTGGATCTCTCAGAGGCTGGGTAACTGGGGCTTCTTTCTCAAGGCAGTTCAGTCGCTCAGTCGTGTCTGACTCTTTGAGACCCTTTGGAATGCAACACGCCAGGCCTCCCTGTCCATCAACAACTCCCAGAGCTTACTCAAACTCATGTCCATTGAGTCGCTGATGCCATCCAACCATCCTATCCTCTGTCGTCCCCTTCTCCTTCAGCCTTCAATCTTTCCCAGCATCAGGGTCTTTTCCAATGAGTCAGTTCTTCACATCAGGTGGCCACAGTATTGGAGCTTCAGCTTCAACATCAGTCCTTCCAAGGAATATTCAGGACTGATCTCCTTTAGGATGGACTGGTGGGATCTCCTTGCAGTCCAAGGGACTCTCAAGAGCCTTCTCCAACACCACAGTTCAAAAGCATCAGTTCTTTGGCAGCACTCAGCTTTCTTTATGGTCCAACTCTCACATCCATACATGACTACTGGAAAAACCATAGCTTTGACTAGATGGACCTTTGTTGGCAAAGTAATGTCTTTGCTTTTTCATATGCTGTCTAGGTTGGTCCTAGATTTTCTTCCAAGGAGCAAGTGTCTTTTAATTTCATGGCTGCAATCACCGTCTGCAATGATTGTGGAGCCCCCAAAAATAAAGTCTGTCACTGTTTCCACTGTTTCCCCATCTATTTGCCATGAAGTGATGGGACCAGATGCCATGATCTTAGTTTTCTGAATGTTGAACTTGAAGCCAAATTTTTCACTCTCCTCTTTCACTTTTATCAAGAGGCTCTTTAGTTCTTCTTCACTTTCTGCCATAACGGTGGTGTCATTTGCATATCTGAGGTTATTGATATTTCTCCCGGCAATCTTGATTCCAGCTTGTGCTTCATCCAGCCCAGTGTTTCTCATGATGTACTCTGCATATAAGTTAAATAAGCAGGGTGACAATATACAGCCTTGATGTACTCCTTTTCCAATTTGGAACCAGCCTGTTGTTCCTTAACTGTTGCTTCTTGATCTGCATACAGATTTCTCAGGAGGCAGGTAAGGTGGTCTGGTATTCTCATTTCTTTAAGAATTTTCCACAGTTTGTTGTTATCCACACAGTCACAGGCTTTAGTACAGTCAACGAAGCAGAAGTAGATGTTTTTCTGGAACTCTCTTGCTTTTTCTATGATCCAACGGATGTTGGCATTGATCTCTGGTTCCTCTGCCTTTTCTAAATCCAGCTTGAACATCTGCAAGTTCATGGTTCACATACTGTTAAAGCCTGGCTTGGAGAATTTTGATCTTTACTTTGCTATTGTGTGAGAAGAGTGCAATTGTGTGGTAGTTTGAACATTCCTTGGCACTGCCTTTGTGACTAGAATGAAAACTGACCTTTTCTAGTTCTGTGGCCACTGCTGAGTTTTCCAAAATTTCTCAAGAAAGTTTTGTGCACCCCAAGGCTTCCGAGGTGGAGCAGTGGTAAAGAACCCACCTGCCAGTGCAGGAGATGCAAGAGATGTGGGTTTGATCCCTGGATCAGGAAGATCCCCTGGAGCAGGAAATGGCAAGTGGGTACTCCAGTATTTTTGCCTGGTGGGCTACAGTCCATGGGGTCACAAAGAGTCGGACACGTCTGAGCACACACATACACTAGGCTTCAGAGGGCATGTTTGTATCCAGGAAAAGGATCCAGAGGGGGAGGTGCTGAGGTTCTGTGCTCCCATGGACTTGGGAAGCACAGGTACACATGTGCCAGTGGGGGTGGCAGTGGGGTGGCAGACGTGGACTCCGTCAGCCCCTCTCATAGAGCTGCTGGAGTAGGGGCTGCACCCCCCGTGCAGACAGTCAGCCAGAGTACTGGGGCCACGGAGCCTGTAGGTGCAGCAGAGAGGTCCAGGCTGACGGCAGAAGTTCCAGGCCATAGAGGGCCCACCTAAGCATGACCGTCACTGACCCAGGAGATGTCCCCTGCAGCCTCAACTCCTCGTCCTCCAAACTGGGCATGTAGCTCCTACATTTCTGTGGAGGGTCCTCCTGGGAAAGAGATGCCTGCTCTACCTGCCAAAGCTACGGGGCTGCTCCGTGCGGCCTCTGGAGCCCCAGATTTGGTCTCCGTCAAATTCACCCCGGGCTTCCCAGGAGGCTCAGTGGTAAAGAATCTACCTTCCCGTGCGGGAGATGCAGGTTCAACCCCTGGGTCAGGAAGGGCCCCTGGTCAAGGAAACGGCAACCCACTCCAGTATTCTTGCCTGGGAAATGCCATGGACAGAGGAGACCGGAGGGCTACGGTCCAGGGGGCCGCGAAGAATCGAGCACGTCTTAGCGACAGAGCAGGCAGGCACACATGCAGATGCTTTCCTGATTCTCTGGTCGCCCCTCTGACCCCGTCTCATTTCCGCTTTAAGCACCCCCATCCTCCCATCCACCTCCAATTGCTCCCACCCCATCAGCCCATCAGGTCTTCACCTTGCTCCCGGCTTCCTGTAACAGAAACCCCGCCTGTGTGTCCATGGCCCATCCAGCGCAGGGCCCCTGAGTCCTGACGCTTCTCTCAGCCCGTCACACAGTGCTAGGCATGGAGTTCATCTCCGTCACTAAACGTGTGCTCTGTGCCGGGCCCATGTGTGGCATTTCGCCCACAGAGGGGAAACTGAGGCTCTGAGAATCCTGGGAGCTGGCTGCCCCGTTGCCTGGGTGATTCCTGTTATCTCTTGGGTTCCGGTCTAAGTGGCCCTTCCTTAGGGCAGTTCTTTCTGACTCCCCTCCCCCCCACACACAGTGTCCTGGAAGCACTAATCACGGGCACTGAATGAATCATCTCTTTGCTGGTTCTCTCTCTTCCGTGGGAAGGAGGGCATGGCCTCTTTGTCCTGAATGCTCAGCATGGACGCCAGTTCCGGGAAGACCCCAGGAGATGTTTGCTCTTTGGGGAGTGAATGGCTTCCTGATTTTGCGCACCTCAAGCTCTCTGGACTTCCAACTGTCTCACGTGTAGGTGGATGGGAAACCGGTCCCCAGCATCAGCTTGCTGCAAACATGGCTTTTTATTCCTAGGCCCTAGAAAATACTTTTAACAACTCCAATTTCCTTCCTCCAATTAAAATGACAATATTCATTTAAAAAGCTACAAATAACAAAAGCTAGAGAGGGTGTGAAGAAAAGGAACCCTCCTATACTGTTAGTGGGAATCTAAGTTGGTGCGGCTACTATGGAGAGCAGTATGGAGGTCCCTCAGAAAACTAAAAGTGGAGTTATCATGTGATCTAGCAATCCCATTCCTACGTGCATTTCTGGACAAAACTATGATTCAAAAAGATGCTTGCGCCCCTTTATTCACAGCAGCACTAGTCATAATAGAGAAGAAAACAACCTAAATGCCCATTGACAGATGAATGGATAAAGATGTAGTACATATATGCAATGGAATACTACACAGGCATAAAAAAGGATGAAACAATGCCATTTGCAGCAACGTGGATGCAGTCAGAGATTATCATACTAAGTCAGAAAGAGAAAGACAAATACCATATGATAGCATTTTATGTGGAACCTAAAATATGACAGAAATGAGCATGTCTATGAAACAGAAGCAGACTCACAGACACAGAGAACAGACCGGTGGTTGGAAAGGGGGAGGGGCCGGGGAGCAGTGAAGTGGGCGGTTGGGGTGAGCAGACGTAAGCCTTCATACAGAGAGTGGGTGAACCGCAAGGTCTCACTGTATGGCATAGAGAACTGCATTCCGTGTCCTAGGATAAACCGTCATGGAAAAGAATATATAAAAAAGAATGTATTTACATGTACAACTGAATCACTTTGCTGCACAGAAGTAATTAACACAACGTTGTAAATCAACTCGACTTCAATAAAAACAACAATATCATATCACTTCATAGCAATCGGATGGGAAACAATGTTTGAATTGGTGATGCTGTGTATTGACAAGCATATGTGGAGTGCCCCGTTCTGGAAGAAGCCTGGCAGCGTGAAGAGAAACGAAGTGTCCCATCCCTGTGCCCCTGTTGGTCCCGCTCCCGGGGCACTCCAGGGAGACCCTCTCACAAGGCCCTGTGGGAATCTGGGTATCCACTATTTGGGGAGCAGTCGTCTCTCTGGAAAACTCTGCAGCAGTCAGAGGCATCGAGCAAGGTTTACACACAGAAGCACAGATAGATCTTAAAAACATAGCATTAAGGGGAAAAATTAAGCAACAGAATGAAATCTGTAGTCCAATACCATTTATGTAAATGAAAGCCCATTCACCTGATCAACTACACCATAGATTTTACCAGAAGCCTCCGTGTGTAAGGACATAGATCGGAGGGGTTAGATTGGGGCTCTGCGGTGGGGAGAGGGGAAAGGGAGGACCAGGGAGAAAACCCAACCAAACAAAGCAAGGGGTGAGGCTGTGAAAGAACCAAGATGATAGCGGGTGAGTGAGGGGTGCAGAAGGCTTGATCTACTCTCCTTTCAAGGAAGAGGTGACCACTGACTCAGCAGCCTTCCACCTCCTCTTCCTCCTGTGGATTCCCGTGGGCTTAGAACAGATTTGGACAGGGTTTCTCAACTTCAGCACTATTGACATTCTGCCGGGGGGACTGTCCTGTGCCTTGTGGGATGTTTGGCTGCAACCAACTCTCCCCGCCAGCTGCTGGCAGCACCCACTGAGTTGCAACAACCAAAGTGTCTCTAGACCTCGCCAGACATCCCCTGGGGGAGCTGCTCCTGGGTGAGAACCAGTGGGGGAGAATTAAAACCTGGAAACTTGTTCCAAATCTTCCAAGTAAGTGGCCCATTCTTGCTTTAGACACACACACACACGCCGAAGCTCAGGGTCTGGAGCTCCATCTTGAAAGCTGCCAGCTTTGCTTGCACGTCTGAATCACGGCTCTGGAGATTCCAGTTACAGCCCATAACCACGTCTGCCTTGGGCTTCCTCCTAATTTTAACCAGCAGCTGGATTTGCATAGGATATTTGCATCTGAGATTACCCATGGTTCTCTGGGAGACACAGTTGATAGCAGACGATGGCAAGAAATATATATCCTTTCATTTCAGCCTGCAGGGGATGAGGGGGAAAGAGGCGAGTTTCCGGAAGGGAGGGGACTTGTAGGAAATTGCAATGCCTTGTGCACTTGAGGAGGGCATGCAAAGGGGGTGTTGTGTTGGTTGCTGGGCAGGAAGGACCGTCTGCGCTGGGCTTGGGTATTTGGTGGGCAAATAAGTTGGTCACGCAGCAAGCGAGCGGGGCTCCCTGTGGCTCCCTCAGGATGGGACTGCTGTTCCCAGTGGAGGCAGACAGAGGGAGGAGAGAATGGTGTAGATGGTCTCCAGGCCCTGCCCCGAGGGGCTCAGCCACCCCCCAGCACTGCTGACAGCCCACTGTGTGCTTCCCGGGCGCTTTCCCCACGTGGGGGCGTGTCAGCCCATAGTCCACCTTATTTCTCATTGGAGGATAATTGCTTTACATTGTTGTGTTCGTTTCCGTCAGACAACCACGTGAATCAGTCATAACTGTGCATATAAGAGGAGGAAACAGAGGCTCCCAGGTCTCACCATTAGTACAGAACAGAGCTTGAATTGAAACAAAAGCCTGCCAGACTTGAAAACCAGTCCTCTTCCCGACCCCTTGGCGAGCTATCGCCGACTGGCAAAGCGTATGTGCCACGTGGGCCAAGGCTTAACCCGTGGATTCCTTGCTCTCCTCACACCCATCTCCAGGCACCCAAGGTTGCACACACTCTCCACTTTGCTGACCCCGTGACTTGCAGTCCTCTACCTTCGCATGCAATTTACTTTTTCTCTGTCTCTCTCCCCTGCTCTAGACCAGGAACGACTTAGGAGCCGAGAACATAATTGGCTCATCACTCTTTCCAGTGCTCAAGAAATACACATGCTAAAATCTGAGCTAATTTTTGACGGGAACAGGAGAGGAGCAAACCCACATCATGGCAGTGGAATGCCATCTCATTCAGGAAGCTTCCTGATTTTCCCAGGAGGGAGAGACCTTCAGATGCAATCTTTGCTCTCAGTCACGTGTGGCAAGAGGCATCCGATTTCACCCCGCATGGTTGGTCTCCATTAACCTGCTGATGACTCCTCAAGCCCAGCTGTTTCTGCAGTCTCAGAGCCTAGAACAGGGTCAGGATATAGAACATGGAAGAATGGATAGATGAACGGATGGGTGGACGAGAGGAGGGATTGATGAACGGATGGGTGGATGAACGCGTGGGTGGACGGGTGATGAAAAGGGAAGAAGGTAGACGGATGTTATATGATGGGCATATGTTTGGATGGTGCTTTAATAGTTAAGTGAGTGGATACATGGATGGTGGGTTTACAGACGGTAGCTGGACAGATGGACGGATGGAAGAAGAGCGGATGGCGGGGTGTGGGATGGTGGAGAGTGAGTGGTCAGTGAATGAGCGGATGGACGAGAATTTGGGTGGGGGGAATAATGGCTTGGAGGGTGAGTAACTGGGTGGTGAAGGCTGGATGGGTCTGTGGCATGGGAGGGCGGCTGGTTGGTGGGGTGATGGCTGCAGAGATGGAAAAGACGTCTTCCCGTCTCCCAAGAGCACACTCAGCCGCCTTAAGCAAAACAGCCTGCCACGCTCCTTCCCCACCCCCAGGCTCCCCTTTCTGTCTCCCTGACTCTCCTGCTCCCTTCCACCCTCTGAGCAGGGGCTCGGAGATGCCAGATGGACATCGTCCCAGGCAGTTCAGCTCCAGTCTCTGCCTCTGTGCCGAGCCATTCTCGCTGCGCAGAGATTTAATGCTTAACTCCGGCTTCTTCCCGCTCCTCACCTGCCTGAGGAGGTAGAGGCGGCGATTTGCATATTTATTAAATATCTCTTAGCAGGATACACAAGCAGCATTGCCACATCCCGCTCCCAGAGTCGTCCTGCTGGCAGATAAGACTGAGTGTGATCAGCGTGGCGTCACCGCCCATTAAATAGCTGTTTCAGGGCCCAGAGGGCTACAAGGGGAGCCAGGGGCCACGGGGTGGGCAGAGCTGACAAGGCCCTGGAGGCCGGGGCTCCGTGGTCTCACAGCTGTTGGGCAGTGGGGAGTTTTCTGTTCTCAACCCAGGAGGAAGGGCTCTGAGGGCCTCTCTTCCAGCCCCCTGCCTCCACGTGGCACCCCTGAAATTCAGCACTTCCTTTAGAAATTTCCCAGAGGAGAGGATTTAGAAGCATCTCTGTGTTTCTTTCGCTGCTCAGTTTATTCAGAAGTCCTTCCTAAGGTCTAAAGCAAAGTGAGCCTGTCTTTGCATCAGTGCATTGCTGCAGTGATGTCTTTGGCCAAAACAGGACCGACATCACCGCGGGTTGGGATGTCCTCTCCCAAGCAGAGTCACCCCCGTGAGGTCCAGCCCTGGAGCTGAAGTGTCTAGGGCCTGGAACACCAGCCCTCTGTTATCTGGAAAGGAGTCCTTAGGGTGGGGACTGGGTGTCCAAGTGGGGACCGGATGCGCCCTGCTATGAAGTGGGATGAACCTCCCCCTACAGACAGGGCACCCCATCTCTTCCTCCCCTTTCTTGTCACAATTCCGAGATTGGGGTTCAGATCCGAGGATGTGGTTTCTGCAGTCAGACATCCCAGGTGCTGATTAACCCCTGTCTCTCCTCTTACCAGCTGGGTGACCTTGGGTAAGTGGCAGACCCTCTCTGAGCCTCAGTTTGCTCATCTGAAAGTGAGGATGATGACGACGATACCCACCTCATGAGGTGATTACAGGGAGCTCTGCACCCCAGGACGTGAGCTCAGTAAGGAAGTACCCCTGCCCTGTGCAGCCCACCCCCAGGACGTGAGCTCAGTAAGGAAGCTCCCCTGCCCCGCGCACTTGTCCAGATGCCCTCTCCCAGGACAGCAGGAAAGGACCGGGCCCTGTACATCTGTGTCTCCTGCCCAGTGAACCCCAAGTGCAATGAAGGACGTTCAGGGCTTCGCACAGAGTCTGACTTTGGGCTGAACACCCATTGGTCGTTCCTGTTATGGAATCATGGACAGTTAGAAGCCCCAAGTGAGGCTGGTTGCCTGCCTGCATTTCCCAGGGAGACGGGAAGAGCTCGGGGACTGGGATCTCTCCTGTGTCCCGTCTGCCGGATCCTGTGCTGAGCGTGACTCCTCACAACCACCCTCAGGCAAGCGCTCCAAACGCAGCCCCTTGACAGGGAAACTGAGTACCGGTGGGAGGAGGAGACGCACAGGACGGTGGAGAGCTGGGGACCCACGTCTCCCTTCGTGTTCCCTTCCCAGACAAGCCACAAGGGATCCTTGACTCAGAAGGAGCCCAGGACTCCAGCAAGAGGAAACGGAAGCAAACCAAGAGCTTTTCCAGCTCCTTCGGCCCCCACCTCCCACTCCCCTGGACTGGTCTGGGCTACAGCCTCATAAACCTTCCTGAAAGCTCTCATAAACACAGAGCCTGGCTGGCTCCAAGGCCGCTGCTGCAAAAAAACCAAAATCTCTGGTCATAAAGTAATCCCCATAAAAATAAAAAAGAAAGAAAAAAACCCCAAAAGTGTGTAGTAAAAACAGTAACAGTCTCTAGGAGATAAGGAGGAAGAGGCTGAGCTTCCAGGACTGGATGGTGAGGGGAGCAGGGGCCCGGGCCCCAGAGGCCCCACCTGAAAGGCCCCAGGCTCGGGGAGCCTTGTGGACCATGGTCCAAGCTGGTAGAGGGGTGGGGTGGCTGGGGATGGGAGACAGAGGTGCTGAAGACTGGAGGTGTTTCCAATGATAACTGTAGCGCTGAAGTGGCTTCTGTGAGAAGGACGTTCACATCCACCCCCTCACTGCGGCTGCCAACAGGATCAAGGTTTCCAGGGTTGGGATACCCACTGCACAGATGAAGAAACTGAGGTCAAGGAAGAGTAAGGACCCTCAGCCAGGGCTCTGGCCTGCGGCCCCATGCAGGACTCCACACTGTTGCTCTCGTGAGCCTAAGTCCCTGGAATAGGTGGCGGCCTGACTCCACCCCCCAGAAGGCTTGCCAAGGCTTGGGAGATGAACACAGCTGTGGGATCCCAGGTGGGCACTTCTGTTTGTCACCGATTATTCATGGAAAATGATCGTTCTTACCTCACTTGGGGGATGAAATGATGTAAGAGATGCACACAGTCATAGGGTCTGGTGCCCGCTCAGGTGTACGTGGGGGCTCTGGGAACCCGGGTGGGCCAAGTTGGCATCCTGGCAAAGTGACGCTTCTGGGCCCAGGGGCCAACATGACGTTTCGGGGCGGGGGCAGACGGGCTTCGCAGGTGGTGCAGGGGTAAAGAATCCGCCTGCCAGTGCAGGAGACGCAAGGGGCATGGGCTCAGGGCACGGGTCTGGAGGACCCTCTGAGGATGAAATGGCAGCCCACTCCGGTGTTCTTGCCTGGGGAGTTGCGTAGACAGAGGAGCCTGGCGGGCCGCAGTCCATGGGGTTGCAGAGTCGGACATGAGTGAGCGTGCATCAGTGCGTGCGCGCGTGCACACACACACACACACACACGTCTCCAGCTTAGACTGGCATAAACCGCCTTTAGCCCTCTTCCACACCGACCCGGGCCCAGACAAAGCCGCCCTGCTCAGCTCCCAGCCTCCCAACCCTGACAGCTCCTGCACTTCTCTCCTTCCCCAGCCTTTTCATCCCCGGCCTTATCTCTTGCCCAAGGCTCTCTCTTTCCCGGTTGCGCCTTCCCTTGGCTGGCTTTTGTCTGCCAGGTTCAGCTCCCCCACCTTCCTGCCGTGCTGACAATCTCCTTTCTCTCTCCCTCCAGGCCTAGGGGCTACTGTCCTCCTGCTGTGGCAGCAGTCTCTGCCTTCCTCTAGTCAAGATGACACGGCCCTGCCACCCCCGCGGGACCCTCCGGGGGCCCCTCCAGGACCCAGCCTCTGTCCCACATCCCGTCCCAGCCTTCGTCCCTCGGGGAAGCCTGACTTCCATCCTAGCCCACAGCCCCGGAGTCTATCCTTCAGGGAACAGAACCCCTTCCCAACCCCGCCACCCCACCCCCAGGACGTGAGTTCAGTAAGGTAGCACCCCGCCCCGCTCACCTGTCCAGAGCATCTGTCCCCCTAGGACAGCAGGAAAGGACGCCCTGCCCGTCTGCATCTCCCGCCCAGGGTCCAGGGCCTGCAGCGCAGGCAGAGAGTGTTGCGAGTCAGATTCCCTGGTGGCTCAAACGGTAAAGAATCCGCCTGCAATATGGGAGACCCGGGTTCAATCCCTGGGTCGGGAAGATCCCCTGGAGAAAGGAATGGCCACCCACTCCAGTACTCTTGCCTGGAGAATTTCACGGACAGAGGAGCCTGATGGGCTACAGCCCGCAAAGAGTCAGACACGACTGAGGGACTGACACGAAGCACACAGTCAGGCAAGCAGGGAACAGTCTCCCTGACTCAGGCGACCTCCTCATCAGAGAACGGGTCCCCGGCTCCCGAACCACCACCCCTTCCTCAGCTCCTGCTCGGGCAAAAAGCCGGTGCAAGCCCTGTCCCTGTAACCCCCACCCCCGACTCAAAAACGCGTGGGGAGGGGAGGATTCCAACCCCCCGTGCTAATAACCTATAAAATGAGGTAACAGTAGCTACTTGCAGGGCTGTTGGGGGAACCACATGAGTGAACAAGCGCGGGGCCTTTACATCCGCGCCTGGCATCTGGTAAACACTCACGGAGTCGTGTTTGCCGCTGCTGTGGTTAGCGGTGGCCATACTGCCCCAGGCTCCCTTCTGCCTCCACCCTCACTTCCAGTCTTTGCTTCTTTCCAACCCTGGGGAGGGAAATGAGTTCCAGGTGCAAGAGACAGCAGAGTCTTCACGGGCACAGGGCTGATCTCTTTTAAGAGCTGAAACGGTAATAATGATATCAATGACTGCAATGACGCTGCTGCTGTTTATTGAGCAGTTACTACGTGCCTCCCACGAATGGGCTTGACGGCAGAGTCTTCATGGGCAGAGGGCTGATCTCTTTTAAGAGCTGAAACGGTAATAATGATATCAATGACTGCAATGACACTGCTGCTGTTTATTGAGCAGTTACTACGTGCCTCCCACGAATGGGCTTGTGTAACCTTTGCCAGGTCCAATAAAGCAGCCCGCATTGCTCACTCCTCCCACGACAGGCCCAGCTTGGCAGAGCAATCTCGCCAGCCCACGGAGCCCCTTGGGAGCAGAGCATTGGACTGAATCTACAGCAATGAGTCATCAGGTGGCACTGGGCAAGCCACTCGTCCTTTCTGGGCCTTAGTTTTCTCCTCCGTAACATGGGTGCCAGCGCCTACATGTCTGGGGATTAATGAAGACGGTGCTCCAGTTAAGATCTGCCGAGGAGGCCAGGAGCTGCTAAACCTGCCCTGCCTGCAGAGAGTTGAAATGCCAGAGCCCTGAGGGCTGCCGGGAATTTTCGGGGGCTGGGTCCTCTCCCCAGAGGGACCATCGTGACACTTGGGGGCAGACACACTCTGACCCTGTGGCTCCAGCACCACTCCACTTAGGAGCGACCAGCAAATTAGCAAGGCCGATGGGCAAGCACCTGGAGACTCAGGTGGTGCCTGCCTGGTTCCTGGGCTCCGCCACTGGGGCACCTCAGCGGGGCTTGGAAGGGTGGGGATGAAGGGACAACAGGGCCAGGGGATCCAAGTCCAGCAAATGCAGCCCCAGACTTTGCAGGTGGGACACCCAGCACCCAGGGAGGGCAGGAGCCCCTGACCTCAGCCCCGCCCGGTCACTGTCTGCGCCTCGCCCCCTCCCTCAGGGGCCGCAGCGGTTAGCAGTAACGAGGGTCTCAGCGTGAGCCCCGAGCCCCTCCTCTGTGCCAGACACCTGCCGGCAGCTTACACCCCCACAGCAGCCCCCGGAGGGGCTCGTCTCACCAGCCTCACGGTGCAGGGGGCATGTAGACTCAGGCTCAACCTAGTGGGCGGCAGGTCTGGTTTTGAATTTGAATCTGACTCTGAAATCTATGCTTTTTTTAAAAAAATGCTAGACCACCCTCATACAGGACCCGGCATTCATTTTTCTCATGATTCTGTGTCCACTTCCAGGTTTGGCACAGACCTGGGCACACTTTGATGGGGGTCGCCATGAGCATTGCGGCTGGGCAGGCCTGGGTTCAAATCCTGATGCCGTGCCAGTGGTACAGAGTGCTGTATGCATGGTACCTAAGGATGCTCGTGGGCACGATCCTGACGCCATGTCAGTGATACAGAGTGCTGTATACACGGTACCTAAGGATGCTCTTGGGCACGATCCCGAAGCCATGTCAATGATACAGAGTGCTGTATACATGGTACCTAAGGATGCTCGTGGGCATGATCCCAACGCCATGTCAGTGACACAGAGTGCTGTGTACACGGTACCAAACGATGCTTGTGGGCACGATCTTGACGCCATGTCAATGATACAGAGTGCTCTATACGTGATACCTAAGGACACTCGTGGGCACGTGTGTGTGTGTGTGTGTGTGTGTGTGTGGTTAGTTGGTTGATTAAGAGGCTGGTGTAGTCCCCAACTCACTCCTGACACAGGGTGAATGTTGACTGTTGTCTGTGGTCTTGGGAATCCCTTGCATTTAACCAGAACCCATTTGCATTTTTTGGCCTTCCCTTCTGCTGGGAATCGCCTCTTTCTCCAGTTGGCCGTTTTCTACTCCTCCTTCCAAATGGTTCCTCAGGAAACCTGTCTGATCCCCTAGGCTGAGTTAGACAGGCCTCCTCCCTTTCTGGGCTGCAAAGTACCTTTAACAGCTCTTTCTTCCTGGTAATTGCCAATTACAGGTCTGTCTGGAGTACAGCGAGGTCCTTGAGGGCAGGGAGGGTGTCGTATTCACGGTGAGTCCCCGGCGCTGTGCGGCACTTTAAAAGCGCTTGGATACGGTTGTAGAGCAAGTGAGCAAGTAAGCAGATGAGTGAACAGTGAACAAACGGGTGACGGGGAATCTGCACGGGCGGCAGTCCTGCCGTACTTGGGGTCAGAGGTGTGGGAAACAGGTCCCCTGGCCTCAGGCACCCCACCCTCACCCCTACCAAGGCTCCTCTGCTTGGCATGTAAATCTGCTTGTTGTCCTTGCAGAAGATGCCGCCTGGTCATAAGTTTAGAAGGTCAAGACCACAGTGACCTCGGGATCCTGCAGCCACTGGCCAAGGGTACAGTTTGGAGGTCATGGGGTTAACGTGACATGAGGTATCAGGGTTGAGCCTCCCTGAAAGACCAAGCCTTCCTTGAATTTGCCTGCGTTTTCATACCACTTGGCTCTTCTCTTTGAGAAAGCAGAACACATGTGCCACAGTGCCTGACTTCAGAAGTGCACATGCTCCTTACTCCAAGCATCTGTCCCTGGAAACACTCTTGTCAGGGCAAGAACTAGATTTATCGGGAATTGTTGAACACTCCCTGACCCGGGCCCAATTCCATTCTCGTCTCTGTCAGAGAAGCAGAGTTCTACTTGCTTTGCTTTGGGCATCAGCAAGAAGGTTTCTGGGCTTCCAAATACTGTCTTCCAAGAAGTCGGAGTTTGAACATGATCCCTTGGGTGATGCGTCCAATGGAGAAGTTCTCGCTGCAATTCCCTGCATCGTAAAATGTCAGGATGTCTGTGGTCTTTATTTATAGACAGATCACTTTTCAACTTTCCTCACTCCAACATTTCAATGTGTTATTCCTGAAGATAAATGCACATTATGATTTCATAATAGAAATTGCATTTCTCCCTCGTGTCACCTCTAAGCTTGTGTATACATAAATATGGCACATTGCCTCCGACAGTAATTTAAAAGGCACTTTGGAGAACATATTGATCATGACCAGAGACCGGGGCTGGCATGGGCTAGATTTCATCAAAGTCTTCCCCCTCCCGGCCCCCCGCCCTCTCTCTTCATTTTTGTTTGGATTCTGAAGCTTGGGAACTTACGATTTCCATTTATCTTTGTATATCGGGATGTTTGTTTATAGGCACCGTGGGCTTTTGGAGAGAGGAAGAAGTGAATTTTTATAACTCTAAAGTATAAACAAGGAATGAAAAATGTAGCCTTCCTCCTGGAGTGAGTTCCCTGGAGGCAGGAATCCTTCAACTGACTCCGGGATAGACTTGAGATCTGTGAGGTCGGCCCTACCCACAGCTGCCTTGAGGCCACCTTCACTCCCTTTTCAGGTCACCATCTCACTCTCCTAGGGTTGAATCCCAGATCCATCCAGAGCATCCTCCTCTGTACTCACTTGTCCGCCTCCGAGGGGCCTCAGGACCCCTTTAGGACGTTGACCTGCTCCCAGCCCTCTGAGCTACTCCCAGCCACTCCTGGAGACAACTAGCTGCTCACCTCTTCCAGGGAGCATCCATGATTGCTCAGAGCTGCATCTCAGCATTCCAGCATCCCACTCTCTGTGGAACCCTCCATATTCTTCCCATTTTAAAAATGATTTCTCTTTGGGCTACTTTTAAGATCACATTGTCCTGGGCCAGATAGCTCAGTAAGTTGCTGCTGCTGCTACTCTTGCTAAGTCGCTTCAGTCGTGTCCGACTCTGTGCGACTCCATAGACGGCAGCCCACCAGGCTCCCCCGTCCCTTGGATTCTCCAGGTAAGAACACTGGAGTGGGTTGCCATTTCCTTCTCCATTGCATGAAAGGAAAAGTGAAAGTGAAGTCGCTCAGTCGTGTCTGACTCTTAGCGACCCCATGGACTACAGCCTACCAGGCTCCTCTGTCCATGGGATTTTCTAGGCAAGAGTACTGGAGTGGGGTGCCATTGCCTTCTCCAAGCTCAGTGAGTTGGAGGAAACCAAATCAAAATTTGTTGAGCATTTATAGTACATCAGGCAAGTTCTGGGAGCCCATCTCATTTAGCCCCTACAACTGTCTTTATGGGTTGGGTTTTATTCTCCCATTTTACAGAAGAGAAAACTGAGGCTCAAAAAAGTCAAGCTACCCATTTAAGGTCTTGAGCAGCCAAGAAGAAGAGCCTTGATTCAAATCTCCAAAGACTCCATTCCCTCTGACACTTCCTAAAGCTGATGGGGCTGGGTTTGTTGGGTCAGTTTTTCAAGATGCAGATTAATTTTCCAGTCCAGAAGATTAGCCCCATAGCTGTCCACTGACAGCAGCCAGGCCTGGCAGAGTGTCTGCAGACACCCACCACCATCCATCCCTCTCCGGCCCTCCTCCTCAATCTGTATTGGCCTCTTTCCTCTCTCTGCTCTTTCAACCTCAGTGTTCCCTCCGCTTTGAACTTGGACCTCCTCTCTTCTTGCTTTAACTCTTCCTGGACTCTCACTTACCCCCCAGCTCCCAGCTTCAGTGACCACTTTTCTCTTGGTGACTTTCCAGCCCCCCTTCCAGTTCAGATCACTCTCCTGACTATCCCTCCACTGGACATCTCTGCTGGGATGCCTTGCAGTCCCCTCAAATGTAATCTAGCCACGGCGGAGCTACACATCCCATCTATGAGGGTACCATCTCCCACCCAGGTTGCTCTTGCCAGAAACTGTGGCCGTCACACCTGACTCCTTCCGAGTGAGCACCCCCCTTCCGTCCCAGCCCCCGTGTCTTCCTCGTCTGAATACCTCTGGACTGTCTCCTTTCTCTCTGTCTCCTCTTGTTCTGTTTTAATCCAGGCCGCGAACTCATTCTGACCTAAGTCACAGCAGTGGTTTCCTAACTCGTGTCTCAGTCCCCACTCTTGGCGCTTCCAGTCCATTTTGCGTATGCTAGCCAGGATGAGATTCCTCAGGCAGAAAACCAGCCATGGCGCTCCTTTGTCTAAGGCCCATCATGGTGCCCACTGGCGGTCAGTGGGCATCTCCCATTGTGCCCTCCCACCTCGTGCCAGGCACGCACAGCAGGTACTCAGTAAACGGCTGCCAAACGAATTCTCTGCCCCTTCTCCTCGCGCCTGCTCCCCGGCTTTCTGTCTCTTAACTTTCCCTTCCGGAGTCTCCCCTAAACGGCTCTGCTTCAGCATCTCAGCTTTGCTATGGAGCTAAGACCATGGGGACTGAGTTGGCCTTTGCCTCTGCCACTGGCAGTCTTCCCCTCTCAATTACATGCTAATCCCTGTTAAAATTACAAATTTATTTATAGTTTTTTTTTCCCTTTCTTTTTTCTCCCCCACTTGGCAATTTTTACGGCTCATCGGCCATAACAAATTCTACTTCATAAAGCAGAGGCGCGCATTATTATTACCTTATGGAACTACACAGCGGCAGCTGACTCCCATCTCCAGCCGGCGTGTTGTCTCCACGGATCCGTAATGGTTTCAATCAACACCCCTGTGGGATTTGTTCCGCTCTTTGAGGACGCGAGCCTGTGGATGTGGAGATGGTGTTTCTGTCTCCATGCCAGGTGGCAGCAGAGGTCCCGCCCAGGGACCCTGGAATTTGGTGGCTGTTCTTTTGAGAACAAGGCGGAGCAGTCTTGGTGATTCCGTTTTGTCCAGGAATAAAGAGGCCACACTCCTGCACAACAGTGACTGAATATTGTTCAGTCGATACTGTGACGGTAACCATACAAAATAGGCGACAAAGATGGCCTCGTTTTATTGAGGAAAGCGGCTCAGGGACCACAAGAAACTTACCCAAGAGATCAGAAGGGTCGGGAGGCTGCAGGCCCCCAGAAGTGGGGAGGAGGCTCTAAGGGTATCCTGAGCTCCCTGCCACCCATTAGTCTTTCGTAGGATTCACTGTGAGGGCTGTAAATCATTTCTCCTTCCTTCATTCATGAATCCGTCCATTCACCTTTCAATGCAAATGCTCTAGCCCTGACTGTGTGTACTGCCCATGTCAGATGCTTGGATCCTGTGACAATTCAGCCTCAGAAGAACGGGGTGGATGCTATCCTCTTCCTCATCCAGTTAGAGGGCATCTTTATCAATGATAAGAATGCTCAGGAGGATGATAAACTTCAGAGGAGTCAAGGATGAAGGCAAAGAGGAAGAGCTCACCGCAGGTTCCCCGGGGTTGATTCCAGGGTGTGATTTCAGGTCATTCTCACAGATGCTGGGATCAGAGGTGTTAGGAACACAGACCTGGAACGCCTGACTCTGACTCTCAGCCCCTCCCCTGCAGCCCTGTGACCCCGGCCACGTGACTGACTCTCATGACCTTATCAGTGAAATGGAGGTGCTACTAACTGTTGCCTTCAGCTTATCACAAGAAACAAAGACATCATACTTGTGCCTGGTCTTTATTATTAATGAAAGCACTTAATGAATATTATTATCAATAACCGTATGAGGTAAGCACTACTTATTATCTCACTCGACAGGTGAGGCAAATGTGCCTGGAACTTTTATAACTTGCCCTGGAGAGCAGAGTCAACAAGCGGTGGGCCTCTGCACTTGGCTCCAAGGTCTCTCTTCTCACTCATCCTCCGAGATCCCGCTCTTATCACCGGTCCACACATCTGTTTAGCTACTGATATTAGTTTTGCCGGAGCTGGGGCTGGACGAATGAGTTAGTGTGGAGTGAAAGTGAAACTGTTAGTTGCTCAGTTGTGTCCGATGCTTTGTGACCTCATGGATCCACCAGGCTCCTCTGTCCATGGGATTCTCCAGGCAAGAACCCTGGAGTGGGTTCACACGCCCTTCTCCAGGAGATCTTCCTGACTCAGGGATTGGTCGAACCCAGGTCTCCTGCATTGCAGGTAGATTCTTTACCGTCTGAGCCACTAGGGTCTGCCCTTAAGGAGCCTGCAGTCTTATAGAATAGAAGGCTGTTAATGGGAGTTCGTCCACTTTCAGCACAGTCATGGAGACATGTGAGCTCGTGATAGTGGGTACAAGGAGGAGGGAGGGGTCCCCTCAGCCAGGTGATAGAGGGAAGGGCCTTCCAGGAGAATAAGAATCATCACCTCTGAGATGCGAGAAGGAAGGCTCGGGGGAAGGTCAGGTCTGATTCCTGCTCCTTTGGCGTCATGTCGGCGTCTCCTTGCCCCTGATGCCGGGTGCCTCCCACACAACAGTCGGACTCCATTCTGGAGTCAGTGCCCTGCAAAGTCTCCTTCCTGAGTCCCCGCCCCTCCCCGGGAACCTGCTTCCCTCTCTCCTCTGGACACTTGCCACTCTTGTCAGATCTTCAGATCTTCTTTGTGAACATGTTTACCTGCCTTTTCAGGACAGTAAAATTCCTCTTATTCTCTTTCAGGGTCACTCGTGGTATAAACACAAGTGACATTCAAACAAAAGCAACTGGTGTGTTAATTATCAGATTGTTTTCATAACAAAAAGCAAGATGCTTTTTGCAAACACGTCCGTCTGTACCATAAGCAGGTCCAATAGATCTGCCTTTCTAGAGCGTACAACTGACGAACCCGACATGTTCAGGGACGTCTCTGGGGTGACCCATAGGCTACCCCCTTCCATCTGGTAGGGTAGAGGAGGCTTAGGGGTTAAGACAGGGGCTGTGAATGAATGCTGGTAGGGATTTGGCTACTCTGTTGACTTCTTCCTGCCTCTGCTCCATTCTGGTCATATTTGGGAGGAAAAATCCATCATCAGGCATTCTATTGGTTTCACGTGGAGTTGAAAATTACTAGAAGGTCTTCCTCTTTCTGCCTCACTTGAATGCCTCCAAAGACTGGAAACTCACTACCTAAAGAGCAAGCCCATTCCTGAGAAGCCTGGCTCTCACACAGTTTTCTTTCTATGGAGACCAAATTGACAATTCTGCAATTGCTCTCCATACGTCCTAGTTCAGCTTTTAGGAGCAACAAGAATGAAGCTAATCCTTCCTGTCCACTTCAGCTGCTTGGCCACCACAGGCAGAATACCAGAGCTGGAAGGACTCTCGGAATTCACACCTCCATCCCCACCTTGTGTTACATCGGGCTGCGGTCATTGCACCTCTGAGCAACTTGACTGTGTCTCTCTTTCCACATCAGTGTGGCGAGATCTGTGATGCACAGTATCTGTCAGAGACCTAACCCCAGACTTGGAGCTAGGTCCCGGTCTCCAGCCCCTCATTCACTGCCTTTGGTCACCACTATCAGACAGGATGGGTCTGACTCCAGCTGAGTCCATCCCCCAGAAACCCCCTGCACACACAGAGATGCCCCAGCATGGCCTGTGTGAGATGCTGAGCGTTTTGTTTCAACCACATCTTTATCCCCATCCATCTGCCTAATTCAGCTCGTGGAAGCCGTCCAGGGTACTAGCTGGCAGCCTTGGGATCCAGAGAAGTTTTACCATCAAGTTAACTCTTGGGTTTACTCCCAAACCCAAGTGTGAACCCACTTCAGTACTCTTGCCTGGAGAATCCCACAGACTGAGGAGCCTGGTAGGCTATGGTCCATAGGGTCACAAGAAGTCAGACATGAGTGAGATGACCGAGCACGCACCCATGGAAGGGCTTGCTGGCTTTTGGCTCCCATCATCCCTGATCCAGGCTGGAAGCCCTGGGACCCTTTCCCTGGCCCTCAGAGTCAACCCTCCCTGAGCCCAGAAGGTGGTCTCGCCGAGCAGAGAGAACAGGCAGGGAACGCAGACCCCGTTTTCTGGCTCTTTCTCTCCCCAGCCGTGTGAGCTGACTCAGAACTCTCCCTCCTCTTGGCCTCAGTGTCCTCATCTGGGAGAGAGTGGTAAAAATTCCCCATCACAGGGCTGCGTCTGGGTTCCAAACAAAACAAGTGAAGGGGAGTCTGAGGTCTGGCACGTGCTCTCTGCTTGAGAGACCTGGCCTTCTCCATCCCAGCCCCCTGCACAGGCACCCCTGTCCTCACCAGATCCCCCCAGACCTCAGCCGCCGTCGGCTCACACTCGGTAGAGCACAGTTACCATGGCAACTCATGGGTTGTGCAGCTCCGGGTCCCTGCTCCCCCAGACTCGTCCCTCTCCATTCCTGCACCCAGCCCAGCCCAGCCCAGCCTGGAGAGCTGCCAAGGCAGCCGGATTGCGTTGGGCTCCAGTGACCCCATCGTCTGAGCCGACCCTCTGTTGCCGAGAGATTTTAAGGGCTTTAGAGCTCAGTGGACTCTATGGGCTTTTCTCATCCAGCACAGATCTCCTGCTCCCCTGCCAACAGAGGCTTGGCCCTGCTGTGTCCCTGCTCCCCAGGACCCTCTGGACCCTCTTTGCTCTCTCATTAGGAAGACTAGCTGGCCAGGACTGGTGTTTGGAGAACTCTTCCCTGCAGCAGTCCCCGCCTCCCACCGCTTCCTTCTATGGCCTGCCTCCTCCAACCATCGCCTCAGCAAAACCCCTCTCCAACTCCCCCAGGCTGGGTCTGGGTAGAAGAGATGTCTCGGTGCGTGGCGAGGCGGCAGGCACGGAATTCACAGGACTCGGGTTCGAATCCTAGCTCCACACTTCTCAGGTGTGTTAGTTGGCCAGAGCGGCCAGAACAAAGGACCACAAACTGGGTACATGGCGCCCTCCTTGTGGCTGTGTCTGTCCAAATTTCCCCCCTTTTATAAGGACGCCAGTCATAAAGGATGAGGGCCCACCCTCCTCCGATATGATCGCATCTTAACTAATTACCAGGTAAGGTCACATTCTGAGGTTCTTGGGGTCAGAACTTCCACACTTGAACTTTGGAGAGATATGATCCCACCTGTAGCACTAGTTGTGCGGCCAAGGGCAAGTCACATCACCTCTCAAAGCCTTAGAAAGGCTCATCTTGAATGTGGGAGTGAAAATAGCAAAGTCCTCTTGCAGATATTGTAAAGATTAAATGCAACAGCGTACATACACTGGTTAGCCCAGGGCTAGCAGACACTAGAGTCAATAACTGTAGCTGCTGTGAATTCCTGCTTGGAGGACGATCCTTTTCCTTGGGGACCCTTTTATTCTGGATGGAGGGGGTGGAAATACGAGTGAGTTCAAAGCCTTTGGGTCTCATTACTACAATCCAATCTCCTAGAAACCCTGGTAGGACCACAATTTAGGGGTTCATTCATTGACTCCATCAATTTATTCTACGAATGCTGAGTGCTTTGTGCATTGCTATTTTATTTCATTCTTACGAATGTATTAGTGTTTCCATTTAACAAATATGGAAATGGAGAAGGGATGTGGCTTCCTCAAAGCCCAACCGTGAAGTGGATGGTAGGGGCTGGGCCCACAGTTCAGAGCGTAGTTGTGCCTGGCCTGGGGTGGGGTTCCTGCTTGGGAAAGTTGACCATTTCTCCCTGCAATGAGCCACACAAATCCTTCGCTGACGCCCTGTGGCCCCTAGAGGAGCTCGCAAGTCCTCCCATGCTGTCTGCACACAGCTTCTGCTTATAATTTTTTGTATTTATATCTTCCTTCCGTTACTTGTCATCGGGCTGTTTATCGGCACGCAGAGATGCACCCCTTGTACATGTTAAATATATATGCATCTCTGTGTGTATGAGTGTGCCTTCCCCGTTATATTTATGCAGTTCCTCAGAGGATTAATTTAGCCAAATAACTGAAGCTATTTAGGTAGCTGACATTCAAGCTGTGATGGGAAGGCAGGAGCTAAGTTAGCAAGATGCTGGCTCCCGCCCAGGCCCCCCAGGACTCAGTTTCCTTAACGCGGGGCCCTATGTGGCAGAAAGTGTGGGCGCTCCACTAGCCTGGGTTTCAAATCCAGGCTCAGTAGTGGGGAGCCGTGAACCTTGGGGAAAAATAACCACCAACTGAGCCTCAGTTTTTCTTCGGGTGAGAAGAGGTCATTTTTCTTTCAGAGCTGCTGCAGACTTAATTGATTTAATGTATTTGGAGCTCTTTGTTCACAGTAGGTGCGATGTGTTGGTGGTTGCTTTCATTCTCCTCTTTCTCCTCTCTCTCCCTCTGTGTGGCTCCAAGAGTAACATAAGAGAAGGTTAAAATGCCCTGCTTTGGCTCTCAAGGTCCTCCACTCTGTGGTCTTGATTGATCTTCCTTCCTTTGGAGATTATCCTCCCACTGAGTCTGTATCATTGAGTTGGGATGGACATTACTATTGGTGCCCACCATTCCTGTGTGAGCCAACCTGACAGCTTCAAACCAGCCAGCATTCGGGAGGCCAGAGCCCATGTACCTGCCAGAGGGCAGGCTGGGGAGGGAGGAGCTCTCAACCAAAGTCTGAAGGGATGTGGTGGGTAAGTAGCCCAGATCCGCCCCGTGGTTGGACTACCTCACAGGTCTGTTTTATACTCTCGTCCGATGCGCCCCAGTGGGGTGGAGTCCCGGTTCCCCAGAGCAGAAACCTGCTCCGTTGGCTTTCTTCTTTCTTTCCTGTCTCATGCTCCACAAGTGTGTTTAGGATCCCCTTCAAGATAAACTCTGTGCATGCAAATTCTCGTCTTAGGGTCTTCTGGAAAAAAAACCAGTTTAAGACCAGATGTGGTGGGGAGTGATGAGAGCCTGGACTCTGGGGTCCCCCTTTCCCCACCAATATTTGAATCCTACTTGAAGAGGCAGTGATGAGTTAATTATGTAAGCTTTCTGAGCTTGTTTTCTCCTTTGTAATGTAGGGATAGAGTTACAGTTCCTGCCCCTTAAAAGCATGAAGTCACTGACTGTGATAACCACCTTTGTCTGGCCCCTTATATAAGACTTCAGTTTGTTCCATAGCCCTCTTTACCCTCTTCATGGAGGTTATCTTATTTATTAAATTTAATTTTTTTCTATTGAAGTAGTTGATTTATAATGTTGGGTTAGTTTCTGGTGGACAGCAAAGTGATTCAGTTCAGTTCAGTTCAGTTACTCAGTCGTGTCCGGTTCTTTGCAACCCCATGGACTGCACCACACCAGGCCTCCCTGTCCATCACCAACTCCAAGAGTTTACTCAAACTCATGTCCATCGAGTCAGTGATGTCATCCAACCATCTCATCCTCTTTAGTCCCCTTCTCCTGGCTTCAATATTTCCCAGCATCAGGGTCTTTCCAAAGAGTCAGTTCTATGCATCAGGTAGCCAAAGTATTGGAGTTTCAGCTTCAGCATCAGTCCTTCTAATGAATATTGTTATACATATACATATATATGTGTGTGTATGTGGGTATATATATATATATATATATATATATATATGTATGTATGTATTCACACACCATATATATACATTTATGTATATATATATTATTTTCAAATTCTTTTCCATTATGGATTATTACAAGATATTGAATACAGCTCCTTGTGTGCATGCATGCTCAGTCATTTCAGTCATGCCCAACTCTCCGCAACCTTATGGACCATAGCCTGCCATGCTCCTTTGTCCACGGGATTTTCCTGGCAAGAATACTGGAGTGGGTTGCCATGACTTCCTCCAGGGGATCTTCCCAACCCAGGGATCAAACCTGCATCTCTTGTGTCTCCTGCACTGCAGGTGGATTCTTTCCCACTGAGCCCCTGGGGATATGCTATATGGTAAATCCTTGTTGTTTATCTATTTTATACGTAGTAGCTTGTATACGCTAATCCCAAACTCTTAATTTATTCCTCCCATACTCCCTTTCCCCTTGTAACTATAAATTTGTTTTCTATGTCTGTGAGTTAGTTTCTGTTTTGTAAATAAGTTCATTTGTACTATTTTTCAAGATTCAGCTTATGATATCATATAATATTTGTCTTTCTCTGACTTACTTAACTTAGTATGATGATCTCTAGGTCTATCCATGTTGCTGCAAGTGGCATTATTTTATTCTGTTTTATGGCTGAATAGTATTCTGGTATGTGTGTGTGTGTGTGTGTGTGTGCTCATCTTCTTTATCCAGTCGTCTGTCAATGGGCACTTATGTTGCTTCCATGTCTTGGCTAGTGTAAATAGTGTTTGTATGAACACAGAGGTGCAGGTATTTTGCAAATTAGGTTTTTCTCCAGCCCGGGGTGGGATTGCTGGATCATATGGTTTTTTAGTTTTTAAAGGAAATCTACCCTGTTTTCCACAGTGGTTGCACCAATCTACACATGGAAATTTTTTAATTGACTTGAATACGGTCTTTCTTCACATAGACGGCCCTATGCCGTCTAGAAGATCATCTCCATGAGCAGAGTCTCTGTTACTAATACTTTTGCTCATTGCTGATTTTCAGCACCCCGGACAGCACCAAATGCATTCTACTTCATGAAAATTATTAATATCATTGCTTTGCTCCTTCCTGCCTCTGATTTTTCTTTAGCTGTTCCTATCACCTTGGATTTCTGTTCTATCTAAAGCTTTGTTCATGCTTTACAGCCCAGGAGGCTTCTCAGTTCAACTCTGACCCTTACTGAACCCTACTTCCTCTGAGATTTCCCCACTGAGGCCCTCCCTTAGGGACACAGACTGAGGTGTTTGGCCTCAAGGTAACATCGACTTGGTGCCTTTCCTCTCTCACCCTCCTTCCCAGATTCTACCAGGGTGTACCCAAGGCCTCTGCAGCTTTCTCCCTTCCTTGGCCATCAGCAGCCAACAGAGGGGCTTGCTGACAATCTCTCCAGCTCCTGCCATGTTTGCAAGGCCCCATCAGTCTAGTGTGGAACTGCAAAGCTACAGAGTCCCCTTCTGTTTCCTCTGGGTCCCCTGCCATACAGCCAGTCTGTCCTCAGACTCCTCCCTCACACAAACACCAGCTGCCCACCAAGCACCTGCCAAGCACCTGGCTCAAGGGGCTCCACTTACGTGGATCACTGAGCTTTGATGCATATGGCCCCACACTTGCTCATGCTGACTGGGTCCAGCACCAAGGCCTGAACCGGAGGCATCCACCCTGTGGCAGGCTGATGGAAACCCTCTGAGGTAGGCTGGGAATCCGAGCAGACTTGTGTTGAACATGTCCCGGGCACCAAGAACTTCCCTGCACACAACATCTTTGATCCTCACAGCCATCCTTTGAGGCCAGAGCTGTTATTTATCATGTCCATTTCAAAGATGCAGAAACTGACTCGGGACCTTGCCTAGCATCAGGATTTAGCCAGGTCTGTCAGACTCCAGAGCAGGTATTGGAGAGAAAGTACCACTCTTTCTTCTCCTTTTGGGTGGTGATTAACTGAAGAGCACAAATCCTCCTTATGAAACTATGTGGCTCTAAGTGCCCTGCCTGCCACACATGACTGTGTGTGTGTGTGTGTGAGAGAGAGAGACAGACAGACAGACAGACACTCGGGGAATGGAGAAGTAGAGACATGGCCAAAAATATGTGGGAGGGGGCTGGGAGCTAAAGCCAGGTGATGATAGAAGACTTGAGAGCAGAGATCGGAGCAGCGTGCTAACCATCAGCTCCTGGACAAAGCCCCAACTCCGTGAGGCCTGGCCTAGCAGCAGCTGCAGGGCTTCCCATCCCCTGGGGAAAACCCCAAGCCTGCCTGCATCCCTTATAATCCCAGAGAGCCTAGGAAGTGTTGCTACCAAGTCCACCATCACAGTCCACCTTTGAATGACATCATCCCAGCCATAGTCTCCTCCGCCACCATCCTTGCTGTCACTGGCATAGGTGTCCTCTCCATAGTCCCCTCTGCCACCATCCTTGCTGTCACTGGCATAGATGTCCTCTCCACACCACTCACACCTGGCCTATCCTCACCACCCCACCACCCACAGCACCTCATTCATTCAGCAAATATTTATGGAGCACCCTTTATGCACCAAGTGCTCTTGTAGCCAAGGGGAACGCAACAGGAAGCAAAACCAAGTGTCAGCCCTCAGGGATCTCCATTCATCACCCTCGCTCCCTGCCTCCATGACCTTAAGTATGAGTATCAGCCCCATTGCTACAACAGCATCAATCATTATTCATTGAGCCCCTGCTACGTGTAACATCCCAGGCTGGGAACTGAGCGTGTAAAAAGGCACCCCACTCTCACAGTGCATGTGCTGCCTCCTGCTCCATCATCTGCACAGAGGGAAGGCCCTCCTTGCAGGGACACCCCTCCAGTTTCCCCCTGGATGCTACCCCTGAAAGCCTGCTGCTGGTTGTTAGGCTGTCTGACCTACTTGGAAATCCTTTCATACAAAAAAAAAAGGAGCTGACGCTTCATCTCAGAGGCAGCTGCATCTCTCCAGAGCAGGAAAGGAAACAACACAAAGACTGGGTTCTCCTAAACTAAAAAAATGCCCATGAGATGCCAGAGAGGGGCTGAGGAGGACCCTGGGGGTTGCAGAGGGCTCTGGCAGCCCCTGCTTACGGCGGCGCCTCAGCAAGATCACCTTACGGCATAACTGATGGGACAGTAAAGACACGTGGGTGGGGGCAAAGGAGCCCTTCTTCTCTGGCTGCAAACAGCCCAGCCCTTAACCCAGGTGGCTGCCCCTGCCCAGCATCCCAGCTTCCCTCTAAGCCAGCTCTCCATCTGTCTGTCCATATCACTGAGGGCCCATCAGCCCCCAGGGCTGGAATTCATTTAAATGGTATGTGAGCTGTGTGGCTAAAGCGCGCGTTAAGCAATGTTTATTACAATCAATAAATCATGGTCTCGTACCTGATCCAGAGACGGAAATAGCTCATGAGCCCGGGCTGTGGAGGAGAGAGAGGTGACCGCAGGCCCAGAGATAAGACAGACTCACTGAGGTCAGCCTCTCCATATCAGCTGCGAGGGGCTGGCGTCCTGAGCCCTGAGCCCATTTCTCCTGACAGTTCCTCCTCCCCCTCCTTCTCAGAGGAGCCTCAGGAGAGCCCAGACGGTCTGTGTTTCCCTTCCCTGCAGAGAAGGCTGGCCTGGGAGCAGGGGAGTGGCTTAGCTGGCCAGGTGGGTGCCTCACTACGAGCAGGACATGGGGGAAAGGTTGTTGGGCCGCCTTTGGGAACTTCTTTCTGATTGTGGGAGGAAGTTTGTCTCCTTTCTGTGCAAGCTGGGAAGGGAGGCCGGGTAGTAGAAGAGGAGATGCCTTGAAATGCCATAGCTGGAAAGTCTGCAGCTTTGAGTGAGGGATGAGGAGTACTGTGGGCAAGCGGTATCACATAGCTTCAGAGTACAGTATTGTTATCACAAAGAGCTGGAGTTCAAATTCCAGCTATGCCACTTCCTTGAATGAGTTCCCTAACCTCTCTGAGTGTCCCTTCCCGTGTGTAAAGCAGGGGAAATAATATCACCTGCCTCACAGGAATGTTGGGGAAACAACTCGAGTTAATATGTAGAATCGCTCAGCACAAGGGCTGCAATATGTTTTGTTGTTGTTTTTGAGTCGCTCAGTCGTGTCTGACTTTTTGCTACCCCATGGACTACAGCACGCCAGGCTTATCTGTCCTTCACCATCTCCCGGAGTTTGCTCAAACTCATGTCCATTGAGTCGGTGATGCCATCCAACCATCTCATCCTCTGTCGTCCCCTTCTCCTCCTGCCCCTAATCTTTCCCAGCATCAGGGTCTTTTCCAATGAGTCGGCTCTTCACATCAAGTGGCCAAAGTATTGGAGCTTCAGCTTCAGCATCAGTCCTTCCAATGAATAGTCAGGGTTAATTTCCTTTAGGATGGACTGGTTTGATCCTCTTGCTGTCCAAGGGACTCTCAAGAGTCTTCTCCAACACCACAGTTTGAAAGTATCAGTTCTGCAATACAACCTTCTTTATGGTCCAACTCTCACATCCCTACGTGACCACTGGAAAAACCATAGCTTTGACTAAACGGACGTTTGCCAGCAAAGTGATGTCTCTGCAATATGTTTAGTGCTCATGAGTGGTATTTACTGTGGGAGGCGTGCTGCGGCCCATGGGGCTGCAAAGAGTGAGGCATAACTTAGCGACTGAACAACAGTGGGAGGCTGGATGATGGCCCCAAAGACGTCCTCATCCTAATTCCAAGAATCTCTGAATGTCTTGCGTATGGAAAAGGGGTTCTGCAGATGCAAGTAGATAAAGGAGCTAGAGATGAGGAGATTATCCTGGATTATCCAGTGGACCCAATGCAACCACAAGGATCCCTATAGGAGGGAGGAAGGGGAAGTCGGAGTGACCACAGACGCTATGGGAAGCAGAGCCAGAGAGAAAGCACTGCACTGACAGTGATGGAGACGGAGGAAGGGGCCACAAGCAAAGGAATGCTGGCGGGCTCCAGACGCCGCAATAGGTAAGGAAATGAACTCTCCTCTGGAGCCTCCAGAGAGAACCAGCCCTTCCAACAGCTTGATTTTGCCCCTGTAAGGCTCATTTCAAACATTTGACTTCCAGAACTGTAAGAGAACAAACTTGTGTGATTTTAAGAATAAACAGTGATTTTACACTGGTTTGTGGTTATCTGTAACAACAAGAAAACTAACGCCTGTGAAGTTTACAGGGGACCCCTCCCCTGATAAGAGATCAGAGCAACAACAAGGAAACTAGCACTTGTCACAAAACTAACAATCTGTGAAGACAATCCTGTTGGTGACGTTGATACAAACGCCTGAGATGCCGCCTAGGGTCCCTGGGTGGTACAAGTGTCTGGCATCAATCTTCTTGTGAAACCAGGTGAGAGAAGACTCTGCCTGCGCCCATTTGGCATGGCCAGTACGACCAGGTGGGAAGCTGGAGTGTTTCATGGACTTCTGATGCCCATGAAGGTGGCAGCCAAAACCTTGGTGGTCCTAGGCTTGTGGGCTGATATGTGGACCATCGGAAACATTAAGCAGGACTAATTCATAGGACGTTGAACTGTCAGTCAGTACTTCTACACTGGCTAGGATGGCCACTGTTTGGAGCTTGGAGAGGGAAGAGATGGCAGGAGCAAGTTCTGGGGGAATCCACATGCTGTGTAGGCAATTAAAAGTAAGGATTTGAAAGACTAGCCCGGAAACACATATATTACCATATGTAAAATAGATAGCCAGTGGGAGTTCGCTGAATGACACAGAGGACCCAGAGCCAGTGCTGTGTGACCACCTAAAGGAGCGGGATGGAGAGGCAGGTGGGAGGGAGGTTGCAGAGGGAGGGGACATATGTATACCTACAGCTGATTCATGTTGATATATAGGCAGAAACCAGCACAACACTCTAAAGCAATTAGCCTCTAGTTAAAAATAAAATTTAAGAACTCAACATTAAAAAACTAACAACAACAACAACAAAAAAAGTAAGGACTTGGCAGAACCAGTTATCGATATGGAGAACTGGACAGAGGCTTGACCACAGAGCCGAGGCAGGGGACCCCTGCCCTGGTAAGAAAGCAGAGCAAACTTTCTCCACCATAGAGACACCTGACCGTGTTCCAGGGCTACTCACAAGCGCCCTGGTTAAGATGAGTCCTAAGCCTCAGAGTCAGGGGCAGCCTACCATGCTGTCCGTGACCTGCAGCTCCAGGAGAGAAAGACCAAGGGACTGTTAGAATGAGGAGTTTCATCTTCTTTTGAATCATCTTCTCTCCTGGCCGAATGCATGAACCGAGTCTCAGGATCTCCTCGACGTGGGTGGGGTTTCTGCTCCAAAATCAGACAGCTGAGCCACGCGCAGCAGAATGGCTTGGCTGGTGGGAAGCAGTGGGTGGCAGTTTGCTTTTCCATAAGTGGAGCTGCCAGCTCTCCTGGAAGCTCCTTGTCTGTCCCATGAAGGACTGCGGTGGGGGAGGGAGATGGTGGGTGATGACAGAGCATCATGGATATTATATGATGGACGCTGGTTCTGGCTCAGGGGCGATGCCCGTGAAGAGAGGGACGAGGTGTCAGTGGCCCGGGTGAGTCCAGGGTCTACACCA
This sequence comes from Giraffa tippelskirchi, assembly GCF_054371585.1. Lineage (NCBI taxonomy): Eukaryota > Metazoa > Chordata > Mammalia > Artiodactyla > Giraffidae > Giraffa > Giraffa tippelskirchi. Next base: position 190,902,506 of record NC_137277.1, on the reverse strand, counting down.
GTGGTTCCCGAGTGCTGGTGCCTGGATGAGCCTCAGCTGAATCACCCGGCAGGAGGGGTGGGGGTGTGTGTCTAGAACATGGACTTCAGGGGCCCGCTCCCAGAGGAGGTGTCTACTCAGGGGTCGGGGGTAGGACGTTTGCTACTTTGTTGTCACCCTCCCTACAGTGATACCCAGAAGCCGCCCCCAGCCCCTCTCACATGACCTGGACCAGTTCCTGCTATGAGCCAGCCTCCCTTGGCTTCAGAGCTCGGTTACCACCCTGGCCCTCGGACCTGGCACTGGGCATGGCTCTTCCCACGCGCCTCAGGTCCCTTCCCCAAGGACTGAGGGAGCCGGTTTGTCCTACTTCAAATGGCATCCCCAGGCAGCTTCTCTTCTGCCTCCCAGTTCAGAACAGTGTTGCGGATGGGTCCCCAGAGATTGGGTTATTTTGCCTGCAGTGCCTGTACCCAGGGATTGATATGGGAACTTGGGAAATCTGTTTTGTCCTATTGGTTCTTATCTTGTGATCAAACTCATCTCTAGCTTGGCATCCCCAGAGTGTGGCAGGCAGGGCCAAAGCCCATCCAGAAGAGATGCGATTATAACCTCATCAGGAGAAGACTGTGACAAGGGGGAGGGGAGGGGGAGGGGAGGGAAGGGGAGGGGGAGGGAAGGGGAGGGAGGGGGAGGGGAGGGAGAGGGGAGGGGAGGGGAGGGGGAGGGGAGGGGGGAGGGGGAGGGGAGGGAGGGGAGGGGGAGGGGAGGAAAAGGGAGGGGGAGGGGAGGGAGAGGGAGGGGAGGGGAGGGGGAGGGGGAGGGGAGGAGGAGGGGAGGGGAGGGGCGGGGGAGAGGAGGGAGAGGGGGAGGGGAGGGAGAGGGTAGGGGAGGGGAGGGGGAGGGGAGGGGGAGGGGAGGGGAGGGGGAGGGGGAGGGGAGGGAGAGGGGAGGGGAGGGGAGGGGAGGGGGAGGGGAGGGAGAGGGGGAGGGGAGGGAGAGGGAGGGGGAGAGGAAGGAGGAAGAGGAGGGGAAGGAGAGGGGAGACGAGACTGAAAGAGGAGGAAATAAGGCCGACTTCTTTCTTCCCCCACCCCCGTGCAAACCACCCCAAGCACAGCATCTGGAAACGTGACTCTGATGCATAAAGATCTTCCTCTATTGCAGGGTTTCCCACCGGCATTTAGGACTGGAGAATTCTCTGCTGTGGGCACTGTTCTGTGTGTGGAAGGATGTCTGGCAGCATCTCTGGCTTCTGTTCACCAGATTCGAGCAGCATCTATCTCCAGTTAAGACAACCGAAAACATCTCCAGATACTGCCAAGCATCCTCTTAGGGGCAAAGTTGCCCTTAGTGGAGAGCCACTGCCAAATTCCTGAAAACCCGCCAGTGGCTTCTCGGCTGGATTGCATTCTCGCTCCTTACTCTTCATCCACGCTTTAGCCATATGACTTTGTAGTCCCTTCCATTAGAGGCTGAGTACTCTTTCCCAACCCAGTGATGCTGGGGTCCAGCCAGAGACTTGCTTGGGCCTGAACGAGAGTGGGAGAGACAGAGTGTCCGTGCCCAGACTAGACACTGACAGCCATCACCTGCTTGAGCTTAAACGTCGTGCTTCTGCCACCCATCCTCTCAAGAAGATCATTCCCGGAGGCACCCACTGGCTCCAGGAAGAGGATGGGGCAAGCCTGGACCCCATCTGTGGCTGGTGGCAAGCCCAGCCAAGCCCAGGCTAGACTAGACTTCCCCCAGACAACCCACAGGTGAGTGAGTGAGGATACACAATTGCTATGCTAAGCCACGGGTGGTTTGTTACGCAGTGTTATGTGGCAATAGCTGACTCTTACAGCTTCCTGTTGAAATCAGGAGAATCCTGAACTACTTATTCTGACTCACGAGGCTCTACAGGATCTGGCCATTGCCTAACTCTTTCGGGGGGTGGGCAGGGATGGAGTAAGCTTACCAGGCTGAAGGAAAAGCAAGGAAAAAGACTCTGACATTGAGTGGTAGGAGCTGTTTGTATTATATATTTGGGGACCTAGAGATTATCATTACTGAATAAAGTAAGTCAGACAGAGAAAGGCAAATATGTATCACTGATATGTGAAATCTAAAAAATAGAAATGAACTTGTTTCCAAAACAGTAACAGACTCACAGACATAGAAAACAAGCTTATGGTTACCAAAAGGGAAAGGGAGGGAGGGATAACTTAGGAGAAGGGAATTAACAGTATTCACGCTACATATAAAATAGATAAACAACTAAGACTTACTGTGGAGCACAGGGGACAATGTTCAATATACTGCAATAACCTATGGTGGAAAAGAATCTTAAAATCTATATGTATATTTGTATAACTGAATCATTTTGCTATACACCTGAAACTATTAATAATGCAATATTATAAATCAATTGTAAAAAGAAAGGTCCTGGGATAGGACCAAGATGGGGTCTTCAAGGGACAGAAATGTGCGTAGTGTTAAACAGAGATCAGATGTACTTTTGGAAAACCAGATTAAGACAGGTCTGCATACGTGCTAAATTGCTTCAGTGGTGTCTGACTCTTCGCGACGCTATGGACCGTAGCCCACCAGGTTCCTCTGTCCATGGGATTCTCCAGGCAAGAATACTGGAGTGGGTTGCCTCGCCCTCCTCTAGGGGATCTTCCGGACCCAGGGATCGAACCTGCATCTCTTACATCTCCTGCATTGGCAGCTGGGTCTAGTCAGAATTAAAATCCAGGCCATTACGATGATAGATTCTGGGTGTATCCTATCTCCCCCACCACAGATGATGATATTATCATGAGTAAGCTCTTCTTCTAGACCAGACACTAGGCTAAGTACTTAGCATCCAGAATCAAATTCAATCTTCCCATGCTAATGAGGGTAGTTTGATCATGCCCATTTTACAGATGGGGAAATCAAGTTCTTACTTGCCTGAGCTCACACCAGTAGCGGTAATAGAGAGAGAATTCAAACTCAGGTCCAACTGACCCCAGAGCTCCAGCTCTCAAGCCACTGCCTGGTCTCCCCCTGACTAGCAGTACACACCCAGCCATTTTCCGGAACAGATTTTCCCTTCAGGGAGCAGGAGAGGTGTGTTGCCTTTCAAGTGTATGACACCTTCGGGAGACAAGCGTCACTACAGTGGCATCAAAGCCTCCAGCGGCTTTCAAAGGTCTGCTGCCCGCTCTCCAGGTCCACAGTGCCAGCATCCTCTCCTTCAGCAGGGTGGGTGAGCAGTTGGCTTATCTGAGGACAGGTCTCTGGGTGCGCATTATGGATCCTCCAGGAGGATGTTCAGGCTCTGGACTCTGGTCCTACGATTAACAGGCAATCCCAGCAGAGTGAGGCAACAGATAGGGCAAGATGAGAGGTTGATTTTGCAGGAGACCGGCTGTGGTAAAAGGGTCTCCAGGGGGGCCTTTGCGGCTTAGGGGAGCTTTAAAGGATACATAAGTCTGGATTCCACCCCAACCTGGGATTTAAAGCTCAGGGCTGTCTTTTTTTAAAGCTTTCTTCCATCCCCAGGTGGTTCCAATTTGCACCCCTGCTCAAGAATTTCTGTCCTGGAGGCTGTGCTCGATGGAATATTTTCTGCCTGTACCACTCTCTGTTTTCATCACATTTCATGGCCAGGGTCTTTGCTATCACCTCCTCTTCCATGATGCCTTCCTGGGTTTATCATTCAAAGGCAGAGGCCTTTCCTGAACTCCTTTCTCCATACCTGGTGTCTGACTCTTCTAAAAGCACCCCAAACTAACACAATCCATAGGGAACTCAGCTTTGTCCCTAAACTTTCTTCCCTTTCTTGGGTTCTCTGCCTCAATAAGCGGTATCTCCATCCCTCCAAAAGCCAGAAAAGGTAGGTACCACAGATGATTAAGGGTTGAGGCCCGAAACTGTGCAGTCAGTCCCCCGGGTTTGCAGCGTGGCTCCACTGCTCTGGCTGTGTGACTGTCAGCCAGTTATTTAACTTCTCTGAGCCTCAGTCTCCTACTCTGTAAGATGGAGCAGCAATATACGTGTATCCTAAGGGTATGGTTGTGAGTCAGTGAAATGACACATGTAAGGTGCTTGGAATAGCCCTTGGCACACGCGTGTGCTCCATCAGTGCTCACCCACTTATCCTCCTTGAAGCCTCTCTCTTCACTCCTTGCATCCAATCTATCCCTGAGCCTGTCAATCCTGTCTCCCAAATATCAAATCCATCCTCTTTGCTAATCTCCATGACTACCCGCTGAGAGCAGGTGACTGTCCAGGACAACCACACCTGCCTCCTCTCTGGCCCCCTGCTTCCCCTCGTACCTGCCTCTGATCTATTCTGCACACAGTGGCAGGGGAAATGAACTTTTAAAAACACAAATGGGATCATGGGATCCTGCCTCTTTGCTGATTAAAACCTTCTCACTGTTATAGTGCACATCCTTCTGCCTGGTCCTCTGTCCACCCCCATCCCATCTGCCCCTGACTCTCCCCTGCACATCCTCAAAGCTGAGCCAGGATGCCACTGTCCGAGGGGGCCTGATTCCCAGGTCAGATCCCTGGCTCGTGCCTCCACAGCACATCTCACATATCCCATTACAGCACTCGGCCCACTGTGTTACGATGGTGTCTCTGGTCCACTCTGCTTCCTGGGCTCGAACACGAACGCAGTGTCACTTGACACAAAGCAAGCAGTGAATCGAAGCTGCTGCTGCTTCTGTGACCAGCGACAGCATCGTCACTCCCCCTGGCCAGTGTGATCAGCGACAGCATCATCACTCCTCCTGGCCAGTGTGACCAGCGACAGCAACGTCACTCCCCCTGGCCAGTGTGAACAGTGACAGCATCATCACCCTCCCTGGCCAGCTCCTACCATCACCTCCTGTTGTGGCTGATGTCTGATATGGGAGCCACCTATGGCAAGGGCAAGTTAAGTCCTCAAGAAACATGTTTCAATGTCTTACATCTTCTCTGCCACCCACTCTTCTAAATCTAGGAACCAGTTGAAGCATTTCAGCTCATCTGTATGCAGTCTCTCCTCCCTTCCTCCCAAACTGCGATCTGAACTTGAACAGCATCTCTGAGATCCCCTAGGGCAAACCCTTTGCAGGACTGAGGGTGGGAGGCTCCTGAACAGCCTGGAGCAACAGGGATGGAGCCATCATATGACTCCCCAAATCCTGGCGCCCGCCTGCACGCCCATCCCCGAGGCTCACCTGCCCTGGTGTGAGACTCTCAGTACTCCCTGCAAAGAGCCTCTCAGGCTTCTCGTGGATTCTTATGGCTCATTCCTGGCTTTGTCTCTCAGGACTGTGCAGTAAGCAGTTCTCTTGTGTGTAGAGTGAGCCGTGACCAGGATGCTATTTTTGGCCTACTTGTGTCATCCCTTGGTTACCATCTCTGCACAGCCAGTGTTCATATCCAGGTCCGACAGAATCGTGTGCACAGAAGAGCCTGGTGGGCTCAAGAGTCCCTGGGGTCTCAAGAGTCGGACACGACTTAGCGACTAAACCACCACCAGGAGAAAATGGGAGAGAGGCCTTGACAACTCAACTCTTAATTTAATGTCTTCCTTTTTTTCTTTGAGAGAGGTAGTGAAGAAGGCAATTTTACATGGAGTAAATTTTTGCATCTGTCTGAATCCAGTCTGGAAAGCTCTGGCCATCCCCAAGCATTGTGATGGGAATGGGTAAATTCCTATAGCCTTGAGGCTACCAGCATACCTTCCTTTCACTTGCACTGAATCAGCCAAAACACCAGACATCCCAAATATTAGGTACCTTCCAGCTCAATGTTAGACCTGAAGCACATTCAAAAACCAAAGAGATGTTTCTGAGTATTCTAAAATTGTTTGGACAACTCTCGGATTCCCAAGGTAGAGGAAGGGCCATCTACTCCATGATGGCCCCAGGGAAGATCATTTCCTTCCCCAAGGCTGGTACCAAAGGCTGTTTCTCTCTAAGGGAGGGAGTGGGCTCCATCAGCCTCAGAAAAGCTCTACAGCCATCTTTCAAAAAGGATGGACTGAGCAAGTCCACTCCCACTTATGTATCCAAAGGAACTGAAAGCTGGATCTCGAAGTATTTGCAAATCTCTGTTCATGGCAGCATGTTCACACTAGCCAAAAAGTGGAAACAGCCCCAAGAACCAACCCATTCTTGGAAGAATAGATAAACAAAATGTGTCATATACACTCAGTGGAATATTAAAAGGGAGGAGATTTTGACACACGCTCAGCACGGACGCACCTCGAGAGGACACTGTGTCCTCGGTTGCTCAGCTGTCTCTGACTCTTTGCAATCCGACAGACTGTAGCCCTGGAGGCAGGCATGGCAACCCACTCCAGTATTCTTGCCTGAAGAATCCCGTGGACAGAGGAGCCCGGTGGGCTACAGTCTATAGGGTCGCAGAGAGTCAGACATGACTTCGCATGCACACACGGAGTGTAGCCTGCCAGGCTTCTGTCCATGGAATTCTCCAGGCAAGAATATTGGAGTGGGGTTGCCATTTCCTACTTCAGGGGATCTTCCTGACCTAAGGATTGAACCCCCATCTCTTGTGTCTCCTGCGTTGGCAGGTAGATTCTTTACCGTTGTGCCACCTGGGAGGCAGGGAGAGGACATTAAGTTCAGGAAATAAACCGGTCACCAAAGGACAATATTGTGTGATTCTACTTATATGAAATTCCTAGAGTAGTACAATTCATGAAGACAGAAAGTAGAAGGGTGGTTACCAGGGGCAGGGGGTGGGGGGGTGGGGAATGGGGAGTTTTTGTTCAATAACTCCAAGTAACTCCAGAAAGAAAGAAGAGATGGAGTCAAAGCAAAAACAACACCCAGCTGTGGATGTGACTGGTGATGGAAGTAAAGTCTGATACTGTAAAGAGCAATATTGCATAGGAACCTGGAATGTTAGGTCCATGAATCAAGGCAAATTGGAAGTGGCCTAACAGGAGATGGCAAGAGTGAACATCGACATTTTAGGAATCAGCAAACTAAAATGGACTGGAATGGGTGAATTTAACTCAGATGACCATTATATCTACTACTGTGGGCAAGAACCCCTTAGAAGAAATGGAGTAGCCATCATAGTCAACAAAAGGGTCCGAAATGCAGTACTTGGATGCAATCTCAAAAACAACAGAATGACCTCTATTTGTTTCTAAAGCAAACCATTCAATATCACAGTAATCCAAGTCTATGCCCCAACTTGGATTACTTCAGTAATGCTGAAGAAGCTGAAATTGAACAGTTCTATGAAGATCTACAAGACCTTCTAGAACTAACACCCAAGAAAGATATCCTTTTCATTATAGGGGACTGGAATGCAAAAATAGGAAGTCAAGAAACACTTGGAATAACAGGAAAATTTGGCCTGGGAGTACAGAATGAAGCAGGGCAAAGGCCAAGAGTTTTGCCAAGAGAACGCGCTGATCAAGGCAAACACCCTCTTCCAACAACACAAGAGAAGACTCTACACATGGACATCACCAGATGGTCAACACCAAAATCAGATTAATTATATTCTTTGCAGCCAAAGATGGAGAAGCTCTATACAGTCAGCAAAAACAAGACCAGGAGCTGACTGTGGCTCAGATCATGAACTCCTTATTGCCAAATTCAGACTTAAATTGAAGAAAATAGGGGAAACCACTAGACCGTTCAGGTATGACCTAAATCAAATCCCTTATGATTATACAGTGGACGTGAGAAATAGATTCAAGGGATTAGATCTGATAGACAGAGTGCCTGATGAACTATGGATGCAGGTTCGTGACATTGTACAGGAGGCAGTGATCAAGACCACCCCCAAGAAAAAGAAATGCAAAAAAGCAAAATGATTGTCTGAGGAAGCCTTACAAATAGCTGTGAAAAGAAGAGAAGTGAAAGGCAAAGGAGAAAGGAAAGATATACCCATTTGAATGCAGAGTTCCAAAGAACAGCAAAGAGAGATAAGAAAGACTTCCTCAGTGATCAATGCAAAGAAATAGATGAAAACAATAGAATGGGAAAGACTAGTGATCTCTTCAAGAAAATTAGAGACACCAAGAGAATATTTCATGCAAAGATGGGCTCGATAAAGGACAGAAATGGTATGGACCTAACAGAAGCAGAAGATATTAAGAAGAGGTGGCAAGAATATACAGAAGAACTGTACAAAAAAAGATCTTCACGACCCAGATAATCACGATGGTGTGATCACTCAGCCAGCCAGACATCCTGGAATGAAAAGTCAAGTGGGCCTTAGGAAGCATCACCACGAACAAAGCTAGTGGAGGTGATGGAATTTCAGTTGAGCTATTTCAAATCCTAAAAGATGATGCTGTGAAAGTGCTGCACTCAATATGCCAGCAAATGTGGAAAACTCAGCAGTGGCCACAGGACTGGAAAAGGTCAGTTTTCATTCCAATCCCAAAGAAAGGCAATGCCAAAGAATGCTCAAACAACTGCACAATTGCACTCATCTCACATGCTAGCAAAATAATGCTCAAAATTCTCCAAGTCAGGCTTCAACAGTACGTGAACCGTGAACTTTCAGATATTCAAGCTGGATTTAGAAAAGCCAGAGGAACCATAGATCAAATTGACAACATCTGTTGGATCATTGAAAAAGTGAGAGTCCCAAAAAAACATCTACTTTTATTGACCATGCCAAGGCCTTTGACTGTGTGGATCACAACAAACTGTGGAAAGTTCTTAAAGAGATGGGAATACCAGACCATCTGACCTGTCTCTTGAGAAACCTGTATGCAGGTCAGGAAGCAACAGTTAGAACTGGACATGGAACAACAGACTGGTTCCAAATAGGGAAAGGAGTACGTCAAGGCTGTATATTGTCACCCTGCTTATTTAACTTATATGCAGAGTACATCATGAGAAATGCTGGGCTGGATGAAGCACAAACTGGAATCAAGATTACCGGGAGAAATATCAATAACCTCAGATATGCGGATGACACCACCCTTATGGCAGAAAGTGAAGAAGAACTAAAGAGCCTCTTGATGAAAGTGAAAGAGGAGAGTGAAAAAGTTGGCTTAAAGCTCAACATTCAGAAAACTAAGATCATGGCATCTGGTCCCATCACTTCATGGGAAATAGATGGGGAAACAGTAGAAACAGTGTCAGACTTTATTTTTTTGGGCTCCAAAATCACTGCAGATGGTGATTGCAGCCATGAAATTAAAAGACGCTTACTCCTTGGAAGGAAAGTTATGACCAACCTAGACAGCATATTAAAAAGCAAAGATACTACTTTGCCAACAAAGGTCTGTCTAGTCAGAGCTATGGCTTTTCCAGTAGTCATGTATGGATGTGAGAGCTGGACTATAAAGAAAGCTGGGCATTAAAGAATTGATGCTTTTGAACTGTGGTGTTGGAGAAGAATCTTGAGAGTCCCTTGGACTGCAAGGAGATCCCACCAGTCCATCCTAAAGGAAATCAGTCCTGAATATTCCTTGGAAGGACTGATGCTGAAGCTGAAACTCTAATACTTTGGCCAACTGATGCGAAGAGCTGACTCATTTGAAAAGACCCTGATGCTGGGAAGGATTGGGGCAGGAGAAGAAGGGGACGACAGAGGATGAGATGGTTGGATGGCATCACCGACTCGATGGACATGAGTTTGAGTAAGCTCCAGGAGTTGGTAATGGACAGGGAGGCCTGGTGCGCTGGAGTTCATGAGGTCGCAAAGAGTTGGACACGACTGAGTGACTGAACTCACTCACTGTTCAATTGGTGCAGAGCCCTAGTTTTGCAAATGAGAAAATTCTAGGGGTCGGTTGCACAGTAGTGTGAATGTACTTAATACTCTAGAACTGTGCACTTAGGTGGCTTCCCAGGTGGCACTAGTAGTAAAGAACCCGCCTGCCAATGCAGGAGACGTTTGAGACGTGGGTTTGATCCCTGGGTTGGGAAGATCCCTTACAGGAGGGCATGGCAACCCACTCCAGTATTCTTCCCTGGAGAATCCCATGGACACGGAGCCTGACGGGCTACAGTCATGGGGTCGCAAAGAGTCGGAAGTGAGTGAGTCAACTTAGCAAGCATGTACACTTAGAAATGGTTAAGACGGTTGATTTCATGTTAGGCAGGTTTTACTGCAATTAAAAATTAAAAAGTGTACATTATACACGTATTCTATTTTTTAACACAAAAACAGAAGAGGCTGTTAATTCCTATGGCCCGGATACCATTTTTGGAACATTCCCGTAAAAGAAAGGTAATATGCACAATGGTTAGAATACCTACACTTCACAGAAAGGCATAAATTATATCTATTTTTTAAAGTTCACACTAGAAGGATCATTTTATACTATTCTGGATCTTCCTTTTTTCACTTCACAGTGGCTTGGAGATCTTTCTTAATCAACACACGCGGCTACGTCGTTCTTTTCAACAGTCCCACAGTCATAGGAAGAGTGTCCATTATTCGAGCCCTTATCGTAGGTCACATGTTATTCAAGTGAGCAACATGTGCTAACTCACTGAATCTTCCCAGACTTTCTGAAGCAGGTCCTACCATCACTGCAGTTTATACAGAAGTGGGTTCAGAGAGGTTCAGTAACTCGTCCAGGTTCACAGAGATGGTCGGTGACGGGGCAGAAACTGAAACCCAGAGACCTGGGCTCCAGAGGTGTCCTTAGTCTTGTCATCTTGACCGAGGTGGCATTTTCTTACACAAATGAACTAGACCTTCTTACCGATTCCTTCTTCAGGGCGACTCTGGTTGTTTTCACTCTTTTTCTGTTGTAAATCATGCTGAGTAAATATTTTTGCCTGTGTGCGGCATACGTGTGTGTGTGTGTGTGTGTGTGTGTGTGTGTGTTTACCTTAAACACAAATACCAGAAAAAGTCTAAGGGGTAAATTCCTGTCTCTGGAATGGATGGGTTGAAAGATCTGTGCATTTCAAATTTTGGTATTAGTGTTAAATCACCTTCCAAAGAAGTAGCATCTATTTACACTCTCACCACGAATGGGTGAGAGGGCTGGCGAGCGTCTCCTTTGAAGTGCGCAGCTGAGGATATTCCAGGAATCCCTGAGCAGGCTCACAGCTCTCTTTTTCAGAGCTGGCTTCCTGCGCTTCACCAATGAACTGGCTACCTTGGACCAGCACCTAAGGGAGATCGAGGGCCTGGGCTTGGCGTGGGGTGTCACCCCAAAACCAGGACGGGGGAGAAACAGCAGGAAGTACAGCGATGTCATGACTCGGCCCTGGGACGCTGACGCACCAGGCTCTGTGCTAAGCAGAGGCCAAGCCGTCTTCTGGTTTCCCTGGAAGACGGCCACTTGCCTTAGGGTGACGGCGCCCTGAGAGGGCCCGGTGACACTGCCCGAGGCTGTGATCGTGCCGCCCGAGAGGAGGCCTGGACCGGAGTCCCGGCTCTCCAGTTAACTTGCTGTGGGATCTGATCAAGCTACCTTCCCCAGGGCCTCAGTCTCCCCATCTGTAAAACGAGAAGGAAGGACTCAGGGCTCTGTAACCTCTTTCCAGCCCCACCATCATGTGATTCTGTGATTCTCAACATGGGCCGGGATTTCCCATAGACCCCTCTCGGGCTCACGTGTCTCTGTGAAGCGCGGTGAAGTCCATGAGCCCATAGCTGGGCTGCCTGTGTCCAAAGCCCAGCTCAGAGTCATATTACACAGTTGCTGTTCCGTCTCTAAGTCGTGTCCTACTCTTTGCGACCCTAAAGACAGCGGTGCACCCACTCCTCTGCCCCCCACTGTCTCCCAGAGTTTGCTCAGATTCACGGCCATTGGGTCGGCGATGCTACCTATTAGCTGTGTGTCCTCCAGCAAATCACCTAATCTCTCTGACCCTCGGTCCCTTCATCTGAAAGAAGGAATAAAATAGTTACATGTTAGAGGTTTGGGGATAAGAGAGATAATCCGTGTGAAGTGTCCGGTATGTAGTAAGCTTTGCTGTTGCTACTACTAGTATCTTCTTTCCATTGGCGCCTAGGGCAAGGAGGAGGCTGGTAACGGCTCCTTCTCGGCCTCCAGCTGCCTGGCTAAACAAGGCACCTCACACCTTGAAAGTCACCCACAAACCAAGCCTCTGTGTGCCTGCCTGAGCATCTCCCAGAGGTGGGGAGACACGTTTATAATTGCAACTAACATTAGTAGAAGGGTCAGGGGTTCACCAGGGAGTGGATGCTGTAAGAAGCAAAGAGGCAGGCCGATGGTTCCTCCATCGATGTCTCCCGTCTCTGGTCTGGGAAGGCGGCTGCGGGCAGAGAGGTGGAGAGGGCACCGTGGGGGAGTCCCTGCCCAGCTCTGGTGGGAAAAGCAGGATTGGAGAGACCGGCATACCTAGGATCAAAGTCTGGGTCTGGCACCACATAGCCAGGGTCCTTGGGCAGACAACTGTGCTCTCTGAGCCTCAGTTTCTTCATCTCTAGAATGGGGACAGTAGCCGCATCGCCAACTATAGTAGTAGTTACATGAAAGTGCTCTGCACATAGTAGGTGCTCAGTGACCACTAGTGTTCCTTCGTCCCCTTCTTGGAGTCCAGGAAGCCCTGTGAGCAGAGCTCCAGCTTGGCCGCCAATAGGAGGCAGGCAATGGGGACCAGCAGACGTAGCCCCTTGCCCTAGCGGAGCTCTTGATCTGAGGGCCTCAGCAAACCTCGGGCACGGTGAGCTGGAAGCTTTGGCCCTCGAGGTCATATCCTTGTGTCCACCCCCGAGAGGCACCTGGAGTCTTGCTTCTCAGACTCTTCTGAGACTTGCTTCTCAGTGGGCCGTGGACCAGGAGCCCCAGCATCCCCTGGGATCTTGTAAGAAATGCGTATCAGCATCTGCCCTTTAACAAGTCCCAGGGGGTCTGCGTCCGCAGCCAAGTTTGAGAAGCGCTGGAGGGATCCTCGCTCCCACAGTCCCACCTCACCTTTGCCCTGGAAGCTGCTGACTCTTGGGTCAAGAGGTCACTGGCAGAAGGAATGGATGTGGTCATTTCAGACCCGCAGAGGAGGGAGGAGATGCTCCGGAAGGGGGCATCACTTGAGATGCAGGTACTTCTTCTGGGATGACAGCCTGCCCGCGCCCCCCACCCTCACCCGCCCGGTCCAGGGAGCCGGCAGGTACAGGGGACCATGTCATCACCCAGTGAGCAGCCCTGGGAGGTCGGACCGCAGGACAGAGCCATTGCCTCCCCGCCAGCCTCTTCCCACTCCCCTGGCCCCGTGTCTGCGGGGGCGAGTGGCGGAGACTGACACAGCTGGGGCCAGCCAGCCGGTAATGAGGCAGATCCACCCAGCAGCTGCTGCAGACGGCGCATTAAAGATGCTTGATCCCACTTTAATAACCTGCCAGCCTGAGCGGCCAAACGTGGCTCAGAAGTTGTGGAACAAGAGGGCCATTTCTTATTATTTTTAATAAAGAGCTTTTCATAACCAACTTCGTAGGTGCTATTAACATGCTGCGTGTTTAATAAGATGACATGGTAACAAGGGGCTGTCGTTACTCACGTGCCGAAGACGCAGGAGCATCTGTGGGCATGTCCACACTCACACACCAGCGTGCACCACGCAGCTGGAGTGGTCCACAGGCCTGCACGCAGGGCCGCCTGGACGCCTGTGGACATAAACGTGGGCACATGCATGCTTGCACGGGTGTATGCATGTCACACACACGCAAGCACATGGACCAGAAGAGGGAGCATGTGGATGTGGTGGTGTGAATTACACAAACATGTCCATGTGATAAGAAAAGCACGCATCCGTGCACAAATGTGGTTTTCCAGTCCAGGGAACGGAAGGGAAAAACGTATTTGTGTTCCTACGGACACACAGGAATCCTCTCCCAGGCGCCTCGCGGGGCAGCAGCATGGGGGCTGGGGTGCTAGGACCTCTCCTCCGCCACCTGTGCCAAGCAGCGGCGGGTGAGTGGATCAGACCTGAGAGGGGTGGTTAGGCTGAGGGCCAGGCCGGCAGGAGACAGGAGGTAACCAGCCCCTGAATCTGCTGGCTGGGTGGGGGGCGTTTTCAAAAACACAGAGGCTGTGCACCCGCGTTGTCCCCCCAGGCCAGCCATTTTTTCAGTCCAGCGCAGGCACTAGCTCGTTCCCCACCTCGGGCTGGAGTCGAGGACACGGTGAGGGGTGCTTGATCAGCTCTACAGTCAAGGAAAAGGCTCCACGGAGCCGATGGGTGAGTGACCGGGTTTCAGGGCGGGGGACTGTGGCGTCCTCAGACTGTGTCCACCCTTCTAAGAGCAGAGGTGGGGGCAGACGTGGGGAGGACGGGCTCAGGGTTCCCGGTGGAAAGGGAAGGAGAAGAAGAAGGGAAAAGATGTGCTGCGCGCCCCACGCGGGGTGGGACTGAGTCTGAGGGACCCTGCGGGAGGCGGGGAGCTCCTCCGTGGGGGGTTCACACCCACTATCGAACCAGATGCCCCCCACTCTGGGAGGAAGGGAGGGGCCAGGGGCCGCGTTTTCTCAACTGAGGTCTGGGAGGTTGAGCCCCCAGTGATGCTGCGGAGCCGGCCCCCTCCGGGCCTGCGGGCTCCAGGGGAGGTGCGAGTCCTCCGGGCCGCAGGGCTCCAGGGGAGGTGCGAGTCCTCCGGGCCTGCGGGCTCCAGGGGAGGTGCGAGTCCTCCGGGCCTGCGGGCTCCAGGGGAGGTGCGAGTCCTCCGGGCCTGCGGGCTCCAGGGGAGGTGCGAGTCCTCCGGGCCGCAGGGCTCCAGGGGAGGTGCGAGTCCTCCGGGCCTGCGGGCTCCAGGGGAGGTGCGAGTCCTCCGGGCCGCAGGGCTCCAGGGGAGGTGCGAGTCCTCCGGGCCTGCGGGCTCCAGGGGAGGTGCGAGTCCTCCGGGCCGCAGGGCTCCAGGGGAGGTGCGAGTCCTCCGGGCCGCAGGGCTCCAGGGGAGGTGCGAGTCCTCCGGGCCTGCGGGCTCCAGGGGAGGTGCGAGTCCTCCGGGCCTGCGGGCTCCAGGGGAGGTGCGAGTCCTCCGGGCCTGCGGGCTCCAGGGGAGGTGCGAGTCCTCCGGGCCTGCGGGCTCCAGGGGAGGTGCGAGTCCTCCGGGCCTGCGGGCTCCAGGGGAGGTGCGAGTCCTCCGGGCCGCAGGGCTCCAGGGGAGGTGCGAGTCCTCCGGGCCTGCGGGCTCCAGGGGAGGTGCGAGTCCTCCGGGCCTGCGGGCTCCAGGGGAGGTGCGAGTCCTCCGGGCCGCAGGGCGGCCAGGCCTTCTGGACGCTGCCCTCGCTGCCCTCGCTCCTCTCGCCCCTTTGCAGGCGGAGCCCAAGAACCACGGGTCAGTAGCTTGCTCACAATGCCCCCATGCCTGGCGACTGGCAACGAGACACCTGCCAGCCCTTTCATCCCCAGGCCTCTGTGCAGAACAGATGAGAGGAGCTCCTGGCAGCATCGCGCCGAGCGCGGATAAAGAAGGGGAGACGGGCGGGGGCGAGAGGGGGGTGGAGGACGATGAATAAATCCATCGACGTCTGCAGAACAGACGCAGCGTTTTCTGCCTTCTGATCCGAAGCCTCTGGAAACTGGGGGTCGGCAGGGGTCCCTCTGCGCGGCTGTTTTTATTCTGGCCTCTCTGCTCCGTGCGGCTTTCTGGAGCCGTCATCGAGCGAGCTCCAAAGGAGACATCGACAGAGCCGGGAAAGACAAAACATGCATCCGCTGCCTTCTCAGGGCTGGGAGGGGGTGGCAGGCGGCCGGGGAGCAATCGACATTCTAGCAGCTGCAGCCAGCGGGGCCCTGGGCAGCCCAGGTCCAGACAAAGACCCAGATCCCTCTTCCCACCCCGTCGTGGCCTCCTCCCCAGAGGCAGGTGGGAGGCTTTCTTGGAACTTGTTCAAAGTTGGCCTCATACCTGCTGAGCCCTCCGAAAGGTCAGAGGCTCCTTCCCGCCAGGGGGAGCTTGGGCCTTGAACTTTAAAGGGGAGAGCAAGAGGCTCCTGGGGGCTGTGTGGAGCTGAGGAAGATCGGGGAAGGGGTTTGGGTGGGACTATGGTGCTTGGGGACGGCGGGGGGCCCGGGCCTGCCTACAGAGTTGGGCTACGGAAGCAGAGCACCGTGGTTACCAGCTCCCGCCTCAGCCCCCACGGCTCACACACTGACCTACTTTCCCAGCCTGTCATCACCCACATCGAGCGGCCGCCCCTCCGTGGACTGAGACCAGTGATGACAATGGACGTCTCTTAAGTGCTGCCCTGGACCCCTGCTGTTGCCCACTGCTCTGATCCGCATTTTCCCAGCCCGGCAGGTCTCAGAGGAAATGAAAGAATGGTCAGAGATGGGTTTGTCGACTGCAAAGGGGCCACATGATGTGACTATTTTAATTACTACTAGGAGGGAAGTCGGACAAGGCAATGGCACCCCACTCCAGTACTCTTGCCTGGAAAATCCCATGGACGGAGGAGCCTGGTAGGCTACAGTCCATGGGGTCGCTAAGAGTCGGACACGACTGAGCGACTTCACCTCCACTTTTCCCATTCACGCAGTGAAGAAGGAAATGGCACCCCACTCCAGTATTCTTGCCTGGAGAATCCCAGGGATGGCGGAGCCTGGTGGGCTGCCATCTATGGGGTCGCACAGAGTCGGACACAACTGAAGTGACTTAGCAGCAGCAGCAGCAGGAGGGAAGTACTTTTGTTACCATCACGACCAAGACATAAGTACTTGTACTAACTGTATAATTTCTGCCAGGTTTGCATAGGTTAAGTCATTTGCATAAAAAGTTTATGTCATCTATACAAGGCCCCTAAAGGAGAAGCGTGATGATCTTCCTTTTATCGGAGAAGGCAATGGCACCCCACTCCAATACTCTTGCCTGGAAAATCCCATGGATGGAGGAGCCTGGTGGGCTACAGTCCATGGGGTCGCTAAGAGTCGGACACGACTGACGTGACTTAGCAGCAGCAGCAGCAGCAGCTTCCTTTTATAGATGGGGAAACCGAGTCTCAGTTAAGTGACTTGCTCAAAGTCACCCACAGTAAGTGGCTGGGTCTGGATTGGAGCTATAGCTACCTGACCCAGCTGCACGTTCTTTGTCTTCCCTTGGCATGGGGAGAGTCATAGCCCTCTCCATATCCCCCCTTTCCCTGTCTCCCTGTGAAAGTCCTTTCTGCTGGTCACTGTCCCCAGTCTCGCACCAGCCCAGGGCCCTCTGAGTGTTCCTGGACCTTCTGCCACTTGCTGTGATCCCACTTTCCCCAGGGACTCCAAAATTCTCGCAGTAGGGTACTGGTAGATGGACAACAGTGTTGATGGCCATGTCTCAACTGGCCCCAGAGAAGGGGACCTCAGGATCTGCATCCACAGACCCTGCCGGGAACACCGAGTGTGGATTTATAGACTCAGCTGAGTGCACACTGAGCTACTAGCCCAGGAGACCAGCGGGAGCTGGGGTGTGGAGAGGGCAGGGTCTTTTCTGGGTGTTCGAGGCCGGCAGGAGGAAGGGCCTGTGACACAGCCACCGGAAAGGGGGCGAGGCCCTTGCAACAGCAGGGACCCCATTTCTCGCTCTGCTTTCAGCCCACAGTCTGGGAAGTGGGTCCCTCCAGCCGCCTCTAAACGTGGAATCAGCCTCCATCACCCATCCCTGGAGGCTGAGGGCGCCATGGGAGACAGCATGGGAGGCTTCCCAGAACCCGTACATGAGAGTCAGTCAAACAGGAGACCAGTCCCCATCTTAGCACCTATCAGTGGGGGGATTTTGGTGGGTAGTTTCCTCAGGCTGAGCCCATTTGGGGCCTAATTTTTCCTATCTGTAAAATAGGGATGATAAGATTCATCCCATAGATATTACAAAGATTAAAGATGCACAGTCAAACACAGACATGAAGTAAGTGATATCCACTGATATAGGTAGAGAGGTTCAGCTGAGGTCCCCGGACACACCCCTGCAAGTCACCATGATATCTTTGAGAACAGGGTGACGAAGAAGAGGCGGATGTTTGGGGCCACCAAGACTGGGATGAACTAACTTGGGGGTCACGAGCAGTGGGCAGGCAGTGGACAGAGGCTGGCTGACCACTTGGTAAGGACACTTTGGAGGGATTCTTTGTGGGCAGGGAGGTGAATTGGATGGCTTCTGAAATCCCATTCTATCTTCACCACTCTGTCTTACCTGGATCACTCTGCTCTTCCCTGACTCTTAGCCAGATGAATGTCAGTGTCTGCTCAACTGACGTGGGTTGGGTCAGATTGAGGACTGGGCCCTCTCTGCGAGGCTCCACGGTGCAGCTGTGTCATAGCAGGGGCTCAGCAAAGACTCTGAATAGTGATGATGAGGACAGATTGGCAGAAAAGCCCAAGGATGAGCAGTGAAGAACTGACAGTGACAAGAAATGACTCTTCCAGGTTAGGGTGAGAGTGATGTGCTGGACACTCTGCCAGGCCGCTGGCACTGGGCTGAGGGCCGGGGGCTCCAAGATGAGCACCACTGAGTTCCTGCCCTAGGCCAGTGGGAGACAATTCAGGGTGGTAAGGCTAAGTCAGAGGTTGATATGGGACACTGTAGGAGCCAGAGGAGGGGCCAGCCCAGAGGAGATGAGCCCTGAGACAATCCTCCCAAATAAATAAGTTAAAAAGAGTGATGGCTGAGAGAGATAAGTAAGATATTCCAAATAGAGAGAAGGAGGTGGGGGAAAAAATACATACATGTGTATATATATATATATATATATATATATATATAGAGAGAGAGAGAGAGAGAGAGAGAGAGAGAGAGAGAGAGCCATCTCAAAAGTAGTCAACTGGTCTACCGAGCTTTTTGTTCCCCATATTTCAGCACTGAGTACAATGCCTGGCAATAGCGGGTGCTCAACAGACACTCTTCAAAGGAATGATAACGCCGATGCTTACATCTAACTTATTGATTTAGCTTATACTAGCCATATGAGGCAGGCACTATTATTGCTTCACAGATGGGAAACAGAGGCAGAGAGACACTAGCGACTTGCTCAAGGTCACGAGACTTGAAGGAGCTAGTAATCAGCAGAGCTGGGATTCAACCCTGAAGGAGCCTACTGGGGTGAAGCCCTACTCTGCTCCCTGACTGCTGAGCCTCACACTGTGCGGGGCCCACACATGGGCGTTTGCGAGTTTGCTCGGACCGCTCTAAGAGGGTGTCACACCCTGAGTGGCCTCAGTGACAGAAACGTATCTTCTCGCGATTTTGGAGGCTAGGAGTCTGAGATCGGGGCGTTGGCAAGCTTGGTTTCTCGAGGCCTCCCTTCTCAGCTTGCGGACGCCACCTTCCTCCTGCGTCTTCACGTGGTCTTCCCCCGTGTATGTCTGCGCTCATGTTTTCTCTTCCTACAAGGACACCAGCTGTTTGGGATTAGAGTTCACCCTAATGATCTCATTTTAACTTTACTGCCTCTTTAAAGACCTTGTCTTCAAATAAAGTTACATTCCGAGGCACTGGGGTTGTTAGGATTTCAACATGCGAATTTGGCTGGAGGGAACAAGGCAACCCATAAGAGGTGCATGGACTAAGGTGGAAGGTGAAGCTAGAGTTAGAGGGATGGGCAGGACTCAAACCCTGCTGAGTCTTTGCAGGAAAATATAGTCCAATTTCATCTGGAGACATGGGCCAGAACCTAAGCAGGATGACCAAGCCCTTACATGCTCTCAGACTCTTTGGTACAAGGATTACTTCAGTGGGACAAAAGCCATAGGACCAAAGGTTCCAATTTGCAACTGAAAACCATGAAGAAGTGATAACAGTAAAACATCACCATCCTGCAATTCTGTACATTTGCTTTGGCCAGGGATGCACGGATGGCTCCTTTTTAACTGTAACAGATTCACATTTGAAAATCTAGTAGGGTTAACTAGAACATTGTAAAATTAACAAAACCACTCCCCCCACCAAACTAAATTGATAAATGGTGCAGTTAAACTGGAAGGCGCCACTAATTACAAAGCAAGGAGAGAAGCAATTGAAAATCACAGTGTACTCAGGACCACCCTGCTGACTTGCTGATAACAGGGCGCCCTTCCCCTCTGAAATGGGGGAATCGACACCGTCTGCGTGAGCGTGTGCACAGTGGAAGCTGTGTGATGCTGTCAAGTGTGTGATGCAGCCAGATCCCTTAAGAGACAGATGACTCTCAGGCCTGAGTTGGTGGTCTCTGTTAATCACTCACTGAGTAGGTTAATAATGAATAGGTCTCAGTCTGAAGTCAAAACAAAAGCTCATGGAAACTGGAGCCATTCGCCTGGAAGGATGAAAGGAAAAATCTGCATTATGAATTTGTTCCTGGCCCATCAACTGACCCTCAAGGTCCCCTAGTGAGCTATAAACAGGACTTTGAAAATTTCCTCTTGTAGAGAAATAGCTCAGATTCACCACTCGCTGACCTGTATACCCCAGGGCTGTATAGTATAATATCGGTCCTGATACAAATGGAACATATTTAAACACATTAAACACAGCCTCAGTGAGAGATATGAGTGTTTTCTAAATCCATATTTTAAATCCCAGAGAAATTGAGTGACAACCTTCAACGGTTTGTATGCCAGAAAAAAGAGCTCTAGACAGAGAAAGAAGGCCCGAGGTCCATGTATCTGACCAGACTCAGCTCAGCAACAAATCAGATACATTTGAATCTCCTCCTACCTATAAATGTACTCACTTATACAAGGCATATGGCTAAGATTCTTCAAGGTCTGTGCTCCTGCAGATAATCTTCCGTTACTTGTTCTGGTTCCTTTCCCCATCCACTCCCTGCATTAGTTATTTACTGCTATATAACAAGTTATCTCAAAACATAGACGCTTCAGACAGCATGTTTTTAATACATCTGTTTCTGTGGGTCAGGAATCCAGGTGCAGCTTAGACAGGGCCCTGGCTGAGAAGGTCAGCTGGGGGTCCAGGGTGACCTTAGGGCTCAGCGGGGGATGGATCTGTGTCTAAGTTCACACCAGCGGCCATGCTCAGGATTCAGGTTCTCACAGATATTTGCACTGAGAGTCTCAGTGTCTCATGAGCTGTTGCCTGGGGGCCTCCCTCACCTCCTCGCCACGTGGGCCTCTCTTTAGGGCAGCTCACAACACAGCAGTTGGCTTCATCAGATGCAAAGAGGGGCCAGAAAAAGGGCTTGCAGGGCAGAGGTCACCGTCTTGTGTAACCTGACCTCAGAAACGACATCTCGCCAGGTTGGCTCTGGTCTCCTCGTTAGAAGCGGGCACTGGGTCAGCCCACAGCCAAGGGAGGGGTTACACCAGGCTGCAGAAGCAGGCGGTGGGGGCCGCTGGGGGCTGTTTTAACCACCCTGATTTTTAAATGAGATTTTGTTTATTCATTTATTTTGGCTGCACGTGGGATCTTAGTCCCTGGACCGGGGGTTGAACCCATCACTGCCCCTGCAGTGAAAGCATGGAGTCTTCAGCACCGGACTGCAAGGGAAGTCCCTCACTGGGAAACGTTTTAGAAGCAACCCACCGTACATCCCCTCTCCACCGTCCTCTTGGCCCCGGGGTCACCTGAGACCACAGTTCTCTTTCCTGCACTTTTACAAGAAAGGGCTTGAGAAGTGGGAAGCAGAGACGTGGACGAATGTGATGTAGGTCAGCCAAGCAAACCGCCTGGGACAGGTGCCCTGCTGCTGCTGCTGCTGCTAAATCGCTTCAGTCAAGTCCGACTCTTCGCGACCCATGGACTGCGGCCTACCAGGCTCCTCCGTCCATGGGATTTTCCAGGCAAGAGTACTGGAGTGGGGTGCCGTTGCCTTCTCCGATAGGTGCCCTAGGAGAAGAAAAAGAGGGACTGACACAGATGGAGCCCCGCTACTACCACTGGGACGGTGACAGCCAGTCACCCCATGGATGCCGCATCTTCATGCCCCAGAGAACCTGGAGGAAAGACAGGGTTTGACACACATTCAACGGGATGCCTTCTAATGCTTCATGAGATCTCTTGGCCCGAAGTCCTCCGACTCCAAACAACAACTTCAGGGAGAGAAAAGACAAAAAAGAGAAAAGGAACCCCTGCAGCCTCTTTAAGAAGGTTAATGGGGGCTTCCCCCCACCGCATCGGGGTGTCGCCTCCTTGTGCGGCGAGTCGGGGATACGCTGGGTGCTTTCTGTGGAAGAGAAAAGCGGTACACGCTTCAGTGCCCTTGCCTCTGTTCTTGCCTTGGACCAGCGTCATGAAGAAGCTGGCAGCTCAGAGGGCAGAAGGCAAGATGCGGTGTGGTGCCTGAGACCCACTTGACCCATGTAAATATTTAGTCACGGGTTGAACTTCAGCTCAGAGTTTGGCCTCTTGGATGCGGTTTCAACACCGTACAGCTCCCTGTGGTTGGGCCAGGGGGCTGGGGCCAGGTTGAGGCATTTGGGGCACAGTTTTAAAGAGGGCCTCACTCTCAAGAGTGCAGGACCACCCTAGGCCTGGCTCTGGGGCAGACTGATTGGTTATGTGATTATGTATTCAGAGTCAGCCTCTCCATCTGCACGGATGCTCCAGGTCTGATTTTGTTCACTGTGTTTGCGCTGTTTCCTGTGGGATCTGACACTTATTTGTGGGATGAATGAATGAATAAATCAAAGATTCAATCAATAACTCTCCACCGAGTGAGATTCTGTTTATCTGTCAAGGCCCAACTCAAAGGCTCTTTCCCCTGCAATCTTGCATATTGCCTGGGCAGCATTGCGGGCCACTTCTTGTCTTCTCATCACACCCCATACTGCCCATGCCAACCAACAGTGTGCCCATCAGCGTGATCTAGGATGGTGCTTAAAAGCTTGGGTTCCAGGTTGTACAGTTGGGGTTCACATCCTCCCTCCATCTCATTAGCTCTGTGACCTTAGCCGACTTGCTTAACTTCTCCAGACCTCAGTTTCCTCATCTGCAAATTGGAGATTATCATAGTTGTGTCATAAGGATTAAAGACACGAATACATGTTAACCACTTAGGATGATGCCAAATGCATAGTAAGTGCTTCATAAAAGCTGGCTACTCCCTGCATCAGCTCACGTATCATCCTGCACTGTAATTATCTGCTTGATTGGATTGTGAACTCCTCAAAAGCAAGGACTGCAACTTATATTAGTATCTGTTCTCCTGGTACACTATCGGCTGTATCTCCTGATTCACTTTGTGGGCGGCTTGCTGCTGCTGCTGCTAAGTCGCTTCAGTTGTGTCCGACTCTGTGCGACCCCATAGACGGCAGCCCACCAGGCTCCGCCGTCCCTGGGATTCTCCAGGCAAGAACACTGGAGTGGGTGCCATTGCCTTGTGGGTGGCTTAGCCTAAAGCAGATAGAACGGAACCTTGAACTCTGAGACTAGCTCTGCGACCTCTTGTCTCTCTGCTTCTGTTCCCCGATACCCCACGTGGTACAGATCCCTCAGCCCTCGGAGACGCTTGGAAGGTTCTAGGCCCCCAGTTCCTACCTCCCCACCCCCTCATTAATCTTGATTAGGGAGTCCTTGCACCGGAGTTAATTTTCTTGTAGATGCCTATCAGTCATGTAGCAAGGACTCTCTCCCAAGCTAATGAGGAATCATAGTCTTGCCATGTTATTACTTATCTAATTAGCACACAGGCTTCTTTGGGGGTGGGGGGTGGAGGAAGATCAGGGAAGATGCCAGGAAAAAGGGAGAAAGTTGAGACTTCCAGGGAGATGGAGTGTGGGTGGTATGTCTCACAGGAGGGGAGGGAAAAGCCCAGCTCCTGGCTTCTCCTCCCGCTGGACTGGCCCCGGGAACTCAGGCTGGGCCATCGAGGGCTTTCCAAACTTGAGCCCAGCGCCCTGTGGGGTGGGGGTCAGGCCGCACCACCTCCTCCCCCGCCCCTGCCCAGGTAGTGAGAGCCCTGGCTTGCAGCTGGAAAGTCCTGATGAGGAAGGCAGAGGCCAGCTGGGTGGTTCTTGGGGGTCTGGGGCTGCGGGAGGCCTATTTGGCTGCAAGCAGGGAGGACTGTCAAGGCCAGGCTGGGTGACTAGGAAGCCAGGGCAGAGCATCTGCCTTCTCTAGGCAGTCTGTTCTTCCGCTCAAGATTCACATTCTAAAGAAGGAGATGGATTCCCTGCCTGCCTCTTGGGGAGTGGAAAGTGGGTTAGGGTTAGGGAATCAAGCCAAAGACAGGACAAGGTAAGATGGTTCTGGAAGGTCCTTTGGGTTGAAAGGCATGATGATGCACCGGCTGATTTAAACGTAGATGCAAAGCAAGCAGGCAGAGCCATCTCCCTAACTAGACGGCAAGGCCCTTGGTGTCGGGTGGGTCCTTCCTCCATCACACTAGGCACTCCCCAGGGAGGGTGCTTACCTCTCCCATCAGTGTGGTGTTTTAACATCACAGACTCTGGAGCCAACCGCTTCTGTTTGATTTTTTCCCCAGCCACTTCTTAGCTGCATGGCCTTGAGTGAGCTTGTGAACCTCTGAGCCTCAGTTTTCGTATCTGTAAAATGGGGTAATGGCACCTACCCTGTAGGACATGTGCATGTAAAACCTTCTTTACGTTTAAAGTGTTCCCCAGTGCATTTGCCATCCTTCACTGCGTAGCCAATTACCCCGAAACTTAAGAGCTTCAAGCAGCAACATTCACTGTTGAATCAGGGGTCTGGACTCAGGCATGGCTTAGCTGAGCCTCTGGCTCAAGGGGTCCCCCAGGTTAATCAGCCAAGGCTGCAGTCACATCCGACTCTACTGGAAGAGGAGCCTGGGACCCCTGCAAGCTCGCTCCCGTGGGGGCTGCCAGCTTCAGTGCCTCATGAGCTGTTGGATGAAGACCTCAGCCCCTCATCCTACTGTCGGGCTCCCTCGGCTCCTTCCCGCATGGGCTTCTCCATGGGCAGCGGACAACACGGCAGCTGGCATCATCAGAGCCCGAGGGAGGGGCCAAAGCCACAGTTCTTCTGTGACCCAATCTCAGAAGTGAGTTTCCCAGGAGGCTCAGCGATACAGAATCCGCCTGCAAAAGGAGATCCAGTAGACGGGAGTTTGATCCCTGGGTCGGGAAGATCCCCTGCAGGAGGAAATGGCAACCCACTCCAGTATTCTTGTCTGGAAAATTCCACGGACAGGGAAGCCAGGTGGCCCACAGTCCATGAGGTCACAAAAGATTTGGAAACGGCTGAGCATGCACGCAGTCTCAGAAGTGGCACCCATCACATTTGCCTTTTCTGTCCCCGAGAAGCCAATCACTTGGTCCAGTTCCCATTAAGGGCAGATTACACGGTGTGGACACTGGGAGCTGGCCCTCCATTGCTGGGACCAACATGCCTGATGGGTGTGGGGAAGGGCTGGGAAACGGGACACACCCTTTTCCTTCACGGCACCTCGCTAGCACCTAGAGAAACGCCTGGCACTTTTGTCCCGAACATCAGTAGTTCCCCTCGGGGCAGGAGCTGGGCAGGGAAGGAGTCCTCTCTCCCACTGTCCTCCTCTGAGCACCCAGACAGGGTTTTGCTGCCCTGAGCCCAGAATAACCCCCTGCCCGGGAGAACCTTCCCCCACCCACCCCCTTGAGAAGCCTGTGGTTGCACTGCAGTGGTTTGCTATGACCTCCCAGTGGGAGAGAAGGCAAATTCTACCCAGAAGAAGGTGTGTGAAAATTGGATTTGCTGCCAGGGTCAAACTTTGCAGGGCTTTACCCCAGGCTGTCACCTGCCTTTGAAACAGAGAGCTTTCCTCCCAGTGGGACCTGTCACTTGAGGCCGCTCCCCCAGAATCAGAGCCCCCATCCCCCGACCTTCAGCCATTTCTAGCCCCACCCCCCCGACTGTGACCTCTCTCTCTGGCCCGGTGGTGGCTCCTAACCAGTGTCATCATCCCCCCGGGCCCCCCTCCTTCCATTTTTCACACAGCCTCCAGGAAGATCTTTCAACATGCAAATCAGGTGACGTCACCCTCCCGCTGAGCGTCCTCCAGGGGCCTCTGTTGCTCTGGAATAAAATCTCAGCTCCTACCCATTCCCCTACCCTGTCTCCTCTCCTCTGCAGTTCATCTCCTAACACTCTGGGCACCGCCAGCCAGTTCCTGAAACACCTGAAATTCTTCCTCCTCAAGGCTTCCTCTGCTTTTGGCAGGGCCGGCTTCTGATCCTTCTTGTCCAGCCAGGTTGCCGCCTCTTCAAGGAAGTCTTCCCTGATGGCACCATGCTCCCATTATTACTGTTCACATCCTCTTGTTTCATTATGTCCTGGTACAGGTCACAACCTGTCATCATTTTGGTTCAGTTGCTAACCTGTTTACTGTCTGTTTTCCCCCCATGATAGTCAGCTCCATGAGGGCCAGGAGGATGCTTGGTTGGTCACAACTTTGTCCCCAGAGATCAGCATGCCACGGGACAAACCAATTCCCCCTTCTGGAGGATTACAGCAGGGTCCCGGTTCCCTTTCTGTCTGCGGACTCACCTCCCCCAGCCCTCTGCCCACAGCCTCCAGATGACTTCAGGTAAAGCACAGCTTTGAGCACTCCCATCTCTAGCCCTGACTGCCCAATGGTATCTGGGACACTTGGCTTCAGGTTCAAGGTCGGGCCCAATCATTTCCCTTACACCCTGCTCTGTTCAATTGGAATGAATATTTGCTGATTTCCTGAACATTTCCTGCCTTTTTCTATCTCTGGGCTTAACCTGGTATTTCTCCCTCCTCCTGGAAAGCATTTTTCTCCTTTAGAGACAGATGTGCTTACTCATTGCAGCTCAAGTCACCTCCCCCAGGAAGCCCTCCCTGGCTGCCTTTTTTGGTGAAGATGGAGGAACTCGGTGTATGGAGTCAGGCCTGGATTCACGCCCTCTCTTCTGCCTTTTGCCGTGTGTGGCCTTGGGCAGGTCAGGTCACCCCAGGCGTCTGGACCTGTGCAGTGGGAATAGTCAACAGTCCTGGCTGTCAGCGTTGCTGAATGAAATCCTCTGTAAGAAAGCACCTGGTCTGGGGCTGCTGTAGAATAAGTGTCAGAGGCCATCGCCACACTTGCTGGTGATGCTGGTTCTCCCTCACACTTAATTCTGCCCGTGATGGGCTTGGTGGCGGGCTTGTTCTGTCCGCACTGGGCAGGACCACACCTGCTCCCCCTCC
The DNA here is from genome assembly GCF_054371585.1 of Giraffa tippelskirchi. Lineage (NCBI taxonomy): Eukaryota > Metazoa > Chordata > Mammalia > Artiodactyla > Giraffidae > Giraffa > Giraffa tippelskirchi. The sequence continues at coordinate 190,875,554 of NC_137277.1, read as the reverse complement.
ATCCCCTTACTCTGCCTAACGAGGAGCTTGCTTTGCACCAGGCAGGGTCCATGGAGAGCCTGTGGAATGTTCTTGACCTTTCTTCTTCTCCAGATATCCTTCCTTTACAGAGAAAGCAACCTGATGCCATTGTATGTTCATGCGTTCATTCACCCACTGAGCTTCCACCATGTAAACGTATGAGCCACACTTCACGGCTCCGTGGAACTCGCTTTCTAGAATTTTGGAACGGCCTTTGTTTATTCAGCCAACAAACATCTACCAGGACTATTGTGTGTGGATCCCAGTCCCCTTCCTAAAGTCTCCAGCCTCCCAGCAGCTGCCAAGGGCGTGTGGGCCCACCTTTCCTGTGTCTGCAAGTTTTCTGGGCATGGTTCTCTTCCGCTCCACTCTGCACCTGCAAGGAGGCCCATGGACACAGGACCCATGTGCGCAGAGGCCTTGAACCTGCTACAGTCGCTGCAAGCGTGAGGGTGTCAGGAGTGCCCTGCCTCCCAGGCTCCCGTGTGCCTTCCAGCCTCTCTGACATGCTCACCACCTTCAGAGGCAGTCGGGAGTGCCTGGCAAACAATATCCCATGAAGCCTCCCTGCTTAAAGAGAATCGACCGTGCAATCTATTGATTCTACTTCTGGATCCAAAAGAATGGAAAGCATCTTCACAGTGGAATATTCACAATAGCCAAAAGACGGAAGTAGTGTAAGCGCCCATCAACAGATGGCTGGATAAATAAAACGTGGTCTGTCCACACAATGGAATATTATCCAGCTTTGAAAAGGAAGGAAATTGTGCTATATTCTACAGCATGGATGAATCTTAGAGACATTATGCTAGGTGAAACAAGCCAGTCGCTAATAGACAAATACTATATGTCTATTATGTATGAAGTACTTAGTCAAAGTCACAGATGCAGAAAGTAGAGTGGTCGTTGCTACGGGCTGGGGGGAAGGGAGGATGAGGAATTACTGGTAATGGGGATGGAGTCTCAGTTTTGCAAGATGAGAAAGCTGTGCAGATAGGTTATTCAACAATGTGAACATACTCACTGCTGGACCAAACAGTTAAAAATAGTTAAGATGGCACATTTTATGTTATGTGTACTTTACCATAACTTAAAAATGTTTCAAAAGAGAGATGGAAGGGAGCAGAGAAGCCTCCTGGGAAATAACACTCGAGCAAGTAGGGACGGCCCTGTGACAGCTGACCGTGGCCTCTGAGTGTTGCCTCCTCCTGAGAGTCCTCCAGCTTTCACTTTTATTACCGCCAAGCTGGACAGCTGTCTCCTCTTTCTTAGTAGCCCATGTATGGAGGCACCTCCTTTCCACAGCTGACTGAGGCTGGTGCTTCCAGCTTTCTTGTAAACAGAAATAAATTAGAAAGAAAATAGAGAAAAAATCAAACTGGAAAGAACAGGTTTCTGATCCAACAACTGCTAACCTGCTCCTCCAGATTCTGAGCCCTGTGATTCCACCTGGGCTCCCTCTGACAGCCTCCCTTAATTGTCCATTTACAAATCAATATGATTTTTCCTATCAGTTACGTCATGCTGGGCCCGCACCAAGTCCCTTTCCTTCTCACGGCCATGGCTCCCCTCCTCCGGAGACCGCCGCAGCCTCAGAGGCCTGCCCCAAAGTCCCTGTCGTGCGTAGGGGGCTCCCTCCAGGCACATATTTGTCGGTGGGTGAGGGTGTTAGTTGTTCAGTTGGGTCTGACTCTTTGCAACCCTGTGGACTGTAGCCTGCCAGGCTCCTCTGTCTGTGGAATTCTCCAGGCAAGAATACTGGAGTGGGTGGCCATTCCCCTCTCCCGAGGACCTTCCTGACCCAGGAGTCAAACCTGGGTCTCCCACATCGCAGGCTGATTCTTGAACATCTGAAGCACCAGAGAAGCCCAGATGTCGGTGGTGTTGGGAGATTTCCTCGCCTGTTCCAGCCTGGCCTCTGGGCCCTTAAACTTGACGCTTTCTTTCCCTCTTGGGTGTACCTCCTCTGACCTTCAAGATACAGTCACGGGGCATCTCTTCCTCAGCTGCTGCATCTCCCTACCTGGGACTGTGGGGCCCTTTGGGGAGATGAAAGCAGCAGAACTGAGATCCCGAGCCCTTGACTTTCTAGCAGCTCCGAGACAGCTTGGCCCCTGGGGAGAGAGCAGTCTGCGTCCCTTCCTGATCCCCCCACAGGCTGGGATGAGTTCAAGAGATGAGAGGCCAGAGCTCAGCATCCTTTGACCCCCTCTGGCCCCGACCTTGGCCATCAGACAGCTCTCGGTGCTCCAAAATCCATTCTCTACTTGGGCATGTGCCCCCCAAAGCCTTTGATTTTTCTCTCTGACTCTGGGGACCCGGCAGATGAAAGTCATTCTCTGCTTCCATCTGTGCCTGAGGAAGGAAGGCTGAACCCAGCTTTCAGAGGTGGAGACAGCCTCACAAGCCCCCTTGAGGACCCCAGGCTCACCCCCAGCAGCGTCACCACGGGGCTGCTTAGAGGCACACCCCGTGGGCTGGTGGCTCATCTCCCAGCCCCAATGTCCCGGCCATCCTTAGTAGCCGGCGGTCAACCCACAGACTATGGGTCCCTTGTGGCCACGAGAAGAAAGGTGAGTCTCGCCCCTCATTCAAAGCTGGGCTCCTCTGCTCCCTAGACTGTGGCCACACACACATTCCTCAACCATTATGAGCATTAGCTTCCTCATTAATAAACAGGAATGACACAGCCGCCTCCGAAAGTGTTGCTGTCAGGTCCAGATGCCATAATACACAAGAAGCATCCAGCCCTGTAGCAGGTCAGCAAACGCTGTTCCCCTCCTCCTCTCCATGATGACTGAGGCAGCCTGCAATGCCTAGAGCATCCAATGCCTGTATTATACCAGATACCGTCTTGTACCTTCACTAACCTGCTTCAAATGAGTGGCTTGGGAGGAATAATGATAAGCTTCTTACAGTTGTATATTACAGTTCTCCAAGCCCATTGTGAATTCTTCATGGCTTTTGTTCTTTCAAAAAGAACAGGGAGGCTGACGGGGCAGGCGTGATTAACCCCACTTTTATAGACATCGACGCTGAGACCTAGAAGAAGCAAGAAGGGTCTTTGGTCAAGGTCACACCAGCTGGTGAATAGCGGGGTTAAGGAGAGATCTTAGATCTGTTCTTGTTTTAAAAATTTTTGTTCTGAAAAGTTTGCCAAGGCACCCCCTGGTTCCCACGAGGGCCCCGTTCTAAGGAGAACGGGCCCAGTGGTACTGACGAGAGCAGCACCTTCGGATCTCGTGGAGCCTGTGCCCGGCTGAACTAATTGCCATGCTCCCTCACACTCACACCAAGCCTGCCTTCCAGAGAGACCCTAAAGTGCTTCTGAGCTCCTCGTACATATTTATATGCCTGCGTGCGCGATAAAAATAAAACCACTTCACCCAGCGCTGAAATGCAGCCACTCGCGGTGTGAAATATGGGGCTTATTGAACAGCGGCAAGGAAAGCTCTCTGGAAGAGGCTCCTGTCCCTCCTGACATTGCAAGGGGGCAGCTGGAAGGAGGTGGGATTTAATTATCTTGATAAGTAAGCATTAGACTTGGAAGCAGGAAGACGAGCGGTCCCCAGGCGCCCAGGACACCTTCAATCCTCTCTGGGATGGAGAGCTGGTCCTGCCGGAGGAGACTGTACTCTCTGGAGAGCGGTGTGGGCCCCTTCACACACACCCCTGAACCTCACTCCCTGAGAGCCCGCCTGCAGGTCTCATGGACTTACTCATCTCCTCCTGGGCCCAGTAGTCCACCATGTACCATTTCTTCCCCTAAGGGAAGGTGTCAGGAGGCTTTGGTGACCTCACATGTCTTGGAACAAGAGCCAGCACCTCTGCCTGGGGTCCTTTCAAGGCAGCCCTAAGTTAAGACCATCATTCCGGAGAGGCTGAGCATCTTTTCTGGACGTTCCAACCTTTTGGTGATACCTTGACTCTGTTCCGACTGCTGATGCTTATCCTTGCTCTAGACTTCTGGCTCTTTGCATCCCTTCCTCCTGCCTTCCTTCCTTTCCTTCGCCTCCCTGTGCTTTGCCCATCTCACCACCATACTCTTAACTCCCTGGGGCAAACACAGAGAAAGCATCTAACGCAGACTCCCAGAACTGACGATAGCTAAAGCTGAGCCCTGGGGCGTGAGTAAGAGCCAGCCAGCCTAAAGGATGTGAATGAGTATGTGGGTGCAGGGTAAGGCAGAGGGGAGTGAGGAAGATGGGGAGGCTGGAGGGGTGTTTCAGGCAGAGAGAACAGCATGTATAAACGCCTAGAATCAAGAGTTCTTCTGGGCACAACGGCCCCAGAGGTGGGTCCAGTGCGGCAAGAAGACCTTCGTCAGCTGCTCCAGGGGTGGTGGCTCTGGTCTTCTGGCCACGGAGAGTCAGTGGGGGATTTTAAGGAGGCCGTCCTGGCCGGGCTGTGGTCCGTGGTGTGCCCAGGGGACCTGCATTGTGGGTGAGCGGGGGCTGTGCGTTATGTGCAGGATCAGGTCCATGGAGCTGTCCAGTGGGCGGTTCTGAGACTCTCCTTCCTTCCATGAGAGCCTGAAGGGGTGAGGACTGGAGGGCACCACAGGAGCCGGGGGGCCCGGGGAGCCATCTGGGAAGGAAGCTAAGTGAGTGGGTGGGCGGGGGCAGGACCCTGACAGCTAAGAGGCCGGGTGGGCAGATGCAGGCGGGCAGCCCTGACGTTGGCATTCAGGCCTCCTGGTGGGGAACCAAAGCCTGCTGACTGTGAGCCCCTCAAGGGCACGAACTCTCTCCTCCTGCCTCTGCTTCCCTGGCACCCAGATCAGCGCCTGATCCAGAGGCAAAGACCAAGGCACATGTGTGGCCTCAGAGCCCTTCAAGGAGGTGGGCACCTATTGAAAGCATTTATTAAGGGATGGGGCATCTGCCTCGCCAGTGGCACAGGAAGGGAGAGAGAAAGACAAGGAAGGTGGAAGTAGGTGAGACATCGTCTGTCAGGGGCCTCGGGGAAATAGCCTGGCCTTTTGCCTCTTAGAAAGGGGAACTCCGAAGCCCGGAGAAATGGAATTATCTCCCTGTAGCATAAGCTGAATTGAGATTTTCCTCAAATGTTTCAGGGACCTAGAAACTCAAGAGAGAAAGCAGACTGCCAGCGAGGGGAGGGAATTGTCAGGTCTCACCAGATGACTTTTGTAATTAACTAGAGCATTTCCATTACAGATACCGTTTTGCTCCTGACTGAACAACTGGCTTGGTTAGCTGCATCTTCCTTGTTTGTCTCCTGGCCCCTCCAGTAACTGTGACTCAGGCCTTGAGCAGAGTGGTCCTGGAGGCGCCAAGGGGCAATGTGAAATGTGCCCAGAACTTCCAGAGCTTCCATTATGACCTGGGGAGACAAGACCCACAGGTGAACTGACTGAAGAGAAGATTGCTTCACTGTGTTGTGGAGACTACATACACCTCAAATAGTGAGCATGCAGGGAGCTGACAATCTTGCTTTGGGTCTCAATTTTCTCATCTATAGTATTATGGACCCATCACACAATTGTGACTAACTAAGGACTTTATGTATATACGTTTGTGACATCATGCCTCACTGTGAATATGCTAAAGCTTAATGGACTCTTGAAACAGGAAGCTGGTTTGTTTTAGGTGATACAGACCCTCCCACCTGAAAGGTTGTAAAAATAGAACAAATCGCGTATTGGATGTCGCCACCTGTTGTCTCCGGGTGGTACTGCAGTTTGGCGGGGAAAGGAGGAAATTCTGCTCTTAAGATCCCAGGCGGGACTTGACAATCATGGAGAGGAGAGCCCAAAGCCAGGAATAAACTGACTAATATTGGAGCGTGCCATAAAAGAGAAGTGAATCACAGATCCTGCTCACACTGACCTTTTCCTTTGGTTTGCGGTCAGGGCAACTGTCTGCTGAGTCCCTTGATTTCATGACCCTGGAGTCTTAATCCACCCCTCTGCACTGCAAAGTGAAGGAAGCTAAGGATGAAAAGAAGGAAGCACAGAGGAGGGTTATTACAGTATCCTGTTGCTTCTTATAGAGGGTAATCGCTACGGTTAATACTTATTGAGCGCTTACATCCTTTGAAACACTGTCTTATTTAATCAGCGCGAGAGGTAACGTTTTCCTACCCGCTTTTACAGACGAGGAAACGCAAACACAGGGAGGTTAGATAATTGTTTGGGTTCTCTCAGTAAGCCCTTCCTTCCTTCCTCTCTTCCTTCCTTCTAGCTCCCTCCCTCCCTCCCTCCCTCTCTCCAACAGTTACTTTCCGTTGTGTTATAAACAGGATTTGGGTCCAGGCAGGCCAACTCCAGAGCTCATGCTTTTCCTCCTGTTCCTGTTACCTCTATTGCCACCTTCTAACTATGACTAATACCTGTTAGCCCAAGCCTCTTATGTTTAGCAAATCCGATGATATAGGAACAAGCGCGTATCTTGCTGATGCTTCTAACCTTGACTCATCCATCCACTCCTCCCTCCGTGTGCTCATCCACCCATCAATCCTTCCTCTAACCCGTCTGTCTGCACACCCACCCACCGTCACCCACCCACCTTTCTTTCCATCTTTCCATCAGTTCCTCCACCCCCACCATCCACCCACAACCTACCGACCCACTCACCCAGCCTATATGCTCACATCATACATCTATCCATCAACCATCCATCCAATCACTCCCTCACCGATCCATCTTTCCGTTCATCCATTCTTCCGTCCATCCAACATTTCTTGAGCCGCTACTACCCTCCTGGCACAAGTAATACGCGGTTCTTCTCTTCATGTTGCTTCTTACAGCCTCAGAAACATATAAAAGCAATGTGACCTCAGGCAAGGGGGCCTCACCTGTCTCTGTCTATTCTATGGAGCTAAAAACAGAGCCTTCCTCTTAGGGTATTGAAGAGGATTCAATGAGTTAGTGCAAGCGAAATATTTTGAAAAGTGCCTAGTACATAGTAAGCGCTCAAACTGTCATCAGAAGTCAGTGGCTATCGCTCTTATCATCGCCGCTGTCATCACCATCATCCTATTGCAACTACCATGATAATTCAGGAAGAGATCAGAAGACGTGTCCATGGTCAGAGCAGCATCTTCCATCCATCCCATAATCTACAAAACTCTTGACGTGAGATATGACTAGGTATTTATGCAAAGAGGGCTCTGAAGCCAAACAAGTTTGAATTTCAAGTAAATACAACCAAAAAAACTCTGTAGGATTTCTCATAGCCTTTAAAGCCTCCTGTGAATTGTAAATCTCCAAGATGTGGAGAATGAACTAATATGCAGCATTTCTCAAATATACTGAACCTCTGAACCCTCTTTTGAGGCATCTTTATTACAAACTTGCAAAACAAGTGGTTAGGGGGACCCAGTTTAGGGAGCGCTGGTCTCCAAGGTCAGTCTGCTTGTCTCCCCCTCCCCACCCCCACGCTGGTCCCCAGGACTTAGCTTCCTATTCTGACTCCTTTACACATTGTGCAGATTCTTTCTCCGGACCTGAGATGCTGAGGTTCATTCAGCATCCACAGCCCTAGAATCCCCAAAGAAAGCCCACCAGGCTCCCCCTGGGGAAAGACCTGCTGGAGCTGGAGGGGGAGTCCAGGTGGGACAGAGGTCCATTAATGACGTAGCGTTGGACTTAATGCCAAGCAGCCAACTCTGTATCGCTTTGGGTCACTGATGTTAAGGTGTCACTTTCAGTTGCTTTTAATTTAAACAAACAATAAAAAACTCAGTCTTGTCGGGATGCAGTCTGTGGGATGCAGCCTGGGGGATGTTTAATTCCCATCACGGAGAGGAAGAGGGCAAGATAAGAAGGAGCCAGAGGACTGCATGAGTGAGTGTTTGAGTGTGTGTGAGCGTGTGAGTGTGTGTGAGTGTGTTAGAGAGACAGATATGGAGAAAGAACATGTGTGGCTCTCTGAGGCAGAGCCAGGGAAAAGCTCACACTGGATGCTTGTCCTCTGAATCCAACATTCCTCTGCCTTTGTTACTCTGGGTTATTCTTTTCGCTTCTCTGAGACTCAGTTTACTTATCTGTAAATTGGGCTTAGATCAAGGTGCCACAGGGGGTGTTATGAGAACTGAATGCAATGAGAAAGGCAGAGCACACTGGGCTTATGAAAGTTTTATTTTTATATCATTTCCCATCAAAACAGTGGTTTCCAGGGCTTGTGTGTGCCTGTGTGACCTTGTGTGTGTGTAAATGTGTGCACACATCATGTGTGCATGTGTGTATCTTAGCCTGGAAGAGTGTTTGAGAGCTCTGGCTTTGCACTTTGTGTGGGTTCAAATCTGGCCCTGTTATCATGCTGTACTGGGCAAGTTGCTTAGCCTCTCTGCCTCAGTGTTCTCATCTGTAAGATAAGAACAATGATAATACTCGCACTAGACACTATTGTGAAGTTTATACACATTGTGTGCTTGAACAGTGCTTGGCATAAAAGGAGCAATTTCACAAAGGCTTACTACTCTTAGCATTATTATCCAACCCCACAGGAGGGCCTACCCCAACCAACAGAGCTCATCCCTTTGGAAGCCAGGCTGGGGAGGTAACAATAACCCGTATCCTTTCTCTCTCCCGGCAATAAACAAACTAGAGGTCACAGAGGGCCCCAGGGCCCCTTTGACCTCTGGGGGTGTTCCCTCGGGTCAGGAGAGGAGACACTTGCTTTGTGCTGTAGTGCCCTCTGTTGGGAGAGCTTAGCTCAGCACCATGGACAGAGGGAGCCTGGGGGCAGACAGCCACACCGCCAGCCGCCAGCCTCGGGGAGGTCCAGGGCTCCCACTCTGCTGGTGCCCCTGGAAGAGGCATGTCCCGCCATGACTCATGGATCTTGGTGCCAAGACTGCAGAGTGGCGGCCCCGCTGCTGACGGCCCATCCACTGGGAGACAGGAGCCGAGAGACGTTCAGCGAATGAAAAGCCTGTGGCTGCCCTGAGTGACCTTTCCCTTGGCTAAGTCACCCTGTGCCCCCCTGCTCCCCACGCCTCTCAGTGTTGTGGGTATACCTTCCTCTGGGGCAAGAGAATAGCCTCCGAAGCTGTGTTTTGTGAAACAGGAGCTGAAGGAGTGTGTGCCCCCAGGAGAAGGTGTGCAGAGGTAGCGGTATTACTAAGAACAATTGCCATATGGTAATAAACACGCACTTCACAGTCAAGCCCCTTTGGGGAAACCAACTGTGCACCCAAGCAGGATGTCCTTTCTCTGAACGTGTGATCTGGGGGCTGCTGATTCTCTGAAAAGGTTCACGGCCAAAGGGTTCCTGCTAGCATTAGTCAGCTGCTGATGTTGTTCAGGCGCTCAGTCGTACCTGACTCCTTGTGAGCCCATGGACTGCAGCACGCCAGGCTTCCCTGTCCTTCACTATCTCCTAGAGTTTGCTCAAACTCATGTCCATTGAGTGGGTGATGTCATCCAACCATCTCATCCTCTGTCACCCCCTTCTCCTCCTGTCCTCAATCTTTCCCAGCATCAGGGTCTTTCCCAATGAGTCTTTTTCAGGTGCTAGCCCTATGCTAAGAGCTGAAGAGTGGAATGAATATAACACGGTGCCCCGCCCCATTCATTCATTCATCCATCCACCCACAAATACTGGTTGAGGGCCTACTATGTGCCAGGCACTGGCTAGGAAGACCAATAACTTTAATTATTCCCAGGTGGCACTGTGGTAAAGAGTCAGCCTGCCAATGCAGAAGATGCAAGAGACAGGGGTTCAATCTCTGGGTCAGAGAGTAGGAAATGGCAACCCACTCCAGTATTCTTGCCTGGAAGATTCCATGGACAGAGGAGCCTGGTGGGCTACAGTCCGTGGGGTTGCAAAGAGTTGGACATGACTGAGCAGCTGAGCACACACGGGTGGTGTTAAAAGAGAGATTCAGAAGGTTGGGGATGAGAGAGGGTTAACTGAGGCCTCCAGTTCCCCACCCGACTCCCCAGCCCAAGCTTTGGCCCTCAGGAACAGCCTCTTTTTGACTTCATGCCTCCCTTTCTCCTTGCTGGCCTCTCACCAGATGCCATTCACAGCTGACTGTCTCCTTTCTGCTGTTCCCTGAGGAGGTCTTTTTCCCATCTGGTATGGACCTGGACTGGGAAGAAGTGTCACCAAGGAGGGTCCTGAAATCCCGCCGGACCCCTGGCTCTAACGGCACACAACAGGGCTGCGGTGAGTACAGTCAGGAAGCCTTGCCGCTGCAGGGTTTCACCTGGCAAACTCTTGCCTGTCTACCTGCCTGGAGGCACTCAGATTGGCTGCTGGGCCTACAGAGCAGGAATGCCCAGGCAGGGATGCCTGGCATTTATCTGAAGAACTCAGACCAACATGGGGGTCTTCCCAGCTGGATGCTCCCCCCAGCCAGGAAGGCCCTTCCGCGGGGGTGCTTAGCATCTATGATGGATCTGGATTCTGTCGGCCTTTTTCTGGGCCAGAACTGAGGAGGGGGAGGGGCAGGGAAGAGGCAGTCAAGGACTGCCCCCCATGGCATGGCTGGGGCAGCCCAGAAAGATGGTTCAGGGGCAGAGGTGACCTCAAGTTGGCCCTCAGCTGCTGGGAGAAGGTGGGACCTAGGTGGGTGGGGTGAGAGGGAGCAAAGAACAGCCAGGCAAGGGGAGAAGAAAGGGCCTAAGACTCCAGTGTTCAAGGCATATCCAGCCCAATCAGCCTGGCAGCCAATTAGTCTGATTCAAAAAAAAAAAAAAAAACCCACATAGGGACAAACTGTAATCAAACACCTATTTATAAGGGTTTATTACGATCATTATTATTATTTTACCGAGAGGATCATTCTAAAGCCTGTCAAGTGAATGTATGCTTTCAGATCTTCGTAAATGCAAATCCCTCCTTCCCCAGGGGTGGGGGGTGTGGGCTGCAGCCTCAGGAAGTGCCTTGGTAAGGCTCCAGAGGGCATTTGGAGGGACCAGCTCCCTGCCCTGGGCATCGCTGCACAGGGCTCCACCCACAGCTCACTGCACTCCCGACATACCCTCCAAGGGCTGCTGGAGATGGGACTGGCTTCATACCCATTGTGCATCTAGGTAAACAGAGTCACGGTCTGATATGGCAACCTGGCAGAGATAGAGAAGCTGGTAATTCACCACAGAATGCCGGGGAGTACAAGTCCATGCTGTGAGCTTCCCCATCTAACCTCACTCCCTCCCACTCTGACTTCTCCCAGGACTGGAGACCTCTCCCCTCTCAGGAGACCACAAGGCCCACAGCCAGCCAGGCCTGAGGCTCAATAGCTGGGGTGTACGTACACGAGTACATGCAAGAGCATGTGTGTGTGTGCATGTGAGCATGTGTGTGTACGTGAGCATGTGTGTGCATGTGAGCATGTGTGTGCATGCATGTGTGTGAGCATGTGTGTGCACACGAGCATGCGTGTGCGCACGTGAGCATGTGTGTGTCCGTGTGAGCATGTGTGTGTGTGCGTGTGAGCGTGTGTGTGCGCGCGTGCACGTGTGTGAGAGCACATGTGTGTGCACATGAGCATGTCTGTGTGCGCGTGAGCACGTCTGTGTGTGTAGTGGGAGGGTAAGGATAGATTCAAGTCCTAACCCCCCATCTTCAGGCCCAAGGAGAAAAGAAATCAGGTCTGCCAAAAAAAGGTGAAACTGGTCTCTGCCAGGAGGAAACACCCAGTTCCTTACCCATTTCTGGCAGGATCCAAGAAAGTGGCTCTTCTGGAAAGGAAGGACAAAACACTCCCCAATCCACTAGTGCCTGGGGGAAGGGCAGCCATCATTCGGAAGTTTCAGAACACCCGAAGCCCCTCACCCTCAGTTAATAGGTGGCGGCGAGACCAGTATCCCTGGCCACACCCTGCCTGCTGGACTCTCCGGACCGACGGCCTCTCTCTCAAGGGACAGGCGGCCTCCCTCGCCAGCCTAGGGACGAGCGCGGGGAGGGTGTCCCTGATGGGACTCGGTGGAGCAGGATCCGGTGGAGCTTGGTCTGGAGGGCAGGGCGCTCAGTCAGCCTAGGGAGGGTTACCGAGCGACGGGGGCTGCGAGCGTGTTAGTGAGGAGGGGAGCCTGGGGAGAGGGGGTGGGCGACCGGGGGGGGGATGTGGGAGATGGGGAGCTCGCCTTCTCCCTGCAATAAATCGGCTTAGCGGCCGAGAGCCGAACGGCCCAGAAAGGATTAAAGAGAAGTCTGTATAATACAGCGGAGAGCGCGGCGAGGAGAGAGCGGGGGGCGGGGGGCGGGGAGAGGGGGAGGGGCGGAGGGCGGGCGCGGGGAGGGGGCACTCGCGCAGCCGGCAGAGGCGGGCGCCAGGCGGAGAGAGCGCGGTTCGGCTGCAAACTCCGGCGCTGCCGCCCAGCGGACTCCGGGCAGCGCTGGGCACCGCGCGCTGCCGGGGAGCCGGGAGCCGCGGCGCGCCCGAGGTCGCCCCGAGAGCAAGGGTCGCGGCGCCCCGCAGAGCCCGAGCCGAGCCCAGCGCCCCGGCGGCCCAGCCGCGGCGGCATGGGGGCGCCCCCGCGGCGCCCCACGCGGCCCGCCACCGTCTCGGCCGGCGGCCGGAGACAGGATCGCGCCTGAGCCCATGGCGAGGGGCCTCGCCGCCGCCGCCGCCCCGCCAGCGCCGCCAGCTCCCGGGCACCATGCGAGCCGCCCCGAGCCTCCGCGGCTGCGTCTGCCTGCTGCTCGCCGCGATCCTGGACCGGGCGCGCGGTGAGTGCGAGGGCGCCGGCCGGAGCCCGGGCCGGGGGTGCGCGGGGGCGGCCGCCGGCCAGCGGCGCCGCGGAGACGCTCCGGGTCCGAAACCCGCGCTCGGCGCGGGGGCTGCAGAGCTGGCGGGTCTGACGAGGGAGGGCGGACGTCTCCTCTGGAGAGAACGCTCGCGGGTCTGTGCCAGGGTGTGTGCGCGCGTGTGTGTATGAGCGTGTGTCTTTGTGGCGTCCGTGTGAGGGTGTCCGGGAAGGCGCTGTGCGTGGAGAGGGTGCCGAAATGTATCTGGATGTGTGTGATGGTGTGTGAGCGAGCGAGTGTCTGGAGGGGTGTTTGAGTGTCTGTCAGTTACACAGAAAATGTGTGTGTGTGTGTGAGAAGGAGTGTGAGCCAGAGTGTTTGGGGGTGTGAGCGGGCGCCCAGCTTCTCGGTGAGGGTGTGAAGTGGGTGAGCCTGTGTCATTGTATGTGGGAGCGTGTTGAAGCGTGGGTGAGTGTGTGAGGTGTGGCACGGCACGCGTGTCCCAAGTGTACGGGTCTCTTTAGGGATACATGACAGCGGGTGTCTTTCCATGGAGGGCGGCGGGGTGCGTGTGCCGAGGAGGCGGGATGTGACCCTCGGGCCAGAGTGTACGTTTCTCGGATGTGGAGGTGCAGGCGCGCGGGCCAGGAGTGTGTGAGCGTGCGGTGGAGCGTGTGGATCCAGTGTGGAGGGAGGCACGGACGCGTCCGGGGACGGGGGAGGTGTGCGTGTGTGTCCCGCGTGGACTTGGTCCCGATCGGGCTAAACCCGTTGGAAGGAGGTTCCTGGAGCGAGTCACCGGTGCCTCCGCGGCTCCAGGGTCCGGGTCTCGCGGAAGCCTCGGGGCCTCCCGGTCGGCGCCGCCGCCTGGCGGGTCTAGAGTGCTGCGGCCGCCCAACCTGGCGACCCGGCGCCTTTCGGGCAGAGCCAACGCGGCCGCTCAGAGCCGGCGGGAGCTAGGCTGCACCGGCGGAGAGCGGTGGCCCAGGCTCTGGAGGTCCGCGCCCGCGGTTCGCCCCAAGCCTAGTCCCAAAGCTGGACGCCCAGAACCAGGGCGTCTGGAGTCACATCCCAGCTCTGCCGCGGAGGGCCGGGGGATGCACGGTGCCCAAAAGTAGCCGTTATGACCTGTGGGGTCTCAGCCCCCAGCCCAGCGGGTGATGGATATGGGAGGATCTGTTCTTTCCCGTGTACCTTGAACTCCTGGGAGGTGCCAAGCCAGACTCTGAGAGTGCCTGCCAGCAACGGGTGCGCCCTAAAATAACCCCACCCGCTTCCACCCCGAGGTCCTTACAGAGTGCTCGGTCCGCTGACGGGAGAAACTGCAGGATTTGAGCCTGCATGGTGGTCCTGCTGGCAGAGGAGGGGGAGGGGTTGGTGTAAATCGGGAGGAAGGCAAGCCCTGTACTTGGTCTGCCTACCCTTGGAACAACAGACTTTCCAAAGTGCGTGGAAATCCCCCCTCCAACTTCTAGGCGATGGCTCCCTCCCTCGGAAGCCTCTGGAGGGAAAGGTTATATGGGGGCGGGGACGGGGTGGTGCCCGGGTGCCAGCGCCACGGGGAGGGCGCTGGGCTTTGTCGAAAGGCGCTCGGAGCCTCCACCTGGACACTGCAGGGAACGGGGGCGGGGGAGGGTGGCTAGAGGGTGGGGGCAGGAGTGAAGCACCCCTTTTCCCCAGAATACGCAGAACCGGAGAGACTGGTCAGTGGTAGGGATGGCCACTAGATACAGAAGGGTTTAGCGGGGAAAGCCCGCTGCGTCAGGATCCCACCGCGCGAGTTCTCCCCAGAACCTGCGAGCCGCGGTTCTTGGGGCTGCGGAGACCTGAGGGGGTGTCTTGGCTCCTCCGCCCCCCGCCCACCTCTGCAGCTGGCAGGAGGCTCGGGCGAGCGCCTCTGGGCGAGGGGAGCCGGCCTGGCCTCTGAGCTCCGATACCCAGCGAGAGGGAAGAGCGCCGACTCGGATCGCAGACGGGAAACTTTCCGAGCGTGGGGCGCGGGCGGAGCCCTCCCTTCGCTGCAGAGATGAGAGCGCACGGGGCGCGAGCCGTCCTTCGGTTCTCAGAGTCAGCGCCGCGCAGGGCGGGGGTACCAGAAGGGTCGGTACGCGCTGTAACAGGCCGTCTGGCCGGAGGAGGGCGCCCTTCCGGGACGTGACCGAGAGCCGCGCACCTGGCCCTTGGCGGGGCTGGGCCGCCTGCCAGCGCCGCGTCGGAGGGCGGGGGGCGCGGAGGGTAGGGTCCAGGGCAGGCGCCCGGAGACACGCCTGCCCAGCGCGGGGGCGACGGCGGTCTCTACTAGGGAAGGCCCGGCCCGTGCGCCGGGACCTGTTCTGCACCGACAGCTCGCGGCGCACAGGGACTCCACTTTGGAGAGGCGGGTCTGCGCCTCGGGAGGGGAGAGCGGCTGGCGGTTCACAGGACCGGCCGGGCTGAGGGCTCCTGCTCCCCACGCCCCAATATCTGCCTCTCCAAGAGGAAAATTCCCCACGGATTTTCAACTCCTCAGGCCCCGTTTCACCTGGCCTGGGCACTTCTGGGAGGGCAATCCTGCACTCGTGCCCTGGCTGGCCCAGGAGACCGAGGGCCCCGGGGACTGGGAGCGCAGGGAGGACAGCGGTTCATAGACCCGCCTCCTGGTTCGGTCACGGCAAAGTCTCCGCGAAGGGCAGCGGGGGGCAGGCCGAGGTAGGGCGCGCGAAAGGCCCCAGCCCTTCCACTTCCACTGGACGCCCTTCCACTTCTCTCTCGGCAGCCGCGTGTCAACGGGTGGGTGGGATGCGGGGGCTGACTCGGCTGGTCCGAAGCCGCCGCCGCACCGAGACTGCGGGGGCTGCGCGCGCGCGCGCGCAAGCTGCTGTGACGCCTTCGTATATTTATCCGCTTCGCCAGCTCCACCCTACGCCCCTAGGGCACCGCCGGGCCTGTGCCCAGCCCTCGCAGGCGCGGGAGTTAAGGGCCCGGCCTGGACCAGGTCGCTCCGCCCCTCCTCCCCCTTCCGCACCGCCCCCAGCCATAAACCCCACCCCTTCCCTCTCAAGATGCAAACTGGAATTTCTCCTGAGAGGCTGAACGAGTTCTTGCTTTTTAAGTAGAGAGAATGTTCGAGCTGGGAGCGACCTCCAAGATCCCTTACTTCAGTGGTTCTGAAAAGAGTAATTTTTAGCAGGAGAACCCTTTTAGAGTAGGAACTGATTACCGCCCCCTGAAATCCTAATGCCTTGGGCAAGATGGTAAGCGCTAAAGGACAGCGGCCCCTGTCGAAGCAAGTAATGAGACTCTGCATCGAACGATCTTCCCTCAACCGTCCCCTTAAACAACCTTCAGATTGCTCCTCTTCTAATATCAGAGCCAGGGTTCTGTTTTTTCCAATAGCCAAGATTACGTGGATCGGCTGCCGTGTGGCCATCCCGTGCCAGCTGCTTCGCGGTGCTCATGCACTGCAAGATGGGCTTAAGCTCCTCTTTCCACAGATTAGGAAACTGAGGCCCAGAATTTCAAGGTTTGTTCGTGACAGGGTGTCAATGTCTCCCAGGTCCCACCTGGTCTGGCCCCTGGCTCCCGCTTTCCTTCCAACGTTCCTTGGACAGGGCATGTGGGCAAGGGCTGGCAAGGTACCAGGGATGCTTTAGATCGGTCTGCCTACCCCAGCTTTTCAGAACACCTGTCTCACACAGACCTGAGTCTTGCTACAGCTGGGGGCAGGGGCAGTGGGGGAGGGGTGGTGGAGGAGATGAAGAGACTCCTCGAGGTTCCTGGGTTTTAGCAGTCCTGACTTTGAAACCAAACAAGGGCTGAACAAAGAGGAGGCTGGTTACAAAGAGGGGTTCTGTACACTGGGTTTCCTGGGACCCGTCCACCTCTGCTCCATCCCCAGGCCACTTGAAATTCATTTGTTCAGCCCCGACTGTGCCAGCTCTGTGCCATATGTGCTTTATTCTTCTTATCTTTGCTAATCCTTGTAACCGTCCTGAGAGTTAAGGTTATATTCCAGATGAGGAAGCTGAGGTTCAGAGAGGTTAAGCGGCCTGGCCACCCAGTCAGTAAGCGGCAAGCTGAGAGTCAGACCCAGGACTGTCTCTGTCCCTCTGGGCTCTGCCGTCTCCTGGTGAGAACGGGCCTCAGTCACTTCCTCAGCTCCAGCCGCATGGACAGTTGCCGTGTGTCCAGTGCCCTGTCTGGCTGCCTTGCTCCTTCCCAAACCCCACTGAAATCAAATTATCCAGTGGTTCATCTGCACAGACCGGAGAGGGGACAACCCTAAAAGCCCTTGTCATTATCAAGAGAATGAATGGGCATCTGTTGTGGGCAGGGCGCATCTGAAAAAGAAAGACCTATGACCGTGACCATCATTCCAGTGGGGTGAGAGGTCAGGCCAGTACCTGGAAAGATAAAAGACAATCCGAGTGGAAATTTGTTGATACCTGCAGGATGCCAAGTGGATTGATGTCCCCCACAGGAGGTTTGTAGGGGAAGAGTGATTTCTTTAGGGGTATTAAGGGAGGCTTCAAAGGGGAGGGATGACTTGAACTAGACCTTGAAGCAAAGGGAGAAGGTTAACAGGCCAAGGGCTAATATTCCAGGGAGGGAACCCAGGTGAGCTAAGGGCCAGAGGCAGGATTGTGCCTGGTAGGGCCAGCTCAGCTTCAAGGCTGTCGCTTCTTGAGTCTAATTGAGGACTGGGAGAAAGAAGAGTGATGGTACTGGTAGCTTCCATTTATCGCACACCTATTGGATGTTCTTTATGCATTGAACGCCCTCAACAGTTCATGAGGCGGTATCATTAGGCATGTTTTACAGACGAGGACAAGAGGCCCCAGGATACCCCCAGCTCTTCCCATCTCTCTTTCTCACTCCCTCTCTCTTTGCCTTACTCTCTTCCCACTTCCTTCTTTTCTTTTCTTTCTTAAGCAATGAATGAGGCTCAAAATCTTTTATAAGGGTGGGAACTGGGAGTTTCAAACCCAGGTCTAAAGCAATCCAAAGACACTGCTGCTTCCAGAAGAGACGAGAAAGTATTTATTGTTTCATCACAGAAAGAGGAATGCAGCAGCCTCTACCATTAGCAAGAGGACACAAAGTCCCCCATTTTAAACAATAAATGTCAATGGAAGTGAAACATGTGACATGACTTCCTAAGAAGCATCTGTCTTCAGGATGAAGTTTCTGGGAAGGAACCAGGGGGATGAGACCCTGGAACCCACCTTTACACTGGCAGTAGGGTTCACTAGCAGAGTGGGCTCGGGACCTATCGGCCGAGATTCTATGGATGGAACAAACAAGTACAACATATATGGAGCCCGAAGTGTATAGAGTAGCAGACCGAAGGAGCGGGAAAGGACGTTGACACCCAGGAAAGGAATCTGGTGTTTGGTGTGTCCCCAGCCATTCCTGCATCTCCTGGCAACGTATCAGATTTGCTTTGGGAGAGTATGCAGCACCCTCCCATTTGCGTGCCATCTTGGTAGGTGGCGCGATCAGCCATAGCCCCACTAAGACAGGTCTATCTGACACGTTATCCCCAGAATCTGGATACTGAGCAAAGACTGAAAACCGCTGGAAGCTCCCCCTTATCGAC
Source organism: Giraffa tippelskirchi (assembly GCF_054371585.1). Classification (NCBI taxonomy): domain Eukaryota; kingdom Metazoa; phylum Chordata; class Mammalia; order Artiodactyla; family Giraffidae; genus Giraffa; species Giraffa tippelskirchi. The sequence continues at coordinate 190,857,293 of NC_137277.1, read as the reverse complement.
AGGAGCCCCCAAAGACACTGCACTTCTCTGGTTTCCCAAGGCTATAATGGTGGGATCTTCCTCCCAGGGTGTTATGAGCAGGATGCAGTGAGTCATGACATGCAGAGCTCTTAGCTCGGTCCCGTGGGCTCAGATAACTGTCATTAGTGTTAACGGTGATTCTGTCCGAGTTGCTCTGGCTCTAGTGACCTGCGGCCCCAGCTTGTTCTTGCATTCCATGAATTTCCGCGTAATGTTCCACTAGTTATTATTATTTTTTTTTTTTGGCTTGGGTTACCTGGAGTTGATTTTTGCCCTTTATAAGAAAAGGACCCCACTTGATACCCTCCCTAGGCATGATAAGCATTAGAGTTGCTGATTAGCCACTCTTGGTAACTCCTGGAGGATGGTTCATAGTGACCTATTTCCCTACCTGCTCCCTGACTTCCCCTGGATTCTTGAGGCATTGTCCCCTGCCCACACCCACATTAGTGTAGTTAACACTCATGACACAAGTTGTTTCTCCCAGCAAAATGTGGGAGAGCCGGTCTCACTGTGAACCTCCCATCCGCTAACCTAGTAAAAAGTTCTGCAAGAGCAGAGACCTGTCCAGTTCTTCTCACTATTGAATCTTCCTCACAAACGCATGATGGATACTTAATAAAGGTTGGTTGTTTGGATGAATAAGGCATCTTTGGCCTTGGGTACATGGAGAGGGTTTGGGTGCATGACTTTCTATAGAAAATATATGCAAAGGCTTATGGCTTGTGGAATTCAGGCTGGATTCACAGATGAACTTCCTGTTGGTAAAGTTCTGCTCCTGGAACTAGGTTCTGTCTTTCTTGAAGACTCTCAGATAATCGATGCGATGGGGACTCTGATTCCAGACATCCTAACTCTTTCTGCTGGTGGTACTTGAGCATTGACGAGATGCTTGACCCCCATCCTTCCGTGTAGATCTCCCGTCAGTCGTGAAGGAGGCTACTCTTGTGCCCATTGACTAGACCGGGCAAACTGAGCCTCAGGGAAATGAAAAGACGGTGGTAGGAAGCGGCTGGACTGGAGTCCGGGTTTGTGGCTGCAGGCTCAGCCTTCTTTCCCTCCCCAGTCATTGTGTTCCTTCCTTCAGGCCCCAGGGGTCTGCAGTGAAACGGGCCAGCTCCCCACGAGCCCATAGGCCACTAAACTCAGCAGAAAGCTTGCGCTGTGAGCTGGCTGCCGCCGTAGCCGCTTTGCTGATGTGACCTCCTCCACCCTCCACTGCTGTCCACGGGGAGGACGCCGACGGGGCCGTGCTCGCGCCGCACGGAGACAGGAGCCCGCTGTCTCTCCGCCCCACAGACCTGCCCAGAGGTTTCTGGCCTTAGCTTCATGTCTTCCCCTCCTCCCCTGCTTCCACCCTTTCTTGGCTCAAAGAGCAGACCCCTGCCCTCAGCCGGCACAGCCCCGACTCCACATAAACCTCCCTCCCAGTCTCTGTTTGCCTGCTTCTCGCCCTCCACAGCCCCGCCAGCCCCTGCCAACTCAGGGACCGCCTGTGCATGCTGGCAGGGGCACTTTGGGCAACGTGTTGTTTAAACAGCTCTCCTCTGGGGCTGGACCTGGTCCTGGGCTTGTCTCCCTGTTGAACAGAGAGCTGTTGAGGGCAGACATCCCTGTCCCACTGGCTCTGGCATGAAGCCTGGCTCTGAGCAGATCTTCAAGATGTGTTTGTTGAATGACTCACTGACGGACTGAATGAATGATGTCTCCCATTTGGTCCAGATGCTGAGCCTGGGGCCTGTTTCCTGGCCCTGCTCAGTCACCTCTGGAAGTCCTTTCTGATGTGAGAATATGTCTATTGTCCAGCTCTGCCCACCATAGCTCACGCTGGCATCATGGCTGGCATCTGGGGGATGAGCCAACAGTAGAAGCTGGTGGGAAGACCAAAGGCTTCCTGCTCCTTCTGGGTTCTCCCTGGTTGGAGGAGCTGTTCTCATTTGCTGGCAGGTGGGAGGTTTGGGGAAGGAAGGAAGGAAATGGTAACAGTTACCTGCCGAGCGCCATGCGAGCCATGTGCACACACAGTCGTAATAAATGCTCCCAGAAACTCCCGTCTGGGGGCTAGCAGTCTCCTGTTTTACAGGAGAGGAATGCGACTTGGGAAGATTATGTGATTTGCCTAAGGTCCCATGGGGGGCAGAGCTGGATTCTCAACCTAGGCATTGGTTTACACATCTCTTCCAAAGCCCAAGTTGGTCTCACTGGCAGCTGGAAGCTGACCATGGTGATTTACACCATGGAGATGGGCACACACTGCAGATTAGTGCTCTCCCCAACCCAGAGCTGGTTGTTAAGCATTTACCAGCATGCCACTGGGCCTGCCCATCCTTCCTCAATCACTGTCTCTGTGTGGACCAGCCACCTGGTGTTAATATACTTTGGTTTCCATCTGAACTGGGTTCAAAGCCTGGCCCGGCCACTCCCTAGCAGAGTATACACTTGGGCAAATCAGTAGCTCTCCAGGTCACGGTGTCCCCATCTTTTGAAAATAGAGTGTAATGTGGAGATGAATGAAATAATCCATGAGAGGCAGGCGTGCGACTGGCCCTCGGTCACTGGCCTCTCCCTTTCTCCTGGCCCCCAGGCTGGAGTCAGACGGCAGTGGGGTCCCTCTCAAAGGCTCAGGGGGCTCCTATTTTCTTCTTCCTGTCCTGGAAGCTGCTTTGGAGCCAAGTCAAGGGATCCAGTCACTTCTGTTCATTGAGCAGCTGTCCCAGCCTCGCTCTAGATCAGCAGAGATATCCCCTAAGGAGTTTTGGCTGCTGGCAAACCCCATAGAGCATGGGCTCATTTGAGAATGATTAAAGATCATCTCTAATAAATGGCCAGTACAAGGGTACAAGAATAAACCCTTGGAACTAAGGGGAGTGGCCCAGGAAGGCTCTGAGGGATCAGAACAACCTCGACAGGTGGGGAGGGAACCCCAGCCTGGGTGGGAGGGGGCGGAAGGCATGTGCAAAGGCCTGGAGGAGGCAATGAGCGCCCTGTTGGGCTGTGAGGCTGGGAGGCAGCTGGCCTCGCTTGAGCAGAAGGTGCTTGTTGAGAAGCTGGAAATGAGGTTAGAGCTGTTGGCAGAGGCCTGAGAGCCTGAGCGAGGGGTCTGGACTTGAGCCCAGGGGCTACGGGGGGCAGTTGAAGAGAAACGAGTGACATTCCCAGAGCAGGGCTCTAGGAAGATTAATTTGGCTTTTCTGGGGCACCTGAAGCTGGACATTCTTTGGAACGCCTTTGTATTATAAATGATGGCTCTGGGGTACCCAGAGAGACAATGGCCTCGAGGCAGAAATGCCATCATTTGGACACTGTTCGCCTCTCCCAGAGTGTCCACACCTGACAAGGGGGGGAGACCAGGCCCCTGCCTAGGATGGGGCTGTCCCAGCTTGGGCCCGGGCCAGGAGTGGCAGGGCGGCTTCTCCTGGGAGAAGCTTCTAGATGCCCAGCAGGCGTGAGCTCTGAGGTCTGGCATGGGTTCGGATCCCGTCTCCCCCACGTATCCAGCGTGTGAGCTCAGAGCCTCTCTGTTGCTTCCAGCCTTGATTTTTCCATCGTGGTGGCTTCGTGGGGCAGGGGCTGCTGGGAAGGGGGCTGCTGGGAAGGGGAAATTTGCATAATTCGGGGAGGATCTGTATGCAGGGTACCGAGCATAGTAGGCACGTGCAAAGTTGTTGCTGTTGTTATAATGGTGTTTGGAACGGCCACAGGTTTGAAGAAGAAGCGTTTACAAGCCCCAGTGCCCAGGAGGAGGGGTAGTTGTAGGTTTCCTACACAGAGTTCTAAGCAAGTCCTTAGGTTTAGGACTGCAGAGCACCGGGGCCAGGAGGGAGCTAGAGAATTAAATGCACCCCTTTCTCCCATTTTAAAGCTGAGAAAACTGAGGCCAGAGAGGATCTCACACTGTGCATAACATGTGTGTGTGTGTGTGTGTGTGTGTGTGTGTGTGTGTGTGTGTGTGTGTGTGTAGGCGGGGGTTGGGGGGTTGGGGGGAGGGGGGTTGCTGGAAGCCAGCTCGTCTCCCTGGAGGTCGTCCCAGGGGCGATCCCAGGGGCTCCGTCAGGCAGACCCTCCACCTCAGAGCCTTGCGTAGGGGAGCATCGGGGTCCTCAGGCTTGAGTGGGGATCTTGGCGGCGCTCCAGCAGGGAGCAACCACCAGCCTCCGACATCACAGGAGCAACTCGAGAGTCACCAGGGAGAGAGGCAGCTGAGCCACTGGATTGTTTTGTTGCTTTGCCAACTGTTCCTTCTGCCCTTTTGTTTCTCTTTCTGCAGAGACACTCAGGGCTCCTCCGACGGGGCTCTTTGTCACCAGTCACTGGCGCCTCCATTATCCTCCCAGCACCATCTCTTCCTCGCGGCTCCTTAATGCTGCCCTAAAGGAAGGCATCCATCACTGGCTGCCCTGGCATTGTGCAGGGCTGGGCGGGGGGGCGGGCAGCCCTGGCAGGGTGAAGACAGAGGCTGGCACGGCCAGAGGGTGGGTGGCGTTCGTGTCTCGAGCTGATGCTCACTGCCCGAGTGGGCAGGTTTCTGTCAAGTGGGTATTCAGGGCTCACAATAACCCAGGGCCAGGAGCCTGGTTCTACAGAAGCAGGTGATACATTGCTAATTGTCACCAGGCACCTAATGTCCCAGGCAGGGGCAGAGGGAGTGAGGTGGGGGCGGCGAAAGCAACCACATCACAAAGGCTTCTTTGTTTGTTCAGGCAGCAGAGAAGTGGGCCTGAGCTCAGCTTGGAGAGGAAAAGGCACGTCAGAAGGCGAATTCCTAAGGCCTGTGGCCCGAGGGTGGAGCCTGGTGGGAGGAGAGGGGCAAGCAACCTGGTGGCGGAGGAATAAGGTTACTTGGCTTCCCAGGTGGCTCAGTGATAGAGAATCTGCCTGGCAATGCTGGAGAAGCTGGAGACACGGGTTCGATCCCTAGGTTGGGAAGATCCCCGACAGAGGAGCCTGGCTGGCTACTGTCCACGGGGTCTCAAAGAGTTGGACACGGCTGAGCGACGGAGCATGCATGCACGAGGAAGAGCTAGTGGTTTCCGGGGCAGACTGAACACAGAGAGCAAAGTGATGTTGTGAGAAGCGTTGTAGCTCATTCATTCATTCATTCGCTGATCCATCCATCGGTGCACTGCTCCTGCAGTCAAGCGCCCTGCCGCTCTAGAAATCCATAGAAGGACCAGGCGAAGTCTCGCCCTCGTGGGGCTTACAGAGCTGTGTTCAACACGGAGCCATGTGTGAACACCGACATTTACGTTAAAACTCAGCAAAGTGTCTTGGTTTTTGTTTAACTGAATTTAACAGAATTCAGTTCTTCAGCCACATTTCAAGAGCGCAACAGCCACACGTGGCTGGTGGCTCTTGTGTTGGACAGCACAGAGGTGGATAAGATGTCTCCATCATTGCGTAAGGCTCCACTGGACATCACGGGTCTAGGGAAGTGTCCCTCCCACTGGCAGTAAGTGGCGAGGAGTCCCGGAGAGGGAGGGTCTTCCCGCTTCCTTTCCCAAGCCATCCTCCTCCTTGTGCCGAGGAGAGAGCCTCAGGCTGATGCCGTCAAGCTCTGACACCCTCGAGCTTGCTAATCTCTTTTTCCAACAAAAACAGGTGTGGGGCAACACGCCTGCAGTGAGCCAGAGGAAGTCAAGGTTTTAATAACAGTGTTTTGTTTTCATTATAATTCTTTTTCAGTCACCCTCTGTTTAAAGCAAGTGAGACTGGTTTGCCATTTGAGGCAGTGATTTAAATTCTCTTTCCCTTTTTAAAAATGGGTTATTTAAGTAAAAAAACAAAAACTAAGAGTCAAGTTTAAGAAAAATGTTAAGTGCATTGTGGAGCAGGTGGCATGCGAACGTGGCCAGTCTGGGAGGTGTGAATGTCTGCGGGTGGGAAACCGCGGCTCCCATGGAATGACACGGGCTTTGGAGGCAGACAGAGGAGGGTTGGGGTTTCGGTGCTGCTGTTTGTAAGCTCTGTAATTTGGGGACAATTTATTTCCCTCCGTATCAACTGGGTTCCAGAAGGAAACACCAAGCTTAACCTGGGGGGTCCATGAAGGGCTTCTTTAAAGGACTACCAGGTTTGATTCCTGGGTCAGGAAGATCCCCCGGAGAAGGGAATGGCAATTCACACCAGTGTTCTTGCCTGGAGAGTCCCATGGACAGAGGAGTTCGGCGGGCTACAGTCCATGGGGTCACAAAGAGTCTGGGAAAGGACTGAGCGACTAACGCTCTCACTTTTCACTGGTTTTAGGGTTTAGTGGGGGCATAGGGAATGGGCAGCCCTTGGGGCCAGGGTCAGTGGGGAGTTACTACCGCCCGCAGACTGGAAAGAGGGCTGAGAGGAGAGGGCTGCGGGCAGGACTGGTCCCTGGGTAGAGGGATGCAGCCAACTCTTGGGGACCTGGCAGGGAGCTGGAGGGAGAAACACTCCAATTGCATCCTCCTCCTGCCTTTGGGTCTCTTGCTAATGCGGCACATGGACCAAACTCAGTTGGATGCCCATGCAATTGGGCCGCCAGGCACAGAATAGGTGGAGAAGGGGAGAGAGCGACCTGGGAGCAGAGAGCAGAGACCTAGCACCATCCTGCCCAACCTCAGTGTTCCCGTCTAGAAAATAGGGTTGTACTATGAGCCAGCTGAGTTGCTGACATGATGGAACGAGCCAGTGTGCTGCGCTCATAAATAACTGGTCGCTACTTATACTAATAACAATCGCAGTAATAAAATGCCTGCCCTTATGCCCCATCCTGTGCTGGATGCTGGATTTTCCTGAGCCAAAATGTAGCTTATGAGCCTGGGGCTTTAGAAACGGGGAACTGGCTTCCCGAGGGCATGTGAGCTTGAAGGGACAGGTAACTTTGGGAGAGCATTGCAGTCTGTTGAGAAGGAGCGCCTGCACCCCTCCGCTGCTGGTGCGGACACTGTGACGTGTCATCTCTGCCCAAGACTCTACAACGTCCCCACACCTCCCTGTCTGCTGGTCCATCTTGCCAATTGATCACTCTGCCCCAGGGCACACCGGCGCTTCGCTCCCCAGTCTATTTTCCACCCTATTTCCCACGAAGAGGTTCTTTCTCCTCAGATCCATTTAGATCATCTTTCTTGCCATCCCCACCGGCTCTTACCATGTACGGTCTGGTCCACATGTGTCATCAATGGCCTCAGAGCTCCTTCGTTGCAAGGGTAAAGGCAGGTGTTCTCCACCTCGGAGCTAGTCTTGCCGGAGGCTGCTCCTACCTCTGCAGGTGGGGGAGGACGGAATTAGCAGTGAGTTAGCCCTTTGGATCACCAGACCGTTTATCCTTCACCTGAAAGCTAACAGTGCCAATTCCCTATTTAGAGGGATCTTCTCAGCAAGTAGCTGGAGTTTCGGGGGTGGCTGGCTTCTAAATGGACTGACTGTTTCTTGGGAAAACTTCCACCAACAGCCCCTTTGGGTTGCTGCTTCTGAATTGGCTCAGGGTACTTTCCTCGTGTCCCTCTATTTTCCTTTGTCCGGCACATTTTCTCCATCCACCTTGACTGTTCAAATTGGCTTTGACGAGGACTAATTTTGCCAGTTGAAATTCGAGACGCTTCGACATTTGGTGCTTTGCTGAAATTGCCATGACAAATATCAGCAGCGATTTCTTCCCTGGCTTATTCTCTAAGGTGCTCCGGGCAAGACAGAGTGTCCCTGCCCCACGCCCACATGCCGTCTGCCCCCCAGCCCGGCTACTTGCCCTGTGCCCATGCAGGTTGGTCTCAGCCCTGCCTACTGACTCAACGGCAGTGTGACCCTTTGAGAGGGCAGGGTCGATCACTCACTGTGGATCGATATTCCTCAGGAAAATCTCCACCGATCGTCCCCTTGGGTCTAGTGTCCATGTTGGTCGAGGTGACATTCCTCTGTTCCATCTTCCTGACTGTTCACTTTACCTTAGATTCATTTCCAGTCAAATACGGAGCCAGGTCCTGCAGGCTGGACCTCTGTGTGCGGGCTGCGGGGCACCCACCCACCCATCGCAGTGCCAGGGGCCGCCCCCTGGCCCTCGGCCGGGGCCTGGGTCTCAGGGGGAGCGGTGTGACCTGCCGTGCTCACGTCCTGGGTGGTGGCGTGTGGCTTTCGGGTCTCCAGCTCTGAACCATCCCGGGGGTGCACTGCAGACGCTGCCAGACCTCAGTCACCTCCTTCGTGACTTTATCTCCATCCTACCCACGTTGTTTCTTACATCACGATCGTCTTAAAATCAAATTTAAATCGATTCCTTCTTTTTTTCACTGGTACAAAGGAGTAATGTATAGGCCTGTGGCACTAGTACATCTTTTTTCTTAATCCATATTAAAATGGATGTGACAATTTGAATTTTTAAGAAGGCTTCCCTGTACCACGTGACCTCACCCTGTGGGTGACAATGGAAAACGCTGGAAAACAGTGGAGAGGAGACCAGCCTCAGCGCGATGAGCCCCAGGATCTGATTTCAACTCCTCCCTCAGCTTGCACCATTACTCAGTCCCCTTTCCCGTCTTACCTTAGATCCGTGAAGCAAAGAACTGAGTCTGGAAGTCCCGGTTCTAAGATTCTTCGGTGAGTAATAAAATCGGGAAGGAGAGTCCTGTCCAGGTCCAAAATACCTCCTTTAAGACATCTTTGGGGGCTTCTCTCATGATCCAGTCATTAAGAATCCACCTTGCAACGCAGGGGACAAGGGTTCGGTCCCTGGTCTGGGGACTGAGATCTCACGTGCCGTGGAGCAAAGTCCATGCACCACGACAGAAGATCCCACAGCCACAGCACTGCCTGCCACTGCTAAGACTGCATGCAGCCAGATAAATAGATATGCTTTAAAAAAGACGTACTTGATGCCCCCCAGTCCCCACCTTTGGGGTGAAGCATCCTGCCTCCAGGCGATGTTGCGGAGAGCAGCTGTGTCAGTGGCGAGGAGGCGCCCACAGATGCTTGCTTCCTTGGTGCACAGACTTAGCCTCATTTCGGTTCCCATCAGCAGCTGTTTTCTGAGCTCTGAGCTGTGGCCTGTGCCAGGGCTGGCACTAAGGTACAAGCGAGACCCGGGGCCTGTCCTCCAGGAGTCCGCAGTCCCCTGGCGCAGAGCAGCAGGCAAGCAAGTAAATTACTGATTAATATTGTAGACTCTAAAATTGAAATGGCTGCCAAGTCCCTATGGGATTGCAGAAGAGGGGATGACTAATCTGCCTGAGTTGTCGGGAGAAGTCCTGCGTCATCAGAGAGGCTAAGCCACTTGCTTAGGGTTGCACAGCTACTAAGTGGCTGAGCTTTGAACCCAGGGTGTCTCACGCTTTACCTGCCTTCTGTCCTCTCTGCCTGCTTGCTTCTCTGCCAGAGATCCCTTCCAACCTGACCTTTGGTGATTCTGGGGCTCTCTGCACCTTCCCTCCTGATCCCACGTGCCTCTGGGGGAGGGGGTCAGGGGCTTGGCAGCAGCCTGAGGTGGTGCTGGGCCCCCTGCCTGGGCGGTCACTGGGTGGCAGCTGGCTCCGCCCTGTTGTCTCTGGCCTCCTTATTGTTATTATTTCTTTCCAGCCTGCTGCTAAAAGCCTCCCGCAGAGATCACACAAACCCAGCCCTTTAAAATTTAAAGGGCTTTACTTAAACAATGTTATTTCCCTCAGAAAAGAGACAGGAGAGGTATTTGCAGTGGATAAATTTAGTGCAGTGTGTGGGTCTGAGCAGATGAGTGTGGGGCTCGGTGGGTGTGGAGGTGGCCAGGGAGATGCTCCTGGCAAGGGGAGTGGCTGTGGCTCATCACCGCTCCCTCTCTTCCCCAAAAGAGCATGACCTCAGAGGGGACCTATTGTGCCCAGGGTTCTGGGAAGAGCACTGGGTGCCACTTGCGGGGAACCACTGGGGCAGGGGGACGTGAATCCTGCCACACAGGACCTCAGCAGTAAAGACTGGGTGCTCCTAGCTGCCCCAGGGCCTTTGCACAGGCCAGTCCCTGTGCAGGAATGTGCCTCCTTCTCTGGACTAAGTCCTGTTCATCATTCAGGTCTCACCTTAGATGTCGCTTAATTTATTTAACGAACATTTTCTGTGCACCTACTATGTTCACAGCACCCTGGGGCCCAGAGGGCACCGGGACTCAGCTCCACGCTCCCTGTCCCTGGCATGGTTCTGGCACAGAGCAGGTGTCAGTAAGTGTTAATGGAACTGATAAGAGCCTGTGTGGGCACTGTGGGACCTGGAGGAAGGATAGAGTTGCCTCTGCAGAGCTTAGAGCCACATGAGAGTCATATTGCGTTGGCCAAAAACTTCATTCGCCCCCCTCCCCCACCCCAACTCAAACATCTTGTGGAACATTCAAACAAACTTTTTGGCCAAACCCAGTAACAAAAGACATTTTGAACTCTGAATGAACCTATTAGAGCTGGCAGATTTACACTGACTCAAGGAAGAAAAGGAGAATTCCTTCCTTCTTTCTTTGGCCATATATCCATCATCCATCCCTCCATCCATTCATTCATCTGACAAACTGGACACTTACTTTGTTCCAGATAGTGTGCTAGGCACTGGAGATATGGTGGTGAACAGAAAAATAAATAAATAAATAAAGCCTGCCCTCCTGGAGCTTACCTCCCAGCGTGTATGACCAGACAGATAGTACATACATGAGTATGTGGCAAAAGGAAGCGATAGCTGCTATGGAGAACAGGGCTGGGTGTGATGGCCAAGTGTAGATGTGTGCGGTCAGGGAGGAGCCCTCTAATGAGCATCTACCGTGTCTCAGACTCTGTGCAGCCCCGGCTGCAAACAAGTAAAGAAGCATAGTCACTGGCCATGATGAATGTTAGGATGTTGAGAGCTGGCATGTGTCTGATAGTGACTAGGACAGTTGCACCGTTAGTGAGGCCTCCGATGAAGTTCTGAGACCTGAGCTGGGCCTTGAACGATGGAGCAGTTTAGGCAGGATGGGCCGACCCATGGTTCTCAAACTGTGCTCCTTGGAGCCCCGTTTCCCACGGAGGTGCCCCCGCACCACTTCTGGCGGCCAAAGCGTCAGGCAAAACAGTAGCCGGGGGAGCACCTCGTCCCCTCACTGAGCCAGGAGTCTGCGCCACCTCTTTAACAGACGGGCTTCAGATCTACTTTGAGTGAAGGAATTTGAAAATGAGTGTGTTGGCCTCACACTGGAAGAGTTTTCTGTTTAGGTTCAAGCCTCATTTCATGTGGGGAAAGGGAAGCCCAGAGGGGCCCGTGACTGGTACCAGGCCTCCAGCAGGAGGGGGCCGTTTCTGGGGGGAAATGTCTCCGCTTGCTGCCTCTTTCCAAGCTGAAAGGGAGGCCTGTGAGAAAGCCCCCGCTCCACCCCGGCCCTGGACCAGACCCTCGGGTGCTGCTGCTCCCAGCTTGCCCTGTTCCAACCCCCAGCCAGCCCCAGGGTTCCCTCTACGAACCTTGCTTCTCTGCCTGCCCAGCTGATCTGCCCCGCCCCCATGGGAGCCTGGAATTAGACAAAATATTTTATGATCCCACGCTTCGTTATGCTTTATTAAAAGCGCCCGTGCTGGCTTCTGCTGGCGCATCTGCCAGGCCCGGTCTTGGGGCTTCCTCCCCCCCCACCGCCCCCCCCACCATCTCTCACGGCTGGGGTGAGGGGGGCGAGAGCTGCCACCCCACCCCACCTCCTCCCCTCACAGAGCAGGGCCCCCAGCCTGGCTGACCTGTGGGTGAGACAGAGGGGAAGACTGCAGGCCAGGACAGACTTGGGCATTTAGAGAGACAGTGATAATTCTGAGCGTTCGCACATCTAACCCCATCTGGTCCTGCAGCTCCCCCCCCCCTCCGCTGGAGGGGACTGTTCAGAGAGAAGGAGGAGGAGTCCAGAGTCAGATTCACCTGGTCCTGTGTTCTTGACCCTCTCCATGCAACCACACAGATCCAAGATCAGGCTGACGTCCCCCCCAGACTGGTCACGTCACATCCGCCAGTGACCAGAGGGAGTGCCCTGCTCTCTCTCTGCAGGCTGGCAGTTTCAATCTGGGAGCCCGGAGGGAAACCCTGGCATCCGGACATGTCTGGCACAGAAGGAGCTGTCCGTGTTCCTCCTGGTGGGACGTGCTGTGCCCTGTTGGGGGCTCGGGGGATGGCTGAGAATGTGTGGCCCACCTGGATCTCAATGGCAGCCGAGTCACCCACTAAGGGTGTCATCTGGGGCAAGGCAAGTGACTTCTCTGAGCCTCAGTTTCTCATCTGGTGCCGAGGAGACACTGAGTACACAGTGGTGGTTGCTCAGTCGCTCAGTCGTGTCCGACTCTCTGCGACCCCATAGACCGCAGGACGCCAGGCCTCCCTGTCCATCACCAACTCCCGGAGTTTACCCAAACTCATGTCCATTGAGTTGGTGATGCCATCCAACCATCTCATCCTCTGTTGTCTCCTTCTCCTGCCTTCAATCTTTCCCAGCATCAGGGTCTTTTCTAATGAGTCAGTTCTTTGCATCAGGTGGCCAGAGTATTGGAGTTTCAGCTTCAGCATCAGTCCTTCCAACGAATAACCAGTACCGATTTCCATTAAGATTGATTGGTTTGATCTCCTTGCAGTGGACACAGTGGCAATGCTTTTTTTTAATAGGATGCCTCACTATAGGAGAGAGAACATTTAATCAGCTCTTCACTTAAGGGGAGAGGAAAGTGATAACCTTGCTTATTTTTATCAACATTATTATTATTATTGGCTAACATTAACGGAGAACTTGTTATTCACTTATCAGATACTTACTGATCTCCTTCTGTGTGCCCAGGGAAAGGGAAAATGTTAGTCGCTCAGTCATGTCTGAATCTTTAGGACCCCATGGACTGTAGTCCACCAGGCTCCTCTGTCCATGGGATTCTCCAGGCAAGAATACAGGAGTGGGTTGCCATTCCCTTCTCCAAGGGATCTTCCCAACCCAGGGATCAAACTTGCAATCTCCTGCATTGCAAGCAAATTCTTTACAGTCTGAGCTACCAGGGTGCCCAGGGAGATGATGCCAAACAGGACAGTCAAGTGCTTAGGCCTCCTGGGACTGACATTCTGATGGATAAGACAGAAATGAACAAATAGGTAAATAGCCTAACTCTGGATGGTACTATCCTGTGAGGGGAACTCAGGGCTCTGGGATAGTCCAGGGCTTAGGACAGAGCAGCGTCTCTAGATTGTGTGGTTCAGGAAGGCTTCTTGGAGGAGGTGCCTTTTGAGCAGAAAAGGGAGAAGAAAAGAAGCAGGGAACGCCTGGCTCAACTCCTGACGTTGAGCTGAGTGAGCTTCGGCTTTGGTGTCTCCAGACCAGGCAGTTCAGTTCAGTTCAGTTGCTCAGTCGTGTCCAGCTCTTTGTGACCCCATGGACCGCAGCACGCCGGGGCTCCCTGTCCATCACCAACTCCCTGAGTCCACCCAAACCCATGTCCATCGAGTCGGTGATACCATCCAGCCATCTCGTCCTCTGTCGTCCCCTTCTCCTCCTGCCCTCAATCTTTCCCAGCATCAGGGTCTTTTCAAATGAGTCAACTCTTCGCATCAGATGGCCAAAATATTGGAGTTTCAGCTTCAACATCAGTCCATCCAATGAATATTCAGGACTGATCTCCTTTAGGATGGACTGGTTGGATCTCCTTGTAGTCCAAGGGACTCTCAAGAGTCTTCTCCAACACCACAGTTCAAAAGCATCAATTCTGCGGCACTCAGGTTTCTTTTTAGTCCAACTCTCACATCCATACATGACCACTGGAAAAACTATAGCCTTGACTAGACGGACCTTTGTTGGTAAAGTGATGTCTCTGTTTTTAATACGCTGTCTAGGTTATTGGAGTGTAATTGGTTTACCGTGTATCTCTAGCTGACTCCTGTATTGGGGCCTTCCCTGGAGCCTGCCCCCAGCACTGGGAATGACCACCTGCCATTCCCTGACACCAATACTGCAAACTCAGCTGGCCCATGGTGACGGCACCCCCTCTAGGCCCAGAACAAAGGCCCCCAAGGAAGCAGGAGGCAGGGACTGTGTTAAGTACATTCTTGCTGTTGTTCAGTCACTAACTCATGTCCAGTTTTTTGCGACACCATGGACTGCAGCATGCCAGACCTCCCTGTCCTTCACTCTCTCCCAGAGTTTGCTCAAACTTATGTTCATTATGTTTATCCAACCATCTCATCCTCTGTCGTCCTCTTCTCCTCCTGCCTTCAGTCTTTCCCAGCATCAGGGTCTTTTCCAGTGAGTCGGCTCTTCACATCAGGTGGCCAAAGTATTGGAGCTTCAGCTTCAGCATCAGTCCTTCCAGTGAATATTCAGGGATTTTAGGATTGACCTTCTTGACTTGATCTTTAATGCTTGTTGATCCCTAGGAGGTGGGTCCTGTGGCTTCCCTCATTTTGCAGAGAAGGGCCTGGGACCCAGAGGTGAAAATCTCGGAGCTGATATGACTAGGCTGAGATTTGAACCACGGTCTGACTCAGTCCCTTCTGAATTTGTTTCTGCCCCTTGCTCCCTGACCATGTCTGTGTGCCCAGTGGGAGGACGAGGAGGGTGGAGAAACCCACTTTTTCTTGTTCCACCTTGAACCCCCAGGGTACCTCTGACCTGGGGCTGGAGTCCCGAGCGGGTTGGGGTGAGTGGCCGGGTGGCAGGGAGCCCATGGAGTATTGACGGCCCTCGAAGTTGGCAGGCACAGGGAGGCAGAAAGGTATTAATTAGCAGTTATTCCCCGGCAGCGAGGAGATGGATAGAGATAAAGGTGGCGGCCTGCGCATCTGTTTTGTAGCAGCCGAAAAGCAACAGTAAATCAGCGCTATGAATCGATGCTGTAAGTAGGAGGTATGTTTTAATCTTATTAGCAGGATAGCATCATAGGGAGCGAGGCAGGAGAACTCCTCGCTGATGGAGCCTGGGTCAGGAGGGAGGGAGAGAAAGCGACAGGGGCTTGGACCACGTGGGAGGACAGTGATGGAGAACTTTGACTCCTGGTGGGAAAAGGCCGGCGGGATGGGAGGTGGGAGAGGGCGAGAGGTGGGAAGGTGTCCTGGGCTGGCAAGGGACCCCTCGGTCTCCCGAGGGCCTCCACCACATGCCTGGGTCTGCTGTCCACCCCTCCATCCCTCCCACGGATGGGAGGCTCTGGGTTAGACAAGCATTCAACTGCTGGGCGCAAATGGGGTTCTCACTCAGGCACCGGCCCTCTCTGGGTTCTTGGCCCGGCCACCCCCTGCCCGTGGTAAAGGCTCAGAGGCTGAGCAATGAGGTGGTGGGTGGAGGGTAGGATTTGGTGCCTCTGGGCGGTGCGAGGTCTGAGGGAGAGGAGGCCATGGTCATGGCCTTCAGTCCTCCCAGCAGTCATTGTGGTGGGTGTTCGGCCCCCACGCCCCGAGGGGAGCAGACGACGGAGTGAGGGACAAGCTTGGGTGTGGCCGCGCCAGCATCCAGCATCATCTCTGACCAGCAAAAGCATCGACCACCCCCCGCAAAAGCCGTGGGAAAACCCACTAGCTGCAGCCTCTGAGCGTGACGAGGGGCTCAGAGACGGGCCCCCCTCTTCTTCCCGTCCCGCTCCTGGATCCCACTCTCCACACCAGGACACGGAGACTGGGAGGCAGAGGAAAAGGTGGGGAAACCAAACCAAGCAGGATAAATCCTAAGCACCCACTATTCTGTTTCAGCCAAGGTCAGTGGCTGACTCCCTCTGAACCTCACTTTTCCCTACCGGATCTCTCGGGGCTCTCCCAGCTAGAACATTCTCAGACTCTGTCTCTCCCTTCTTTAATGATCAGGTGCCTGCTATGCCGTTTAATCCTCTCCCGAGTTCTTGTGACACAGGCATTATTAATTCCATTTTGCAGATAGGTAAACTGAGGGACTCAGAGAGGCTTAAGGACTTGCCCAAGGTTACACAGCCAGGGAGTGTCAGAGCCTTGATTGAGACCCAAGCTCAGCACCCTTCATTTCATGGCACCATCTCCTTGTCTGATAGTCATACAGGCATAGAGAACAAAATGTTGCCCGAGAAGGAACTTGACTCCAGGCCTCGGTGGAGACAGGCAGCCTTCTGTGGGGTTGCAGCGGGGCTTCCTGCCCCTACTGCCTCCAGGACCTGTCCCTGTCTGTCTGCCCCTTGTCAGCTACTCTGCTCCAAGGCCTAAGTCAGCTCTGACCACGGCTCAGACGCCTGGGCGGGGAACCCTGAGCCCCTTTAGCTCTGGCAGCCTTGGGCCAGCCAGCAGAGAGGTCTTGGAGGTCGGCCTGGGCCATTGGCCTCCGGAGGAAAGCTGCTGCCTCCCAGGGCTGGAGACCCAGGGTCTCAACCTTCTTGCTTCTGCTTGTCCTGGGGGAAGGGAAAGGGACTCCTCATGGATTGAGAAGAGCTCCTCTGGAAAGACAGCGATGCTGAGGAAAGGGGCCCAGCCTGGGACCTCTCGTCTGGCTTGGGGAGGGAAACGCCAAGGGCAGACTTTGGTTTTTCTTCTCCATGTGTCTTGGTGACGGAAACCACACCGATGGCCCAGGGATAAATGCGCTGCCTCAAATCTGCACCCAGGGGCAGGGGACGACGTCGCCTTTACTGTTCACACTGAGGGTCCCTCTCTGTTCCCCTGCTGGGAGCCTGTCATCACATAAAGTGAACGGACGGGGGAGTCAGGTTCAAAGCCTGACCCACTACCTGCGAGCTGTGTGACTCTGGACAAGTTACTTCACCTCTCTGTGCCTCAGGTTTTTCATTCATAAATGGGAGCAACAGTTAGCTACCCCATGCAGTTGTTATAAGAACCAAATGACATGTTTTTATCCCTTCATTCACTTACAGAAAGGTGTTCTGTAAACTGTAATTATACTAGATAGGGTAATGCTGCTACAACAAATAAACCCCATATTTCACGGGCATGGGCTCAGTAATTGTATTTTTAAGTTACATTGCAGATGTATTTGTGGGTGGGTGCCTTTTGTCCATGTGAGACTGACAGATGCAGGCTTCTTATATCCTGTGACTCGGCCATCTCTTGAGGCTCCATAAGCCTCCTTTCCAGCCCATGGAGTAGGGAAGAGAAAATAGAGAGGCATCTGGGAAGTGTCGTCTGTGTGGTGAGGGCGGCAGTTGCACCCAGAGACAGCTCTGTGTTCCAGGTCATGTGCCGGGGGCTGGTGTGTGTGCGTGTCAGGGAGCCAGATGCTGTCTCTGCTTCAAAAAATGTGCTGTTCATGTGCCTCTCTCACCTACTCCACGAACTCAATAAGGACAGTGTTGCTGTTTGTCTTATTTCGTCTGTATTATTGCTTTTTGTAACCCTAGTACCTGGCATTGTGCTTGCACAGTATATGTACTTACTAGGTATTTGAAATGATGGATGGATGGGAAGATGGAAGGATGGGCGATGGATGGAGGATGGTTAGAAGATCTATGGAGGACAGAGGATGGACGAAGGATGGACAAAGGATGGAGGAGGATGTGTCTGAGTAGATGGATGATGATTAGTTGGACGGGCAGATAGATGATGGATAGATGGGTAGAGGGATGAAATGATAGTTAGTGAGCCAAGCCACGCTGACCTGAGCCTAGGGCAATACATAAATTTATGGTCAGCCCTTTGGGCATTCTTGCCTCATTGACTGTCGGATTCTCATCACTAAGCAGGGTGTGTGACAAATGGCAGATTTTTAGTGTTTACTGAATAGAATTCTTAGAGAACATTTGGGAAGGTGAGCGTTTGACCCTGGGCTGAGCCTGGACAGCCCAGCCTTCAGACACAGGATGGCTGAGATGACCTAGGAACGTGCTACCTCCCAGGACCTGGAAATGAGTGGGCCCCGGCCGCCTCTTGAGGCTGTCAGGGAAGGAGATTTTGCAAATATCCCACTCATCGTTCAAAAGTGCCCTGCCCTCACTTGAGTGGCTGCTGAGGCCCCTGCAGCTGCCCTGCTCTCTCCTCTGGTAGGGTCTGGGGCTGGGAGGCAGACACAGAGGCTCTGTGTGGTGCAGAAAGGGCTGGGGGTGGGGAGACCACCCAGACGGGGTTAAGTGCTTTCCTTGCTTCTTGCCAGACCAGTAGGAATTTGGCTTTACATTTTTAACCTAAACAGAGTTATATTCATTCTGTTTCCCACTAGATGCAAAGCGGTTTTTTTTTTTTTTTTTTTGAGCAATTAAGGTAAAGCATAAATCAGTTCATTTTTAAAAGCTCAGGCTGCCTTTGTGGCTGGCTAAAATTAGTGTTTCCATGAAGAAGGAGGAGGAAGTTGGGGGAGAGAAAGCTGGATTTGGCTTTAAGACATCCATTCTCTGAGGCCTGGGGGCAATGCCAGTCCTCCGCCTTGTGGCACCCAGACCCTGGGGAGCAGGGCCCCCAGCCCCATTTGGCTTCTCCTGACTGGCACACCCTTTCTCTTCCAACCGCTGTCTTAGGTTCTTCCCAGTTCTCTGATATGGTAGAAGGAGAGGGTTTGCAGAGTCTTGGCTTGCTCTTCAGCTTCACTGCCTACCTGCTGTGTGACCCTGGGCATGTCACACCACCTCTCTGAGTTCCCAATTTCTGCATCAAATAAATGCCACTATCTCATCTTCAGTTCTGCTGTCTACACCTGGCCATCCACAGGCTGAGACCCACACGGCTCAGCAAACGAGATGATGGCCCTTCTCCGGTGGGTTTACAGTTACCCATGCTTAGCATATGGATTTGCTGTTTGACCACAACCGGCTCCTCCATTGGGCCAGAAGCCCCGCAGGCCTTGTCTGCTTGTTCATTTCTGGCACACTGTAGGCACACATCGAATGTGTATTTCTTTCTTTAATTTTTTTTTTAATTGTGGTAAAAGTCTCATAACCTACTGTGCCCTGCTAAGATGCTTCAGTCGTGTCTGACTCTTTGTGACCCCATGGACTGTAGCCGCCAGGCTCCTCTCTCCATGGGATTCTCCAGGCAAGAACACCGGAGTGGGTTGCCATGCCCTCCTCCAGGGGACCCAAGGATCGAACCCATGTCTCCTGCAGCTCCTACACTGCAGGCAGATTCTTTACCACTGAGCCATCAATTTCAGTATCAGCTCAGTCGCTCAGTCGTGTCCGACTCTTTGCGACCCCATGAACCGCAGCACGCCAGGCCTCCCTGTCCATCACCAACCCCCTGAGTCCACCCAAACCCATGTCCATCGAGTCGGTGATGCCATCCAGCCATCTCATCCTCTGTCGTCCCCTTCTCCTCCTGCCCCCAATCCTTCCCAGCATCGGGGTCTTTTCCAATGAGTCAACTCTTCGCATGAGGTGGCCAAAGTATTGGAGTTTCAGCTTCAACATCAGTCCTTCCAATGAACACCCAGGACTGATCTCCTTTAGGATGGCCTGGTTGGATCTCCTTGCAGTCCAAGGGACTCTCAAGAGTCTTCTCCAACACCACAGTTCAAAAGCATCAATTCTTCGGCGCTCAGCTTTGTTTATAGTCCAACTCTCACATCCATACATGACCACTGGAAAAACCATAGCCTTGACTAGACGGACCTTTGTTGGCAAAGCCATCAGGGAAGCCCCTAACCTGACACACTGTCTTCAGCATATTTAACTGTGCAGCTCAGTCACACTAAGTGCATTCACACTGTGGTGCAGCTCTCACC
Organism: Giraffa tippelskirchi; assembly: GCF_054371585.1. Taxonomy (NCBI): domain Eukaryota; kingdom Metazoa; phylum Chordata; class Mammalia; order Artiodactyla; family Giraffidae; genus Giraffa; species Giraffa tippelskirchi. The sequence continues at coordinate 190,837,699 of NC_137277.1, read as the reverse complement.
GTCATCACCTCCCGAATTTTTCACCTTCCTAAACCGGAACCGTCTCCGTTAAACACTAGCATGTCCCCACATCCCCTCCACCTTCCAGCTGCAGCCCCCGGCGTCTACCAGTGAGCTTTCTGAATCTACGTGTTTGACCACTCTAGGTGTCTCGGATAATGTAATCAAACAGTATTTGTCTGCACCTAATGTGTATTGAAGCGTGTTTTTAAGGTTACCTTAATGTATGTCCTACAGACTGTACCTTCTCTTTGTTTCCTTGGCTGAAGCAGGTTCTCGTTAGTTACTTGTTTTATATAGTAGTGTAATTCGTGATGAGCACACGGGCCAGTCACCTTACCTCTCAGACCTCAGTTTCCCAGCTGTAAAATGAGAATGAGAATGTTTTCTTTGCAGGTGAGAATTAAGAATGATAAATTCTGTATTATTGAGCTCATGCTACCCGCCAGGCTTCAGGAATAAAGCAGCGAGCAGCTCAGGTGTGGTTCACATCTTTAAGGTGCTACAGGCTAGTGGGAGATAACGTATGTTTCAGTACCTGGAGCATCTGACCGTTCCTTCCAGTTGAATAATGAATGAGTGCAGGTATCTGTGAGTGAAGGAGCGAATGAATGAATGAGTGGAGGAAAAATCTTCTCCATTTCATGACGGCTCTTAACTCCCACTTGTAGTGTTTTCGCCGCTCATCATCTGGGGGACTTGCCTTCTGTGCTGACAGTTTAGACACTGGGTCCCCCCTGGCTGGGGTGGCCTGCCACATTCCTCAGTCCCGTCACTGCCCCCTTCCTCCAGGTCTGATTCTTCTCGAGGTCCATATGATGCCGTTCAGCTCCCTGGGGGAGCGTGAATCACTCACAGGCGCTATCTGCTCATCTCCCTGGCTCTGCTCATCTCCCTGGCTCTTATCTGGGACGTAAACATTTAGGCAAACACAGTGGGGCAAAGCAGGCCAGACACGCGGGAACCAGATCCTTTTGACAGACACCTCTGGGCATCTCTCGGGTTCGGCCACGGAGGATATTCCCAGACACTGGCTTGTGTCCTTCCATGCCTCATCCCCAAAGGCCTGACAGCGCGCACCCGTGGGTCCTGAAAGTTCCAGGCACCCATGCTCAGTCCTCCACTCCGGAACTGGGGCCTCAGTCAGTCAGAGTGAGGCGGAGAAATCCTACATAGGCTTCCACTGCCATGCCTGGGAGATTAGGGGATTCTCTGCGATTTAGATTAATCAACAGATTTTTTTTCCAGAGGGAAAGGGCGCTGTCACAGAGCATATGGTCCCCCCAGGACTGGGCTTCAAGGCTGTACACCTCCAACCAGCCCAGTGAATGGGTGCATGGAGCTCCCATCACAGGTGAGGGACCCACATCCCCAAAGAGGCGAAGGGACTTCCCCTGGGTGGGGGAGAGAAACTGACATTAACTGGGCTCTTTGTGGGGGGCAGACCTTATGCCAGGTGCCTCCCTAATTTGCCTTCCCCTAATGTCACCTCACCTTAGGAGATGTGCTGGGGCTTCCCTGGCAGTTCACTGGTTAAGACTCCGTTCTTCCACTGCAAGAGGCTCGGGTTCTATCCCTGGTCAGGGAACTAAGACCCTGTATACTGTGTGCAGTGCAGCCAAAAAAATTAAAAAAAAAAAAAAGAGAGCGAGGCATGTGCACCATTATTACCCCCAATGGGGAAACTGAAGCCCTAAGGTATGAAGTCACTCCGGAGTGGTGAGGGGCAGGGTCATATTTTACACCTGGCTCTGGAAAACTTCAAAGTCCCTTCTCCGTGTTCAGCACTACAGAGCCCATGGAGGGAAGCCGCTTTGAGGAAATAGAGATATAAAGAGAATCCATAACTATAATGTACTTGCATGGATTTCTACCATGTCTGAAGGATTTTCATCTATTTATCATCTGGTGAAATCACGCAACCCTTTGAAGTAAGCAATATAGGTGTTTATTTAACAAATATTTGTGTAGTACTTACTGTGCGCTAGGCATTTTTCTAAGTGCTTCATAAATATTAATGTGTTTAACCTGCATTAACAACTCCATGAATTGGGCTCTATTATTTCCCTCATTTTGTGAATGAGGGAGCAGAGGCACAGAGAGGCTGGGTAACTGACTCAAGGCTGAGCAGTGAGTGGCAGTCCCCACTGCAGCAGCCTGGCTCCCGGCTCTCACCTGTCTCTCTGCGGTGGCCTCCACCTTTGGGAGGCAGGGAGGTCAGGCCCGGAGTGGGGGGTGTCGGAAAGGGACCGGCTGGGGCGGGAGCCGGGGGACACGCCCTTTTGACCTCTGCCCTGGGTGCGCCAGGCCCCCTGCGGGCGCTCTTTGCCTCGTGGCCTGCCTTGATGAGGCTGGATCCACCTGAGTGTGTCTGCCCCGGGGTTGGGGCTGAAGCGATGCAGCTCTGAGTGACAGGCAGGGGCGAGCGGGATTAACAGAGCTGGAGACCATCAGCGCCTGAACCCCACTCTTGGGCTACAGAATCAGCACGCTTTAAGATCCTTATCTCACCGCAGAAATATCATAATCCCTGCCCGGACATGCAGCCACCCTTTCTTCTTTTCTGCAGCTTTGCCCCGCTGTTTATCACAGTCTTTCCTTCCGCTGCCAGCCCGGGAAGCTGGGGGGAGGGTGGTGGTACGCGGCCCTCACTTCTCAGGGGTGTAGGGCTGGGACCCTCGGACCATTCCTGGGATCGTTACCGCTTGCTCTGGGGACTCCCATCGCAGTGGAGCCCGAGACAAGGATGTGGGAGCAGCTGATTTATTTGGGAAGGACCCCAGGGCTTCCCAGGCGGTGCTAGTGGTAAAGAACCCGCCTGCCAATGCAGGAGATGCAAGAGATGTGGGTTCGATCCCTGGGTCGGGAAGAGCCCCTGGAGGAGGGCATGGCAGCCCCTCCAGTGTTCCTGCCCGGAGAATCCCACGGACAGAGGAGCCTGGTGGGCTACAGTCCACGGGGTCGCACAGAGTCAGACACGACTGCAGCGACTGAGCATGCACACACCAGCAGGCAGCGAGCCGGGAGGGAGCCCGGGAGGTGGAAAAGGAAAGGGAGGTGGCACAGCCGTGTCCGGAGGGGCTGAGAGGCAGCACGGGACACGCCCCAGGGCCCCCCCGAGGGCAGGGAGCTGGGGTCTTATCCTGCAGTCCCTATTCCTCATCGGGGGAGGGTCCTGGGGGGCGTTGCTGCTCTGGCCTGACACACCCGGCTCAGTCACGCCATGAGGAGCAGAGTCTCTTTTTAGGTTTGTGCAGGATGGACGCCAGCGTGGCGTCTGCTCCATACGTCCCCTTACTGTACAGCGGTCACCTCCTCTTTAACCAAGCACTTACTGTGAGCCAGGCTCCTGCCCAGGCCTTCCCTGGGTCATCTCACCTCCAACCCCTTTCCATGGACATTGCAGTCTGCTCCCTACAGATGAGGAAACTGAGGCAGAGAGAGGGCCATATACAGAGCCTGTGGGACGGTTGGGATTCAGTCCCCAGACGGCTCTTTTCCTGCCTACCAATGCAGGAGACACGAGAGATGCAGATTCGGTCCCTGGGTTGGGAAGATCCCCTGGAGTAGGAAATGGCAACCCACTCCAATATTCTTGCTTGTGAAGTCCTACGGGCAGAGGAGCCTGGAGGGCTACAGTCCGTGGGGTCACAAAGAGTTGGACACGACTGAGCGTGCACACATATATCCCGGTCACTTAGTCATCGAGCATTTAATAAGGGCTTTCCTTGTGGCTCAGCTGGTAAAGAATCCGCCTGCAATGCAGAGACCTGGGTTCAACCCCTGGGTTGGGGAGATCCCCTGGAGAAGGGAAAGGCCACCCACTCCAGCATTCTGGCCTGGAGAAGTCCATGGACTGTATAGTCCATGGGGTCGCAAAGAGTCGGACACGACTGAGCTCACCTTCCTGTGCTCAGTTATGGCTAGGACTCGAAAATCCACATTTGTAATCACTGAGACCTCCTCAAACAGGCTCTCATCCTTTTTGTGCACAGAGACTGTATTTTCTAGATTCTCCTGGATGGTCGCCGTTGCAAGTATTTTTTTTAATCCTTTTCAATAAAGACAGTTTTTGACATATATAACCAAATGCACGCTAGCATTTAAACCTTTGTAAGAATGCCCACATGAATAAATTCACTCTTCCCTTCCCAGTGGGAAAGCCATGTCTAACGAGAAATTCTAGTCTGGGCTGGGAAATGTGGTCCTTGAACCAGAGGGCGGGGCTTCTGATTCAGGCTTAGGACCTCGGGCTCTGGGGAAGCGCTGCCTGGGCTGCGTTGATGGTGAGGCTGAGGGGATCCCAGTGCCGAACACACCGTGGCTGCCGGGTGAGGCGCCTCGCCCGCACTCCGTCTTGGCCTCCTGGGCTTCTTGTCCTCCTTCTTGTCTACATCTCTCATGCTCCCCTTCCCTCCTCTTGGGAGTGGACCCCGTTGGGCAGTGTGGCTCCAGGGTTATGACTGCAGACTCTGGAGCAGATTCCTGGGTTTGAGCCCCGTAATGTGGTGGCCGTGAGAACCTGGATGCTCTGGCCTCAGTTTCCTCACCTGTGAAATGGGGTTAATAGGGTAGCCAACCTGGTCAGCGTCCAGCCGTAGCCCCATGACCTTTCTGTCTATCTGAGAGCCAAACCTGCTCTCTGTGAATGCAGTGACCCTCTGCATTCTGGGGGCGGCATCCCTGGCCTGGACACCAGGCAGGACAGAAGTGGGGGGAGCTGGTGTTCCTGGAACCAGTCCCCAGCCCAGGAGGGATGGGGGGTGGGTGGAGGGATGCTCCAACGTCCTTGCTCTCGGTTGGATATTCCAGAGACGCTCAGTGGGCTTGGGCTCTGTGGTGGCAGCTGGTGTGTTAACACAACAGTGTCAGCTGCCTTCCCTTCCCCATTCCCTCGCTAGTTTCCTGAGTCACCTCCCAAAAGGCTACCTGCTCTTGAACTCTTTCCTGAGTCTGTATCTGGAGGAGCCCAGGCCAAGCCATCACTCTACCTACCTTTGTGGGGGTTTCACAAGCTCCTATTGGTCAAACGCAGAGCTGTGCCTGCACGTGCCCGGGCCATAGGAGCAAAGGTCACTGTGGTTAGTTCTCCAGTTGGTCAAACACACCAGAGTCTGCACTGTCTCTGGGCCTTGACTCCTGCTGTTCCCTCTGCTTGCTCTTTCCTTCCCTTCCTCTTCACCTGGCTTACGCCAAGACGTCCTTCTGGATTCAGTTTGGAAGTCACCTCTTCTTGGAAGCCTTCCCTGACTACACCCTGCATTTTGCTGGCTGGGGGATCCCTCCTCCACGTCCCCACAGGCTTCCTTCCTCTGTCATGGCAGTTGCACCCGGGATTATAATCCTCTGCGGACTGTCCCTCCCCCCCGGCCATTCCTTGAGGCCAGAGGCAGTGCTCTTTGCCCTCCGGTTCTCTGCGGAAGGAAGGAGCGGGTGTGCGAGTCATGTACATCCCTCTGCTCCTCTCAGCCCCTGGCGCGTGTCTGCTGCGGCCGTCACGGACTGATGAAGGCTTAGAGCCCACACAGGAGAGCTGGCCAGGTCTCAGGACTGCAAACCCCCAACACCTTTCCCACCCCTTCCTCGCTCTTCACCGCCTCTGCGGTCACCCAGCAGGACAGGGCACTGGGGCAATCGCGACTTGAAGAAGGGTGAGCGTCTAAGGCGATGGGGATTGGCTTTGGGAGGAAGGGTTAGAAAGGACCTTAAAGTGACGGTTTCATCTCGTCAGGAGAAGACACGAGGGAGAAAGAGGGGGGTTAAAAGCTCTGGAACCTGCTTTGCTTTGTTTCCATTTACGACGATGATGATGGTTATTCAATGAAGAAGATGGTGAGCCAGATTTTTCCCTGTCTGCCAGTGATGAAAAAAGGGGATACAGACTGGTTCTAAAGCAAGAGAAACTGCAGCCTGACACAAGACGGAACTTCCCACTCTCTGGTTGAGCAGGGTTGGCTGTCATCATATTCTCAGCAGGCATTTGATAGAATGAAAGACTCAGGGAATAGAGAGCCTAGGACACAGAGATGCGGACAGAGGATGAAGACTCAGAGACAGAAGGGAGAGGAGTGGGGAGAGGCTGAAGCACAGCCGTGGGTCCCCAGCAGCTGCCAGGCCGGAAAGAGCTCACGAGAGGGAGGGGCCTGGCGGTGGAAGGCCTTGCTCCACTGCCAACTTGCTGATTGACTTCAGGCAGGGCACTGCCCCTCTCTGGGCCTCAACTTCTTTATCTGTAAAGTGAGGCTAGATTGCCAACCAACTTCACCAGCTATTTCCTAAGTTATCGAATGGAAATATGCTTTACACCATTTAAATCACAGTTCATACAGAGGATGAGATGGTTGAATAGCATCACCCACTCAATGGAATGAGTCTGAGGAAACTCTGGGAGATGGTGAAGGACAGGGAAGCCTAGCATGCTGCAGTCCACGGGGCCGCAAAGTGTCGGAGAGGACTTAGAGACTGAACGGGAGCAACAGAAGCAGAGTTCAGATAAAAAACAAAACCAAACCAACAGGGCAAGGAGAACGGAAGCAGGAGAGAGCCAGGCATATGCTTCTCAGTCTGCTGCGGACCGTGACTGATGGCACTGGGGTGCTGCTTACTGAGTGGCTGCCTGTGCCTAGCAGGGCTTCCCTGGGGGCTCAGGGGTACAGAACTCGCCTGCCGATGCAAGAGACTTGGGTTTGGCCCCTGGGTTGGGAGTTGATCTGGAGAAGGAAATGGCAACCCACTCCAGCATTCTTCCCTGGGAAATCTCATGGACCATGGAGCCTGGTGGGCTACAGTTTATAGGGTCACCAAAGAATCAGACATGACTTAGCGACTAAATGACAATTTATACCTAGCACTCCGCTATGAGGCTTCTTTTAAGCCTCACAATAGCCTATGTAGGAGGCTGTGTCTCCATTTTACAAATGAGACAGCTGAGGCCCAGAGAGGTCATTTAAAGTATCCAGAGTCACACAGCAGCAAGTGGCAGCGTCAGGATTAGAACTCAAGCTCCTCAGAGTCAAAGCCCTGGGTTGTTCCCTTCACCATGTTGTCAGAGCTGCGATGGGGAGATGTCCCACGTGCGTCTTATGGCCTGAAGGCCCTTCTCCCTCTGCCCAAGGTAAAAGATAAGAAGCCCAGGCCCAGGAAATCCATGGACCCTCCCCGATCCTCCCCAGAAAGCCCTGCACAGCCTCCCTTGCCCTCTGGAAGGAGGTGTCACGCCCATGCTGAGACTTCATTTCCCATCCAATGAGACCTTGGCTGGGAAGAAGCTGGGCACTGAGCCTGAGAGATGAGATTCCAGGCGCCGCAGCCAATCTCGGTGGCCTTGCCAGGCAGTGGGATGTCCTTATGGCTCTGTCAACAGTGGACCTTGTTTGCATATATGCAAACTGAGGGGCTTCTTAGCTCTTCTCCCAGATGGGTCAGTCCAGGCCTCAGGCTGACCCCTGCATGGCCTGGTTTGAAGGCTTCCCTAGCCAGGGGGACTAATGTCCTTCCAGATGAGGACTCAGCAGGCGGGGGTGGCCCGTGACCTTGGCAGCTGAATGGCTCAACTGGGACCCGGGTGTTTTAATGGGGGTATGGGGGGCTGTGGATCGGGGGACCCCAAGATATCCCAGGGCCTTCCCAAGGCCTTTTCCTCTCTGACCTTGGCCCCATATGGGCCTAGTGACAGCAGAGGTCCGCTGTCTAGCTGTCAGGTCACCAGCAGTCTGATGGGCATCTTCAGAAGGGGACCCTGGGCCTGCGTCCCTGAGCCCAGCCAGGCAGCTGCTCAGAGAACAGACATCATTGAACCTTATCCGCCTTCCGTCAGGGCTTCGGGACTTCTGCCCAGTGCCCTTCCACCCCACGACTGGGCCCCAGGCTGGGCCCCCATCACCCCGCCTGGATCATCTCAGCAGTCTCGTCCCGCATCCTGCGTCCTCTCGTTCCTGCTGCCTCCTCCACCCTGCAGCCCAGCGGAGTCTTTCAAACTGCAAACCCAGCCACCCTCTCCCCTGCTTAAAACTCTTCATGGCTCCCTAGTGCCTAGTCATAAAGCCCAAGCTCCTACCCTGGCCTAAACCCATTACATGGGTTTCCAACCCCAGCCTCTCTTTTTCAGTTTCCAGCAACCTTCCTTCTGCTCCTGCCCCCTGAGTTCCCTGAGGGCAGGACCCAGCGCTGTTGGCTGATGTGTCCTCAGAGCTTGGCACAAAAATCACCTTCTCCAGGAAGGCTTCCTGGATGCTCTCGATGAGATCCTCCCTTTCTGAATTGAGTCCCTTAGGAGTCACCTAATGCTGATGAACTGGTGGGCCTGCACCCTCACTTCTGTGGCTCTTTTAAAGGAGTCTGGGGGCTCCCTTGATGGCTCAGGTGGTAAAGAATTGGCCTGTAATGTGGGAGACGCGGGTTTGATCCCTGGGTTGGGAAGATCTGGAGAAGGGCATGACAGCCCACTCCAATATTCTTGCCTGGAGAATCCCTTCAACAGAGGAGACTGGTGGGCTACAGTCCATGGGGTCGCAAAGACTCAGACACAACTGAGTGAATAACAATTTCACTTTCATTAAAGGAGTCTAGGTTTCTATTCTGGTTGAGAGTCTTGTCTTCTTTGTTAGATCGGGAGTTCTCAAATAATACAGGAGTGTGTCATCTCCATCAGCGTGGACCTCCCCAGGGAAGGGTCATGTCTCCTCCATCTGACTAGGGACCTCCCCAGGGAAGGGCTGTGTCTATTCCACCAGACATATGACGCTTCACCATGGCTGGGGCTCTGTCACCCTACATAGAGTGGGAGCCCCTCAGGGCCTGCGGTCCTTATCACATTCTGATCTAAGAGGAGCGTAAGTGTCCGTTCTTGTTCGGCGATGTTTTCACATGGTTGTCTCGGGAAAGACAGGCACAGAGGAAGGGAGGCAGGATGTAGGGAGCTGTCTGCCCTGCTCCCTGGGACAGGGCCGCCTCTCAGTACGTCTGAGCTGAGTTGGAAGAATCAGGATCCACAGGTGACTCACAGACACCCCCCTCTTCTCCAGGCCTGGAGCCAGGGCCTCACAGCCCTGCACCCGCTGCAGCCAGGTCCCGCCCAGAGAAGGGGCTGCCCCCAGTTCCTTCCTGCCCAGGCTGGCTGAGTCAGAAACAGCTGATTGGCTCCACTCCCCCACCCAGAGGGAACCTGGCCCGCCTTTCCTTCCACACCTGGTTTCTGCATCTGCTCCATCCTGACTTAGACAAACCTGGGTCTGGAACCTTCTGGAAGCATCTTGGTCCATCCAGTCCCTTAGTCCCCCAAAGAACCCTCAAGACGTTCTAAGTCTGATGTGAAAAGCCTCCCATAAACACAGGCCTCGGACCACCAAAACAGAATGCCCAGGACCCTGCAAAGTAAGAGGAGCCCCTCACCCCATCTGAAGGTTATCAGCGGTGATCTCTGCCCTGGAGCCACAGGGAGCCTGGACAGACAGGGGCGAGGGCTGGGCTGGAGGGGCAGAGGGCTGGCTCCCGGTGAGGCCAGCGGGACTGGGAGTGAGACATGCGCGTTCTCAGGGCCTGAGTTTCCCCACCAACGAGGCTGGAGGATCACGCCAGAATAGAACAAGCCCCAGCGATGGGTTATTATCACAGGTGAATCGTGGGTGGCTCGGAAAACATTCCTTCCTGCTGTTTTGAATTATCTGACTTTTAAAAAAATCATGTTTTTTTTTCTTCTATTACAAAAGTAATACCCAGAAGCTGGAGACAATTTGGAGTGTTCGGAAAGGCACAAAAAGGAGAACGCCACCGCTCAGATGACCGCTGTTAACTCCACGGTGATTATCCCGCCAGACGCTTCTGTGCTTGGAGACAGAGAATTTTGGAGGAGAAACAGAAAGGATTTTATGTGAAATTTTTTCTAAAGTTATCATGGGCTTAGGTTTTTTTGGTGGGGAGATGGTGGCTTCTTGCCTTTGTTCCCTGACCCTTGTGTGGGTACCTGAAAGCTGCCCATTACCCTGTTTTTGCCACCAATTTCCTCAATTCATACTCCCTATAAACCACCATGGGGAACTTTATAGACCCACAAAGGCATTCAAAGTTAATGGCAAAACCAACCATGTGAAAACTCTGCCGTAAAATCCAGCTTTCCCCAGAGCCTGAATGCTCTCCTCTCCCCAGAGCCTGAATGCCCCTGTCCCTCCCGGGTCCCTCGAGGCAGCCCATTCTCTGCTGCCCGAGTGGCATTGGGTCCTGGGACAGGGAACAGGTGGGAGGCAGGGAGAGAGTCCTCGGGGTGACCTTCCCACTGCCAGGGCATGGAGCACGCACACACTCTTACCAGCACAACACGGAGGCAATAAATACCGGGGCTGTAATTTATGTAGATGTTTTGGAGTCCAAACAGAAGGGTGGGAAGGGGCTAATGAAATGACATCCCTCATGTCAGCTGCTCGGGGCAGGGAGCGGAGCAGGTTCATAACGCGTGGGGGCACCTGTTAGCTTGAGGATGGAGGTTAGATAAACCCAACCGCTGCCCTTGGGCGCCCCTTCTGAGGTCGAGGCTCTGTCGGGGGATGGATCCCACGATGCTGAGGAGAATACAGCCACTCTGTTATTCATCCCTTCCATAAATATTTCCAGGCTCCAGTTCCGTCTCTTTTCCAAGCCCTCCCAGGCGGAAAGGGAAAGACTCTGCAGAGCTTGGTCTTTTAGGGGAGAAACGTGTGGCTTCTGCCAGGGCAGTGACCGAAGCATGGACTTGACACTGAACTTGCCTTTGCTGTGTGGCTTTGGACAAATCATTTGCCCTCTCTGATCCTCTTTGGCCATCCATCTACTAGAGAAAACAAGAGTGTTGTAAGGACTGGGTGCTATACCACAAGGAACGGGCAGAGGGGAGGGCGGGATGAAGGGCAGTTTCTCCCCACCCTGCGTCCTAGTCCCAGTTTCTTGCAAGCTGTGAAGGAGCACGGACCCTTGACTCTTTGTCTCCAAGTCCCTGGCTGGGAGCTCTGGACCGGGCAGGCTTAATCGGTTTGGATCCTGCCCTTCCTTCTCTTTTGGGAGAAGAGGCTGGTGGGGTGCAGGGAAGGGGGATGGGGATTATAGAGGAGGGGGGCCACTCTGATCTGCTCTGGGCCCTTAACTGACTCAGTAGGTGACCGTGGCTGAGTCACTGCTTCTCTCAGGAGGGGTTAGATGGAAGCCATTGTCCTTTCTCGTGGTCCTCTGGGCAGCGTCACTCCAAGATACGGAAGGGAGGTGATGCTGAGGGATGGGGCCGCCCCTCCCACCAGCTCCTCCACACCCCTGCCACACCTCCGCTCATGGGGTACAAATACCTGCCTCTGGTCCAGGTGGGATGAGCTGAACTATAGGATCATTCTGTTCACCATCGTTTGATGGGTGAGGAAATGACCCGCTTTCCGGCCAAGGTCAGAGCCACAGAAGGTCTCAGGTGGGACCAGAATTTGGTCCAACAGAATTTAATCTCTCCGCCCCCAGCCCTTTCCCCTGGCTCTCTATCTATAGCAAGTTCACATTTCTGTAAGGGGCCGGGTGACATTACCCCTGATTAGTAAATGAAGAAAGAGAGGCTCAGAGAGGTTAGATGATTTACTCAGGGTCAGAAATAAACCATGTCTCCCAGCAGACACCGAGAAAAAAAAAAGAGAGAGAGAGAGAATCACCCTTGATTTCTCTCCTTCTCTTACTTTGCGCGTTTGGTTGAAGAGCACGTCCCGGGCCGCGTTTCCCCTAAGGCCTCCCAGATCTGGCTGCACTCTCTGTTGCTGCTGCCACCACCAGTCCAGGCCACCACCCTGTCTGCCAGGGCCCCCCAGCTGGTCCCTGTGACTGACACCCTCACACCGCCTCCTTGAGCTCCTCAAGGAATCCAGAGAGGGAGATGTTATTAAAATGTAAATCAGACCAGATCTCTTCCAGGCTTAAAACCCTCCCAGGTTTGCCTTTGCACCCCTTCCTGCCTTGCCTGCTCTGGTTAGGACTGCCTCCCTCCCGCCCTGTCAGGCTCTCTTCCCAACCCTGCTGCTCTGGCCACACTGGCCTCCTGGTTTTCTTCTGGGTGTGCAGGGAGCTGTCCAGCCCATGGGCCTTTGAACTTGAAGTTTCCTCTGCTTGGATCACCCTTCACAGGATCGTCCCATAGTTGCCGCCTTGCCTTCCCCCACTGCGGGGCTCAAATTAAGTCAAAGGGACTAGGACCTGCCTTCCCTGGCCCTAGTCATTGAAACCGCTCCTCCCACTTTCTCTCTACTAACACATGTGAGCCATCCTTCAGGGCACTTGTCAATATCCCTAAGAGTTCTGTCCGGTCATTTCTCTGCTTGCTCATCATCTGCTTCTCTGCTAGCACATACAATTATTATTATTGAAAAATGTGTACCTCCTACCTGCCAGGACTGTTCTAGGTGTTTAGACATGATTCATTTAAATCCACAGCACCTCTGTGAGAGTTCAGTTCAGTCGCTCAGTTGTGTCTGACTCTCTGCGACCCCATGGACTGCAGCACGCCAGGCCTCCCTGTCCATCATCAACTCCTAGAGTTTACTCAAACTCATGTCCATTGAGCCGGTGATGCCATCCAACCATCTCATCCTCTGTCGTCCCCTTCTCCTCCTGCCCTCAATCTTTTCCAGCATCAGGGTCTTTTCAATTGAATCAGCTCTTCGCATCAGGTAGCCAAAATACTGGAGTTTCAGCTTCAACATCAGTCCTTCCAGTGAACACCCAGGACTGATCTCCTTTAGGGTGGACTGGTTGGATCTCCTTGCAGTCCAAGGGACTCTCAAGAGTCTTCTCCAACACCACAGTTCAAAAGCATCAATTCTTCAACGCTCAGCTTTATAGTCCAACTCTCACATCCATACATGACCACTGGAAAAACCATAGCCTTGACCAGACGGACCTTTGTTGGCAAAGTAATGTCTCTGCTTTTTACTATGCTGTCTAGGTTGGTCATAGCTTTTCTTCTAAGGAGTAAGTGTCTTTTAATTTCATGGCTGCAGTCACCATCTGCAGTGATTTTGGAGCCCCCCAAAATAAAGTCAGCCACTGTTTCCACTGTTTCCCCATCTATTTGCCATAAAGAGATGGGACTGGATGCCATGATCTAAGTTTTCTGAATGTTGAGTCTTAAGCCAACTTTTTCACTCTCCTCTTTCACTTTCATCAAGAGGCTCTTTAGTTCTTCTTCACTTTCTGCTATAAGGGGGGTGTCCTCTGCCTATCTGAGGTTATTGATATTTCTCCTGGCAATCTTGATTCCAGCTTGTGCTTCTTCCAGCCCAGCGTTTCTCATGATGTTCTCTGCATGTAAGTTAAATAAGCAGGGTGACAATATACAGCCTTGACGTACTTCTTTTCCTATTTGGAACCAGTCTATTGTTCCAAGTCCAGTTCAAACTGTTGCTTCCTGACCTGCATACAGATTTCTCAAGAGGCAGGTCAAGTGGTCTGGTATTCCCACTTCTTTCAGAATTTTCCAGAGTTTGTTGTGATCCACACAGTCAAAGGCTTTGGCATAGTTAATAGAGCAGAAGCAGATGTTTTTCTGGAACTCTCTTGCTTTTTCAATGATCCAGCAGATGTTGTCAATTTGATCTCTGGTTCTTCTACCTTTTCTAAAACCAGCTTGAACATCTGGAAGTTCATGGGTCATGTATTGTTGAAGCCTAGCTTGGAGAATTTTAAACATTACTTTACTAGCGTGTGAGATGAGTGCAATTGTGCGGTAGTTTGAGCATTCTTTGGCATTGCATTTTTTTGGGATTGGAATGAAAACTGACCTTTTCCAGTCCTGTGGCCACTGCTGAGTTTTCCAGAGTTGCTGGCATAGTGAGGGGAGCAGTTTCATTGCATCATCCTTTAGGATTTGAAATAGCTGAACTGGAATTCCATCACCTCCACTAGCTTTGTTCGTGGTGATGCTTCCTAAGGCCCACTGGACTTCACATTCCAGGATGTCTGGCTCTAGGTGAGTGATCACACCATCGTGATTATCTGGGTCGTGAAGATCTTTTTTGTACAGTTCTTCTGTGTATTCTTGCCACCTCTTCTTAATATCTTCTGCTTCTGTTAGGTCCCTACCATTTCTGTCTTTTATCGAGCCTATCTTTGCATGAAATATTCCCTTGGTATCTTGAATTTTCTTGAACAGATCTCTTGTCTTTCCCATTCTACTATTTTCCTCTATTTCTTTGCTTTGATCGCTGAGGAAGGCTTTCTTATCTCTCCTTGCTATTCTTTGGAACTCTGTATTCAAATGGGTATATCTTTCCTTTTCTCCTTTGCTTTTTGCTTTTCTTCTTTTCCCAGCTATTTGTAAGGCCTCCTCAGACAGCCATTTTTCTTTTTTGCATTTCTTTTCCATGGGGATGGTCTTGATCCCTGTCTCCTGTACAATGTCACAAACCTCTGTCCATAGATCATCAGGCACTCTGTCTATCAGATCTATTCCCTTGAATCTATTTCTCACTTCCACTGTATAATCATAAGAGATTTGATTTAGGTCATACCTGAATGGTCTAGTGGTTTTCCCCATTTTTTTCAATTTAAGTCTGAATTTGGCAATAAGCAGTTCATGACCTGAGCCACAGTCTGCTCCCGGTCTTCTTTTTGCTGACTGTATAGAGCTTCCCCATCTTTGGCTGCAAAGAATATAATCAATCTGATTTCGGTGTTGGCCATCTGGTGATGTCCATGTGTATGTATAGAGTCTTCTCTTGTGTTGTTGGAAGAGGGTGTTTGCCTTGACCAGTGCGTTCTCTTGGCAAAACTGTATTAGCCTTTGCCCTGCTTCATTTTGTACTCCAAGGCCAAATTTGCCTGTTATTCCAGGTGTTTCCTGACTTCCTACTTTTGTATTCAAGTCTCCTATAATGAAAAGGACATCTTTTCTGGGTGTTAGTTCTAGAAGGTCTTGTAGGTCTTCATAGAACTGTTCAAGTTCAGCTTCTTCAGTGTTACTGGTCAGGGCATAGACTTGGATTACTGTGATATTGAATGGTTTGCCTTGTAAATGAACAGAGATCATTCTGTCGTTTTTGAGATTGCATCAAAGTACTACATTTCAGACCCTTTTGTTGACTATGATGGCTACTCCATTTCTTCTAAGGGATTCCTGCCCACAATAGTAGATATAATGGTCGTCTGAGTTAAATGCACCCATTCCAGTCCATTTTAGTTCACTGATTCCTAAAATGTCGACATTCACTCTTGTCATCTCCTGTTTGACCACTTCCAATTTGCCTTGATTCATGGACCTAACATTCCAGGTTCCTATGCAGTATTGTTCTTTACAGCATTGGACCTTGCTTCTATCACCAGTCACATCCACAACTGGGTGTTGTTTTTGGTTTGGCTCCGTCTCTTCATTCTTCCTGGAGTTATTTCTCCACTGATCTCCAGTAGCATATTGGGCACCTACCAACCTGGGGAGTTCATCTCTCAGTGCCCTATCTTTTTGCCTTTTCATACACTTCATGGGGTTCTCAAGGCAAGAATACTGAAGTGGTTTGCCATTCCCTTCTCCAGTGGACCACATTCTGTCAGACCTCTCCACCATGACCCGTCCGTCTTGGGGGGCCCTACACGGCATGGCTCATAGTTTCGTTGAGTTAGACAAGGCTGTGGTCCATGTGATTAGGTTGGTTACTTTTCTGTGATTGTGATTTCAGTCTCTCTGCCGTCTGATGCCCTCTCCCAGCACCTACCGTCTTACTGGGGTTTCTCTGACCTTGGACGTGGGGTATCTCCTCTTGGCCAGTCGCGGAGAGGTACTCTTATTATACTCTTATTATCTCTGTTTTACAGATGAGGACACTGAAACCCAGAGAGGTTAAGAAATTGCCCAAGGCCGTATAGCTGGTTAGCAGTAAAACTGGGATTTGAACCCAGCCAGGCAACCCTCTCCAGTATTATTGCCTGGGAGATGCCATGGACAGAGGAGCCTGGCAGGCTATACAGTCCATGGGGCCGCAAGAGTCAAACGTGACTTAGTGACTAAGCCCCAGCAGACAGCTCTAGAATCCAGGCCACAGCCCCGCGCTATGAGCTGCAGCAGGGCGGGGCCCGGTCTGCATCGCCCCCACTGTGTCCGTGGTGCCTGGTGCTGCCTTGCTCCTGCGGGGCTCAGATTAAGTCAAAGGGACTAGGACCTGCCTGCCCTGGCCCTAGTCATTGAAACGTCTCCTTCCCCCCTTTCTCTCTATTAGCACATTTGAGCCATCCTTCAGGGCACTTCTCAATATCCCTAAGAATTCCATCCAGTCATTTCTCTGCTTGTTCATCATCTGATTCTCTGATAGCACATATAATTATTACTATTGAAAACTGTGTACCTCTGTGTCTCTGGCCCAGAGAAGGAGCTCAGTAGATGTTTACCGAGTGAAGGAATGTAGGTTATGGTGAGCAAGAGGTCGCACATTACAGTTCATTTCATTGTTCAGAGGTAAGGGGGAATAAAAATAAAACGTAGGAAAAAACAAGCCTGTATAGTTTAAAGAATGAATGTTTTATCCTTGAATGAGCAACGTTGTTTCTGTTCGAGTACAGAGTGGCCTGCCAGCCTTCCTAGCAAACAAGTTAATGTTTTATATCCATTTTAAAAGCCAGAGCATAATCCCAGTGCTTGAACTACACATCCACGCACTCTTACAGCGTCAGCAAGACATGCTTCCCAGCGTGCGTCTGCTGCGGTCTGGGGACTCATGACGGGGTAGATGCACAGAGAGGGTTCCAGGGTCACACTGCTGCGGGCCACCTCGACTGCCCCAGCAGCCAGACCACGTGTGTGCCACCCCCAGAGGCTGCAGCCGTGGGTGACCAAGCCCCTGCTGAGCACTGAGAGGGCCAGAGAGCCTTCGGGGGAAACGTGAGGCCATCGCGGGGGAGCGTCTGGGGTTCGGGGAGACCCTGAGGGCCGGGGCGGTCCCCAAGGCTTCGGGGGAGGGCTTGAGTGGTCTTGCGAGGCACGAGTGACGCGCACAGGGGGCGGGGCCGGGCCGTCCAACACGGTTCAGAGGCTCGGACTCATCGCTGCGCTAATCATTAGTGTCAATACCATGAATGTTCTCGAATCTTGGAGCTAATGTTGCTAATAATCAGGGGTGATGTATCCTGACTCCGCCGCTCTGGCTGGGTGCCTGGCCTGCAGATCTCCCTCTCCCACTGCTCAGCTCATGGGCTCTCAGGGGCCGGCCAGTCCCGCAGTCAGGCCTAACAGACCTCTGTAATGTGGGCGGGTTCTGGAAGCCTTGATCGCTTTTCCGAGGGCTCCTCCAGGGTAGGGCCCTGGCTTCATTTACCCATTTCTCCATCCTGGTTCCATCATTTCCAAGCTGTGTGACCTTGAGTGAGTCATATCCCACTGTGTTCCTCATCTGTCAAATGGGTGCTGCAATATAACATCAAAGGTAGCTCTGAGGCTTCTCTGAGAGAACGTGAATGCAGCGCTGCGTGGGGCACCTGGTACAGGCTCCCTATATGCTAATGACTGTCACGGTTAAGCTGTGTCTTCATTTACATGATAGGAGAAATTAGGCTTTGGGACCAGGTTGTTCTGGGGTGGAAACTGCTGCCACTCACTCTGAAGCTGAGTCTCCCTGGACCTCAGTTTCTTCATCTGGAAAGTGGGGATAAACTTCCCTCTGGGGCTTCCCTGGTGGCTCAGCAGTAAAGGATCCACCTGCAGTGCAGGAGACGTGGGTTTGATCCCTGGGTCGGGAAGATCCCTGGAGGAGGGCATGGTACCCCACTCCAGTATTTTTGCCCAGAGAATCCCATGGACAGAAGAGCCTGGTGGGCTGCAGTCTGGTGGGGCGCAAAGAGTCGGACACGACTGAAGTGATGGAGCATGCGAACTTCCTTCTGGGAGGCTGGGGAGATGAGAGATGGTCCATATATAACCCCTGGTCCAGGAGACTGACGGCGGCTTCAAGTTAGGTCCGTGCTGTGTCCTGGTCACCATGCCCCTCCCTCAGGGATGGTGGTCCCAGGATTCTGTTTCAGCTGCAGGTATTTGAAGAAGGGTGCCCAGGGCCAGAAACACTGGCTTCCTGGAAGAGTTGCATGGGGGTGCTGGGTGAGAACAGATGTGTAAATATCTCGTTCCGGGACCAGGCACTCCACCGACGTTCCACCCTGCCCGCCTCCCTGGATGCTAACCCCGTTTCCCAGAACCTCCCCTGGAACTGAGACCCCTGCATTCTCAGCAGCATCTTCCAAGCACCCTTGTGAGCTAGCTGCCTGTCAGGGCTGCCAGCACATTCACTGAGGCACCGATGCCTCTCCATGGTCTCACAGTGCAGGCCCAGATGCCAGTGCCTTCTGGACTATTCCGAGTGGAGAGTGTCTGGTCTGCCCCAGGCCTCTGAGCTGATAGCCCTTGTCCTTCTCTGTCACCACATCAGCCTCCCCGCCTTGGAGCCTTAAAGGAGGAAAGCTGGGGCAGCTGGAGCGGAGAAAACAAAGTTTCAGGCAGGTTATGTGAACCCGAGCAAGGTGGCCAGGCGGTGAAGGATGCGACTCAGCCCCCGCGCGTCGCTGAGACTTCTGGGCCCCGGGGCCTTTGCACGTGCCCTGTCCTCTGTATGGAGTGATACCTTCTCACTCCAGTTAGGTCTCTGTTCAAATGTCTCCTCCTCAGGGAGGCCTTCATTGACTACTTGTAACAGTCAGGGTGATTAAAACCAGCTGCTGTAATGAACAACTCCAAACTCTTAGTGACAACACAATAAAAGTGAATTTCTTGCTCAGGCAAAATCAAAAGCATTTATTCCTGCCTTTATGCAGAGGCTTCCCTGGGTGGCTGGCCTCCAAGCGGTGACTCAGAGATGCCGGCCTTTTTCTATCTCGTGTCTTTGTCGTTCCTAAGACCCCTGAGGGCTCCCCACTGGCTCCTCTGTGTTCATTCTGCCAAAGAGGAATGAGAAGGAACACGCAGAGCGTCTCAGCTGGTGGCCCGGGCCAGGACGAGAGTGGCACCCATCACTTATGCCCACATTCCAGTGGCCGAAGCCGGGCCCATGATCGTGCCCACTTCAGTGGGACAGAACGTGCACTCCCCAACAGTGGGTGGGGACGGGGTGAATACTGGCTGAGCGATGATCCGCGTGAGGACAGAGGGTCTCTCCGGGCGTCTGGGGTGGAAGTGGCATCTGACACTTATGACCTCCTTTCATTGACCACACCCTCCTTAACCACAGGGAGCCTGGAGATAGTTCTAGCTGCATATTGGTGAAAACCAACAGTTTCTGCCCCATCACCTAATCAAAGGTATCCCGTGGTGCTTCCCATCTTAGAGATGACCAGAGAATTGTCATCCATAGAGGACAATTTTAAACCAAAAAAAAAAAAGGCACTAATGATTCCACTGGACAAAAGGCTTAAATCAGGGTCGCTCCAGGCCTTCCAGGTTGTGTGGTCACCTACTCGCCATCTTTCCCTCTTGTCTCTACATGACATTTATCACCTATGTATGTGGTCACTGGTCTCCTGTCTGTCTTCCCCACCAGGACGTGGGGTCCATGAGGGCAGGGCTTTTCTTTGCACACTGATTGCTGTCTCCTTGGAGCCTGGAACTGGACTTGGCACGTCGCAGGGGCTCACTACCTGCTTGTCAAATGAACGAATGAATGGACTCAATCATCCACAGAGTCATTTTGCAAACCAGCTGTGCATTAGCCCCCAGTGTTCCTGCCCTCTGGGAGCTAAACTCTCGAGGGGAAAGTAGACTTTGAATCAGGAAGAGTAAATTTCAGGGGCTCTGAGGGGGGGTCAGGGAAGATCCTTTGCAGAGGATGTTTGGGCTGAGGGTGGAAAGCAGACACTGTGGACTCAGTTCTGAATAGCTTTGAGCTCATCCAGTTTGGCCTTTAGAGGCTGTGTGAGCCCACGCGAGTTGCTTGACCTCTCTGAACTTTAGTTTCCACACCTGGAAAGTGACACCCTGTGTCTGTGCCTTTGCAGGGTGGAGGCGAGATCTGCCATCTCCCTGGTGACGGTGGGGACCCAGCAAGTGTGTCGGCTGTCATCATCATCTCTCTTTGTAAATTTTAGGCTGGAACTTCCATCCTGGTGGGCTGGCCTCTGGCGGTGTAGGGGACATGAAGTTCCTGCCTTACTTATGTACTTACTGAAACTCACCAAGGACAGCTCCCAAGTCGCTAGTGATGGAGCCCTTGAGGACCTGCGGCCGATTCCTGGAATGTGACCCCTTGCTCTGGTTTCAGCGCGGCCAGCTGGTGGTCCTATAAGCTTACCCAGCCTCTCTGAACCCTTTTCTTTGAAATAGGGATATGAAAAGCTATCTTATGGGGCAAAGTGAGGATTAAAAGAGATAATACAATTAAAGGGCCCAGCACAGCTCCTCCCCCATAGCTGTGATGTAATAGTACGGAGGCTGACACTTATCGATTGCTCTCGGTGTCCCAGCCAACAGTGGTGACGTCTCCAGGTTCAAGGGCTCCAGATGTGAGCCCCCAAGGGCACCCAGGCCCCACTCAACAGCAGCAGTCATGGGGCTCCATGACCCCGAAGGGAGGCGGGGTCTCGAGTTTCATTCCTATTGTCCTCCGTGGGCTTAGAACAGGTGGCCGGTGGCAAGGAGGCTGGGAGAGTGATGGCGACGTGCTGGGCACTGCTTCAGCTTCCGTACAAACTGTGGGGCGGTTATGGATGGCTTTGTCCTCTCGAGCTGTTCGTCCTGTTACCATCCGCAGATGGCTCTAATGGGCTCCGGGAGGCTTATGCCAACATCCTCGCCTCCCCTCCACAGAGGGGGCCCAGCCAGAGGGCTGGAGTGGAGCTCAGAGTAGCTCAGGCATCCACAGTCCCAGGGGCATCAGAAGGCCCCAACCTGGCTGGTCACAGCAGCCCTGCTCGGCCAAGCCCTGGCGACTAGGCTCACTAACGGAGACAAAAAAGAGCAAGGTGCAGTGCCAGGGAGACCGTCACAGCACGGGCCTGGGCTGGGAGGAGGACAGTGCTGACCCTGAGCCCACGGCCGACGGGCCATGTCCTCCTGTAATTCCCATCGCCTGGGGATTGCCCGTGACGGTCCCCTCTGTACAGGTGTGGGGACCGAGGGTCAGGCGGGGGAACCGATCTCCTAGATGAGATGGTCAGGGATGGCGATGGGGTGGGGGGTGGGGGGGAGGGGCCAGGACCTAAGTTCCAGTTCTCGCTGCCCTGCGTAGCGTCTGCATAATCCGTCACCATCTACCCAGAACCACCAGCAGAAACCAACTGATTTCCTTGGTTGCTGACAGAATGGGAAACCTCCTGCAGTAACAAGCCCGTGTGCTCGTTTAACAGATGGACACATTGAAGCCCAAAGCAGGGACGTGACTTCCGCTGCCTCATAGGGAGTTAGTTGCAGGTCCCTGTCAATCCCCAGGGTTAATGTCTTCTAGGTCAGGTTCCTATCACCTGTGTGTGTTGCATCAGTTAACTGTCGTGCCTTTAGGCAGGGCGCACACTCCTGTTTCACCCCAGTCCTCACCACTCCCTATTGCGTCCACCTGGACTGATTGGTTCATTGTCCCCCTTGGTGCCGTCCACACGTGCCTCTCTGCCTGGGCTCCCCCCACGGGCACTTTGATGGAACCTACCTGGGTGCTCCAGTGTCTTGTGAGTACACCCTTGCCCCTTTCAAGGCCTGCCAGTCCCAGCTCCCATTTTACACCTCTTTTCACACGTTCCTCCTGCAGGAAAACTTCCCCCTTCAAAGCCCACTCCTGTTTCTTCTGATTCTGCTTGGTGTCGAAGGAAAGCAAAGGAGAGGAGCAGTCAGCCGCTCAGCTCTCTCTTCTCTGACCTTAAAGCCTGGCTCAGGGAGGCTGGAATCAGTCCTGTGCTCTGTGCTGGGTCCTGCCTGGAGAAAACATGTGTGTGTTTCTGATTACAATGCGTCTTGTGCTGAGAAAGCTTCCCTTTCACGAGCAGGGAGGCTCATGTCAGAGGTGAGAGAGGGGCTCTGTCCCTGGGAAGGATCAGCTGTGAGAGGCTGGTGATGGGCAGGGGCCGGCAGGGAGAGGTGTCATTCACGCTTCCTGTGGGTCCCAGCTGAGGCAGATAGAGACGAGAGGTCAGAACCACTGGTTTCACTCTTCCTCCAGGCAGCCCTCCAGGACCTTTCCTGATTCTAGCCAGTCTCAAGGGTCTCCAGGAAGTTCCTCCTCTAAGGAAAGGAGAGGAAAGAGGAAAAGAAAGGAAGGGACAGGTGCGAAGGGAGAAAAGTGAGTGCAGGGGAGGGGAGAGGATGGACTTTGGCTACACAAGGCAGCTCCATTTTCTTTGACTCTAAATGGCTTAGCCTATGCTGTTCCCACCTGGAATGAACCCATCCCCACCCCTTCTAACGTCCTTCAAGTTTTGGCCCAGAGACCCCCTCTCTGCCTCCCTGCTTCCCCTTGTCTCCCGCCCCCACCCGACTCCTGTGTCGCGTGGCACTTTGCTTGAGCCTGGGTTTCCTCCCCTGCCTTGGGTGTCTGCACTGCCCCCCACATTGTGACCCCTGGCAGGGGTCACTGTCACCCCGGCACCCAGCCCAGGGGGTTGCACAGAGACCCTGACTCATGCGTGGAGGTCTGAGGGGTGATCCAGGTCTCCATCTGGGCTCTGCCACTCTGGGGCCCTGTGAACTTGGAAGAGCTGTCTGCCTCTCTGGGCCTCTGCTTGTCCATCTGTGAATGGAGGTAATACTGCCTGCTCTGTGGAGTTGCTATGGGACTAAGAACCCAGCACCTGTGTATCCTTGGCATTTGTTAGGGTTCATCAAACACAGCTATGGAGCAGATAAAAGGCAGGCCTGACCCAGGCCAGAGGCTTCCCTGATAGCTCAGTCAGTAAATAATCCGCCTGCAATGCAGGAGACCCCAGTTTGATTCCTGGGTCAGGAAGATCTGCTAGAGAAGGGATAGGCTACCCACTCCAGTATTCTTGGGCTTCCCTTGTGGCTCAGCTGGTAAAGAATCCGCCCACAATGCGGGAGACCTGGGTTCGATCCCTGGGTTGGGAAAGATCCCCTGGAGAAGGGACTGGCTACCCACTCCAGTATTCTGGCCTGGAGAATTCCATGTTGCAAAGAGTCAGACACGACTGAGTGACTTTCACTCCTGACCCAGGCCAGCGCACCCACCCCTCCAAGGGCAACTCCGCCAAGGCCCCAAATAGAAGGCATGCGGGGTCCATGGTCCCCAAAGAGCTGGGTGTCGGACAGAGGGCCCCATCCATCCCTCTCCAAAACAAGTGTGGGGACACAGAGACCAGCTCAGCAACCCTGAAATCAGGAAAGTGACCCAGGCTTGGGGGTTGGCGAGGGGCCATGGAGCCCCGTGAGTGGGGCAAGGACGGGCCAGAGGAGGGCGAGCCGGGTACCTCTGTCGGTCCTGAAGGCCCAGCCCCGGCCTGGCCGCCCCTGAGGCCTGGGCCATGACCTTGGTGGAGTCTGGCTCCCAGCCCCACCCAGGGTGAGGAAAGAGAAGCTAATAACTAACTGCGGGCGGTCGGGGAGGCTGGGCGTTTAATTGATTAACATGGGTACGTGTTTTGACGGGCCCAGATGCAGTGCTGGCGGAAGGTGAAGTATTAATACGTATAATATATAATTATGATATACCTGCGGCCTGGCAGCCTGTGTAAATAGTTTACCCAGCTGGGAGCTGATCCGGGTAAGTGGGCTGCTTGCAGGCCCCTCTCAGACACAGCAGACCAGCCCCTGCCCTCTTGGGAGGGGCCGCGCCTGGACTGGCCTTGCCCATTACCGGCGCCTGTCCTGCCTGGGTGGGAGGGGGTCGCTTCCAGGGCCTTCATGAGCCCTAGACCTTTGAAGGGTGGCAGAGGCTTCCCTGGTGGCTCCAACGGGAAGGAATTCACTTTTAATGCAGGAGACTGGGGTTCGATCCCTGGGTTGGGAAGATCCCCTGGAGAAGGAAATGGCCTCCCACTCCAGTGCTCTTGCCTCGAGAATTCACTGGACAGAGGAGCCTGGTGGGCTATACAGTCCTTGGGGTCACAAGGGTCGGACACGACTTAGTGACTAAACCACCACGGCCAGGGAAGGAAGGAGGCCAGGATGGGCCGAGTGGTGTGCACACACCCTCCCACTTCACGCCCCTATTTGCATTTCATCCTTTCCTTTTCGTAGAAGCGGAAACACGTTCAGAGAGGGTAAGCAAGCTGCTTAAGGATGCACAGCAAATGGGTGGCAGAGCTGGGCTTCAACCCAGGCCCACCTGGGTCCAAGGCTCAGTGCTGTTTCTTGGAAGGCAAGACCAAGGCCGCGAGGCCCACCCTGTGACCCCCAACAGTGAGGGTCCTAAGGGCAGTCTGTAGCATCCTGGGTTTTTTCCCTTAATGTCACTTGAATGTTTAGTAACCAGGTTTCATAAAGAGGGTTTGGGGAAGACCCCAAGCAACTCTAGGTTTCCCTAACAGCCAGCTCTGTGGCTTTTGTCTCTGAGTCTCTGTAATCCGGGAAGCGGAGCATGACCAGGAGGTAACGGTGTGGCGGGCAGTGGGGTGCGGCCAGGAGCGGGGCAGAGATGGGGCTGAGGGCTGGAGTCAAACAGACATTCAGACTCGAAATAGCTTGCAACAGCCCTGGGCACCGATGCCCCAGTGCCCCGCCCTTCTCTGCCCCTCCAAGACTTTTTGAGGATAAGGGGGGCGGGGTTCTCGCTCCTTTCGGGGCGCTCTGATGCTGCCCCCCAGTCTGTCTCCAGGCTGGGCTGGAGCAGGGCCCCTTCACGGTCACTCACCTGCAAGGTGGGCCCAGGCACGTCCTGGTTCTCATGTCCTTCCAGGACCCCAGACCCCGCACTGCAGCCCACGCTGGGGGCTTGCCGGGGGGGGACCATGGTCTCTTCATTCATCTCATCTTCTCAGCGCCCGCCCTGGCGCCCTGCCTCCCGCTGGGGCTCCAGCAACTCAGCAAACCCGCCCTTCCTCCTCCCAGGCTGCGGCACTAATGGGACGCTAAGTGCCTATTCTGCAGATGAGGAAATTGCAATTAAGGGAGGTTAAGTAACTTTCCCGGGGTCACATGTTGGGTTTGCCTGATTCCCAACACCAAGAATTTCCCACTTAATCAGCTTGCCTCTTTGATGGAGGGTACTTCCAGGGCAGGGGCTGGCACCCCATCAGACTCAGGGCTCCCACAGGAAAAGGGCTGTGTCTCCTCCGTCAGGGTAGGCCTTTGCTCAGAGCAGGAACTCTGTCTTCCTCCCTGGGCTGTGAGCTTCCCAAGGGCAGAGGCTGTACATCTCCCATCTGCCTGGGACCCTCCAAAGGTAGGACCTGTGCCTCCCCCATCAGACTGGGAGTATCCTCTGGAGGCCCTTTCCCCCTCATCAGACTGGGATCTCCTTAAGGGCCAGCTCAGTGCCTCCCCCGTCAGACTGGGAGCTCCCTGAGGGCAGGGGTGAGTCTGAAGTGTCTCTGCCTGCCCTCCACCCCACGCCACCTCCAACTTGAGGACGCCCAGCCGCGGCATTCCTCACCCTGACTCCTCACCCTGACCGTGTCCCGCGCAGGACCCACTCACAGCCCAAGCAGAAGCTGCCAACAGGCCGCTAAGCCACAGTGCACCCCGGGCATTAATTAGTGTTGCCTCTGTTAAGTGTTTCTTCCCATTTATGCAAATCATCGAGGTAAGAGGCATATAATGAAGTGTTTGTGGTTTAATACTGTGCGGTAGGAAGGAAGATGAATTTTAATTACTGGCTCCTAATTGGACGGACGGCTTGTTAATATCCTCCTGATGGGTTGTCTGAGCTGTTTGCCACCCACCCACCCAGGCCCAGGTGTCTGCTGACCTGCGCAGCAGGGCACCTCCAGGAGCCTTTCCGCCTGCCTTTCTCAGGGGTCATTCTGGGCATCTCTCTGCTTTTGCCTTGGGAATTCCCACAGAGGCTTGCAATTTCTCTCCTTCTCCCTCTCTGCCTTTTGCAGGGTCTGAGGGCTCACGTTCAAACCCCCACTGTGCCACTTGCTTGCTGGGTGACCTCAGGCAAGTCTCCTGCCCTCTCTGAGCCTCATGTTCTTCAGGTTAAGTGCTGAAGAGCATGAAGGGGGGGCAGTGGGAAGTTGTCAGAGCCGGGCGTTTAGGAGAGGGTGAGCAGGGGAGGTCCTGCAAGACACCGAACATCAGGAGATGGCAGGAGAGAGGGAGCCTAGCAAGAGTCTAGGGGAGAGAGGAAAGTGGGATGTTTGGGCAAGCTGGGGATGCGTGCCCCCTGGAGTCAGGGGGCGCTGAGGACCATCCCCCCAACTCATCCCTCAGGGCTCTGCTCGGGCGGCTCCCCTCCAGGACTTCCTCTGCCCCCCAGGGTCCCTGGGTGGATGGTCCCCACCCTGGGTTTGATGGAGAATGGCTGGGACAGGTGACCACCCCATCATCCTGTCTGTCACCTGGAGCCATCACTGCACATTTATCATATGTCCCTCCCATCAGACTGCAAGCTTCATAGGGGATAGGGTGTCTGTCTGTCTGTCCTGTAGCCTAGTGTCCAGCATAGTTCTGGGACCCTCTGTTCATCCAAGACGAATTTGTCCAGTGAAGAAGGATCAGTGAGCAGGACCAGGTTCAGGCTGGAGCTATCTTCTGAAGACAGTCTAAGGCAGGATGCAGTCTAGGTTCCGGAGAAGACTGGCAATGGGGAGCCATGGAGGACTCTACACAGGGAGCTGACCAAACGCTGTGACAAACGGCATCTTTGTGCATCCCCTCTGCCTCCCCCTCACTCCCCTCCCCTTTGAACACCCAAATCTTTACATGATCCTGGGTCACCAGAGGACGGATTTAGAAGCATTGTGGATCTGCCGGCCTCCCTGGTGGCTCCGTGGTAAAGAGTCCACCTGCCAATGCAGGAGACCCAGGTTTGATCCTTGGGTCAGGAAGATCCCCTGGAGGAGGAAATGACAAACCCCTCCAGTATTCTTGCCTGGGAAATCCCATGGACAGAGGAGCCTGGTGGGTTATAGTCCATGGGGTCACAAAGGGTCAGACACGACTTAACAACTAGTCCAGGGGTTAGTCACTCAGTTCAGTTCAGTCGCTCAGTCGTGTCCAACTCTTTGCGACCCCATGAATCGCAGCACGCCAGGCCTCCCTGTCCATCACCAACTCCCAGAGTCCACCCAAACCCATCTCCATCGAGTCAGTGATGCCATCCAACCATCTCATCCTCTGTCGTCCCCTTCTCCTCCCGCCCTCAATCCTTCCCAGCATCAGGGTCTTTTCCAATGAGTCATCTCTTCGCATGAGGTGGCCAAAGTATTGGAGTTTCCGCTTCAACATCAGTCCTTTCAATGAACACCCAGGACTGATCTCCTTTAGACTGGTTGGATCTCCTTGCAGTCCAAGGGACTCTCAAGAGTCTTCTCCAACACCACAGTTCAAAAGCATCAATTCTTTGGCACTCAGCTTTCTTTATAGTCCAACTCTCACATCCATACATGACCACTGGAAAAGCCATAGCCTTGACTAGATGGACCTTTGTTGGCAAAGTAATGTCTCTGCTTTTTAATATGCTGTCTAGGTTGGTCATAACTTTCCATCCAAGGAGTAAGCGTCTTTTAATTTCATGGCTGCAATCACCATCAGCAGTGATTTTGGAGCCCAGAAAAATAAAGTCAGCCACTGTTTCCACTGTTTCCCCATCTATTTCCCATGAAGTGATGGGACCGGATGCCATGATCTTAGTTTTCTGAATGTTGAGCTTTAAGTCAACTTTTTCACTTTCCTCTTTCACTTTCATCAAGAGGCTTTTTAGTTCCTCTTCACTTTCTGCCATAAGGATGGTGTCATCTGCATATCTGAGGTTATTGATATTTCTCCTGGCAATCTTGATTCCAGCTTGTGCTTCTTCCAGCCTAGTGTTTCTCATGATGTACTCTGCATATAAGTTAAATAAGCAGGGTGACAATATACAGCACTCAGCTGTGTCCAACTCCTTGTGATCCTATGTACTGTAACACACCAGGCTCCTCTGTCCATGGGGTTTCCCAGGCAAGAATACTGCAGTTGGTTGCCATTCTCTTCTCCAAGGAATCTTCCCAACCCAGGGGTGGGACCTGGGTCTCCTGCATTGCAGGCAGATTCTTTACCATCTGAACCACTAGGGAAGCCTGACTTAGTGACCAAACAACAAACAATGGATCTTTTAGGAGGGGCAGGGTCTGATCTGGGAAGGACATGACTAGAGGGAGAGAAGAATTCCTTCACCAGACTGGCTTGAGGAGCATTATAAGCACATGGAAAAGCTGCATCCTGAGCTTTTATTCACATGCAGAGCTGCCTCTTTGGAAAAGCTCACTGGAGTTTGAAACTAACCTTGAGACCTAATCAACTTTGAGGTCTTTCTGAGCCTCAATAGACTGATCTGTAAAATGGGCTCATACTACTTTACAGGGTAGGTTGAGAGAATAAACAGTCAGCGAAGTCCTCAGCATATAGTAGGTGTACAGTAGTAGTATCTACAAATGATAGATACTATATTTATTAAATCTCCCATGATGAGAGCGACAGAAGAGGTGAGCACCGGCTTAACTACCAGGGGACCCGGCCAGGGTGCGGGTTTCTGGGGCACACATCTGCCTCTGCTGCTTTCCGGCTGGGTGACCTTGCCTCAGTGTCCTTCTCTAAGTCATAATTTTTTTATTGGCAAAATGGGAATCATACACACAAAATGGGAAACCTACTCACGTGGCCTGGGCAGGTTTGAATGAAGAAACACACGGGAAGCGCTTGGTATCAGAGCAGGGCCATTCAGTGAGCTGACAGCTGCTCCTGTCCTGGGGTTATCACCCACTCACGGAGGGGAAAGCAAGCCTTTCCCTATCAGGGATCTCGGTTTCTGCACATAAGCCCTCCCAGAATCGTTGCACCACCAGCCGAAGGGATCTAGGCACAGTCTTTCTAAACTGTAAAGTGCTGGGCCAATGTAGGCTCAGGGGGTTGGGATCACAGAGGGGGTGGTGGGTGAGGTCTGGGGGCGGTGTGGGTGAGGTCTGGGGGGCGGAGGTGGCTGCTCCTACAGGCTGCCTGCACTGGGCCGGGTGGGAGCTGGCTGTGACCCCATGGACCCCCGTACCCGTGTGGACACTGAAAAACAACTGTGGACTCAGGGGACCATCTGCAAAGCCTCCGGGTCTACCTGGGGTGGCGGGGGTCTCCTGGGCCTGCCCCTCAGCTCAGCGCTCTACCAGCTGGGGGTCAAGACATGGCAAGGGCTCTGTCCTCCCCGATCTCAACCTGCTGCCTCCTCCTCCCCCCGGAGTCCTCGAGCGGCTCTCCTTCCCCACTGAGATGGGGGAGGGGGACAACCAGCACTTATGGAATGCCTACTGTATACGGCACGGCCTCCCCTAAGCGCCGCTCTTATCCTCAGGCTGCCGAGGAGGAAACCGAGGCGGCTCATGGGAGGTGGCGACGTGTGTGAGTGTCCAAGTCGGGACAGCGCCCTGGCCTGCGTGGCTCGAGCCCTGTGCTCTCTCCCCGGGGCCAGCGGACGCCCGCTCGACTCCTAGCAGTGGGCCCGGAGCGCCGGAAAGCCTCCTTTCCTTCATTCCTCCCTCATTCCTCGGGTTTATTAGACAGAGGCCAAGGCAGCTGCTCAGAATGCAAGTGCTTCTTCCAAAGGCCCCGCCAGTGACAGGAGAACAAACAGGCCTGTGCCCTCGGGGACCCCCTGACCGAGAGGCCTGCCAGGGTTTTTAAAGAACAGAAAGGCTAGGAAGCAAAGTTAAAACAACAAAAAACATTTGTTTGAATGGAAAGCAGAGGCCAGACAGATATGCTGCCGACTCACACTGCAACCCTCTAATGGGATAGAAGGAGGTTTGTCTTTGTGTTTAGAGGCCAAATATTTATTAAGTATTTTACTGCCAGAGGCAGAGTGATGGCGCCGAAGGCACCGAGGCTTTGAAATCAAGCAGATGAGGGAGGCCTGGCTTTGAATCCCAGGGTCTCCTGAGTGCCGTGTTGTCTCGGGCATGTCCTTCAATCTCCCTGAACCTCAGTTTTCTCAGCTGCGGAAGAGAATCATCATACTCACCTTGTAGGGTTTATTAATATATATTAGGGACATGGCATTAGTCCTGGCATATAGTAGTGAAAGTGAATTTGCTCAGTTGTGTCCGACTCTTTGTGACCCCATGGACTGTAGCCTGCCAGGCTCCTCTGTCCACGGGATTTCCCAGGCAAGAACACTGGAGTGGGTGCCGTTTCCTTCTCCAGGGGACCTTCCCGACCCAGCGAGTGAACCCGGGTCTCCTGTGTTGCAGGTGGATGCTTCACCGTCTGAGCCACCAGGGAATATAGTAGGTGCTCAGTAAATGCTCGTTCCATTCCACTTATACCTTCCTGGTATTTTCCAGGAAGGATGATAGAAACTGAGGTCTTGAAGGCAGGAGGCCTCTACTCCAGAGGACTCTTTGGACTGGGGCGGTGTGGGGGAGGTGCAGACCAAGACCTGAAATGTCAGGGGCTTGGGGAGACCCGTGATGGTGCGACACTCTCAGGGGGGGCCTTTCAGGGTGGTAAGTGGAGGGTGATTAAAAGTTGGTTGGCAGGATGTGAATTCGGGGAGGTTAAATTAGATCCCCGATCACCTTGGGGTGACTCCGCTAAACTGAAGAGGTCTTCGTGGGGGTTCAAGGCCTTGTAGGAGAGGCTAGTGCTGCATTCTGGGTTCAGAAGTCCTGAACACCAAGCTTGGCTCTGTTGGTTACTAGCTGCTGACCTTGGACAAGACTGCTCCACTTCTCCAAAGCTGTTTCCTAAACTATAAAATGAAGATCATCACACTTACCTTGGCCGTTGCCAAAAAAAAGAGAAAAGAGGAAAAGCTAAGTGCCAGGCAGGTGGTAAGCACTCAGCAAATAGTGGTGATTATCCTGTTATTGGTGTTGCTGTCCCAGGGGGAGGTCTAGGATGAGTTGCAAAATGAACAAATACAGATGAGAGGGCAGAGGGAAGAGCTGGGTGCAGGATGGGAGGCTCAGTGGATCTGATTCTAAACCTTCGTGTCCTGGGCCCTGGGGAGGTGGTTCATTGATGTGAGCCTGGCACGTTCACCCAGGGCTGGGGCGGCTCTCCATGGCTCTGGACAAGCCTGGTACTTTTCATGCGCATTGGCCTCCGTTTCCCCAGCAGGAGGCAAGCTTCCTGAGACAAGCCTATACTTTCCATCTGCTCAGCTTTATGTGGAAGACCTGCACCACAGGTGCAGCCAGCTTTGCTGAGTCAGGAAATGCATCTCCCTCTACTTTGGGGTGGGGAAGGGGAGGGGTTGGAGGTGATGGAAGTGTCCATCTGGGTCTTCTTTGTCTTTATGGCCTGATGACAGCTTGGGGTGCTTCCTGAGTTAAGTATGGGCATCAGACCTTTCAAACCCAGTATCAGGGCCCAGGAACCAGCAAGAGATGTTTTCCAGTTCCTGAACATGTCTTTAGTCCACAAAAAGGGAAATGCAGTGATAGCCATGAATTGATGCCTTCGAACTGTGGTGGTGGAGAAGACTCTTGAAAGTCCCTTGGGCTTCAAGGAGATCCAACCAGTCCATCCTAAAGGAAATCAGTCCTGAATGTTCACTGGAAGGACTGATGCTGAAGCTGAAACTCCAATACTTTGGAGTATTGGATACGAAGAACGGACTCATTTGAAAAGACCCTGATGCTGGGAAAGATTGAAGGCAGGAGGAGAAGGGGACGACAGGATGAGATGGTTGGATGCCATCACCAACTCCATGGACACGAGTTTGAGTAGGCTCCAGGAGTTGGTGATGGACAAGGAGGTCTGGCGTGCTCCAGTCCATGGGGTGGCAAAGAATCAGACATGACTGAGCGACTGAACAATAACAATAATATCAATCCAGTTTAGTAGCTGGTTTAGTGAATTACTTAACTAGAAAGAAGTGAAGAACGTGAAGAGAACAGAACCCACTAGTGTGAGACTGCCCTGTGGCTGGCCCGTGGAAGGACTGGCAGTAGTATCAGCAGAAAGCTGCTGCCCCCCAAAGCACTCCATGTGGGGTGTGCGATTACTAGTATCTTGGTAGGTGAGGAAACGGAGGCGCAGACAGGGTGAGTAACTGTCTCTCCCGCCGCTAGACGGTGGCAGGGCTGAGACTGGTACCCAGGTCCGGCTGACTCCAGAGCACATTTATTTCCTTCTCACCCCCTCCTTTTCTTAGTCCCTCTTTCTTTCCTTTCTTCATTGTCCTTTCAGTTGAATGTTACCAAGTCACCATGAATACAGCTACATCACCACCACCGTTGCAGCAAAGTCCCTCCCTACTCCGCCTCGGTCTTGCCAATGTGGCGTTAGCAAACCTTTGGGAATTTGTCCATCTGATAAGCGAAAGATGACATCTCAGTGCAATTTTATCATGAATGAGGTTGAGCATCTTTTCATGTGTTTATGAACCATGTGTATTTCCTTTTGTGGTGAATATCATGCTGCCTATTTTTAATATTAGTTTGTTGGTCTTTTTCTTATTGATTTCTAGGAATTTTTTATATATTAAGGATATTATCAGTAATAAAAAACTGGATTAGTTTTCCAGAGCTGCCATAATAAGACAATATAGATTGGGTAGGTTCAACAACAGAGAAGTGTTTGCTCACAGTTCTGGAGGCCAGAAGTCCAAGACCAAGGTGTCCACGTGTTTGGTTTCTCCTGATGCCTCCCTCCTTGCTCGCGGGTGGCCGCCTCCTCCCTGTGGCCTCGCGGGGTCTCCCCTCTGCCCGTGTGCATCCCTAGTGTCTTGTGCGTCCAAATTTCCTCTTCCCTTAAGGACACCAGTTATGTTGGATTAGGACTCACCCTCAAGGCTCTATTTTTAAATTAATTACCTCTTTAAATATGTCCAAATACACTCATATTTTAAGATACTAGGGGTCAGCGCTTCAACGTAAAATATTGTGTGCATGCTCAATCTTGCCTGACTCTTTGCAACTCCATGGACTGTAGCCTGTCAGGTTCTCCCGTCCTTGGAATTTTCCAGGAAAGAATATTGGAGTGGGTTGCCATTTCATCCTCCAGGGGATCTTCCCAACCCAGGAACTGAACCCATGCCTCTTGTGTCTCCTACATTGGCAGGCGAATTCTTTACCACTGAGCCACCTGGGAAGTCCTTCAGCATAAAATGTTAAGGGGACACGATTCAGTCCATAACAGAATTCTACATATTTTTTAAAGCCTTGCATGCGTGCTAAGACACTTCAGTTGTGTCCAACTCTTTGCGACCCTATGGACTGTAGCCCACAGGGGTCCTCTGTCCATGGGATTCTCCAGGCAAGAATACCAGAGTGGGTTGCTATGTCTTCCTCCAGGGGATCTTCCTGACCTGGGGATTGATTTGAAAGCCTTCTTTGTGTATTTTTTCTATGTCCTAAAACCTTCTCAAATGCCTGAATTTGAATATCTACAGTCAGGTCCTATCTAGAAAACGGAGCCTTGTCCTTGCCGTGGTCCCCTAGTCTGTCTCCTGAGACCACGTGGCCCAGGGGGAGGGGTGTGGCAGACGCTGGGGTCACCTTGACTGGCCTGAAGTTCGGACACTTTCCAGGGTGGCAGGGTGACCTTGGGCCAGTCACTCTCTCCGAGTTTCAGTCTTGCTTCTATAAATGAAGCCAATAATTGTGAGCTGGCAGGGTGGCTCTGAGGATAAAATGAGATGATGTCTATAAAACGTCTGGCCCATATCAGGGGCTCAGTATGCTGTCACTGTTGTAATTTTCTGTATGAAGAGCGGCTCATTTATCAAGCCCCTGGGATGTGCAGGCATCTGGGGAAGGGCTGCAGAGGTGAATGTGTCTGGGTCTTTTGCTCTCCGGGGCTTCTGGTCTGGGGGTGGGGTGGCCAGAGAGGCTGGGCCAGGCCCCGCTGTCCTCCAAAGTGGATGCGGGGAAGGGAGGCATTCACAGGTCGTGAAAGTGGACGAGAGTTTCCGCAAGCGGTGGGGGCGAGGCGGAGAGGACACTGCCGGGGGCAGGGCTTGTTATGCCAGGGCGGGGGCAGGAAGTGCCGACCACCCTCACCGATGGTGTCTCCTTCCACCCGGGGGAATCTGGAAGGGATGGGAGTGGCTGGAGGTGGGCAGCAGCCTGGGGCATCTGCTGGGGAAACAGAACTCCTTCACCTGAAGCAAGCGAACCACACGCGTGTTTGATGGAGCGTGACCACGAGGGTGCCGGTGCTCGTGGGCGAACAGCCCCGTGAGCAGGCAGAGGTGGCCTGGGCTCCCGCACCGGTGGCCGCTGGGCCAGTCACAGGCAGCCCGGCCGAGATGGAGCTTTCAGCAAGTGGGGGCACAGACCACCGAGGACCTGAGGGGGTGGGTCCTAAGCCGGAGTAAAGGATGACCAGGACAGCACCAGACGGTGAGGACTGGCCCACGGGCCTCTGCTGGCTCCCGGGGCTCAGCGAGAGCTCCAGCGCCTGGCACTCACCTCATCTAACTCTGGCTGCAAACCCACAGAGTACGTATTATTGGCCCCACCGTACTGTAGGGGAAAGGGGGCTCAAAAAGGCAGAAGAGTGTCCCTAGGCTGAACTGGACACCAGGTGATGCAGAGCCGACTCACTGGAAAACACCCTGATGCAGGGAAAGGCTGAAGGCGGGAGGAGAGGGGACGACAGAGGATGAGATGGTGGATGGCATCACCGACTCGATGGACATGGGTTTGGATAAACTCCAGGAGTTGGTGATGGACAGGGAGGCCTGGCGTGCTGTAGTCCATGGGGTCGCAAAGAGTCAGACACGACTGAGTGACTGAGCTGAACTGAACTGAGAGCCAGGCTTAGAACCCGGGGCGCTACATGCCTCTCCGTGCAGCCTCATGCTGCACAGCAAGGGTCTCAGATGGGGGCCATTCCAGTGAAATCAGTTTCTGCGTCAGGAGTCATGGAACCCTGACATCCCAACCACCGGCCTGGCCGAGTCCCCTCCTTTCCCACAGAGACTGGGCTTGGGGAAGCCAGCTGAGGGTTATGGAGTGCCTCCTCTGCTTCCTTTCTTAAAAGGAAAGGACATCGGCCTCTCCACCTGTTGCTGGAGCCTTATTTCTCACCTTTACCTTCTTGATCTGATGGAGGTGAACGTATCCTGGGCTTCCCCTCTGACCCCCGTCCTTGCCGGCACAGAGGAGGGGGTCCCCCCTGTGCCCTGTCTCACCGCAGGGCTCCAGGCG
The DNA here is from genome assembly GCF_054371585.1 of Giraffa tippelskirchi. Lineage (NCBI taxonomy): Eukaryota > Metazoa > Chordata > Mammalia > Artiodactyla > Giraffidae > Giraffa > Giraffa tippelskirchi. Next base: position 190,802,515 of record NC_137277.1, on the reverse strand, counting down.
CCGCTCAGTCATTTTGTCTGCCTGTGGGTCCCAGAGCCAGGTCTCCTCCCCTCGGGCCCTCCTTCTCCCTGTTCCAATTCAGCGAAACACCTTCATCTTATCTATCGTAGGGACATCTGCTCTCCTTTTAAAGATCACATTCATCGCTGGTTGGAAGAGAACAATAAGATTAGCTTCGTGGTCCAAAATGTCTTCCGGGGGCCAGAGGAGACCTTGAGAGTTCAGCGGGTGCCCCTGCTGCTTTTGGGGTGGGGGCTGGGTGAGGGTGCAGTGAAGCCTCTGAGCTCCAGCCAGGGTCTCCACCGCTGCCAGAGCCCCCACCCCCGCCCCGCACCCCTCTGCCCGCCGTGGAAGAGCGTCTGGCCGTTAACTTATATATAATAACCCTTAAACACTGCCATTAAGTCCCCTCTCATTCTTTTAAAGTACCCAGGAAGGGAATTCAGGGTGATATATGGAGGCTTTTATGGCTGGTACTGGGCAGCTTAAGGACTTAGCGGCATGCTGAACACACACATTGTTGCATAAATAAGAATCACTGTGATATCAAAGCATCACTCAGCTCAATGTCCGGGCTTCCTAGTGGCCCTGAATCCCCTCTCTGCATCCGCTGTCGTCGCCACTCGCCAGGGACACAGCACAGATACTGGCTCAGAGCTGGACCCCTGGATCCCTGTGATGTCACCACAGCTGGGTTCTCCAGGAGATGCTGTCACTCTATACCCCCATCCCCTCCTCCTTTCTTTAACACAATCTTTTCTCCAGTTATCCTTCCATGTTGCACGAGGGGCAGAGGATGGCAGTGCGTGGGTGCGTGCTAAGTCGCTTCAGTCGTGTCCGACTCTGTGCGACCCCGTAGACGGCAGCCCATCAAGCTCCTCTGTCCCCGGATTCTCCAGGCAAGAACACTGGAGTGGGTTGCCCTTCCCTTCTCCAGGCGGTGCACTCACAAGGGAGCAAATGGACAGTGTTAACGTTTAATGAGCGAGGTTGCTGAGGGGAGTTGCTGTGTCCTCAGCGGTCTTCCCTGCCTTCCCGCAGCGGGGATCTCAGGACTCAGGCAGGGCCCTGAGGGCCCGAGCACAGCCACCCAGCCGCCTTGGGCAGCACTGTGGGACGGGCAGGGCTCACAGAAAGGCAAGATCCCAGACACACTGAGCTCGCCTGGTCCAGGGTTAGGTCCCGGGGCGGGGAAAGGCAGATAGCCTGGCAGTCAGGTCACCGTGCTTGGAGAATTCCACTTTTGCCCTGGAGCAGGTGAAGACAAAGCCCAGAAAAGACTTCCTCCTTTTTCTTTTCTGCGGATCCTCCTCCTCCTCTCTGCAATGCTGGTTGAGATGCCAGCCATTATGGGGGGGGGTCCCCCCTGCTCTTTCCATTTTACAAAGGCAGCCCAAGGGGTCAAGAGCTAATTCCATTTTGTCTTGAGACCTCAGGGAAATCATACATTTCCTCTACTACATCCCCCAGCCCGATGGCAGCATCACCGGCGGCCGAGTTAGTGAGCGGTTTTACTTGTGGCTGGAGCCCCTGCTTCCTGTTCGCAGGGTAGCGAGTTCTTCCTGGCAGTTAGCTATGGATGAGTAACTGGAAGATGAGCTTATGGCCAGGGAATATATGCTGCTTGTTGGGCAGGGCGAGCGGGCTTTTAAATCACAGAGTCCTGGGGATGGGGGAGAGGATTGGAAGTGGGGCTCCTAGTACTAGAGAGTTTGGGGTCCACTGGTGGGTGCTTGATGCTGGAGATAAGCTGCCAGTCTGGTAGCGGTGGCAGACAAGTTTGAAAATGTGTGGACTATAAGCCAGGAATGGGCAGGGTCTTTATGAGTGAGGGTTGGAGGAAGCATTATTCTGCAGGAGATGGGACCAGGAGGTGTTTGATGGAACAGCTGCCAGTAAGGCATCAAGGTGATGGTTAAGGGCACGGGCCGGCAGGTCAGATAGCTCTATGCTGAAACCCAAGTTCTGTTCCAACCCCCAGCGCACAGTAGACACCTGATAATGGTAGTGCTGATGCTGGAAAAGGCAGGGAGAAAACATTCTAGTTAAAAGGAACAGCAAGGGCAAAGGCATACCTAAACCTAGATGCTGCATTTGTGGGCTCCTACAGATGATTAAAGGATGCAATGGCTGCGGATAGGGGAAGGAGGTGAGGTGAGAAAAGGAGACTGCGGACCAGACATCTCGCTGTGGAATGGGGTCTTATTGTTATTGGCAAAAAAGAGCCAGGGGTTATTTTTGAGTAGGGATCCTAGAAGACTGATCCATGGCTTCTGAATCCTTGTTGGCTGGCTACAAAAGATCCATTTGGGATGATACATAAAAATACAGAATCCGGAGTCTCACTGCTAAAGAGTCTGATTCAATACGTAGAAAAAAACGTCGTCTGTATCACATGCCTTTTATTTGCTTGGTTTTATTCTATGTGCTTTACTTTTGCAAACCTCGTGTAATCATTACAGCGATCCTTTTGAAGTAGGCACTGTTATTATCCCCATTTTACAGGTGGAGAAAGTGAGGGTTAAGTGACTTGTTCAAGGTGGCACAGCAACAATTGCCGGGACCAGGATTTGAGCCCAGGCTGCCTGACTGCAGAGCCCATGCTTTTCACCCCACTGCTCTCCTGTCTCTGATGTAGCCTGGGGAAGTCTTATTTTATCGGGCGCCACCCACCCACCGTGGTTCTAACAGGCTGCAGACTTGGAGGGGTGTGCTCAGCCGCTCAGTCGTGTCTGACTCTTCGCGGCCCCGTGGACTATAGCCCACCGGGCTCTTCTGCCTGTGGAATTTTCCAGGCAAGAATACTGGAGTGGGGTGCCAGTTCCTACTCCAGGGGATCCCAAGGATCAAACTCAAGTCTCTTGCATCTCCTGCATTGTCAAGTGGTACTTTACCACTAGCGCTACCTGGGAAGCCCCACAGATTTGGGACCCACTGGCATTAACTATGAGTGTCCTTGCATTCAGAGATGGGGAAGGACAGAGGTGGCTCTAGGGAGGTCTTCCTGGAGAAGGTGGACTTAAGGATGTTAGGCGGGGGTGGAGGCAGAGAATTAGGGAGGAGGGCATTCTGGATAGATGCAGAGCTTGGACAAAAGCCAGGGAAGGACAGAGATGCGGGCCAATAAGGAAGAAACCCCTGGGGAGGTGAGGCTAGATGCATAGGGTGAACTTGAATTTGAAAATCCAGAGAGATTTCTGTCCACATGTAGCATGAGGAGGAGTCAGTGGGTTCTAGACCCTCAAGACCCCTTCTTTTCCAGAACCTCCCCAGGCTCAGTGAGAACCTGTCCACGGTACGAAGACCAGTCCGAAACAGGAACACCCATCACTTCAATTAGTCTCTTCACCACAGACCCATCAGCAGAGTTATCGGGACGCCCTTGAGTCCAGCGGCTGTGGGACAGGGTGGGAGGAGCCAAGGCTTCTACAGCCACTGGAGGGGACTCGCTCTCCTCTCTGCTCTGGACCGGGAAGCACCTGATGGTCTGTGAATCCCCCGCAAGGATAAAAATAATAATGAATACTGTGACAGCCATGCCGAGGACGCAGCGTGGCAGAATGGTTGAGACCCGGTCCTCAGAGACTGGGAGTCCTCGTTCCGTGAGGACTTCCCCACCTGAGCCTCAGCTTCCTCTGCTGCAAAATGGGAATCCGTAACCCGCTGGGCTTAAATGATACACAGTGTTTATCATAAACGAAAGCCGTTACTCTGGCTTCTTGGCACAGACTCTCTGGGTCACCCACCGAAGGGTCCTCCTTACTCGTTTCCTTTCTAACAGGAGCTTAACATGGTGCAGGAACGTGGACACAGAAGGCGGCACCGCCTCCAGCCCCAAGGACTGAGCTCACCTCAGCTGTCCCATGCCCTTTGCACGTGGTTGGTTAAGTCATAGGCACCTGATACAGTTTTGGCCAATGAGAGGAAGTCCTCAAGGGGGCTTGTGGAAAAAATTTATGTCAACTAATAAAAAGAAGCACATGGGAAGAAATGCTACCTTTTCTTCCCAAGTCAGAGCTGAGTCTGCAATTGATGGCTGGGTTCACTGTAGCCATTCTGCAGCCATGAGGGGTACCAGGCTAACAGGCTGAGGAGGGCAACAAAGAAGGAGAGATAAGGCTTGAGAAAGATGGAAAGAAAGACGGACAAGGCCTGGGCAGCTGAATTAACCAGCCCTGGAATTCCCCTAGCTCAACTCTTCTTGTGTGGTTTAATAGATTTTTCATATTGTTTTAGCCAACTTGAGGTTTGTTGTTACCAACTTGTGGGCTCCCCTGGTGGCTCAGACAGTAAAGAATTTGCCTGCAGTGCGGGAGACACAGGTTTGATCCCTGCCTTGGGAAGATACCCTGGAGAAGAATAGCAACCCACTCCAGTATTCTTGCCTGGAGAATGCCATGGACGGAGGAGCCTGGCGGACCCCCTACAGTCCATGGGGTCACAAAAAGTTGGACACAACTGAGCGACACACACTTAGCATCTTGTGTTAAATAATTAAAGTTTATTAAGCACCTGAGTGGCCCAGAGCAAGACATTTATATGCAGATCATCTTATATTATCCTCACAATAATATCAATACAACAAAATGCATGTCCCCACTTGCTTAGTCTGCTTGTGTTGTTGTTCAGTCACTCAGTCGTGTCCGACTCTTTGCGACCCCATGGACTGCAGCACACCAGGCTTTCCTGTCCTTCATCATCTCCTGGAGTTTGCTCAGACGCATGTCCATCGAGTCGGTGATGCCATCCGACCATCTCACCCTCTGTCTCCCCTTCTTCTCCTACCCTCAGTCTCTCCCAGCACCAGACTCATTTCCAATGAGTCGGCTCTTCGCATCAGGTGGTCAAAGTATTGGAGCTTCAGCTTCAGCTTCTGCATCAGTCCTTCCAGTGAATATTCAGGGTTGATTTCCTTTAGGAATGACTAGACTGCTTGGGCTGCCATGAAATGCCACAGACTGGGTAACTTTAACGACAGACATTTATTTTCTCACAGTCTGGAGGCTTGAAGATCAGAGTGCCAGTGTGGTCAGTTTCTGCAGAGGACCCTCTTCCTGGGGTAGACAGTGCCTTCTTGCTGTATGCTCCCAGGCCCCTTCCTCGGCGTGTGTTCGTGGACAGAGAAAGAGAAAGGAAGCTCCTTCTCTCTGTCTTCTAATCCCATCGGTTTAGGACCCAATGGCCTCATTTAACCTTGCTTCCTTAATCACCTGCTAAACCGCTGTCTCCAAATACAGTCACGCTGGGTGTTAGGGCTTTAATGTATGAATTCGGGGGGACGCAGTTCAGTCCGTAGTCCTATTGTGCCTGCAACAACATTTAGACTCACAGAGGTAGGGTGGCTGGCCCAAAGTCACCCAGCTTGCAAGGGGACAGAGCACGGGTTTGAACGGAAAGCGGTCTGAATTCCCAGGTGTGTGTTGTCTGTACCAGTCACATGCCTCTGAGGTGAGAGTGTGCGTGTGTGTGTCTTGATCCATGAGTCATTCCACCCTGAGATACACTGAATTTATCTATCTTCCTTATTTTTAAAATCAGGTTCAGTGGAAGTATAATTTACCTACCAAAAAGTTCACCAACTTGAACCATCCCGTTAGAACAGTTTTGACAAGTGTGTGCAGTTGTGTAAACACCACCACGATCACAACATAGAATAAACCCATCACACCCCCCACCACAGTCCCTTCATCCTCAGCCTCAGGCCCAGGTAACCACTGATGTGCTTTCAGCCACCATGGCGTTTCCTAGAATTTCACAGAAACAGGACCATAGTTGTGTCTCCCGGGTCTGGTGTCTTTCACCCAGCATTATGCTTTTGCAATTTATCCATGTGGTTCCATGTATCAACAGCGCATTCCTTTTTATTGCTGAGTAGCATTTTATTATAAGGATACATCAGCTCTGGGTTTATCTGAATATAAAAATAATGCCTCCCACCCGTGGATGCTGCAGGAAGCTCAGCCCCACTGGTCCTGGATGTCCCTCTCCACCGAGTGCCGGTGGGGAATGCACAGCGCAGGCAGATGCCTGGGGCCACGGGGTTTGATGCTCTCCATCAGCACGGCTGAGGCTCTGAGTCTGAACCCCTCTGGTTCCCTGGTGTCACCAGGGAGCCTCTAGGACACTCCAGGGAAGGGATCCCACATTCCCCGCTCCCCAATCCTCATAGCCACTGTTTAAGCATCTTCACAGATGTGCAGTTCTTCTTTAATCTGGTCCCAAGCCTTCCTGCTTCATTACCATGCTTCCTGCTACTGATGAAATGGAAGCTTTGAAGTGAGAGGGTTGCTCGGTTCTGAAGGCAGAAGGAGGAGAAGTGATAAGAGGACCCAGAAGTCCCTCCCTGCATCCCTGGTTGTACAAAAAGCGGTTTCACAGCGTACAGATGCTCTGGGGCCCGCTCATCCCGCTCACGCAGGTGCTGCTCACATCAGAGTGCGCTCCCGCCTCTCGCCTGCCAGTGCCTGCATTTCTTTGCCAAAGGACTTTCTCTGCCCGCAGGACCTGTTTTGTCTGCCCCAGCCCTGTCTGCTTCTCCCCTCAGGCACAATAACGCTGAGGCTTCTGTTCACACCCACTCCACAGAGTTCTCGCGGGGGACTGAGCCCTGGTCGCCCTCCGTGGTAAACAGCCTGATAACACACTTGGTCTGGCTTCTCCAGGGTCCTGGCTGTGGTCCCTGGAATTGCTCCTCTCCCCACCCCCCCTCCTCCATTAATTGCATGCATGCAAATCCTTAGCCCGGTTCTGCTTCTGGGGCCCATGTATTGAGCACTTAGGGCTGTGAGGCTCTGGGCTAGATTCTTTCTGCTCTGTTCTTATCACCAGGGTCCCCTGACGTAGGACCCGTGCCATCACTATCATCATTATCATCATTATTTTGCAGGTGACATGACTGAGACCCGGAGAGGGTGAGTGACTTGACCCACGTCAAGTGGCCAGCCGAGGTCTCCACCTCCCAGAACTTACCCCGCCCCTGCCCTTCAACCTCTGTGTGTGTTTGAGAGACACTCTGTGGTGGGTGCCCATAGACCAGGATGCTGTCTGTCCCAGCTCCACCGCAGATATACTGTGTGACTTTAGGCAAGTCGCTTGCCCATTCTGGGCTCTATTTCTCCATTAGGGTCTGGAGAGCCAGAATTGCTTGATGCAAACCAGCCCTTCTAGCCCTGATGCTCGGTAAAATCTAAGGTCGAAGAAGGTGATTTTTGGACAAAAGTTGCCCACCCGTTTCACCCACTGGGGAGTCAATGTACAGAGTCAGCCCTGACAGATGGTGAAGAGGGGAAGAGAAGGAGTCTGAAGGGTTCTGGGAAGTGGGGTGTGGGGTCACATGCAGCCCTAGAGGGACAATGGGCCGGGGGGGCTGGGAGGGCCGGGTAGACATCAAGGTCAAGGGCAGGAGGCTCAGCCTGTTCTTCTGTCTCCTGGCTGGAAGTGTTCTGGGGAGAATCTGGGGGAGGGTCCCTTGGTTTGGTCCCTTGTGTGGGGTCCTCTGAGCAGAGGCTGCTCCAAATCCTGTTTCCAGGAGGGCCCACTCTCCAGGGGTCGCTTCCTCCCCTAAGGCTCAGAGCAGGGCAGAGGGGAGAGTGGGCTGAATTACTCACGTGCCTGTGAGTCACACCCTTGTTAAAATGATCCTGCTAACATGAATTCTCCAGCCCTCCCAGAGGAGAGGCACAGGGCCCCTGGTGGAGGCTGGGGCTCGGTCTCCTGCTCCTGGTGCTAGATCATTCCCCCTGGGCCGGGGTGTTCCAGGGTGCTGGATCTCTGCCAACCCCCTGATCGCCACGCCCCACCCCACCCCACTGCCCACCTTGCAGAGGAGGGAGGACTTGGTAACTGGCCTGGATTTCTGAATCTGAAGAAAGAAGCTCAGAGACGTCAAAGGCCTTAACTATGGGCATACAGCGAGAGCCTGGTTAGAAATCAGGCTTCCTGCTCCCTGGGCTGCAGGCTGTGTCCTGAAGGGGGGAAAAGGATTTGAAGGCAGTGTCATAGGCGGGAGCCACTTTAAACAGCACAGAGCTCTGCAACCCGGAGCTTTGCAACAACCTAGAGGAGTGTCATGGGGGGAGGGCCGGGAGGGAGCTTCAAGAGGGCGGGGACGTTGTGTATTTATGGCTGATTCTCGTTGTCTTATGGCAGCAACCAATACGATATTGTAAAGTAATTATCCTCGAATTAAAAATTTTTTTTTAAAAAAGGGCTCTTCATTTGGCCAAATAGAGGCCAGAGGGGATTGGGCGAATCCTCAGCTGACAAATACCAGAGCTGTGAAGGCCCTTGCATCCAGGGCTTCCGTTTTTAGACACCTAGAGACCTCGTGGCAAAGGCAAGGGAAGGGCATGGGCTCTAGAGCCAAACGGACCTGAATTCCAGCCTGACTTTGTCCGGAGTCTAGAGGGGTGATGTTGAGAGCTACCGGCTAACCTCTCCAAGCCTTAGAGGCTGCATCTAGAAAATGGAGTGGCGATGCCCACTCCTCAGACCTGTTGTTGAGACTGCAGGGTACCGGCTGAGTAGGGTCCTCACGGTACCTGGTGGATGCTCCCAGGGATGAGTTTCTCAAGGAGAAATCCTTCATCCCGTTGAGAGGTGTAGAGTCTCTAATGTACACGGTCCCATCTTCCTCCCCTCCCACCACATAACCACACCAGCTCAGGAGGGCTTGCCTCCTATTCCCAGGTGAGGTGGGAGGAGTCCCTGAGCCCCAGCAGAGGATTTGGAACATGTGGCAGGTCCTCAGGGAAACAATTTCTGATCCTGGGCAGCCACAAATACAGATAAAACTTCGGCAGCTCCCCCCAGCATGCTTGGAGCAGGGCACGGCAACCCACTCCAGTATTCTTGCTTGGGGAACTCCACGGACAGAGGAGCCTGGCGGGGCTACAGTCTGTGGGGTGGGACACGACTGAGCGACTGTCACTTTCGCTTTCCCAGCATGCAGGGGGCTTTGGGGGCTACTCTGAGGCTCCAGTGACCACCAGCCACGACAGTAGCGCAGCTACAACGTAAACCACGGAGATGTCAAGGCCACGGCCACGGCGTACTGAGCTCTTGTTGGTGTGGACACTTGAAGGCCATCACGTCCTCTAATTTTTCTAGACTCCTTTGAGCTTGGCAGGCATTTTTCTTCCTCTCTTTCAGAGATGAGGAAGCAGAGCGGGTCGATGACTTGCTGAAGTGTGCTAGCCTCACAGGCGGTGTTTTTCACCACGACTTTCTTTATTGCGCCCACTGACACTGCTTCCCTGGGAAGATGTATTGCTTGATCCAAGGAGCTGACTTGTAAGTGAACTTTCAGGACAGACCCTTCCATGAACTAAGGAGGCCATGGACTCTGGAGGCCTGGAGGAGCAAGAGCCAGCACTCATCCAATCAGCGCACACTTTCTCAAGGGTCCAAGCCATAGGGCAGGAGGTCCAGAGCTCAGGATGTTGCTTCTGCCCAGAAAAGTGCTTGCAGAGCTCTGAGCACGTGCCCAGAGACGGGCCAAGAGCTCTGTGTATGTGTGTGTGTGCCTTGGATAGCTGATTACTGCCTCACCCCATCCCCTCATCTCTGTTCAGAAGCAAACTTACTGATGTGGTCTGCACTTTGTTAGGGGCTTCCCAGGTGGCGCTAGTGGTAAAGACCCCACCTGCCAATGCAGGAGATGTAAGAGACGTGGGTTCGATCCCTGGGTTGGGAGATTCCCTGGAGGAGGGCAACCCACTCCAGTATTCTTGCCTGGAGAATCCCATGCACAGAGGAGCCTGACAGGCTACAGTCCATGGGGTCCCAAAGAGTCGGACACGACTGAAGTGACTTAGCATGCAGACACGCACTTTGTTCATCTGCTTGAATTTGCACAATGGCTGAGATATGATTGAAGATCTCACCCCTCTCTCATCATCACTCAAGCTGAGAATTCCCTCCATTCGGAGCAATGACCCTGGCGCATGGGAGGATGCCTGGGTCTTGGACCAGGGGGAGGGTGGCACATGTACTTTTCAAAGCGGTATCTACTATGCCTGTTGTCGCCAAATGAGACCCTATAGCAAACCAAGCTTCTCGGTAGGCAGAGAAGACATTAGCAGTCTGAGTTTGAACCTCCTGGGGGCTGGACGGAGAGGCTCTGAGGTCAGCGAGTTTACCTAGAGAGGCGGGGGCTGGGGCCGGGGAGCCTCCCCTCCAGGACTGCGGGCGGGTGGGCGCGAGGGCAGCCACAGCGCGATGCCTTTCTTCTGCTTCGTCGGCCCTCATTGGTTGTCGCTTTTGTGATCACGGAGATTTCAATCAGCTGTGACAGACGTAACCTTGAAGTGTGAGGTTGTTGGGAAAGAGGAGAAGGGGAGGCAGACAAGGAGAGAGGAGACATGGAGACTGGAAGGAGGGGTCAGCAGGACGCTTCCTGAACGTCTGGTGTGTCAGCCGTCCGTCCATTTCTTGCTGACCTGCTGTAGGTCAAGGACACTGCAGTCAGGTCAAGCCTGACTTATGCCCAAGCCGTCTTATCACTCCCTTAATAACTCTTTGTGAGCAAGCTCTATTTCCTCCTTTTTACAGGCAAGGAAGTGGAACCTTACAGAGGTGTGTTGGCCACCAAAGGAGAGCTCGGGTTTCCACCCCACGTCTGCCTTCATGGGTTCAAGTCCCCGCCCCGCCTCTTACTGGCCTGTGGTATCAGGCAAGCTATGTAATCTCGTGTTGCCTCCACGTCCTCATCTGTGAAATGGGGCCGAGTCAGCAGACTCACTGGGGGCTGTGTGAGCGTTAAATGAGTCAATGTATGTGGAAGCCGTGGAAGCCTGCCAGGCGCATATTAAATTCTGTACAAGCGTTAGCAGTTATTCGGTTATTGTTATTCTGTGTGTAGCTCGTTCGGTGCCGCGTGGAGAGTCCTTTTTCTCTCTCCTTCTCCCTAGCTCCCCCTCCTGACAGCTCCCTCTCCCTTTGAAAGTTAAGCCTCGGTGTCAGCTTCTTCAGCCAGCCAGAGATGCGGGCGCCTCCCCGCCCCCCAGCCTAGGGGTTGGGCTCCTGGGGGGACAGACCCGTCTGTGGTACCCAGACCCCTCGGAGCAGGCGGAGCAGTGTGGGTGACGGGGGCCGAGCCGTGGAGCCCCCGCCCCCCGCCCTTCTCTTTGAGCATCTGAGGGCATAAGTTAGATAACCGTGACACCTGTTTTAAATTAGCCTTCAGAAGCCTCCGACAGCTGAGAAATTATTTAACAGGGAAAGAATTGAGTACATGAATAAATATTAATATTAAATCACTGCTTCTCTAGATTTAAAGGGAAGAAAGAGAGACTTGCCAAGAAATGGAGACAGCAAGTCTCTACTAGATGCTCCCGAGTGTGGTTTGGAGAAGTGAGACGTGGGAGTCGGGAGCAGCAGGCCGTTGGTCCCCTCTTCCTGGCTGAGCAAGGCGGGGGCTCCATCCGTCGAGGGGCTGGCAGGGGGCAGGGGCTCAGGGCAACTCAATAGTAGCTCCTTTGAACTCCAGCCTCCCCTGGCCAAGGTCCTGAAGGGGCCAAGTGGCAGCCGGAGGGCAGCCAAGCATCTCGTCACCCCTCGGGGCGGGTCTGAGGGTGGGGGTCACACTGTGACTTGTGCATCTGGCACGATTGCTTCTGGGAACCCATTCCTCCACGTGAAAATATTAAAATGTCTCCTTTATGACCACACTCTGTAAAAGCAAATACAAGTCAGGCTGGACTCATTGGTTATTGTTACATTCTCCCCCCCGCCCACCGACTGTGAAAGGAACCCACGTGAGAACAGTTTGTGCGTCCCGGGCACCGTGCCTGCTGGTGCAGATGGATGAATCGGGCTGCTTTGCCGGGGGTGGGGTGCTGCTGCTTGACCTGGGGAAGCCGGGACTGCTGAGGAGGGGCATCCTGGGGGGAGGGTCCTCCAGGGAAGGGTTGTGCGAATTTGGAAACTGGGACCTCATCTTTCAGGCCCAGATCAAATATCATATTAAGGAATAATAATAGATTAATAGCCGTAATAGAGATGACAGTGACAAGTGGCTCGCTCGGCCCCAGCTCCCCTGGTGCCCTGCGTGCCCTGGCTTTGCCTGCGGCACTGCAGGCTCAGGGCCCTGGCATGTCTCTCCCTCCGCCTGGAGCCCTCTTCCGCAGCAGCCCCTTGCCTTGCTCCCTCACCTCTTGGAGGATCTCTGCTGTGAGGGCCTCCCGCCAGGGGGCCCTTCCTGACCTTTCTGTCTAAATAACCCCTCCCACCTTTTCACTCTTGTCTCCTTACCCTGCTGGATTTTCTGCATTGCTTAGCACTAATATCACATTAGGTGATGAACGTAAACATATGATACAATATATGTGTGTTAGTCGCTCAGTCGTGTCCGACTCTCTGCAACCCCATGGACTGTAGCCCGCCAGGCTCCTCTGTCCATGAAATTCTCCATGCAAGAAGACTGGAGTGGGTTGCCATTTCCTTCTCCAGGGAATCTTCCTGACCCAGGGATTGAACCAGGGTTTCCTGCATTGCAGGCAGATTCTTTACCATCTGAGCTACTAGGGAAGCCCCATGATACAATATATACCATATATAATATGTGTTGTCTATGTGTACCTACTGGCTGTGGTCCTCTAGACCAGGGGTCCCCAACCTCTGAGATGTGATGCCTAACGATCTGAGGTGGAGTTGATGTAATAACAGAAATAAAATGCACAATGAACATAATGCACTTGAATCATCCCGAAACCTTCCCCACCCCCAACCCTCTGCAACCCCCTCCGTGGAAAAATTGTCTCCCACAAAACCAGTCCCTGGTGCCAAAAAGGTTGGGGACCGCTGCCTCCTCTAGGATAAGGTCTGCATCTCACTCACCCCTGAGGACAGTGCCTGGTGCCCAGCGTGTGCTCACGAAGTATTTGTTGCACGAACAAACCAGTGAATGGACGGGACGTTTCTGGCACATGGAGGGTGCAGCCGTCGTGGTACCTGGTGTGCTGGTTTGAGTCCTCACCACTCCACATGAGAAGGTGTCACCTCACCAGGGATGCGAGGTCTGGAAAGACGGGCACGCGTGCCCCAGAGTCACACAGGCAGTAGATCAACAGCGGCCCTTGATAAAACAAAGTGTGCAAAGGCCCCAGGTGTGAACCAAGGAGGGGTCTGGAAGGCGCAGGCAGGGAGGACATGAGGCACAGCGGGTGGCTTCGCTTCCCTTTCTGGGTCAAGTCCAATCCTCCGTCTCCTGTGTGCCCTGGAGCCTTCCAGGCTGTCCTGTTGGAGGTGACCAGGAGTCAGGGGCCCTGATGGACACACACCTGCCCCCTACAACCTGTGTGACTGTCCTGCCCTCCTGGGATTCAGGGGTTCAGGGTTCCCCTCTGTCGAGGCTCCTCACGAGGGAAGGGAAAGTACCTTCCTCATCTCTGCCCCCTCCTCCCGACCCCCGGCCCCGGGGCTGGTGGACCCTCATCATCAGTCCAGCATGTTCTGCACCATCTAGCACCTCCTGGCATTTCTGGAGCCCCATCCTACATATGACGGAGAGCGTGCTGCTCCAGTGAACACCAAACAGAGGCCCAGCTCCCTGTCTGAGTGTGGCGGAGACATTGATGTGATGGGGGCCTTTATTTAGAGGACTGTGTGCCCTCACCCACAGGCTGTTTGGCTCAGGATGTTCCGTCTGGAGCAGCCCAGACTCTGTGTGTGATGATGACAGCAAGGACCTTTGGGTCGTGCTTTGTATCAGATGGGTGAGACGGGAATCTCTCAGAAGGTAGGGGTGGCCAGTGACCCAGCCTCCATTCAAGCCCCTCCCTGCTCCTGAGGTCCGGCCATGCCCTGGAAAGGCGCCCTCCACCCAGATGGGACAGAATGTCAGCTTGTTCTCTCTTGAATTTGTCCTCCAAGCATTTGGCGGGGTGACAGGGGAGGCCTTCAGAAGTCACTAACCAACCCCCCACCCCACCCAGGGACATGTCTGGCCCAGCAGCGTTGTTGGGCCCCCTGGACTGGGTCCTTGGGCCCAGGCCACTTCTAGGCCAGTGTGAAGGCCTCTGGTAAGCACATCTCGAACCCACTGCTGTCATGAGACCAGACACAGAGCAGGATGATGGCTTCCATTCATTTGGTATCTGGTGAGCTCAGTTATAAGTAAGGAAAGCGGATTCAGAGAAGTTGAGAAACTCGCCTAAACTTTTCCAGCTAGAAAGTTCCAGAGCTGGACTGAGATGCAGATCTGTGGACATCTGCCCTACACTAGCAACCCATTTGTTATCCTGTACGTCGGATCTGAACCCTTTCCCGATGGGGACAAAGCCTTGAGCCTCCGGCAGTACACTCTTCTTTCCCACAGAAAGTGGAAGGCTCACCACAATCTCTAGAAGGTGTCTCTCGAGGGTAACTTGATGCTACTTTTCCTGAAGCTGTACCCTAGGTCCCATCTACCTGCTGAAGACCATCATGGAACCCCAGTCCTTTCCCTCAGAGCAGGTTGGAGCTGGAATTAGGTAACTCATGGGTCTCATGAGATAAAAGGCTGTGTCTGTCTTGGTCGTCGCTGTTGCATGAATGGATGCACGGATGGATGAATGAATGAATGAAAATGAGACTCATCCCCGAATTCCATTCTCTGACCCTGACCCACCAAGCTGTGCCCTTGGTTACTGCCAGGGCGGGGTCAATCAGCACAAATGGGTGGGATTGGGGTCAATGTGACAAATGGGGTGGAGGCCTTTCCAGCTGGTGAAACTGCCCGAGGACACCACCTCCGCGTCCACGCGCTTGACCTGTGCTCCAGGCCCCTGGGCCCTCATCTCTTTCTCCCCCATTGAATCACTTAAGTCCCCATGATGGAGCCGCCATCCCTGCCCTCATCCTGCAGACACAATGTCACCCTTCCTCAGCCGCTGCAAACAGGAGGCCCAGTCTCTACAGGAATCCATCCCCTCCCTCCCCAGCCAGGCTGCCCTTGCCTCGCTAATATCTTTTTTCTAATAGAATGACCTGAACCCTGTGTGCTGGGCTAAACGCAGCCTCAGAGGCCTCTCTGGGTAATTACCCTGGCTGAGGCACGATCTCACCTTACAGTCGGAGTCGGAACCTGCTCGCTGGTCTGAGGATGCTGCTGGGGTGGAGAGCTAGACCAGGAGCCATGCAGCCCAGCTCTAGCACACTCTTCCCCTCAGAGATTCCATTCCCCATTGATAACGAAAGAAAAGAGCTTCATTCCGTGAACTTCGCGGTACTATCCATCACTGCGATTTGGGAATTCTCCCTTCCCCATTGAGAAAACCCTGTGAGAACAGGCCACATCTGTGAATTGGTAAATTTCACGTTAAGTTGTACTTCCATATAGCTGGCAAAAAATGAATGCACTTGAGTGAGACATCTATCAGTCAAAAGAATACTCTATGGGCAATGAGAATCTTGTGAGTATGGTACCCATGGGTAGGAGATCAGAGATAAGCCTGGAAAACCAGCACAAGCCCGACCATGGGGGCCTTGGGCAGCGTTCAGATCTCACAAGATATGAAATAACTATCACTGTGTGATAACCAGTCCCAAACTTAGTGGCTTAAATCGTTTACCCTCAAAACCGTGGCCCTGTGGTTGGCTGAAGGTCGGCTGATCTGGGTTGGGCTCGGTGGGGCAGTTCTCGTTAAGCTATGGGTCCGGCCGGCCTTGGCTCTGGGTGGCTGGCTGAGTTCAACTCTGTTTCACGTGTGTTCACTCTGGGGTCCCTGCTGAGGCAGCCGCAGCTCCAGAGGAAAGCTCTTCTCTTCTCTGCGTGCAGAATGCAAGGCAGAGATCCAAGAGGCAAGTGCCGCCGCACAAGCCCCTCTCACGCCTCTGCTCTTCTCTGTCACCCCACTGGGCAAAACCAGCCAAATGACCCTGACCTGGGGGGGGGTGGGGAGGTGGGTTCTGCTCACAGGGAAAGGGAGAAACGGTGGGTATTTGCTGAACCGCAGTGCGAGTGATCACAGGCTACTTTGGTGTAATGGTTAAGAGTCAGGCCAGCGTCGGTCCACCTTCTGTTACCAACCACGTGGCTTTGAGCAAGTAACTTTCCCTCCCTGCACCTCAGTTTTCTCATCTGAAAAGCAGGTACTGACAGACACAGCCTGCAAAGCTACATTAGGTCGGGCTTCACACAGGATGAACGCTTATGTGTGTCTGTTTCCAAGGTGCTGCGGGGTACTCCAGTTTTGTCTTTGTCATCACCCCTATTTCCACGCCCCCATCTTCCCCTCCTCTGGACCGAACCACCTCCCTCGCCCCCTTCCCGGGGTTGCCACTCTCTTTAAATATTTGGAAACATCCCTGAAGTCCCCAATCTTCGGTCATGGTTCAGCCAGGCTACACAGATTTAGTTTCTTTAATCTTTCCCTGTAAATTAATCCCTCTGAACCTTTAATCATTTTCCTCAAACAAGATTCAAATGAGACTCGTCTCTGGGCTCCTCTCATACACAGGCGGCGGTCTAGTGACAGGCTGACATGGCAACAGGGTTCTGGTCCTTCAGGAGGGCACGACAGGCCGCCCCCGAGACGAGAAGATCCAGGCGCCGGGAACTCGACCCTAAACCAGAAGCCAGCCCAAGCTGTTGCTGTCCTGCCCACAGGAGGAAGGACCATCTGTACTTGAGTGTTTCTGCTGGGGGGGATGGGCGGTCGAACACACGTGTGCTCCCTCTCCCAGCCCCTTTGTGGCAGCTGGTCACCCGTTTATCCCTTATATGGATGTGCGTCCTGTCTTGTTCGCAATGTGGTTAATCCTCCATCTTAAATTCTTAGAGATTATAACCCATCCCTTTGTAGAATTCCAAAGCCTGGTATGGCCCTGGATCTCTGGCTCACCCTTACAGAAAAAAGCAAGGCATCTCCGCAGACCGGAAAATCGGTGCAGCGGACAGACCCGTCTGCCGGCTGCACCTGTGACCCGGGACTCCCAGAAGGCAGGGACACTCCCGCCCACCCTCTGTCAATCTCCGGGACGCAGGTTTAGAACTGGCTGGTTATTTCTACAAACCTTCTAGGAAACACTCCCCCCACTGAGCTCTGAAATGGTTTCTAATATAAAAGTCAGTGATTGGGAGGAGCACCGAGACCAAGCATGTTCCAGGCCCGAGGTCCTCCGGGCAGCGGGATGTGCGTGGATCTGTAATTCCTAATGGCATTTCTCAGGTGTCTAACTCACAGGAGGCGTCACCCACTGACAGCTGAAGTATTGTTCCCTGGACACTGGACAGAGCCAAACTGCATCGGTCCTTCTTCACTGTGAGGATGTATAACCTGGTGGCTAAAGACAGATTTTGGAGTGAGACTTCTTGGGTCGGGATCCCAGCTCCACCACTTACTAGCTATATGACCTGGGGCAAGCCACGTTGCCACTCTGTACCTGTTTTCCCCTCTGAAAAATGGGTATAATAGTTAACACCTATCTCATAGAGCTTGCTGTAAGAATGAGTGCGTCAAAATGTCTACATGTGCCTCTGAGGGTCTCAGGCACCGAACAAGGGCTCGGCATGTGCCTCTGAGGGATCAGGCACCAGACAAGGGCTCGGCATGTGCCTCTGAGGGTCTCAGGCACCGAACAAGGGCTCGGCATGTGCCTCTGAGGGATCAGGCACCAGACAAGGGCTCGGCATGTGCCTCTGAGGGATCAGGCGCTGAACAAGGGCTTGGCACGCATTTCCTATAGTTATAGCTGTCACTGCCTCTGCTAGGTGAGCCAGTTCCGGCCTCTGAGCCTCAGTTTCTCCACCTAGAAGACAGGCAAGCTGCTACTTGCTGTGTGTCTCCCGAGGGTTGTTGTGAGAATCAGGTGAAATAAAGTGCGTGAAAGCGCTTTTTGCAAAACAGCAAAGCATTACCCGTTTGGAAAGATGGTTAGAGAGATGGCGGGGTAAATGTACTGGCAATGAGGTGAGTGATGAGCTGTGATATTTAAATGAGAATTTCTGAGCTCCCCGGAAGCCTTTTATTCCCCGTCCCCAAACACTTATTGTATTGGAGCATCTCGAAGCTTCCTGTGCTCTACCTGGGAGACGGATTTGCTCATAATTGGCTTGGGGAAGGCAGAGCTATTAGGGATAAGGCGTGAAAGGAGTGGGGTTTACAAATCTTCCCTCAACAGAGAGTTGCTAGAGGATTGGGAAACGGGTTGTAGGGTCTCAGTCTCTCTCTTTCTCTCTCTGCATCATCCCTGCCCCACCTTAGAACCGCCGGGGAATAAGATGGATACCATCTGTCTCAAAGCCGAGTACTTGGAAGTCACCCTCCACACCTGTCTGCTCACTCTCTGAGGCCTCGTGAGGGTCCCTCCCCACTATCACTTGGAGCACCCGCTGCCGTCCCCCTCCTTAGCCACGGAGTCCGGCATCTCTCCCCCTGAATGTCTTCAGTAGCATCCTAGCCGGACCCCTTTCTTCCTTTCTTGTCCTCCTAGAATCTGTTCTCAGAGTAGCTACTACTAGGGTCTTTAAAAAATATTAACCCAGGGACCTCCCTGGCAGTCCAGTAGTGAAGAGTCCTCACTGTCAATGCAGGGAGCCTGGGTTCGATTGCTGGCTGGGGAACTAAGATCCCACTTGCTGCACAGCACAGCCAAAAGATAAAAAATATCCCTCGTGACTCAGACAGTAAAGAATCTGCCTGCAATACCGGAGACCTGGCTTCGATCCTTGGGTTGAGAAGATCCCCTGGAAGAGGGCGTGGCAACCCACTCCAGTATTCTTGCCTGGAGAATTCCATGGGCAGAGGAGCCTGGTGGGGCTACAGTCCATGGGGTCGCAAAGAGTCGGACGTGACTGAGAGACTAACACTCACTACTTTCATATATATATTAATCTAATCCTTCCTCAAATCTCTTGGTAGCTTTCCTTTGCTTACAGAAAAAAGTCAACATCCTCTGAAGTAGCTACTGTTATTATTCCCTTTTAAAAATTGAAGTGTGGTTGATTTATAATAGGGTATTAGTTTTAGGTATCAAATATTTTTATAGATTATGCACTATTATTCCATTTTGCAGATGAAGACATTGAGGCTCAATCCAGGTAAGTACCTCTGGCCCTAGGTTCCCCAGCTCAGAAGTGTCAGGAGTGGAATCATGACCCCAGCAGCCTGGGTTCACCCACCTCTCCAACCTCCTCTTGGGCCACTGGTCTTCTCCCTGTCCCTCTGATTGAGCAGGTTCCATATAATCTTAGTCTTTGCATATGCCTTTCCCACCACCTAGAATGCCTTTCCCTCCTCTCCCTGCCTTCCAGCCTCCACCTAAGGTCATCTGGGCAACTCCTGCCCCTCCTTCAGATCTCTATTTTCTCAATGCTTGCCAAGGCAGGCCTCCTCAACTGAGTCTAGGGTCTGTAACTCACAGCCCCCTCCCTTTCTTCACTGCATGGATCCTAATTGCAATCATCTTCTCTCTAATGACTCTTTGCTTAATAAGTGTCTCTCCTAAAAGAGCAACATCATGATGGCAAGGGTCGTGTCTCAGCACAAGGTGTTATAACAGAATATCACAGACATTCATTTCTCACAGTTCTGGAGGCTTGACATCCAAGACCAAGGTGCCAACAGGTTTGGTGCCCAGTGAGGCCCCTCTTCCTGGCTCTCATTCAGTCACTTTCTCGCCATATGCTCACATGGCAGTGAGAGAGAGAGACGGAGGGAGACAGCCGGTCTTTTCCTTCTCAGGAGGGCACTAATCCCATCTGGGAGGCCCCACCCTTGTGGGTGTGAGCTAAGTCACTTCAGTCATGTCCAACTCTTTCTGATCCCCTGGACTGCAGCCCACCAAGCTCATCTGTCCATGGGATTCTCCAGGCAAGAATACTGGATTGGGTTGCCATTCCCTTCTCCAGGGCATCTTCCCGATCGATCCAGGGATTGCAGGTGGATTCCTTATCAGTGAGCCACCAGGGAAGCCCCCCACCCTCACGACCTCATTGAACCTAATGACTTTCCAAAGACCTGCCTCCAAATATGATACATTAGGGGGTTAGAGCTTCACAAGCATTTAACTCAGAACAAAGGGCACACATCTTGCTCTGCCCTGGATCGGTGATTCCAAGCACAGTCCTTGGCACTAAGCAGGTGCTGAGAACACTTGAGGAAGGAAGGAAGGATTGGAGGAAGGGAGGAGACAGGGAGAGAGGGAAGGAGGGAAGAAGAAGGGATTACAGTGCTGCTTGGACACTGAATCTGGACGTCCCACCTAGATTTGAGAGGAACTCTACAAACCCAGTCATGTCTCCAAAAGTTCCTGTGACACCAGAGAGAACTGGATGAATCACCATTTAGTAAAGACTACTTTTTATTCAGAGTGACCTAACCATTGGCAAAGTTGTGACTGGCTAGGATACTTTCAACTTTTCTCGAAACATAAAAATAAATTTAAAAGATAGAGAAGCAAAAGTCATGTTGAACTGCTCTGATCTCCCAACCAAGAAATGTTCCCCTGGGATTAGATCCCTGCTATGAAATATTGCCCCATGATTAGATCTCAAGCCATGAAATATACCCATGAATTTAGATCCCCACCTTGGAAATACAGTTTGCTGATTAGATCGCCCCCATGAAATATAGTCTTTGGGTTAGCGCATGCCAGTAAAATATGGCCTTTGATTAGATCACTGCGGAGAAGGCTGAGTTGCTGGCTGGGAGTGGGGACTTTCGCCACGTCCTCACGAGGTAGAATATAAATATATGGAGAGGAAGTGAAAGCGGCGAAGGTAAATCCATAACGGTGACGTTTTGGAGCCTGGACTTCCTTGGAGGTTGTCAGCGGGAGGGGCGGGGATGGGGACAGAGCCAGGCTTGGAGACTCACCTCTGAGCCGGCTGCACCCCCAGCTGGTGGAGGTCACAGCTGGTGAACGGGGCTTCCTGCGTGCCGGGTGCCAGGCTCAGTCTTGATGGCAATCAGCTCCCCTGGTTCCCAGGAGGGAGGTGACATTATTACCGTTCCTGATTACCGCTGGGGATGGGGGCACAGAAGAGCGAAGTCACCGGCCCAAGGACAGAGCTGGAACCTGTCGGAGCTGGGGTTCGAGCCTGGGGCATCCCCCCCTCGAGACTGACCCTAACCTTTGGTTGGGCAAACCGCTGCCAGTCCTGGACTCGCCTGTAAGTGCTGGGGCCCGCGTGACCCCCATGGGCTAGTCCTGCTACAGGGTTGAGGGGAGAGGACCCTGCAAGACTCGGAGATGAGCTGGGTCACCCTGGCTCACTCTAGGTGAGGATCAGAACCAGCGTTCAAGGTCAGAGTCCAGAGAGACATGGAGTCCAGCTGGGTTCATCCCTGTTTAACCAGAGCTGGGCAATGCCAAAGCCAGGCCTAACAGCAAGGCCTTATAACTTTGAGGCAACCATCTCCTACTAAGTCTGTAAATCTTTCTCTCTGTCTCTCTCTGAAAGGAGAGGAAAAGTAAATTTGGAGGCTGAGATATTCAGCAAGATGGTCTAGACTCACCCTTCAGAGGGTGGGGAGGGCCAGGCGGACCTGGGTTGACGCCCGGCTCACAGCTGGTAACCATGTGACTGGGCACTGTTGCCCCCAGGCCTCTCACAGCCCAGCCTCTGCAGGGTATCGCCCTTGAAGGCCACCAACTAACCCCAGACTATGCCTCCCCAAAGGCCAGCCTCTCTGATGGCCCCTCGATGGATGCAAGGGCCTTGTCCTCAGGCCTCAATTCAGAGCAATGCTGAAGGCTCATTTCCGCTCCAGAGACTCAGCAGGGTCTGCCCTCTGCCTTCCCTCCCTGCCTCCCTCCT
Source organism: Giraffa tippelskirchi (assembly GCF_054371585.1). Classification (NCBI taxonomy): domain Eukaryota; kingdom Metazoa; phylum Chordata; class Mammalia; order Artiodactyla; family Giraffidae; genus Giraffa; species Giraffa tippelskirchi. The sequence continues at coordinate 190,780,773 of NC_137277.1, read as the reverse complement.
CTGGTGCCGGCTCCGACACCCCAAGAAATCCCTCTGCACATTACTTTCTGTCTCCCAGTCTGGTCCCCAGAGCCTGACCTACAGCAGACCCTGGTTCTCACCTCTGCACCTAGCTTCTTGTTTACAGCATGGAGGTGTGAGCGCATCTACCTCTGGGTTGTTGGAGGCAGGCGTGTGGGGGTGCATGTGTCCTTGGCCAGGTCCTGGGGCACAGGAAATGTCTGGTTAATGCTCACCAGAATCCCGGAGGGGCATTGCCCAGCTGAGGGTCTTCCCAAGGAGCAATGCCTTTGGCCTCCCTCCGTTGGCTCCGTGGCGCCGGTAAGCCTGTCCTGTGGGTTGTGGTGATGTCCATCTGTCTGGGGCGGTGAGGGGTCCCTGCAGGTCAGAGCGATTCTCATCAGATGTGAGTTCTGGCCCGTCTTTCTTCCCTGGCACGGGTGAAGGCCGCGGGAGGGAACCGAGGGCATGTCCTTATCTCGCCGGAGCCAGCTCTTATCGGGGATTTGTGAGCTTGTAAAACATGGCCAGCTATCACGCCATCTCCCTGGGGTGAGGGTGCTCCCAGCTGGGCCTTATCATGGGGTGACCCCTGCCTGTGATGGAGAGGAGAGCTGGGTCATCCTGGGTGGACGGCAGCCAAGTCCAATGGGCAGCTGGGGTGGGGGCATCAGAGTGGACCAGGCAGAGCACACAGCCCCCTTCTCTCCTCTCTTCCCTGCGGAGGGATTTCAGACTGTGGGATAGCCTTCAGAGGCTCCAGGAACCCACAGGGAGAAAATTCTGGGGGTCGGGGAGAAAAGGAAGGCTGCCTCCACCTCAGGGACCCGCTCGATTCACTCGTTCCCTGTTAAGCACTCACTGGGTGCCAGGCTCTGGCCAGCGGGCTGAGTTCAGAGTGAAGTCCCAGACTTCCGGTTCTGCTTTGCGTGGTTTCTAGCTGTGTGACCTCAGACCAGTCGCTCGTCCACTCTGAGCCTCATGTGTCCAATGGGAAAACAGTTCCCATTCCATCAGGTTGTTCTCGGGGGCCCTGGAGAGAGTGGATGTGAAAGAACTGCCTTACAAACCGTGAGGTCCTGCGCCCACAGGAAGGGGGAGCCCGAGCAGTGGGTGGTGCAGATGGCAGCCCTAGAGGAACAGCAAGGAGAGGGCCGAGGGGAGCCCTGGAGTCAGAGCAGGACTCGGGAGGTGGAGCGGATTCTGCTAGCGCTTGCTGAGGACTCTGGGCAGAATCTGGGGTAGAATGGAGACGGTGTTCCAGGTGAGGGGAGTGGCGTCCACAGTCGGGGCGGACCCTTGCCGGTCTGCAGGAGCGGGCGGCCAGACCCGAGCGGGCCTGTGGCGGCCTGGCTGGCTGGGGAGGCCAGTCCATCTGGTTCTGTTTTTCTCCTGTCATTTGGATGCTTTTGTGCTGAGTCCCACATTTGTCACCGTGTCCCTGAGATTCTCTTTTGAACTTGGCATCTGCGTGGGGCTCCATCCGCTCCCCACCTCCTGTGTTCTGAGGCTCAGATCTGTTTGCAACCTGGGCATCTGGTCTTAGGGCCGTAGGTGGTTCCGGCTCCCTCGGCGGGTCTTGGAGATGGAGCGGGGGGTGAGGGGCGAGGACAGAAGGCCTGTGCGGCAGGCGATGGCCCTACCGGGGTCGGGCACGTGGTACCCGCCTCTCTGAGAGGCAGGGAGCAGCTTCCCTTCTTCCCCGGCCGCTGGGGCTCCCCCTTCTCCCTCTGGTGTGTGTCTCTGTCCCTTCCATCAGGTTTCAGGGGCAGAAGAGCCCAGCCATTCCGAGCACTTGCCTTGGAACCAAACAGTCCTGACCTTGCCCCTTGGCTTGCTCACTTACCAGCTGAGAATTCTTAGCTCGGACTCCAGGAGCCCATTCTCCACCTCCACGAAATGACGATAGCCCCGCCTGCCCGGGGCTTCCCTGCCCGGGGCTTCCCCGAGTGCAGTGGAGTCAGGCGCCTGCCGTGCCGCCCTGCCCGGGATGAACTCCCGCAGCCTGAGCGCAGCTCTGGGCTAGGCCTCAGGAGGCTGTGTCCTGATTGTCCCAGGCCGTGTGAGTTAACCTCTGTCTGTGCCTCAGCTTTCACATCCGCACGATGGGCGCAAGACCTGCCTCAGAGTTGACAGGAGTAACCAGTGAGTGTTTGCATCTGTAAAGTGTGTGGAAGCCTTCCTGATGCCGTCAGCACTGCTAACGCCAGCTCATCATCGTCGTCACCCTCATTGCTATCACCAGCATCCTTAGTATGCAGGTGCATTGCCTCGCGGCTTCCCTGGGACCACAGAGGATAGAGGCCACTACCTGGCCAGTAGCGGGGCGCACGGAGAACCAGTGAGGTCCAGCACCTAGCCCAGGACCACACCTCTCAGTTAGGGTTTGAATCAACATGTGTGGTGGGGGCAGGGGATGGGGATGACATGGTTGGGGATCAGAAGACCTGAGTTTGAGTTTCTCCCCTTGCTATTGTCTGGCTAGACTCCAGCTGGTTACTTTTGTACCAAATTCCAGCACAAGTTCAATTTTTGCCTACTTTTGCCAGAAAATTGGAATACTCTCCTTCCTAAAGCATTTGTGTAAATTAAGTGGGAAGATAAACTTGATTGCTTTTTGAAAAATGAAATGCAGATGGATTCAATTCATCCATTAATACTGATCTATGGAGCATCTCCTGAGGGGGAGGCACTGTCCTGGTGCCGGGGACCCCAGTCCTCACAGAACCTTCACTCTTCAGCGGTCCCCAGCTTTTCTGGCGCCAGGGACGATTTTCATGGAAGACAATTTTTCCAAGGACCAGAGGGTAGGGGATGGTTTGGGGCTGATTCAAGCACATGACACGTTTTGTGCACTTTATTTCTATTATTATTACATCAGCTTTATTCTCAGATCATCAGGCATTATTAGATCCCAGAGGTTGGGGACCCTTGCTCTAGAGGAACAAACTCCCCAAGTTCATGGGGTTGAGATAAGTGTTCATCACAGGAGGGGCAGAGGGCTGTGTCTGTGAGGAGGTGACATTTGACGTGACAGCTGAAGGAAGTGGTGACCAGCCTGCAGACGTGGGGCTAGGGGTTGACGAGTAGAAGGAAAGTGAAAGTGAAGTCACTCAGTCATGTCCGACTCTTGTGACCCCATGTTCTGTAGACCTCCAGGCTCCTCCATCCATGGGATTTTTCAGGCAAGAATACTGGAGTGGGTTGCTATTTCCCTCTCCAGGGGATCATCCTGAGCCAAGGCTGGAACCTGGGTCTCCCGCACTGCAGGCAGACTCTTTACCATCTGAGCCACCAGGGAGTGCAGCGTTAAGGTGGTGGAGAGGGGGTCTGCTTGGGTGGGGTGTGGAATGTGGAGGGAACCATGGTCAGAGAGCAGCCACTGTGGGCCTTGACGGCCAGCCTCAGGGTCTGGAATCTGCTCCAAGGTGGTGGGAACCATGATGGGGTCTGGATAGGGGAGGGGTGTGATCCGAATTTGCCCATTTCACTCACGCAGTATAGAAATATTCATTAGCCTACAGTGGGACGAGCTGAAGGAAGAGGAATTTTCCCACATACACGCGCAAGCGCGTGTGTGTGTGTAGCTTATTTGTGGAGACAGTGCTGTGCTTTAGAAGATGATCAGGAATCAGAAATGGATTGGAGAAGTGGCCTCTGAGATTTCTTTTGACCCAGAGACTCTAATTTTATGAACAAACATTCGTGTGGCTTGTTTTCCAAGTCCCCAGACCATAGGCTAATTTAAGGTAATAGGAGGAATTTAGGATGATGCTGGATGTGAAAGATGCTATACCAGAGAGGGCAGCAGGGGAAGCCATAGAAATTTCTGCAGAATGAGAGGTCTGTTTCCGGCGGAGGGAAGAGAAAGCAGACACATATACTGAATTAATAAAAAGCAATGAGCGCTAACGTGTTTTGAGCACATACTATGTGCAGGCTCCGTGCTAACCATTTTACATGAGCTCCATCTTTTGGCTGTTATACTCACTGTAGTAGTTTTCCGGGGCTGCCCTAACAAATTACCACTACCCGGGTGGCTAAAAACAACAGGAATTTATTCTCTCACAGCTTTGAAGGCGAGAAGTCTGAAATCAAGGTGTCAGCGGGGCAGGCTCCCTCCAAAGCCTCCAGAGAAGAATCTTTCTTGCCTCTTATAACTTCTGGTAGCTGTCAGCAATCCTCAGTGTTCCTTGGCTTATAGACACGTCACTCCAACCTCCACCTTCATCACGGCTCACAGCCGGGTGGCATTCCCCATGTGGGTGTCTGTCTCCATCTCTCCTCTTCTTACGAGAACGGCTCATCTCAACTAATTACATCATCCTATGTCCAAATAAGATCTCATGCCCTGATGTTCCAGGTGGCCATGAATGTGGAGGGCTTTCTTAAACCCAGTGTGCCCACTCTTTTGAGGGTAGACAGCTGGAAATCTTCGTGGAGTTTCACTCCTGTTCTGCACCACCAGACTGCCTCCTGTGGGGCGCCTGGAGCGTCAGCCCCCAAAGAGGTGCAAGGCGGCCCGGGGCACCGGGCCTCCACGGTGGTCGGGCGAGGCTGGCCTGAGCCATGGCTGGAGATCAGATGAGCTGGAGTTGGAATGAGGGCCCAGGAGCCCCTCCTTCTCCGCTGTGAACCTGCCGTGAAGACCTTCCCTCTGAGTCCTCCCTGGCGCCCTCATCCTGTTAGGACGTCAGCCCTGGCTCTGAGCCGCCTCAACCCTGCTGCTCGTTTCTCCCTGGAACCAACGGCATGCTCTTTGCACCTTCTCTTCTTTGACAATAAGTCTTATTCTCCTCGGCGCTTAGCTCAGACTTCCTACAGGCCAAGCATCCTGCTTCATTCTTCTGTGTTCCCAGCGCCTAACATGGCACATCATAGGTGCGCTATAAATGCATTCATTCCACAGCTATCCTATGCGATTCTGTGCTGGAAAATGGAAACGTAGCCTGGAATGAGAGACCGTCTGGTGGGGCAACAGACACACAGATGGGCCGCGGGGGAAGCCCAGGAGATCGTGGGAGCCCAGAGGCAGAGACGGCCCCAGGGTGTGACGGGTGAGGGGGCTGCAGTGATGGAAAGGCGGGGGAAGGTCCCTGCGGCCGGATCAAGCAGCAGGTGCAGAGCCCTGTGGGCAGGAGCAAGCGCTCAGAGGTTTCCAGAGCTGCAGGCAGCTGGGTGAGGCCGGGGTCGTGTCCATAGAGCAGGCGGGAAGGGGCGGGGTTGATGGAGGGGTCTCGGTGAGGGAGCTGGACCTCCGCTTGAAGCAGACACATCAGGGTGGGAGGAGACACGCAACAGTTTTGCACCAGGGACGAGTGTGGTAGGAAGCTTTCCTGGTAGCAGGATGGAGCGAGGCTGGAGGCGGGAAGGAGGACAGACTCCGCTCCAGTGGCCTGGATGGATTTGCTGGCGGCAGAGGGGAAAGAGGAGGGAGATGTGGATATCACTCAATGCTCAATGAACGTAATCCCATACTGACCTGCAGGACTTAAGGCAACCTCCATGCAAGGAGGGAGAGCTGTGTCTTGGGGAACTTCTGTGTCCTTACTGAGTGTGAGAGAAGGTCCTTCCTGCAGGGGGCGGGGATGTGAGGTGCAGGGGGACGGAAGAGAAACAGTCTCTGCCCCTGCTTAGTGACGGAGCTGGACTGCCCATTCCCACCTGTGGTCAGAAGTCCCCAGCAGACAGGGGCCGGCGTGTCTGCAGAACCCACACACACTGTGTGACCAAGAGGTTAACAGCCGATACTCATAGATGCCAGCTAGAGAGCCCAGCCAAAGCTCAGCAGGGGGCTCCAAAACCACCCATGGCCGACGTGCATTTAAAAAAATTTTTAAAACAAATCGTGTGGCTGTGTCAGGTCCTCGAGCAGAGGCACACGGATCTTCGCTGGGTCATGCGGGATCTTTTGTTGTGGCACACAGACGCTCTAGCTGTGGCGTGCAGGCTCCAGAGTGCACAGGCTTCGGTAGCTGCAGCGTGCAGACTTAGTTGCCCCTGGGCATGTGGGATCTTACTTCCCCAACCAGGACTGAACCCACATCCCCTGAATTGCAAGGCAGGTTTTTAACCACTGGACCACCAGGGAAGTCCCAGGGCTGACATATATTGACAGCTCACTGTTTACTGGATTCTGTGGCTCTATGCATTATCTTATCTGAATCGCATCGCGGCCCTTTGAGGGGGGCATTCATACCCATTTGTCAGATGTAGAAACTGAGGCTCCGACAGGGGAAGTGACCTGCTCAAGGTCACACATCTAGGAAGCGGCAGAGCTGGGGTTTGAATACTTGTTCTCCTGACTCCCAGGCCCAGACCTGTGCCTACAACCCCTGGAAGATGCCCTTTACCTAGACTACTGATCTCTCCAGAAGATAACTTTCTCCTTGAGCCGCAGAACCAGGTGGGAAAGTGCCCCACGGCCCCGTCCAAACGAGTGAAGGAAGGAAGAATGACGGGCTGGTTTCCTCTCTTTCCCTGGCTTCCCGTTACCAAGTATATATTTTTTCTAATCGGCCTCTCTGCTGATGGTTATCTGGCTTCTTGAGAGAGCGAAAGAGACTTTGTGTCAAATGCTGAAAAATGACTTTTCAGGCAGCCTCTCCGTCTCCTGAAAGAAGGTGACGTGCTTGGAGCATACAAATCACTCAGCGCTTGGGCTTCTCGAGGCGAGGAACAAGTGTGTTTAGATTGCTAAAACCACTTCCGTCCCTTCCCAAGGTCACAGGTAGGCAACCCCGCCTTGTCAGCACCTGGAGGGCGGCAGGGCCCAGAGGGGAGAGCTGAGATGGCCCTGGGCAGTAGGTCTAGGAGGCGGGGGCCCCAGGAGGGGCCCCTGGATGCAGATGTGAAAGTCTAGAAGGAAGGCTGGCCTGGGATTCCAGGTCTCCATGTGCCCATAGTAAGCTGTGTGACTTTGGAGAAATTGCTTAGCCTTTCTAGACCTTGGGATCCCCCGCTGTATATAGTCCGGCAAACTCTGTGGTCAGCTTTGCCATTCATCTAGACGGATGTCCTAGTAACTGGTACTCAGTTCAGTTCAGTTCACTTCACTTCAGTTGCTCAGTCGTGTCTTACTCTTTGTGGCCCCATGGACTGCAGCACGTCAGGCTTCCCTGTCTATGACTAACTCCTGGAGCTACTCAAACTCATGTCCATCATGTTAGTGACACCATCCAACTCTCATCCTCTGTCATCCCCTTCTCCTCCCGCCCTCAATCTTTCCCAGCATCAGGGTCTTTTTCAATGAGTCAGCTCTTCGCATCAGGTGGTCAAAGGATTGGAATTTCAGCTTCAGCATCAGTCCTTCCAATGAATATTCAGGACTAATTTCCTTTAGAATGGACTGGTTGGATCTCCTTGCAGTCGAAGGGACTCGTTTCTCCAACACCGCAGTTCAAAAGCATCAGTTCTTCTGCATTCAGCTCTCTTTATAGTCCAACTCTCACATCTATATATGACTATTGGAAAAGCCATAGCTTCGACTAGACAGACCTTAGTTGGTAAAGTAATGTCTCTGCTTTTTAATATGCTGTCTAAGTTGGTTAAAGCTTTTCTTCCAAGGAGCAAGCATCTTTTAATTTCATGGCTGCAATCACCATCTGCACTGATTTTGGAGCCCCCCAAAATAAAGTCTGTCACTATTTCCATTGTTTCCCCATCTATTTGCCTTGAAGTGATGGGACCAGATGCCATGATCTTAGTTTTCTGAATGTTGAGCTTTAAGCCAACTTTTTCATTCTCCTCTTTCACTTTCATCAAGAGGCTCTTTAGTTCTTCTTCACTTTCTGCCATAAGAGTGGTATCATCTGCATATCTGAGGTTATTGATATTTCTCCCACTAATCTTGATTCCAGTTTGTGCTTCACCCAGTCCATCATTTCTCATGATGTACTCTGCATAGAAGTCAAATAAGCAGGGTGACAATATACAGCCTTGACATACTCCTTTTCCTATTTGGAACCAGTCTGTTGTTCCATGTCCAATTCTAACTGTTGCTTCTTGACCTGCATTCAGATTTCTCAGGAGACAGGTCAGGTGGTCTGGTATTCCCATCTCTTTCAGAATTTTCCACAGTTTATTGTGATCCTCACAGTCAAAGGCTTTGGTGTAGTCAATAAAGCAAAAGTAGATGTTTTCTGGAACTCTCTTGCTTTTTCGATGATCCAATGGATGTTGGCAATTTGATCTCTGGTTCCTCTGCCTTTTCTAAATCCAGCTTGAACATCTGGAAGTTCATGGTTCACGTATTGTTGAAGCCTGGCTTGGAGAATTTTGAGCATTACTTTACTAGCGTGTGAGATGAGTGCAATTGTGCAGTAGTTTGAGCATTCTTTGGCATTGCCTTTCTTTGGGATTGGAATGAAAACTGACCTTTTCCAGTCCTGTGGCCACTGCTGAGTTTTCCAGATTTGCTGGCATACTGAGTGCAGCAGTTTCACAGCATCATCCTTTAGGATTTGAAATACCTCAACTGACCTCCACTAGCTTTGTTCGTAGTGATGCTTCTTAAGGCTAACTTGACTTTGCATTCCAGGATGTCTGGCTCTAGGTGAGTGATCACACCATCGTGATTATCTGGGTTGTGAAGATCTTTTTTGTACAGTTCTTCTGTGTATTCTTGCCACCTCTTCTTAATATCTTCTGCTTCTGTTAGGTCCATACCATTTCTGTCCTTCATTGAGCCCATCTTTGCATGAAATGTTCCCTTGGTATCTCTGATTTTCTTGAAAGAGATCTCTTTCCCATTCTATTGTTTGTCTCTATTTCTTTGCACTGATAACCGGTACTGGTGCTCAACAGTTCCCAGGGGGCAGACTTACTGAGTGTCCACTGGGTGTAGGGAAGAGAATGGACTCCAGGACACACCAGAGAGGCCGGGATCCAGGCCTGGAACTACCGCTCAAGCTGTGTGGCCCTGGGTTTGTGTCTCTCCCACTCTGAACCTGTTTCCTCATCTGTCAACTGGGGAAATAATCAAGACAACCTCACCAGGGGGCTGAGGCGAAGCAGAGGGTTTGGAACGGCACCTGGCACGTTCTCAGTATCGATACTGTCACGGTGGCTGCCCCTTAGCTGTGCTGACTGTGCGGGTCTCCTAACCTCTCCAAGCCTTGGTTTCCTCATCTGTGAAAAGGGGATAAGGATTTAAAAACGCAAAGTACTTAAAATGCTTGACACATATTAGGATCTTTGTTGTTGTTCAGCCACTAAGTCCTGTCTAACTCTTTTCAACCCTGTGAGCTGTAGCACATGAGGCTTCCCTGTCCTTCACCATCTCCCAGAGCTTACTCAAACTCATGTCCATTGAGTCGGTGATGCCATCCAACCATCTCATCCTCTCTTGCTCCCTTCTCCTCCTGCCGTCAGTCTTTCCCAGCATCAGGGCCTTTTCCAGTGAATGAGTTGGCTCTTCACATCGGGTGGCCAAACTATTGAAGCTTTAGCATCAGTCCTTCCAATGAGTATTCAGGATTAATTTCCTTTAGTATGGACTGGTTGGATCTCCTTGCAGTCCAAGGGACTCTCAAGAGTCTTCCAGCACCAGAGTTCGAATGCATCAGTTCTTTGGCACTCAGCCTTCTTTATAGTCTCACATCCATACTTGGCTACTGGAAAAACCATAGCTTTGATTAGATGGACCTTTGTCGACAAAGTGATATTTCTGTTTTTTAATACTTTTCTAGGTTTGTCATAGCATTTTTCCAAGGAGCAAGTGTCTTTTAAATTCATGGCTGCAGTCACCATCTCCAGTGATTTTGGAGCCCAAGAAAATAAAGTCTGTCACTGTGTCCATTAGGGTCTTAATCACGCATAGATGTTATTCTAGCTCTTTACAGCAAAATAGTTTGTTTTTACAATTATTTTTTATTGAGGTAGAGTTGATTTGCAATGCTGTGTTAATTTTTGCTATCCATCAACACAATTTGTATATATATATATATACACAGTTGTTGTTTAGTCGCTAAGTCCTGTCCGACTCCTTGTGACCCCGTGGGCTGCAGCACACCAGGCTTCCCTGTCCCTCGCTGTTTCCTGGGGTTTGCTCAGATTCATGTCCATTGGGTCAATGATGCCATCTAACATATATAAACACCTTTTTAAAAAGAGTTGGGAGGTTGGGATGGACATATACACAGTATTCATACTATGTATAAAGCAGGTCACTGATGGGAACCTGGCGACAGCACAGGGGACCCTCCTCAGTGCTCTCAAGCTGTGGTTGGAGAAGACCCTTGAGAGCCCCTTGGATGCAAGGAGATCCCACCAGTCCATCCTAGAGGAGATCAGTCCTGGGTGTTCACTGGAAGGACTGATGCTGAGGCTGAAGCTCCAATACTTTGGCCACCTGTTGGAAAAACCCTGACGCTGGGAAAGATTGAAGGCAGGAGGAGAAGAGGGTGACAGAGGATGAGATGGTTGGATGGCATCACTGACTCAACGGACATGACTTTGAGCAAACTCTGGGAGATGGTGAAGGACAGGGAGGCCTGGCGTGCTGCAGTCCATGGAGTCACAAAGAGTTGGATGTGACTGAGCAACTGAACAACAACAAAAAATAAATACATAAATAAATAAAGAACATTCTTTTCCATTGTGGTTCATCACAGGATTAAAATGTCAGTTTTTATGTGTAAGTGATACTTGGCGATCCTTCAGACATTTACCATGAGCAAATGTCTAGTGGATCTGTCTCAGTAGCAACAATGGATTGATGAGAAAGTCCTATTTTCCAAGTGGCCATGATGAGGGTCCACTCGGTGGCAGAGGCTCCAACAGCACAAGGGCCCCGTGGAGCTCAGGGATCCGGGAGAAGGCCCGGAACAGGCCCTAGGAGACAGCACATGCCCTGGGCCTGGGTGCCAGCTCCAGTGCCCCCAGGGCAGAGGTCCTGCCTGCCCTGTTTCCTGGAGCGCCAGTGGGGTGGGCAGTGGCCACACCCATGCAGAGGGGAGTGGCCTCCAGAGCAGCAGCCAGGCTCTCGGCTGCGGAGGGCATTCATCCCTGGGCGCCCCCATTTTTACTTTCCTGGCTAAAAAAACACAGACAAACCACATAGCTGGGCCTTAACAAATACAGGGAGTCCCCAGATGGGTTCGTGCTGCCGGACGAGGCCTGCCAGGAACTGTCCCCACGCGGTAGCAAAACCAACAGCCCTCCTGAGCCAGGAAACACTGTAGAATTGGGGAGCAGGCGGGCAGAATAAGATGCCCGGGATCAGAAGAGAGAGCAGAGTGTTCAAGTCCAAGAATGGGCGCCAGGCGGGACACCGTCTGCGCGTCACTTGACAGCTGGGTGGCCCTGGGTCCGCTACCTCTCGCCCGGCCCCGCTTAACTCCTTGGGTGCTGTGAGGGTCTAATGAAATCATGGAGGGAAGAGATTTGCTAGTTGCCAAGAAGCAGCGTGAAATGATGGCAGGAAGGCGTCTCCCTGCCCCCTCTGCCCAGATGCCCGCTGCAGCAGCAGCCTGGGATGGCGACAGGCTGGGGGACAGTGAGGGAGCGGCTCTCGATCGGTCCACCCCCTTTCCATCAGCCTCATCCCCTCCCCAGGGGGCCCTGGATCGAGGCCAGGATGCCTGCTGAATGTGGACCAGGGGCAGCACCGGTGGCCCGTGTAGCGGGAGGACTCAGAGTGGACCACCTTGGGGAGAAGAGAAGCCTGATCCAGGTGGAGGATCCCGGGCACCGAGCAGAGACAGAGGCGTCAGGCATGAGCTGACAGCTCGGGGGGCACACGGTCGACACGAGCGGAAGATGGGGGGCCCGGCGTTGAGGAGGGGGCGCAGCACGGCTCTCTTGGGCCACGTGTCACCTCAGCTGTGGGAAGGAGGGATGCCAGACCCCGTGTGGATGCTCTGTGTCCCCAAGCTTGTAAATGAAGTAAAAAAAAGATGTAGACCTATGTCCTTCTAGAGCAAACATTTTTATACACAACTGAAGATGCACACTAATGTGTGTGTGTGTGTGTATGTGCTAAGTCACTTCAGTCGTGTCTGACTCTTTGTAACCCTATGGACCATAGCCCGCCAGGCTCCTCTGTCCACGGGGTTCTCCAGGCAAGGATACTGGAGTGGGTTGCCATGGCCTCCTCCAGGGGATCTTCCCAACCCCAGGACTGAACCTGCATCTCTTACATCCCCTGTGTTGGCAGGTGGGTTCTTTAACACTAGTGCCACCTGGGAAGCCCACCCTAATATATCAAACAGATAAAAGGGAGCTTCTCTGGTTAAAGAGTAGGTTTGAGACCCACACCCCATTTATGAGATACCCCCAAATCTGCTCCTGCCACTTACCTGCCAGGTGATGGGTTCGAATTATTTGACCTTTCCGAACCTCTGTTTCATCATCTGTAAAATGGGGATAATGCTAGAACTTGGTGAAGGTTAAGACGAAAAAAGATGTGCCTGACTCAGAGTAAAACCCACATATGTCCCCATTACAGCGGTGCTTATTATGGGACTCCCTCATGCTCAGAGTCACCCTTAGATCCCTTGGGTACCACCCCTGGAGACATCTGCCAGAGGGCTTGTCACCAGAGCATCCTCTGACTCTGAAGTCCTCAGCCCCCTGGACCCAGTGAGTCCCTGGGCCTCTTGCTGGGCGACGCTGCCTTTGCACGATGGGAGCGGTGCCCCATGCCACCGTCCCTGTGGTTGTGGTAACAGATCCCAGATGCAGCTGGTGGCAGCCCCCCTCTCCTCGCCCCTGAGCCTCCGGTCCCCCCCTCCACTACCTCTCACCCTAGGCTGTCACAGCCACAACACTCTCAACTTTATTTAATTGTCTCCATTGTCCGCGCCACGCCGGGTAATCTCAGCTTGGAACACATGTTAACAGACAGGCAAGGTTTTATCAAGAGCCGGCCTCCCTCCCTGCTTGGTCGGATAAGATGTTTACGCTTCCTGGGCTCATACTTGGGCAGCGGATCCCGTGGGAATTGATCCCCGGGTAACCGTGTTGTCGGCTGCGGGAGGACAGGCCGGGCAGGCGGGGACAGTCCTGGGGGGCTCCCCGGACCCAGGTGAGGCCGCTCCGGGGCTCTGCTGCTTCCCCTTCCTCCCAGGGACCCCTCGAGACCCCATCAGGTGTAGGGCAGAGGGAAGGCTCGCCTGGGTTCTGGATTCAAATTCCATCTCCACCTCTTCCTAATCGTGGGTCTGTGCGGAGTCATGTCCCTTTTCTGGGTCTTGGTCAGCTTGTTATAAAGTAAAAGAGCCATCTGCTTCCCAAAGTGAGGTTAAATGAGATTATGAGCATGGATCATCCGGAGCCTAGTAGATAAACAGTTTTCCCCCTTTCCTTCTTACCTGTTTTACTTTTCCAGAGCTGGTCTACCAAAGTGGCTTAAAACAGCGGGTGTTTGTTCTCCGCAGTTCTGAAGGCGGGAAGCCCAGGATCAAAGTGTTGTCCGGGCTGTGCTCCCTCTGAAGACTCTAGGGAAGCGTCCCCCCAGCCTCTTCCAGCTTCCAGCGCTCACCAGCCACCCTGAGCATCCTCGGCTTGCCGAGGCCTCACTCCCGTCCCTGCCTCCATCCTCACGGGGCTTCCTCCCTCTGTGTCTCTGTGTCCTGGTTTCCCTCTGCTTCTAAGAACACCAGCCATGTTGCGTCCAGACCCATCTTCATCTTAACCTGATTGCGCCTGCAGAGACCCTCCTTCTAAATAAGGTCACAGGTCCTAGGGATGAGGACTTGAGCACGTCTTCTGGGAGAAGCAGTTCACCCCACAGCACCACCCCTTGGCCAAGCCCGCTTGTCAGGTGGTGAAAACTCTCCTCGTCCTCGGAAGCAGCCTTTGTCACTAAGTGCGCCCACTCACAGGGGCATGTGCCTCGATCTCACATCTTCTCAAGGCCTCCACGAGGGGCGTGCGGTCAGCAGGTAACCCCTTCTCTCCTCTGCTGCTTCAGCCTGTTTTTTCTAAGCCGAGGGCGGGTGTGTAAATAGATAACAGCGTTTACATGAGATGCAGGGCCGTGTCCAAGAGATGTGCATTTGTGGAAGGGAAGACACAGTGTCCCTTCCACATCAGGGAGAAGCAAAATCAGGTGAGCTCTCAAGGGACGAGTCGCCGAGCCTGAAAGGATGCAGAGGATGAGAAGGGCCTTCTGGGCAGAGGGGGCGGACAGGGCAACAGGCTGCAGGAAGGGGTGCTCCTGAGCTGTCCAGGTGGGTGGGCAGCCCTGGGAGGCGGGGTTGAGCCTGAGTGTGTGCTGGGGGGATGGAGCCCTTAGGAGACGCAGCTCGAAGGGCAGTTGGACTGACCCCTGGAAGGACTGGCTAAGGAGCACAGATGATCTTCAGGCACCAGGGAGCCAGAGAAGGTTGTTCGGTTCAGTTCAGAAGCTCAGTCGTGTCTGACTCTTTGCAACCCCGTGGACTGCAGCACACCAGGCCTCCCTATCCATCACCAACTCCTGGAGTTTACTCAAACTCGTGTCCATGGAGTTGGTGATGCCATCCAACCATCTCATCCTCTGTCATCCCCTTCTCCTCCTGCCTTCAATCTTTCCCAGCATCAGGGTCTTTTCAAATGAGTCAGTTCTTCGTATTCAATACTCCAAAGTATTGGAGTTTCAGCTTCAGCATCAGTCCTTCCAATGAACATTCAGGACTGATTTCCTTTAGGATGGACTGGTTGGGTCTCCTTGCAGTCCAAGGGACTCTCAAGAGTCTTCTCCAACACCACAGTTCAAAAGCATCAGTTCTTTGGCAGCGCTCAGCTTTCTTTATGGTCCAACTCTCACATCCATACATGACCATTAGAAAAACCATAGCCTTTACTAGATGGACCTTTGTTGACAAAGTAATGTCTCTGCTTTTTAATACGCTGTCTAGGTTGGTCATAACTTTCCTTCCACGGAGTAAGCGTCTTTTAATTTCATGGCTGCAATCACCATCTGCAGTGATTTTGGAGTCCAGAAAAATAAAGTCAGCCACTGTTTCCACTGTTTCCCCATCTGTTTGCCGTGAAGTGATGGGACCGGATGCCATGATCTTAGTTTTCTGAATGTTGAGCTTTAAGCCAACTTTTTCACTCTCCTCTTTCACTTTCATCAAGAGGCTCTTTAGTTCTTCTTCACTTTCTGCCATAAGGGTGGTGTCATCTGCATATCTGAGGTTATTGATATTTCTCCCGGCAATCTTGATTCCAGCTGTGCTTCCTACAGCCCAGCGTTTCTCATGATGTACTCTGCATATAAGTTAAATAAGCATGGTGACAATATACAGCCTTGACGTAATCCTTTCCCTATTTGGAACCAGTCTGTTGTTCCATGTCCAGTTCTAACTGTTGCTTCCTGACCTGCATACAGGTTTCTCAGGAGGCAGGTCAGGTGGACTGGCATTCCTGTCTCTTTCAGAATGTTCCACAGTTTGTTGTGATCCACACAGTCAAAGGCTCTGGCATAGTCAATAAAGCAGAAGTAGATGCTTTTCTGGAACTCGTCGTAGAGCAGAGGAAATGGTAGAATGAGAACTGCAGCTCAGAGGGCTAATCCAGCAACGAGGACATTTTAAGGATTTTGCTGAAGGGAAGAGAAGGCATTTCCACGCAGGCACACAATTGTTGCTGGAATTTTCAAGAGCTGAGGAAGTTTGCCAATTAGAAATTTCCCAGTGGGGTCTTCAGCCCAGCTGGGTGGACAGCAGCCATTTTGACTCAGCCTTCCAATCCTGATTCCTTCTTCGTGTTGACAGAGGACCTGAGAAGTGGCCCAGAATGTCCAGAGGCTAGGACTCAGATGCGTGTCCTCAAGGAAATAGCAAGGGCGCTCGTATCCCTGGGACCTGGCCCCCTTCTCCTCTGATCAAGGCCCGAGAATCTGCCTGTTCCCACTCACAGCTGCTCCCCCACCCCATCCCAAGATTTTAACTTTTACATCTAAGTCTGAGCTTTCCTGTTAGAACCTCCTAGAAATCAGCAGCAAGAGGGCTCCAAAAGGCCTGGGCATCCATTTCTGTGAACTGTAAGTAAGTGGAATCATTTATTTCTGTCCTGCAGTTTTAATTAAACCCACCTGCAAATGAGCCAGTTATTAAATCCATGACCTTAAATCTCTGTCCCTCGGTGACTCCTCCCTCCCTCCTCTCACCCCGAAAGTGGTCAGTTTAGTCCAGGAGAGCACCAGCTGACTGGAAAATTCCATTCCGGGCCTGTCCAGCTCATTTCCCAGTGCTGAGTGCCCTGCTGCGTCCTGACAATTTCCCTTTTAACTCTATTTACATTCTGGAAAGTACATAAGATTTCTATCATGTACTTCCCTAAAGTCAATTTTCCCATGATGAGAATAAGGCTGTGAACACCCATGTTTTCATAATCTTATTATAGTTCTCCAATTATTCACAGTAGCCGAGTGGTACCATCTCACACCCCCGGGTGCTAGAAGCCGGAGCTGGTAGGTGTCGCCTTATTGTTCGTTGAATGACTGTGTTCATTACTTTGAGGCGGCCCTTCTCCATGCCTAAATGACTGTTATGTCTGATTGGAGCCATCACACCTGCTAGACTACTGTGAAGCCAAAGAAGCAGATTAACACCAAACATGGTCCCCAGGGAGGGTGGAGAGCGTGGATCCCCAAGCCCTCATCTTCCCAGGGAGAGGCCCCTTGGGCCTGATCCACTGGACCTCCTGGGCTGGGCTTTGGACAAGGGACACGTTTCCTGGTGCTCTAAGGCATTCCAGAGAACTTCAGAAAGAACAGGATGTGCGTGGCCCGGGGTGTGGCAGTGGGACTCGGAAGCCCATGAGTTTCTGGGTGGGTCGGTGGGTGGGCTTTCTCTGGAGGACGTTGGATGCCAGTCACTGGAGGAGTTTTGTGATTTGATCTAGTTTAACTAGGAGGCTAAGTAGCATCCAGGCCTCCAGCAGTGAGCTGGCCTGGGTCTCTTCCTCTGCCTCTCACCCTCAGTAAGTAGCTGCTGAGTGAATGAACAGATGCGTAATGTTTGAATACCCTTCAGTCTGACCCGAAGGAGATGTCTTCACTCAAAGTGAAGCCGCAGAGTCTATATGAAAGGGGACAAGTTTAGGGGTCACGATCCCATCTCTCCCGCCTTTAACCCTTTCTAAGCCTGGGGTTGGCAGAGTTTCTCTAAAGGGCCAGATAGTTTTGCAGGCCAAAAGGTAAAATCAAAGATATTATCTGGATGCTTATATGGCCATTTAAAATGTAATCTTTTCAAAATAAAAAATGCTTCTTAGCTGGTGGCCCCTTCCATACAGTAACAGGTGGTGGGCGGGACTTAACCCTGGGGCCATGGTTTCCAAGTACTGCTCCTAGTTTCTTTAACTGCTGATTGTGACCAACCCTTGTTGGTGACTGGAGACAGTCCATGTGCCAGAGGTAAGGCGTCTGGCACCAGTTCGTACAACGAGCCAATCCTGAAAGCCATGTGATATGGAGGGCTGATCAGGTCTCAGGCACTGCTCTGTGAATATGGACTCTTCTGACCCTATGAAGTCAGTGGGTTCTATCATGATCTCCATCTTACAGAAGAGGAAACTGAGGCTCAGAGTGGTACTGGCACTTGCCCAAGGCAGAGCTGGAATTTGAACCCAGGCAGCCGAGCTCCCGAGTATGTGCCCTTAACTGCTCTAGTCAACCGCTCTAGGAGTCCTCGTTGCTGCTGTTGACTCATTCTCCGGCATCCTAAGAGCATCTCAAGTGAGCCAGCACATGAATCCTCTCCAAACAATGCATGACACACAAGTTCCCCTGTTCGACTGCGGCGTGTAGGGTTTCTTTTGTTTGACCACTGATTTACTCTGAGTTACAACTGCTTGGGTCTGTTGGTTTGACGTCTCTGAGCACAGGCTCAGGGAAGGAGAGGCTGGGAAGGGAAGGAGGTCTGGGGGTGGTTGAGTCAAGGAGGAGAGGCATCCAGTATATAATGCACGTGCGTGCTTGCCGAGTTGCTTCAGTCGTGTCCGACTCTGTGAACCTATGGACCATAGCCTGCCAGGCTCCTCTGTCCATGGGATTCTCCATGCGTGAATATTGGAGTGGGTTACCATGCCCTCCGCCAGGGGATCTTCCTGACTCAGGAATGGAACTCGTGTCTCTTATGTCTTCTGCATTAGCAAGTGGGTTCTTTACCACTGGCACCGCCTGGGAAGCCCTCCAGCATATAGACATGCAGGCAAAGCACTCCGTGTCTGATTGCCTTTGGAGCCTGAATTGGTTTCTCAAGTCCTGAAAAGAAAAACTCAATGGGGTATGGGGGTGAGTTGGGGGCAAGAACAGAAACTAGAGGGAAATCTTTTAAAAAATGGAATTCCCATCTAATTCGTGGCCTGGCTTCATCTTGGAAGCAGGAGAATGGACGGAATGACCTCTCAGGGTTGCAAGCTGCCTCCCCGTTGAGCTGGGGAGTGTATGACCCACCGAGGGAACTACTTCTTAGGGCAAATGTTCTCCTTACAGTTTGGGTGTTCAAAACCCACTTTTAAATATTTTTTAAAAATAGACTGAGGTTGGAGATAGAGGATCCGAGAGGATTTACAAAAGTTCTCATTCTTTGGGCCAGTCTGGGAAAGTTTTAGCTTATCATGATGTTGGTGCTATGGAATGAATGTTTCTGTCTTCCCCAAAATTCAAATGTTGCCATTTAACCTCCAATGTGATGGTGTTAGAGGGTGGAGCTTTGGGGAGGTCATTAGTTCATGAGGATGGAGCCCCCATGAATGGGATTAGCACCCTAATAAAAGAGACCCAGGAGAGCTCCCTCACCCTTTCAAGGGCAAAGAGAGAGGATGTCTGTTTATGAAGTCAGATGAGGGCCCTCACTAGACACTGAGTGTGTCAGTACCTTGATCTTGAACCTCCCAGCCTCCAGAACCATGAAAAATAAATTTCTGTTGCTTGTTAGCCACTCAGTCTGTGATGTTCTTTTATAGCAGCCTGAACTGACATGGACAGAAATAGAGTCATTAACATCTTTAAATCTAATCAGATTGGAGAGTCAACTCCAAAACCCCAGAATGAATTCGGAAATGTCACCTTAAAATCCTCTTGCTCTAGAACCACTCTTGGTACCAAAATCTGTATTAGTCAGGGTTCCCAGAGAAACAGAATATGTGTGTGTGTATGTGTGTGCACACGTGTGTGTGTGTGCACGTGCGTGTGTGTGTGTGCGCACATGTGTACGCGCACGTGTATGTGAGTGTGTTCAGTTACTCAGTTGCGTCAAACTGTAGCTTGCCAGGCTCCTCTGCCCATGGAATTTTCAGGGAAGAATTCTGGAGTGGGGAGCCATTTCCTACTCCAGGGAATCTTCCCGACTGAGGGATCAAACCTGAGTCTCTCTTGCGTTTCCTGCATTGAGGGGCAGATTCTTTACCGTTAGTGCCACCTGGGAAGCCCATGTATATATATATATATATATATATGACTTTGTTGCTATGGAAACTGAGAAGTCCCATGATCTACCATCTGCAAGCTGGAGACCCAGGAAAGCCTGTGGTCTAATTTAGTCCAAGTCCAAAGGCCTGAGAACCAGGAGAGCTGATGACACAAATCCCAAACTCAGGGCAGAAGATAAGGTTAGATGTCCCAGGTCAAGCAATGAGGCGGGAGAAAAAGGGTCAGATTCCTCCTCCCTCTGCCGTTTGTTCTGTTCAGGCCCTCCGTGGACTGGAGATGCCTACACGTTGGGGAGGGTGATCAGCTTTACCAAGTCCACTGATTCAAATGCTAATCTCATCCGGAAACACCTTCACAGACACTACCGGAGATAATGTTTAATCTGGACACTCCATGACCCATTCAAGTTGACAGATAAAATTAACCCTCACAATTGGGCATGAGAGGATTTGCATTTTCATGTCAAGTGATACTAGTATCTCAGAGTCATGCTAAAGAGAGAGAAAATTTCAAAATAGTAACAATGTCTTTCTCTGTGTGGTGGTTTACAAGAGGGGATTTTTTTTTTCTGTACAACTTCTAGTATTATTTGTTTTCTACAATAAGCAAATGTTACTTCTGAAATCACCAAAGGAGAAGTCATTAAAGATAAAAATATTGATAAGAACAGGGCTGTGTCTCTTCTTCCAGAACCCAGTGGGAAGTTACCTTCTCAGTGGAAAAACCATCCAGTTTATACAGGGGACATTTGTCATCCAGGACTTTCCCTGACTCCCTCTTATCTTGCTGACAAAGAGAAGGATGGAGACGCGGACTCTGAGGAAGTGAGGCCTATGGGAGCACGACTCAAGCAGCCCGTGGTGAAGGGAAGTAATTGAGAAGCGCTTTGAAAATAAAATACAACTCCAGGTTTTGTAGCCAGGAGATGCTGCTCAAGCATTTTGATTCCAAGCTCCGCTGAAACCCTACAGTCCAATTGGAGCCAGGGGACAAGTGAAGCAAGGTGACCCATATGCAAGATTCTAATCAAAGTGTAGCCCAGAACCAGAGTTAGGGAAAACTATAAACGCTAACTGTTAAGGATGAGTGAGAAAGATACAAAATCCCAGCTATGGGAGTTCTTTAACATCTTGCTCCATAAGACCGTCTGTCTTAATGTTGAAGAATGGGCATGTTGATTTGTTGTTTTCATTAAAGCAGTAGATGACACCTACTGCAACGCCTAGCTCATCGTAAACACTGTGAAATGTTGATGACTCCCAGATACTGTTCTTGGGACTGGAGACACTGCAGTGAATAAAGCAGAGGAAGTCCAGCCCCTCAGAGGACCGCATGCTATTCAGTGGGCTAGGAGAGTTTATATAATGGGTAATAGACAAAGGGATAAATTAAAATATAATGTTAAGCAGACAAATAGAGTTATAAAAAAATAAAGCAATTTTGGAGATAGGGAAGATAATTGGGAATTCTAAAGAATTTTATACTGGATGGTCAAGGAAGGCTTCTGAGGGGATAGGACAGTGAGTAGAGATCCAAGTGAAATGAGTAGGTAAGCTTTGTGCATAGCAGGGATGCGAGTATTCCAGGAAGAGGAAGTGGTAAGTGCAAAGGTCCTGAGGTAGGAATGAGCTTGTGATGTTTATGGAAAACCAAAGAGGACAGCGTGGCTGAAATGGAGTGAGTGAGAGGGAGTAGTGAGAAGTCAGGTAGTGACAATTGGGCCAGACTTCTCTGGACAACAACAAAGCTCTGGCTCTGACTGTCCAGAGTGATGGGAGCTACTTGCCTGCTTGGAGCAGGGGAGTAACAGGATGTGACTGGTGCTTCAAAAGGATTTCTGGCTATTGCAACCTCAGATAACATGGTATGTGCTCAGTCACTACAGTCGTGTCCTACTCTTTGCCACCCTATGGACTGTAGCCTGCCAAGCTTCTTTGTCCATGAGATTCTCCAGGCAAGAATACTGGAGCGGATTGCCATGCCCTCCCCCAGGGATCTTCCAGCTCAGGGATCAAACCTGTGTGACCTGCACTGCAGGTGGATTCTTTACTGCTGAGCCACCCAGAAAGCCCCAAACATTTTATATTACCCTTTATAGTTACCTAACAAAGTACACAAACTCAGCAGCTTATAACAGCTCATTTCTGTAGGCCAGAAGGCCCTGTGGCCCAGGCTCAGTTCTCTGCACAAGTCAAAACCAAGGGGTTGGCTGACTGGGCTCTTATCTGGAAGCTCTGTGGGAGAACCCATTTCCAAGCTGGTTATTGCTGTTGCAGAATTCAGTTGCTTGTGGGTATAGGACTGAGGTCTATGTTTGCTTCCTGGCTGTCAGTAGTGGTCACTATCTGCTCCTAAAGGCTGCCAGCCTGTTTTCGTCACACCCAGAAGGGTATAATGAGTCCTTCCTGGGCTTTGAATCCCTTTTGACCTACACACATGTGATGTATGATTTAGCTGTACTTGCCAGAAAGCTGGGTTTCCCAAGTGGCACAGTGGCAAAGAATCCACCTGCCAATGCAAGAGATTCAGGTTTGATCCCTGGGAAGATCCCCTGGAATAGGAAATGGCAACCCTTTCCAGTATTCTTGCCTGGGAAAGTCCATGGAGTGAGGAGCTGAGTGGACTACAGTCCACTGGGGTCACAAAGGGTTAAACACACTGAGTGACTGAGCACAGACACACGCCAGAAAGCTGTCTGAGTGTGTGCAACCCTCGCTAGTGTGAGTTACGAAGTCAAGTGAGCAATACCAGTCTCTACTGCACCCTCTTGAAGCATTTATTAAGCACTTCTGTATTCCTAGCAGTGTATTAGGGCTTCCTTGGTGGCTCAGAGGGTAAAGTGTCTGCCTGCAATGAGGGAGACCTGGGTTTGATCCTCAAGTTGGGGAGATCCCCTGGAGAAGGAAATGGCAACCCACTCTAGTACTCTTGCCTGGAATATTTCACGGATGGAGGAACCTGGTAGGCTACAGTCCATGGGATCACAAAGAGTTGCACATGACTGAGCAACTTGTGTATTATGGAAGGATTAAACAAACAAACAAACAAAAAACTAACAGAAAATTTCATCCCACCAGGGAGCTGAGAGTAATAATGCAGAAAGCAAGCCGTGGATCTCATAAAATGCAAGGGTGCTTGACGCTAGAGGATGAAAAAGTGGGAAGAATCTAGGAGGGAGTGTCAGTCTATGTTTATGCATCTCCGGCTAGACCAATTCACAGCTCTTTTCGGGTCCCTGGCCCGGCAACTAACAGGGGTTTTATCCCAAAGAGCAAATACTTTTCCAGTGAGTGAACAACTGGATGAATCAATATTCTTCAGTGTTCCTACCTGAAAAATAGGGATATTGGCTTTCCCACCAGATCAGAATGACATGTACATTTGTAAAAAGCAAAGCAGGGTCAAATTCATGTCCTTTATTTATCTTGAGGGGGTGTCATAGTCTGGCTTCAGTATGCCTGCAGAAGAACAATGGGGGAAGAGCATGCACATCAAAGGCATGCTAGTGGTCAAGATACTTAAGGGCTGCCCTGAGTGCCCTTGGGAGGAAGGGCAAGGGCACAGAGGGTTGGGTGGGCAGGCTGAAGGCAAAGTCACCTTCATAACTCAGCAGAGGACCTCTCTGCCTGGGAGCTGGCCAAGGGCAGGGATCTGTTCCCTAGGGAAGAAAGGGGTTGACCAGTTGTCCCTTGAGTCTACGCTTAATATTTTAATAACAACTATAGGTTTTATTTATAATATCTCCAAACTAGAAACCACCTAAATGTCCCTTAATGGTCAAATGGATAAATGGATTGTGGTATTTCATACAACGGAATATTACTCAGGAAACCTTTTTTAAAAGCATAAACTCCAGATAAATGCAACACATAGATGAATGTCAAAAGCATCGTGCTGAGAAAAAGCAGCCACAAAAGGGCAGCTCTTGCGTGGTTCTGTTTATACAGGAGGGTCAGGAGGAAGCAACGCTAATCTAGGATGGAGAAGCCAGAAGAGAGGTTATCCTTGGGGCTGGTGAGGGGGAATGACTGGGAAGGAGCATGAGAGACCATGACGGGGTTCTGGGAATGGTTTATATTTTCTTTTAGGTGGTGGTTCGTCTGGGTGTGTAAGTAAAAATGTATTAGGTTGTTCACTTGAGATTTTGCTATATCTTATTATAGAATTTTACTGTAAATTATATCTATAAAAAGAAATAGAGTCGTTCTAACAGTGGTAGCATCAACCATGTATTCAGATGTACATTAGCTCGTACCTCTACTATCTCCAGCCCTGGGAGGTCCACATCAGATTCCTACTTAATAGATAAGAAGACTGAAGTGCCATATTCCAAGGGCATAGACTTAGGAAGTGGTGGGACACTTCCTAAGTGGTGGTCTGTTTTTACGGACTGCCTCAAGCCCTTTCCTATTGGAAAGGCTGGCTGGTAGGGCAGGACTTACCTAATACTTGCCCACAATAGATTCAGCATTCTTTCATAAGTTGAGCTAAAACTATCTGGTTGTTGGAGTGTTCCCTGCCTTGTTCCTTGTTCTTATTCTGGTGACAAATTGGCCCATGGTCATGCAACTCTTGCTTAGGGACCCCATGCCTTTCTATCCCCTCTAGTTAGCAGGAAACTTGAGCTCTGGAGAATGGGAATCAAACGTCTCCAGCTCATCCCACCCTAACCCCCTTGTTCTCCACCTAATCCCTCCATTCAGTGATATGTCTGCAACCTGTACCTCGGCATCCAGAAGGGATAAGTGAGATGGCGAACAAATAAGGCCCAAACAGCCTTCAGGTGACAAGCAGGCACTCTATAACCGAACAGACGTAATAGGCTGATGCTTACCTTGCAAGATGTGTACGTTTAATAAAGTATTAATATGAAGACCAGATTGCTTCTCCTGCCAAGCAGGCAGAGCCAGATTAGCAAGGAGGCTCCTCCCTGGGAGGAGGGAGCCCTAAGACTGTCTCCTCTGTGAGCCTGGATTCTCGCTTTGCAAAATAAATCCTTTTTGCCAAGGGTGACCATGAAAGGACTTTCTCCTAGGAGTCTCCTATCACAAAATCAAAATAGTTTCTGGGGGGCAAGAGAGATGCTCTGAAGGAGTGAGCTGATCCACGTCAGGGGAAAAGAAGTCTGGATGGAAGTCAGGTGTTAGACACAGCTGATGCTGGGGTCACGTTGAAGGAGAATTTCCCAGCAGCCTACACTCCCAGCTTCAGATGGCCGGTCCTGATGTCTGGAGATGCTCTTTGTCTCCTGTGCCTGGGAAGTCCTGAGTGCACAGAATTTTGCTTTTCTTCCTTCATTGCAGGGTTTCTCACTCTTGGCACTGTTGACATCCGGGTGTGGATGATTCTTGGTTGGTGGGAGCATGTCCTGTACATTGTTGGACGTTTGGCAGGATCCCTGGCCTGTACCAAATAGACGCCCGTAGCAACCTCCACGTCCACTAGTTGTGACAACCAAAAATACCTCTCTAGACACTGCCACATGTATCCCTGGCGGGGGGGAGTCCCCCTGGATGAGACCACTCTGCTTTATTGGATTGTTTCTAACCGCAGCTATAAATGAGATGCGAGCTCTCACTGGACCAGGAAAGCTGCTACTCTGATAGCTGAGCTGCTCGGCCTGAAGGCTCTGAACTCAGGGGCTTTGATTCTGCAAAATGAGTCTATTCCCTAATTCAACAGAGAGAAAACTGTCACATGTGTTTATTTAAAACTGATGCAGATCCAGAGAGAAAAGCCACACTTCATTCAGACCATGTCTCAAAATAATAGGTGGAAGGAAACAGAAATGTCGCTGAGCAAATTCCCAGACCCTTTGGTGCCAAAGCGAGGAAATCTAGTCTAACGCAGGTTGCCTTTCAGAAGAGAAAAATAAAAGACCAAAAAATTAAGGATTCCTTTATTGTGCCTTTAGCTTCTGAGCTCAGCAATTAATTCTTATGTGCTAAAGGACTTCTGTGTTTATGAGGCATTATTATTTAATGTAGGCCTATTTTAAATTGTAATTTTTTTCATTAAGTTGCCTCATTTTACTGATTAAGACCAGTTTATAACCTAGCTTAGACTGTGTTCCTTGAGTAATAACTATTTTTCTTTTAAAATATTCCTTAATAACCTCTCATCCATATTTTAAATTTTACTTTAAGTCAGAGGAGCTTCCCCGTTGCTCACGAATCTGGCCTCGTGATGCTGAGTGACGTTGGAGGATGAAGGGTCCTCTGTGCGCTTCGCTTCCGAAACCTCCGTAAAGGAAACCAAACAGCGTAAGGACCCCTCAGCCTCTGTGCTCCTGAGGCTGATCCAGCCGGTCCCAAAAAAGGGGGGGTCATTGGCCCCAGAGCTCTCTAGCAAACTCTTTAAAGCAGCCTTGCTGGTGAAAGAGGATGCGGGGCATGGAAAAACGGGGTGGCTCAGGTAGGGGCATGATGCCCGGGTCTCCAGGTCAGTGGTGCCCTGGGGTGCCAGGCACTGCACTTGGCCCGTTGCCGGGACCATCTCTCTATGTCTGCCTTTCCCCTGCCCCTCCCACTCCTAAGAACTGAGGATGACCATCCCCAATTGGCAGAAGTGGAAACTGATCTTAGGGCAGGGAAACACCTCACTCGGGGCTGGCCTGGGGCAGAGTCAGCAGCTGTCCCAGACTTGTCTGGCTCCCAAGGCCGCTGTTAAAACCTCTTGCACCAGTGTCTGCGTGCTAAGTCACTCAGTCGCGGCCGACTCCGCGACCCCATGGACTGTCGCCTGCCAGGTTCTTCTGCCCATGGGATTTTTCAGACGAGAATACTGGAGTGGGTTGCCATTTCCTGCTCCAGGGGATCTTCCCAATCCAGGGATCGAGACTGCATCTCCTGTGTCTCCTGCATTACAGGCAGATTCTTTACCTGCTGAGCCATCGGGGAAGCCCCTGGGCACCCGCGGTCCCTGACGATATCCACAGCTTCCCATTCTTGCTCTTCAGATCACTTTGCCCTCTCCCGCCCCTTCTTAACATCACCACTGACCTGAGAAATAAGCACCATGAACCCTTTTCCAGGTGAGATGACTGAGGCCCAGCCAGAGAAGCAGAGGAACCTGCCCTCTGTGTCAGAGGGAGAATGAGAACTAAACCTGGGTTTTTGGCTTCAGGGTCTGGAGCTGTTTCCTTTTCTTTTAGCCCCACCTCTGGGTTCCCCATGGTTGGCTACAGAGTCAGCCCTGACCTGGTGTCCCTGTCCCAGAGAGGCCACCACAGAGATGGGCATGGCTAGTCGGGCAGCTCATGGGCATCCTGCAGCCCATCATTCTCTCATCGCTTTCCTCTCAGCTTTTCTTTGGATGCTGGACAGACTCAGGGATAAAGAAATGGTGATTCCCCTCACCCACCCACCCTGAGGACACTGAGAAAGTGCTGGAGGGTGAACAGCAGGCCATCAGGTGAAAGGCCTTCGGAGAGAAGGCAATGCTGTGACACGCTTTGGGAGACCCGAGATCTGTTCTTTAATTGCTTCTTGATTGTCCCTGTGACCTCTGCCAAGGCCCTTCCCTTCTCTGTGCCTCAGTTTATCATCTATACGACAAAAAGCTTTTAATTCAAGATCATAAACACCTCTTTCCTGTGTTTCTCTGTGATGAAGAACTAAGGTTTGGGTATCCAACTCAGTGTAGCTGAACCCACTGATTAATTTTGTTACTTGTTCATTTATCTGCCTGTTCACTTCTTTTTTTTCATAAAGAACCTACAGAGTACATGCTTTGTGCAACATAGTAGTGGAATGTATTAGCAGAATAACTACTGGAACAAAGCACTTTAAAATCTCAGTGATGATTATTTTTAATGATTTACGTGTTTATTATGTTGTTGTTATTGTTCAGTCGCCCAGTTGTGTCCAACTCTTTGCAACCCCATGGACGGCAGTACGCCAGGCCTGCCTGTCCTTCACCATCTCCTATAGTTTGCCCAAGTCCATGTCCATTGCATCAGTGATGCCATCCAGCCATCTCATTCTCTGACACCCTTTTCTCCTTCTGCCTGCAATCTTTCCCAGCATCAGGGACTTTTCCAATGAGTCAGCTGTTTGTATCATATGATGAAAATACTGGAGATTCAGCTTCAGCTTCAGTCCTTCCAATGAGTATTCAGGGTTAATTTCCCTTACGATTGACTGGTTTGATCTCCTTAATGTCTAAGGGACTCTCAGCAGACTTCTCTAGCACCACAGTTCAAAGGCATCAATTCTTTGGCGGTCTGCCTTCTTTACAGTCCAGTTCTCACAACCATACATGACCACTGGGAAGACCATATCCTTGACTGACGACGTCTCTGCTTTTCAACAAACTCTCTTTGTCATAGATTTGTTTTTATTACATACAATATATTTATTATAAAGTTATTTTTATAATTAGTGGGCTTTTCTCGTAGCTCAGCTGTTACAGAATCCGCCTGCAAGGCAGGAGACCCCGGTTTGATTCCTGGGTCAGGAAGATCCTCTGGAGAAGGGATAGGCTACCCACTCCAGTATTCTTGGACTTCCCTAGTGGCTCAGCTAGTAAAGAATCTGCCTGCAATGCGGGAGACCCAGCTTCAATCCCTAGGTTGGAAAGACCCCCTGGAGAAGGGAATGGCAACCCACTCCAGTATTCTAGTCTTTTGTAATTAACACAATAGCATTTTATTTCTCACTCATATCACTGTCTGTTGGGGGCTGTAGAAGGACATTCCATACCATCTGGTCATTCAGATAGCCAGATTTTTTCCACCTTCTGGTTTCATCCTCCTCTGTATCCATCAGGCAGCTGATACAGAGAGAGGGTGTGGAGGATGGCACAGGAGATTTCTAGGGGCCCGGCCTGGAAGCCATATTCCTCTGCCAGGTTTTAGTCACATGACCCTACCAAACTTCAAGGGAGGCTGGGAAATGTAGTCTGGCTGAGTCTCTGGGAGGAAAAGGAAATGTGATCCAGGGAGCACATGACACAGAGCAGGCCGGCACTGTGTGCAGGCGAAGCAAGGACAGCGTCAGTGTGACCCTGGGCGACAGGGCCTGGGACGAGCTGGTCCAGACGGAGGCTTGATCGGCAGGTCCAGCATCAGCATCCTGCAGCAGCCTATGCACTTGGCCTCGCCGTCAGCCCAGGGCATGCTGCCTAATGGACCATTTCCCTGGTCGCGTCACCTTGCCTTGCCTGCATCTCAGAGGCAAGAGGAATGAATGAGCACACTCTGCCCTTCTCCGGCCTCAGGGTCTCCTGTCCACAAACTGGGAGGAAAAACGACCCCCCCCCGGCTCCCCAGACCCTCCAGAGAATCCATCAGAGAAGCATCAGGTGTCTCCAAAGTGCCAGAGAACAGCTTTCCCAAGCCTTATTAATAGTAGAACCACATCATTATCAATAATGAAACACAAATTAATAATAAATAAACAAACTAATGATAAATAATACATATGTCATGAATAATACATTAATACTACAAGGCTTTTGAGCATCTATTGCCTCTGACAGAGGGGAATTTGATTAGCTGGCTGGAAATCACAGAGGGGGAATATTTCAGAAGAGTCTGGGAGGTTTGGGAAGCCGTTGGACACCTGAAAGTGGCAGGCGCATGTCCCTGCAAAAGTGTAAAATGTTTAAGGTCCTCAGTGGCCCAGAACTGAGCTGACTTTCTGCTGGGGGAGGTGAGAACCAGGAGCCTGAGGGTGGGGCCTTCCTGTCTAGATGTCTTTCCAGGGTTCAAATTTAGAGTGCAAATCCATCATCAAGTAAGGCAAAAAATAGTAATAATCTTGCTTCCTCAACAGAATTGGATGTTGTGGCCAAGGTGAGGCTAACTGAAGATGTCTGTAGACTTTATTTCTTCATCCATGGATTCATTCATTCATACATTCATTCATTCATTCACTAAGTATGTCTTCAGTGCCAACAGCCTGGCCAGCACGTAGTTACTGAGTCATGCTTTTGGAGCTCATCCTCCAGGAACTCATAGTTCACAATAGTGGCAGACAGACTGGCAAAAAAGAAAAAGAAAAGAGTGACCCCATGCAATATGTTAGGGTTATTTTTGATGCCATGAGAGGGGCACTTACACATGATTTGGGGGTTTAGGATGCAGGGTAGGTGAAGTTAGGGTATATCTTGGGCAGCCTCTAGGGTAAATAGTGTCTAAACGAAGATCTGAAGAATTTATCAAAGTGATGGGGGTAAAGTGACGGTAGGTATTCCAGGCAAAAGGATGGTAGGTGCCAGGACCCAGTAGCCAGACAAAGCATATTTAAGAAGCTCTAAGTAATTCAGAATGACTGAGACTCCCCTTGAAAAAAGGCAGAGGGGCAAGAGATGAGCTGGAGAAGAAGCAGGCTATGAGTGTGGGGGAGGGGCTGTGGACTAAATTCTAAAGGCAACGAGTAGACGAAGAAGGATTTGGGTCATAAATGTGACATCAGTTCACTGGGCAGCAGCCTAAGCCGCGGGGCTCCAGGGCTACACCATTCACCAAGCCCAGTGCTGTGCCGTGCTCATGTGTTAGTTCATTCATTACTTCACGCGTGCAGCACCCGGGCCGAAACACTCATCACATGCCAAATATCCTACAGGGATGCACGCCAGGCCCTGACCTGAAGAAACTCCCGGCCTGGGGGCAGAGACATACACAGAGAACCTATGATATACGACAGTGTGGCGTGGAGCGGCTCTGACTGAGCTGTTCACAGGGGGCTGTGTTCTTAGAGGAGGGCTTCCCCCACGTTCTTAGGCAAAGGAGTGTCAGACTCCTGGAGATCAAGGATGGGGTGCCTGTGGCGTCGAACGTGGAAGGATGTGTACAAATTTCCCTGGGACTGAGAGCGAAAGGGCAACCCGGGAAGAGGAGACGGCACGGGCTAAAAGAAGAGCCTGAGACCGTCTGGGAGGGCTGCTGCGCGGCTGGCGCAGACACGGGGAGAGACGGATTGAGTTGGAGAGGCTGAGCGAGGCCACATCATTAGAGGCCCGGTCGGCCATGACAGAAGCTGAACTTGATCCTGAATTGGAAGGCAATGGGGTGGGGAAATTGCATGACATTAACCAGAGAGGTGGCGTCATCACACATGCATCTGAGAAATACTGTTGAGACTCCAGGGCGGTGGAGGCATCGGAGGGACGGGGCTGGAGACTGGGGACCGGCAAGGGGGCTGCCCAGGGTCCTGGGGGGGCGTTTAAGGGCCCACACGCCAAGGCAGGATTGGTGGAGGGCAGACACACTTCTGAGAGCCACTGGAGGGGAAGAACTGATCCATCTCAGAGACAAATGAGCTATTAACCTCTGCTCTTTGTTCAGAAGCTTTCTTTCCTTAAAAGGCCCCCTCCACCCTCTGTCCCACCTCTGCTTCTGCTGACAAGGAGGTGAGGGCTGAGAGCACCTGTTAGCCCAGCAGGGGAGGGTGTATTTCACACAACCCCCAGTACCTGCCTGAAAGACATGGTTGCAGTAATTGGTCTGTTGTAATAATATTTATTACGGTAGTAATTACACGATGTGCAGCATCCAGGGAGGCTGTCGTCGGTGCCTCGCGGTGGTATTTATCTTCATGAGATGGGGTGACCTCTTTTCTTCTTGGGTGGTGGTGCATGGAGCTCCTGTTATCACGTGGAGATAAACCCCAGCCCCGCAGAAAGGGGAGGGTGGCGTGAGGAGTTCCTGGGACCCTGACGTCCACGGTCCTCCCTGACAGGAGCAGAGCTGGTGGGGCGGCTGCCACCAGCCGATGGTCTGCCTGCTCCAGGTCAAGTCTCGATGTGGTCCAAGCTGGTTCTCCAGGGAAGAAGGGTCCTTGGAGTTCTCTGCACCACTTCTACGCTCCCAGACACAGAAGAGGGTGAACCACTGTCTCTGTCTTCAGGGAACGTCTAGTCTGATGGCAGAAACAGCTCCTGCCCTCTGACAGAAAGATGGTGTTTCATTGCTTTTGACTCTTCTCTAGTTACTTTGAATCAACAAGTATTGACTTGGGTGACACAAGGCAGACACTTCTGGGCCAAGGGAACAGTCCAGAGCTGGGTTCAGAGGACAGTGTGTCAGGAATTGAACATGGCCTCAGCCATCAGTCATCCTCCTGCTCCGAATGGAAGTTCTGTGTTCTGCTGGTCTAACTGGTGTGTGACCCACTGCACCCCAAGAAAGATTTCTCGAGTGCTTCTGGGCACCTCATCCCTCTACCCACTCCTGTTCTCAGCTTCTCCACTTGGAAGAAAGGGACGGGGCCTCCCGTGGGTGGTGGAAGAGCGGTGCGTTCAGATCAAAGGACCTTCCTGCCAAGCCTGGTTCTGTGTGATCATGAGGAAGTCATTCCACATCTCTGAGCCTCAGTCTCCTCAATTCCACATTGGGGTTGTTATTCCCCAGGGTTGTGATGACAATCAATGAGATAATAATTATAGATATCCTTTGAAAGAGGCCAGACACTGCCTGTTCATTTGCTTATTTTCATTCATTTAACACATATTTATTGAGCTACTATTATGTGCCAGGAACTGTTCTAAGGGATAAAGTAGTGATTAAAACCCACAAACCCAAGGATTTCTGGTTATGGTGAAATGGAGTCAAGACCAGCATCTTTTTATTTTCCGTTAATTCAGGTATGAGACCTAGACAGAATGTGTGGACATCTATTTGAAAAATCTGAAACATAGAAACTAGCAAGCAGTTTGGGGAAGAACAATAAGTAAGACTGAGAGTCTCACAGAGTAATATTAAAATGTTCATGACACAAACTAAAAATCACATGACATCATGACTTACAAACAACTGCAAACATCTCAACTCACCCAAGAAAAGCTGATTAGTAGACACCAATGATGAGATTAACACCTGCGCTGGGATTATCTAACAAGGACTTTAAGGTAACAAAACTGCTTGAAGAAACAATCACAAATCATCTTGAAACAAATCACACAAAGGTTCTGTAAAGAAATAAAGGATATAAAGAAGAGCCAAATAGAAATTTTAGAAATGAAAAGTACAGTAACTGAAATTTAAAGACTCACTGGGTAGACTCAGTAACAGGATACAGCAGACTTGAAATAGACCAACAGGAATGATCCAACCTGAGCAACAGGAAAAAGAAAAAGGATTCTCTCACACACACACACACACACACACACACACACAGCCTCTGCTCGCGTGGAGCTTGCAGCCCCGTTGGGTACTGGAGTTGCGGGGGTGGGGGTGAGAGATCAGCAGATAATAAGCAAATAAATATATATCCGGTAGTCATAAATATTTTAAAAAGAGAAGCGCAGGGTAGAGAGTTAGAGAATAAGGATGCAATCTTATATAGACAGGATGATCAGAAAAGGCTTCCCCGCCGCAGAGGCATTTGAGCAGAGGAGGGATTGAGGACTGGAGCCACGTCGGCGTCTGGGGGAGAGTGCCCCGGGGCGGGGGCAGCAGGTGCCAGGGCCCTGAGGGAGGGGTGACCGCGGAGGAGCCGGGGGTCAGCAGGGTTCGCTGCGTGGGGGGCGAATGAGGCAGAGGTATGGGCAGGGGTGAAGGTGGGCCAGAGAGACCAGCTGGGATGCAGGGCAGTAGACCAGCAGGTTCCCCAGTGGCTCAGCCGTAAAGAGCCCTCCAGCGATGCAGGAGCCACAGGAGACACAGATTCGATCCCTGGGTTTGGGCAGATACCCTGAGGAGGGCACGGCAACCCACTCCAGTATTCTTGCCTGGAGAATCCCACGGACAGAGGAGCCTGGCGGGCTCCATGGGGTCGCAAAGAGTCAGGCACCACTGAAGTGCCTCAGCGCATATGCACACAGCCCATCTGCTGCAAGGTACCAGGTTACCTCTGCTGGCGGGCAGGCTACAGGAGGAGCGAGGGAGGCAGGACCCCAGCTCAGCACCGTGTTCCAGGAGAGACAGGACACTGTTCAGATGCAGCAGCAGCTCTGGCCCCTGGCCCTGAGCCCGCCGGCTCTAGCCGTCGCCTTGCTTAGATGGCCGCCCACGTTCCTGCTCCAGAGCCCCGCTGGTTCACCGAGTGCTGCTGTGTGTGGATTCCGCAGCCTGTGGCCTCTGCTCTACCCTCTGTGCCATCTGTTGACTCCCTTCTTATGTCTCGTATCCTACCATCCCTGATGGGGCGGCCACTCACCAAGAGCGGCTTCCTGCCTGGCCTCTGTGAGGAGCCCTAGAGGATGCTCTCAGATGACATCAGCATCAATCCAAGCAGATGCGGTCAAAGAGGCAGGTCCAGGAGACATCTGGAGTCATGGCGCCTTCAGCTGGGGCTGCCTCGGACCACAGGGACGAGACGCTTCTGAGAAGGCCCTCCTGGGAACACCGTCCACTCTCATTACGGAACAGCCTAGAGGAAGGGCAGAATTCATTTGTTTCTTCCTTCAACACATACTCAGATCTGGGCACTATTCTAGCCATAGAGGTAACACAAATAGAAACAGTTAGTGGCCTTGCATATGGAGAACGTACAGTGAACACCTCATTACAAGTAATTTCAAGTGTCCAAAGTGGTAGAAAGGGAGGGGTGTTTGGGGGGACTGTGATAACCTGGGGAGTCAAGGAGAGTTTTCTTGTGAAAGTGAGACTTCTGTGACTCCTTGAAGGATGAGCAAGGGTGAGGCCTTGGGGCAGAGGGGACACCTGTACTGGGCCCAGAGAGGAGTCAGCGTCCACACACGATGAAAAGCAGACACAGCAGGACCTGGCTGGGCCTTGAGACCCGAGCCTGGGCCAGCCCACCTCCCTTTCTATGGAGCGATGGGACGCTCTGGAGGCCCTTTCCAAGGCCAGGGAGCACATTTTAAAGAAAGCACACTGGCTGCTGCTGGTGGAGGAGGATTGAAGGGCATCCATGGACGCAGGAAGCCCAAGACAAACCCTCATCTCACAAGTTACATCCTTAAGTAGCGCCAGCATCTACCAAACGTTTATGAGGAAGTACGGGCTGGGGAAGGAGGTCAGCGTTTCCTCTCACTAGTCCCTACAGCTGGGAGGCATGGGGTCCCTACTGACTGAAACAGGTGGAGAGGTTTAGTGATTTAGCCATTGCCGTGGCCATGGTAGGCGTGTAACTATGGTGACCAACTTGTCTTGGTTTGCTGGGGACTTTTTAGTTTTAGCATTGAAAGCACTTGTCCCAGGAAACCCCTTGGTCCTGGGCAGACTCAGCCATCCGGTCACCCTGATGTAATTCATGCCTCTTTTCACTAAATCACAGCGGGCCTGTGCCCTTCCCACGGAAGCCCTCCCTGACCGCCATCTATCCTGGGGCCAGACATGAGCCGGCCCTCTGGACACATCCCCCACCCCAAGTTGGGAAAAGGGAGGGAGCGATGCTGGGATGTCGCCAGGAGAGTTTCTGGATAGAGGAGCCGTCTGTCATCACCTCATTGGGAGGGTGCCCGATTCCTAAATATTGCCTGTGATTTTGCTAAATGTGTCTTAGCAGGAGCGGCATAAATGCTGTCAGAGATAGAGGGCGAGAGTGACGGTCCCGTTCGGGATAATGAACTGCTTAGTTAAGATGAATCCGTTTCCACTCGTGATCCTGCTTCTTGATACTGTGCTTGGTGGGGGCCAGGGGGTGGGGTGGGGTCTCACGCATCAAGGCTGATTGGTGGCAAATTTAATGCCGAGAAAGACAGATCTCCGTCTTTAGCTGGTGGCTGATTCATGGACGAGTTCACGTCTCAGAGAAATGGAGTCAAGTCGTATATGCAATGACGGTGTCAGGATTTGAGCTCAGTGAACATGTGACATGGACTGATCAGAGCTGGAAGACCCCCAAAATACAGTTCACCCCTCATTTTGCAGATGAGAAAAAACAGGCCCAGAGAGAGGGGTGGCCCACCCGAGGTGCCAGAGCCGCTGGGCCTCACAGCTGAGCCCACAACTCATCTCTTGTGCTTGTTCCCCTGGATCCGCTGCCTCCTGGCAGCTGTGTGAACCCATCTCTCCCATCCCTGCCCTTCCCACCCGTCCAAGGGCTTGATTCAGCGATCCTGGCAGAAGGGGGCTCTTTTTTCACGTGTGCATGATTTTATTTATATTTTAGTTTAAAAAAATTATTGAAGTATAGTTGATTTACGTTGTGTTTATCTTCTGCTGTAGAGCAGCGTGACTCAGTAACACACACACACACACCCTTCTTCATATTCTTTTCCATTGTGGTTTGTCACAGGGTGTTGAATACAGTTCCCTGTGCTGTACAATAGGTCCTTCTTGTTTATCCATCCTGTACGTAGCAGTTTGCATTGGCTAATCCTAAATTCCCAACCCTTCCCTCCCCCGCCTCCTCCCCGCTGGCAACCACAAGTCTGTTCTCTGCATAGAACGGGGCTTTGGGGGTCTCTTCTCTTTAGCCTGTCCTCTGCTTTGTGGGCTGCAGTCCATGGGGTCGCTAAGAGTCAAACATGACTGAGCGACTTCACTTTCACTTTTCACTTTCATGCACTGGGGAAGGAAATGGCACCCACTCCAGTATTCTTGCCTGGAGAATCCCAGGGACGGCGGACCCTGGTGGGCTGCTGTCTATGGGGTTGCATAGAGCTGGACATGACTGAAGCAACTTAGCAGGAGCAGCTGCTTTGTGGGGAGGACTCCTCATGGGTCTCCTGGCTCTGATCCCGGTCCGGATGGGACACCTGGCTGAGAGCGTCAGCCCTGAATCTCCTCCCACCCTGACTGGCTTCCAAAGGTCAGATCCCACTCCTCCCACTTCCATCCAGGGACCGTCCTTCCTCAGCTGGACAGTGGGGACCCGGAGGGAAGAGGGATCTGGCGGAGGCTCGGGGGTGCCCGCTGTAGGCAGGACTCCTCATGATGAACAAACTCCTAAAACATGCTTCACCATGGGGACGTCAGCATTACACATGGGGAAACTGAGTCCTCAGCGGCCATGTAACCTGCCCGGACGATGACACCGTGGTGGGCGAGTAACTTGAACCAGATAATTGACTACAAATTCGCTGAAAGTCTGTGGGCAGGAGAAGCGAAGGAGGTGGGGGAGGGTATTTTCAGAAAAAGAACCAAGGCAGGTCTTCAGAAGGTGGTGAAAACCTGGGAAATAGGAGCTGAAGGGACGTTGGCTGGGCCTAGAGGAGAACTTTCACTGTGTTTTTCTTTTGCAAAACACTCCTTGGCCACGAGCCCCGGCTCTTCCCTCTCCAGCGTGTGTCTGTTTGGGAAGGTGATTTCTCACCTGTGACCCGGGTGTTGACGGGCTAATGCAATCCTTGCCCCGCACATAGGTCAGAAAGTCGCCTTGCCACCTGCTCTTCCCTCCCGTCCCAGCCATTGATGCTGCCTCCAGACCCAACAGTTAGAGCCCACGCATTGCCTGAAGCTTGTCCTGGCCTTGGCTAGGAAAGCTCCAGAGAGCCCAAGGTTCGTGGTCAAGCTCTCAAGCCTGGAGGGAACAGGGCCCCCCATCCGTCGCTGGGGGCCTGACCCCACTCCAGACCACTGTGTCTGCAGTCTCCGTCTCTCCCTGTTCATCTTCCCCACCTGAGAGCCAGGCCTCTGCTGAAGATGCAGTCGACGCAACGGTCAGTCACAGGCAAGCCCCAGAATCTTCACGCGACCTGCAAGTTTCATGACTGCTCCGGGCAGTAGCAAAGGAAAGACTGGCCACTGAGTCAGACAGATCTGGGTTCAAATCCCAGCTTTGCTGCTTACCTGGCAGCAGCACCGAGTCGGACCCTTCATCCCTCCGACCTCCACGCTTCCTTTGAGACAGAGAGGTACACACGGGTGGTATGAGGACTGAGACTGCCTGCCCCGAGGGAAGCTCAAAAAGCAGCACTCACATGCTTATTTCAATACTCCACTGATATTAATGAAACTCACTTTCCAGAAGGAGAGGCAGATGTGCAAACAGACAGTCCCCCTCCAGTGTGACCTACGCGGGAATTGCAGCATCTTACAAGGAAGGCACAGGCAGGCAGCTGCAAGAGCCAGTGGAAAAGTGGGAGGGAAATTTCTGGGAAATCCAGAAAGTGTCCTGTGCCCAGGGAAGGAGGTTTTAATCCTTAGAACTGAGACCTCCTGCCTCTTCTGTGGCCTGGCCTACCCCTACTCTGCCCTAGCCGCTCCCAGGGGGGTCCAAGAAGAGGAGGGTCCTCAGCTGGGAGCAGTTCACCCCCACTCCCCACCCTTTGTGCCTTCAAGTAAGGAGTCTTCAAGAGTGGGAGCCACAGTCACTTCCTGAGGGCGGCGCTTGCTAGTGTTTTTTCCAAAGGACTTCAGCGGGGCAGGGACTCGGGGAGGCGAGCCGCCTCCTTAAATCTAGCACGCTAGGCACCTCACTTGCCCTACCCTCATCCTGGTCCTACGAGATGCTCAGTCATGGATGGGCTTCAGAGGACACAATGGTACAAAAAGGTTTCCCACCACTGTCTGTTTGGAGAATCAAAAGCACACTCCAGTCTCAGGGCCTTTGCATGTGTGATGTCTTCTATCTGCAATGCTCGCTCCCTAGACTCACACGTGGCTCACACTTTCCTTTACTTTGGCCCTTTCAGAAAGGCCTCCTGGGTTGCACCCTGTCCAGATCAACCCTTCTCCCATGACTCTCTTTTGCTTTACCCTGATTCTCTTTTCTTCATTACACTTATTACATATTACATCACATTACACCGGGCACATTTCCCATCATTTGTTCCTTTGGCTGTTGCCTTTTCTGCTGGAACATCTGCAGGATGTGCCTATTCTCATTATTGTATCCCTAGTGTCTGGAATAGTACCAGGAAGTGAATGTAGCTGTTCAGTCAGCCACTAAGTCATGTCCGACTCTTGGCAGCCCCATGGACCGCAGCACTCCAGGCTTCCCTGTCTTTCACTATTTCCCCGAGTTTGCTCTAATGTCCATTGAGTCAGGTATGCCCTCCAACCATCTCATCCTCATCTCATCTCATCCCCTTCTGGGGTCAGAGCCAGGAGACCCATGAGGAGTCCTCCCCACAAAGCAGAGGACAGACTAAAGAGAGGAGACCCCAAGAGCCCCGTTCTATACAGAGAACAGACTTGTGGTTGCCAGGGGGGAGGGGGAACGGGAGGGAAGGATTGGGAATCTGGGATTAGCAGAGGCAAACTATTATATACAGGATGGATAAACAAGAAGGACCTATCGTACAGCACAGGGAACTGTATTCAACACCCTGTGACGAACCACAACAGAAAAGAATATGAAGAAGAATGTGTGTGTGTGTGTGTGTGTGTGTGTGTGTGTGTGTGTGTGTGTCACTGAGTCACGCTGCTGTACAGCAGAAATGAGAGGATGAGTTGTCCCCTTCTCCTCCTGTCTTCAATCTTTCCCAGCATCAGGGTGTTTTCCTGATGAGCTGGCTCTTTGCATCAGGTGGTCAAAGTATTGGAGCTTCAGCTTCAGCATCAGTCCTTCCCATGAATATTCAGGGCTGATCTCCTATAGGATGGACTGGAAGTGAACAGATTCTCAATACAAACCAGAGCTTCCACCATTTCCTCCGATGCCCACTGGACTCGCACCTGTGATTCCCTCAGGGCTCAAAGGAAACGGTGACCCTGCAAGTTGGCATCCCCTCCGGCCCGCCTCACATGCCTACACCATCTGTACCCACCTTGGGCTGGCTGGAAGATTTATGCATATGAGAACCTGTCCTTTCTGTCCCCTTCCAGTGGGAGGGATCATTCTCTTGTCTTGAGCTCCTCAGCCATCTGGACAAATGATGCTCATCTCAGTTGTAGTTCCAAAAGTGAGACATGCCCCTCCACCCCAGGGTTAAGGTAGCCCTACTAGAAAGGTGGGCATTGGGTCAAGGCTGGGAACCATAAAGAAGGGGACCAGGTCCTGGTCTCCTGTCAGGCGCCCTACCCCCAGCAACACACCCCTGTTCTCCCCAGGGCTGGATGGGAAGTGTTCGCTGGCCCATCCTGACTGCTTGCATCATTAGCTCTGTGTAGCATTGCAGAATGGCAGTCATAATAGAATCAGAAGGTCTGGGTTTGAATCCCAGCTCTGCCACTTATAGCTACGTGATCTCAGCAGGTTACTTAGCCTTTCTGTTTCCATGTGGGAAGTCAGAATAATACTAGCTCCTCTCTCCTAGGACTGTCATGACAATTAAGTGAGTGAGTGTGTATTAAGCACGAAGTCCAGTGTCTGGCAGAGAATGGGTGCCATGGAAATGGGAACCACTATTACTGTATCACACTTGGCTTGCCCCAGAGTCCTCCCTCCCATTGGGGTTTATCCTCCGGCAGCCGGCCTCTTTGTTTCTCATGGTTTGGCGCCGGCTGGGCTTGGGGACGTCACTGACCATCCAGGCTGGGTCAGGTTTCCCCTCTTCCCTCCCCTAGTCCCTCACGGTGCCCTATCATCACCCTAGTCCAGTGGGGTTGTGTTGTGAATCTGCCCCTCCACTGTCCATTCCCAGAGAGCAAGGCAATGCTCAAGCCATTCTACTTCCTGGATACGGCCCAGGGCCTGCTCAGAGCAGGTGGGAGCAAAATCTGGGGCAGAATAAATGAGGAGAGAAGGGGGCAGAAGACCGTCTTTCCTTCCAGTTAGTTCGGTCATATGTTCTGTGGGGCTCCCTGCGAGCCTGACCTTTGATCTAAGTTAGAGGCCACCTTGGGTGAGCCCCAACCTCCCCCTCCTTGCCCTGGGCACTGGGAACTGAAGTTTTGGACCACACTGGTCGAGTCTGCCTCCAGCTTCCAAATTGATCCCCTCGAGGTCGATTCTTTTTTTTTTTTTTCCCCCCGCAGAATGTTGTAACCATTAAGTTCCAGGCAGGGGTCAGACCCCTGGGCTCCATCTGCTCAGGTTGCCTGCACAATTGAAATCCCTGAACCCATTCTGGCTAGTTTTCTCATTAAGACAATCAGACTGGATTGATCCATTAGATCAATGGTTGGATATCAACCGGCAGGAAGCCAATCCGATGAGCCTGGATGATCAGCCCAAGAATGAGATCCCCCGCCAAGCTGGAGCGGGTTCCTTGCCCTCAGGATGGGGCTTTGGGAGGCAGAGGGGTGGGTCAGAGGACTCAGCAGGCTGGACTTTGGTGAGGAGGCATCAGTGTTGCCCGGGCGTGTCTACCAGGAGCAGAGCCCCAGCTCCTGGGAGCTGGGCAGGGATTCCGGGGACAGCTGGTGTGTGAGAAACACCATCTGTGCTTGCGGACAATCGAGACTCCTTCCCAGGTAATCAGCCAGTCACCACTCACACCACCCCCACCCCCACCGTGGCCCAGGGTTGCAAGGTGTGTGTGATGGGGGCTTGGGGACTCAGGAAGCAAAACAGTAGCTTCCCGGGTCTCTCTTCCTCTCTCACCGGGAGAAATTTTTTGAGGCTGGAAATGAAGAAGTACCTAGAACACCAAATTGGCGTTCCAGGTTCTGGGTGCGTGGGATGCTGATGGGGTTTAAGGGTTGGCTAAGGGACCCATATTTAAATAGGTTTGGAAATGCTAGTGTTAGCCGCTGAGTCCTGTCTGACTCTTCCCAACCCCATGGACTGTAACCCGCCAGGCTCCTCTGTCCGTGGGATTCTCCAGGCAAGAATACTGGAGTGGGTGGCCATGCCCTCCTCCAGGGGATCTTCCCAACCCAGAAGTCGAACCTGGGTCTCCTGCGTTGCAAGCAGATTCTTTACCATCTGAGCCCTCAGGGAAGCCCTTGGAAATGTGTTTCAGCCTGTTCATTTCTTACAGCTTTCTAAAAAAAGGGGGGAGGAGCGGCGTTGGCTCTAAGGTCTGGGGCATCTTACAGAAACACACCGAAGCGCTTCCTCCAGGAGTCAGCAGGGCCTGCTCTCACGGGACGGTTCCTCCCAGGGAGGTCTGCAGGGTCGGGGAGGTCTGCAGGGTCGGCGGGGTCCTGAGGGCCGGGGAGGTTCTCGGAGAGGGAGGCACCAGTGCGGAGGAAGTGAGGAGGGCGGCGCCGCTCCCGCCCCGCCCACGTGGGCGCCGGGCCCACCGCGCCTGCAGCCGGGGAGGCCCCCTCCGCACCCGTGCGCCCCGCCCCCCGGGTCCGCTCACACCCTCACCACCCTCTCCCCTCTCCTCCACAGGCTACTTGACTGTCAACATTGAGCCTCTCCCGCCCGTGGTGGCTGGTGATGCCGTGACCTTGAAGTGTAACTTCAAGACCGATGGCCGCATGCGCGAGATCGTGTGGTACCGGGTAAGTCACCTCCGCGGTCCCTCCCCGCCCCGTACCTCTGACCAGGACCGGGGGTAGAGTCCCCGGAGCCTCTCTGGAGACCCTCGTGGGACTGGCAATGCCCTCAGCCCTCACCAGCCCTGAGCTGTCCTGTGCCCTCTGCCTGACCCCTGTCCTTTGCTGAAACCCTCCATAAAGATCCCTCTGCCCAGTCTTCCCTTCTGACCTCAGGGTCTATCTTGTCCTGGCATCTTTTATGTTCCTAACATGCCCTTATGCTCAGGAAACCCCCTCCGAGTGGAGTATTAGTTACCAACAGTGAACGCGCTGACTGCAGTGTAATTAAAGAATGCTGAAGGGTGAAATTTGGGGCATGAGGATTTGGGTAATGTTTTCGGCAGAAGAGAGAGAACAGGACAGTTTCCTGCCTTCTTAAAAATCAAATTACATATGTAGTCTGCCTTCTAATCTGATTACACATAGGACTGGTGTCTGGCACCCTAAGGTCTAAGGAGATCTGAGAAGAGATGTTGATAAAGACGAGCAGATGCCCATCTGCCCAGGGCTGTGGTGTTGGCAACAGGAGAACCAGCTTGGGGTCTTGGGAGCAAGTGTTGGCCTTTGTAACCGCCAATAGACATCTCTGTGTGTCTGGACTGGGCATCCCAGCCTGGTCTCACTTTGCCATGAGGAAGTCGAGGCTGGCTGGGCTCCGGAGAAGCTCGAGTGGGCATTGACTTTCTTGCCATGTGGCACCCAGGTGTACATAGAACAGGGTACCGCCATCTTGGCAGTGGGTTAGGTGGAGAGCTCCCCTTCTATGAGCTACAACAGGGGTTGGTGAAACTCTTCAATGAGGCCCAGACAGTAAACAGTTTCCTCTCTAGGGGCCGTATACAGTTTCTGTGGCACCTACCCAGTTCTTGCTGCAGTGCAGAAGCAGCCACAGACAGCATGTCGATGGGACGGCATGGCAGTGTTCCCGTAAAATGTAACTTATGGACAGTTGAGTTTCGTGTAATTTTCACGTGTGACACAGCCTTCTCCTTTTTTATTTTTTCAACCTTCGAAAAAGGTAAAACACCACTCTGGGCTCATGGGTCACACAAAAAGGGGCTGTAGGCTGCCCATAGTTCGCCAGCCATAGTTCGCCAGCCGCTGACCAAAACCCGACACTTCTCCAACCTCTGCTGAGTTGTGTTGCCCTTTCTTCAAAGTGAAACCAGTGGGTGATACAGTCGAGTGGAATTGCTCTGGAGGTAGGGGGTTTGGAGTGGAGAGGGAGTGGGCGGTGGAGGTTGGGTGGGCACCGCGTGGTGATCAGGCATCTGGAAGTGGTTCCTGAGCTCCTTCAAGCTACCACCACACCCACCGTGCGGTGCAAGGAAAACCCAGCGTCAGAGGATCCTGCTGGGGAGTCCTCACCATCTGACGCCTTGACTCAGAACTGGGCGCCTCAGCCTCCT
This sequence comes from Giraffa tippelskirchi, assembly GCF_054371585.1. Taxonomy (NCBI): domain Eukaryota; kingdom Metazoa; phylum Chordata; class Mammalia; order Artiodactyla; family Giraffidae; genus Giraffa; species Giraffa tippelskirchi. Next base: position 190,737,824 of record NC_137277.1, on the reverse strand, counting down.
TGCTGTTGGTCCAGCTTGCTTTGAACCATCCTCTCCTTACTGTGTCTTCTTGCATTCTTGGCCTTTGATTCACCATTTGCTGATCGCCGTGGTTACGCTGGGCGCTGTGATCTGGGTTCCTTTTAACCAACATCATTGTTCTCCATCTTAGCGTTGTAGCCCCTCCCATTTAGAATCACTCCGAGGACCCTCCACCCAAGCTCACAGCCGCCCGGGACCCACCCAAGTGTGAATCTGACATTTGATTCCCCGGAGGGCCCCAGCTTCAGGTGAGATTTCCTTCCTGGATAGATCGCTGGGGTCTAGAGAAAGTCAAGGCATATGTTAAACAGTGTCGCGAACCGCATCGCTAAGAGGCGTATTTACATGATACGGAACTGCTTGGCTGACACACGCTTCGAGCGTCTCATTAGCACCTGGCAGAGGGCTGCGATAAATTAACTCCGGCTTGCTGCCGACGATGGCACTGGCGCTGCGTCTCTGCTTCCACCCTCCGTGGAGTGAGGGGTAGTGAGAGACCTGCCCGGCTGGCAGAGGAAAACGCGGAGACCCAACGGGAACAATAGGGGTGAAGATGGGAGGCGTCTTAGAAACAGGAAAATACCAGTAGGCATCTCATTGCTCCCCCATCCCTTGAAGCAGCTATCCTCACTCTTGTTTGAAATCGAATGTTCCTCCATCAGTGGTGAAAATCTCCCTGCCGAGGTGGCTGCCAGGGTGGGGGCAACGCAATGCCAGGCGCAGGCGTGGGGAACCACAAGCAGCCTCCCACGCTGCTCACCTCTGCGTGCTCTGGAAACCGGGGATGCCCAGGTTCCAGGGCAGATGGAGACTCCCCTTCCCACCTCTACCCCAATGCTGAGCACCCCCCACTCCGCTCACCACACGCCCCCCGCCACCTCCATCCTGGCTTGTGATCGTATAGACTGCTTTAAAAATCAGTTATGTCTCCTAACGGGTGTTGGGCCTTGCCTATGGGGTATGGGAGGCTGCACTAATTAATTTGTTTCGTTTCACATCCTTTGACCTGAAAGCGTCTGGAATTGGGGTGGGGGGGGTTGCAGATGTATGCAAATCACATGCAAATCGCACACTGAAGCCAAGTGCCGGGGCCCTTCTGATTCTGCGGATGTGCTGCTGTCCCTGGGGCCCGGCGAGCCCTGCACGCCTGCCTGTGGCGGTGAGGATGGGGCCAATTCCGGGGAGCAGCTCCACGCAGCCACTCCGGCCTCCCCTCACCCGCCACCTCCTTTCCCAAGGAGCCGGCCGAATGGCCAGAGATGAGAGCTGACCACGATGGGGCCTCCGGGAGCCGAGACCGAGGCGGGGCTCCTGGAGGGACTGGGAGAAGCAGCAGGGGAAGGCCCGGTCTCCCTCCCCGGCCGGTCCCGCTAGGCAACCCCCGGAGCTTCACTCCTCCGCCCGTCCTCCCCGGCCCTGCTCCCACCCTGAGACGGGGGCTGCCCAGCGTCGCCCTTTGTTTGTTTGTTTTCTGTACGTGCGTTTGCTTCCCTCCCCGGCTTCCTCTGCCCACCCTCCATGAATGAGCTCACAGAGCCCCGCTTGGAAGGAGATGAATAGGTTACACAGGCCCGGCCAGGGCTGTGTCTCAAGCCCTTTAGTCGGGAAAAGCAGGGCATTGTGATGAGGCTGCCTCTGCACACTCAGCCCAGTGGGCGCAAAATGACCCAAAACATGTGTCCCGTCCAGCAGCCTCCCCTCTGGTCCTAAAGGCATGAGCTTAGCAATGGGGTTGTCCTAAGCCTTCAGAAGCGCAGCGAATGCGCTGGATTCTTTGGGTAAATTGGGGGAGCTGATGGAGTGGTGTGAAGGAAAAGGGATCCCTCCTTCAGGGTCAACAAGACCTCTGGCTCAGCATTTGGAGAAAGTCTTGGCTTATGGAGCCCTTAGGGCTGGGGTAGGTGAGCACGGAAATGGGAGGAGGTGGCGAGGGCCTGCACCTTGGACACTTTGCCCCGAGGTCGAGCCAAGTTATAGACAAAGATGACGAAACTCTGGAAGAGACTCAAGAAAGTGTACACGATCAGAGGCCCTGGATCTGCGCTGTCCACTGTGGCAGCCACTTGTCACATGTTGCTGTTTACATTTAAGTTTAACTAAATCAGGTTAAATTACAAGTTCATTTCCTCAGTCAGACTTGCCACATATGATCAGTGGCTACCGCATTGGGCAGAGCAGGTATAGAACATTTCCATCACCACATAAAGTTCTATTGGACAGCTTGCTGTAGATATTTGAAAAAAGTGTCATGGCCCCTCCTTGGAATATCCTGTACTTTGCTGACACGGGAGTGAAAGTGACGGCTCTTTGAGCCGGTTTTCTAGGCAAACTCACCCTACAGTGAACTTCAGAAAAAGTGAGTTACATCTGCTGCGTAACTCACCATCACTGGACTGCAGGGAACGAGGGGACGGAAGAAAGATTATCATTCTCAAAAGGTGTCTTTGAAAACAGAGAAGACATCAGGAAAGTTTTCAGGCCCCTGAGGATTGAACCTGGGTCTCCTGCATTGCAGGCAGATTCTTTACTCTCTGAGCCACGAGGGAAGCCCCAGATGAAATGTAGCCATGGTCATCTCCCCATGTTTTCTCCACTGTTGCCTGAGTCCCCCTCCCAGATTTGAGCTTCTCAGTCTTCTCCAGAGCTGGGGCACATAAGCTTTACTGTTACCTACAAAATACACAGTGGCTAATAGGGTGAGGGTGCAATCCCACACTTGGCCAATAGGAGGCAGTCACCTAACAAGCAAATGATTTTAGCATTAAGACTGGGACCTTGTTCTAGAACACAGGGCTTCCCTGACAGCTCATTTGGTAAAGAATCTGCCTGTAATGCAGGAGATCCACTGGAGAAGGGATAGGCTACCCACTCCAGTATTCTGGCCTGGAGAATCATGGACTGTATAGCCCATGGGGTCACAAAGAGTCAGACACGACTGGGCAACTTTCACTTCACTCTAGAAAACAAATGATAAATGCTATCCTCTACTTAATCATTTCTATCCATTTATACCTAAACTTGGAGACTCATTCAGTAATTCTGCTAACACTAATCTGCGTGACAAGCATTATTGAACCCCTCCTCTGTGCCAGGCATTGGACTGAGGGCTTTACAGACATGGCTGCGTTTCATCTGGGGCTTCCCTGGTGGCTCAGATGGTAAAGAATCTGCCTGCAATGCAGGAGTGAAAGTGAAGTCGCTCAGTCATGTCCAACTCTTTGCTACCCCATGGACTGTAGCCTACTGGGCTCCTCTGTCCATGGGATTTTCCAGGCAAGAGTACTGGAGTGGGTTGCCATTTCCTTCTCCAATGCAGGAGACCCAGGTTCAGTCCCTGGATCAGGCAGATTCCCTGGAGAAGGGAATGGCTACTCATCCCAGTACCCTTGCCCGGAGAATTCCATGGACAGAGGAGCCTGGCAGGCTACACTCCACCGGGTGACAAAGAGTCAGACACGACTGAGCGAGTAACACTTCCTTACACTTCCTCAACATTTCATTTTCGTGTTGACACCGAGGCTGGTGGTATTGTTAAGCCTGTTTTTCAGATGAAGACACTGAGGCCATCCAAAAAGGCTCTGCCTTGGCTCCTGCTGCCCCTTCCCTGACTTCTGCAGGGAGTTCTAGACGCTTCCTGCTCTTGATTCCTCTTTGGGGGTCGAGGGCGTCTGTACTGCAGCTTGTATCTCATTAGGTCCAAACAGCTGTCTGTCCACTGGGTCATGAGCATCTCAAACACAAAGGCCACGTCTTTTCCCCGTTAGAGGCACACCTAGTGGAGAGTCATCTCAGTAAATATTTGTTATGTGAGCAGATAGTAGAGGTGGGAATACACATTTTGACACACAACGCCAGGTAGCCCACTTCCATGTCAGGCGGGCTTCCGTGTCCAGCTGATCATATCTGTCTGCTCGGGGACTGAGTGTGAGTCTTAGTATACTCAGGGGCCTTTATGGAGTGTGGGGTTGGGGGGAAAAGAACATGTCTTATTTGGGAACACTGTCTAAACTCATTTACTTGGAGGTCACCTGCCTGGCAGGCAAAGCCAAAGGTCTGTTACTATCACAGAAATCCATCAAACAACCACAGAGAATCCTGGGAATTTATCCTTTCACAGCAGTTTTATTTTTTATCATCTTTTCTTTGTTTCGTCTCTTTCCTTCACAGTTTGTTCCCAAGAGCTGCACTGGGCCCAGGTTACAAGGCCACAGTAAGACAGCCATGGAGCTAGACAGAGGGGGCGATCTACCGAGAGAGATAACACCGCCACTCTCAGAAGCCCCTTATCGCGCCTCTTCCACCTTGTGGGGAGTGTGTGCCTGGGTGTTTGTTTAGTGGTTGCAGATTCCCCCTCCACGATGCTGCTTGGCCGGGGTGAGGTCCTGCTCTGGGGCTCCGCTGGCTGCCTCTGCAGTGAGGGTTTATGGCTGCTCTGAGCCATTAGAGAAAGGATTAAGCCCAGAGGCTGGGCACGTGACTTCGGGCAGTGACCTAACCTTTAAAAATCTCATCTGAAATTGGGCATGAAACCACCTACATTGTAGGCATAAATGAGATAATGTCTGCAACTAAACAAGCCCAGTCCCACTGCAGTCCTTTCATTCCACCCAACAAAAGCTCATGGGAGCAGTTCAATAAATGGTGACTGTTTGTCCTCACGTGTCTCTTGGTAACAAGGATCTAGAGAGAGAAGTTATGAAATGAGAGGGGAAGGTGTTGCGGGAGGACCGCCAAGATGGATTCCTGGAGTTCCATCCTACCACCCGCCTTCCCAACACAGATGCGCAGGGAGGATGCTTAAAGCTGGTACCTTCTTTGTCACTCTATGGGTACGCTGGTGAGCTCACTGGATTTAATTCTTAGAAATGTCATCATACGGCTAAACCATTTCAATGGGTCTTAGCTCTCCCTGGGCTTCCCTGGTGGCTCAGCTGGTAAAGAATCCGCCTGCAATGCAGGAGACCTGGGTTTGATCCCTGGATTGGGAAGATACTCTGGAGAAGGGAAAGGCTACCCACTCCAGTATTCTGGCCTGGAGAATTCCATGGACTGTGTAGTCCATGGGGCCGCAAAGAGTCAGACATGACTGAGTGACTTTCACTTTCACTTAGCTCTCCCTGAAGCAAGAAGTTATTTCAGTATGGCTTTACTGGCATTGGCTTTCTCTCAGTCTCAGTCCTTGACCATGTTTTGTTGTCTGAAACAAAATGGAAAATGATGATGATAAAGGGTCATTACAGTCCGATGATGTCATAAGGGCAAGAAGGCAAGTATGCTCCTGGTAATGAGTGGAGACCAGGGCCCAAGTTCCAGAGGACTGGGCTGCATCATTCCCTGGCCCCTCTGGCTTGGAGCCCAGCCTGGCAGCCACTCAATCTGGCTGCTCCTTGTTACCCTCCTCTCGGGTCTTACAGATCCAAGGTCTGGGGGAGGGAGGGATTAAGGAAGACAAGAAGCCGTCTTCTCCGAGCCAGGGGTAAGCTGGCTGAGCTGCCTTGTCCAGGTCTCCATCCTTCCTCCTGACCTCCCGAAGGGGCAGGCTTTTCCTGGTGAGGGAGGTACCATGCCTAATTTTGTCACACCAGTCACATAAGAGGAAAGAGAAAGTGCCAGAGAGAAGGCCCACCGGACAACTGGTTGTAGAATAAACGCAGTGACACATAAGAAGGAAGCAAGCATCTTTCCGAGTCTCGTTCCATTGCAGTCTTTTAATTCCACCCTCAACCACAGATTGTATCTGTCCTGAACCCGGATCAGACATCTCCGTGGGGTCGAGTGATGGGAGCAACATTAAGCTCCCTCTAGAGGTCACGGAGTGAATTGCTACTCTTGTAGCCCTGATCCTTGGTCTTGAAGGGAAGTTGGGTTGCAAAGGAGCAGGAGCTGTCCATCCTGCCCTTGAGAATTTTCAGAGGGGCTAGGAAAAGCATACCGACGGCTGAGCCTCATCCTACAGTTACTGCATCAGAATCTTCCTGACTGAAACCTCAGGACCGAGTCCTGGAGTTTGGGAAAGTGGTGGAGGAGTTGCTCCATTCATTCAACATTAGTTCAGCACATGATGATGAGTCAGATGCTTCGAGGCATTGGGAGCGTGTCAAGGAACAAGACAACAAGATCCTAAATTCATGGAGTTTGCCTGGGGGGCCTGGAGGGCCAGGGGGCAGCTAAAGAGATAAGCAAGAAAACACGTGATAATGACAAAGGCGTGCTAAGTCCCTCCAGTCATGTCCACCTTTTTTGCAACTGTATGGACTGTAGCTTGCCACGCTCCTCCGTCCATGGGATTCTCCAGGCAAGAACACTGGAATAGGTTGCCATGCCCTCCTCCAGGGGATCTTCCCAACCCAGGGGTCGAACTCAAGTCTCTTACGTCTCCTGCAGGCAGGCGGGTTCTTCGCCTGGGAAGCCTTAAATGATAGGGCGGAGCACATCATTAAAACAGACTGATGAGATGAAAAGGGGTTGGATGGTCAGGAAGAGACTCCCATTTAAACTGAGACCCCAAAGGCAATAAGGACCCCACCATGCCAAGGGGAGGAAATGGAGCACTCTGGGCAGAGGAAGGAGTAAATGCAAAGGGCCTGTGTTGGGGCTGAGCTTTGTATGTTGAAAGGTCAGAAAGAGAACCCACTGCATGGCCGGAATGAAGTGAGCGAAGGAGAGTTAAGAGACGCGGTGAGGTATAGGGGCAGGACCACTCATGCAGGCCTCGAGCTTCTAGCCATTGGGTCTGGAGTGCTTCTAAGGGCAGCAGGAAGCTTTGGAGGGTTTTTAAGCAGGGAAGTGGCAGGATCTGGTTACCTTTACTAAAAGATCATGTCTGGTTGAATGGACTGTGGGAGGTAAGCCTGGAAGCAGGGTTATTAGAACAGTTCAGGTAACAGTGGCTTGGGTGAGGATCAGGACCGTGGAAGTGGAGATGATGGGAGGGCAGAGAAATTCTACTGTGACTTGTAGGTAGAGTCCAAAGGGCTGGCGGACATGCGGAGGGGGAGGGGAAGGCAAGACTCAGGATGGCGCCTGGCTTTCAAGGTTTCGCCACTGGATGTGGGGACGGTGCTGCTTACTGAGACCGGGGGTAGATGGAGAAGAAAGATGGAAGGGTTTTTCGTCAGCCACATTAAGCTCCAGGTGCTGCTAAGACGTGAAGATAGAGCAGTCAGAGGAGCAGAGGAAGCTAAATCTGGGGTCCTGGGGAGAAGTCAGAACCAAGAGATTTACACTTGGGGGTCAACAGAGTGTGGATGGACCTAAAGCCGTGGGCCTGGATGAGATGCCACCTAGGGGAGGGGCAGGCGGAGAGCACCCAGCGTGGAGTCCGTGCGCTCGGAATTCAGAGACGGAGAAGTAAATCAGTGAGAGACTGCGAAGCAGCGGCCGGCAAGATATGAAGAAAGGTGACAGAGTCAGGTGACCCGGACCCCCGGGGAGGAAAGTGGGCCAAGAAAGAGTACAGTCATCTGCATCCAAAGCTGCAGGGAGAGGACTTAAAGAAGCTGGAGCCCGCTGGGGGCCTGGACCAGAGCAGCCTCTTGGGGGGGCGGGGCGAAGCCTGACTGGAGTGGGCTGAGGGGAACACTAAGACCAGCCTTGGTCTTAGTGGCAAAGCCTTGAGGTTTAGGCTATTAAAAGGATTTGACCTTGAACTCCTGGGCAAACCTTTGCTGATAACCTAAAGACACCGTTGATTCTATTTTGGTCCATCTCCATTTGCATGTCGTTCATCAGCCACCAAATGCGTTATCTATTCCAAAATTCCCCAGGCTTGCTATCCAGAACTGATAGCATCTCTTTTCAAGGCTTGAAGGTGGTTGCATAGGGGAGTCTAGAGGGATACAGTGATGCATTTGGTGTTTGAAGGAAAGATCCCAGCTCTATCCATCCCATGAACTCAGTGGCCTGTGGATGTCAGCCATTCCCAAGACCCTGCTCGGCACTGAGCATCATACACGGGGTTGGAGAAGCAAAGAAGATGGTGGAACCCCTTCCCTCCAGGGGAGAACTTCCAAGTCCAGGCGTCATTAAATTGTAAAGATCTGTGATTCACTTCCCCTAAGCATCTCCCAAGTACTGCATTTCGGACCCTTTTGTTGACTGTGATAGCTACTCCATTTCTTCTAAGGGATTCTTGCCCACAATAGTAGATACAATGGTCATCTGAGTTAAATTCACCCATTCCAGTCCATTTTGGTTCACTGATTCCTAAAATGTCGATGTTCACTCTTGCCATTTCCTGTTTGACCACTTTCAATTCGCCTTGATTCATGGACTTAACATTCCAGGTTCCTGTGCAATATTGCTCTCTACAGCATCGGACTTTACTTCCATCACCAGTCACATCCACAACTGGGTGTTGTTTTCGCTTTATCTCCGTCTTGTCATTCTTTCTGGAGTTATTTCTCCACTGATCTCCAGTGGCATATTGGGCACCTACTGACCTGGGGAGTCCATCTTTCAGTGTCCTACATTTTTGCCTTTTCATACCGTTCACGGGGTTCTCAGGGCAAAAATACTGAAGTGGTTTACCATTCCCTTCTCCAGGGGACCACGTTTTGTCAGAACCCTCCACCATGACCCGTCCGTCTTGGGTGGCCCTACAGGGCATGGCTCATAGTTTCGTTGAGTTAGACAAGGCTGTGGTCCATGTGATCAGATTGGTTTTCTGTGATTGTGGTTTTCAGTCTGTCTGCCCTCTGATGGAGAAGGATAAGAGGCTTATGGAAGCTTCCTAATGGGAGAGACTGTCTGAGGGGGAAACTGGGTCTTGTTCTGATGGGCAGGGCCATGCTCAGTAAACCTTTAATCCAATTTTCTGTCGATGGGCGGGGCTGTGTTCCCTCTCGGTTATTTGACCTGAGGCCAAACTATGGTGGGGGTAATAAAGATAATGGCGACCTCCTTCAAAAGGTCCCCCACACACACTGCCACACTCAGTGCCCCCGACCCTGCAGCAGGCCACCGTGACCCACGCCTCCGGCAGAGACTCCTGGACACTCAGGGCAAGTCTGGGTCAGTCGCTTGTGGGGTCACTGCTCCTTTCTCCTGGGTCCTGGCGCACACAAGGTTCTGTTTGTGCCCACCAAGAGTCTGTGTCCCAGTCCTGTGTAAGTTCTGGTAGCTCTTTGGTGGGGTTAATGGTGACCTCCTCCAAGAGGGCTTATGCCATATCTAGGTCTGCTGCACCCAAAGCCCCTGCCCCTGTGGGCAAAGCTAGTGGAGGTAATGGAATTCCAGTTGAGCTATTTCAAATCCTAAAAGATGATGCTGTGAAGGTGCTGCACTCAATATGCCAGCAAATTTGGAAAACTCAGCAGTGGCCACTGGAAAAGGTCAGTTTTCATTCCAATCCCAAAGAAAAGTCATGCCAAAGAGTACTCAAACTACTGCACAATTGCACTCATCTCACATGCTAGTAAAGTAATGCTCAAAATTCTCCAAGCCAGGCTTCAACAGTACGTGAACTGTGAACTTCCAGATGTTCAAGCTGGATTTAGAAAAGGCAGAGGAACCAGAAATCAAATTGCCAACATCCATTGGATCATCGAAAAAGCAAGAGAGTTCCAGAAAAGCATCTACTTCTGCTTTATTGACTATGCCAAAGCCTTTGACTGTATGGATCACAATAAACTGCGGAAAATTCTTAAAGAGATGGGAATACCAGACCACCTGACCTGTCTCCTGAGAAATCTGTATGCAGGTCAAAAAGCAACAGTTAGAACTGAACATGGAACAACAGACTGGTTCCAAATAGGAAAAGGATTATGTCAAGGCTGTATATTGTCACCCTGCTTATTTAACTTATATGCAGAGTACATCATACGAAATGCCAGGCTGGATGAAACACAAGCTGGAATCAAAAGATTACTGGGAGAAATATCAATAACCTCAGATATGCAGATGATACCACCCTTATGGCAGAAAGTGAAGAAGAACTAAAGAGCCTCTTGATGAAAGTGAAAGTAGAGAGTGAAAAAGTTGACTTAAAGCTCAACATTCAGAAAACCAAGATCATGGCATCTGGTCCCGTCACTTCATGGCAAATAGATGGGGAAACAGTGGAAACAGTGAGAGACTTTATTTTCTTGGGCTCCAAAATCACTGCAGATGGTGACTGCAGCCATGAAATTAAAAGACACTTGCTCCTTGGAAGAAAAGCTAGGACCAACCTAGACAGCACATTAAAAAGCAAAGACATTACTTTGCCAACAAATGTCAGTTTAGTCAAGGCTATGGTTTTTCCAGTAGTCATATATGGATGTGAGAGCTGGACTATAAAGAAAGCTGAGCACTGAAGAATTGATGCTTTTGGACTGTGGTGCTGGAGAAGACTCTTGAGAGTCCATTGGACTGCAAGGAGATCCAACCAGTCCATCCCAAAGGAAATCAGTCCTGAATATTCATTGGAAGGACTGATGCTAAAGCTGAAACTCCAATACTTTGGCCACCTAATGCGAAGAGCTGACTCATTGGAAAAGACCCTGATGCTGGGAAAGATTGAAGGTGGGAGGAGAAGGGGATGACAGAGGATGAGATGGTTGGATGACATCACTGACTCAATGGACATGAGTTTGGGTAAACTCCAGGAGTTGGTGATGGACAGGGAGGCCTGGCGTGCTGCAGTCGATGGGGTTGCAAAGAGTCGGACAGGACTGAGCAACTGAACTGAACTGAAAGCGTCTCCCAGGGGTTTGTGTGAAACACAGGAGATGCCTACAGAAAAGCCATCTCCCTTGTCCCAGCACAGGGCAGTGGGCTTCCCTCATGTCACTTCGTCCTCTTCTCCGCCTGGCCGAGTCTCGCGCATTCCCTCCTCTGTGAGGCCTCCTGACCGCACTCACCAGGCCGGATTCTGAGAGCCTCCTGCTTTTGTTTGCTCGGCGTTTTGTACATTCTTTGATCAGAGACTCACCTGGTACTTTATTCGTCTTGTCTTTGTGTCTGTGGCTGAGTTTTGTTTATCTGCTTCTCTGATGTGTGCCGTGGTACCCACAGGACCAGAGTCCTTACTCGGCATCTCTGAATCCCTAGGGAGTGACTGGATAGGCTCCTGAGGGGGGCTTGGATCCTCAGAAAGCAAGCCCAATATGCTGTGTGTATTATTTAGGGAAAAGGGGCCCAATATTCTCTAAGGGGTCCGTGATGCCCCCTAAAAGACTGAAACAGCAGCAGCAACCGTCCAGGGCTTGTGCGGGTGGAATGTGGAGAGCATCATTACCTCCACCCGTGTGTCACCGAGGTGGCACTCAGGATGGGTCTAGGAGACCAAGAGGCAGCAAGGCTGTGACGGAAGGCCTGTGGTCCTTCAGCTCTCTGGGGACCCAAGCGGGTAGGGACACTGCACTCAGCTTCAGGTGGGAAGAGCAGGGTGGTTTGGGCTCAGTCCAGAGGCCACAGGCCAGTCAACCCAGACAGGTGCACAGACACCCTCAGATGGAAGAAGGAGATAAGAGGAAGGAAGGAATGCTTGCTTTGGCAGCTCTTCACTGCGCTCTCTGGCACGAGGGAAGAGGTTCTGACCAGAGAAATCTATCCTCTTTGGGGGATTAAGATCAGGTTTCTGATATTGGCAATGAGACCATTTCTCTTCTTGGAGGTACTTACCTAAGGCCGATAAGAGCTCTTGGCTCCCGAACTGTTGGTGGCGGGGCGCGGGGGAGGCTGCCAATGGTTGGAGTGGATGACTGAATAAACAAGACTTTCTGCTGGCACATGTGTGGAGTCCACCAGTAATAGGCTCCCCCATTGGATGTCCGTGCAAAGAGGACAGGATAGACTGGCAAATCCAAGGTGGATGTGTTGGTGGGGAGTTTGTCCTCACCAAATGCACAGACAAGAAAAGTCCAGGGGCTGGGGGCAAACTGTCCTTCTGTGTGACCTTGAGCAAGCAACTCCCCCTCTCTGAGCCTCGGGAGCGTCATCGGTAAAATAACAGAGTGAAGTGAGATGGTCTCTATAGGATGCACTCTTTCCTGCTTTGCAGCCAACACCCTCTCCTTGGTTTCTTCACCCCCAGCAGACCCAGCCCAGGGGAGGGGGCTGGCCCTTCGTGGCCAGATTCTGCCTGGAGCGAGGTTTAGGCAAGTTTACATCAGGGCGGAGAGCCCGGCCAGAGATGCTGTCAGGCCTCTGAGCCAGTGGATGCCAGAGCTATATTAAGCCCAGAGCGTGATTTCCAGCTGACTCTGCCTGGTTGAGCCCTGCTGGGTTTAAATGACAAGGGGGCTGACTTAACTTGTCAGAGGAGGATTAAAGGTGAACTTCTGCTCCAGCACGCAGATGACATAAAGGAACGAGACTGAAATGAGAGATGGCTCCCAGAAACCCAGCTCCGTGTCCTCCTCCCTCCTAAGCCCTTCCTCCCCTCCTCTCCCCACCTCCTCTGTGTCGGGCGTGTCGTCTTTATGTGAAGAGTCATGCTGTCCTCTCCCCAAGGGCCCCAGAGGTGTCCCCAGGGCCATCGCACAGTCACCTGGATGCAGACAGGCACAGCCTGGCCCTTGTCTAAAACACACTGCAGCTGCCCTGCACTCCACAAGAATTCCCTGTCGCCTTAAGAACCAAGTACAAGGTCATTCGCGCAGCACGCAAGGTCCTTCATTCAAGCTCCATTGGCTGATTTTCTCCCACCTTGCTTCCCGCCATGTTCCCAAATGGGCCCACCGCTGGAATCACACGGCCTGTTTGCAGCTCTTGGAGCATGCCAGCTCTTTCCCACCTCCATGCAAATGCCAAGGCTGCTTCCTTTGCCCTCGAAGACCTTCCCCGCTCCATCTGGCGAACTCTGACTTGCCCTCAAGGTCAACTGCAGCGTTACCCCCAGAGCCCTTCCCATCCTCTGTTCCCTTCCATCTTCTTCCTCATGCAATCGCCATGACCCAGGCATCGTAAAATACTCAGAACTCTACCTTAGAGCTTAACACACTGGACATACATGTTCATTTATGCAGCAGGTATTCCTTGAGCACCTACTATGTGCCAGGCATTAAGGCTAGAGCACTGAGTGAGAACAGTGGTGCTGCTGAAAGTGTCAGTGGCTCAGCCGTGTCCGACTCTGTGACCCCGTGGACTGTAGCTCACCAGGCTCCTCTGTCCATGGGATTCTCCAGGCAAGAATACTGGAGTGGTTTGCCATCCCCTTCTCTGGGGTATCTTCCCAACCCAGGGATTAAACCCGGGTCTCCTGCATTGCAGGTGGATTCTTTACTGTTTGAGCCACCAGGGAAGCCCAAGAATACTGGAGTGGGTAGCCTATCCCTTCTCCAGGGGAACTTCCTGATCCAGGAATCGAACCATGGGATCTTGTCTTTATGGAGTTGGTAGTTAAGCAGGGTAACAGGTATTGCCTAGAAGACTGTTAAATTTCTTTGAAATTGTGGTAACTACTCCCCAAAAGGACAAGTGCCTGCTAGCTGAGAGCTCACAGCAGGGGGATTAATTGTTGAATGTCTCCCTTCCAGAATGTAACTGCCTTGTTGGTAAAGACCAGGGGTCCTGTTTGTATCTGAGCACATAACTTAGAGAATGAATGGGTCAGTGAGTTACCACCTGTGTGAGTCTGAGGGACCTGGAACTAAACTCTTAGTTGATGAGATAAGTAGTTTTCTTACACTTGGAGCTTTTCAACAATGGTTGGGATCACTTGGAGACTAGTGAGTTCCCTGCCCCTGAGAGCGTCTGAGCGAATGTTGCAGTGGCTACCTGTCGAAAATGCAGTGAAGGACTTCCTTGGTGGTCCAGTGGTTAAGCATCCACCTGCCCATGCAGGGGACACGGGTTCAATCCCTGGTCCGGGAACATCCCACCTGCCGCGGGGCAGCTAAGCCCCTGCGCCACAGCTATGAAGCCAGCACACCCGGAGCCCACGCTCCACAGCAAGGAGAGGCCTGCTCACCACAACCAGGGAGAGTCCGCGTGCGGCAGTGAAGACCCAGCGCGGTCAAAAGTAAATACATATACGCAAAAAATGAAATGCATAGGAAGGATTTATGTCTTCTGGGCTCAAGGGAAGGGTCAGAAGAAGGCCCAGAGCAGGACGACTCTGTCCATTTCAGCTCCAGAATTCTGCGATGCATCAAGGTCAGCTGCCCAGTGATGACATCATGACAAGGTGGGGATGGGGCCTCCGGCCCACTTGGCTAGACCACCTGCCGAGTGTGGGACACCAGGAATCAAGAAAGTTCTAGATCCCCCAGGAGGAGGGTGGCTGTGGATGTTCTGGGAGTCTGCTTCCTGCAGGTGCCCCACCCTTGAGTGGCCATTCACAGGGGAGGAGGTGTCAGATGCCTGGGGGGCTGGGGGGGTTGTGTGTGAAGTCAGTGAGAGCAGAGGGCAGAGCCGGAAGAGTGATCTGCAGCCGGAGGTCGGGCCAGGCACAGCTGCGTTCACGCCGCCCTGGCTGGGGGTCCCCATTGCGGCCTCTGCATTGCCTTTGGGACAGAGACCGAATCCCTGGCAGCGGCCCCTGCCTGCCTCTCAGGCGCGTCTCCCGAGTTCTCCTGTGAAGGAAGAGGCCGAGGGCGTTCAGAGGCCTCAGGGAGCCTCCGGAGGAGGGTGAGGACTGGGGAAGGACGGACAGGGCCCTGCAGGCTGGACCCTCTAATTCCCATGTCGGAGCCTGGGAGACCGACCTTAGAGGCCGGTGAGCAACTTGCTCTGAGTTGTACTCCTAAAGAGGGGTTGGGTCAAGCTTCAAACCTGCCCTCTGGCTCCAAAGCAGTGTTCTTTCTTTAGCTTCCACTGAAGGCGGGAGGAGAAGGGGACGACAGAGGATGAGATGGTTGGATGGCATCACCGACTCGATGGACATGAGTCTGAGTAAATACCAGGAGTTGGTGGATGGACAGGGAGGCCTGGCATGCTGCAGTCCGTGGGGTCGCAAAGAGTCAGACATGACTCAGTGACTGAACTGAACTGAACTGGAGGTCATAAATACCCTCCTGGGGGTGGGAAGGATTTCCACCCGGAGTGATAGGCAACCTGGAGGCTGAACCCTGCTGGCATGAGGCTCCTCTCTCTTCTTCTTTCTCCTCCTCAACACTGTCACTATGGTTTAGGTCCAGTGCAGTGTCAGGGACATCAACAGAATCACCCCACTGGGTCCCCACAGAAGGCATTCGATGCTGGTACTATTGTCCATTTCAGGGATGGGACACTGAGGCTCAGAGAAGTGAAGCAATTGACCCCAAGCCCCGCAGAGAGTAAGATGGAGCAGAGTCCCTCCTCCAGCTGACTTCCTTGCAGCAGGATCTTCTCAGCATCCAGGCTGGTCCACAGAGAGGACTGGGGCTGTCTGGATCCCTCTTGGGGAAGCGCCTTAGGTCTGGCACAGGGCGAGCCTGAGACGGCCAGGGGACAGGGCGGGGCTGGCTGCCTCAGGATGCCCTTATCATCACACAGCCGCAGCCACCTGTCTGCAGAGGCGGTGGTACAGATCCACGCGGGGGCTGTCAGCGCCGAAGGAGGACCCCGGGGGGAAACACAGCTTCCGCCTGCAGGGACGACACGGGCAGCATGGTTCACCTACCCCTAGACACACAGGCAGAGCAGGCAGGTGGAAAGGACAGGACCCTCTCCTTCCACACCCTTCCCTGCACGCCCTCCCTGCACGCACACACACCCAGGCGCCTGCCCACGTCCCTTAGATGAACATGGGAAAACGTGAGCTGGGTCTGGGCAGCCAGTCTTCACGAATCCTGCTGATGAGGGAGACGAGTGGCCTGGATTAGTGTGGAAAATCTGAAATGGAGACTCTCCTTCAAGAAATGTATATGTTGGGTATTATTATTGTTGTTATTTTGCAGGCGGTGGAGTAACGCAGATGAGTCAAAACAAGTGTTGTCAGGTGGGATCTTGGGGGACCTGCTTTCATGGTGATAATAATCACTGTAATTGGCACATTAATTATATGTGAGCAGGTGCTTCCAGAATAAAGCTGTTTATTTCCACTTAAGGGACAACCTGTGCAGAGCTGCAGTTGCAACACCGAGATGCCGTCCCAGGCCTGTGCTCTGCTAGGAGAGCCACCCAGTGGAGCCCCGCCCTAGTCTGGGGCTGTTTCAGAATAACGGGGGGCAGAGGGCATGACCAGCAGAGGCCAGGGCACGTGCAAAGGCCCCGAGGGTAGCCCATGGAAATCCCACTGGGCACTGGTGAAGAATAGAGGAAGAGGGGGACGAGGAGGCTGAGAGCAGCAAGGGACCCGAGCGGAATGAGCCTGAGCTGAGGTTCCAGGCAGCGGAGCTTGGCCTCTGTCCACGGGTGCACTCGAGGGATTCTAAGCAAAAGAGCAGCAGCGTCCGATTTTACAAATGTCTGGACCTCTCCTGGAGAAGATCTGATGAGCATCTCAGACTTGATATGGCCAATACAAAATTCAGTATTTCTCCCCCAAACCCATTCCCATTGTTTCCCATCCCAGTAAAGGCCATCACCATCCATCAGGCTCAATTCGGTTCCGTTCAGTTCAGTTGCTCAGTCGTGTCCGACTCTTTCTGACCCCATGGACTGCAGCACGCCGGGATTCCCTGTCCATCACCAACTCCCGGAGTTTACTCAAACTCATGTCCATCGAGTCAGTGATGCCATCCAACCATCTCATCCTCTGTCGTCCCCTTCTCCTCCCGCCTTCAATCTTTCCCAGCATGAGGGTCTTTTCTAGTGAGTAAGTTCTTCTAATCAAGTGGCCAAAGGATTGGAGTTTCAGCTTCAGCATCAGTCCTTCCATGGAATATTCAGGACTGACTTCCTTTAGGATAGACTGGTTGGATCTCCTTTCAGTCCAAGGGACTGTCAAGAGTCTTCTCCAACATAACAGTTCAGAAGCATCAATTCTTCGGCGCTCAGCTTTCTTTATAGTCCAACTCTCACATCCATACATGACCACTGGAAAAACCATAGCTTTGACTAGATGGGCCTTTGTTGGCAAAGTAATGTCTCTG
Organism: Giraffa tippelskirchi; assembly: GCF_054371585.1. Classification (NCBI taxonomy): domain Eukaryota; kingdom Metazoa; phylum Chordata; class Mammalia; order Artiodactyla; family Giraffidae; genus Giraffa; species Giraffa tippelskirchi. The sequence goes on along the minus strand of NC_137277.1, from coordinate 190,720,863 downwards.
CTTAGTAATATGCTGTCTAGGTTGGTCATAACTTTTCTTCCAAGGAGCAAGCGTCTTTTAATTTCATGGCTGCAGTCACCATCTGCAGTGATTTTGGAGCCCAAAAAAACAAAGCTTCTCACTGCTCCCATTGTTTTCCCATCTATTTGCCATGAAGTGATGGGACCAGATTACTTAAGCCAAAAACCTGGGGACCTTTCCTGCTCCCCCATTCCCTTCCCTTGCCCCTGCCCCCACCCCACAGCTCTTTCACTGAGTCAGCCCTCAGAGCGTAACCCTGAATCCACCTGCGTCTTCCCGTCTCCTGGTCACAGGAGCCTCTATCACTGCCTGGAGGTGGCAGTCTCCCCTCTCCTGCACCCCACCACCCAGCCTTGGCAGTGTTCCTTAAACACCCTGCAAATCCACTGTTCCTAAAAGTCCAAGGTGACCCGACCTGATAGCCGATGTACAGAACCCTGTGTTTGGTGGTGTTCCAAAGAAGACCATCCTGGGCCTCACGGAGCGTATGGACCAGAGGTGAAGAGGCCACTTAGCAAAAGAGGTGCTGGAGGCAGAGAGATCTGAATTCAGTTCCAGGCCCTGCCTCCTCCTTCTGTTCGGTCTCTCAGCCTCCACATCAGTGCCTGTGAGATGGACTGATGATAACAGTACTATCCTCTCAAAATGACCCCAATTTGGACAATAAATCACGCTGTTTGTTGCCAACTCCCAGCTTACAGGAAGTGTTTTCCATATGTTAGCTCTAGTTTCCCGGGAACACGGGCTGCAGGACAGCGTACCAGGACCCCATCTGGGTGTCAGGCTGAGATGGCAGAGGCGGGGTCTCTGCTTTGAAGGGGTCGTTGCAGGGGCCTTTTTCCGCACCTGAGAGCACGTGCTGGAGGGGGACTGGCTGGAGGCTGGAGGGAAGTAGTTCAGTGGATCCTCCGAAGGAATCCAACCACATTGCTGATAGAGCAACGGCTGAACATTTTGGCCTTTCTAAGTGATGCTGTACTCTTTCTATCGATTCATCTTTCAACCATTAGCTATCAAGGGTCCACTGTGTCCCAGGCAGGGTGCAAGGTGCTGCTGTAGAGAGCTTCTGCCTAGTGGAATAAAGGGAGTCGTTGATGTTTGCATGTTCGCCTTTTATGCAAGCATCTTACTGACACTTGTCAGTTCTAATAGGCTTTTTGTTTAATTGAGATCTTCTGACAACTCATTGGAAAAGACTTGATGCTAAGAAAGATTGAGGGCAGGAGGAGAAGGGGGTAACAGAGGGTGAGACGTTTGGATGGCATCACTGACTCAATGGACATGAGTATGAGCAAACTCTGTGAGACGGTGAAGGACAGGGAAGCCTGATGTGCTGCAGTCTGCTGCTGCTGCTGCTGCTGAGTCGCTTCAATTGTGTCCGACTCTGTGCGAACCCATAGACGGCAGCCCACCAGGCTTCCCCGTCCCTGGGATTTTCCAGGCAAGAATACAGGAGTGGGTTGCCATTTCCTTCTCCAATGCAGGAAAGTGAAAAGTGAAAGTGAAGTTGCTCAGTCGTGTCCGACTCCTAGTGACCCCATGGACTGCAGCCCACCAGGCTCCTCCATCTATGGGATTTTCCAGGCAAGAGTACTGGAGTGGGGTGCCATGGCCTTCTCTGGTGCTACAGTCTATGGGGTCACAAAAGAGTCAGACAGGACTGAGCGACTGAACAACAACTATATTATTTACAAACGATCACCTTTCTCTTTCAACACCTGAGAGACAATATCTCATGATGTATAAAAAAGCACATGTCCTGGGACCAGATCACTGAGATTCAAATCCTAGCTTTGCCACTTAGAAGCTTTATGACTCTGAGCAAAGTTACTTTAAACACTCTGCCCCGGTTTTCTCATCTCATACAATGAACTTAGGACAGTGCCTGGCACTGTATAAATGTTGGTATTGTTATTACTCATTGAACTTATCATAATTTCTTACTTTATTCCGTTGCCTAAAATCTTCAGAACGCTTATAAAATGTTTCCTTGTCTTATTTTTGTTTTCTGTAGGATTGCATTTAATATTCCATGTGGTATTTGCTGCTGGTTACCAATAAATACTATTTTTGTCATGTAAAGGAAGTTTACTTCTATTCCAATTTCACTTAGAGTTTTTATAAAGAAAAATTAATTAAGTGCTTCTTAAGAATCTATTGAAATAATCATATGATTTTTCTCCTTTAATTTACTAGTGTAATGAATTATGTTGATAGTTTTCATAATATTGAGCCTCCATTGGGTTTTTATAATTTCTTTGAACAAATATCTTGTGTCCCAAATTAAAAGAACTCTCAAGTATTTATATTTTATTATTATAAATGGAATCATTTTCATCGGATTTTCTATGGATCTCTGGGATATAAGAATGCAATGCAATTGATTTTTTTGTGGCTTTATCTTGCATCCAACAAATCAGATGAATTCATTTATTCTCTTTAATAAGCATGTGGTGGTTTTCCTTGTATTCTTTAGGTATTCAATTTCCTCCGCTGACATTTCATGTCTTCCTTTTCTGCATTTTTTGGGTAGATTGCATTTATCAGTGAACAAGCATGCGATGAGCTCCTGGTATGTGCCGGCGCTGAGTCAGGCTCTGCTTCCTCGATAACTCTCGCTATGTTAGGAAGATGAACTCGTTCGTGTACCTTCTTTGGCAGATGTATTGAGAACAGAGGCCTGAAGACTGGAAGGAATCCCACCATGTCCCAAGTGCACTTAGATTCTAAGCAGGATTCAAATACCATTAACCCTCATGCCAAGCATTCTCCTGACTGATGCCCCCCTCTTTCAAGAGCAGCAGTAGTTAACCTTGAGCCCCAAGAGGAGCCAGAACTTTGCAACCAGACCTCCCTGTAAAAAAGCATCATTTCTTGCAGGGAAAGGGAAGATAGGTGCCCTAACTCTGAAACCTGGCCTTGAACTGTTCAGCTCTCTGTCCCTCTTTCTGCCTTTGAATCTGGAACTTGCTTGAACTAAAAAGGAGCTAATATCTCAGTTCATTTTTTTCCCAAGCAGCCCCGAGGAGCTGAGAATAGAGTTGCAGCAGGCTGCGCTCCCAAGACACGCCCCCTGAACCTGTGGGTGATGCTGTCTTGCTGCCTGAATGAGCATCTCTGAGAGACTGTCTGCATCTTGGTCCCCAACTTTGCCCAGTGCTTCTGTTGCCTCGGGCCCCACATCTCCTGCCCGTCATCCTGCTCTTGGTGTTTCTGAGCTCATTACCCCGTCTCATCACTGGGCAGACAGGCCCCCTCCCTTTGCCAGTATCTCACATCCCTGGGAGCTTGTATCTTGTAATCTCAATCCATCCAACACCAGTCAACTTAATTATCCTTGTGGAGGTTAGGACTGCAGCCTCCGGTTCAGCCTCTGTGGTCTCTTCGCCTCCAGCTTCCCTCAAAGATGGCACCTGGTGTCTTGCTGTGATGTCCCCGAAGTCATGCCTGCCCGAGAAGGCAAAGGGAACCGACGCAGCGTGGGCCCTGATCACCCAGCCCCATGCTTGGGATGCCTCGTATTCATTCGCACCAAACTGCTGTGTGGGTTTGTGGTAGCCTGTTTAGCATGGCCTTGTGGCACCAAAGGGCTGTACTGCCCACACAAGCCCCAGGCTTGAGAGCCTCCTGGGGTCCCAGGCAGCCCTGGGGTTCAGCACCCTCACCCCAGGTTCTCAGAAGATTTGGGGAAATTCATCAGCTGCTGAGGCTATTTGGAAGCTGCTTGGGGTTCAAGCAGGAGAGGATGAATCCCTCCTGGTGATTTATGTCATGCCGGGCTTTAAGCTAAGAGTTCTCCATACACCACCCGAAGCAGGAGCTATAAGCAGCTCCATTGCACAGACGGGGAAACTGAGGCTCGGATGTAGGATTTCCCACAAGTGCAGGGCTGGAACTCGAACCCAGGTCCTTCTGACCCCAGAGCCCCATGCTAGCCATATTCTCGTTCTCCTGAGATGGTCAGTCAATGTGTATCTTCCACTTCACAGGGGCTGCTGGCTTAGATGACCCAAGGGTGGGGCCAGCTCTGCAAGGCTTCCAGAGTCAAGACGGGAGCTCTGACCTGTCTGGGGGCTGGAGCAGCAGGTGTATATTCTTCCCCCTCTGGGCCATCAAAACCCCACCTGGGACCGGCCCCCACAGTCCCCTCTGCTGCCTGTCTTTGCCACCCCGTGTGGTGGCGGGGAAGGAGGGCATGTCCTTTGAGTGTGAGTTTCCAGAGCGCTTGGCAGAGAGGGGCTTTGAGGGAAGGGAACAAGGGGTGAGTTCCCCGCAGCCGCTCCAGAGCTCCGGCCAGCGAGCCTCAACCAGGAGCAGCTTGCGGTGGGGGTGGCAGGTCACTGGCCTCCAAAGCCTCTGTCCCCTTACCTGGAAAATGAAGGGAATAATACCACCCCCACCCCTCCACCCCGAGGTACTGTCAGGATAAAATGAGAACATTCTGGCAAGTGCTCACCACATTGCCTGGCAAATAATATCAATCACAATATAATAGAAGCAAATGTTTACCGAGCACTGGTTTTAGACCAGACACTGTCCAAGCCCTTCACGTGTGTTGGCTCATTTAATCCTCATAGCAACCCTATGGGCAAGTACTCTCCTTGGCCCCGTTTTACAGATGAGGAGACTGAGGCACAGAGAGGGAATTGCTTGCTCAAGATCATACAGCTGGTAAATTAAAGAGGTGGGATTCTAACCCTGGAGGTTTGGCTTCAGGGTCTACACTCTCATTTAGTGAGTACTCTGAAATATCAGCTGCTTCCCCAAGCCTCTCCTCGCAAGCATTCACAGTCTGCCCAGGCCGATAGAGCGTGAGCAAAAAGGAGTAAGCACTCAGATGGAAAAGCCAGGCAAAGAGAGAGGTGTCTACAGGGCATGGAGGATGCTCTCCTAGCCCTGGAGAGAGGTGCCCAGAGAACACGCCAAAGAAGAGGCCACCAGCTGGTTGGGGTTGTCGATTTCCCGCAGCTGAGTCTGGGCCTGCCCCTGCCTCTGTCCCTCCCACGCTCCCCACCCGGGGCTGTGCACACAGGGGGAGCCGGGCCGTGCTGGCTGACTGGGCTTTGAAGGGAGACCCTGCGATTCATTTCAAGTGGTCAGATTAACCCCTCTGTAGGTCTCAAAACTTTGCACAATGTAAGGGGTGGCAGGGCTCTGGGCAGACGGTCGGAGGCCGACCTCTGTGGCGCTGTCAAAGTTGTGCAGCCTGATTTATAGATGCTTCTGTGGAGAAACAACGCCGGGATTTTCCATTAGACCAGGAGAACTCGCAGTTGTGAATTTAGACCATTAGAGGGGAGGGGGCTGGGAAAATGTCACCTACCAAAGCGGACAGATAGCCTCCCTCATGGAGCCTGGAGAAATGACCCAATGTCTTGCTTTTGCCCACCCTGGTCCTTGTTGTTTAGTCGCTAAGTCGTGTCCGTGGACTGTAGCCCGCCAGACTCTTCTGTCCATGGAATTTCCCAGGCAAGAACACTGGAGCAGGTAGCCATTTCCTTCTGCAGGGGGTCTTCCTGACCCAGGGGTCAAACCCATGTCTCCTGCATTGCCAGAGGATTCTTTACTGCTGAGCCCCTGGGGAAGCTCTAGACCATGGTCCTTAGGACACAGGTGTAGGTTAGACAAGGTCCAGTGATACCACATGGCGAGTTCTCTCGGCCAAGGTGCCCTGGGTGAAAATCATTCGTTCATCCAACATCCCCACGTCATTTACTTACTTAACAGGTATTTCTTGGACACCCGAGGCTCCAGGCTCTGTGGTAGATGCTGAGAGGATGGCATTGAACAAGACAGGTTCTCCCTGCATCCAAGGAGCTTCCATCCCATTGGGGAATGCTGCCGGCATAGATGGGAACCGTTTGTCGGGTGATGCAGGGGTTATGTAGTATGCACACCCAACCCAGGCTTGAATGGTCAGGGCTGGCTTCCCAAAGAAGGAAGGTAGGAGCTAAGAGTTGAAGCATGAGATAAACTTAGCCAAAAGCCTGTGCAGCCCCCTGAAAGGGGAGAGAGTATGGCAAGCCCGAAAATTAAAGTGGGCCATCTAGCTGGGGTCTAGACGGGGAGAGGTGAAGCAAAACAGCAACTGGAGGGGTGAGTGGGGTCTAGATCAGGTGTTCATCTTGATAAGATGCTTGAACTTAACCCTGAGGGCAAAGAGGGGAACCCCTTTTTATGCAGAGAGCGGCCGGCACCGACCAGTGTCAGGGGTCTCCAAGCTCCGGGCCACGGATGGGTACCTCCTGTCGGGTCAGCGCAGCACTGGATTAGAAATGAAGGGCACAGTAACTGCAGTGTGCCTGTATCTTCTTGAAACCCTGCCCCCACCCCACCCCGGGTCAGTGGAAACACTGTCTTTCATGAAATCGGTCCCCGGTACCGAGAAAGGCTGGGGACTGCTGGCTGGTCGCTGGCGGCTGTGAGGTTAATGAAGGGAGACTGGGTGGAGCGGGGGGGGGGGGGGGGTGCCCCCGGGCGGGTCGGGGGCTCTGGGCTGGAGGCTGGCGCAGGGATCCAGGAGAGCCGTGATGGCAGCTGAGTGCGGGCGATGGCCGCGGGCCGGGTGCGGGGGATGGGTTGGGGGCCGGGCTCGCTGGAGGCCCAGCGGAGGGAGTAAGGCGCCGAGTCAGGGAGAGGAAGGGACCTCAGAGAGGAGGTGGAGTGCAGGTGGGCGGAGGCCTGGGTGCCGGCATCGTTTCACCAGGTGGGGCAGGTGAGGGGAAACGCAAAGCGTCCTGGCGGGGGCAGCTCTGTGCCAACGCTGGGCAGCCTCTCTGAGCTTGGAGGGCGTGGCTGGACGGCTCCCCGCTTCAGAACCCGAGCCCAGCTCCGTGCTAGCAGCGTCTCTCCTCACCCTGGACCATAAATCTCTGTGGTTGAAGTAAGAGAAATGGCCAGAGAAAGAGCTCCAGCCTTAAAAAGTAAAGGCTGCCGGGGCTTGCTCTCATCCTGGGTCTGGCCGCCCCTCCCCTCTACCGGCTCACAGGGGCGAGCTTGGGGTCTTTGACGCAGCAACGGAAACCCGCTGGTGCAGGAGCTGGCAGTGGCCAGAAGCTGCACCCCAGGCCCGGGTCCCCACTGTCTCCCCTCGGTGTGCCCTCAGGCTCACTGCCTGCCGTCAGGGCATCTCTCACCCGGAGGGAGGTGTGGATGGCCCCCGCTCACACCTCCCTGTCTCTCTGTCTCTTCCTCTCTGTCCTTCCTTCCTCTCATCCCCTCCCTCTCTCCCTCTCCTGGTGAATGCGCAGGTGCTCAGACCGCCGACCCTCCCCTAAATGCTGCTTTGTAAATGCCCCGGGGACCCACTCAGGTGCTGCGGCTCTGGCTTCAGCCTCAGCCTGTGTGTTCTTTCAGAAGAAAAGGACCGCGTCCTCCCCATCCCACCGGGAACCCGCCAGGGCCAGGGCTGAGTTAGGAGAAATTACTGAAGACAGAGGAGCTGTCTTCTCTGTGTTGGATCATAAACCCTATGTAATTAAAATATCTTCAAAAGAGGCGAAAATTATAGAGGAGAAAGAGGATGCGTGTGGAGTTAGACAGAGCCAGGCTGCGTCTGAGCGCTGTCATTTACTGGTTTCGACCTCCCTGGGCCTCAGTTTCCTCCTGTGTGGGGACAGTAACTCCACCTCGTCAAGCTATGGAAGTTAATGCTCCTGGTCCATGAGCACTAACCAAGTGTCTACCGTTCGCCAGGAACTATTCTAGGCACCAGAAGATGGTGGTGAATAAGGCAAACTATCTCCTTGCTCCAGTGGGGTAGGGAGAAAGACCATTCAGTAATTAATTAGGAAGAAAGTATCAGATGGTGATATGCGTGGGGTAGATAAGTTAGGAAATATGAGAGAGGGTGCCTGGGGCTTCCTAAGCTGGCTGATCGGAAAGGTGCCCTTTAGGAAATGCCAGTGACACAGCTCTGTATGACAAGGAGGGGTCAAGCAATGACCTGAGCAGCAGCACTGCAGGCAGGAAAAGTGTCTGTGGAAGGCGGAGCTTGGTGACACTGTCCAGAGACCGGATGTGTGCCTGGAGCACGGTGGGAGGGGGCGGGGAGCAGCGGGAAGACAGTGCATGATTCAGAGAGGAGACAGGTGCACGTCACACAGGGCCTTACTGTTTTTATTCATTGTGGACGGTGCGACTTAGTCAAGAGTTTAAGTGGGGAGTGACACGGTTCAAAGATAATTCAAATTTATGTTCTAGAAATAATTCTCCAGCGGTTGTACAGAAGGTGGACTGCGGGAGAGTGTGTGAGTCAGGGTAGCCTAGCTTGTGCTGCATTGACAAAATATCCCCCACATCTCAGTGGCTCGATGCAACAAAGGTTTCTTGTTCACAAACAGTGGGATCTGGGTGATCCGTCTCCAGGGCGGCTCTCCTCTGTGCCGTGGCTCGGGGACCCAGGCTTCTTTCACTTTGTGTCTCTGCCCTCTCATTGTGCATGGTTGCCACCGAAAGGGGACCCATTTGAAGGGTCCGTGGAGTGGCTTAGGGCATTTCTGCTCATATTCTGTTGGCCAGAACTCGGCCACATGGCTGCAACTGCAAGGGAGGCTGGGAAAAGTAGTTTGACCAGATGCCCTGGAAGAGGATAACACGGAGATTTGGTGATCACCCAGCACTGTCTCTTCTAAGGACCAGAGTCAAGTGGAGACAAGAGTTAGGAGGCTCTTGCAGCCTTCCAGATGAGGAATGATGACAGCTCAGGCATAGATAGTAGTGATGGGGATCACTGTCCAGAGAAATGAACAGATAATGTAACATTCATACACATCTGATACTATGCTGGACCAGGAGGCCTCTACTAAATTTTTGTTGTTGTTCAGTTGCTCAGTCATGTCCGACTCTTTGCAACCCCATGGACTACAGCATGCCAGGCTTCCCTGTCCTTCACCAACTCCTGGAGATTGGTCAAACTCGTGTCCATTAAGTAGGTGATGCCATCCAACCATCTCATCCTCTGTCGTCCCCTTCTCCTCCACCATCAATCTTTCCCAGCATCAGGGTCTTTTCCAACAAGTCAGTTCTTCACATCAGGTTGCCAAAGTATTGGAGTTTCAGCTTCAGCATCAGTCCTTCCAAGGAATATTCAGGACTGACTTCCTTTAGGATGGACTGGTTTGATCTCCTTGCAGTCCAAGGGACTCTCCAGAGTCTTCTCCAACTCCACAGTCCAAAAGCATCAATTCTTCAGCACTCAGCTTTCTTCACTGTCCAACTCTCACGTCCATACATGACGAGTGGAAAAACCACAGCTTTGACTAGACGGACCTTTGTTGGCAAAATAACGTCTCTGCTTTTCAATATGTTGTCTAGGTTTGTCATAGCTTTTCTTCCAAGGAGCAAGTGTCTTGATTTCATGGCTGCAGTCATCATCTGCAGTGATTTGGAGCCAAGAAAATAAAGTCTGTCACTGTTTCCATCGTTTCCCCATCTATTTGCCATGAAGTGATAGGACTGGTCATTATAATCCCTTGCAATGAAAACATTTAAATTTTCCTTCACAGGATGAAGTCAAAGTCCCCAAGTGGCTTTTTCTCTGATTCCATAAGGTCAGTAGGCTGAGATACTGCCTAACCAATGCTTTGAAAAGACATAGTCATAAGACCCTGGAGCTTTAGCCCCGGAATGGCTTTTAGAGATGTCCAGGACTACCCTCTGTATTTATCAGGTGGGAAGAGTGGCCCAGAGGAGGCTGTGGACTTACCCCAGCTGTCGAGTTAGCCACTAGGACCCCACAGGCCTCTCCACGCTATCAAGCAACTCCTGGATTTCTCCTTCCCCAGCAAGTCCAAGAGGACACGTAGCTGGGGAAACGCCTAGGGCAAAGTTCCTCTCTGGGTCGTATCTGGTGAGATCTAAGCAGATGTGGAGGAAGGGAGGAGGGGTGGGCTGGGGCGGGGTTGTTATAGAACTCAGTGACATAGTGTAGGCAAGGAGTCCTGAGTGTAGGCCTTGGCGTCTAGGAGGTGCTCAGTCAATGGGAAGAACAGCGGGAAGGATTGCCAAGCCTGCCCTGCTCTAACTGTCTCATGCCCTTGACCCTGGGTGCTGACTCTGCATCATCTTGTCGAGACTTTTCCAGGATCAGGACACATTCAGGACGTCACTCCACTCCTTGATAATGAATACTTCTCCCTTCCCCAAGAAGCATCTTCATCCACCATGTAAGGTCCACCATGCCCAGAGATCAAAGGGGCCACAGAGAACCTGAGTCCCCTGAGGGGCTGCTCTATTTCTTGGCAGCAAAATGTCCTTAAATAGGCTTCTGTTGTTTGCCTTGGGTCAAATCTAGAGGGGAAGGGAGAGAGGACACTCACACCCTCGAGGACTGGGCCAGACCCCAGGCTTCTGGCTACATCCCATCTGCCTCTTAGAAGGTACAGGGGGGTCCTTCATCTCTCTGTGGTCCTGCCCAGGGAAACTCCAGGCTGAATCCTGCCAGTACCTAGAATTCAGCACGGGCTCTCAGAGGTAGTTCAATAAAGAAAATTTTAAAGCCTTTTAATGCTTAGCAGGGAATCTGTCCTTTGCCAAATCACCAATTAAGGGGACAGGCCAGTTCAACATGACTTTATTACTAGCATTCTATCTGGAAGAAAGACACGGGGAGGAGGTGCAGGCAATGAAGTTTCTGGGGCAGCCTTCTCAGCTTCCTGTGATAGCGGCAACCATCTACAGTAGCTAGGCACCTCCCACCTGAAGGCTCCAGGGAGAAGCCAAAGGACTCCTTGACTTTTTCCCCACCCTTAGGAGCTTGCAGAGCAATGGAGTGAAATTGATCAGAGATGGCTTCCTGAAAGAGGCGGACTTTAAGCTGGACTGTGAAAGATGAGTAAAAGTTACTGGAAGGTGGACAAAAAGTAGAGGCATTGTGAGCAAGGGGCCCTGAAGAAGCTAATCAAGGCTCATGGGAGCTAATAAATAATATTTTAGGGCACTTTCTATGTTCCAAGATTGTGCTAAGCATTATATAAGTGATAAATTTTTCCAGTTCTATGACACAGTTTATTTTGCTTTACCATTATGTAGATATAGAGACTGAGGCTTAGGTGTTTCAGCCCAATTCACTCTTCTAGAAGGCGCTAGACCCTGGGAGATGATCTCAGTGCTTCCGCCTTTTAAGCCCCAGGCTGAAAAGTGGAGGAAGCGACGTGGAGGGATTAGGAGAACAGGGGCTGCGAAGCAGACAGAGTCCATCTTTCCTTGACGTTCTCAGTTCCCCACGTCCCTCTTTCTGAGCCTCCCAAGGACATCTATCCGTTCATTCCTCCATCCCTCTTCCCACTCACCGGATCGAGACTTACAGCTTAAACTGACCTGGCCTCGGCCTTGGTTCCTCTGATCAGCCCTCTTCTTCCCTTCTATTCTGGCAGGTGCCCTTGGAAACTGTTACTGCCAAAGGAACGGTGTCAAGGGGCCTTCTCAGGATGTAGCTGATTGTCTTAGAATTTCTCATCAACCACAAAATAGACTGTTGTCTACACTACTCCTGGTCATAGGCTGCCCAAGGCTGGTGGCTCTGTACCATTGCTGAAACCTTCAAAGATGCTTTGTCTGTGCTAAAGCCGATAAGAGCATGGTGATCATTCAGGTGTTTATCAATCCATCCATCCATACATACATACATACTTAGACCCATCCACCTATTCATCCATCCACCCACCCGTCCATCCACCTATGCATCCATTTATCTATCCATCCATTGGCCCACACATTCATCCACCCACTCATTCATCTATCCACCCATCCATCCGCCTATCTATCCACCCATCCATCCGCCCATCCATCCATCTATCCATCATCCACCCATCCATCCACCCATCCATCCGCCCATCCATCCATCTATCCATCATCCACCCATCCATCCGCCCATCCATCCATCTATCCATCATCCACCCATCCATCCATCCATCCATCCGCCCATCCATCCATCTATCCATCATCCACCCATCCATCCACCCATCCATCCGCCCATCCATCCATCTATCCATCATCCACCCATCCATCCTTCCATCCATCCATCTATCCATCATCCACCCATCCATCCACCCATCCATCCGCCCATCCATCCACCTATTCATTCATCCATCTATTCATCCATCCATCCACCCATCCATCCACCTGTCCATCCATTTATCTATCCATCCATTTGCCCACACATTTATCCACCCACACATTCATCCAGAACTTATTTTGAGCCAGTGGCCTTGTCCTCTTTAAGCTGGGCACTCAGTACTGTAGGCTGGAATTTTCTGGAAAATGGAAAAGTTAGTTTATCCAACCCATCTCCTTTTAGGCTTTGTCAAACGATAGATGCTCTGAATCCACAAAGTGAAATAGTCTCATCTCAGGACAAGTGACAGGCCTGGCCCTGCCCAGACCTGTTCTTCCAGCCTCCAGCCCCTTCCTCTGTAGAGAAGTGGGTGGAGAAATGATCCAGCATCTGAATTACAGGGTGAGACTGAGGCTTTGAGGAAGGGGCTGAGCCTGCCTCAGGTACGCTAGCAATGAGGAGCCAATCCCTCCTCTCACTCTGGCTGTTCGCTCAGGGTCTGCCCACTTGGGGTTCTGCTAGGCTCGTGAGGATTTCCGCATCCATCCAAGCAGAGCATCGCTCACAGTCCTGTGCGGTCCCGCTGCAAGTCCGTGATTACGGGCAGACACGGACACCCCGGCAGGACGCACGGGTGACAGAATGGAGACTCGGCTTCCTCACCCTGAGCGTCCTAGCGTGTCCTCCCCTCCTCCGCTCCCCTCCGCCCCTCGCCCTCTTTTCTGGGATGCCGTCTGTCTCTGGGCTCCGTCGCCCCCTCGCCCGTCTTCTGTAATTCCTCTTGACTCCGCCCTGCATTCCCGCTCTTCTTCCCTGCGTCTCAGATGTCAAGAGTCATCCTTAGGCCCTCCCTGCTGCTCACTCCCCGTCCCCGAGCAGTCCCGTCTAAGCCCTGCCAGTTCCATTTCTTAAATCGCTCTCAAACGTGTCCCCTGCGCTGCATCCTGGGGTCCCCATCTGTTAGCCCGCTTCATATCACCCCATTCAGGATGTCTTTCACCTCCTGACCTGCCCAGTGGTGTGGGTTTACCTGGCCCCAAGGCAGCCTCCATCTTGAAGCTAGAGGAAATATTCATGATGCGAATATAATCACATCGTTTCACTACATAAAACCCTGGAGCAACCAGCTATTGGCCTCAGAATGGAGTCTTCCTCTGTTCCACGCCCTACAGGATCTGGGCCCTGCCCACCTCTCCGCCTCATTTTTCAACAGCCCTCACCCAGACGCTCCCACCTGATGCTCAGGCCACACAAAGAAGTCTTCCAACTCATCCGAATAAGCCGCACCCTCACTTCCCTTGGGTCCGTTGCCTATGCTGATTTCTCTCCCCCAGCAAGATTCACTCTCCTCTCTCACTAGAGTTATTCTGACTCATCCTTCAGCTTGGAAATCTTTCCTCTGCTCCTAAATCTGAATCAGACGCCTCTGCTCTGAGTTTGAATGCTCCCCTCCACTCCTCTAAAGCATAGCATTTATCAAAATGCATCTCAATTGCCTGTTTAATTGTCTGCCTTCACTGCTGGAGCCACAAGGGCTCAGAGGGCAATGGATTTCCAGGTTCCCAAAAGCAAGCCTAAGGCTGGATCCCTAAGCCGCAACCCCAGGCCCCCAGGGGAGCCTGGTTCCCAGGGCCATTGTGGGAGTTGTCTGTGCTGCTGCTGGCTCCCAGGTTTCGCTGAGGGGTGTCCTTGATCAGACACCATGTTGGAGGTGGCCTATGCTCTTGGGTATTCCCCAAGGGGGAGGGAAAGGCCTCAGTCTGGCCTTGTAAATCCCTAGTATGCACTACCTGGTGGATTTGAATTTGCCTTTATGTGGCAAGCTCAGTGGGAGAGCTTCAAGTCTTCTGATACCACACCTACCTCTTGGCGTTTGGCCAGATTTCTGAGAATGAGAAGGGGCCATTCCAGCAGCAAATGATTTAATAAAGAGTTCCTCTGTCCACTGGCCTAATCACCTCTCCTCGCCTCTCTGAGTATCAGGGAAATGGAGACCAGGTCACCTTTCTGATAACCCTGGCTGAGGTGCCAGCAAGCCCTCTTTACCCCATTTAATACACCAGCCACCAGCTCACTGTCTCTGCGGCTCACGCATCTCAGTTGCTTTCCCTTTTCTCTCAAATTCAGCCCTTTTGATAATTTTGGATTAGCCCACTTTCTTCAAAGCTGATTTCTATTTGCATAATCCTCCCCTCTTGGAGTTGCTAGGCCCTCGGTGATAAGATGATGGGCCAGGGCAGTCAAGCAAATTATACTCTTTACTCTGAACAGCCATTGGAAGTGGAGGAAGTTATTTTTTAAAGGAGACATGCACTTTATTTTTTATCTCTGTATTTCTTTTGACCAGTGGTGTCATCTCAGTTGTGGGTGTGCTGGCTTAAGTTTCCTGGAATACACAGATCTTTACCAAACAACAACAGGCAGGATGAAAATTAGACCTAAGGGAGGACTTCCTAATAGTGTCAGTAGAGAAAAGGCGTGGGAAAGCTGGTTGTAATGACAATGCATTACACTTTGTTCATATGAAGCATAGTTCCATCTGTCATCTAATTATTTTCCCATGAAGGACTATAGCCAGGACAGGCATCTTCCCCAAGATGGCTGAAGGTTGGAGAGATCATATGTCAAGTCATGGACGGAACTGAAAGTAAAGCCCCGATTCCAGTTTCCGTGGTGCCCGACGCACTGAGCTCCATTCCAGTCCACAAACGCACGCCATGCACTGTGTGGCAGAAGCCCTTGTCCTACAGACCAGCGAACCTTGTGCTGAGTGCCTGCCGTGTGTCCATCCACACATCACAGCCTGGGGGCATGTGGCACAGACCACAGACCTGTACAGAAAAGGAAATGAAAGAAGGGTCAAGAGGGAAAGTGTCTCCTTCCTCTCCAGCCGCTTCTCTGTGCCCCGTGCCAGGACGGGTACCAGGACACAGGAGCCTTCCCTCCCCTCCCCATGAACTTTCCCTGGGTGTCTTCTGAGGAGCCCCTGGGCCAGGATTCCCCCACCTCCACCCCTGCAGTCTATGCTCACCTTCGAGTGGATGGCACTCTGCCTTGAGCTCAGGCAGGCCTCGAGGGCTGCCGGGTTCTATTTATACAGTGTGTAAATCATCCTGTCAGGCCCTCCTGTGAAAGCCAAGGACCAGTTGCACGCGGAGTTAGTTAGCAGTGCCCGTTGGTCTGTTCCAGCCCCCGGGACAGTCGCTTTCCTGGACGTTACTGAAGGCTCTGGCTCCCAAAGGTGACCCCCGCACCTAAGAGACGCAGGCAAAGATGGAAGGGTGGAGGGAAGGGAACGCCCTCCTTCGCTGGCCTTTGCTCTCTCCAAAATGTTTTCCAGGAGATGTTTGAGAATTAAAATGGTTTCTCTCCACCTTCTCTCCACTTCTCTGCCCAGGCTGTCTAAGGAGCGGAATGCCTCAGAGGCAGGAGAAGGCATTTCACAACCTCTAAGGGTGCGGTTCCAGTAACCTGGACCTTGGCAGTTGGCAAAGCCAGGCAGGGGGCTGGAAAGAGCACTGGACTGGGAGCCTGGAAACCTGGGTTCCAGTCTTGATTTTTGTCATTAGCACAAAGTTGGGATGACATCATCGACTCACGGACATGAGTTTGAGCAAACTCCGAGAGATAGTGAAGGACAGGGAAGCCTGGTGTGCTGTAGTCCACAGGGTTGCAAAGAGCCAGACACGACTGAGCGGCTGAACAACAACAACAAAGTTTAAGCTTGAGCTCATTTGAATCTCAGTTTCCCCACGTGTAAAATGAAGACCCCAGTGTGAAAGTGTGTAAGGAGAGGACCCTTCCTGAAGGTGGAGGAGTTACACCGGGAGGACCTCAGACCTGCACTAGAGCCCTAGCCTTCGCACCTGCCAGCTGGGTGACCTCAGAAGTTTGTTTCACCCCATTGAGATTCGATTTCCCATCTGTAAGATGGGAAGAGACTTCCAACCGTGTGACTTTGCGAGACCATCAGGTTCCTGCTACCACACTTGGCTCCGCAGGTCTCACTCTCCCTTCCCGTGAATCTGGGCTCCCGAGCAGCTGAGCAGCTTTCTGCAGCTGAATCCCAAGATGTGCCCAGGCCTGGGTGCTCCTCTGAGCTCTATGGTCGGAGGAGCCAGGCCCAGCTGCTTCCTCCCTCCCTTTTCCCTTTGTCTTTGACGGGGCCCTTCTGAAACCCGGGAAAACGCTAGTAAATATTGAAAGAAAGGAAACAAGCCTTGCAGCTGAGCCTTTGGATGTGTAAATAAAACAGCAAAAGGGAAAAGCTTGACCTCGGATTGGGTGTCTGCCAGATCCCCTGAGGCTGGGACATATCACTAAGGCTGGTTTATGAAGGAAAGCTTGGTTTACTACAAAGACCAGGTACTTTGGGGCCAAGCCAACTCCGAGTTTGCATCTTGATTGTCCTTTTGGGCATCTCTGTGATTCTCCATGGGACCACTCGGAGCCTCAGTTTCTTCATCTGTGAAATGCGAAGATCTGCACCCACCTCCTAATAGTCAGGATTAGGGAGAAATTGTCTGGTAAAGTTCATGGCATCTCAGTTCAGTTCAGTTGCTCAGTCGTGTCCGACTCTTTGTGACCCCAAGGTCTGCAGCACGCCAGGCTTCCCTGTCCATCACCAACCCCCAGAGCTTGCTCAGACTCATGTCCATTGAGTCAGTGATGCCATCCAACCATCATTCTGGGGAGGGTAGATTTATGAGAAAGCTCTAATAATGGTGCTCTTGTCGGCTCTAGCATGGACTCCAGACCTTTGAATTGGGGGTGGGGGAAGGCAGTGCAGAGTGAAGGATCTGGTAGAGACTGATGATCAGGAGTGGGGGGCCCCTGGAGGGAGTAAGAGGGGCAGATAGGATGGGGCAGCTGTATCACACTGAAGCTTCTCTAGTTGATGGTGAGGCTGGGGTTCTGACATCCTCCGTATGCTAGGGCTCACAGCCAACCTTGGGGGTGACCTTTAATGCCCAGGAGAGCTTGTGCTATCTCTGCTTTCTTCTATCCTCACTCGTGAATACGAGTGAGGTGAGAAGGAAGAGATGGGGGTTTTCCACTCCCCCTGACGTCTCTACTTGGCATCGTGGTATAAGGGAACCAGTTTTGGACTGAGCACCTAGGTTCTGGGCCCACCTCTGCCTCTTAGTAGCTGTAGGAGGTCTGGTTTTTACCGTGATGTGAGTTTATCAGTTTATTTCTGAGATCCTTTCCTGCCCAGTCTTTATTTTGTAGGAGTATATCAGAACCCCTGGTGACTCAGGCGGTAAAGAATCTGCCTGCAGTGCGGGAGACCCAGGTTTGATCCCTGGGTCAGGAAGATTCCCTGGAGAAGGGAATGGTTACCCACTCCAGTATTCTTGCCTGGAGAATTCCATGGACAAAGGAGCCTGGCAGGCTACAGTCCCAAAGAGTCGGACCCGACTGAGCAACTAACACTTTCAGAGCACTTTCATCTCAGAACCATACACGTCCCCAGCCCAGCGGGCTTAGGTAGAATGTAGAGCAGACTTCTCAAAAGAGGCAGCCAGAAAACCCCAGGGAGTTTGCAAAAAATGCAGATCCCAAGCCCACCAAGGGCCCCAAGCAGCCTGGGAATCTGTGTCTTTCTCTGCCTGCCCGTCCCCCTAGGACTCACATAAACTGCATTTTGAGAAGTCCAGGTGAAAAGACTGGAGAATTTTCTCTTCTTCCCTCTTTTCTAGAACCAGTTAAACAAAGCCACCCAGCCGAGTGAGGTCACCTGATACTGGTGCCTGTAATTTCTAAGTGGGAACAACAACTCATCAAATGGAACGGTTTACAATTGCCTGGAATAAAACTATTTTCTTTTCCATCTTCCCTGGGAAGTGACAGATACTATCCAGCCTGGAGACTGTAATCTCATCAGGGCCGAAATAAAATAAAACCCTTAACTGCCTCCTCTAACAGAGTGAAGCCAGATATTTTTCAATTCATTTAAATAAAGTAATTGTTTTCCTTGCTCATTATCTTAAATTCCCAGCAACCTGCATTCCCCTCCCTCCCTCTGAATAAGGGGATTGTCCCTTCTGTCTTATCTCCTGTTGTCTCCCAGTGGGTCTGGAATTTTCGATGCCTCTTCCACTTTACAAGCTTCCTGTTGAAATCCACCAGCAAGAAGCCCAGCATTTATGAACCACCTTTTGCAAGCTTGCCTCCAGCCCAAGCCCCCACCACTTAAATTAAATGAGATAATACACACAAGCCATACAGAACAAGGCCTGGCATATAGCAAGTGCTCAACTAATGTTTAGTGCCACTAATAATAATATTGAATAGGGTGAACTTGAATCCCAAGATTTGTTTTTAATTTTGGCCTCGCCACATGGCTTGCTAGATCTCAGTTCCACGGGCCGGGATTGAACCCGGGCCCCAGCAGCGGAAGCCCAGATTTCTGACCACTAGGCCACTAGGGAACTCTCAGAATCACCCCATGATTCTTGTCACACTACAAATGCGAATGGGAATCGGTGCCCTCAGGCACATCACTGGGCACTGAGCCTCAGTTTCTCCAGCTGTGAAATGGGGAGAGAGTGTGTGGACAGAGGGAACCCAGAGCAGGGATCAGGAGGCTGGCATCCCTTTGCAGGAGGACACCATGACAGACCCTGAGCAAAGAGTCAGAGGCCTTTAAGGCTCCATCACGCCCTCACGATATCTACGAACAGAAACATACAGATGGGTGGGGACAAATTCATCTGATGGACCATTTGATTTAAATTAAACCTCTCCATTCCTAGGCATTTTTTTTCAGATGTTTCTCTGAGTGCAATTTGCCTCTTCTATGCTCCTGTTTCCTCTTACCAATTGTGTTGACTTAGATACCCCCTTAACCTACCTTTCCCTTCACTTCCAAATAGAAAGGGCCATGCCCACTTTTAAGGGCCGTGGTGAATTACCCAGCTGACCTACCGCATGGTGGGCACCCCACACATAGAAGCTGTTGTAGCGGTCATTGAGCGCAGTGTTACAATTCTTACTCTATTTTTACACAAGCGTACAACGCTTTAGCTGCAACCCAGCAATCCAAAAAGATTGGAAAATTGAAAGGCTGTTTCGGTGAGCCAGTTGTGGCCAAACTGGACTGACCTGAACTGACTTGGTGGCAAAACCCAGCCTGAGCCGGGGGAGCCGATTACGGTCTCTACTTATCTCATTAATGGTGCCATCCAGACGTTTCACTGCAGGAATATCGATGTGGGTGATTATGGAGTGATTCCTTGGCCTCCTGGGCGGGTTATGTTATATACTGAGCAAGCAGCACATCACCTTTTCAGGAGGAGGATGAGGCCTGAGCTTCGGAACTCATCTGGCTTCGGGGTCCCGGACGTGGGCTGTTGGACCAGCGTCACCGGCAGGCACAGACTCTCACCCCCGTGTGTCCTCTGGGCGCCTCCTGCCAGCTTCCACTCCTGGGAAGTCATGGTTTATAGGCTGTCCCTTTACTGGACACACAGACCCAGTTCAAGCCCGTTCACTCGGGCACACTTTTTGCCATGCTCTGTCCCCACCCTCCCACGCACGCTTTCTCTCAGCATCCCTTTGCCTGTCCGCCCCTCCTTTGGGGTGCTGAGTCTTCGTTTCCAGGCCGGTGTCTGTGCCCCCCAGGCAGCTGGAAGGGAAAGCCTCCTCCCGCCTGGTGTCCACCTGCCTGGTGTTCGCCTGCCCCCACGCTGCGCTACCGCCTGAAGTCTCTGCTCTTCACGCCAATTTTTGACACCAGGTTCACACAGCCAGGGATCTCAAAACACAAGCATGCATTTCCCAATCTAGTCTACTCCTTCCTAGAGCTCCCGGGCAGAAGAGCAGGCAGAGGCCCAGCCAGTCGCCTCTTTCCAAGGTCCTGCATCTTCCGCGGGCATTTTCTTCAATAGGTTTTTCTTCTGACCTCAGAGATTAAGAGCTTGGAAGAGACCGCTGAAGAAAGGGTTTTCAGTAGCTTAGTGTAACCATGGTGAAGCCAGAAGTGACTCGGCGTGGGGGCTTCTTCTTACCAGCCTGTGAGCAGGTGAGAATGACCCAGAGAGGACCCTTGCAGGCCCTGCTAGCCCTGGAACACAGTATCGAGTTAATGTTTATCGACCGCACGCAACGTGCCCAGCTCTCTTCCAAGCGCGCTTTACACGAAGCATCTCATTGAATCCTCACAGCTCCCTACGAGGCGAATTCTGTTACTACCCTTACTTTATAGATGAAGAGATGGAGGGTCAGAGAGACCAGGCTACTTGCTCCAGATCGCACAGTCCGTGTGTGGTGGAGCCAGGAACTGATCCCAGGCAATTGGAGCCCAACTTCTTCGCCATGCATGTGTCAGGTGCCTATGGCCGTGGTGATTCCGTGTGACTGAGGAGCACAGACTGACCGCAGAGGTCACCACCATCACTCTTTGGCTCCCATTATCTGTGAGTGATGGACTAGACACTCTGTTTTCTTGGCCGTGTTCATGTCACGTATGTGTCTGGGGGGTGGCTGATGACTGGTCGCCCCAGACACTGTTCTCACCCTAATGGGAATGAGTCATTTAATGGGTCAGGTGGGATGCCCATGTAATCGGAAAGCAAATGCCCCTGAACACTGAGGGCCAGCAGATTTGGAGAGACACAGGAGAGACCTGAGCCAAGAGCGTCACCCTGAGTGGGCGTTCTGGAGGAGGTGAGGCTTGGCTGTGGTCAGGAAGGCAGAGGGAGCTCTCAGCTGGACCGGGATTAGAGGCTGGAGTCCGGAAGCTCACGGAAAGAGGAGGTGGGCAGCTGATTTTCCAGCTCCTTGGCCTTTTGTGAGTTTCCTGCCTACCCTGTCCTGGCCTCCTGCTCAGAACCCACTCTCTGAGGGTCTTCTGGATTCCCTCTGCTTTCCACTCTGCGCAGCAGTCCCTGTGGGGACAGACAGCCCGGGCTCAAAGGGCAAGTGCAGGGGGCGTTGGAGAAGGAGGCCTGCACCCCTTGTAAAACGTGAAGAAAGGAGGAGGGGATTCCAGCTGATGAGTCCAAACGTGTCCGGCCCGGGGTGGAGGAAGGGTCCCTTGCCCACCATCATTCTGCCCTTCTGTTCACTCTGCCTCGTCTGGTCATTTTCCAGTTGAGAGAACAGAACTGGAAGAGGTCAAAGTGAACGCCTGAGTCTTCCAGCCTGTTAGTAGCAGAGCCGGCTCTGAGACCCAGGTCTCCTGACCTGCAGGGCAGATTTCTTCCTAAAATGCTAAAATACACCCCAAAGCTTCTCTCCCTGCGGGTTCCCTGAGCCGTCAGCATCGAGGTTTCCTTTGCTGGTGTTGCGTAGGAGGCTCCCAGGTGGCGTAAGTCCTGTGGAGCTGTGGATGGGGTACCAGGCACTCCTGGGTTCCCAGGGAAGGAAGCTGAGGCAGAGATGGGCCTGAAGGCGGGGCTCACCTGCGGCCCATCCTGAAGAACATCTGCACTCAGGTGGGCGGCCCGAGGCTGCGGCGGTGGCTGGCCTGTCTCTGCACCAGCCCGGCTCAGGGTGGTCACGCTCCCACACGACTTGGAGCGGAGGAAATTCCTCATCGCCAGCTTGTGAAACCAAAGCCAGTCAGCTCTTCCCAGGGCTGGAAGCAGGGGGAAGGTCAGGAGCCGCAGACCTACAGCTGACCTCCATTCTGGGGGCTCCAGGGCAGGGTCAAGGCAAGCAGCCGGACAACTGTGCCTCAGGCTTCTCTGGGTGGAAGATGGTCGTTTGTCGCCCACGTGCCACCCACGGCGGGAGTGCCCCTCGGCCCTGCTGGTGGCAGATTCCATAGGTTGAAACACGCAGGAGCGCGCCTTCCTCTGCAGTAGCTCCGGGGCCTTCTGTACAGAAAACCCTCCGCCACTGTCAGTTCAGGGCGATCTTTTTTCCGGAGCGGATCAATTGTTCCTGATGTCTCCGGCTCCTCCACCCAGCCTCTTCGTCTAAGAGCAAGTGAGCTGTAAACAAACATGGCAGGATGTGAAAGGTGCAGCTATTTAAGGTGCAAGGGAGGCCAGAGCAATGCTGTGAAGGGAGGGTCTGATGGAATTGGGGGGTCTTCATCCTCTGAGGGGCTCTGATGTCATTTGGGGGTGAGAGAGACTGTATGGAGCTAATGGGGCGGCAGGCCTGGGGTAGGTGGGATGCCCTGTGGGATCACTTGAGCATCTACCTGAGGCTTTGGGGCAACTGTCAGTCCCTCCCTAGTAGCTGAAGGAGGATCCACATGGCTATGATCCTGTGTCATGGGGTGGGATGCTTGGGGAGGACTTCCTGAAGGAGGAAGAGGAATGTCAGCAAGTTCACGGGGAGAGTTGATTACAGGTCATCTCAGCCAAGGAGTGGTCTGAGCAGAAGGTCCCGTCTCAGCCTAGAAGCTTCCCCGAGTCCAGAGGCTGCCCCTCTCCATGCGGAGCTGTTTCCCCTTTCAGACCGGGAGCTCCGTTAGGGTTGGATTTCCACCATCCAACGGATGCTTCCACCATCAGACTGCCAGTTCCCCAAGACTAGAGAGTCCCTGGACTTGCCCATTGGCTGAGCAGTAAAGAATCCGCCTGCAATGCAGGAGCCACAGGAGACTCAGGTTCGATCCCTGGGTGGGGAAGATCCCCTGGAGGAGGGCATGGCAACCTACTCCAGTATTCTTGCCTGGAGAATCCCATGGACAGAGGAGGCTGGCGTGCTACAGTGTGTGGGTCGCAAAGAGTCGGACATGACTGAGCAACTTAGCACGCACTCGGGTAGTACTTGGCTGCCATCAGACCAGCAGCTCCAGGAAGGCAGATGCTGAAACACCCCCCTTCGGAGGACATGCCCGTCTCCCACCCTAGCATCGAGGAGGGGCCTTCCTTGCTCTCCACCAATGGCCCCAGGCCTTCACCGCCCTGCAGGGCAGCTTTGAGGAAGAACAGAGGCTTCCAAGAAGGCAAAGACAGCCATGGACTTAGCGACTCATCTGCGAGTGACCTCTGGCAAGTCCTCTCCCCTCTCTGGGGCTCAGTTTCCCTCAACATACACCAAGAGGCTGTCCAGCCCTTCAGAAACATGCTTCTGGCTCTCTGAACTCCCCCCACGCTCCTTCCAGAGGGAAACCCCTCCCTTGAGCATCTCCTCCTCAAGGACTCCACTCCTAAGCTGGTGTCTTTGCACTGGGGCTGCCTGCTGGCAGCTTCATCTCCCACCTCTTTGGCCTGGAGCATTCCTGGTGGCTGAATTACCAGCCCCACAGGGAAGCAAAATTTAGAGATTCTGCACCCTCTCTGTCCCCTCACTCCTGATTCCCAGGGAAGTGGCTCTTTGAAGACCTCGGTTCAAACAAGAGAGATGATTAGGAGGTATCTGTCCTGCTGGCTTGGTCTCTCACAATTATTTCTTCTCCATCCCCAAGTATTCTAGGAAGAATGGATGACTCACATCCCCCAGGGTTCTGCCAACACTTGGCATCTCCTTCACCTCTCTCTGGCGCAGCTGGGTGCAAGAGGGTGCCTTTTGGACCATAACTCAGATCAAGAGGCATGAGCGCACAGCTGGCTGTAGGTACGTGGTCCACAGGCGCAGCCCCTCTTTCCCATGGAAAGAGCTCGAACCAGCCCCACCCCCCGCCTGAGGCTGCTCACTGCCCACCACTGACTAGAGGCCAGGTTTCTGACCATAACCATGGAGATGACAGCGTCAGCCACCCTAGAAACAGACCAGGCTCACTGACATCGGGCTTCCCTCCCTCCAGGCGGTCCCCACCAGGAGAGGAGGGGTCGCAGGCTCCTTCATATCAGAGTCTATCAGAGATTTCAACAGGAAAAAAAGCAACTCGAAGCGGTGCCATTGAAGCTGCCAGTCTGTGCTCACTCGTGGGCCACATGTGTTATTTGCTGCGCTGGTAGCATTTCTGCAAATTACACATCACTCTCCCTATCAAGTTGCACCTTTGACCGCTGTCATATTCACCTGGCCATACAGGTAATTTTCAGGCCTCACTTAGCGGGCCAGTGAGCTGTGGAGGAGAGCAGGCCCGAGAGGAGATAAAATGTGGTGAGGAGAAATCTTAACAGCCCAGCTGAGCTTGGAGAGACGGCTCCTCTGCCGCACCTCAGAGTAAGGGACAGAGGGTGGGCTTTCAGGGACTCTTCCCCAAGCATCGTCTAACAGTTGCTTGCGTGCTTCTCATGACAGGGAGCTCACCACTCACTGGAGGCACAGCATTTCATCTCTGAGTTTCTCTGATAGTGTAAAGTGCTAATGTGACGCAGATGGGACCTGTCACCCTATAACCTCAATCTGATCCATGGCTGACAGACAGGGTGACCAGCTCATCCCCATTTACCCAGGACTTTCCTAGTTTTAGCTGTGTAAGTCCCACATCCAAGGTCTCCACCAAGGAAGACCAGCTTGTAGTTTGCTTGCCACTCTAGAGATGCAAAAACCAAAGATTCTACATCCTGATGAGCCTCTCCATCCCAAGCAAATCTGGACAGTTGGCCACCTTACATAGAAAAAGCCTCTGTCCACTTTCCTCCTCCACCGGATCACCTTCTGGAGGCTCAAAGGCAGTCATGGTGCCCCCAGGCACGATGGGAGATGGGGGATGACCAGCCAGGGATGACAGTGGCTGGTCCCACCTCTAGCAGGAGCAGGATGGTGGAAGGACCGGGCTCAGTCCTTGGCTCAGACCCACCTGTACTGCTTCTCAGCTGGGTGGCCGCGGCCTCTCTGGGTTACACGAAGATTGTCGTCTCACGGCTCACGGATGTGGGGAGGTTTCAAGGAGATCAGGTCTGGGAAACTCCAAGACCACTTCGCCCCTGGCCAGCCCTTACTCGGTGGGTCGCTGAAGGGGAGGAGGGCTTCTTGAGAAGCTGGAGGGTTAAGGCTGGCGGATGCACTAAAACGCCCCCAGTGAGAAGTGGCTGGGGTTGCAACCGGCTTCCAGGCCTGGCTCGGCCGCTCCCCGACCATGTGACCTTGGGCCAGTCGATTTACCTCTCATGGCCTTGGTGTCTTCATCTGTCAGGTAGGAATAGTAAGAGCCCAGCTTCACAAGGTAGTTGGGAGGATTTGGGGTGAAAACACCTGTAAGGCACTTAGCACAATGCCTGGGAAGCTCTCAGGCACATTCTTATCCTCGCTGCGGTCATCACAGCTGTCATGTCATTGCTGCATTGACGCTGTTCACCCGCTGCCTATATGACCATGGCAGTCCTTTCTTGCATTTTCTGGCTTTGAAATGAGTGATTTGGAGGGATTGGATCTCTGGCGGATTAAGCACGTCCCCTAGTTTCTTGCCGGGCTTCCCAGAAGTGGTCGGGGAGAGGGGACTTCCCAAGCCTTTCACAGCCTTGCCCACTGAACAAAAGAGGCATTTTAATTCAGAGCTGCCCAAGGTCTGAAAATCCTTTAGAATTTTCTTCATCTGGCCTTTAGACGTGCATTAAAACTCCTCTGATGGCAGGGATATGTGAAAAGAAATGGATTGGGGGCCTAGCGTCTGTCTACCTCACGTCCTGATGGGAACCGCTGTCTTCTCCCCAAGCATAGGGAGCCTCCGGCCAGGTTGTCCTGCCCCCGTGGGTCCTGAAATCCCTTCTCCATCAGCAGCCATAGGGATCTTTAAAACAGGCCAATCAAGTCAGAGAATTCCCCTGATTAAGACCCTGCAACGTCTTCCCTTTGCAGCCAGAATACAATTCAGCCTCCTTGCACCAAACGGCCTTTCAGCCCTGGTGTGGTCTGGCTGCAGGCGGCTCTCTCGGCTGAGCCCACAGCTCTCTGCCGTGCTACCTCCTCGGCAGCCGCCCTGTTCCTCTCCTCTCACAGCATGAGCTCATCCCATCTCAGGGCCTCCTCAGTGGCTCTGACGTCTTCCTCCTGGAAAACGCCTTTCCAAGCTGGTGCTTCACCATTTGGGGCTTTTGTGTGTGTGTGTTTTGTTTTGTTCATTGTTATTGGTGTATAGTTGATTTGCAATGCTGTGTTAGTATCAGGTGTATAGCAAAGTGAATCACTTATGCATATATCCACCCTTTTTAGCTTCCCTGGTGGCTCAGACAGTAAAGCATCTGCCTGCAGTGTGGGAGACCCCGGTTTGATCCCTGGGTCGGGTAGATCCCCTGGAGAAGGAAATGGCAACCCACTCCAGTACTCTTGCCTGGAAAATTCCACGGATGGAGGATCCTGGTGGGCCATGGGTTCGCAGAGAGTTGGACACGACTGGGTGCCGTCACTTTCTACCCTTTAGAGTCTGTTCCCAGTCGGCCGTCACAGAGGGTCGCGTAGGGTCCCCGTGCTCTGCACTGGTTGCTGTTTAGTCTCTCAGTTTTGTGTCCGACTCTTTGTGACCCCAGGGACTGCAGCCCCCCAGGCTCCTCCGTCCATGGGATTTCCCAGGCAAGAATACTGGAGTGAGTTGCCATTCCCTTCTCCAGGGGATCTTCCCCACCCAGAGATTAAACTCACATCTCCTGCATTGGCAGGCAGATTCTTTACCATCTGAGTCACCAGGGAAGCCCCATGCTATGCAGTAGAAGCTTATTAGTTATCTATTTTATATAGAGCAGTACGTATACATCGATCCCAACCTTTCAATTTCTCCCTCCCCGCCCCTTATCCCCTGGTAACCATGAACTTCTTTCCTACATCTGTGACTCTATTTCTGTTTTGCAAATAAGTTCATTTGTATCATATTTTTAGATTCCACACATAATCGATATCATATGACATCAACATACCATATGACGTCGACGTTTGGCTTTCTCTGACTTACTTCGCTCTCTATGAAAGTCTCTGGGCCCGTCTTCATCTGAGTGTCCGAGAAGGCTCCTCTGGCCTTTCATCGAGGCCCCAGATCACCCTCCAGCCACTCACGCTCTGGTTTGTTTGCTTCAGAGCGATGATCACTTGACACCGTCTCTCTCTTGACTTTCTGTTTGTTTGTAACCACTCTTAGTACAGCGCACGCTCCCTGAGAGCAGGGGCCACGTCTGTCGTAAAGGTGAGTGGCGCGGAGTAGTAACTGTTGGCAGCATCATCGTTTCGGCTTCGCCGCAACCCTGGGAAGGCGGCGGCGGCAACTTCGCTTTGTAAATGAGAGGACTGGGGCTCACGGAGCTAATGAAGGGCCTCCGTCTCTCAGGCAGTCAGTGCTCCAGCGAGATTGGACCCAAGACTGTCTGACTCCAAAGCCCACTGTTCTCTTTTTTTCTTCTTGTAATCACCCTTCCAGTGAAATCCTTGCTCTCTGGGGACAAAAAAAACAAAACATAACCAGATTTATAATGAAAAGCAAGTGGGATTTTTTTTTCCTGTTGTAATAACACCAAACGTTCATTCAAAGCCAGATAAAGATTTTTTTTTAATATACTGGGTGATTTTTATTGAACAGTTTCCTTGTAATAGGAACCAACACCAAACTCTTCCATTTTGCCTCCCTCAGAGGAAATAAGCCAGCCACTCCTCCCCCGCTGACCCAGCGTAGAGTGAGAACGTGCACACACCCCGCATTTGGACTCACGGCTCCAGCTGCCCACGGCACCCTTCCTGGCTCTGTTAGGACGCCAGGGCTGAGTTCTCACTCTGGGGCGGGGTTGAAATGGGCCTGGCCTGGGAGTTTGAATATGGTTCTCTCATTAGTCTGCTGCTGTGGGGCAAGTTGCCCAACCTCTCTGTTAAAAACACCTACCAGGTCCATTTCAAAGATGATGGAGGGGCTCAAGTGGAAAAAAAAATAAAAAGAATTGTCAGCATAAGGCCTTGCGTTTGTGTATTGTTCACTTGCATCTGTGTATTTTGTCACTGCTTTGGGGATATACAGTGTTGAACAAAATGGTCCCAGCCCTGCGCTTCTGTAGGCTGTAACCTGGGACTCCCACCTGGGTACGTACCACGAAGCTCCGTGAAGGCTGTAATCATGCCATCTTGCTCACACTGTAGCCCCAAAGCCCAGGGCAAACCTTGCCTTTTAGCTCAGGCTCCATAAATAAACATGGACAGATGTGCTGTGGAGGAGGGCAAAAGAGAAGCTAGGAAAAACTTTTGAGCCGACTCATCAAGAATAAGCCAGAGAGACTTCCCTGGCAGTCCAGTGGCTAAGACTCCATGATTCTATTGCAGCAGGTGCTGGTTTGATTAGGGAACCAAGAGTCTGCGTGCCACGCAGTGCTGCCAAAGATAGAATGAGCCAGAATCAGAGAGGCAGACAAGGATAGCAGGGGCTTATATTCCAGACCAGCGGTTGGTTACTTACTGTCCAAAGGCCATATCTAGCCCACTATCTTGTTTTTACAAATAAAGTTTTATTGGAACACGGCCATGTCCATTAACTTGTTTACAAATTATCTCTGACCGCTTTTACAGTCTAACAGCAGGGCTCCACTATAACAGCAGAGGCTGTATAGCCTGCAGACTCTAAAATATTTCCTACCAGGGAAAGTTTGCTGAGTCTTGATCAAGATGCACGAATTAGGGCTTCCCTGGTGTCTGGGTGGCAAAGAATCTGCCTGCCAATGCAGGAGACACAGGTTCGATCCCTGGTCAGGGAGGATCCCATGTGCTGCGGGGCACCTAAGCCCGAGGGCCACAACGACGGAGCCCACACCCTGGAGCCTGTGCTCCGCAACAAGAGAAGCGACTACCACGAGAAGCCCACACACCTAGAGACAAGGCCCCGCTTGGTGCAACTCGAGTAAAGCCCGCACAGCAGTGAAGACCCAACACAACCAAAAATAGATAAATAAGTTTTGCAAAATGTCAAAGAGCACAAAGGAATCAGACCCAGAGAACTCTTGCTTGCTTGGAAAGAGGATCGGCTACCTAATTTGTTTGGCCCAGTGCAAAGTGAAAATATGGGCTCCTTCCTTTGCAAATGATGACAAATTCCAAGATGGCAACTAAATCAAGGGTGAGATCGTCTCAGAATAGAGCTCCGTGCCACGGCGAGGACGGCAGACCACGGACGCCTCTCTCCTGCTCTTTCTTGGAGGACCGTCCTGGGGGCAGAGTTATGGGGAGAAATCGTGGCCCAGGGCTCCATGCTGGGGCTCAGGGTCTCCAAGTCCCAAGTTTCCCAGGAGCACCTGTTCCGCAGGGCATGAGGGTGAAGGACTGGCTTCCTCTCTCCGCTCCTCTGCACCCTGTTCCATGGAGCCTGGCGGAGATGAGGAAGCAGAGATGGGTTCGGCTCGCTCTCCCTTGCCAGGTGCTTCCTGGTGATCAGACATGAAGCAGCGGTGGGAAGAAACATAACGGTTTAATGGGAGCCCCTCTGACGCTGGTTCCCACACACGCAGCTGAGCTGTCTGAGGGGGTAGCAGTGGGGGTGGGGGATGGGACCTCGCTTTACGCAGCTATGGGACAGCCAGACAAAGAACAGGATCTAATGGAAACTCGCCAAGCTGCATGGCCGCTCAAGTTCAGCTGCCTGCAGTCTGGGTCCACGGGACATCTTATCCCACCCCCCCAGACCCGCTCTCAGCCTCTCCATCCGTTGTGCCTGGAGGCTAACCCGTACCGCCAGCCCCGACGGGTTCTCTTGCCCACTGCAGGCGGCACCTGCAGGAGAAGGCGGAGGGCTGGCAGCTTCACCCCCAGCTCTCCCCTCCTGCATCCCCGGGTCCCTCTACCTAAACTCTTGTCGGGTAGCCTTTCCCCCCATCTACCACTCTCTTAGGAGCAAGTAAAACCCCTACTCCTTTGCCCCTTTCCCTATGCTGTTAAAAAACCAGCAGCTCTCACTGGCCCCTGACCCAGGTGCCAGGCATGCCTCACTGGGATCCCTCTGCTCTGCTCCTAACTTAGTAAATAACCCTGAAGCTTCCTCATTTACGGTCTTTGCCTGTTTCCTGCCAGACCTCGCCTGATACAGCCTCTTGCCCTGCACACTCAAATGTGACTCCAACCTGACGCTCTCACAGCGCGATGGAGGTGGCCCTGGTGGGTGGAGGCTGGCACGGCGTCCTCCTTGACAACAGGAGGAGCAGCCGTGGTTATTGCTGCGTACAGATCCCACCAAAACGCGGCATCTTAGAGCAATGGCTATTTCATTGTAGTACACAGCTGTGTGGGTCTAGAATTCAAGCATGGCTTGGCTGGGTAATTCCAGTGCTTTGAATGGCATCAGCAGGGGTTACTGGGTCACGTCTGGTTTGGCGGTTGGTCTAGTCTGCAGGGGTCAAGGCAGCCTTACTCTTGTGTAGGCAGGGCTGGGCTTGTAGGTCCCTCTCCCCCCGATGGGGTCTATCACCATGGGCAAAGACAGGAAGCGGGTGCCTCCAGCCTGCTAAGGCTTGGGCATGGAAACTGGTACACTTTGGCACTTTCAGACATCCCACTGATCAAAGCAGTCACAGCATGTGCCCTGTTCAGAGGGAGAGAGCACAGATCCCCCGTCTCTCAATGAGGGAATGTCAAAGATTGTGGCCCCATCTAACAGTCATCTTTCCAACAACTGGTATCACCTTCTCTGCTTAATGCTGGCCTCACAAAACCATTGTCCGGGGCCAAATTCACCCTGAGGATTGTTCTATCTTGATACACACTGGGGGTGTTGCTTTTTAATTAAATGACTTCGGACCTCTATAGCCTCCCCATCTCATCACGAGGCCCACCACTTTTCCCTGTCTGCCACAGGCTCAAACTCAGGCTTCCACCTGATTCCTGGGGCCTATAACTCTGTGGTCCTAGATTAGCAGGTTCAAGGGACAAGTTTAGTCTGATGGGTTCATGCCCTGGGACACACATACACCCAGATAGGCCGGGTTCCTCTATAACTCAGCTCTCCCAGCCTTATTTCTAGGAGGGAATGCTGGTTCAACAGACACTGAGACCTTATCTGTTAAGACTCCCCAGATGAAGGCAGCGTGGTGTTGGGAAGAGCGCTGCCCTGGGGGAGCAGGAGCCTGTGTTCCTGTCTCTGCGCCGCCGGTGTGACCTTGAGGAGGTCACCCAGCCCACCAGGTTGCTGCCTCAGCATCTTGCAGGACAAAGGAAAGCGCATGCTTGGAGTCACCCCGAGTTTGCAGCCCAGCTCTGCCGCTTGTTGTGGACAGGTCACTCCATCACTCTGGCCTCAGTTGCCTCCTCTGAAAGCTGGGGTCACAAAGAGCATCCCACCGAGCTGTTGTGAGGATAAAACAAGATGACCTGCACGGCGCTTGTCTCCTAGCAGGCACTCCTGACGTTCTTGCCTGCCTGGAGCCTTCAGAGCCCAAGGTCTGAGCCGGGATCATGCACCTCCGTGTCTAGCGCCACGTCTGACATGTAGTAGGCACTCAGAAAGCACTTGTTGATATGAAATGACTCTTTGGCAAATGAAGCAGCAGCAAGAGAAATAAAAACACTCACCCGTTAAAAAAAACAGGTATCAGTGTATTCTTGGCAGCCGTATGCATAGTAGAACCCAACCAGAAATTACCCAAGTGTCTATTAACAAAAGAACAATTGAACAAACCAGTCTCATCTTCTGATGAAATACTAGTCAGTGATAAAAAGGGATTGGCTGTAGGCACACCCAATTAACATGGGTGGATCCCAAAAATATGATGCTGGGAGAAAAAAGTCTTCCCTGAAAACTACCTACTGTATGATTCCACTTATATGACAGTTTAGTAAAGTGTTAGTCACTCAGTCTGGTCCGACTCTTTGTGACGCCATGGACTGTAGCCCGCCAGGCTCCTCAGCCCATGGGATTCTCCAGGCAAGAACACTGGAATGGGTTGCCATTCCCTTTCCAAGGGATCTTCCTAACCCAGGAATCAAAGCTGGGTCTCCTGCATTGCAGACAGATTCTTTACCATCTGAACCACCAAGGGAAGCCCTATATGACATTCTAGAACAGTCAAAAAAATGATGTGAGAAAAATCAAAATAATTGTTACCTTTGGGGGCAAAGATTGACTGAGCGGGGGCAGAGAAATTGTCTGGAGTGATGATGGTGCCCTACATCACGAGAGAGGTTTGGGTTACGCAGGTGGGTGCATTAGCCAAAACTCAGTGAGTAGAGCTCTTGGTTTGTGCATTTCATTGTATGTAAACTTTACCAAAAGAGAATTGGGAATGAGTGTAACTCTAATGATATGCAGGCTGAAAAAGTAAAATGTGTAGGTATCTGCAACTTACTTCGCAAAGCATCAGGTAAAACCCAGATGGATGGATGGATGGGTAAAGGGAGAGAAATACACGATAAAGCAGACTTGGTTAAGTTCACTGTAGATGTTGGGTAGTAGGAATACCGATGTTTGCTTTAAAATTATTTGCGCTTTTCTGTATGTTTGAAAATGTTCACAGTCAAATGATAGGGGAATAAAATATGATGCTGTAGGACCAAGCCAGGGCAGTGGGGGGCGGGGTGACAAGGGCAAGGTCACACAGTCCTGACAAACATTAAGACTGGAGTTCAGGAACGTGGAAGTCGGCTGTGAAGACACAGTAGAAAAAGGAGTGAATTCCCCGAGCTGAGTCTGGACGGTGGGCACGTGGGCAAACCCGATGACCTCTCCTTGACTCCGTTCCCCAGCCGCAAAATGCAGACATCTCTGCCCACAGGGGTGTTTCCGGGTTTAAAGGAGAAGCCAGAAGCAGTGAACAAACAGGACTTCGCAAGGAGCTGGCAGAAAGCAACTTGATTCTTTCCAGGCAAGCCTGACCCCACCTCCTCATTGGGATTTCAGCCTAAATATGAATTTAAGCTCCAAAAACAGGTTTCCTCTGGCTGCCTAATTTGCTGTGGCCTCCACCTTCTCCTGGAGGAGGAAATGGCAACCCACTCCAGTGTCCTTGCCTGGAAAATCCCATGGACAGAGGAGTCTGATGGGGTACAGCCCGTGGGGTTGCACAGAGTCGGACACGCCTGGGCACAGATAGCAGCAACCACCTCCTCTACCCAGCAGTTTTCCTTGTCTGCAGGACACTTGCCCCAGTCTGATGCGTTTTTTCCATCTTCCTTACTTTGATTTGTTATCTGTCTCCTCACACTAGAATCAGGTCTCCAGGAGAAGAGGGACTTATGCTTGTTCATGGCTTCACCTTAAACGCTCTGGCGCACAGTAGGGACACAGTGGTTCTTTGTTGAAGTAAGGAATAAATGAGCAGGGTTGGACAGGCTTTAGCGTCACCCCTCAGATCGCAGAATTATGCCACCCAGAGTTTGCTCGTTGCTAATACCACCCCCATGAAATGGCAGGAAGTGAGTTTAGAGACGGCCATCTCTGCCCCGATTTAACAGGTGAGGAAACTGAGGTTCAGAGAGAGAAGGCAAACTTCCCAGCCTCCACTGCCACTTACTGGCTGAGCAGAAGGGGCTCTCACTCTTGCTGTTTCTCTCCAGCAGGCTTCTGGGGCTGACCGGGGCAGCTGCAGACAGGCAGACAGGCAGACCGACAGACAGGCTCCACTGAGCCGGGCTGCCGGCCATGCCGTGTGCTAATCACAGTGGGCAGGATGTGATGTGTGTGCTGGTAGCAGGTGGGCAGGCTGGCACAGGCGGCTGATGGGTCATGTCCGCCGGTCTGCCAGGGCCCAGCCATGCCAACACAGGCTGATCACCCGCAGCGCCTGCTGGGTGTGGATGGCCAGCAGCCTGGCACAGGGCGGTACCGGTCAGCCAGACTGGCGAAACACCTGTCCCCACGATGACCCTCGCTGGACGCGCCCTGTCCGCACAGGTGTGCTCGCTGGCCGGCAGCATGGGGGCGGTTAGGGGCCGGGTGCTGAGCGGGCGCTGAGGGGCACTGGCAGGGTGTCACCCGGAGGGGATTACACCCAGATACACGGATCCCGGGGTCAAACGCGGTGCGGCTGTGCCTGCCCCCCGACCCCGCTCCCCAAGCAGCTCGTGGGATCCTAAAGTCAGCCACAGCCCTGAAAAGGCGGGGCTGGAAAAATGATCTCTTCTCTGTTCCAGAGGCCTCTTCCCTGGTCCAGACCCACCTGGCCCAGCTGTGTTGTCCACACTGCAGTCAGGGGGACTGTTCTGGTCCTGGTGGAGCTATCACTCCCCTGCTTGAAGTCTCAGGGGCTCTCCACCTTCCTGCAACAAAATTATAGCCATAATAATATCTACTATATAATATTTACCATGCTAAGCATTTTACAACAAAGGCAAAAGGAGAAGGGGGCAGCAGAGGATGAGATGGTTAGATCGTATCACTGACTCAATGGACATGAGTTAGAGCAAACTCCGGGAGACAGTGAAGGACCCTGGGATGGGCTTTCAGGAAAACGGACGTTTTCAAACCTTGCTCCCAGCTGCCCAGGGGATGCCGCTCTGCACAGATATGTGAGTCTCTAGCATCTATCCAGACCCTTCCTGTCCCCACTGCTGTTTGCCTGCCGGCCCCGCAGCGAGCGGTTTTTAGGGTGACAGAGGAGATGGCAAGGGAGCTCTCAGCGTCCTGTG
Source organism: Giraffa tippelskirchi (assembly GCF_054371585.1). Taxonomy (NCBI): domain Eukaryota; kingdom Metazoa; phylum Chordata; class Mammalia; order Artiodactyla; family Giraffidae; genus Giraffa; species Giraffa tippelskirchi. The sequence goes on along the minus strand of NC_137277.1, from coordinate 190,686,422 downwards.
TCTGGTGGAGTTTGGGGGCTTTGGTGCTTGGGTCCTGACTGTGGTTTTTGCATTTGACTAGTTGAGCCAGGAGTGGGTGATGGCAAAGAGACAGCGTTGGCGTGATGGTGTCTCCTAGCCTGGCATTTCTCAGACACATGCTCTCCTCACACCCACCCCAGCTTACATCCCCTATCCCCAGCCCAGAGCAGGGAGCAGGGGGTGTAAACTGGGCTTCCATCTTGGGTAAGATGTCATTCATACGCACAGAGGTGCACGCACACACTGTGAATCCACAACCTGACACACAATCCCGAACGTGCACACACACACTCTTTCTGACACACCCACAAGCCCTCATGCTCTTCCCCAAGCATCTAGAACTACATGAGACATTCTCACCATCGCCTTGCTTTACACACACACGTGTGCATCCTTCCACGCAACCCGAAGCGTGTAGGTCCATCCTCTCGCCCTTGCTGACACGTGTCCGTCCCCACTCCCCCCGGATCCGGGCTTTCTCACCTGCATTCGTGCTCACTCACAGGAGCTGCCTCCAGCGGCCCTGGGCACCCCCTTGCACGCACACCCGTTGCACACACACCTCCTCCCACTTGCCTAGGCTCCTGTCCGTGTGTGAGGCCCACAGAGCAAGCCGCCGCCCCCCTGCCTGCCGTTCGCAGCAGCCTCCAGCCTAGGCCCGCCCTACACGTCATCCCTGAGCTGCTGTCTGCCTTTGCACAGTAACCAGATGAGACAAGGCAATTTATGACACCAGCTGTCTCTGTCAAAACCGGATCTTCCACACACAAGAGGGGAAGCCAATTACCCCGAGCCGAGCCCTGCCAGAAGCCGGGGCTCGCAGGGAGACAGAGTGGGGGTGGGACCCAGCCCCCCAGAGGGCCATGGGAGCGGCACCTGCTTTCCCTGGGAATGTGGCATCCTCCTCCCCCAGGCCCCGGGGGAACCTGTCCTCTCCTCTCTGTGGCTGCCCCTGCCCCTGCTCCCAGGGCAATGCCAGAGCAGACTCAGGGCGGAGAGCAGGCGGGCAGGGAGTCTAGAGGAAGTGTGGTCCAGGGTCACCATGGCAACAGGGAAGGCAGGAACCCTGCGACCCCCCCCCCACCGCTACACAGGAGCCGCAGGGCGGCCGCATCGTCGTCCCCTCTTGCTCTCCACTTTTGGTCTCCCTGCTCCTCTCTGGGCGGGTGCCCGCGCCCGGCCCACGTTTCCCTCTGCCTAATCCCCAACCCTTCACCCAACTCTGCCACTACCTGGGCCGCTTCCTGTCTGGACCTCAGAACCAGACCCGGGTTCGAGTCTTCACTCCTCCACTGCGGCCTGGGCAACCTGGACGAGCAGCGCTTCCCTGGCTCTAGTGTCTGCCTCTGAGCAGATTTCGCTTCTGTAGAAGCATTGCCCGAGAGCCCCCTCTGCCACTGACCGCGCTCTGGGAGGGGAGATGCCACACGGAACGGAATGAAGTCTCAGCCCTCCTGGGCGTCCGGTTTTGCTGGAGGAGCTGGAAGACACCCAGGGCAGACAGTTAACTGAGACGCCCACGCCTCTTCACTGGCTCATAGCTGCATCAGCGGCAGCTGTCCCAGAATCAAGCACAGCTCCCGAAAGGAACTCAGTCCATAAGCGAATACTCGAATGCACAGATGGCTTGACCCCAGTGCTGAGGCTGACTTGATCTAAACCCTTCTCCAACACTGGTTGATCTGGAGTCACCTTTGCACCGGTCCTCGGAGGGAACTTTCTCCGCATGATTTCTGAGTGGTTGGATGGAGACATGTCTAAGTAGACTTTAGAACACTCCTTTGCTGACTCATTGATTCACTCCACAAATGCACATTAAGGGCAGACCATGTGCCAAAACCCATGCTAGGCACTCGGGGTTGTGTGGGGTGGAGAAGAGACTTCCAGGTGTCAATTGCATGGCAGAAGTTTCTAGATGTGCTCTCCACATTTTACAAGATGCTTTCACATATAGGCATTTCACAGGTTCTCTTTAAGGCATTTTTAACAGCTCAGTGTTGGTCGTTCAGTCATGTCCAACTCTTTGTGAACCCATGGACTGTAGCCTGCCAGGCTCCTCTGTGCATACAACTATCCAGGCAAGAATACTGGAGTGGGGAGCCATTCCCTTCTCAGGGGATCTTCCCGACCCAGGGATCAAACCCAGGTCTCCTGCATCACAGGCAGATACTTTACCGTCTGAGCCACCAGGGAAGCCTGGGTCTGATGCACTTTTTACAGGTAAGGAAATTGAGGCTCCAAGACTATTGGTGACTTGCTTGAGAGCCAGCATGTGACGGCCCCCACGGACGAGCCAAGCCTCCTCATGCTTGGCCCAGACTTCTGGCCACTTTCATCACTTTCCGTGTCCCTTTCCCCACGACAACCCTCCAGGGCAGCTGTGGCTCCTGGCCATTCTAATAGCCTGGGAGCCGCCTGGAACCTGCTGGTGCTGGGACTTGAACCTGAGCTGGCCTGACTCCTGAGCCCAGGCGCCATCGCTCTTCCATGTCTAATCAGTTCATTCAAACCCTCCTTGAGAACGCTCCCTCTCGTTGCCCAGCCACAGAGACCTCAGCTGCACCATTTCCAAGAGAGCAAATTCCTTCCCGGCGGAGAGGAGTTGGGATAATGTAGGCAGGCAATTTAAACAGCTCCGGCAAAATACACCAGCGGTTTTCACTCTCCGCCACTATTATACTTTCCAGCCGCGGCGGGATTGGCCCATAAGTGGGATATCAAGTTTATTACAGCTATTTCCAACCTGTAATTGGTTTTGTGGAACACCAAGAGGAGGAGGTTTGGGGTAGGGGGAGCTGACTTCCCCCCACTCCTTTTTGTCTTTTTCTTTTCTGGATGATGGCCCCCGGGGACATCCGGAGGAGGCTAGAGTTGGAGACTTACTTGTTTTTCAAAGGAAAACCCCCGTCAGCCCCGCAGCTGGATTCAGTCCGTTTGCCATCCTTTGGTGGCTGCGCTTGTAAAATCACCCCAGCCCAGCTGAAGCCAGATGTGCTGGTCAGGGGCAGTAGGGGCCCCAGGACGGGGTCAGGCAGCCTTGGGGCCTGGGGGCAGCTGCGGAGCCTCGGCTGAGCGGGCTGGCAAGTGGAGGTGCGGCCTCCAGGGCCAGCTGTTCCAGAGTCAGAGCATCTGGGCATTCAGAGTAGAAACGGCCCTCAGAGCTCGCCCTGCCCCACGACTCTTCACTGAGCATTTCGGGAAACTGAGGCCTGGAGAGAGGAGAGGGGCAGAGCGATTTAGAACCCAGGTCTCCGTCCGGTGTAGCTGATCATTCAGGGAACCAATACCAGCCGGGGTTCTTGGTCTTCCCCCATCAGTAGAAATTGACTACAGGACAGATGAGAAACTCAGGCAAGCTTCCCCGGGCCCTGCTGCATCAGGAGTGAGTGAGAACAAGAAGCAGGGCCCGGGGGCTGGTGGCGAGAGCTGATTCCTCACGTGGGGTGAGGGCAGGGCTGTGTCCAGGGGGCTGCTTGGGTGCCGCCCTTGTGGTGGTGAGTGCAAGGGGGCATGTGGAGTTCCCTGCTTTTGCTCCTGGCTCCTGATTTTTGCTCCCAGTTCTTTAGAAGTGGCAGTTGGGTTTTGGGGACTTTTTTTTTGGTCTTTTTGTATCATTTGGTCCAGAATTTGTTCCAACTGCAGCACGCATGCAGTTATATTTAGTCCCACATGGTTTCTTTGTATTTTTGAGGAGTTTGTCCAGGTGGAAGCACTGAAGCAAAGGGTACCGGGTCCCCGCCTGTCTCAGAATGACCCCCGAGAGAGAGCGCCTCAGGTGCGCGCCGGTTCTCTCTGGAGATCAGCACGTGGATGGTCCCGCCACCTTCCCCACGGAGCCTGGTCCTACCAGGAAGCCCCATCTGATCCAGGCGTGGCCGCAGCAGGCCGTCCTGGGGCAAGTCTGTGTTGCAGCAGGAATGGCTTCTTCATTCCTCGCGGTGACCCCGGTGCCTGGCACGTGGTACAGATTCAACTCAGGTCTCTCGCTCAGTCGTGTCTGACTCTGCGACCCCGTGGACTGCAGCACACCAGGCCTCCCTGTCCATCACCAACTCCCAGAGCTTGCTCAAACTCATGTCCATTGAGTCGGTGATGCCATCCAACCATCTCATCCTCTGTCGTCCCCTTCTCCTCCCGCCTTCAATCTTTCGCAGCATCAGCTCATTCATGTAACAAATATTTACTGAGTAAGTACCATGTGCCCAGCTCTGGGGGCAGAGCATGAACAGGGTAGATAAAGACCCTGCCCTCACAGAGCGTATGTTCTAGAAGTAGCTCACATTCAAGGCCTGTTTATTGATTCAATAAAAATCTGTTGAATGAATGCATGAACACACAAGCCTGTCTCCCTCTGGAGGAAGGAAACCCCACACATCTTTGACTCTCCAATAGCACCTTATCTGCCCGCACCAGCTTTGCCATCCTCTGTCTGTCCTCACTTTCTGGTCCCAACTGCTCTGGGCTCTGCGAGACTGTCTTTGAGTCTCTGAGACTAGCCTGCCACCCCGGTCCTTGCTCTGAGCCTCCTCAAGCTCTCTCTCTGGGCTGATGCAATAATACAACAGGTCAGCAAGTTCCTGGGCCTCTGTTCTCTCTCCCTGCAAATGTAAACCCCCGCCTTCCAGTCCTTGGTGGCCCACATTGGCTTCTGGCTCCTTCCACCTGTCCCCCTCCCCCCCTCCTTTCTTTCATTTACTGATTTTCTGCATCCTCTGGCTTTTCAGCAAGTGATATTCTGCTCTTTAGCCCTAAAGAGCGAGAAGGGATACAAAAAAAAGCAGTGACTCAGAAAATTGTTAGTATTCATAAAAATAGGTATCTCCACCGAGCTCTGACCACACACCAGGTGATCTGTCCAAACCTTGTCTCGTTTAATCTTTCCAAGAAGATAAGTCAGGTTATCCCCATTTTACAGATGAGGAAAGTGAGACTTAGGTGCAATAGCTTGATCAAAAGGACAAAGGAATAACCAAAAATCAAGGATTCGACTGGTGTGGAGGAAATCAGTCTAGCTTCTTGCTCAAGTCTTCCATAGACACGGAGAAGCAGCCCGGAACTAGCTGCTCCCAGAAGAGGGCCCACCTCTTCCAGGAAGACTCCTGTGATTACCCCTTCTTTCCAAAGGAAGCCTTGGCTGCTCCGTGGGCCTCAGATGACACTTGTCAAATGCTTGTTGCTACAGCCACGGTCTCCTTGGCTCTGGCCTCTCACTTGGTCGTGGGCTGCGTTATCTCCCATGATACACAGAGTCTGAGAGTGAATTTCCAGTCCATTACTTCCCTTTACCCTCCCTGAGGCTGAGGGAGACTGAGCAGTCAGCGGCAGGGAGCTGGGACAGCGGAGCCTTGGGTGGAAAGAGCGAGTGCTTGTCTTAGGCTGCCCCCAGCCAGCTTAACCACAGCAGCCAGACAGCCCCAGAGAAAAAGATGTAAATAAAATGAAAAGAAAACCAGGTGCGTCCTTGAAACTCCCCTGTCCCTCGGCCTGAAGCAGCGATTTATGACTCAGATAATTCTTTGGTGTTTTATCTGGGGTGTGTGGGTACCTGTGAGTGTATGTGGGGTGTGGGTGTATTTTCCCAGCAATAAAAACCTCAGTCCCGGAGAATAAATTTGAGGAGACAGTTTTACTGACAGATTTTTTTTCCCCTCCTTTGTATAATAAAAAAAAAATGGAGTGAAATTTGAGATTGGGATGATAAGGGCTGCCGCATTTTAGGAGGAGATAAAAAAGCAGTACCTGAAGGGAGGTGAGGCTGCAAGTCAAATGGGCAGGATGCCTTCCACTTTCACGACTTTAGGAGAAAATTCCTCACACCTCCAATGGCTTCTGGCATTTTCCCTCCTAACCAGGCAGCCTCTGAGGGTAAAGAGAAGAGCAGGGAGGTGTTTAGTTCATTCACAGCCCTTGTCAGCCTAGGGGGTGGGATGTGAACCCTGATCTGGGAGCCAGAACTCTGCCAAGAGCTCAGTATGGGACATCAGCTGCATTACCTTGCCTCTCCAAGCCTCAGTTTCCTCATCTGCAAGATGGGGAGGTTATTGTCTATTCTGCTATACACAAAGTGACGACCTCAAGCAGATTTCCCAACCTTGGACCAGATAATTCTTTGGTGGGGTGGGGGATTGTCCTGTGCCTCGTAGGAGGGTTTCAGCTTCCCTGCCCCTGAGTTGTGACAACCAAACCTGGCTCCTGACATCGCCAGATGTCCCCGCGAGGAGGCAGTAAAACCGTTTCCCAGTTCAGGGCTCTGGTTTAAAGGCACTTTGCTCCTCTTCCTCCACCGTCATGATTCCCCATTTGGGAAGCTGGTGAGAGACAAGGGGAGAGACCAGAGGATGTGACAGCCTGCCTTCTGACCGTACTGCATGCATGCGTGCTAAATCGCTTCAATCGTGTCTGACTCTTTGGGACCCCAGGCACTGTAGCCCGCCAGGCTCCTCTGTCCATGGGATTCTCCAAGCAAGAATACTGGAGTGGGGTGCCATTTCCTCCTCCAGAGGATCTTCCACACCCAGGGATCGAACCTGCTCTCTATGTCTCCTGCATTGGCAGGCAGGTTCTTTACCACTAGCGCCACCTGGAAAGCCCTGCACTGAAAGCGTGGTCAAAAAAGCGTGAAGCCCCCAGAGAGGAAGCAAGTGAAATGTACGAGCTGTGGATGAGCCTGCAGGAGACACAGAGTTGTGAGCTCAGCGAGGAGAAAGCTTGTAGTGGCCAGTCTCACTGCTGATCCCTCTCAGGGTCCCGGAGCTTGTGAATGTGTTACCGTCACTCCAAGCCTCCCCGGCCAGGGCTCCCTGGAGACCCCGGTACTGATAGAGGATGCCTACTCTTACGAACTTGCAGTTTGGGGTTTGGGGAGGGTGATCCACACTGGTATTGCTTGTGGCTGGCACACAGCTGGCCCTCAATAAATGCTGGCTGGATTGAACTGAGTCTGTGTTCTGTAAAGTGTTAGTTGCTCAGTCATGTCCGATTCTTTGTGACCCCACGGGCTGTAGCCCACCAGGCCCCTCCCTCTGTCCATGGGGATTCTCCAGGCAAGAATACTGGAGTAGGTTGCCATGCCCTTCTCCAGGGGATCTTCCCAGACCAGGGATCGAACCAGGTCTCCTGCATTGCAGGTGGATTCTTTACTGTCTGAGCCACCAGGGAAGCCCCAAAACCAGCAGCAAAACCACCTTGGCCAGACAGGTGTGGTCCAAGTCAGCTGGGATCCAGATGTGCCCAGAGGAGCCCAACTGCGCTGAGGCCAGTCCTCCCAGGGAGGCGGCGGATCCAGTGCTGCCTTGGCGAGGCTGGACAAGCAGCTTTCAGCATCTCCCGCATCCCTGAAACCCCTTGGAGAAACCCTACCCCTGGCCGCCGCCCTCCCAGCCCCCTCTCCCGCCTCCAGCACATGGAGCCACAGGGAGTTAATTCCACTTCTCCAGGACCAGGCATGAGGCCTCCCCGCTGCAGGCTGTTAGCGCGGAGCCCAGCCGAGCGGCGAGAGGCTGCAAGCTCCCGGTCTATAATAGAGTTGCTGAGACAAGCCGAAAACTGCAGCCGGGTAAACAGATAAATAATTGAAACAGTGACAACACATACCTTGCTGCTTTGTGGAGTAACACTTTCATTAGCGGGGAGCAGCGCAGCGCTGGGGGTGGGGGTGCGGGCAGGCAGCCGGCGGGATCAGGGCACACTGGGGTCTGGCTTTTAATCAGCTGTGAGCAGCTGGGCACCCGAGCAGCCTCTGTCTTCCAGCGGGGGCTTTATTGCCTCCTCCCGGGATCCCCTGCCTTGTGCGGCCCCCGTGTTCCTGTGTGAAATGGGGACCTTGCACGTGGCCTCCTCGCCTGTGCTGAGGGCGGCCGGAGGCAGGCGAGCCCCCCACCGTGTCCACCCCCGTGTCAGTCGACTGGGTTCTTCCCAGGCTCCCCCGGGTGCCTCGGTTTCCAGACAAGTGCCTTCAGTCAGAAGGAGCTTGAACACAGAATCTGAAACCCTGTGCCTCCTTGGCCCTTGGGAGAGCTGAGTTCCTTTGCCCACTAGGCCCTCCCTAATGAAGCTCTCACTTTACTGGAGTCTCCTGACTACACTTCCTCGCTGCCCCAGGTACTCCGAATACTCTCCTTTCACTGATCTCCGTAGTTCTTTCCCACCCCAGGGCCTTTGCTCCTGCTGCCCCTTCTGCCTAGAGAGCACTCTCTCCAGGTACCTGGCTGACTCCTACTCTTGCTTCGGAAGACAACTTAGACATTGCTTCCTTCAGGAAGCCCTCTGGGATTACTCTATCTCCCGGATGGGCACCTCTGGGCTCCCTTGCTATTCTGGCCCTCTCCCTTGTAGAATTTATCAGAAATTATTGCCGTTTAGAGTTTTGAATTCATATGAGATCTTGGCCCAGGGGACTGCTCCCCGATCCCAGTTCTCCTCTCTTCCTGTTTAGCCTGCTCGCCCATTTCCTCTCTCCTTGGGCAAGGATGGCCTTGGGCCAAACACATTCATGGTCTCTGCCCAAGCTTCGGCCATTGACTGGGCAAGGCCGACCAGTGGGATCACGGAAGTGGCCTCACCGCGTGCAGCCCCTGCTTGGCTGTAGGGCCTCAGGGAGGGACTTGGCTGCAGAGGCTCAGCCTGCGCACCGTCAAGCGGGTCGGACGGCTGGGAGGTAACAGCGATGCTCACGACATCTCCCCCAGAGAGTCCTCCTGGGGCTGCCTGCCTCCCCGCAGCATCTCAGGAGCCCACCCTCCGCCCGGAGGGAAGGCAGGGCTGGCTGAGCGCTCACCCCGGCTCCTCTGTGCTCCGTTGCAGGTGACGGACGGCGGCACGATCAAGCAGAAGATCTTCACCTTTGACGCCATGTTCTCCACCAACTCCTCCCACATGGAGAACTACCGCAAGCGAGAGGACCTGGTGTACCAGTCCACCGTGAGGTGAGGGCCGTGGGCCGGGACGCCTCTCCAGCCTTTGCACGCCCACCCGCAGTGCCTGTGGCTCGGGATCACCCTCCATGGGCTCGGAAGGCAGGCAGGGCTGGGGCTCCGCTGCACAGGGGGGCTCCCTCCTGGGGGTGTCATCCTCTAGAGGAGAGTGAAGGGCAGGGGTCAGGAGGCTGCTCTGCCGCAGGGAGTGGACCCTTCATGCTGGCCTCCCCAGGCGCTCCTCCAACAGTCCCGCAAGGTGGCTTTTCCAAACCCTCTTTCCAGGTGAGGACACTGAGGTCCAGAGAGGGTGAGTGAATAACCAAAGGCCACACAGCCAGGAATGCCAGAGACGGGACGTGAACCAGCTCCACCGGGTTCAGAAGCCCGTGGAACACATTCTGTGGTTCCCCGTGGGCTTCAAACTTGGGAAGGAAAACAGACCCTGAGCAACCAGACCCAAGGTCCAAGGCAGCACCAGGATGGGGAAGGAAGAGCCCTTGGGGGTGGAGATACTTAGTATTTCTGCCCCTGCCCCCTTTTCTAGAAGACTTTAAGGTAGTGGATCCCAGTCCAGGACCTGCAGTGTTCCAGGTGGGTGGGCACCACGGCCACACTCCCCTCCCACCTCTCCCTAAAAAGCCCCAGTCCTATTTTAGCGCTCTGATGTTTTATATTCGCTGGGTCCCATTCCCTTTGATCACCTGGTAAACGCCTCATCAGCCTTCAGAACCGAAGCGAGCAGGTCCTCCGGTGTGATACCTTCTTTCGACAGTCCCTCGCCCCAGCAGAACTGATCTTCCCCAAAGTCAGTGACCGTGGCTCCTCCAGGATACCCCCCACGGCCAGAGGGGGTCTCACTGCATTAATGAAGAGTATCTTCAGCAGTGGACACGCACAGTTTTGCACACACACACGTGTGCATGCTTTTTTCACACTACATAGCCAAATGCTTTGCCTCGTTGTTGTTCGGTCGCTAAGTTGTGTCCAACTCTTTGCAACCCCTGGACTGCAGCACGCCAGGCTTCCCTGTCCTTCACCATCTCCCAGAGCTTGCTCAAACTCATGTCCATTGAGTTGGCTTTGCCTGGGGGCCAGGCAGGAAGTGGCAGTCTGCTCCCAAGCTAGAGGACAAGCTTGCCACGTCAGCATGGCAGGAGATGCTGCAGACAAGCTGACTTGCGCTATGCTTCGTGGGGTACCTGCCACATGCCTGCTTACTGTCTTATTCCTGACCCACCAGGAGGATAAGGCCCCACTGTCCTTCCCCAGGTTTGTCCGTCCCTCTGTGACCATGACCATCAGAAGGAAGAATAGGTCTCCCCCACCACCTTGTATCCTCAGCTCTCAACACGAGGCTCGACATCAGGCAGGTGTACCATGAAATTTGCAAATTGGGCGGGTGACCCTAGTACCCTTTGGGCCTCAGTTTCCAAACGGGTAAAATTAGAAAATAGGACAAGAAGATTGCCAAGGGCACAGCCAGTCTGCAGAGAGAATCTGGCCTGGTCCTTCCATGCCTGCTTAGGTAAGAACGGAAGGTGGCTGTGCTCCCCTGGAGGACCTTTCTGGGTGCTTCTCCTCTCTGGGTTTTGTGTCAGGAACTCAGACTGAGCATTTTTGGGGGGAATCTGGTGAGAATGTGGAATCCGGAAAGATGTACAAGCCACCACACAGATGCCTTCATCTATCTATTTATGATTTCACCTGCACCCACTTCCAAAAAGAATTTAGGGTGTCTCTAAGCACACCCAAGACAAGCAGGTTGGGCTTCCCAGGTGGCGCTAGTGGTAAAGAACCCACCTGTCGATGCAGGAGTTGTAAGAGACATGGGCTCGATCCCTGGGTTGGGAAGGTCTAAATCCTAAAGCATGGCAACCCACTCCAGTATTCTTTCCTGGAGAATTCCTTGGACAGAGGAGCCTGGTGGGCTACGGTCCGTGGGGTCACAAAGAGTCAGACGCGACTGAAGCAACTTGACATGCATACAGGCAAGACAAGCAGGTTACCATCAGAATGCAAAGAAAGAGGTGAAAACTCATTTTGGAGAAGAAAATATTCTGGAAGCCACAGATGATTTTGCACAAGTGAACATTTAGGTCACCTCCAGGCTTCCCAGAAACCCATCTCCGTCTGCCACACCCCTGCCAGGTTACCATGGTCTCTGAAAACAACAGCCCCCTGCATCTCATCATTGTCAATTCCCCACCTACTCCTGACTTCCCACGTGGCTCAGTGGTAAAGAACCCGCCTGCCAATGCAGCAGATCCTGGAGACACCTGTTCGATCCCTGGGTTAGGAAGATCCTCTGGAGGAGGAAATGGCAACCCACTCCAGTATTCTTGTCTGGGAAATTCCACAGACAGAGGAACCTGGCGGGCTATACTCCATGGGGTCACAGAGTTGGACACAACTGCGCATGCGCACACACACATACCTGCTCCTGAAAGTGTGGGCTCCAGAGTAACTCCTTGCCTCTGGTTTCTGAGCCAGGAAGGAAACCCAGAGACTATCCGAACATCTCTGACACCCTCCATCTCATGTATCCAGATTGCAGCCCTGGTATCTAAAGACCTGGTTCAAACCTCAGCTCAGCTACTCCCTACTGAGTTACCTTTGACCACAAGGACCTTGACCTCTCTCAGCCTCGGTGTCCTCACCTGTTAGACAGGTTAACATGGTTGGTGTCGTCTTAAAAAGGATGCATGATGTGAGAGTTGCAAGTTAAGTCTTATTGGGGGCAATGTGAGGGCTGCAACCCAGCAGAGAGCATTCAGGTAGCTCTGAGAGACTGCTCCAAAGAGGTAAGGGGGGACAGTGATTCTGGTGAAAGAGGTGTTCATGTAATGAAGCACTTATCTTACTGAAGGTTTTCTGCTTGTCACAAGGGGCTGACGTCACCATGAAGGGATTTAGTGCTTTTCTAGATATGAGGAGATGCAAGGATTGGACTCATGAAATCAGTTCCTGAAAATATCTAACTATTTAAAGATCTGTTCCACATCCTGGAACACGTGTGTGGGGTGTGTGTGTGTGTGTGTGTGTGTGAGTGCACGAACGTGCAAGTGCTCAGTTGCATCCGACTCTTTCTGACCCCGTGGACTATAGCCCACCAGGCTCCTGTGTCCATGGGGATTCCCCAGGCAAGAACACTGCAGTGGGTGCCGTTTTCTTCTCCAGGGGCCTTTCCCACCCAGGGATCGAAGCCACACCTCTTGCGTCTGCTGCAGTGGCCGGCAGGTTCATTACCACTTGCAGCGCCTGGGCACAAAGTGCCTCACTCCTGTGATTCACCCTGAACTCCCCTCAAGGCGTGTCAAAGGTCAACAGCTGCAGCCGCACAGGGTTCCGCCCCCACAGAAGCAGATGGCAAGTGCCCTTGGCAAGCGCCAAGTTGGCACTGACATTGGCTTAAACAGTTGTCGTGGGGTTTTGGTGAGACTCAAACCTGGTGGCCTGAGTTTTAATCCCGGCCCCTCCAGCCCCTTGCTCCAGTGGAATCTCTCGGGTTGGTAACTCTGTGCCCGAGTTTCCTGATCTCTGAAAGGGGAAAACAGCAGGAAGAAGCTCCTAGCAGCCTGCGAGGATCTCACGAGTTAGTAATTCCCGGAAGGGCAGCCCCAGCCCCTGAGCTGTGCTTGTCTGCTGTTCGTGCCTAGAAAAAAGCCTCTTTGCCTCACCGTAAAAAAAAAAGAGCTCTCACCTTTTCCTTAATCTCATAAAGCCTCCTTATACGCATCCTTTCTCTTAATCATCAGTAACGACACCCAGGACACAGGCAGGGATTATTGCTATTATTATTTTCTATGGTCCTGATTTTACAGATGAGGCCAAAATTCAGTTTGGAACTCACCCAAGGGTCCCCCACTGGAACAACATCAACTTGGTCACACCCCAACCCGTGTCATCCTAGCCCTCCCCATGCCGCCTCCCTTGTTTTACCAATGAGGACACCGAGGCAGAGCGGGAGGAGACCTGTAGCGCAGTCGCGGCCAGCGCTCGCTTCCTCCTGGCCTTCTCCCGGAACCTCAGGCACCAGGGGGGTCTCCCAGGCCAAGAGCAGCAGGGCAGGGGGCCGCCTGGAGGCCGCAGGGAAGGGAAGGAAGGAGCAGAGCCTCTCAGGTCTCGTCTGATTACAGAGTCTAGGCCGCAGTGCAGCTGTGCTGGCGAACCTGCTCCTCAGCCTGCAGGGCTCCGTTTGGGCTGGCGAGGGGCACAGGACTCGGCATTTACATATAAATGAAGATATTTACAAATTAATGCATCTCATCTAGAGAGACTCCCAGCTCCACAGCTGTCTGGGCCGCTTCCTCTTCAGCTGGGGAAAGTGGGGCGAGAAGAGGCTGAGAAGATGAACGAGAGTTGGCAGGGAGCAGTTTCTGGGTGGCCGGGGGAGCCCTAGGGACTCCCAGAGCTTGTCTCCCCACTGGTGGGGGGCCCCGAGAGATGGGAGTTGGGTGGGGTGCCAGGGCTTCTGTCCCAGGCAGGGTGTGCAGGTATAGAACCCCAGTTCATGATCTCTTGGGGGGGTCACTGCCCTTCCCAGGACCACGCCCCCACACACCGAGATTCCATCTCACATGCCTTTCTAGTTCAGAGTCTCAGAGCCCAGAACTTCCAGCTTGGAATTGACAGCAATTTATCCCTTCAAAGAAAAGAAACAAAAAGTGAAGTTGCTCAGTTGTGTCTGACTCTTTACGACCCCATGGACTGTAGCCTATCAGGCTCCTCCATCCATGGGATTCTCCAGGCAGGAATACTAGAGTGAGTTGCCATTTCCTTCTCCAGATCTTCCCCACCCAGGGATTGAACCCGGGTCTCCTGCATTTCAGGCAGAAGCTTTACCGTCTGAGCCACCAGGGAAGTCCAAGGGATATTTAATTGAGCACCTACTAGGAGCTGGCATGATGCAAGGTGCTGGGGATCCAGCGAGGAACAGGAAAGATTGGCCTTTACACTCTCAAGGGGAAGACCCAGCGGAAACAGGAGAAGCGAGATGACTATAAACGTATCGTGACAAGTTCTACGAAGACACGAGTCCAGTGGCAACCCTGTAACGGGGGAGCCGCTTGCAGGGTCAGGAGGAGTAAGGCGCTGGGGAGCCAGGCAGAGCCTCCCAGGATGGTGGTCCTGGGCTGAGACCTGTGGGCTGGGCAGGAGACGTCGGTGGTGGGACGAGGCGGGTGTGCAGACGTTGGAGCCCAAGTGCCAGGGCGTCTGGGGACAGCCTTGGCCAGTGACCAACGGGAGGTGTTGGATGCAACACCAGCCCCCTTGCACCTCGGGCGCGGCTATTCGGGCGTGTCTTCCCTGCCGTCCACACATTCCCAGCTGGACCAAGGCTCAGCTCCCCTGGGCTGGACCAAGGCTCAGCTCCCCTGGAATAAGCTCCAAGAGGCACCTGTGTCGCCTCCCTTGCCCCGCCATACCCATGCCGCCTCCCTTGCCCCGCCATGCCCACTCCCGGCCCAGCTTCCTGGAACACCCTCCCAAATAAGCCATTGGCTCCCAACAGGTTGCTTGTTTCCGGTTCTGCCTCTCAGGGGCTGCTAAGTGGGGACAGAGGATGTGGGCGACAGTCCCACCTGCGGCCTCCTGCATGTCCACCATCCTCCCCGCCTGTCTTCTCAGGCCCGGGTTCGGGCCCCGCTCACCTATTCCACCAGCCGGGCACAGGCGGACAGATGGGTGGCTTCCCCTGCTGACCGGGAGATTGTGTGGGCGAAGCACGTTAATCCCTGCAGTGCGTGGCCATCCCCAGATGGCAGCCGTGACCTCCTTGGAGGCCCGGAAGAAGCACAGCAGCCTTCCCCACCCCTGCTCCCCCGTCCGCAGGTCACCCTCTCCATTTCCCGAAGCCCTCTGCAGTCTCTGTCCCATGCCATCAGCCCAGTCTCCAGGAACACTGAGCAGGCTTCACCAGCCCTCTTTTGTCCATGAGGGAAATCTAGACTCAAGGAATCAAGAGTGTGCCCTTCCCACGCCTGGCCCACCTCCCTTTGCCAAGGCCCTACTCATCCTTCAGTTTCAGCTGAAATGCTGCTTCCTCCAGGAAGCCCTTCCTGACTGTTCAGGCTGGGGCAGCTCCCCAGCACCCTTCCACCGCCCGCCTCCCACCACACACTCCCTGCCCTGACACTGGGTATTCAAAGTGCCTCCTGCACTTGACCAGAAGTCCCATGAGGACAAGGACTGGGGGTGATATTTTCACTGCTGTCTCCCCAGCCCCCAGCCCAGCATTCCCTGCACAATTTGTAGACAATTGTGGGGTGGATGTGTTAGTGGTGGAAGGCGGGGTGGATGTCTTCCACGGATGCTCTCCCTGCTGTGGAATAAACTTAGGAAGATGGGATTCAGGCTTCCACACCTTCCCCAACACGGGCATCATTTATTTATCACCAAGGAATCGAGCAGTTGCTGCACGTCAGGGATGGTGCTGGGGATAAGACGGTGAACGAGACATAATCAGATCTGCTCCAGCGAGCCTTGCAATGCAGGGGGTGAGAAGAGACAGATGGTAAAAATGTGTTTGAAAGAATAAGGAAAAATGTCTGCAGTTGGTGATGACCGTGTGGAGGCAATAAGGGAAGGTGATGGAGACGATGAGAGGGAACATGTGAGGGGGGAGCAGGGGGGGCGTGCTACAAGGCTTCCCACGGGAGACGACATCTGAGCAGGGATCTGCAGGGTAACAGGAAGTCAGACGGGGTGGAGGTCGGGAGGGCATCCCAGGTCAAAGGCATAGCAAGTGCAAAGGTCCTGTGGCGAGAAAGAGCTTGGTGAGCTGCCAGAGGGCCAGCGTGGCAGCGTTCAGGAGCAAGGAGACACAGCGGCCTTTCTTCTCCGCATCCTGGAAGCCGGTGGAGGTTAGGGTCCCACGCGGTGTGTGTCGGGTGAGGCTCACCCTGGTTGCCAGGCGGAGGGTGGGTTGGAGGTGCCAGGAGAGGAAGACAGCGCCTTCTGTGGAGGAGTCTGGGGAGGGGGAGAGAGGTCTCTTCTTAGGCCTCAGGACTGAAATTCCAAATCTGAGCTAAGTTAGGAGAGGGAGCGGGACCTCCGCCTCGGGCTGGCGGGGATCCAGGAGGCGGAGGTGGGGCTCTGAGCCAGCCCTCTCCCTGGGGTCTGACGTCCATTCCCCGTGAACACGTTACCGTGCGCCGGTCCCCGAGCTGCCCCCCACCCCAAAAGCCTCAGGAGGCTGAGAACAGCTGGGAAGGTGGAGCAGAGCCTGGGGGCTTGGTGCTGAATGTGAGAGCGCAGCTACACCTTCCTAATTCATATTTATCAGGGGAGGGAGGCGTGGGAGACATCGGGTAAATGCAAGCGGAGCCGGGAGGATTGAGGATGCGGGAAGAAATGCCACTTCCTTTGTTACTGGGGACGCACGTGTTCACGCACCCCTCGATAGCTCGTTTTGAGCACTTGCCACGTTCTCGGCACAGACGCGGGGGCACGGTGCCCAGCGGTGGGCACGAGGCAGCCTCCGCCTCCATGAGCTTAAAGCCTGCTCCCCCGCCCCCACCCCCACAAGCCCGTAATCTCCTCCGAGGCGCTGCTCTCTCCCTTTCATCTCAGTGACCCCAGAGCCTACTTGGCATTTAGAGAGGAACTATAAATATTTGTGGGATGAAAGGAAAGAGGAGATAAAACACGGAGATAAATAGCGAGCAGTTCAGGTGATCAGGTGATGGCCGTCGTGGGGAGGATGCAGATGTAATGTGGTGATGAATCAGAGATGGGGAGACTGGGCGAACCACGGAGAAGGTGGCATTTCAAGTGGCCCTTGAAATGTATGTAGGTTTTATAGACAAAGGAGCCCGGGATGCCGCAGGTGGAGGACACGGTGTGTGCAAAGGCCCGAAGGCAGGGAGGGAAGGGCTGAGGTTGGAATGAGGCTGCTCTGGGTGGGCAGACGGAGGTTGTAAAGCCTCAGCTCTCTGGAATCTGCTCAAAGGAAAAAGCAGAGCTGGTTTTTAAATAGACGCCGTCACTGTTGTGTCCAAAGAGAAAAGAGAGGTTTGCTGCCCTTTGAAGCGCTCAGGGTCCCTTCTGTAGTGTCCGCTGTTAGCAGGCCAGGCAAGCTCCTCCTCCGCTGTTGGTACCAAGAAAAGTGCGCTTTGACCCTTGTTGATTTGCTAGAGTGAATTCCACAGCTCGCCTCCCTCTGCACATTATCAGGGACCACACATCTTTTGTCTCCAGAACATACAGAACCCATGCTGCTCGTTCGGGAAATGGTCCTTCATTTCTTCACTCACTCAAGCGCTCAGCAAGCGCACGCTGGACCCCTGCTGTGCGCCGGGCTCCACCTACTGTGCCCTGGGAGAGCGGGTGAACTCGGACCCTGCCCGTTCAGAGCCGTCAAGGTCACATCCAGTCCTTGACCCGCAGGCCCACCCCTCTTTCCCACCCCAGAATCTCCCATCCAGGAGCTCGCATGAGCCAAAGTGATGTTTTAAGGAGAACCTTGAGCCCTTTCAACACTCTTTTCCTAACAGCTGCCTCTCTCATCAGAATTGAACACCCCAGGTCTCCAGCCCCAAGGAGCAGCCGGGTCCCCAAATCAAAACCGGGGATTATTTTAGGGGTGGGGGCTGGAGCCCACCTCCCAGGAAATTTTCAGCCGAGTCCACTCCTCTCAGCCCACCGCGGCTTAAGGAGAGGCTGCCGGTTACGTCGCCTGAGAAACCCTCAGTGGTGGCGGTGGCGTCTACACCACAGGCCGATCAGCACTCCCCCTGCGTTAGGATCGCCTTGGGAGTTGCTTAAAAATATCAATTCCTGGGCCCCACCAAGATGGAATTTGACTCAAACAGCCTAGAGCAAGGCCTGGGGAAGCAGTCTTCTAAAAAGTCTTCCAGGGAAAAAATGTTGGCAGCGAGATTTGGAAAGCCCTGCTGCACAAAGCTCCTCCCACCTGCTCCAATGTGCAGACGAGGCCAAAGAATTCCGCGAGAAGCAGCTTTAGAATTATCTGGGTGCAGACAATTCTAGCTGCTGCCAGCAGCTGGTGGGCGACAAACGAGGTCCTAAAGCCCCCAGGGGCAAGACTCGTTTGGATTAAAGATGACAAAACAGCTGGAGCAGCCAGTGACCTCCCAGTCCACGTGTCCTCCCAGGCACCAGCCATTTCCGGAGCCTTAGGGGTCCCCACCCCCAAATGCCACCAGTTGCTCATCAGAAGACTGAGTGGTAAGTCTCTCAGGTAGTGGGGCCTTGATTGGGGATGGGGCCCAGGAATAAGATATTCTTGCTATAGCTCCCTGGGCTTAACTCAAAGGTGGAGGGTACCCATGTTTCCTGAGCCAGAACTTTCACTGGACCCCATCCCAGAACTCCCACCCTCAGAGCATCCGTCAGAGAAGAGTTCTGGCCCCGCGCTCTGTGTCAGGCCCATGGGAAGTGCTCTTCAGAGATGCCCGCTCTCAGCCACCCCTCCTGGGTCTCGTCTCTTAGAGCTGGACGCTTCCTTCTTCATCTCTAGATCCTCAGCGCCTGACACAGGGGCTGGGATGAAATCCCAGGGCCTCAGTAAAGGTTTCCTGAATCAATAGGCTGACAGGTTTTCCAGATATGGAATTATCATTTTAGACAGTCAGCAAAAACTTTTTTCCATCCTTCATCGTGTTTAACCACTGCAACCATCTCATGGAGTACAGATCTCAGGCTCATCGGATCCTGTTTGTATAGATGATGACACGAAAGAACAGAGAGGTGCAGTCATTTGTCCAAGGTCACACAGCTTGTGCATGGGGAAGATTGAGTTCCCACCCAAGCTGTGGCATTCAAAGGGGCCCTGGATCCATAGTAGGCTTCTAGGCCATCAAGGGCAGGCTCATCCAACAGTTATGAGTTATGAGCAGTTATGAACAGTTATGAGCGATCAGCCCATGCCAGGCCCCCTGCCAGGCGCTGGGGATTCAAGTGACTCAGTGAGGGTGTGTGACCTTGTGGCTTCATCCCGACACGTACGCGCATGAGGGCACACATGCACATTGGCACACAGTGGATCTGCGGCCCCAGCCGCTTGATGCCTCCAGGTAGGAAGCTGCCGTAGTTAGTCATCCCCTTAAAAATAGACACTGCCTGGCAGTCCCTGGCCCCTCAACACCCTGGCCAAGGAGACCGAGTGATGCCCGATCCTGGCCCCAGAAGCGCGACTCCCAGGTCTCCTTGGCTGCCTCCGCCAGCGGCATCAGTTCCGTGGAGCTGCTGGGAAATCCATTTAGGTGAACAAGCTTCTGCCACTCTGCCTAAGTCCCCACTGAGCGTGACAGCACACCCGCCCCACTTTCCACCCTCACCTGCTGCCCTCGCCCCCCCGCTGCCCCTCCTGGTGCTGACACGAGCTTCCCCTCCTCTCCTCCAGCGGCCGCCTGGCCTTCTTCACCTTTTTGAAGCCCAGCAGTGCGTGCAAACCCAGCCCTCCCCAGCCCTCTTGCCCCCAAGCAGAATCAATGCTACTGATGGTTCTCCAGGAATATCCTGTGCGTGGCATTCAGCTCTTCTCAGGCCAGGTCGCAATAATCCGCTCACACAAACCTGCCGCTCCCTACCCAGCTGGGGCCAGCATCGCTAGTGCGGGGTGGAACTCAGGACGCTGCCAAGGACTGGTCCTGCCTGCCTTCGCTTCCCACCAGTAAAGGCTGATCTTCTCGTTTCCGTCCTTGAATTTGCGTCTTTCCTTCTGCTTCCGTGGTTTTCCTTTCTTAGCATGACCTCCGCTTCTTTATTTCAGCTCCCCATTCCTCTCTCCCCACGCGGGGGCTCTGCCCTCTCATTCTCTGCTCGCAGAGGTACCAGGGCATGCACACAGGTACAATACGTTTCCTGTCCTCTCCCTGCACCTTCTTGCATCTCTTGGCTTGCAGCCCCCTGGGGCCCCAGAATCTCCCCAGCAGCACAGACCCTGGATCCCAAGGCTCCAGGTGGGTCCCCATCCACACTGGGGGTGCAGATCAGGGGTGCTTACCTGGGATTGATCTTGGATTAGTGGAGACCTTAGACGCAGTGACTGAGATGGCTGTACTCTGTTGGGTCCGCAGTTGGCACAGATCGGCGTGCTGCACAGACCGGCCCTCATTCTCTGCTTGTCCGCCCAAGGCCCACCAGACTCCCCTGCGGCCCCAGAATGCACCCTTCTCACCAGGCTCTCTCCTGGGGAGGGCGGTGCTCACACAGCTGTCTGCTGCCCTCTGGTGATACACTGGGGTACTGCAAGGAGGGGGGGGGCCCTTCCTATGCCGCCCCCACCCCACCCCCAATCAGCGAGGAAGGAGCTTCCTTTCTTCACCTCTAGGACCTCAGTGTCCAACACAAGGTCTCAGTAGAGGTCTGCTAAATTGATGAGCTGACAGGTTATCTAAATGTGGAATTATTTCAAACGGTCAGCAAAACTTTCCCATCCGTCATTAGCTTGAACCCTATGGAGTGTAGATCTCAGACCCTCTCTACGGGCACGAAGCTCAGCCCGGAGAAGGAGAGTGACTATCCCAAGAGGTGGGAGAGCTTCCTTATCTTGCAGAGCGTCCCCCCTCTGGGGGACTCCACAGAGAATGGGGCTGAGCCCCTGTGCTAATGCGGCCTGGGCCAGGGGAGCGGTGGGGGAGGGAAGGGTAAGAGCGTGGGGGAAGTGAAAGTGTTGGTGGCTCCGTAGTTTCTGACTCTTTGTGACCCCAGGGACTGTAGCCCGCCAGGCTGCTCTGTCCATGGCATTCTCCAGGCAAGAACCCCAGAGTCTAGCCATTCCCTTCCTCAGGGGGTCTTCCCAACCCAGGGACTGAACCCAGGTCTCCTGCATTGCGGGCAGATTCTTTATCATCTGAGCCACCAGAATCTAGACAAGGGAGGCTTTGGCAATTTGCCTTTTACCAGGGGCCTTTCAGAGCCAGTGTCTTGGGCCAGAATCAAGCCTGAGGCGTTGCAAGCCCAGCATCAGGCAGCACCCTGGGGCGGGGTGGGGGGACAAAATGCAGTTCTGACAGCGGGTTGCACGCATCACGGTCAAGGCTTGCCCTGAGTGTTCATCCACCATTAAAAAATGCTTCTTAACCGAAGACCTCGGGGGACAAGGGTGAACAAGGGAGCTGAGAGGCTTGTCCCCGTGGAGCTGACGTTCCTGGGGTTTTGCCGGAAGCACGGGGTGACAGGGAGCTCTTGGAGGCCTGGATGGCAAGATAAAGCAGCCACACAAAGGCCAGGGGATGAGGCCTCTGGCAGAGGAGAAATCAAGGGCCTGGGCGCGGGAGCCAGCTCCGAGTGACAAGGAGAGCGGAAAGGACCCCAGGGGGGCTTGGGTTGAGGAGCCCCACGAGGAGCTGGGAGACCGAGGAGGGGTCGGCAGAGGCCAGGTCTCCGGAGCAGCCTCTTGAACTGGACCTTGCCCAGCAGTCGCTTGTTCCAGAGCAGATTCTCCTTCTGCGGGCCTGGGGGAGGGGCTTAGAGCCCGTGGCTCCGATCACCCCCTAGGCGAGGCCGGTGCTGCCATCCGTGGTCTGCGTCAGGGACATCTGGGGACTTGACACACTCCTGATGCCCAGGCCACTCCCCGCTGGTCAAGTCAGGTGGGGGTGGGGGGGACACGGCCCGGGCCTCAGTTGTTCAAGCCCCTAAGGTGACTCCAACAGGCAGGCAGGTCTGAGAACCGCTGCTGTAGAACATTCTGGGTCATGAGAGCTTGGATTGTATTCTGGAGGCCATGAGGAGCCCTCGAGGTTGATCTCGCCTCTATTACTGCGGTGTTGAAAGATCCGCCTTAGCTATTGGCGAGGTCGTGCAAGCGGAGGCTGGGAGACCCAGGAGGAGAGGTGCTGGTGAGCTGGCTGGGGTGGGGGCGGGAGGAGGAGACGGGCGGAGAGCGCGCAGGACTCGCGGACAGACCGAAAGTGGGGGCACATCACAAGGGAGGAGCTGGCGCTGAGGTCTGGGGCCAAGAGCGCGCATTTCGGTGAAGGGGCTCCTTCCTGCTGCGTGAGGACAGGCAGACCAGCTAGGGCTGCGTGTTGGTGCAAAATTCAGTTCTGGTTGGACCGGGTTAGACATGTCTGTTAGGACTTCCCTGGTGGCTCAAATGGTAAAGAATCTCAAGTGGTCAAAGTCAGTGTAGGAGACCCGGGAAGACCCCCTGGAGGAGGGCATGGCCACCCGCCCCAGTGTTCTTGCCTGGAGAATCCCATGGACAGAGGAGCCTGGCGGGCTATTGTCCGTGCGGTCGCAGAGTCAGACACGACTGAGCGACTAACACTCACACAGCAGACACGTCTGTTAGACACCGGAGCAGAGGTGGCAGGAAGATCACGGAAGCGCAGGCCCGGGGGCAGGATGGGGTCCAAGGACGTAAACATGGGAGCCGCCGAGACAGAGGTGCCACAGTCACTGTCGCCTCCCAGAGTCGGGACAGATCCGCAGTAGCTGGGCATCACTTCCAACCGACCTCCTCATTCTCTGGATGAGGAGACCGAGACCAGAGGCTGCCGACAGAGTCCCTAAGGTCACACAGCAAGTCAGCTGCAAAACCAAAATTCAACCTCTGACGCCTAAAAGGGAATCATTTCCACTCCGCAGAGCTCAGGGCAACTTCCCCCGACCCACAGCCCATGGACAGAGTGGCTGAGATGGCAAATACTCTATCTGCAGTCAGAGAACCAGAGCTGTTAGAAATTATCTACACACACACAGACACTCGCACACATATTATCCTCTTTCTTCTAAGTAAAAAAAATCAGTAACCCGAATGTCAGTTTTATTACTAATTACGCAACTACTTTATTGCTGGTATTAAAAAAAATGAAGGCCAAAAATGTCCAGGAAAGACTTAATTTAGTAAACAGTTCAGAACAAAGTATTTGTCACCGTGGTATTTCTTCACATTGGAATTTGCTCCGGGTGATTCAAAGCTCCTCTTTAATATATTACTGCAGTCTAATAAAGTTCCCAGGTTCTGGGAGAATCTTCTTGGCCTCGGAAGGTAATTGTTTCAGGAGGTGAGGATTGGTTAGAATGAGTGGTGGAGGGGGAGCTTTGCTGAGCCTCAGGGTCCTGGAAGAGCTTGGCTGGGAGAAGGCCGGAGACGAGTATCATTTCATCAATGGATGAATGAATGAATGAGCGTGTGGAGGAGTAACTCCCAGCTGGATCACTAGCTTGCTGCAAAGTTAGTCTTAGTTCAGGAGAAGGAGTCACCTAAAACTTGCCACTGGTAGACACTAAGGAGAAAGCGTCAGTGGGCCATTAGCCTTTTGTGCAAATTTGGCACCTGTCACCTCCAAAGTGAAGTGAAAGTCGCTCAGTCGTGTCTGACTCTTTGCAACCCCATGAACTATACAGTCCATGGAATTCTCCAGGCCAGAATGCTGGAGTGGATAGCCATTCCCTTCTCCAGGGGATTTACCCGACCCACGGATCGAACCTAGGTCTCCCGCATTGCAGGCGGATTCTTTACCAGCTGAGCCACAAAGTCACCTCCAAACCAAGTGACAAAGACTGAGATGATGGAGCTATACCACGTAAGGCTGCAGAGGGCTTTCCTCATTTTACATGAAGCAAAGAGGCACCCAGAGAAGCTAAGTGAAGATCGCACAGCCCATGAGCGATCTGCAGCGGAGAAGCTGGCTTCTGACGATCAGTCAAAGGCTATGGTGTCCTTTCCAGCTTCCAATGGCTTACATCCTTGGCGGAAGGAGCCCCCGTCCTGACCCCAGGCACTCTTATCCCTTTGCTCCTGGTTGCTTTTCACAGCATTGACTGCTATCCGTCCGCCCAGCATCGAGGCCAGAGCCCAGGGGTGTAGTCCTGAGTCTACAACGAAGCTGTGATATGTCTTGGCCAGTCACTCGACTTCCCAGAGCCTCCATCCCCCTCTTTTCCCTGATGCCCTTCCTGGCCGTAACGCTGTCCACTCCTTGTCCCCCGCACTATCGGGGAACAGGCCATGCGCCTGGGCTAGGGCCCGGGAAACAGATGCCCAGAGGCTACGACATGGGAGCCAGCCCAGTGCCCACTGGGTTCTGTGTATTCATGTGTGGATTCTCCAGGGAGCGCAGCTACTCCTTGCTATGGCCATTTCCTCGTGAGCTGGGCTGACACTCTTAATTATCACTGGAGAGGTTAAGGAGGCTCAGTTAATTGATCACATATTCCTTCCTTGACAGGTCGTCTGTTTGGGCGTCTTTTTCCTCCCCCTTCCCCTGCTAGGGTAATGATCCCGGGCATCGTGAGTGTTTTGTGGGGACCATGGGACTAAAGCCGGTCGTGACTCTCCCCCCTGCTCAGCAGCCCTGCCAGGGGCTTTCGAGCCCTTTAATTTAACTTCCCTGGATTTTTGCTTCCCCCACGAGAGCGATGCTATAGCCAGAGTCCTAGGATCCGAGAACTAACAAAATTGCCAACACCAGGGCTTACCCGGCTCTTAGTCTGCGCCACACCTACTGGAAGCGCTTTGCACACACTGACTCCTAAGTCCTCGCGATGTCGGGGCTCTAACTACCCTCACTGGTGGCTGAAAAGATGAAACTCAGAGAGGGTAAGTGATTTGCCCAAGGTCACACAGCCAGTAAGTGGCCGAGCCAGGATTTAAACCTACCAGCTATGCAAGACGTCAGAGGCAGAACACAGACTCTCAGCCGCTGCTCTGAAAGTGCTCCCGCAGTCTCGGGACACGGGGTACAGGACCCCACTCTTGACTGTGATGCGGGTGGATCTGCAGCTCTGGTTGGCCTCTGCCCGATGCTCTCCATGGTGACACTGAGCGGGGTTTGGAGCCTTGGCTTATTCATTGGTAAGAGAAGACTGGTTCCAGCCCTCACCCGGAGCTGTGGTGAGGGGCGGTAGGAACTCTTACATCATTTCTGAGCCCCTCTGATGAGCCAGGTGCCATGTTAAGAAGAGTAGGATGACATGATCCCAGAAAAAAGACCCCTCACCTCTTCCAAAGGGGGCCTATTTGCTGAGCACCAACGTGGTTTAAGGGATTCCCTGGTGGCTCAGATGGTAAAGAATATGCCTGCAATGCGGGAGACCCCGGCTCAATTCCTGGGTTGGGAAGATCCTCTGGAGAAGGGATAATCTACCCGCTCCAGTATTCTTGGGCTTCCCTGGTGGCTCAGCTGGTAAAGAATCGCTTGCAATGTGGGAGACCTGCGTTCAATACCTGGATTGGGAAGATCCGCTGGAGAAGGGAACGGCTACCCACTCCAGTATTCCGGCCTGGAGAATTCCATGGACGTGGGGTCACAAAGAGTCAGACACGACTGAGCGACTTTCACTTTCACTTTTTAAACATTTTGCATGCACTGTGTCCTTCCAGCCCCACAGCATCCTGTGAGGTAAACTGAGCCCCACGTCCCATTTTACAGATGCAGGAACTGAGGCCCAGACAGACGCATAAAGAGATAGTTGCAGGGACTTCCCTGGTGCTTTAGGGGTTCGGACTTCCTGCTTCCAGTGCAAGGGGCACAGGTTTGATCCCTAGTCAGATCCCACATGCTGCACAGCCAGGAAAATATTTCACAAAGAAATAAAACAGTACCAATTGCAGTAGCATCAATAGATGATATTACTTTCTAAAAAGAGAGAGGGCTGCAGTACAGTGTGCCGAGCTCTGGGATGGACCGTGGGGTCCGGGGCCTGCGGATGGGCTTTTCCCTGCCTGGGTGTCCGCGTGCCAGGGTGTCCGCGTACCTGGGTGGCAGCATGGGCATATGTGGGCGGCCTGGGGCTGGGGGCTGGGGCCGCGGTGCCCCGCTCTGTGAGCCCTTCCCTGTGGGGTCAGAGGCCAGGCCCCAGTGTCCATGTGCGCTTGCCCCATCGCCATCTCCACTGACCACTCAGTGCCCTGTCCCCAGCCCTCCACTCCCTATTTCCCACTTCCCCCAGGGGCCTGAGCCCCGTTTTCTGGCTTGATGCGAGTGTGGTGGGAAGACAGAGGGATGGCCCAGATGGCCCTAAGAGGTTTATGGGACCAACAGGGTCCAAATCCATTCCCGGGACCCATGCCGCCTGCAGGGGTGGATCCAGGACTTTAAGCGGCGTATGGGAGAGGCCAGAGCTCGGGCCCACGTGCTCAGGAACACTGCCTGAAGCTGTCTTCACAGGATCCCACTCTCTGCCTGGTGTGCATGCTCACACTGGCTCACACTCACTCACACTCGCACTGCCTCAGGGGATGAGCTGTGGCTGAGTGGGATCTGGGCTCTGCCACCCTCCTTCTTCGCACCAGAGTCACTGAGAAAGAGCAGGTGGTGCCCACATGGGATCTCTCTGGGTGTCTGATGCCCTCAGAAGGATCCCAAGCAGAAATGTGACCTTTTGCTTTCATCTTTGGAGCTGTCAATGATAATAACACCAGCTCATTATAATAGCAAACGTTTGTCTGGGGCTTACTATGTGCTAAGTGAAAACTCACAACTACGGAGGAGATAACTGCTATTATCCCATTTTACAGATGGGAAAACTGAGGGGCCAAGTGATTCTTTGCCCCAGGTTATGTGTGCCGCAAGGGGCAGAGCCAAGACTTGAACCAAGCAGTCTGCAGCCAGAGTACCTGTCCTTCACAGGACCTCACCGCCTGCAGTCATGAAGAACCTGGAAGTTCATTCACTTGTTTGTTGCCAGAGTCTGGGAAGTCTGGAGGAAGGGTCCAGCCTCTGGAGTCAAGCGGACTGGAGTCGGGAGTCCAGATTTGCTCCTTTAGAGCTGTGGGATCTTGGGCAGAATACTCTGCCTCTCTGGGCCCCTGCACCATACTTTTCCATGGTGCTTGGTTCTATCCCAGGCGGCCGTTCCCTTCACTGCCTCCAACTAGCTGCTGAAAGCCTGCCTTCTTTGCCTCCACAATGTAACCAGCAGAGAACACCAGCCATGAGGGCTTGGAGGTGCTGAGGTGTTGACAGGGAAAATCCCAGGGTGCCCCAGGAGGGATGGAATTGATGGGACTAGATCAGAGCAGGGCCCAGCCAAGCCGGCTGGCAGAGCAGAGACAGCCTGGGCTGTATCTCTGCACCATGAGCTCCCCCCGCTTGCCAAGCCTGTGATGTCATTTGTGAGATCTGGGGTGGGGAGGGCAGGTGAGTCCCCACCAGCTGCTCCAGCTGCTGCTGGGTGGCGGGAGGGGCAGGGGGTGTCTCCTGGACTCGTCATAAAGCCTCTTCAGATGCCACTGAATGCACCCCCCAGCCTGCTCATGGCTGCATGGCCCTCCTCTGCTGCTCAAAACTCATCAACTGTTGCTGATCAACACTCCCAGCCTCTTGGAGACCAAGAGAACCAACCCCAGGTGCCTCTGTGAGGCTTCGGAGGCTCTCTACCGGGAGGGGGATCCTCATCTACTTACTTCACTTTTACATCAGGGTATAACATACACGCAAGAGACCAGGGTTCAATCCTTAGGTTGGGAAGATACCCTGGAGAAGGGAATGGCAACCCACTCCAGTATTCTTGCCTAGAGAATTCCATGGACACAGCAGTCCATGAGATCACAAAGAGTCGAACTCAACTGAATGACTAACACTTTGATTTTCATGACATACACACAGGAAACGGCTTCATCTCAAGGCTTCATCTCATCTCTAGCTTAAGGAATTGTTACACATGTATATACCCTGCTACCCACCCACCAACCAGATCAGGATGTAAAGCATTTCCATTCAGCATCCCTTGAAGTTTCTTTCCACAAGAGGAAAACGTGATTCTGACTTCTAAATCAACTTAGACTAGTTTTTCTTGTCTTTGCTTTGCACACAAATAGAATCATGCTTTCTGCATTTGGCTTCTTTCTCTCAGCACATCTGGGCGATTTGTCTATATGGTGGCACCCATCCCTTTTCATTGCTGTGTAGTACTCCACTGCCTGGATCAGTTCGTTCATTTATCCATTCTCCCACAGAGGGACATTGAGGGCAGTTGTTTCAAATCTTTCACAATGACAAGTGAAATCACTTGTAACTTGAGCATTCGTTTCTTTCGGGGGTACCCCTGTGAGGAGCTTCAGGAGGGCAAATGTTCAGCTGGATTGAGGCTGCCCATATGGGTTTGCTCAAGTTACTGTAACAAAATACCATTAACTGGATGCCTTAAAAAAGCAGAAGTTAATTCTCACACAATTCTAGAGGCTAGACATCTGAAATCAAGACATCACCTGGACCTTTGTTAGGAAGAATAAAGCTACAACATTAAGGAGCACTTAAGACTGAAGGTGACATGACAGCGTCACCCTGGAGCTGGGCTCCTGGCATCGGAACCCCAGTTCTGCCACTTACAGGTGGTGGCATCCTCCGCAAATCACTACCTCTCCGTCCCTCAGCTTCTCCATCTCCAAAATGGGGGTGATGACAATAGGACCCACCTTTTAGAGCGTTTGTGAGGTTTAAATGAGCTAGAACTGGCACAATGTTCATGAGATAGGAGGGTAGTGGTGACTGTGTGCTCAACACCTTACATGGATGTTGGTCTTTGTCACATCCCTCCAACAATATTTGTCAGACACCCGTGACAAGCCAAGCACAGTGCTGGGCTCTGGGAGACCGTGGTGAGCAATCTAGGCAGGCATTATTATTGCTCCCATTTTACAGGTGAGAAAACTGAGCCCTGGATAGCCTGAGGACTTGAGGCCACATAGTGAGAAAGCGGAGAAGCTGGCATTTGCGACCAGACAGTCTGTACTTTGGACCACTGTTCTCTATTGCCTTTTTAATCTGCAGCCCCAAGACCCAGAGTCCTGGCACTCTGCCCTGAGCCTCTCTTGAAAACTTGGAAACAATTTCAAAGCAGGTGTTTCTTCCTTTATTAAGGCCACCTCGGGAAGACATGAAAATTTGGCTCTGATCAAATTAGGCACATGTTGTGATATAACTTTCTATATTCACCATAAAGCTAATAAACTAATAAATTAGACAGAATGAAAATATCATTGGGCAGGACTGCTCACTAAAGCGTGGCTGTAATTACTTTCACGGCCGGGGCCAATTTCTCAAATTTTGCCTTGGCCAAGTTTCCTCAGCTCACCGTGTCCCTAATAAGGCATAACTCACTCTATAAACATTAAATTGACGTATTTATTTTAAATTGCAGTGGAACTGAAAACCACCTTGATAAACCTATTCTCACGCATCTGCCTTCTCATGAACACGGCCCAACGATTTTTTTTTTCGCAAAGAAACTATCTGATCTGTTTCAGGCTTTCCCATCTTCCAGTCCAGCCTGGCTGATCCTCCCTTACCACGATTCCAACTTTAGAGATTTGACTCACCCCCTGGAGGCTAGCAGAGGTCGTCTTTTATGTAGAAAGACGATTCATGCGGACTTAATCATAATTGTGGTGCTGACATTTATAGAGTGTGTATGACGTGGATACCTTGGGCTGGGTCCTCTGCTATGACCTCCGTACACTTAAATTTGTTTAATCCTCAAATATAAGCTGTGAGGGCCTCATTATGAGCAGCTTTTTGCAGATGAGGAAACAGGGGCTCCGAGAAGGGAGGAGACTTGCCCGAGGCCGTGGAGAGAATGGCGAGGAGCAGGGCTGAGGCCAAGCCTGGAGTCTTACCACCATCCTCTCCCACCTCTCAGCGAGCCCGCACCAATGCTGAGGGCCTGTCAGGCCTGCTTGGGCAGCTAGGAATTCCGGCTGCAATTCTTCTGTAGAATTTTGTAGTCAAAACAATTCTTTACTTTTTTATTTTGATGCCATTTATTTCTTTAATTTTTTATATATTTTTAACTTTACAATTTTTAAAGGTTACTTTCCATTTATCACAAATGGGGGCTATGTATTATTACAAATTACAGAATGATGGCCATATTCCCCATGTTGACCAATGCATCCTTGAGCCTGTCTTACACACACTAGTTTGTACCTTCCCTCCCCCACCCCTGTATCTCCCCTCCCATCCCTCCCCACTGATAACCAAGTTTGTTTTCTGCATCTGTGAGTCTGCTTCTTTTTCCTGTGATAGTCACAAGTTCGTTGTATTTCTTAGATTCCACATGTAAGCAGGGTCATGCAGCGTTTGTCTTCCCCTGTCTCCATTATTTCCCTGCTCTAAGGCCATCTATGTTGCTGCAAATGGCAACATTTTGTTCTTTTTTATGGCTGAGTAGTATTCCATTGTGTGTGTGTGTGCGCACGCGTGTGTGTGTTTTCACATTTTCTTTATCCATTCATTTGTTGATGGATACTTAGGTTACTTCTGTATCTTGGTAATTGTAAATAATGCTGCTATGAACTTTGGGGGCATGTATCTTTTTGAATTAGTGTTTTGGTTTTTTTTTCCAGATACATACCCAGCAGCAGAATTGCTGGGTTATACGGTAGTTCTATTTTTAGACTTCAAGAAACCTCCATACTGTTTTCCAAAGTGACTGCACCTGTTTACATTCCCCCCAACAGAAAACGCATTTCCTGAGCGGCGGGAGGCGCTCACACCTGAGGAGGGGGAGCTGCTGAAGGCGGAGGTCTGGACGAGCACACAGTGGTTACTGGGGCCCCGGGAGTGCACAGGGCTTCATCTGGTGTTCTTGATGGAGATGTAGGCTTGGGCAGTTTACCAGAAACCATGACAGGCTGGGGAGAGGCAGATGGCAGGTAAAGACACAGGGGGAGGCATCCCTGCAGAGGGCACAGCAGGACCCAGAGGCCAGGCACTGCATCCAGAGACCTGTGGCTGAAGCGAGGGACAGGAGTGCCGGTGTGGGAGGAGTCCCAGCATTGGGGGCAGGCGCGCTGGTCCACCCAGCCTCTCCCTGGCTGTCCCCTCTGCTCCGAGGCGATGGCACTGCTTCAGCTGAGAGCTGTCCGTGAGCTGATGTGAGCCGGCCCGTCTGGACCCACCAGACCCAAGACAGGCGGGGACGCTGGCTCAGGCAGGAAGTGTGGGATCTGGGATTTGATGGGGCCGCTCTCCCCTCCTCGGAGATGAACTGGGACTGGCCCAGTTCCTGGGCATGTGTGTGACCTCCCTGAGGCCAGCTCCTCGTGTTTAAACTGGAAGTGGTGATGCCTGCACCCAGGGGCTTCTCTACAGAACTGATGCTCAGCCCTTTATCCAACTTCGCTCTTCGGATGCCTCTCACGCAAATTAACTCAGACTAGACTCGTGCGGTCCCCTCTTGGCTACCCCTTCTTGCTTGTTCACTAAAGGACCCCAGCATCGCTAGCTGCTGAAACTCGGGAATTACCCGCGTGCCTCTCCCCCCCTCCCTCTCCAGGTGCGATCAGACACCGTGCCCCGTGCCTAACACCTCCTGAATCGATTCCAGGACAGTTCATCTCTCTCTATTTCCCTAGCTCGACCAAGCCACTGGTATTTCTCATCTGACACCACTGCTGTCTGTTCCCACTCTCAGCCTGCCTCTTGCTGTTCTCTGCCCGGCGGGGCCACAGGTGCAGACGAACTGCGCCGTGCCTCCATCACCACGCTCCTGTGACCTGCCCCAGTGACTGCCGCTGTTCCTGGGGAAAAGGCCAGACTCTTGAACACGGCCCAGGGGCCACGGCCGGACCCCCGCCTGCACGCCCCTCTGCACCATGTGTCACTGCCGCTCTCCCGGGGCCTCCCCGACCCCTGTAATGACCGTCAGCCCCCTGCCCTCCCAGCTCCTTTACACTCTAGTTCCCTTTACCTGGAAGCCCCCCCCCCGGCCTCCCCCCCCGCCTCATCTGCCAGGTCCTGCCCTGCTTCTGGCCTCTGCGTCCATGTCCCTTCCTCAGAAAGCCATTCCTGACGTCCCACCGCAGCGCGGTCTGGTCCTCCCATTGTCCATCCGAGGACTGCCCTGGATGCCTCACGAAGTTCATCACACGATTGTTTTAAATGTTTACATTAGTTTTTATTGGAGGGTAGTTGCTTTACAATGTTGTGTTAGTTTCGACTGCACAGCAAAATGAGTCAGCGGTGTGTATACATATATCCTCTCCTTTTCATCACACTGTTAATTAAACAGGTTTCCCTGGGGGCTCAGATGGTAAAGAATCTGCCTGCAATGCAGGAGACCTGGGTTTGATCCCTGGGTCGAGAAGATCCCCTGGAGAAGGGAATGGTAACCCACTCCAGCATTCTGGCCTGGGAAATCCCATGGACAGAGGAGCCTGGCAGGCTACAGTCCACGGGGTCACAAAGTCTGTGGGGTCACTGATACAAATACATCTTAATTAAACACATACTTAGGTGGTTAGTTCCAACTCTGTCTGGAACACTGGAAAGTAAGGTCTGTGAGGGCAGAGATCATGCCTGTCTTGTTGACTGTTGTCTTTCTACCTGCCATTGAGGGGAACATGTGGACACTCAATGTAGGATAGTTGGATGCATGGACCAACAGATGGAGGGATGTGTGAATGGATGAGTCGACGGATAGTTGGATGGATGGATGGATGGATGAACTGGTGGGCGGATGGATGGATGGATGGATGGATGATGGATGATGGATGGATACACTGGAGGTTTCACGAGATTCTGTATAGAAGCCCTCAGCATAGGCCCAGAAAAGTCATTCGGGGTCTGTTAGGTTGGAAACGCAAATCCCTGCCACGCTCCAGTGTAGGGACTCCCCCTTGCCTCTCAGGCTCACTTTCTGGAAGGCAGAGCCCCTCATGGGAAACCACGGCCCACAGCCAGTCTGAGACAGGGGTGTGACAGAGGGCAGTCGAGGTCCTCATCCTGTGCCAGTCTCTGGGCCTGGGCTCTGCCAGGCAGTGATGCAGAGCAGGGGCAGGAGACCTAGGGCCCTGTCAGAGCAGAGCTGTCCTCGGTCCCCGCCCTCCCAGCAGGCAAGGCCGCCGCCGGGCCCACAGAGCGCCCACAGAGCGTGAGTCCCCAGGCTGAACACTGAGGGATGGGGCCCCTGCTGGGCACGCCCCTCGGTGCCTCCCCCGCCCGCTGCTCAGACGGCGAGCGGGCCCTTCCCGTGCTCAGGGCTCCGCCGGGGGCTCCTGTCATTGGTAGTCCTCTCCGACCTTGAACGCTGGCGCGAGCAGTTCTCTTACCACCACGTGTGTGAGCACTACCCCTCCGTTCCACACTGGGGCTCTAGTCTAGGTCCCGGCCTCAGTGCCTCCCCAGGATGCCAACTCCTCCCAAGTTAAGACCTTGCTTTGATCCTGCGTCGTGCACTGATGATGGAATAGCCAATCTCTCCGCGTGACCTCAGGCATGTTACTTAACCTTTCTGTGCTTCAGTTTCCTCAGCTATTAAATAGGAATGTTAATAACGGTCCGTAATACGCGTTAATAACAGTCCGTAATACGCGAATAGCACACAATAGCGACCACAGAGTTGTTTTAGGGGATTAAACGAGCTAATATGGGCGAAGCGCTTGGAACAGCATCTGGCACATAAAGAGCTTCGTGTTACCCACTCTCATTCAACAAAGAGAGGCTGAGTGCCAACATGTGCCCAGGACGTTCTAGGTTCTAGTTCTAGGTTCACAGTTAACCGTAAAGGAGAGAGCCCACTCTTGGTTCCGTTTTGCAAAAGTGGTGACATCTCTCTCTGCTGCTCACTCTCAGTGTGACTTCAGGGGCGGGGGGTCACAGAACCTCACTGAGCCTTGGACGTCCAGTGAGTACAGTGCCTGTCCCTCCGGGTCTGCTGGGCATTAGAGATGGAGTGAGTAGAGGGTTAGAACCAGTACATTCTCAAAGGCTAGTGGTTAGTATTGCTCATTCCAGCTTTCTTCCCGCATCAGCACCCTCTACTGCGAGGTCTAAGAGCAGAGAAAGAACACCTCACCCTTTGCCAAAACCGTCATCTCACTCCCCAGCTCCATCTTGGGAGGCAGGTGTTATGCACTTGATTTTACAGATTACAAGACAGAAGCACAGAGAAGTTAAGCAACTGCCCAAGATCACAGTGCTTCCAAGTGGCCGCTAAGACCTGACCACATGTCTGTGGGATGCTACCACCCCACCCTTGATACTCAGCCGCTCCTTACCTCTGAGAATCAGGACCACCAGATCCTAGAGACCTCAAAGCCAGGACAAAGCCTTGAACACCCAAAATTTCATTTGAAAAAGTGAATTCTCTTGCTTGGTCTTGAGTGTTGTCAAGAGCAGCATCTTTTCTCTGTGTGTACCCTGATGAAGTCATGTTCCTGGGACTCCTGGTCCTTTTCCATCCCTCACCCAGCCTCTGGGTGGGATGAATCCACATCCCTAACCAGGTATCTCAAAGAACAGCAGAGGAGGGCTGTGTGATTAGTAGAAGCATAAACACCGATATCACTGATGGTGATCAAATCGGAAATGCAACTACAGCAAGCACTGCCCTAAGTAAGCATGTTCCATGTGTTATCTCGCCTAATCCTGGCAAAAACCCACAGGAAAGGTACTGTCACCACCCCCGATTTTAATGGCAGGGAAGACAGAGGCACAGAGTGGTAGAGTGACTCTTGTCACACAGCTAGTAGGTGGAGGAGCTGGGATTCAAAGCCAGGCTGGAGTCTGTGCCATCAGCATCACCGTCCTCGGCGTCCGGAGTGTTGAGGCAGACACCTGTGGTGGGTCTGCAGTGTGCAGGGGGAAAGTGACCTGTCACACGGAGGAACTTCCTCAGAGCCCGGAGACGACGGGCGTGCTGATCGTAGATGGCTCCTCCCAAACCAGGACCGTGGGTCACACCACACCCAGGCATCCGTTGGCGTCTCCTTGGGCGAGTGTAACTGCTGCTCCATGACATTAGAGCGGGCGTTGCCCTTGGCCCTTCCTCCCAAACACAGGTGGGCGACAGTCTCACCTTTCTTCATCCACACTTTCTCGGCACCACCACCAATGAGGCCTACTCCTCACACTGGCGATCAGCAGAAGGAACAGGTGGTGGAAGCTTTGGTTTCGAGTGATGTGTTCATGAACATTCACCAGGCCACTGTTCACTTCTGCGGGCTTGACTCTACTGTTAAGGGTGTGTGTGTGTGTGTGTGTGTGTGTGTGTGTTTGGTGAAACACAACTGTTTCTGTTTCTTGTTGAGAATCCAGGATGCTTATTCCAGAATCTTAAACCCAGTGGGGCTTGCAGTGGAAACTCCTCCATGCAGGTGACAGTCACTCCAGCTCTTCATGGCAGGATCAGCTCTGAGCATCTGGTCCCAGCTCTGCCCCTCCCTTCCTCCTTCAGCTTCCCCTAGAAGTCCTTCCTCTCGTGGGGCCTCACTCACAAACCAGGTCAAAGCCAGCAATAAACAAGTTCTGTCTGACTCACCCTGAGATTTTTTTTTAATTAAAAAAAAGCTCAAAATTAAACCAATGACAAACATTTGAAAATCAGATTTCACATACAAATCTTTATTTTTGACTTCTCTTTTTAAAATGATGATGTGGCCTTTTTATTTTTACCAGTTATTTCCAAATTATAGCAATCGACTCCCTTAAGTAGTAGCTAGATTTAAACCAAGGAATGACCACTTTATTCCCCACAGGGCACACCACTCTCTGGAGCCTGAAGCTGTATCTATTGGTGTTAGTTTTGTGGCTACAAGCCCTAAAAACTCAAAGTAAATGTGTCTTAAATTAATTAAAAGGGCTTTCCTGGTAGCTCAGCTGGTGAATCTGCCTGCAATGCAGGAGACCCCAATTCGATCCCCGGGTCAGGAAGATCCTCTGGAGAAGGGATAGGCTACCCACTCCAGTATTCTTGGGCTTCCCTGGTGACTCAGACAATAAAGAGCCTGCTTGAAATGCAGGAGACCAGATCTCCTGGGGGAAGGGAATAGCTGCCCACTCCAGTATTCCTGCCTGGAGAATTCCATGGACAGAGGAGCCTGCTGGGTGACAGTCCCTGGGGTTGCAAAGAGTTGGGCATGATTGAGTGTCTATGACAAATTAGTCAAAAGTTTAGTCTTCTTTAAGAGTCCCATGTAATGTCTCCAGAGCATACAGGGTGTTCCATGGTATCAGGGACCCAAGATCCTTCACTTCTGATGCTCCATTGTGTATGACCTTCTTCTCAAGATTGCCTCAAAGTCTGAGAAGGCTGCTCCAGCTCCAGCCCTTGGGGCTACATTCCAGCCAGGAGGAAGGGGGAAGTGAAAGAAGAAGGATGCACCTCCTCCCTTAAGGACCCTTCAGGAAGTTATACAGAACACCTTCACTTACATCCCACTGGTCAGAATGTAGTCACATGGTCACGTCTGCTGCAAGGGTGACTGGGAAATGTAGTCTTTATTTCTTACAGCCATGTGTCTAGCCATCAGGGTTCTATTACTATAAAAAGAGAATAGCTGTTGAATTGAACTTTCTTACACAGACCACAAGTAAGCTTGTGGAGAGGAGACCTTGTCTCTGACCTTGTCTCTGAGATCCTTCAGACCTCATTGGTAACTAGCATCCGTTGTTCATCTCATGGAGTCGCTCCGAGGAATTCACAAGGAGATGATTATTTTAAGGCCTATCTCCCCCAACTAGATAGAACACCAGCTGCATGAGGACCTTGATTTTTGTTTGCATTGGTCACAGCTGTACTAGGGCAGGTGAGTCTAGCAGCACCCAGGGGAGGCCCTGACACGTAGTAGGGGCTCAGTAAAAATATATTGAGTGAGTGAACAAATGTGTCTTGAACGTCGTCTGTGTGTGAGGCACTATGCTGGGTGTGAGACACAGCAGGGAACGAGATGCCTCCCAGCTTTCACATCCCCGTGGCAGCGAGCCCAAAGCTGAACACGCTAAGATAAATACCTATTACCTTGGATGAGATCTCGGTGCCAGCCAGAGTCCGGGCATTTTAATTTTGTTTTGACAAAGAGGCTGATGGGAGAGGCTGGCGTCTCCTGGCTGCAGGCGGCCCCGGGGCGCCCTGGCCTGACCTTCCCCCCTCTCAGCCCCCACGTTGCGCAGGACAGTAAAACATAATTGGCTTGCCCTACTTTTTAAGAGAATCCAGATTGAAGAATTGGGTTTTTTGGTGGGCTGACCTGTTTAAGAGCCTTAAGAGGGAGCTGGGAGTTTCAATTTTCCACTGCCAAAGCAAGGCTGTTTTTAGCTCAGCTTTGATGAAACAGCGGGAATCGGGTTCGGCCCTGGGTCACCCATCAGCTGACCTGGTTGGGAAAGACCTCCTGAGGGGCCCCGGGCTCAGCTGCAGGTTTGCAGGGAAACAGAAGGTTTGTTTTATTCAAACGGAGTAATTGGTCCTGCTTTGAAGCAGCCCCGGGCCGTCCTGAAGGAGACAGAGAGCGTTAGGCCACGCTCAGATGCTGGGCCCTCTTCATGGGCTCCCGGAGCCAGGCAGACCCGAGTCTCCACCCCAGCTCGTTCAGGCATTAGCTGTGTGACCTTAGACAGATTGCTTGCCACCTCTGGGCCTCAGTATCCTAGTCTGTTCCGTGAAGTTTGTCATTTCTATCTCCCTGGGCAGTCGTAGGTACGAATGAGGCAAGGTCCATCTGGGACTTTGAGGCTGTCTCCCCTGACTGTCCCTGCAGGAAGCCAGGCTGGCGGACAGGCACAGTTTGGGGGGGTGGGGGGAAGCTGGCTCCAGCCCCAGCAGGTGAGGCCTCTCCGAATCACAATGCTTTGGTGTGCCATCTGCTTCTCTAAGGGTCAAGAACTGTCTTTGAGCCTCTTTTCTGATCCTTCTGTCAAACTGTGGTTGAAGAGCTTGGCCTCTAGGCCACTGCGGTCCCATATTAAAGGGACCCACGTGAGGGATTCTTGCTGGAGTTTGCTTCCAGGAAAAAGTGGTCCCTACAGATGAGGTGATCTGCTTGGTCAACAGAAGGCACAGCCGGGGCGTGTACCCAGGGGCCTAGGCTGCCACCTGCCACTGGCAGGAAGCCCAGAGCAGAAATCATTGCTCTAGAGCCTTACCCCTCTCCAGCCTGAGGGAGTGGGTTTCCATTCTGCCACTGATTTGCTGCCTGGGGGAGCAACATTGCAGAAACCCAGAACCCAGAAATGTAACAAGCGTGTGCATTGAAAACATCTACTCTGGAGCCTGACCGCCAGGGTTCAACCCCAGCTCTGCCATCCTTTGGCTGCGTGACCATCAACAAGGTCTAAACAACACCCCGTGCCTCAGTTTCCTCTTCTGTGAGCTGGGCTGATGATACTGGTACCCAGCTCATGAGGTTGTTGTGAAGGCTGATCTTTTCTGATGGGGAAACCCAGGCACGGATGTGAAGTTGCTTGTCCCAGATCCCTCGACTACAGCACGTTAAGGCTGGGAGCATCTGACACACAGGAAGCTCTATTGCTATTACTGCTATTATTTTTCTTATTTCAGAGGGCTTCTGTGAGGGTTGAAAGAGGTCAGTTCCATGTGCCTCCCACAGGGCCTTGCACACAGTAGGTGCTCAATGAACCATTGCTGTGCAAAGATGAGCGAGGCACACATTCCTGAGGCTCTCTCGGTCCAGTGGCCTAATGCTACCTTACACACAGTAGGGGTGCAGCCTTGTTCACTGAACAAGATCAGAGTGATCACTGATGCCAGGAAGAGCCTGGGTCCCTGGAACAGCCACGGTCCGCACCTTCCCTCTCCTGCTGAAGGCAGGCTTGTTTCCAATGGGCTCGGCATCTTCCTGATGCCAGCTCTCACCCACTGCCGGTACAGAGGCAAAGACAGAGATTCTTGTTAAAAAGCAAAGCGCCCACAGGGACAGAAGGGAGGCAGCCAGCACAGCCCCGTGGCCTCAGCCTTTCTGCCTGGCTTCTAGTTGCCTCACTGCCCAGCTTCCCTGGTCCGTTGCGTGGTTTCCAGTTCCTTACCGCCCAGCATCCTTCTCCACGGGGCATAGGCCCCACGCCACGTGCTTGCGGGGCCTGGGGTGGCGACAAGGTGGAAGGATCGTCCTGAACCCTCGGGCCCTCCCGCCCCTGCCCGCCTCCCGGCCCAGATCCTGTGTTGAGCGGGTTGACCGTGAGGGGCTAAATGGATCAATCAGGATGTGGAGGAGAGAGTGGTTTCCATGGCAGCAGCAAGAGGCTAGAGAAGAGAGGCCAGGAGCGGAAGGGGAGGGGAGAGAGCGGGAGGGGTCAGCGCGGGAGGAGCGGGGAGGGGTAGCCGCAGGCCAGAGGGGCAGGAATGGGGTCAGCGGAGAGACGGGGAGCTGGGGCTGGGGTTCGGGGCCGAAGCCCAGGGCAGCAGCTGAGCAGGGTGGGACCAGCCAGGATGGACGGCACAGTGACCCCCACCTTCCATCAACTGGGCATCAACAAGGCCCGAGCAGCAGGGAATCTAAATGTCATCATCCTGCATCCCGGTTACTAACTTCCTGTCCCAGGTTACCTGCGCATCCCAGGCTAGGATCCCTCCATCTAGAAAGTTCCTTGGGAATTCATCTTTGGAAGATAAAATTTGGTTTCCCACGGGCTTTTTCCCACCCTGGAAACAGGTCACTCCCCGTTGGCCTACAGAGAAATCTCGGCTGCTGTCTCTGGATCACCCCTCTGGGCAGGAATGAGGGGGGCTTCCACAGTGACCTTGTTCCAGCCTCAGAACAAAAGGCTCACTACGGCGGTGATGCAGAAGCCAAGGGCCAGCGAGGCAGGCAGGGGACCGGCCTGAGGACACGCAGTCCAGGAGGGCGAGCTGTGTTTGGATAAGCATCCCGCCTCCCCTGCACCTTCTTGTCCAGCGCAAAGGGTCCCTTCTCGGATGAAATGCTAGAACCTAGCAGGGTGCGGCTCAGGGCTGAGCCAGTGGGAGGCAAGCTGCTTCCCTGGGAAAGTCAGCGGAAGGGCAAGGTGGGGTCTCGCGGGTCCTCACCCTCGCCATCAGTGTAGGGAGGGGCTGTCTCTCTGCAGCAGTTGGACCCTAATTAATGCCTTAATGCTCACGGGAAGGAATTGCTGATCCACGAATCTGGGGCCAGGAGCGGCCCCTGGTTGGGGAGGGGAAGGCGGGGTGGGGAGGGGGAGGGGAGGGCGCCCGCCATCCTGGAGCTTCTCCTCCTCACCCCCCTCCTCTGTCATTCCTCCTCCAACTGCCAGCCCCGCATTTGATTGGAAGCCACAGACGTTTCATCCCCACTGAGAGGTTTTATGATGGAAACCATTTTCAGGTTGAAAAGGGGGATGAAATCCCCGCTAATGGCTTTTTAAAGGTTCTGGGGGAAAAAAGGGAGTTTAGGCAGTTTCTGGAAAGAAGGGGAAAACACACAAAGAAAAAGGGAATAAAGCTCTCAGCGCTGAGGGAGGGGCTTCTCGGCCTCTCCCAGGCCTCCTGCACAGAGGTCCCTCTCTCTCCCAACCCCTGGTCCCCAGAACCCTCCAGCTCGAGACAGCCTGTCCACCTCGACCTGGGGCTGCTCAGTATCCTCGGGTGAGCCCACCCCTTTCAGACTGGCCAGACCCCCGGCTGGCTCCTCTGCCCGAGCGGCTGTCTGGAAGCCGGGTCCCCAGCTGTGGGCTTCTAGCCCCTTCGATCTGTTCTGACGCGTCCTTCTCTGACTTGGCTCAGGATGAAGTTGGACCCACACTCTACAGCTCTGCGTTGTAAAAACAGAACCAGATTTTTCCGGCTCTCTGAGACCCTGACTCACAGAGCCTCCCGCTTGTGGCGATCATAGCGGTAGTTCAGTGAAAATCTATTATGTTCCCCCCACCCCCACCCCGTGGGGGTTCTAACCCCATCACCAACCTCAGACCGCCCTGAAGGGGACAATCTGGGTCAGCTGGCACAGGGCGCCTGGCCTGTCCAGCCGGGACCTGCTGCTCACCGCTGGCTGGACCGAGTCAAACCACTCCTCTCTGCAGGGCGCTCCCTTGTTTCATGGGAGGTGCCCGACATCCTGATTCGCCTGAAGCTGAAGGGTTCCTGGGACACAGAATCTTCAGTGCTAAAACCAGGAAACTCTTAGACAAACGAGAACCTGCTAGCTGGTTAAGACCAAGGCTGGGAACTTCCATACGGTCCAGTGGCTAAGACTCCATGCTCCCCAATGCAGAGGGCCCAGGTTCAATCCCTGGTCAGGGAACTAGCTCCCACATGCCACAACTAAAGATTCCATGTGCTGCTGTGAAGATGGAGGGTCCCGTGTGCTGCAACTAAGACCTAGGGCAACTAAATAAATATTAAAAAAAAAAAAAAAAAAGACCAGGCTGGACTGGGAGATCTGATATTAAGGAGAAAAACTCCCAGGCTCATCCACGTGCGACCTGTGCCCATAGGACAGATCCATTCACTAAGGGGAAAGCTTTCTCCTCCACCAGCCTCTGCCTGGCGCACTCTCCATGGCTGCACACCTGTCCCGGGGAATGTCTCCACAGTCTGCTCCTGGAAAGGGCTTACTGGAGGAGAAAATCCAGGATTTGGTCCAAAAGAGGTGAAGGAATGTTTCTGACTCACTGGGTCACAGGCACCTTCCCCAAGAGTGTATGAACCAAGGGAAACTCAGGTCTTACCATTTCAGGTGACCTTAGCTAAGTTCATGCCAAATGGGATGAGACCCTTTGCCCTGGACCTACGTCTAGGCTCTGGGTCCCTTTCTCGACTGACCTGGAGGGTAGACTCACCTCTAGGAGGCCAGGAAAGACCGAGAACATTTCATCGGTTTCAGAAGTTGGGGCGCAGGGGACGGCTGCAGGTGTGGTCCCGGAGGGCAGGCCGAGAGTCAGCATCAGGTCAGCGTGAGAGGAGAGTGATGAAGGCCACCCGGCCAGCTTTGTGGCAGCCCCTGGTGGTTTCAAGGACCCATGCAGAGCTGCAAAATCTATCCATCTCAGGCAAATTCCATTCAATCGTACCATCAGTGCCTTCCAGGCTCCAGGTTCTGTTGGTTTGGTGAAGCCAATGAAGGGTGTGTCTAGTGGGAGAGGGCAAGTTTAAACAGATGGACGAAGCCAAGGCAGAGGGAGGAGGGCTGAGGACCTGAGACATACCTGGGAGCTTATTAGAAACTCTTAAGCCCCGGACCAGAAACCTACTCGAATCTTCATTTGAACCAGATCCTCAGGGGATTCTCCAGCACCTTCTCAGGGTCTCCTGTAGAGGATCCCATCTCAAGATAAGACCTAGATCTAGACAGGCCCTTTCTTTCCTGTCCCCAGCTGCTTTCTCAGACCTGCCTGTTGCAGCAAATGCTACCCCCAGTAGCCAGTTCATTTCTGACTGCGCGGGCAGTGTGTGTGTGTGTGGGGGGGATGATGTGCAACCATCCAAGTCCCATGGAGGGAAAGTTAGACTTGATGAGGGCGGCTGGGTGGGGGGCTGGGGAAGCAGCTGGGGCCGGCCGAGCAGGTGATCCCGGGGCCACTGGACCGAACCAACAGATCTGGGCTGTCCATGGGCTCCCACCCAGGCTCCGCAAACTGCACAGGTGTGCGGGGGGGGGGGCAGGTGCCTCAACCTGCACCCCCACCTTTTATCGGAGATCAGCGTCTCGTTAGCAAATGGCCCAGCAGCACCCATGGCTGCCAGGCTTCATGGCCATTTCTATTAGCTGCCTCAGAGCCCCGCAGAGACGGAGCCGGCATTCTGCAATAGCTCCTCTAGTGTCACGGAGCCGTGACATTTAAACTTGGGGAGGAAGCAGGTGTTGGAGGGAGGGAGAAGCCAGGTCCCGGCCTCGGGGAACGTGCAGCCAATCAGGGAAGCACGGCGGGGGCAGGAACAGTAAAACTTCATTCCTTTCCACTTGAGATCTTTCCAGCAAAAGCCTCATGGACAGCTGGGCAGGCACCCGGCTAATAGGATTGCGGGGGGTGTTTTTAACCTACTTGCAAGAACGAACTATTTCCAGGCTCCTTAGAAGCTCCATTTCTATGCAAACAATGGTTATACAAATGAAAGGCTCTCTCATCTCTTCATTAAAGCAGAGCCTCAAAGGACCAATCGCTACCTGAATCTTTTCCATTAGCCCGGAATGAGGTACTGTCTACATAAATGAAGACCCCTGCGTGACAAAATGCTTTTGAAACAGGGTAGATTATCAAAGTTTGGTTCTGATGAGTCTTCTTATTCGGTTGCTGAATTTTGGCAAGAGATGTGAAGCCACACGCCCCTTTCTTCCCTCCATCCCACCCTCCCTTCCCCCTCTCTGGGTTCAGGGCCTGATCAAGGAGGGTCCCATAGTCAGACTGAGTTTGGGTTCAATCCTCCAGTGGCTGGAAGCCACGGGAAGGTTTTAAATCGAGACAGCCAGATCCTCACTGTGATAAGGTCACTCTGGCAGCAGGGAGAGGACTTGGGCAGGGCAAGACGGCAAGAATGAAGACAGAAGTAGAACGGGTCCAGGCGGAGCGGAATCTGCAGGGTGGAGGGAAGGCGCTGACCGTGGGTCACCTGTCCTGTGAGCACCCGTCCCCTGAAAGAAGACGAGAAGAAAAGGGATCAGAGGCAAATGTCACCCACACTTTCCTCATAGGCCAGTCCTGCAGCCCCCACCCTCCTGCCCCAGCCTCTTTATCCATGCGGCCACACCATGCCAACGGGACTTGCTATTTCGGCTTAGAGCAGCATTTTAAAAGTAGAAATAAGGTAATGCAGAAGGAGCTGCTTCTAAAGAAAGCGCCCCAGGTAGAGTGTGCAGGGGCAGAAAGCCATGAAAAGCCCAGAGGTCTTCATATCATCTCTGTATGAAAGCAGTTAGGCTGCGTCTTAACATTAAAATATGCCCAGCCATGCCACTCCTTGGTGTGAACCCAGGAGAGATGAAAGCATTCGTTCATACAAAGACTTGTCCACATAGGTTCACAGCAGCTTTATTTGTCATGGCTAGAGAGCAGCCCAAGCATCCATCAACAGGTCAGCGGATAGATCAGAGGGGGTATATCTATGCCACAGAGGCCGCTCGGCCTTAAAAAGGAACAGACTTGTGATAACGGCAACATGCATGAATCTCAACAATGACAAGTGAAAGAAACCCAACAAAAAACAGGGCATGTTCTACGGTTCAATTTATATGAATCCCTGGAAAGCGTGAGCCTAGCGCACAGTGACAGATAGTGGATCAGTGGTTGCCTGGCGTTAGGGGCAGAGAAGGGACACAAGGAGGGGCACAAAAGATCACAAGGAAACTTTGGGGGTGATATGTTTACTATCTTGACTGTGGCAGTGGCTTCAGTGCTGTGCACACATGGCGTGGGTGCGTGTGCTAAGTCACTTCAGTTGTGTCTGACCCTTTGCGACCCCATGGACTGTAGCCCACCAAACTCCTCTATCCATGGACTTCTCCAGGCAAGAAAACC
The DNA here is from genome assembly GCF_054371585.1 of Giraffa tippelskirchi. Lineage (NCBI taxonomy): Eukaryota > Metazoa > Chordata > Mammalia > Artiodactyla > Giraffidae > Giraffa > Giraffa tippelskirchi. The sequence continues at coordinate 190,642,381 of NC_137277.1, read as the reverse complement.
GGAGTGGGTTGCCATTTCCTTCTCCAGGGGATCTTCCCGACCCAGGGAACTGAATCCTGGTCTCCTACATTGTAGGCAGATTCTTGACCATCTGGGCCACCAGGGATATTCAATACTTTATTGTAGGATAGACTTTGTGTTAGATGGTTTTGACCAATGATAGGCTAATGGTAGTGTCCTGAGCACATTTACGGCAAGGCTAAGGTGTGACAGTCAGTAGGTTAGGTGTACTAAATGCGTGTTTAGCTTGATATTTCCAACTTTAATGGTTTATCAGGAGGTGACCTCACTGTAAGTTGAGGAAGGTCTCTATTGCTCTGTCTCCTCCCATGCTGTGCACTCATCACTGCAAACACAGTAGACGCTCAATAGTTTATTTCAAAATTTTAATCCATTAATGGTGTAGGGGAAAATCTGACAAGCGCCAGGCTCTTCTCTAAGTACATATGCATTTCATTAATTTAGGTTTCAGGTCTCAGCAAAAGTCACTTACTGGATCATCTGATTCACCAACAATACGGGAAGAGTAACTCTAAATTCTGCAGCCCGTTTCCTCCCAGCCCCGCCCTCTGCTCCCCAGTCCATGATCTCCAGTCTGGGAGAATCTAGAACTCTTCCCAGTGGAGAGACAAAGTCAGGAAAGGAAGGATGATCAGAGGCTGTAAAGTCACACGGGTGTGGAGAACAGGACTACAAAGGGCTCTGCAATTAAGGGGCTCACCGGAAGGTGGAAGAAGGGAATTTAGGAAAATAAAAGACCATCCCATTTCTCCCAGCAGGGCGGAAGCAGATGGCTCTTATTACCTGGAGAGGTAGCAAGGCTCAAAATAGAAAATACGCTCAAGAGCAGTGGAGGCAAATTCTAGTCCCAAGGAGCTCAAATTAATTTGCTGGGAAAGGAAGATCTGAGAAGCAGTGTGGGGATGGGACTGGAGCTTCCAAAGACCTTTTTGGGCCTTGTCGTCCATCAGACTTGGTTTTAAATCATAGCACCCACCTACTCCCTCTGTGACCTCCTCACAGTCCCTCTTCTCTGGATGCCTCAGTTTCCTCATCTATATAATAGGGATAATATTATTGCTATGTAATACATACCAGAGCTGGTTTTAGACACTGCATTATAGTAGGGTAGTGTCAGGGATCCGAGGAGATATGGTAACACAATGCCTCTCACTGTAAATCTCTATAAATACCAGCTCCTCCCAAAGGCTACAATGTCACAAGGCAGGTATTGTAACATTCCTTTACGAGTTGGAGAAACCAAAGCTCAAAGAAGCCAAAGAACTTTATTCAACTTCATGCAGCTAGTCAGGTGCAAAGCCCAGACCAGAACCAAAGGTGTCTAGCTCCTGGCCCTGGTAGCTTCTGCAGCCCTCATTCATACAGTGGATATTCCCGGAGAACCTACCACATGGCCAGGTTCACCTTTAAGGAGCTTATCTGCTTCCCTGGGAAGGAAGACAAATGGGCACCAACAATATGGAGAGGGCAAGTGCTCCAGGTAGACACAGCCCTGGGAAGGCAGAGAGGGACTCTGTCTGCACTGGGAGTGGGCAGTCAGGGCAGCCTGCCTGGCAGAGGCAGCATCTGAATGTGAAACCTAAGGGCCACTATGTACCTAGTGATTCTGGTCTGTTGGGCTCTCAAGCCACATCAGCTCTGAGTTAAGCCCTTGAATTATCCCACATAATCTTTTCAACTGTCTGACGGAAAGGGGTCATGGATGGGGAAAGCGAGACTCAACTGCCAGGCTTTGAAAGAGGCCTAGAGGCTTGTCGTGGGAACAAGAAAGGAAGAGTGGCCCAAGCTGAGGGAACAGGCTGGGCAAAGAGTCACAGATGCAGGAAAAGATCCTTGGCATCTCCGTGTGCACCTGCCCAGGCCCCGACCCCTAAGGCTCAGCACAGGGCACAGTGCACAGTAGGTGCGAATACCTGTGCTCAACACGGATCGCCTACGACCCTGGCCCTGGACCTGGGGAAGCCCTGGTGACCAGGTTTGCCCGGCCTCACCTGAGCCATGGGGGGCCGTGGGGCCAGCCAGTGGGGCCCCGGCTGTCTCTGTAGCCAGCTTTTCAAACACACAGTTACTCGCCCTGCAGAACCTCTGTCAGTGTTAGTAAACTCCAGCTGCTAAAGTGTATTACACTGAACTCACCAGAAACCTTTGCCGTTATTAATGGTTTATTGATTGGAGCCCATGGCTGATGAGAGTAGGTCTCCTCACCCCCAGCCCCCTCGGGGCCCTGCTATCTGCAGAAGGCCTTCTAGCCAGCATGCAGATCAATGCCACTCAAATCTGGAGAAAAAGGGGGTCTCCCGGCCACTCAATCCTCTTTAGGAGGATAACACTGAAGACACAGGCTCAGATGAGGTGCTGAGAAGAGGCGGATTGGTCCAAATCAGAGCTCTGAGTGGAAGCTGCTGAATCTGCAGACAGGAACGAGAATCTGCCTTCGCGTGGGGGAGGGGATGGGGGTACTGCATGGTTTGCAGCAGAGAGAGACTCACAGCACGGCTTTCCGGAAGGTCTCGGCGTCCACGCATTTTGTAACTCTTGTTTGAGTACCTACCACGATGACAAGCACTGCGCAAGGCCCTGGGACACACTGGCCAGCCAGCTGGAAGCAGACCTGGCCTTCAAGGATTCTTATTGTGTGTGGTGGGGGAGGAGGATGTTTGTGAGTTACTAATGTAAACCATGAAGTTACAGTGTAGACAAGGACTACTAAGGAGAGAGGTGCAGAGACCTGCTGAGTGAGTTAGCTGTTGCTACGTAACAAGCAGCCCCAAATCCGCATGGTTTAAAGCACCAGCCAGCCATGCATTACTGCTCAGGAGGCTAAGGGTTGGCCGGGTTTACTCCCGAGTGTGGCCTTCCCTGGACCAGCTGAGCCAGTGGGACCTCCCTCCACTTGCGCTCAGCCTCCATCAGAGGCTTGTCCTCAGGACAGAGGCAGAGGATGGAGAGAGAGAGAGGTAGGTGGAGAGGGAGAGACAGAGATCATTCTTTGGAAACTTTAACTTGGAATTTGTACACCATCACTTTCACCACTATTGGCTGAAGCAAGTCATAAGGCCAAGAATGGGGAAACGGATTCCACTTCTAAGTGGGAGGGCTTCCCTGGTGGCTCAGCTACAAGTAAAGAATCTGCCTGCAATGTGGGAGGCCTGGGTTTGATCCCTGGGTTGGGAAGATCGCTTGGAGGAGGGCATGGCAACCCACTCCAGTGTTCTTGCCTGGAGAGTCCCCAGGACAGAGGAGCCTGGGGGGCTTCAGTGAAGAAGACTCGGCTTCTAGGTGGGAAGAGCTATAAAGGCGTTTTGCAAGATACAGAGAGGCTGTTAATCCAGGTCATCAACGTAATCAATCCTCTATGGCCACCTAGTCCAGGTGGTCACTTTCTAAGTAACTGTGTAACTTGAAGGTTGTAGCCAGAGGAAGAAAATGCAACATTCACAGGAAAACAGACTGTTGCAATCAAAAGTGCTAACTCAGAAAAGAAACTTGGCTCAATGCACCCCTGAGTGTTACCGATAATGGATCCTGGATGGGATTTTGAAACAGAAAAGAGACATTAGTGGAAAAACTGGTGCAATTTGGGTAGAGTCTGGAGTTGAATAAACAATGGTGCGTTAATGTTGGTTCTTAGTCTGACAACTGTACTATGATCACGTGAGAGTTAACGAAGGGGGACAAGCGACGGGTGTTAGGGAACTCTGTTCTCTGTGAAACTTTTCTGTAAATCTAAAACAACTCCAGAATCAAAAGTCTGTTTTTAAAAAAGGAACTTGGCACACGGGAGGAGCGGAAGCAACACCACTGTCCCAGGAGGGAGGGGCTGGGATGCTGCGGGAACCAGCTGTGCTGAGCCCTGTCAGCCCAGATAAGATCCTGGTCTTCACTTAAAGAGCAGAAAAAGGCCTTTGAAGGCCTTTAGGTAGGGGAATGCCATTAATCCAGTTTGCATTTGAAAAGATCTGGGTTCTACCTGGAGAAGGATCAGGAGGGAGATTAGCATGGCAGAGAAGCTGGTTAACTCTCCATCCTGTATTCCAGGTGAGAGAGATGTTGACTGTGGAGATACAGGGAAGAGGATGCTTTAGGATATGTTTGAGAGGTGGAACATCCAGGACTTGGTCGCCGATTGTGTTTGGGGAGTACAGAAACGGGAGATGCCAAGGATGGTGCCTGGAGCATCACGTGGGTCCCTGGTGGAAGGCAGGACCGCTCAGCTAGGGAACTCGGCAGAGGGAACATCCAAGGATGTAGAAATAGTCCCCAAGCAAGAAGCCGCCTCCTTCAAAAAGCACCCGTTCAGACGCCCCAGAGCTGTCTGCTCTGCCACCCGTGTGTCACCTAAACATACGGCTTGTGTTCCTGTCACCTGAACACGTCACCCGTGTCCCTGTCACAGCAATACGCCCTCTGCATAGCTCACCCATGTGGCCGTTGCGTTTCCACCCGTGTGTCAGCCGTGTCGTTATCATTTTATTACATCGCTTGGGCAGCTGCCAGTTCCACGTGTCCCTGGAGCCCGTTCCTTCACAGGGATGCCACCTGTGCCTCTGCAGTAGGCACCTGTAAGCACCACCTAAACACGTCCCTCTGGCTGACTGTCGCTCCGCAGCCCTGCCCGGCAGAGAGGCTTTTTATGTTTTTTCAGGCTAGCTGAGTTACAAACAAAGGAAATAGTTCCCAGAGGGAAACAGTCCCCTGCTGTTTCTGCTGTCAGCATGCCCTTCTCTTTCGAGAAGGGAGACGCATCTTCCCCACCAAGCTTCCCTGATGAAAAACTCCCCGCTCTTGAAGCCCTTTCATGACGGGTCGGAGGACCAGGCTTCCACCTCTGTGTTTTCTGTGCAATGAAGATGTTTGTTTATGCTAATGTGAGCCGGGCGGTGGGTGGCAAGGAGCCGTGGTTAGATGGGTCGGCTTCCTTCACCAGGCACCTGGATGGGGAGAGAGGCTGGGAGCCCAGGTGTGTGCGTGTGTGTGTGCACGCGCGCGCGTGCGTGTGTGGGCACGGAGGTGCAGGTCGGGGACCGTGAGTCACAGGCAAAAGGAGCTGGAAGACGAAGATGGGGGTGGAGACAGCTGAAGAGAGAGGATAAAGGAGTGATCGTGAGGCTCGGCTGCTCGGAAGCAGCAGGTGTAAGAGAGGCTGGCTGAGCCGAGAGCCAACTGAGTTGGCGCGGGGGTGGCTGTGAAGCGGGGACCTGGACACCCCCTTGGTGCCAGCAGGGCTGGGACAGGCGTGCGGGCCTCAGAGCCTCTGCCCATCCTTAGCCACCACCCTCTCCCCCCGCCAGGCCTCTGGGAGGACCGCAGCGCCAGCGTTAGGGTAGGGCCCTGTGCTTGGCGCTTCCTGGGGTTCCCTGAACATCAGCTTCTTCTTGAAGTTTTCTGCGGCTGCGTGAGAACCAAAGACGCAAGTGCAGAGGCCTGCCTCCAGCGGTGGCCAGAACGGGCCCCCGGCAGGCGCTCGATGAGGCCCCGACAAGGCCGGAGCTCGCTCCAGGACACTGCGGTTTCCCTGTCGCGGCCACACGGCCTCTGAGCTCCAGGTCACAGCTCCACCCCTTCAGAGTGTCCAGACCTCACTTGCCAGAAGCCCCCTCTCCCCGACAGGCATCACAGGACCCGGGAACCACAGGCAGTGGTCCCTCGACCACCTTGATGCGGTGTTCCTGCTCCCACAAGTCTTGCGGTCACATCGCCACGTGTAGTCCTCACTGCCGGCCACAGCTTCACCCTCCGGAGCCTAGGGCGCAGGGCCTGGGTGCCGGCGCTGTTCCGGGAAGTTGCTCCCCCTCCCAGCACGCGCGCGGGTGTGCGCTGGTGGGTCCAGGAGCGTTGCTGAGAGAACGCTGGACGGTGGGGCTTTGGGGGTTGGTTTCCTAAGTGCTGTGACTTCCAGCCCCGGACGATGGGTCCCCATTCTGCTCCTCTGTGTCCCCCGCAGGCTGCCCGAGGTCCGCATCTCCGACAACGGCCCCTACGAGTGCCACGTGGGCATCTACGACCGCGCCACGAGGGAGAAGGTGGTCCTGGCTTCGGGCAACATCTTCCTGAACGTCATGGGTGAGTGCGGGGCTCTGGGCCCTGGTGTCGCCATGTGTGTGCACGCGCAAACCCAGGCACGCGGAGGGACTGGCCTGGGAACCACCTGCCCAGACGCCCGCCATACTGGCAGGAGACCCTCTTCTCGCCTCGCCTTGCCCTTGAGGGCAGGAGGCCGGCCGTGCCCAGGTATGACCTGGGGCCTCTCAGGAACCCCTTCTCCTTCCAGTACTGACATCTGGGCCTTAGGGAGATGGGGCCTGGCCTCATCCCCGGAGCCCCGGGACTCGCGCTTTGGCCGGCGAGAATTTTACCAGGGGACCACCCATGCACCCCGATTCGGCGCTTTGAAGAGGCTCTGATACATTGATTAGGATGAAAGAGGAACCGAAGTTTCCCCTTCTGTAAGATGGGAGTGAGATGCAGGCCAACGGGACGTTCATGGACCTCCTAGCTCCAGGCTCTGTGACCTGGTAAGGTCACAGGGAGGAGAGGCTGAGCTGTGTGGACACCTTTTGCAGGTGGAAGCCAGGAGCCATGTTCCTGGAAATACCTGTGGGCAAAGTGCAAAAAGTGGGGGTGGACCCTCCCCAGGGGGATGAGACTCCAGGAGCTTCCGGGGCGCGGGAGGGGCTGAGACAGCGTGTCAGTGACGCTGCCCACGCTCTGCAGAGAGAACGTCCCCTCCGTGTGCTCCCCGAGGCCTTTCCCAGAACGCAGACGCACCGGGAGACAAGCTAGAAAGCGTGTTAGACGGAGTCAGCATTCCTGGGTTTCCACTCTGCGTCTATGCCTCCATCTCTCCATCTGTAAAATGGGGACGAGAATACTAGTGCCTGTCTCTGGTTGGTGTGTCCCCATACCCAGCCTCGGCTTCCCAACTTGTAAAACACAGCCTTTTCCCAAGTGCTCTCAGAAGCTCCTGCCAGCACTGGTGGTCTTGCCAGGTACACTGTTGAGTTCTGGGTCAGCTCTGCGGCCAGGATTCTAAGCATGTGGCCTTGACTCCAGACTCTGTCCTCCCTACTTTCCTTATCCAGTGATATTTGTCAGGGAAACAAAGTTTGCTGTACTCGGGCCATCAGTGAAAGCAAAGCCCCATGGAAAGTCGCTGCTTCTGGGGAAGTGGAAAGCCTCCAAAAGCCTGACCTCCAGAGGGACACCACATCCCACTGGAGCGGCAGATCATGTGTTCTGGCTTCCTGGGGTCAGGCTATGGCTGGGAGGTGGCCGTGCCAGGGAAATCCCCCCTCTTGCAGTCACCCACCCACGGAACAGCTCCTGTGTCCTTCGATAAGAAACGTTCTCAGGGTCTGGCCCTGAGCTGGCCACATCAAGGAAGCCAGTGAGGAATGAAACTCTGTTCCATCGCGGGGCTCCCAGTCTGACGAGGGCCATATTCTCAATCATTTATTCATCAGATATTTGTTGGGAACCTACTATGTGCCGGGTAGTGGCCACACACTTTCAATAGGAAGCGTCTGTGTCCTCGGGGATTTGAATCCTGTGCATGCTGCTGTTTAGTCGCTAAGTTGTTGCATGAGACAAGCCTAAGACATAAGCATAGACAGGTAAGTGGATGACTGCGGGCTCATTCTCAGTCGCTCAGTGTCTGACCCTTTAGGACCCCACGAACTGCAGCCCGCCAGGCTCCTCTGTCTATGGGATTCTCCAGGCGAGAATACTGGAGTGGGTTGCCCTCCTCCAGGGGAGCTTCCCAACCCAGGGATCAAACATATGTCTCCTGCATTGGCAGGTGGGTTCTTTACCACTGAGCCACCAGGGGACACTTAGGAGGTGACTGTGGATAGTGATGAATATTGAGAAGAAAATTATGCAGGGTTATGGGGTCAAGAGTCACTACAAGTGGAGTGGTGGCTAGTTTAGAAAGGGGGCTCAGGGAAGACTCTTGGAGGCCATGCGCTTAAGTGCTTTCCAGACCTTGTGTCCTTTAGACCTCACAGTCAACCCTAGGGGAGGGACTCGTTATCCCTATTTTGCAGACACAGATATGGACGGGCACGAGAAAGCTAGCAACTTGCTTGAAGGCACACAGCAAGGATCACAAAGCCTTCCTGTGAAATCAGGCCACTTAGTGCTGGGGCCAGAACCCAAGCCTCTTGACTCTCGGGCCAGCTGGGTTGCACAGATGGAGGCAGTGTAGACGGTCCACCTGAGGCACATGGTCTCACCAGTTCACCAAAGGATCCTGAGCCGGCCCCTGCCCCAAGTGCGCTCGCTGTCCTTCGTACCGTGAGGAAGTGGAGGGAGGTAGCCCTACGCCTCCCCTGCCAGCTCCCGCAGAGGCAGAGAGGTCTCAGGGACCAGCCTGCGGTGCCTGGCTGGCCCAGTGGTGAGCTCCCAGCAGGCTCTGGGGGGCGGGGGGAGGCTTTGTGCCTCTGGGCCCCTCCCGGGGCAGGTGGCAGTCAAAGCAGGGACGGACAGACAGCTCTTGGGATCCCAGTTACTGAGCAGGAGGCTGAGCTGCCAGGAGGGACCAGAGAGGGGCAGGGCAAGAGATGCCACCCTCCCCCCCCCAGTGCCCCCAGGAAGGCTCTGACCGCTGGATGTTCAGGGCATCCCAGGCGGGGCTCTCCCTGGAATAGCCGCCTCCCCCCATCTCGGTTAGTCCTCTGACTGATCACAGAGTTTGTCACCAGTCTCTCCAGCCCCTTATCCCCTGATGGGTCAGGTTCACTGCTGCTTGCTGTGTCCACAAGACTAGATACCTTGTCCCACCCTGGCATGTGCCTGATGGTCAGTGACCTTTCTGCTTCATGCACGTTTTCTTATGGAATCCTAGGGGCAGCCCTGGGAGCTGGGAGATGTTGTGACCCGTTATAAGAGGGGACCGAGGCTTAGGGAGGGGAAATGATTTATCTAGAGTCGTAACAGCCATTTGAGGCCAAAGCCCACAGTCTAAACTATCAGGTCTCAAATTTGAATGAGCGTCAGAAGCACCTGGAGGGCTTATGAAGATGCAGCTCCTGATTCAGCAGATCTGGGTAGGGCCTGGGAATCTGCATTTCTTACAAGTTCCCTGATGGTGCAGGTGCCAGGACCACATTCTAGGACTGCTGGCCTAAACCTCTAAGTCTTCCAAAAATACTCATTCTGTAATATCTCTGTTGGTATCTTTATCTATACATGTATCAGCAGCTACTCTTATTTATAGGCAAATATATTTCTCCTTCCTCCTTCTGATTCTCACCTCCCTCCAGCCACCGGAGAATGCCCCATCCCTTCCACATACAAGATAAGGACACGCAGGTTTGGATGTGAATCCCAGATCCACCAGGTGACCTTGGATTCATTAGCCTCCCTGGGCCTCAGTCTCTCCATCTGTAAAATAGGGGTAAGGATACCTCCTTCTGAGGGTGATTGTGAGGTTTAAATCAGAAAAGGTTTGCAAACACCTAGTCCAGCTTGAGGCGGCCAGGCGGCTCAGTAGGTCCGATTTCACTGTCTTTATGCACACCGTCTTGGCCTGCCGGCTCTCAGGCCTGGATGTGGCTGCCTCCTCCTTGCCCCTGGTTTTAGCCCTGGCACAGAGAAGTCTCGCCCACTATTTCTTATTCCAAGGAGCTTTAAGCCAGTCTGAGAGATGAACGCTCACAGCTTTGTGGCCCTTGGAAAGGGAGTCCAGCTCCTGGGTGTCAGGATGGCCTGATTCTATCCATCCTCCTGTAGGTCAACCCATCCTGGGAGGAGCCAGAATACTTCCCAGCTTTGAAAAGGAAAGCCACACCTCACCCTTGGCCACTGTGTGCCAATTCCATGGTACTTCCAATAGAGCCTTTCACCTGATTCTCACAACAGTCCCTAAGGGGCAAGATTGCTAGTATCCCCAATTCCCAGATGAGAAGACTGAGGCTCAGGGAGAGGAAAGGCCCCACTGGTGGCAGCCCCAGCCCCAGAGCAGCTTGGCTTTGGAGGCTCACCAAGGTCCAGACTGGTGAGGGAAAGGCTGCGAGAGACCGAGGTGCTGAGTATAAGGCCGTTTCCTGTGTATCATCTCCTGTGACCCAGCGGCCGCATCAGAACACGAGGCAGAGCCTGCACTGTGCACGCTGTGTGGGCCCAGGTGCAGAGAAGCAAGTGGCTTCTCAGCCAAGATTGGGAGGATTAAATGACATAATCCATAGTGTAGAAGGTTCTGAGCCCAGACGCAGTCTGAGTGTTCCAGAAATAGTATCTCTCTACCAACTACTATATATAAAAGAGATAAACAACCACCCTCCTACTGCAGAGCACAGGGAACTATATTCAGCATCTTGTAATAAACCATAATGGAAAAGAGCATGAAATAGAATATGTATATATGCATCCATATATATACATATGTATATCTGTATCCACAAGAGTGGATATATGTATATGCATAACTGATTCACTTTGCCGTATGCCAGAAATTAACACAACGTTGTAAATCAAATCATTCCTTGGTTCGGTCCAAAGGTTAGGCCTCTGTGCTTTCCCTGCCAAGGGCCTGGGTTCAGTCCTTAGTTGAGAAACTAAGATCCCATAAGCTGTGCAGTGTGGCCAATAATGATGATAATTTCTTAAAAAACAGTGCGTGCGTGTGTTAGTCAGTCTGTCAGACTCTCTGCGATCCCACGCACTGTAGCCCACCAGGCTCCTCTGTCCGTGAAATTCTCCAGGCAAGAACCCTGGAGTGGGTTGCCATTTCCTTCTCCAGGGCTCCTGTAGAGGAAATGAGAATTGGACGCCTCAAGTGCAAGGGAGCCCCCCGTCGGACTCTCTCAGTGTGAATCGACTATACTTCAATATACATAAATACACAAATAAATAAAAATAATCTCTCTCACAATAAACAGTGTTCATGTCAGTTAAAGATCAGGCACAGTTAGAAAGGTTTAAACTTGGCGTCCCCTCCTCTCCCACAACTCTCCTCTTTAGATAGGCAGGTTTCCGAAATTCAAGTCGACTCACTGTTCTGACCCGTCCGTGGCATGACATAGAAAGACCCTATTCTGTCACACGCACGCACACAATGACCTCCAGGCAAGTGGAAGTCATTGGAAGCTGGGGTCTCCTTTGGGCCACCAGGGACCCTAAGGGCCATGACGGCCAACAGCAGGGCAAGATAGCTCCTGCCCCATTTGGGGGACAACGAGAAGCTTCCCAGAACAGTGGTGGGGAGGAACCGAGGAGCTGGGCAGCGCCCACCCCCACCTGCACGAGCCTCACAAGCTCAGAGCGGGTCCATGGAGAGTCGGGCGTCCCGGTCTGCCACCACCAAGACTGCATCTGTCCGGAGCATTCTAACGCGCTGTTTCCAGAGGCCTCGGGGTGGAGATCAAAATGCAAGCGCAGCTGTAATTTCACGCCTATAACATCCCCGCTCTGTGGTGGGGAAAGACATTCGGGAGCCCCGTGGGTGAAACCGAGGGTTCGCGCCGCACACAGTCATTAAAATGTTTTTATCCGAGCTGCAGATAAATTGTAAGCCAATTTGAAAGTTGCATGCTAGGCCCCGGGAACGCATTATACACAGTCACGGAAGGCTCGCCGAGACTCTTCTTGGGGGTGTAGGTCACGCAGGGGAGCGTGTTCAGCCTGGGATGTTACAATCAATTAAATGTTGAAGGGCCCAGACACCCCCACCCGCCGAAGCAAAAGAGGCTGTTCTGGTTCTGACACAAGACCGAGGCACAGGGCTTCCGGCCGCCCTCCCCGGGCAGAGCTGCGTCCAAAGGGGCCTCTAACCCAGAGCCAGTAATCAAGGCCCCTAGCAGGCAAGCACGCCTTTATGCCCTTCCCTGTGCGCTGAGTATTCGAGCTACGGTTCACCGCGTGACTCTCACGAGTGCCTCTCAAAGCAGGTGTTGTCATCCCCATTCTACAGACGAGGAAAGGAGGCTCTGGGAGTTTAAGGGGCTCGTCCATGTGAGTGCCAGAGCCGAGGCCCCCAGCAGGTCTGCCCGAGACTAGAGCTGAGGTTCCTAACAGCTTCTCTGAGCCGCCGACTTTGGCACAAAGACCGTTGATGATGCAAGTGCCAAGGGAGCACAGGGGGTGGGAGGGTAGTACAGAACCAAGAGTGGGTACCCTGGGGGGCCTGCAGCCCAGCTGGGAGCACCTCGCGTTCAGACCCCAGTGGGGCTGTGGTTCGTTCATGGGCCTGCAGTAGTGGGGGGCGGGGAAGAGCACAGCCGTCAGGGCCCCCACCCTGCCTGCTTATCCATTCCTGCACCCAAGCCCCCAGAAGCTGCTCTCCCATCCCCTACCACCCAGGGCCCCTCTACTCAGGCCCTCTGAATGGAGCACTGGACTTGGAGTCCAGCTGACCCGGGTCCAAATCCAGATCAGTGTCCACATATGACATGGACAGTCCAGTATTGATCTTCCTGTCTGTTAAACACAATGCCACAATGTCTTCTTTTGTTCAAATATATTCAGATCAGTTCAGTTCAGCCACTCAGTCGTGTCCGACTCTTTGCTACCCCATGGACCTCAGCATGCCAGGCCTCCCTGTCCATCACCAACCCCCAGAGTTTACTCAAACTCACGTCCATTGTGTCGGTGATGCCATCCAACCATCTCATCCTCTGTCGTCCCCTTCTCCTCCTGCCCTCAATCTTTCCCAGCATCAAGGTCTTTTCAAATGAATCAGTTCTTTGCATCAGGTGGCCAAAGTATTGGAGTTTCAGCTTCAGCATCAGTCCTTCCAATGAATATTCAGGACTGATTTCCTTTAGGATGGACTGGTTGGATCTCCTTGCAGTCCAAGGGACTCTCAAGAGTCTTCTCCAACACCACAGTTCAAAAGCATCAATTCTTCGGTGCTCAGCTTTCTTCACCGTCCAACTCTCACATCCATACATGACCACTGGAAAAACCATAGCCTTGACTAGACGGACCTTTGTCAGCAAAGTGATGTCTCTGCTTTTTAATATGCTGTCTAGGTTGGTCATAGCTTTTCTTCCAAGGAGCAAGTGTCTTTTAATTTCATGGCTGCAGTCACCATCTGCACTGATTTTGGAGCCCAGAAAAATAAAGTCTGTCACTGTTTCCACTGTTTCCCCATCTGTTTGCCATGAAGTGATGGGACTGGATGCCATGATCTTAGTTTTCTGTATGTTGAGCTTTAAGTCAACTTTTTCACGCTCCTCTTTCACTTTCATCAAGAGGCTCTTTAGTTCTTCTTCACTTTCTGCCATAAGATGGTATCATCTGCCTACCTGAGGTTATTGATATTTCTCCCAGTAATCTTGATTCCAGCTTGTGCTTCATCCAGCCCAGCATTTCTGATGATGTACTCTGCATAGAAGTTAAATAAACAGAGTGACAATATACAGCCTTGATGCACTCCTTTCCTGATTTGGAACCAGTCTGTTGTTCCATGTCCAGTTCTAACTGTTGCTTCCTGACCTGCATACAGGTTTCTCAGGAGGCAGGTCAAGTGGTCTGGTATTCCCATCTCATTAAGAATTTTCCACAGCCTGTTGTGATCCACACAGTCAAAGGCTTTGGCGTAGTCAATAAAGCAGAAGACGATGTTTTTCTGGAACTCTCTTGCTTTTTCGATGATCCAGCGGATGTTGGCAATTTGATCTCTGGTTCTTCTGCCTTTTCTAAATCCAGCTTGAACATCTGGAAGCTCACGGTTCACGACTGTTGAAGCCTGGCTTGGAGAATTTTGAGCATTACTTTACTAGCGTGTGCGATGAGTGCAATTGTGTGGTAGTTTGAGCATTCTTTGGGATTGGAATGAAAACTGACCTTTTCCAGTCCTGGTATATTATAAGGTGATTCAGCTGTCCATACAGATAGACATTCTAAATCTCAATTCTTCATTCATTCATTTATTTACTAAATATTTGTTGACACCGGGTACATTCCAGGCGCTATCGGATGTATGGGAACTCAGCTTTAGCAGTTGGACAGCCAAAGTTCCCAGTCCTCTGGGAAGAGACAGTGCAGGGGGGAGGCAGACACTAGCAAGTAGACAGCCAGGGCTGTGATGCATTGGAGGCAGTCAAGCAAAGCAGAGGGAAGTGGGGCTCTTGTAAACAGAGTGAACAGCAAGGCCTCTCTGAGAAGGTGACTCTTTAAAAAGGTGAGGCCTGAGCCGTGTGGGTTTCATGCCTTCATGCAACCAATTCTACAACCCCTTACTTACTCAGCATCTCCCCGGTGCCAGGCATAGTTCTAGGCGATGAAGACACTTCTCATGGAGGGAGGCAGCTCATGGCGCAGATGCAGGAGCAACGCTTGGGGACCTTGCTGAGTCCCCAGGGCTGCCGGTAACACATGATCCTAACCTGGGTGGCTTTAAGCAGCAAGAATATGTCCTCTTGCAGTTCTGGAGGCTAGAAGTCCAAGATCAAGGTGTAGGCAGGCCTGTGCTCCCTCTCACAGCTCCAGAGAAGAGTCCTCGCTTGCCTCTTCAGCTGCCTGCCAGCCATTCTCAGCATCCTTGGCTTGTCAATGCATCGCTCCCATGTCTGCCTCCATCCTCACCTGGCGTCTTCCCTCTGAACTTCTGTGCCTCTGGGTCCCAACTTCCTTCTGCTAAGGACACAAGACGCTGGATGAGGAACCACCCTCAGCTATTGTGACCTCGTTTTAACTTGGTTACATCTGCAAAGATCCTGTTTTGCAATAAGGTCCCGTTCACAAGTCCCGGGGAGTTAAGGACTACGGCGTATCTTTTGTGAGCAGGTGAAAGCGTTAGTTGCTCGTTGTGTCCGACTCTTTGCAACCCCATGGACTGTAGCCTGCCAGGTTCCTCTGTCCGTGGAATTCACTAGGCAAAAATACTGGAGTGGGTGGTTCTCTTCTCCAGGGGATCGTCCGGACCTAGGGATCTAACCAGGGTGTCGTGCCCTGCAGGAGGATTCTTTGCTGTCTCAGTCACCGGGGAAGCCTTATCTGTTGGTGGGGAGACACCATTAAACCCATACAGTAACTGAGCCCGGAGGTAGAAGCACAGACTCGCTTGTCTGATTTCAAAGCCCACACTCTGGGCTCCCAACCACAGGAGTCACTGTTTGCATGCGTTTGCTCACCGGCCAGGCACTGCACTAAGCTTTTCACAAGTTAATTTACTGACCAGTCACAAAGGCTCTGCAAGGCAGGTACTGCCACTTCCCTTTTGACAGGTGAAGAAGCTGAGAGGTTACACCACTCACCCAGGCCACCCAGCCCGCTAGTGCCAAAGCTGGGTTAAGTGCATCCCAGACTCTGAACCATTCCACTCTACTGGAAGGCACAGTATTGATAAGTATTAATAAAATGCTCTATCTTAGGATCCCTGTGTCTGTTCTAGAGGCTTCCAAGTGAGATTGGCAGATGAAGGTAGAATTCTGCAACCCGAGGCCACAGTGGCACCAAACCACACTATATGCTTTTCCAAACCTGGGGTCTGGGGACACAGCTTCCACCCCAGAGAGAGCCTGTTAATAAACTTTGCATAGCTTGTCTTTTTCATCAGTTATGTTTTACTGAATTTTTATTAAGCATATCTGGTGCTTTTTTCCCCTTGTTTTTTTATTTCAAATGATTTTTATTGTGATAGAATTCACATAAGATATAATTCACTCATTCAAAGCACATGAGTCGATGGTTTCCTGGCCAGGCCTCCTGGAAGTAGGCTCAGCCTCTGTCACCCTCCCCACCCCAACCTGCTGATGGCTCTCTCCAGCCCTGGGGTGAATTTCTTTTAATGGAGTGAAATAATCAGAGTCCAGAAAGAAATCCTCACATCTGTAGTCAATTGATTCTCAACAAGGATGCCAAGACAATTCTGTGGGGAAGGAAGAGTCTGTTCCAAAAAACAGTGCTGAGACAACCAGATAACCACATGCAAATAATAAAGGTGGGCATTCCCTCACATCATGTACAAAAATCAACTCGAAATCCACCATCAATCTGAATGTAAGAGTTAACACTATAAAACTCTCAGAAGAAACACACAGGAGAAAATTGTGACCGTGAGTCCACCGGTCTGATGCCTGTCTCCAGTGTGAGTCTGCTGCCCCTCTGCTGTGTGACTTGGGGCCACGAGTCCCTGAGAAGCCTCCCCCGCTACCCCTGCACCCCGCCCCGGGGCCATTTCCTGGAGCTTTCCCATTAGGAGGAACTCACCCTGGGGCTGGTGAGGGTTACAGGCCTGCCTGGAGGGTAACAGAAGCTGCGCCCACTTCCACCAGGCCAGGCCAGAACCTAGGATTTCTGGAGAGATCTGGAACTCTGCTTTATAAAACCAGATTCTTTTCTTTTTGAAGGTCATACTCTATTTATAGTTATTATAAAAATTTGGCTATGTTCCCCCTGTTGCACCATGTATCCTTGTAGCTTATTTTTTTTTTTTTAATTTTTATTTTCTATTGGAGTACAGTTGATTTACAATGTTGTGTTAGTTTCAGGTGTACAGCAAAGTGATTCAGTTATACATACACATATATCTATTCTTTTTCAAGTTCTTTTCCCATTTAGGTTATTACAGAATATTGAGTAGAGTTCCCTGTGATATACAGTAGGTCCTTGTTATCTATTTCATATATGAAAGTGAAAGTGAAGTCACTCAGTTGTGTCCGACTCTTTGCGACTCCGTGGACTGTAGCCTACCAGGCTCCTCCGTCCATGGGATTCTCCAGGCAAGAATACTGGAGTGTGTTGCCATTTCCTTCTCCAGGGGATCTTCCCGACCCAGAGATCGAGCCCGGGTCTCCCTCATTGGAAGCAGATGCTTTAACCTCTGAGCCACCAGGGAAGTAGTATGTATATTGGGCTTCCCTTGTGGCTCAGCTGGTAAAGAATCTGCCTGCAATGCAGGGGACCTGGGTTCAATCCCTGGGTTGAGAAGATCCCCTGGAGAAGGGACTGGCTACCCACTCTAGTATTCTGGCCTGGAGAATTCCATGAACGATATAGTCCATGGGGTTGCAAAGAGTCAGACACGACTGAGCGACTGTCACTTTCTTTTCTGTAGTGTGTGTATATTAATCCCAGACTCCCAATTTACCTCTCCCCAACTCCTTGTAGCTTATTTTATACCTAGTAATTTGTGCCTCTGACCCCTCTACTCTTATATATTGCCCCTCCCCCTTCCCTCTCCCCAGCGGTGACTATTAGTTTGTTCTCTACAGCTATGAGTCTGCCTCCTTTTGTTATATTCACATTTGTTGTGTTTTTCCGATTCCACATGCAAGTTATATCATACAGTATTTGTCTTTCTCTGTCTGACTTATTTTAGTATTTAGCATATTTAGGTGTTCAGCATAATACCCTCCAAGTCCATCCATGTGGCTGCAAATGGCAAAGTTTTGTTCTTTTTGATGGCTGAGTAGTATTCCACTGTGTACCACATCTGCTTTATCCATTCATCTGTTGATGGATGCTGAGGTTGCTGCCATATCTTAGCAGTACTGTGAATAATGCTGCTATAAACATAGGGGTACACGTATCTTTTCTAATTTGTGTTTTCAGATATATATCCAGGAGTGAAATTGCCAGGTCCTACGGTCATTCTGTTTTCAGTTTTGTGCAAATGGGTGCAGCCATTCTTGAAAACAGTAAGGCCAGATTCTGGAACTCGAGTCTCTGGATTCCCAGTCTAGTGTTCCTGTCTAAAAAAAGGAGCACCTCCCCAGGACCAGTTACTGGAGTGTTGAGAACCTCTCTTGACTTGAACAGGAGGAACGCCTCTGGCTCCAAGCAGGATGGGGAGCAGTGAGGGCCTGGGCAGACCCGGCGTTCCTCAGAGACTCACTGCTGCTCCCCAGGCCCGAGCAGAGCTGGAGAAGCTCAGCTGTGCCTCTCTGCAGGCTGCCCGCAGAAAGCGGCTGCAGTCGGTAGGATCCAAAGCCTGCCCGTGGGGCAGGACAGCTGTGGGGCCCTGGCGGCTGTGCAGGACCAGTGTGCAGTGGGGGCATACGGTGGTCCAGGGGTAGGTCAGTCAGTGCAGGGAGGTGGCTGGTCTGAGAATCCCTGGGGGGTCCCCAGGCAGGGGAGCTGGGAGGCGTGATTCCGAGCCGTCCCTGCAGCCCCCACCATAGTCCAGGCCGCCTGCTGGGTGAGAAATGATCAGCTCATTCCCCTGTCTTGGAGCGGGAGGAGACAAGCCACCTGCTGGGCTTGAACTAATTACAAGAACCAGCCCCGGGCGATTGCAGTGGCCCTGGGCTCCAGAGAGCACAGGCTGCTGTGAGGAGGAGACGGTGGGGGACGAGTTGGGAATCGGCCAGAGCTGCAGAGGTGTCCTGGGGTGCGGAGGGGAAGAGGGTGCGAACCCAAACCTCCACCTCCCTCCCCAGATGCCCCCAGGGTCCTGAGGACCTGACCCGGGTGCTTCTGTCCACCACGCAAACACCTGGGCTCCTCCAAGCCCTCTCGCCTCCCCCACCAGCCCTGGGTGAATGACAGGAAACGTGTGTGCGTGCACATGCGTGCTCGGTTGTGCCCGGCTCTCTGTGACCCCATGACTGTAGCCCACCAGCCTCCTCTGTCCATGGAATTCTCCAGGCCTGAATACTGGAGTGGGTTGCCATTTCCTCCTCCGGGGGAATCTTCCTGACCCAGGGGTCGAAACTGCGTCTCTTGCATCTCCTGCATTGGCAGGCTGATTCTTTACTAACTGTGCTCAAACTGGAAATAGGAGAAGGCTGGGTAACCCCAACTGAAGAAAAGATCCTCTGTTCAATAAGTTGAGTAGAAACAGCATTCAGCTCCCAGGAGAGTCGATGGATGGTTAAGGGTACGGGCCTTGGATTCAGCCATGATTTTGAAACCCAGCTCTGCAACTATGAGTAATAGGAGCAGGAAATGTTTATTGAGCATTTACTACACTCCGATATTCTTACCCGGGAAATCCCACGATCAGGGGAGCCTGGCAGGCTATAGCCTCTGTGGTTGCAAAAGAGTCAGACAAGCCTGGGTGACTAGACAACAGCAGCAACACACCAGGCATGGCCCTGCTTTACACCTGCTCACGCGCTCATCTGAGCAGCCCTCTCAGGGAGGGTCTTCGATTTTCTCCCCGTTTTACACATGTGGAAATGGAGAAGCTAAAAATCGTCCAATGGCACGGGTCCAGCAAGGCTACAACTGGGACTCAAACTCAGGCAGGCTGGCTCCAGAAGCAGTGGGTTAGAGGACTAACTATCTGCACTGACAGGCTATTTTACCTCCTTGAGCCTTAGTTTTCCCATCTGCTAAATGGGGATAACAATAACACCTTCTCTGTTGGGCTACGGCACGTAAAGGCTTCTGTCCCAAGCTCATAGTGAGCATTTGTGGAAAGGGTAGTCATTCTTCTCACCCCTTTTGCCTTAATCTTCATCCTGGAAATGTCAGTGGGGCCAGGGAATAGGGTCAGGGATGCCGGGGAGTGCCATCAGCCCAGTGGGAGCCCTATAAGCCCAGCAGTGACAACTGTGGCCTCTCACCCTGGACCCTGGTAAAGGAGATCGGGAAGGGACTGACCCAGCACCCTGAGTCCAGTCCCACCCGTTATGCAATCTTGCCATGACTTTTCCTCTCCCAGCCTCAGTTTCCCCATCTGGAAACTGGGGGTAACGAGGGTTTCCGTTGGGGAATAATGAAGGTTCCCCCTTCCTAGGGCTGTTGTGGGGCGTAAGGACGATGATGCTTAGCCTGACCTGCTGGTAGGTTCTGGAGGCAGGGAGGGCAGTTCGGAGGGGAGATTTGGCAAAAGCCAGCCCAGGGCTCAGGCAGAAGAGGCTGGACATGCTAGGCATCTTTAGACAGAAGCCGCAGGACACGGGGACCCATTGGAAAGCTGGGAGCAGATGTGGAGGACGTGGCGAGACCTGGCCTGGGCTGGAGACGCTCCCGGAGAAGGTGCCGCTGAAGCCACGCGCCCTCACTCAGCAGACAGCGGCTGTGGGAAACGGGCCACTGGGGTGGAGAGGACAGGGCCGCAGCCCTCAGGACCTCTGCGGGCCTTCTCCCCACCAGTCGGAGCTTCTAGACGGGCAGCAGGGAGGCTGAGGCAGCTGGCTGGGCTTGACTGCCAGAGGGAGGGCGCAGCGCAGAGGACTGAGGCTGGAGCGGCCAGGATCTTCCAGAATGGACACAGAGTCTGTTCAGAGACTGAGCGCTGCCGTCTCGAGTGCCTGGACCTGGCCGGGGACTGGGAGAGAGGATGCTCACTCTGCCCACCTGCCCACCCGCGGGCCCCCAGCCAGCTGAGGTCACTGGCTGAGAGCTCGTTCAGAGAGGGGCCGAACAGATGGGTCTGGGGCTCAGAGGAGCACTTTGGAGTTAACTGGGCTGGGTCATGCATCAAGGACGGTCACTTCCCAGCCTCAGCCTCGAAGGCCAAGGCCTGATGACTGATTCCTGGACAGGCTTCCAGAATCCTCCATCTCTGCCTTTCTGAGCACAGCCCTGCAGAGGAGGCGTGCCCCTGACCGCAGCCCACTGTGAACTCAGCGGCAGGCCCAGCAGAGACCATTAGCTCCCCAACACCCCCACTAGTCTACCCATCCTCAGATGACCCTATGCTGTCTCAGGGGGGCAAACTACAGCTGGATCAGAGAGGGCGGGACATTTGCCTGATGTCGCACAACTGTGAGTAGGCTGGGATCTGAGCTCACGTCTGCTGAAAGGCAGAACCCCTGATTTTCCTATGACACAAGGCTGCCGGGAAGACGGGGACGTTGATCCTCTCTGATGTGGGGCAATGTGGCAGCCATCCGGACCTCGGCCAGATACCAAGGCTCCTCTTGATAAGACAGCATGGGATACTTGGGCTGCACTCTCAGCCGCTCCTCCTAGGCATCTGGAAATTCAGCAAGATCGGTGTCCCCATTTTACAGCAGAAAAAACTGAGTCTGCACATAAAGGGAAGCCTAGAATAGGAACCTGAAGCTTCTCTGATTACTCCTCTCCCTCTGTGGGGACGTGAGCCCCTGAGCTGGGGATGGAGACAAGGCCGTTCGAGGCACAGATGGTATGGTCTGGACAACCCCTCTGACCCACGATCAAGACTGGAAGGAGCAGACGGCTCAGTCAAGCAGCAGACACTGTTTCGTGCGTCTTGTCCCTGGGATCACAGGGCTGAATCACCAGCCCTTCTCTGAGGGAAACCCACAGACCATTTGCACGTTCATTCTTCACACTTACAGGTCTTTTGATTCAACCAATGTTTATAAGCCCCTGTTATGTGCCTGCTGTGGAGGAAGGACCAAGAGCCATCTTAATATAGGATGGCCAGGACATACGATGCTGATGCTAGTCAGTCTGTCGTGTCCGACTCTTTGTGACCCCATGGTTTATAGCCCGCCCGGCTGCTCTGTCCATGGGGATGCTCCAGGCCAGAATACTGGAGTGGGTAGCCTTTCCCTTCTCCCGGGGATATTCCCAACCCAGGGATCGAACCCAAGTCTCCTGCATTACAGGCGAACTCTTTACTGTCTGAGCCACCAGGGAAGCCCCAGGACATACGATATTAGTAATGAATTTTGCAGTTACAAGGAGGCAACTGTAGCTTCATGCACTTTATAAATTGATTTAGTCTTCACAACTCTAGGAGGTAGGTATTTCTGGCATTCTCATTTTAATAAATGAGACAACTGAGGCCCAGAGAGGTTAAGTAACTCGCCCAAGGTCACACAGCAAATGAGTGGCAGTGCTGGGGGTTTTCAAACCCAGGCTGCCTGGCTAGGGAGCTTCTTTATAGCCTCACTCAGAATGGCCTATCATGCCCTCCTAAGCTGAGCTAGAGATTCATCTGCTCCGTGAAATTGTCAAGCAGGTGGCTGCAGTCCCCCAAGGCTCTCACCAGCTCCCCGGACCTTCTGCATCTTGCAGATCTGGCCTCTCTCCACCTACTGTCCACCCAGCTCGACTCTAGCCTCCCGACCCCACCAGAGCAGGCCTGCAGGTGTGTCGTTAAACCTTGACAAGAGTTCGGTCCACGCGATGCTTTATCCTTTCCACCCCTGGGAGCTGGATTTAGTGTTTCTGACAGAAGGTAGACCTCCCCTGCCTGGGACAGACCCCTTAATTACAAATGATATGTGGCTGGTGAAATTATAATGCTTCAGGCCCGGTGATTTAAGGAACAAGCGCAAGGCGGAAGTTACAGGTGTTAACAGAGCTGTAGCAGGAGCCGAGGGAGCAGTGAGCCAGCCCCGGACGTGTCTGCTGCCTGTACACCTTCCTGGGGCGAAGGAGGCAGTCCCGCCGCCTCACTTACAGAAGGGAGAACAGACCAGGGCCGCGCTGCACCTGTGCTCCGCCTGGGAGTCCGCACTCCCGCAGTGAGGCCCTGGACTCAGCCTCCCCATCCGCACACAAGGAGGCAGGGTTACCTCACTCGCTCTCTAGGAGGGAAAATCTTCGTAACAGACCATCTTAGTGACAAAAGCTAACACGGACGGACAGCTTGTTTCGTGCCAGGATTGTACTAAGTTCTTTATGAACGTTTTCTTGTTTAATCGTCAGTGGGTGAGAGAGTGGTGGTGGTTATTCCCGTGTTACAGAAGAGGAAACTGAGGCTGAGAGAGATGAAGCAAATGGCCCAAGACTGCACGACTAGCAAGTGACCGCATGGAGATGCTCAGCCCTTCCCTCTGACTCCAGAGCCCGACCTGATCTCTAGGCTCTGGGGATAATGAGAAGGACATAAGGCCCAGTGTTTGCTCTGAAGGAGCCCCCGAGTGATGGGGGAGACAGAGAAGGTCACAGGTTTCCAAAATTCCTGCTGATGGGAAATAAGAATGATGGGGGGGGACTAGGTTGCAAGGTGAGGGGGGTGGGAGCACCCAGGAAGGGGGCTCTCCTCCAGGCTTCATGGACGAGGCAGTGTGGAGCTGGGTCTAGTAGCCTGGGGAAGACAGGCCAGGGGGCATTTCAGACTACAGGAGCCCTGAAAGCAATGGTGTGGGAGCAGGGACACCTGGCAAGGATGGAGCACTCCTGTGTAGCCAGACCCCAAGGAAGGAGCCAGGGAGTAAGCTATGGTAAAGACGGCAACAGCAACAGCACAGCTGACATCTGCTCAGCGCTCACCGGGCGCCAGGCCAGGGTCTAAACTCTTCCCAGCAGCCCCCGGCTGAGGCCGACTAGGTTCCAGGCTGCACGCAGGTCAGCAGCACCAGGCAGGCACAGGCCCACCTCTATCTGCAGCTGCTCCCCACCGCGCGCATGGCCTCCCGGCTCCTGCCCCCGTCAGGCCAGTGGTGGCGCTGGACTCTCACAGAAGCGTGAACCCTACCGTGACCTCTGAACGTCAGGGACCCAGGGTGCACGCTCCTTCCGAGAATCACCCTGAAACGATCCTCACCTCCCCGGTCCACGGGAAAACCGCCTTCCACGAAACCGGCCCGCGGTGCCGAAAAGGTTGGGGACCGCCGCTTCACACAGCGCTCACCAGGACTGTGTAAGTAGATGCGGAGGAAAACAGGCACGGAGAGGGAAAGGGACTCACCGAGGTCACTGCGCTAACAGGTAGCAGAGCCAGGAATGGGACGTGGGCAGGCTGACTCCTGAGCCCGCATGCGGCCAGCTGCTGTGCCCAGCCTCGGCAGGAGCAGGCAGAGGAGACATAAGGGGCTCCCGGGAAAAGTCTTCTCGCATGCCAAGCTGTCGTGGGCCTTGTCTGCCCTCTGTGCCCTGGGCTGCGTCTGTGAGGCGAGGGCGGGGCCCTGACTCCAGTGATGTCTGTCCGGGGATGCCAGGGCCGCCGCTGTGCGCCTGGGACACTCCCTGTGGCAGCCGCGTGATGTAGGAGCAGGGCGGAGAGGGGAGACGGTCGTCACTGAGGAGCTCCAGTCCAGCCGTGTCTCTCAGCTGGGTCCTTGTGTATCCCAGGCCCACGAGCAGAGACACCCCAACTCCTGAAGCTCCCCGTCAGGAAGAGCCTGGGCCCCCCCGGCTGACCCACCCTGCCGTCTGACGGCTGGTCAGGCCGGCCCTCCTCCTCTCCAGCCTTGAGTCCTCCTGCTGCTCCATCAGGGCTCCCCACTTAGAGCCACAGACTTTGCGACCGGGAGGAGGCTTTAGGACCCCCCTAGGCCAGCCCCCTCACCTGAGCGCAGAGGAAGCCGAGGCCCTGAGACAGACCCCACAGCAGGGGAGAAGCAAGGCCAGGCTGGGGGCTCAAGCCCTAACCCTGGTCCTTACTGGCTGAGTAGCCATGAACCAGTGCCTCTGTAAAATGGAGATAATTCCTAGGCTCTGATGCGTTAAAGCATTCAGCATGGAACCTGCCTCAGCGTGAGCAGTGATGATGGTCAGGGCCTCCCACCTGCTGCGTAACTCAGGACCCCTTGGGGCCTGGAATCAGGGCTCAGAAGAGGGTACTCACTGAGCAAAACTGTCCCCCCTCAGTCACCCCCACAAACATCAGTCCAGCTCGTGGTCGCTGAGATTTACTCTGTGATGCGTGTGGGGTCGGCAAAGCCCAGACACTGGTCAGACCAGTGATGGAGGTTACTGTTCACAAGTCTGATGGTCAGTGGACGCAGGGGCTTAGCAGATACCAGGCATCCTGCAAAGCCTGCCGCAAACATAAGCCCTATGAGACAGGTCCTGTGTGATGCCCATCTCACAAGTGGGAGAACTGAGGCCAGAGCTGACCAGGCAGCAGGTGAGCACAGAGAGCTCAGAGATGGGACAGTGGCCAAAGCCACAAGGGCCGTGAAAGGCCAGGGGGACAGGCTGCAGGGGCCAGACTCTGGGACATCCCCACTCCCAAATCAGGCCACTCCGTCCTGGCCAGGAATTGGATCCCTGCTAGGAACGAGCTTGGCTCTGCCTCACCCCGCTCTTGGAAAAGATGCAATCCAATAGATGTGTGATAGAGCCGGTAGAATTAAATGTTCATCGACAAAGCTGGGTGATGGCCTCATGAGTGTTCATTGTACAGTTATTTGTGCTTTTTGATAGGCTTGAATATTTTCATAGTAAAATGTCAAGGAGGAAAAATCAAACACACAATCCTCTTTGCACAAATTGCCCCTTCTGCACAGCCCTTCCCTCCCCTTCACCCTTGCCTCCCCTGGAAATCGCTTTATGAGAATCAAGCAGCAAGAACGAGTTACTTGCCCTCTGACTCAGGAAATCAATCCTAAGATGCTGACGGGACTGGAAAGACTGTCTGCAGAGCCCTCTGGGAAATCTCCCGCTGGAATGCAGGGCTTTGAGCTGGGGATTTGGGGGGCTGGGGGCTCTGCTAGGAGGCTGGTGGCCAAGTACTCCAGCCCCCACAGGCGCCTGCAGGAAGGCGCTCACGTCACCCTCACCTTATGGGGGAGGCCCAGGAAACCAGCACCCGCCTAAGGGTCTCACTGCCTGTGAGCCGAAGGCCTGCAACCTGGGGGCCGAGTGACCCCAGTGCGGGGTGGGGAAGGCCAAGTCTCCAAACACGGGGACCTGATGCTGGCAGGGACACAGCTCTGTTGGAAGGGACAGAGGCTTTCCCGGGCTGGGGAAGAGGACTTGAGACCCACCCAGAATCTCCAAGCTCCAGCCCATTGTTCTCAGAGGCTTGAGGGGTGGTGGTTAATGGAATGGCCTGAACTTGAAGTTGAACTTGAACTGGAAGAACTTGAGCTGAGTGCCACCGCCACAGGCCAGATCTCAAATGTGCTTGCCCACTTGCCAAGGCCTCCCCAAGCTTCCGCAGGCTTCCAGAGTCTTCTTTAATAAAACTACAATGATGCAACCTGGTGAAATCATCCATGTGTGTAATACACACCTCTGGGATACACTGAAAACATCCCCCAAGTAGCCAGCCTTGCTGCTATTTAAAATGGGTTCCTGTCACACCCCATAGATTTCATCTCTGCCCAAATGGCACCTATCATGGGCCTGAGCACATTCACTCTATTGCCACATAAACTACAATGGCGTGGCGGGGCGGGGGCGGTTCTCAAAACACACTTTGAGAACTACTGGGTTAAAGGCATCGGTACAAAGTAGCACTAGCATGGAATTCAGATCCAACAGCAAGACCTGTGTCCTGGTCTCCCCACTATACTTACGGGTGTGTGTGTGTGTGTGTGAGTCTGTGTTATGCATATGTGTGTACATGTATATGGGGCTTCCCTGGTTGAGCTACTGGTAAAGAACCCACCTGCCAGTGCAGGAGACGTAAGAGACGCAGGCTTGATCCCTGGGGCGGGAAGATCCCCTGGAGGAGGAAATGGCACCCCACTCCAGCATTCTTGCCTGGAGAATCCCATGGACAGAGGAGCCTGCTGGGCTACAGCCCATGGGATTGCAAGAGTCAGACACAACGGAAGCGACTTAGCATGAAGCACACACGTGTGCACATATATGTATGTTTATGTGTGTGTCTGTGTATACATATATGTGTGTATGCATATGTGTGCATTCTGTGTGTATGTGTGTATGCACATGTGTGCATTCTGCGTGTATCTGTGTGTGCCTATGTGTATACATACGTGTGTGTGCATGTGTTTTGTGTGTGTGTGTTTATGTGCCTATATCTGTGTCTGTGTGTGTGCACAGGCATGCGTGGGATTTTATTTCTCCATCAGCAGTAGCCCAAGCTGGGCCCCTGTCTGCCCAGCCTCACCGATTCACCACCTCCCACGCTGTACCACCCCTCCCCCAGAGCAGCCAGCCAGAGCCTCCAGTTGGGGTTGTTAATTTTATCTCCTGCCACTTGGAAAGCACAACAGCTGGCAGGGGAGGGGCAAGGCAGGTGAGCGGTGCCAGCAGCCAGCTCTCTGCGGAGAGGAAGGCAGGGTGGATGGGTTGTGCCCGCAGCCACTGGGGACCCTTGTGATCCAGCTCCACTCAGAAAGGCCCCCATCTCCAGGCAGGGAGGCTCTGGGCCGTGGCCGCTGACCCCGCCAACGACCCGGACCCCAAATTCCCAGCACATCAGCACGTGGGCTCCCGCCCACTTCCAGGGTTGGGGGTTGTGACTCGGCTCAGCAGCTGCCAGATAAAAGGGCCCCATTGCAGCTCGTATAAGTACAGACACTGCGTTTCTCTCTCCTGTCACTGATGGTGGCTCCATTTGGGGGCTTCCTGTCAGTATTTTTTCCCCTTGGCTGCCATTACTACTCAGTTCAATATTTAATTTTCCCATAAACCGAAGAGTTGTGCTTTTTCTTCTGTCTTTTTCTTGCTGGAGTCCCCCTCCTGCTGGTGGCATCTTGCTTCCTCAGGCTTCTGCTGGGAGAGAGGGGCATGGGCTTGGCTGGGATTTCAGTTCTGAATTGGGCATGGGTGGGAGGGCAGGACACCTAAGTCCCTCCTCCCAGCTCATTCATGTGACAAATGTTCACTCAGTAAACCCCGTTTCAGGCCCTTGGGTTGCGGCAGTAGACAAAAGAGTTTCTGTCCTCATGGTGCTTACGTTCTAGTGGGGGGTGTTGGGAAAAAGAGAAGCGTGTGAACTAATATATGAAATAACTACACCTTATGATGCGCTCTATGAAGAAATGAGAAGTGCTGTGACAGGTAACAAAATAAGCACCTCACTTGGACTGGGAGGTGGCATTTGAGCTGAGACTTGAAAGATAAGCAGGACCCAACCTTGCACAAAGCTGAGTGGAAGGCTTCAGGCAAAGGCAGCAGCAGATGCAAAGGCCCTGGGGTTGAAACGTGCTTAGGGTGTTTATGGACCAAAAACTTCTCGGTATGTTTGCAGCATGGTGTTGAGGGGAGGGTCGAGACAAAGCTATAGATGGGGCAGGGCCCATGGCATTGCCAGGTCTGTGGGATTCCTTCCAGAGGCCATGTGCTTGTTTGTACCAGGAGAAGTGAATGAAGGAAAAAAGCAAACAGGAGTTGAAACCAAATCCCTGTGTGGAAGGCTTGTATTAGCTCTGAGGTTAAAGACAAAGTTCTAGGCTTCAGAAAGTACACAGCCTAGTAGAGAAACAGACATGAGCCTGGGACAGAATGATAAGCACCCAGGAGTATGTCCAGAACAGGATGCTCCAGGAATTCAGCCTGGCAAAATCCTGGAAGGCTGCCTGGAGGAGGCAACCTAAGGCCAGACCTGAGGGATAAAGCCGAGTTAACCAGCAGAAGGACTAGTGTATCCAGGCCACAGAAGAGGTGAGCGAGGCAAGGAAGGACCCTTGGGCAGTTCGGTGTGGCTGGAACAGAGAAGGCTTCCTGGAGGAGACGCTCTTTTGGGTAGCATCTTGGAGAAGCAGAGAGAGACTGGTAGAGAAGATGGGAAAGACACAGAGAGGTAGGACCAAAAAAAAGAGAGAAAAGCGAAAGAAGGAAAATAGGAAGCACTGAGGAATATTTATATTCATGAGCACTTTTATATTGAGAGAGTGGTTTTCTTTCTTTTTTAAAAAAAAAATATGGTATAAAGACTAGGAGCCGATTGAAAGGGAGGGCAGTCAATAGACAGGCACGCCGGGAGAAAAAGGATGGATTTTTGCAAATAATATAATTTTTAACTTGTCTTTTTCCTCTCCCACTCCTCCCCAAATCTGATTACCGCCCCCTGATAAACGACACCCAGAACAGGAGTATGTTCAGACCAATTCAGAGTGATACCCAAGGACCAGCAGCGATTATCCCTTCCTCCAGACAACAGCCAGTCCTGGGAGGGAGAAGAAATCCCCCCACATGTCCCTCCCAGCCCAGGGAGAAGGGAGAGCAATTGAAGAGGTGATGTAAATAATCCCCTTCTGTGTGTATGGTCCTTTGCCATCCTTGTAGAAGGTTTATGTCTGTATTCTCATTTGCTGCTTCTCTCAAAATCTTCGAAGCTGAAAGTTTGGCAGGATGTGTTTTGTTGAACCCATTTTATAGATGGGAAGACTGATGCCCAAGTGGTCAATTGATTTGCCCAAAGCCCCATGGGATATTGGTAACAGAATGTGGGCTGAAACCTTGGCCTGACTCTGTCTGAGCTGGTTCCCTAGGGGGTGTTGAGGGGGAGCTTCATGGTACAGAGAGAATTTAACTCCACTAGATACAGTTAAAGACCCAGGCCTGCTGGGGTTTATATCAGAACAGGTTTGCGTTCCCAAATTGCAAAAGCCACAGGATGATTTACAGAGCTAAGAGCCATCACGTTATCTGCAAAGTGAGTTACGATGACCGAAACGAAGTTCTGCTTTCAAGAGAAAGACAGGCAATATTTCAGAGTTAATTTCATAAAACAGATCACCGGCCATTGCCTCACTGTATTGATGTTAACTGTCAAGTCTAAAATAACCTCAGCTTCTGCCCCCACTGAGCGACTGGGACAGGGGCCTGCTGAGCCGTGTGGCGTGTTGCATTCAAAGCTGCTTTGTCTCCCTGGATGCTGGACAAAATCAGTAGAAGAAACTTCTAGCAGCAATTCTGTCTTCTTAAGGCAAAGTCAAAAATTAACTGGGAAGTCTCCTGGCTTGACTCGGGGGTGGTAGATTCAGGGGAGATCTATGGTGGTGACACCTCTGTTTGACCATGATGGTGAACTTGTAGAACTGGGGGCCTCTTTCTCAGGCACAGGGCCGGGATGATCCACGTGCCACGGTCTGTCCACGTGGCCTGTAAATTCAGACGTAAGGTCTGCCTACGTCTAGCCTCTCACTGCTGCGACCACCGCTGACTACTAGTCTCCCTTGTGTGTGCTTAGTTGTTCAGTTGTGTCCAACTCTTTCTGACCCCATAGACTGTAGCCCCTCCCCAGCCAGACTCCTCTGTCCATAGAATTCTCCAGGCAAGAATACTGCAGTGGGCTGCCATTTCCTTCTCCAGGGGATCTTCCTGACCCAGGGATGGAACCTGCGTCTCCTGCACTGGCAGGCGTGTTTGTTACCATCTGAGCCACCTGGGAAGCCCATATTTCTCCCTTGCTCAGGCCACATGGACCTACCTGCTCAGCGTCTCTGAGGAGGCTCATTTCAGGCGCATGGTACCCACCCTTCCCCCACTCCAGGAGAGCCTTGCGCTAGCACGGACATCCTTGAAGACCCCCTCTCAGAGTCCACAGGAATGAGGCACTTAAAGTCAGTACACTGGCTACTGTTGCAGAGGAGTGAGGAGTCATTGGAGATCCAGGGGTCTTTGCTGAGGATTCTTTGCCGTAATAAGCCACCCGCATCATAGCCAGGTGGTCTTGCTAACGACCTATCCTGCTCATTCTGCAGCCCAACTCTGAATTTGGGGTTGTCCTTGTCCAGGATCGTTATGCCTGGGACTGCCGCTGTTCCTGGGTCCACGGGATCTATTCCAGGCACAGAGCCAGAAGAGGACCACTCGCCCTGACCTTGGTCAGAGATTGTAGCAGGGATGGGGATCGTGAGAAGGGAGAGGAGGCTGGGATTGGAGGAGGCGTGGGATGGAGACAGATACGAGGATGCGCACAGAGAGGAGTAGAGACAGGGGTGGGGAGGGGACAGAAGTGGAGCTCAGATGGAAAAGGGAAAGGGAGGGAGGTGGAGAAGGAGAGAGACGGAGGTGAGGATGGGCTTGGAAAGGGAGGCAGAGATGGACACAGAAGGAGATGGGGGCCTGGAAGTAGTTGGGGAAGAGTAAGCGTGAAGGAAGCCTCCAGACTGAGAGCCCAAGAAGCAGCAGTCTGTGGAGGCGAGAGCGCTGAGCACAGTCAAGGGAAGGGAAGGGAAGATTCAGGGAAGAGGGTGATGGCGACACGTGGGGTGAAGCGTCCCGAGGCGGCCAGGGACTCCCGGCGGCGACTGCTCGCTGAACGCCTGCGCTCAGGGCCCGCCGGCGGGCGACAGCAGGCAAGAGGCAGGGTGACATTCTCCCAGGACACGGCGACGGAGGAATGCTTCGATGGAGACGGTGGGAAGCCTGGGCTTCCACGCTGGTGTGAGCAGCTCTGCTGTGTCATCGTCCATACAACGGAAATCCATTGTCTTAAGAGCTTGATTAACTGTACATATTGCTGACACCTGCTCAGAAACATAACAAGACACAGGGACACGGCTCCCGATCAGGGTGTGTGGGTGGTGTGCGTGACTTGGGTGCAGATCTCCAGAACGTGTGTGTGTGTGTTGGGGGAGGGGGCATCCGTGCTCTGCAAAGAGTCCTGGACAGGATTTGGAGGGCCTAGTTGCCAGTCCAGGCACTGCCACTGACTGACGGTGTGACTATAGGCAAATCTCTCCCTCTGTCTGACCTCAGTTGTGCTAATCTATAAAATGGAACACCAGCACTCTCCAATAGAAATCTGCCTTTAATTGCAAGTTTTCTTGCTGCTGCTGCTGCTAAGTCGCTTCAGTCATGTCTGACTCTGTGTGACCCCATAGACAGCAGCCCACCAGGCTCCACCATCCCTGGGATTCTCCAGGCAAGAATGCTGGAGTGGGCTGCCATTTCCTTCTCCAGTGCATGAAAGTGAAAAGTGAAAGTGAAGTTGCTCAGTCGTGTCCGACTCTTAGCGACCCCATGGACTGCAGCCTACCAGGCTCCTCCGTCCATGGGATTCTCCAGGCAAGGGTACTGCAGTGGGGTGCCATTGCCTTCTCCAGCAAGTTTTCTTAGGACCACATTAAGAAAAGGCTTTGAAAAGTGAAAATGAATTGGAATAGCATATTTATTAAATCCAATATATTCCATGTATTATTTCAGGAAGTAACCAATATAAAAATATTCATGATATACTTAATGTGCTTTTTTAAAAAAAAAACAACTGTCTTCCAGATTCAGTGTGTATTTTATGCTTACAGCACATTGGAACATGGAAAAGCCACATTTCAAGTGCTTAATAGCCACAGAGGGTGGGTGGCTACTGTACTGGACAGCACAGGTCCAGGGCACTGTCTGGCCTCCTCACTAAACTGTGAACACCCCCAAAGGCAGATATTTTATTCTCCCAGACAGTAGCAACAGGCCTCAAAGAAAGAACATTAATACATTC
Source organism: Giraffa tippelskirchi (assembly GCF_054371585.1). Taxonomy (NCBI): domain Eukaryota; kingdom Metazoa; phylum Chordata; class Mammalia; order Artiodactyla; family Giraffidae; genus Giraffa; species Giraffa tippelskirchi. The sequence goes on along the minus strand of NC_137277.1, from coordinate 190,610,499 downwards.
TTCTGATAAATGCATCTGACATGCACTTTCAATATGCTTTCAGGTACTACTTATTTATTTATTTGGCTATGTCGGGTCTCAGTTGGGGCACTCGGAATTTTCATTGTTTCATGCAGGATCTTGGTTGCGCACAGACCCTCTAGCTGTGGCCCCCTGGGTTGGTTGCTCCACGGCAGGTGGGATCTTAGTTCTCTGACCAGGAATCAGACCCACGTTCCCTACACTGCGAGGTGGATTCTCAACCACCCACCAAGTCCCAAGGACTTTACTGAATTCTCAGCACTGCGTAAGTCCATTTTGCAGATAAGGAAACAGGTTCAGAGAGGCTGAATAACTTGCCCAAGGTCACATAGCTGGAAAGTGGTACAGCTGGTCTTTGAACCCCGGGTAGTGTGATCTAGGGGCTTTCCTGGTGGCACTAGTGGTAAAGACCCCGCCTGCCAATGCAGGAGACATAAGAGATGTAGGTTCGATCCCTGGGTCAGGAAGATCCCCTGCAGGAGGGCATGGCAACCCACCCCAGTATTCTCGCCTGAGAATCCCACGGACAGAGGAGCCCGGAGGGCTGCGGTCCATAGGGTTGCCAAGAGTCAGACACGACTGAAGCGACTTAGCACGCACGCACACACACAGTGAGATTTAGGGTCCACACTCGTAACCATTGTCCTATACTGTCTCTTTCATAATAGTGATACAAACGATATTAGTCAAAATTGCTAAACCGTACTGCAGGCTTACTACGTGCTAGGCATCTTGTAAGCATCATCCCATTTATTCCTCAAAGCCCTCCTATAAGGAAGCTTCTAGGTGTCTGATTACTGTTTGCTCAGTGAAAAAGAAAGAAGGAATGACTGATTTTTAAAGGTGCCTCCTGACTAGTTCTGAGCCTCTAGGACTCTTGGAGCGTACGTTTCTCCCTACATATAGACCACCACGAGCAGTACCAGAGACTTATGCTGGTTGGTTGGTGGTTGGTTAGTCACTCAGTCGTGTCCGACTCTTTTACGGCCCCATGGACTGTAGTCTGCCAGCCTCCTCTGTTCATGGGATTTCCCAGACAATAACACTGGAGTGCCATTTCCTTCTCCAGGGAATCTTCCTGACCCAGGGGTCGAACGCGTGACTCCTGCCTTGCAGGCAGATTCTTTATCATCTGAGCTATCGGAGAAGCCCCATCAGAGAATTTGGCTAAACTCTAACTGACATGGTCCCTTGATCTTTGGGGCTCCTAGGTTAAACAGAGCCACCCACAGAAGCAGTTCCCCCAGGGATCTCAATTAAAGGTATGCTTGAGAACTGAGGTGTGTCAGGTAAATGAGCATCTCCAACAGCTAAAATGTGCACGTAGGGCTAAAGGTGCCAACAGACAGAAGCTCTTTTCTTCTTTCCAAAGATGGAGGTGGTGCGGTTTCATGTGGTGTCAGAGCCCTGGGGTCTGCGAGCTCCAGTTTCAAATCTAAACTCTGTGAGCCCCAGAAAGTCACTTCACTCCTTGAGTTTTCCCATCGGTAAGATAGGAATAAATAAACCCTTTCTGTAGACTCACGGTGAGGATTAAATGAGTTAACACACGTTAAGGGCTTAGAACAGCTCCTGGCTCCTAATCTTTGGCCATGGTTGGTTCTTGCTGAGGAATCCAGGCTTTCAGTGAGGTCTAGAAAAGTTGGATTGCAGACTCTGTGACGTGTGGATAATTGAAACATTCTGGTGTATCTCTCCCCTCTCGGAGTTCCTGCCCCACTTCCCATCTGCTTCCTACCATCTCACACTTAATTACAGTTCTCCATCTATTGTTCTCCCATTGTTTGCTGTTTGTTCTGCTTCCCATGGACGGCACGTGGTGGCTGTCTGAGTGAATGAACGGTTCACACCTGGCTTCTTTCCCTGGACCTTACAATAGAGTTGCCAGGCGCCCGGCGCCCCTGCCAGACTCTGAGCTTCTCCAAGTGCTGTACCCATCTCATCACTGAGCGCCTACGGCGAGCACCTGGCACCGTGCCCGGCACCTAGTAGGTGTCAGGAAACGTTCGGTGGATTTAATTAAACTTAACTGGAGTGAAAACCCCTTGCAGGAAGGAAACACTCACCCCTCTTCATTTTCTCTGCACCCCCCACTGCACTTGACCCAAGGCTACAAGAAGCCAGAACTGACAGCCTTTCCTGAGCAAAGTCCTAAGATTCTAGCTCCTGTCCTGAGGGTGACAAGGCAGTTGGAGAAATGAACTGCAGGAATCCTATAACCAGCGAAACCCTAGCATGCACTAAGCCCTTTCATAGCGATTTGCTGGTTCATCCTTCGAATATGTCTGCCAACGATTAGCGAATTGGGAAGCCGAGGCTCACAGTTTTGGTAATTTGCCCAAGGATGACGTGGAGGTGGTGGTGACCTCGCTGAAACGCTGGCTCCACGTCTGAACTCTTAATGCCGCATGGTGCCTGCGGGCACTGGCTTTGGCAAACCAGCCAGTGGTGGGCAGTGAAACAGAGCAGAGAGCTGGCGGGAGGCGGCACCAATCAAAATAAGCCAACTTGAGGGGCAAAGGAAGAAAAGAGGGCAGACCAGTGGCTTTAAACCTCTCTCAAAGCCATCTGCTCTCGCTCCGCGGTCACCCTCTCGCTCTGCGGCCACCATGGTCTAGCTTCCCATCTCTCCAGCTTAAATAGCTCTGTGTTTCCAGTCTCTTCAAAATGCAACTCAGATCATGTCGCTGCTCTTGTTTGAAGCTTTCAATGGCTCCCGGCTGCTCTCAGGACAAAGAGAAACTCACAACCGGCGCTGGGCTGGTAAACCTGCTCTGTGGGGGCCCGGGGCTGGGGGCAGGGGAAGGAAATAAACGAGGAAGCTCTGATTTGCAGTGGTGGCTGATCTCCATGGAGTAAGGATGCCCACCAGGCCATCTGTTTCATTCTAGCAGCGGTTTAAGAACTGGTCCACAACTCCCAGGAATGTCACTGTCAGCCCTCAGGAGCTGGCAGGAACCAGCCCCAGCACAGCCCTGTGAGCGCTGACCCACGGCCAGTGCCCCGAGCGTCTCCCCAGCCCCCTGGGTACCTCATCCCCCACCTTGCCCTCCCACCACAGCATCCTGCCTCCCCCCCCCCCACCCTGAGCTAGCTGCCACGAGGCTTTGGCACATGCTGTTCCCTCCACCTGCCACACTTGTCCTCTGCCTACTGCTGCTGCCTCACAGCACAGGGTCACTTCCTCAGGCCTGGGGGCCCTTTTACACTTGGTTACACCAGGTATCTGATGCCCTGAGCACAGTGGACCACGGTGATCTCTCCACTCCCGGTTATCTTCCTCGCCAGGCTGTAAGCCCCAGGAGGCAGGACCCTCGTTTGTATGCCCAGCAGGGACGTCATTCTCACAGCAGTTGATGCCGGGGGCACCCCCTGGAATGTGCAACATTTGTCCCCTGCCATAGCACCTGTTGGGTTTTCCTGGTGGCTCAGCTGGTAAAGAATCCACCTGCAATGCGGGAGACCTGGGTTCGATCCCTGGGTTGGGAAGATCCCCTGGAGAAGGGAAGGGCTATGCACTCTAGTGTTCCTGTCTAGTGAGTCCTATGGGCAGAGGAGCCTGGCGGTATAGTCCAGGGGGTCACAAAGAGTCGGACACGACTGAGCGACCTTCCCTCTCACACTCCTCACCGCACCTGGCACAGGACCTGGCCCGCCCTGGGTCACCAGTGAGCTCTTCCCGACCTTCCAGTGAAGCCTTGGTCTCCCTCTGCTTCTCTTTGGGCAGCTCCTCCCACCTCCATCGAGGTGGTGGCCGCTGACACCCCGGCGCCCTTCAGCCGTTACCAAGCCCAGAACTTCACGCTGGTCTGCATCGTGTCGGGAGGGAAGCCGGCGCCCACGGTGAGTACCCTGCTGGGTGCCCCCTGCATGGCTGGCCCAGTGGCCCGTGTCAGCACGGAGCTCAGCTGCAGAGCGAAAGACAGAGGCCACTGTCCGCGTAGGGGCACTCTGCGCTGCCCGCCTGGTCTGACCCTGCCCACTCATCTGACCCGCCCGGATGTCCATGAGTCTCTCTTGCCTCCTGGTGAGATGAGGAGGACCCCCACATCTCCTGGACCCTGAAGTCCCTGAGCTGCAGTGAGGGTGGTCTTCAGGGTATCCCAGCTTCAAGCACACCCCTACCCCAGTAATCGACCAGGATGGAGACCGATGAGGCCCCGGGAAGGGAAGCGAAGTGGAGAGTCTCCCACTGTGTCTGTGACAGAGCTGGGACCCAAGGTCATGCCCTCCAGCTCCAAGTCTACTGCGGAGGGTGGGAAGGAAGGAGCAAGGGAGGCAAGGGGAGAGGAAGGCGGGGAGAAAGGAAGTGGGGACTCTCTGTTTGGGCCAACTCCTTATTAGACCCACCCCACCCACTTTCAGGGGGGCTTCCCTGGTGGCTCAGCAGTAAAGAGTCCACCTGCAGTGCAGGAGATGCAGATTCCATCCCTGTATCAGGAAGACACCCTGGAGGAGGGCACAGCAACCCACTCCAGTATTCTTGCCTGGAGAACCCCGCGGACAGAGCAGCCTGGCGGGCTGCAGTCCATGCGGTCACACAGAGTCGGACACGACTGAGCACTCTGTGGAGGCAGGGGCAGGGGGAGTAGACTTCCAGGAGGGGAGGCGGTTCTCCTTCCAGACCCTCGACTGTCTCACAGGTAGGACCCATGGGGGGTGATCTTGGGACCTGGGCCAGTTCACCCCCGGCCGTGGCCCAGGGAGACCCAGCTGTCCAGGACGGGACAGGAGTGAACAGATGTGGAGAGAACCGAGACAGGGCAGTAAGCAGGTGCTGAGGCACAGCGGGCAGCGGCAGGGTGCAGAGTGAGCCTGTGGTAAGGTCCAGTCCCTGCCCCCACACCTTACTGCCCCAAGGACACAGACCAAAGGCAGCCTCGAAGCCAGCAACCGGTGAGGGCAGGACACGGTCCTGAGATTCCCCCCTTGGAGCCCATAAGGAGGTTTGGCCTGCCTAAAGTGAGACCAGCTGGGCTTTTTCCCCAAAGAAACACACACACACACACACACACACACACAATTCTACTCATTGTCCCGAGGCTGCTGGAAGACCTCCCCCTGTCCCCTACCCTCGCCCCAGCCCGCTGGCTCCTGCCACTTAAGACATGGCAATATGAAATTCAAATATATACGAGATCCTCATCTCCCCGCATTCCAGGCACCTTACGTTTGCCTGGGACATCAGAACTTGAAAGAATTCTCTGATATAAATTACAAACCTGCTTTTGAAGCACTTTTCAAAAAAAAAAAAAAAGGGAAAGAAAGCAAAACCCCAAAGCAGGCTATTATGTGCATAAGAGATTCCTCATTGGAGCTATAAACTCTGACAGCCTCCGCGCACCCCACATTCCATGCACCCTCCCACACCCTCCTCCCCGCGGCCTCCGTCTCCCTTTGCCCACCAGCACCAGCGTCCCCAGAGCTGCTTCCTGGCCTCCCCTCTCCTGCCTCCCATCGACTTATTCATCTGATTTATTAAAAAAAAAAAAAATACACCCAATCCCCACAGGCCTCTGGGCATATGTACCAAAATAAAAAGACAGCAAATTAAATTAAATGCCGCCTCTCAAAACTCCAAGTCCCTATCAGCAGAGAAAGCGAGAAGATGCCGGCTTCCGCCCCATCCTGCACTAGCTCCCTCCCACACACACGGCTGTTTCCAGCCTTCCATCTCTAACACTGCCAAGATGTGCGCGCGCACGCACACACACACACACCCCCTCTCCTCCTCCGACATCTCATTTACTCTCTGGTGCTCCTCTCCTCGCCCTGCTCTCTCCAGGTGGGCAGGGGCCACCCCCTTGCAGCCTGGGGGTCGGGGAGGGCTGCCAGGGCTGTGTCCAGGGTCCTGTGTTTGCACACTGTTTCTAAGCATCCAACAGCTTCGGGAAGTAGGTGTTTGTATTCCCTTTGTGGGTGTCCGTGCTAGGTCTCTTCAGTCGTGTCCAACCCTGTGTGACCCCATGGACCATAGCCTGCCAGTCTCCTCTATCCATAGAGTTCTCCAGAAAAGAATACTGGAGTGGGCTGCCATGTCCTCCTCCAGGGGATCTTCTAGACCCAGGTCTTGAACCTATGTCTCCTGTGATTCCTGCACTGCACGTGGATTCTCTACCGCTGAGCCACCATGGAAGCCCCAGTATTGCCTTTACCAGTAAGGTAACTGAGGCTCAAATAAGTTCATTGGCTCGGCCTCTGCCACCAGAGCCTGCGTGTCCCTGTTGAACCGAGCTGCCTCAGGGCGCTTGCGGTGCTGGAGGGGGAGGAACAGAGAGGGGTCCATCCAGAAGGTTATGAGGAGCAGGAGGGGCCTCTTGCGGCCAGTTCCTCTGAGAACCCCTTGGGAGGTCCCGGTCACTGGTGCCAAATCTTTCCCCTCACCCGCCTTGCGATTTCAGGTTTATTTCAAGCGAGACGGGGAACCCATCGATGCAGTGCCCCTGTCCGAGCCGCCGGCGGCCAGCTCTGGTCCCCTCCAGGACAGCAGGCCCTTCCGCAGCCTCCTGCACCGTGACCTGGACGACACCAAGATGCAGAGGTCACTGTTCCTGCTGGACGCTGAGAACCCGGGCGGGCGTCCCTCCACGGAGCGCCCCTCCCGCAGCCTGACCTCGGATCCCAGCAGCGTTATCCAGCCGACCACCGAGAACATCCCCGAGACGGTGGTGAGCCGCGAGTTCCCCCGCTGGGTGCACAGCTCCGAGCCCGTCTACTTCTTGCGGCACAGCCACAGCCCGGGCAGCGACGGTACCGTGGAGGTGCGCGCCCTGCTCACCTGGACGCTCAACCCACGGATCGACAACGAGGCCCTCTTCAGCTGCGAGGTCAAGCACCCGGCTCTGTCAATGCCCATGCAGGCCGAGGTCACGCTGGGTGAGGCCCACTGGGAGCCCCTCTGCAGCATCCCCCCTGCAGGGCTGGGCGGTGGGGAGCCTTGGAACAGGGCGGTGGGCTGCCGGCCACCCCAGAGACGGGGAGAAGATGGAGCAAGCTGGGGTTCGGGTCGGGCACAGAGGTCAGGGTCAGGCTCTTTGGGAGGTTTGCTGAGCTGGGTTGGAGGACATGGGAGTTACAGGGAGGTCTGGGGAGTCTGGTCCAACAGGATCAGGAATATGGAAGTCTCGGAAGTTTGCTACATTAGTGTTAGAAATATGGAAAGTTTTCAAGATTGAAGATGGGTGGAATGTGCCAGTCCCGGGAAGTTTGCTGCATGAGTGAAGGATACACAGGAGTTGGGACTTGTAAGATAGGGTTGCTGAGTCAGGTCAGGGAAAGAGCAGGGAAAGATGAGGACATGGAGGTGACAAGGGGGGGTTCTCGATTGAATAAGAGACCCACGAGCCCAGGGAAGACTTACTAGGCGTGGGTCATGAGCGTGGCAGGTCGGAAGCTGGTCGGATCAGAGTCAGGACTGCTAGCGGTTAAGGCTGGGGAATGTGCCGGGTGTGGGAGGGTACCGCTCTGGCTGAGCACCATGGAAACCCTGCCACCTGCAGGGATATCAGATGTGGCTCAACCAGGGAACTGGATGCCCAGGGTCAGCTCAGCCTGAGAATCCAGTCCCCAACCCGGACCTGCTTCCTCTTCCCATGGAGCACCAGCTCGGCCTGTCCCCAGAGCAGTTCCCTAAGATCTGATCCATTTCCGCCTATCCATCTCCCAGCTGAGTAGAGGCAGGAGAAGGGATGTGTGGAATCTTCTCTAGAAATATGAGACCCTTCGAGCCAGCATTTGTATTGACTGGGGTAGGGTGGGGCAGGGAGATGGCCTCAGTGACCCTGTACTGGTCTCCTCTGCCCACAACTCTCTGGACTTGACCTTCAGCGCCCAGCAGCTCAGCTCATAGCCCAGGGAGCCTGGGTGCGTCCCTGCAGCTCCCCCAGTGGTGAGCAGTTGTCTGGAAACATCGACAGCCCCTAACCCAGACCTCTCACAACCAAGGACAGATAGCAGTGACTGATGATGGCTGAGATCCCAGCCTGTGCTGGGGCGGGGAGGCAGGTGGCATCCAAAGGGCATCTCTGTTTTCAGCTGGCCCACCAGAAAACCTAGGACCAACTCTGCACCAGACACCAAAAGAAAGGATTTCGTGTACATATATGCCTAATAGGAGCCAGGAACGTATGCCAGGGTCCTCTCCTTCACTCTTCGCAGGCAGTTTACCCTGCAGTCCCATTTTACAGGTGAGCAAAACTGAGCCTCGCTTTGGTGGGATCCCTTCCTTTGAGTCACCAGGTTACAAGCAGCAGAGCTGGTATTTCCAGCCATTCTGTTGGTGCCTTCTCCACTTCCCCCTATGCCAGCCATTGAGCCTACCAGCCGCAGGATTGGGCACCCTTGCTGGCTATGGGTTAGTTCTCTGAGGACCCATAAAAAGGTCCCTTTGATTCCCAGAGGCCACTTGCCCACACAGAAAATGATCATAAGGGCTAACTAGCATTTACTGAGCACCTACTGTATACCACAGACCGTCGCTTTCCTCGTACAAACCCAGCTGATAGCCCGATCGTTAACCCTCGTGGTCACTCAATGAGGTTAGGGCTAGCAGTGTCCCATGTCACAGAGGAGGCAGCTGAGACCCGGGGAGGTGAAGTACGCTGTCCGCGGTAAGTAGGGCAGGGGTTCAAGGGCTCCAGTGTGGCTCGTGTATCGACCCTGCCTCCACTCGCTGAGCTGCCTAAGGACATCTGCTGTCACGGCGCCTGCCCCGTGAGTACCATATGCTCATCACGCCAGAGAAACTCGGCGAGCACCCGCTGTGGGCAGGCCCTGTGTCGGGCGCCAGGGTCTCTCCTTCACAGAGCGTGCCCAGACCCCCTCTCTCAGCCTTCCCACTTTGCCAGGCAGCCCCGCCCCCAGTTTCTCTGGACCCTCCATCCTTCCCAGAGCGCTTTCTTGCATTTGAGCCTCCCTGTCCGCAAGATACAGTCTACTTCCAGGCTGGGAGTCAGAGCAGCCTCAGCCCCTCATCAGGAGGCTTTATCCGTGAAGGCCACCCCGGCCTGTCTTGCCGAAGCCTTGGCTTCCCTCGAGAGGGCTCCCTGCCCCACCCCCAGAGAATGAGAAAGCTGAGACCAGACGAGGCTTCTGAGCAGCCAGAAAGGGGAGCTTGCAGCTCACCGCTGCCAGTGATGGAGCGGTGCTGAGGCTCCCGACGCCCATCCCAAGCCGTATTAGAGCACTTGCCTGCCCCTCCCGAGGTTCCAGATGGTTCCTCCCTCCAAGTGGGGCCACCCTGACATGCACCCCCAATCGTGCTCACCAGAGCAAGAGAAAGGCCCAGTCACAGGCAGTGGACACGACGGACATGTGTGTGTCCACAGGGACAAAGGGGTCTCAGCAGGGCCACCCAGGTGAAGGGGCCAAATAAGCTGCGTGAGTAAAGAAACCCTCAGCTGGCTTCCTGTCTCATCTCAACTGCTGTCAGTTGGTAGGACCTCAAGCTTCTTAGGACTCTGAGCCTCGTTTCCTGACCTGTTGAGCGGGGGGAGCAATGATAACCTCGTGTTTGGGGGGCACGCCCTGGAGCCAGGCTCTCTTCAAGATGCTTTCCCCACAAGATCTCCTTGCAGGGGCCGTATGAGGCGGCTGAGACATGCCATCAATATCCCCACTTTATAAGTGAGGGGACCCGGGCTTGGAGCAGCTCTCCTTGGGTCACCCAGCCAGGTCTGACCCCAGAGCCCGTGCTCTTAACCACTGCGCCCTACTGCTCACCGGTGGGGCTGTGATGAGGACCCATGGAGCCAGTGGCTATGGCCAGTGGACGGTGGTTTGAGCCACAGGGGTCCTGAGTGAGTGTCTGCACGTCACACAATCAAGGCATCCTGCACCCTGGCCATGGCGGTGAGAAAGTGCGCTGCAGGAGATGACCTCAGGCTCACTCTCCAATCATCTGCTCAGCACTTTAAAGGTCAGGCCAGCCAGGGTTGGGGCACGCCTCCCTGTGTTTTCTGTGTGTGTGTGTGTGTGTGTGTGTGTGTGTGTGTGCCAAGCTGCTTCAGTTGAGTCTGACTCTTTGTGACCCTATGGACTGTAGGTATTCCCCCTGCCAGGGATGCCCCCTCAGCTTAGATGCCACTGCCCACAAGAAGACAGAGGCCTGGTGGTCCTAGAGCCCGTGTCAGACGGAAACTACCTTCTTCCCACTGATCAAGCCAGAAACGCTTGGAGTCACCCACTTTCCCCCTTTTCTCTGACCCCACAGCCAAGCCATCCTTGAAAGTGAAAGTTGCTTAGTCGTGTCCAGCTCTTTGCGACCCCACGGACAATACAGTGCATGGAGTTCTCCGGGCCAGGATACCGGAGTGGGGGGCCGATCCCTTCTCCAGCGGATCTTCCCGACCCAGGAATTGAGTGGGGGTCGCCCACATTGCAGGCAGGTTCTTTACCAAACGCCCCGGCAGCTCCGCCTCAGAGTCCATGCCAGCGCCACCCTGCCCCGTGGTGTCCCCCCAGCCTCGCAATCTAGGCAGCGGCAGCTCACGCTGGATCACTGCAGCGGCCCCACACCGGCTTCCTGCGCCTGCTCGCGTCCTGTTCTGTTCTCCACCCTGGCTGATCTAAAATATAATCCACGCACACCCCTACCCAAACCCCCACGATGGTAGACAGATCGATGGAACAAGAGAGTCCAGAAACAGACCCACATACAGTCCATTGACTTTTTTTTTTTTACTCCAAAACATCCTTTATTAGAGATGAGTGAAATAACAAATCTGAGATGACTAAAACCAGTCACTGGGGGCTCTGAAGATAACCCTGCTTCCGGCTCTGAGACTGGCCGGGTCTCCAGGGTAAACAGCCCAGCCTCCCTGGCCAGTCTGCCGCATTAGCCATTCGCATCTTCCAGCCTCCCTCGCTCGTCCCAGTCCATCCCTGCCAGGACCCAGTGCCCAGCGCCCATAGAACTGATGTGTTAGACACTGATGATGGCTTGGTGCTGCTGCTGCTAAGTCACTTCAGTCGTGTCTGACTCTGTGTGACCCCATAGACAGCAGCGCACCAGGCCCCCCGGTCCCTGGGATTCTCCAGGCAAGAACACTGGAGTGGGCTGCCATTTCCTTCTCCACAGTCCATTGATTTTTGACAAAGGTTCCCCCCTGGCTGTTCAATGGGAAGACAGAACTCTCCTTAACACATGGGCCTGGAAGTACTGGATACACTAAAGGAAAAAAGGAACCTGACCCCTCCCTTGCATACACACAATTAATCTGAGATGAGTCACAGACCTAAATGTAAAACCCAGCATCATAAAAACTTCTAGAGCAAAACACAGGAATATATCTTTGTGACATTGAGGTGGGCAAGGATTTATTAAAAAGGTCACAAAAAGCACTAAATGCAAATTTGAAAATTGGTGAATTGGACTTAATCAAAATTCAAATCCTCTGCTCCTAAGAAGACACTTTAAAGAAAATGAAATGAGGTGAGATGAAAAAGCAAACTACAAACCGAGAGGAAATACTCTCGAGACAAATGTGTGACGAGGGGTTTATATCCTGAATATATAAAGAACCACTACAGATCAATAACGACAGATTTTTAAAGAGAGGATATATAAATGGTCAATCAGCATATATAAAGGTATGCAAAGAACATCATTAAGGAAATAAAGACTAAAACCTAAGTGAGATACCGCTTCACAACTACTAAAATGCCTGCAATAGAAAGATGGACAACACCAGATGTTGCCAAGGATGTGGAATAATAAGACCCTTCATACAGTGCAGGGCGTATAAAACAGTACTGCTGCTTTGGCAAACTGGTAGTTTCTTACAAAGATAAGAATACTCCTCTCTACCCTATGACCCAGCAATTTCACTCATAAATACTTATCCAAGAAAAACGAAAACACACATCCACGAAGACTCGGGGCTTCCCAGGTGGCGCTAGTGGTAAAGAATCCACATGCCAGTGCAGGACTTGCAAGAGACGTGGGTTCAGTCCCTCGGTTCGGAAGATCCCGTGGAGGATTAAACGGCAACCCGCTCCGGTACTTGTGCCTGGAGAATCCCACGGATAGAGGAGCCTGGTGGGCTACAGCCCACGGGGGCTCAAAGAGCCACCCACCACTGAACACACACAAAGACGCGAATGTTCACAGCAGCTTTACCCATAACAACAACAAAAACTGTACAAAAAAGAAACATGCAACTAGGAAAATGGTGATAAAATTTGTGACACCTTCATGTCACTTCTCATCAATACAGATGAATAAGCTCCTAACACACCAACAACACGGACGAAGCTCAGGAACACTGTGCCGAGTGAGGACAGACAGCAGAGTACACACTGCGCGATGCCATTTATACGAACATAAAACAAACCCCCGAGGACCGAAAGCGGAGCGGTGTTTACCTGTGGACGGTGTAAACTGGCTGGGAGGAGGTATCAGGGGACCTTTGAGGGGGGTGGGGACGTTCTCGAACTTGGCTGGGAGAGTGGTTACACAGGTGTTCACATTTAGCAGGGTTTGGCAAGTCGTGTTCTTAAGAACAGCGCATTTCCCTTATGTGAGCTTCAACACAATTTAAGAATATATGAAAGTCAAACAAAACAACCCAAGACAGACGGCATCACATGTACGCTTGCGCCCCCATGGAGCTCATCTTCCACGCTCTCCTCTGCTCCATCTGCTCCAGCCACAGGGTTCTCCTTACTCTTCCTCGAATACGCCCAGCTCAGGCCCACCTCCAGGACTTTGCACTGTCCTTCTTTCTGCCTGGAATAACCTGACCCCAGATAACCTCAAGCCCCCCCCATTCAGGTCTCTGCTCACATTTTCTACCCAAAGGCTCTTCACTTGAACACTCTTTCCAGGTCTCCTCTTGCCCCGCCCCCCCCGAACTCCTCCCCTTGCTTTGTTTTCTGGAATTGCATTTATCTCCATCTGCAAGTGTATGAGAGGTTTCCCAGGTGGCTCAATGGTAAAAAGAATCCGTTTACCAGTGCAAGGAGATGCAAGAGATGAGGGGGGATGATCCTTGGGTCGAGAAGATCCCCTGGAGCAGGAAATGGCAACCCACTCCAGTGTTCTTGCCTGGAGAATCCCTTGGACAGAGGAGCCTGGGGGGCTACAGTCCATGGGGTTGCAAAGAGATAGACATGACTGGGCGTGCACGCATGCAAGTGTATGATACATTTTCTTATTGCCTGGATCTTCCAATAGAATTTAAGTTGTATGTGGACAGGGTCTTATTCACACGGTACAGGGCTCAGTGAGGCTTAAACAAGGCAGTGCATCCGAAGTGCTTCCCATAGTGACAGAGTGAGTGCTCAGTAAATACAGGCTACTGCTGTTATTCATTACTGTATCCCCAACATTGCCCTGCATAGTGGCCAATACAGATTAGGTGTACAATAAAGAACTAGATGTAGCACATGAATGAATGAATGGGTGGGTGAGCAGATTAGTAGGTTTATGGGTAGGTATCTGGACAGACGATGGATGGATAGATGGACGCATGGGGGACATGGGGAAGTGGTATCATGGTAATATGATAGACTGATGGGTGGATGGATATGATGGGGGGATGAATAATATGATGGAGTGATGGCTGGCTGGCTGGATGAATAGAATGAACGCTTGGAAGGATGGATGGATGGATGAAGAAGTGGGTGGATGAGTAGGCGGGTGAGTAGATGACTGTCTTTGTGAAGACCTGGAATTCCTACAGTGAAGTGCCTAGGAGAGCTTTCCCGTGAGATTTCACAAGCCTATTCTTGCAGCGCAATGCTGAGGGAGTAAAGAGAGCAGTTATAAAGTCAGGATCTTTTGCACGCCCCTGAGCAGATGCACACCATTTCACACTTCTGTCCCGTCCCTCCTCCTCACTGTCCTTCTCAGAACAGTTTCTCACAGAGTGGGATAGTGGCCTATTCTCCCCATGTACAGGTGAGGAAACTGAGGCCCAACAGGTTGAACTGACTCATGCAAGTCACGTAACCAGAGACTAGAAGATAGGCCTCAACCCTGGGTCTCCGGACTCCCACTCTTTCCCCATGTCCAGGAATTGAGAGGAGGGAAATCCCAGGGGCAGAGAACCTTCCTGTGGGTCCTTTCAGTGACAAGTTCTAGGGGCAGGAGAGAGGGCTCAGGACCGGACTGTCAGGAGCTGCTGAAGGGAGTCAGTGTGCAGTGGAAGGGGTGGGTGATGGCAGCTGGACTCCCAGCAACTCCTGCTGCAGGTCAGAGGGGCCGCCTGCCACCCAGGCTCTCGCTGGCTGGCAGCTGCCAGTGTCAGGCCTGGAGGAATCAGGGCAGAGCAGACCCCTCGCCTACCCACCTGGTGCCCCTCAGGTGCTCCACCCAGGAGCACAGCGCAGCAGGGGAGGGGTCTGGCTTCCCACATGCTAGCAGCTCCCCTCTCCTCCACCCTGGGCTCTAGCACCCCTCTAGAGACCAATGCACCCTCGGGTCCTGCTCCGGCCACTTCTTCGCTGTGTGACCTCCTGGGAGCCAGTTATGTAACCTGCAAAATGAGTTTCATGGCAACTTGCTTCATAAGCATCAGGATGAGGGCTGGGGTGGGCACAGGAGATGGTCCTGGCACGGACTCGAGTGCATGTCAGGCGCCTGATAAACGTGAGCTCCCTCTCCTGGGGGCCAGGAGGCACAGGCCGCCCTGAAGCGGGTGGGCGGGGTCTTTAGAGAAGGGGGCGGTTAGGACTCTGACCCAGGAGCTGTCTGGGCCTCCTGCTCATGCGTCTCCGGGATGGGGGCTCTTCTATACCCCCTGCTGGCTGCAGGGGGACAGTGCTGCCCGCACAGGACAAGGAGAGGAGACAGACCATGCCCGCAGCGCCCCGCACCTGCAAAGGGACCTTGACAGCGCTTGAGAGTTCACGAAAAAGGCGAGAAAGTGACTTGACTACCCTAAGCCTTCGTTGCCTTATGAGGACAATCTCAAGAGGTTGGAGGTTTAAATGAGATCGTACATCTTAAGGTGCTTAACCAAGTGCCTGGCACTCAGGATGTGCTGGACAAATGCCCTCAAACCCACACCGTCTCCCAGCACTCCTAACAGCCCAGCCTGGTGGGTGGGCAAGGGTCGCCGTGGCTGTTCCCATCCTGCATTTGGGGAAAACCAGGGAAGGGCCTGGTCCAGGGGCGCCCAGGGGCTCCTCTCCTGTGTGGGTGGGGCCGCCCCCGCCTTCCCCATCCCTCCGTCCCCTGGCGCAGGCCCAGCTCTTCCCCTGATGCGTCTCTCCGCCCCACGTGGCCCTTCAGATGTCTTGCTTGTGATTTAATTAGCAGTCCTTTGGTGTCATTTTCGGAGAAGGAAATTGGCAGCGCCTGGGAGATCACTCACGTCCGCCGGCTGCTCTGAGTTCTTCTCTGAGAGCTCTGAGTGGGAAAGAGAGGTTTTGGGAGCTGGTGGGGCCGATAAGGAAATCCCGGGCCGGCCCCAGAGCATGGGGACAAAGCTTTTCTCCTGCTGCCACCCTGGAGATGCTCGCAGAGAGAGGCACAGAGCAAGGCACTCGGATCTAAACCCTACCTCTTTCCCTGGCCCAGAAATCTGCGGGGTCTGGCCCAGTCCACACCCTCATTACCCCCAACATTCAACCTCAGCCCCACGCCCTGGCTGCTCCCGCCACCTGGAACCCTTTTCAGGAGCTTCCTCTCAGCTGACATAGCAGCTCCTCGGAGGAGACACTCAGACCCTGACTCCCCACTGGTCCGAGTCTCCAGGATGCTAGGCTCTCTGATAAGCTCTTGTTCACATACTTACTTTGTATCGAACATCTGCCCTGCTAAAGTGTGAGCTCCGTGTCAGCAGACACACACCTCCGTCACCACCGCGTCCCCAGCCCTGCCGCGCAGCTGGCTCAGTAATTCCTTGTTGGATGGATGAGTGAGTGATGGAAGGATCTGGCAGATAGAAGCTTGGTGTGAAAGTCACGGGAGGAGAAACTGGCTCAGTGGGTGACCTTGGATAAACCCCTTCATTACGCCCGGGCTTCGGTTTCCCGATCTGAAACCTGAGGGTGAACGCAGCGATCTCCGTGGCTCTTCCTTCCCTGACAGTCTCTAGTCCCCACGTGGGCGTCATGTCTCCCAAGTTCAGAGAAGTTAAGGGGCTTGAAAGAAGTGACACCAGATGAGGAAGAGAATCAGGAGGACACAGACCAGGCCCAAGGAAGGAGACGGCTCCCCCCATATTTTGCTACCTTCCACTCACCTCCAACCCAGAGATTCCAGAAAGAAAAAAAAACCCATGGGTCAGATTGACCTGGAAGAAAGTGCTCTGGGGCAGGAATGATGAGACTGGACATTTGGCCCTGGTGCTTCCTCACTGTGCGGGCTTTGGCAAGTGGCTTCCCCTCTCTGGGCCTGTTAACTCAGCCACGCAACGGGGACGACGTGGCAAGACCCCACCTCACAGCGTTTACTGCACACACAAGTTTGAGAGTTCCTAGCAGTACTGGCTGCAGCTGAGTCATCTCCAGGTGGCACCGCCCTGTGGCATCCCCGACTCCCCCGTCCCCCGGCCGTCTCTGATCTGATGCCCCGTCGCACCGGCCGGTGCTTGTCTTTTGCCCCCACTGAGAGGAAACCCCCGCCAGGGCGGGGGGTGTGTTCTGGGTGCCATGGGACCCCCAGGTCTCAGCTCGGGAACTGTGCGTGAGAGCCTTCTCTTCCACTTCCCGGCCTCCTTTCTTTGCTGAGTCCCCTCTCCCCCGCGCAAACACACAGCCCTCTGACCCGGCCTTCTTCTCCTTTACAGTCGCTCCCAAAGGACCCAAAATCATGATGACGCCCAGCAGAGCCCGGGTCGGGGACACCGTGAGGATTCTGGTCCACGGGTTTCAGGTCAGCCTCTCTCTGAGCACCTGAGAGGGGGCGGGAGGTGGCCGGGGCCCCAGCCTCCCTCCCCTTGACCTCCAGCGCCGCCAGCGGGCCTCAGTCTCCTAATCTGTGTGATGGCAGAGTCGGCTTCCTCGAGGAACCACACAGGGTGCGTGCACGGCTTCGCCCGCCCACCTACAGCTCGGAGCACATGCGGCACGTGGCCTTGACCTTCTTTTCAGCCCTAGAGTCCTCTTCTTCCCAAGGTTCCGGGCAGCCACTCCCAACCAGTCAGATGGGAATGTGTTACCCGCCCCCCGCCAGGCCCTGCCTCTGGCCCCTTCCCGCTCTGGCAGAAAGGGTCCTCCTGTGACGCCGCCCTCCCCTGCTCTGGCCCACAGAACGAGGTCTTCCCGGAGCCCATGTTCACGTGGACGCGGGTGGGGAGCCGCCTGCTGGACGGCAGCGCGGAGTTTGATGGGAAGGAGCTGGTGCTGGAGCGCGTGCCTGCCGAGCTCAACGGCTCCATGTACCGCTGCATGGCACAGAACCCGCTGGGCTCCACCGACACGCACACCCGGCTCATCGTGTTTGGTACGCCGTGCCAGACCGGGGGGCGGGAGGGCTACCTGGAGCGGGTGGGGCTGTCCAAGGAGGTGGCAGCAGCGGGCCGAGTTCCCCAAATTTGCCCCGAGGAGGCGCCCCGCGGTAGGCCCTGGAGTGCTGAAACAAAAGCAGCTTTGGAGCTCAAGAGCCCTGGGTTCAAACCTCAGATTGTGACGGGGCAATGCTGGGCAAGCGGGTTCTCTCCCTCAGTCTCTCCATCTGTAGAATGGGGCCAATACCTCCCAGCCCGCACAGGCCGTGTGCCTGTCCTGAGAGGCGTGCTGACGTGACGTTCAGCGGTGCTGGATAAGGGGCCTCCTTCGCGAGTTCCGAGTGCCGTCCGTCCTCTAGCTCTCTTTCTGTTCTTCCTGACAGAAAACCCGAATATCCCAAGAGGAACAGAAGACTCCAATGGTAAGTCTCCAACCTCGGAGCTTCCAGTGTGAAAGCTCTGGTCCCCTAAACGGTCCCTTCACATGCGATTGCCCCTCCCTCCCTCAGGCCTTAGGCGCGTGACTGTCCTCTAGTTGGGCAGAGTCTGGGTCAAAGGTCAGGAGTGGACACTAACGCCGTTAAGGGGACCCAGTATCCCTAAGCAGCCAGCAGGGATCTCTAGCAACCAGGTCCTTCTGGGAGCCCAGCTTCCATGACCCCAAGAGGATGTGCTCAACCCTGACCCTGGGGTTGTGGCCTGGGGCCCTTGACCACTTCGCAGGATGCTGGGCATGCAGACCAATGCCTTGGCTGGGTCCTTTATGCTGCCCCATTCCCAGGCTGGCCCTGACCTGTAAACCACCCTGTGGGGCCCAGATACCCCTCCCAGGCCCACAGCCCTCCCCTCCCCACACTGAGCTGACCCCACATTTCATGATGCGTTCCCCCACACTCCTGGTCCCCACTGCGGGGTCCTGGGGCCCCCAGGGAGCCTGGCCTCTGCCCAGCAGGCCTGGGACAGGGAGGGGATCACACACAGTCAGCTGGGACGGACGGCAGGGCTGGGACCAGAACCCAGTGTGCCGGAACGCTGAAGTGCAGACTCGCGTCTGGGCCCCTTCGGAGCTCCGTGGTCCCCAGGGCACCCCCCACGCCCTCAAGAGAGGAGGCGGTGGGCCCTGCCCTGACGCTGCCCCCGCACAGGTTCTGCGTCTGGCCCCGCTGGCGTCCGGCTCACCTTGGTGCTCGCCCTGACAGTGGTCCTGGAGCTGACGTGAAGGCGCGGCCCATGCCCTCCACTCCATCCGGCACTGGCGTCTCTGCAACCGGTTTTCCTTTCTTTTTTAAACCATTTCCAGTCTTGTTCTTAGTCTCTTTCTGTCCGTGTCTTGGCTCCTTCGGTCAGTTTAATTAATACAGAACACTTTTCCCCACCTCGGTCTGTGGCTCTGAATTCTTCATGTTCTATAGCAGCAACAGGTGTCTCCCACATGCAGCCTTGGGACAGGCACTGACAGGGTGACAGAGGGCATGCTCTTTCCCGGAGGAGGGGTGGAAGGGCAGCGCCTTGTCTCATCCAAATGCAGGCAGGGGAGGTTGCCAGAGACTTTACTCAGGAAACCTAAGCTCCCTCAGGGCCAGGTGTAATAGTCAGCTCTTGCGACAACGATGCTGCATAACAAAGCGACCCGAATCACAGAGGCATGAAATGACAGGCACTAACAATTATGTTCATGTTCAGGATGAAGTGGTTCAGCTGATCTAGTCTGGATTCTGGAGGAGGACACGGAATCCCACTCCAGTCCTCTTGCCTGGAGAATCCCACGGACAGAGGAGCCTGGTGGGCTGCAGTCCACGGGGTCACACAGAGTCGGACAGGACTGAGCATGGCAGAGCCATCTGGACTCAGCTGGGCAGCCCTGCTTCAGGCAAGAGGCTGTCTGGGCTGGATTCCAGGCTTTGGGCTGGACTCGGCTCTCCTCCATGGGCGTTTGTTCTGGGGCCCAGGCTAAAGAGGTGGTGGCTGATCCTCTTATGGTGGGTCATCAAAGCTCAAGAAAAAAAAATGCAAACCAGACAAGTACAGTCAAGGCATCTGCCTATCATGTCCATACTCTTCAGCCAAAGTAAGTCACATGGCCAAGGCCAACATCAATCAAGGTCACACGTAAGTCAGCGGTAGAGGTTCCAGAACTTCTTACTCAACTACTAGACGACTCCCCAAGCCATCGGCTGTTGGAAGGAAGGACTGAGGGTGTCTGGGGGAGGGTGGCCTCTCTGAGCCGTGGCCCAGACCCGAGGGCCACCAAGGAGAGCCCTGGGGAGTGTGTGATTCGGCCAGGAGAAGCTGGGCTGCAGTAACACATGAACCCCAGAATTAACCCTGTAAACCAACTGGAACACACGGCTTCTGGAATCTGCACGGCAGAGAAGGAGAGGGCTGGAGGATCGGAACGGTGCACAGGGTGATACCCCCGCAAAGACGTTCCTGTTCTTTTTTTAAATTTTTTATAAACTTTTTATTTTGTCTTGGGGTATAGCCGATTAACAACGCTATGACAGTTTCAGGTGAACACCAAAGGGACTCAGACATACATATACATGTATCCACGCACCCCCAGAGCCCCTCCCATCCAGGCTGCCACATGACATGTGCTGCACACCAGGTCCTTGCTGGTTCTCCAGTTTAAATACAGCAGTGTGTCCACATCCATCCCACACTCTCTAACCATCCCATCCCCCCGGCAGCCATAAGTTCGTTTTCTAAATCTGTGAGTCTCCTAAGATGTTCACATGCTAATCCCAAGGACCTGTGAATATGTTACCTTAAGTGACAAAAGGGATTTTGGCCAATGTGATTAACTGAAGGATCTTGAGGTGGGAAGATTGTCCTGGATTACCCAAGTGGGTCCAGTCACAAGGGGTTCCTTATAAGAGGGAGACAAGAAAGCAGCAAGTAGGAGGAGCTGTGATGACAGAAGCAAGAGATCGTCATGATGCCGGAAACATGAGCCAAGGAATCCAGGCAACCTCGAAGCTGGAAAAGGCGCGGAAACGCTCTACCCTTGAGCCTCCGGAAGGAACCAGCCCTGCCAACAGTTTCACTCTGTCAGGCTCATCTCAGACTTCCCACTTCCAGGACTCTCTTAAGAGGATAAATTTGCCTTGTTTTGAGCCTCCAAGTTGGTGGTCATTGGTCACAGCAGCGATGGGAAACTGGTACAATCACCCAGGATGCTTTTCAGGGTCAGGCCTTGCAGAGGCGTGGTGGGGGGGGTTTAGTTGCTCAGTCATGTCAGACTCTTGCGACCACATGGACTGTAGCCTGCCAGGCTCCCCTGCCCATGGGACTTCCCAGGTAGGCATACTGGAGTGGGTTGCCATGTCCTTCTCAAGGGGATCTTCCCAGCCCAGGGACGGGACCCACATCTCTTGCACTGCAGGCAGATTCCTTACTGACTGAGCTGTAAGTGAAGCCCATAGTGACACAGACCACATCTGCCACATCCCACTGTCCTAGGGGTTACTTGCCCTCTGTCGCTCCCACTGCATTGGTGTGTTTTTGGTTTTTTTTTGGCCAACATGAGCTATAAGGCCAGCCCAGATTCAAGGGATGGTGAAATCGATCCCACTTTTGGAAGGGAACTGCAAAACCCCATGGTATAGTGTGTGGATACAGGTCAGAAGGCAGAATGAGGGCTGTGTTCACAATCTACAGCAGCCCCACATTCTGAACTTGATATTCCAGAATCTTGGTTTCCCACCCACCACGTCACATACTCTCATTTCAGCTGGGAAGCCCAAATGTCTCCTCATGGCAATTTCTCTTTTAAAAGTGTGACAACTAAATTATCCACTCATACAAAACATATTTGCCTGCCTGCATCCTGCAAACAACAGTAAAGAAGTTGATTTCCAAGTGTTGAAAGGTCTCTCATATCCGTCAGTATAAACATCCAGGCCAGGTCAGCAGCAACAACCACGTAGCGCCACCTGCCCCCTCAGCCTACTTCCTTCTTCCCCAAAGCCCTGCTCTGTCCAGCGTGAGCCACCTGCCGCCACTCCTGCTGCCTGCCAGCAATCCTACCTAAGCAGTGTCGCACAAGGGCTTTGCCTGTTTTCTGGAAGGAACAAAACAAGATTGGTTCCTTCTTTTTACCTTAATAGAGGGAAGCCCATGTAGGCATGAAATTGGAATCGCTTTGCCCTATTAACAGCTCTGGCGCTGGGCTCCACGGCCCCTAAAGTGCATCAACATCTCAGCAGCAAGTGAATGAGCCACATAAAGTGGGAGTGGACACGCCCAGAGAGTCATCTGGGAGGCCTGCCGTCTGCAGGGGGCGGGGCGGCCATCTGCTTTGGACTCAGAGTTTGAGGACACTGAGCCCTGATCAGGCTGGAAAGGGTGATTTGTCCGACCTAGGACCGCAAGGATGCAAGGTGGGGTGGGTGACATCAATCCCAGCCCGACAGGGAGACAGATTCATTTATTTGTCTACCTGGCTACTCACTCATTTGACAGACTCTGAACACCCCTCTGGTCTGGCTCTATGCCAGGCAGGAGAAACACCAAGACAAGCTGGGCAGATCCTCCCATGAAGAGCACCTAGTCCCTGCAGACTGACAGACTCTAGGAAGAGAGGAACTGAAATGCCATGTGACAAGTATTAGAACAAAACATGAAAGAGTGCAACAGGGTCACAGGAAGGGTGCAAGATTGTCCCGCCTGAGGAGGTCAGGGGGGCTTCCAGGAGGTGGTGACCTGGCAGCCATGTCTTGAAGGAGCATCAGGTCAGTTCTGCCACCTTCCCAGTTTGGCTCCAGGTCAGTGGGTCCAGCTGTCAGTTGGTGCAGAGACCCCTGCTGGGCCTCGAGGGGGGCCACCCCCCTTCCTAGCGCATCAGCCAGGGGGCCAGCCCTCCTCCCCTCACCAGCCTAGCCCTCGGAGTCGGGGTCATCAATAAGAGCGTGGCAAACATGGTGGCTGGGGTTCCCCATCACTAGGTCACAGGGAGTGGGGGGGCACATGACAGTTTCCCAAGGCTGCCCCTTCCGGGGAGGAGGTTCCCGGCAGCCGATACTGGTGGCCTCTCTGCCCATGTGCCTGTGAGAGGAGTGAGGTCTGGAGTCAGCATCTTCTCAGCCCTGGGGTACCTCGGGGCCCCACAGCACCCCCAAGGGGAGTCCCACGGCTCCTCTGCCCTGCCCCACCTCGTGGTGCCAGAGACCGTCCTTCCTGCTTCTACCCTGCCCAGGCAGGAGTGTATCTGGGGACCTGCCCACACCATGGGCTACTGTGATGCCAGCAACCGTCTCCGAGCCAAGGTCAGGGCCACCCTGTCTGAAGGGAGTCACGGAGCTGTGAACCATGGCTCCTACACGAGGACCCCGGTTTTCAGAGTTGTCGTCCTGACTCCAGACAGGCTGCAGGTGTGATAAAATGCTCACGTGTACACAGAGCAGAGAAAACAAAACTCAAAAAACAAGGGTCTCTATGCTCTGCCCCTGAAAGAGAGCTGACCGCCCACGGTGACCCCTAAAGCTGGATGCACACCCGTATGCTTCCGGGATGGAGGCAGAGATGGGAAGGCCGGTGTGGAGGCTGACTTCCCCAGGAGCCCTGATGCTGCTGATGGAAAGGAGAGGGAGACAGGGGTGGTCCTGAGTGATGAGAAGGTGGGCAGAGGGAGAGAAGGGCGGGGGGGGTCTAGAAAGAGCAGAGAGAGGAGCCAAGGATGCGGCTGGCCTGGAGAGGGGAGGCAGGGGAAGGAGAGGGGGAAGGAGGGAACCAGCCAAAGAGTCATCCGGGTCCTGGGGGTCAGGCCCACCCTGGGATCGGACATCCTGGAGAGACAGGAGGGTCCAGGAGGAATTTGGAGATGGGGGGTGGTGGGACAGAGAAGAGGGTCCCTGCGGGGAGCGATTCTGGAAAAGGAACTCTCCAGTCCAACTGGGCTCCTGTGAAACAGAGATCAAGACCCCGACGGAATGAGGTAAAAGGGTTGAATGAGGGAGGAATGGACAGAAATGAAACAAGAGACAGAGGGAGAGTCAGAGAGGCAGAAACAGAGGCAGGGCAAGAGAGACAAGCCCTGAAGCCCATGTGGGGCGGCTGAGCCGCAGACCAGCCCAGAGCTGGGGAGCTTTCCAAAAGCACTTAAGCTATTATGTCAGCGATTACGCCCTTGGTCTCCTTCAGGAAGGGCAGCCCTGAGTGATGGGTGGAAGGAAATGGATGTGCAAAATACACGCACTTTTTCCAAATGGGCCCGATCGCCAGCGACAGGCCTGAATGTCAGCACACACAGCGGAGCCCCAGGCGGGCAGCTGCACCTGACCTTGCGGTTGAGCTTCGTGAGCCCGCCTCCCCCGCCTCCCTTCTGCTCCCCCCCCCTCCCCTGCCCCAGGCGGCTGCGGTCCCCACCCCAGGCTCCCATTCCCTCCTGCCTCTTCCTCCGTGGATCTGGAGACCCCAGGGCCACAGACAAATAGCATTTTGGAAGAGCCCTTCCCTAAACTCGCATCCCTATGCTCACCTTCTCAAACTTGGCCTCCCCCAGAGACCTTTCTTCTCTGACCACAGGGACTGTCCTTCCCCCGTGACAGCCAGGGTTTTGAAAGGCTTTGGAGTTGAAAGTCTTTGAGGACTCGGACTGCAGCTTAACAACATTCCCACCACAGCATCTTGGGCAAGTGGCTTAAGCCCTCTGAACTCAGTTTTTCCAACTATAAAATGGGGATAATTATACCCTGTAAAGGTGATGCTAGAGGCAAAGAACCTCCCTGTCAACGCAGGAGACGTAAGAGATGCAGGTTCGATCCCTGGATTGGGAAGATCCCCTGGAGAAGGGCATAGCAACCAACTCCAGGATTCTTGCCTGGGAAATCACATGGACAGAGGATCCTGGCGGGCTATAGTCCATGGGGTCGAAAAGAGTCAAATACAACTGAGGCAACTCAGCACATGTGCACACACGTCACTTACAGGGTGAGCATAACAAATTAAACAGCAACAGTTTCACACATAAGAACTTGCATAAATATCAACATCCTATATTTAGGAATTTACCACGTACCAGATCTGCTCTACCAGCTAAAGGCTGTGCTAAGCACGTTGTTGCATGTATCATCTCGTTTGATCTTCACGACAACCTTGCGGTATAGGAAGCATTCGATTCATTTTCCGAATAAGGAAACAGGCTTAGAGTGGTTACGTAACTTGCTGAAGGTCACACAGGAAAACAAAGGCCTGGACTTGAGATCTAGACCCAGGATAGAGGCACCAGGCACTTTGCCTCATTAGGTGAGAATCTCAGCACAGAGTCAGGTATAGACCAGAAACTCAGAGGGTTTCGTTTTTCCTTCCTTCTCCCTGGAAACTCCTCCAAGGCAGATGGTTCTTCAAAATATTCTAAGGATCTCAAGGTGGTCAATCCAGGGCCAGGACCCTGTGGCAGGTGTTTAAAGTGGTGAGCTCTAGAGCCAGACTCTCCTGGGCTCAAAACTGGCTTTAAAAGCTGTTGACTAGCTGTGTGGCCTCAGGCTATTTACAAAACATCTCTGTGACTGGGCGGCCTGTCTCTAGAATGAGGATCATAACTGTACTCAGCTCTTGGGGCTGAATGAGACAGCGCATATAACGCACTTAGAAAAAAATTGTCTGGCATGTAGTATGTGCTCAATAAATATTACCTGTCATTATCACTCACTTGGCACAAGATGCTAACATTAATCTCCAACCTTTAGTAATAGATAAAAGATATCATGTGGTCCTTCCCCCCAAGGTCATTCTGTGCCTTTAAATCACGCCAGCAAACGGAGAGGGGAGTGAAGAAGGATGGGAACAAAGTTAGGAGCTCAGATTCTTTCCAAGGCTGTCAGTCAGCCCACACCACAGCCTTCTAAGAGAGGAGCTCCATACTCATTTAATAAGTAGAGGAAGGAGGAGCCTCGAGGCAGGAGGGGGCCGGGCCCAGAATCACACAGCTGTGGGTAAGCAGGGACCCGGCTGCAAATTCCATCCTCTTTACGCACATCTCCCCTCCCCTCCCACTGAGTAGGGGGTTACAGCCTCCCTCCGCACCTCGCATCCTCTGGGGATGCCAGCAGGGAACCACCATGTCCTATGGCCGGGTGCAGCCTCGGGGGGACAGAGAGCAAAGGGAGAAAGGAGAGAGGCAGGCACGCCCTCCAGACCCTCTGGGTGCCATGTAAGGTCCATCCCTTACCCGCCCTCCAAAGAAACCACCACTTCCTTCCAGCTAAAGCAGAAGGATACGTGTGCCTACCTTCAGATGGTACACAAGTATGCAAGTCGCGACCTCATGGACTGCAGCCCGCCAGGCTCCTCTCTCCATGGCATTCTCCAGGCAAGAACACTGGAGTGGGTTGGATTTCCTTCTCCAGGGGATCTTCCCAACCCAGGGATCGTGCCTGCATCTCTGACGCCTCCTGCATTGGCAGGCGGGTTCCTGATCACTAGCACCACCTGGGATGGCTTCAGAAAGGTAGGCTGAGTCTCAAACTTCAGCCTGTACTGCAGCCAGGAAACAGAGGCCCTGAGCAGCTCGCCCTGGGGTCACAGAAGCTTAGTGGCGACATGAGGACCAGAAGCTGGGTTGACTCACCCTCACTCTTTTTACTGGAATGACATTCGGTGATCTGCCTGGTAAAGGAAATATCAACTCACCCACTGGGTGCCTCTTTCACCTCTTTGGGGACCTAGGAATCTGTGCCATGGAAAAGTTCCAGGGCTGACCAGTCTCACAGGAAGGGAGAAAAGCTTCTGCAGCCAGAGTAGGCCTCCTCGAGGGCTGGGGACCACGCCAAGCAGGCTGAGGTCCCAGCCTGGTGGGCCCCCTGCTGCCGCCTCCCAGGATTAGAGCCGTCTACCCGGGAGGACTCAGATGGGGACTCACCCTCAAAGGCAATGACCTTGATCCCGCTCAAAACCCTCCTAGGCTCAGGATATGGATCTAGGTTCTAACAACCGAGAGGGCTTTTGTGAGAGGTTCTGGGGAAGATCCTGCAGGATTCCGGGTTTGAAATAACAGCTTTGCTTCACTGGGCACCTGCTTCCGTCTTGTCCTTTTTTTCTCAATTTCCCCTAAAAAATATATATATATATATGAGTGAGTGTGTGTGTGCCTGTGAGTGTCTGTGTGTGTGTGTGTGTGTGTGTGTGTGTGTGTGTGAGCTTTGAGGTTATTCCTGGGGGACTATTAACTAAGAATAATTTATCCAAGAAATTTGTTATGTTAGAATTACCAATTAGATATGATTATAACTTGCCATGGCTAACACGGCACTACGGTTGGAAATCTGAATCCCATTAAAATCTAATTAGCATATATTAAGTCGCAGGCGGTTTTACTGCAGTGCGCCAGCAGGTTTGAGCAGCGCCGGGCCCAACAGGAGGACTCACTGCCCACTTTGGCACACGGGCCATGTTGCCCACGGCGCCCAGGGGCACGCCAGAAAGACTCTGGGCAACTTTTCCTAAACTGGGGACCAGATGGTCCATGCCGACAGACAGGGGCAGCTCAAAAGTGGACTTGACATTCCAGGCTGTGACCCTGGATGAGTGGCCAGAATCCAGGGAAAAGTATCTTTGACTGGACAAGACCCTGATGCTGGGAAAGATTTAAGGCGGGAGGAGAAGGCGATGACAGAGGATGAGATGGTTGGATGGCATCACCAACGCGATGGACATGAGTTTGAGCAAGCTCCGGGAGTTAGTGATGGACAGGAAGACCTGGCGTGCTGCAGTCCACGGGATCACAAAGTCAGACACGACTGAGGGACTGAACTGAACTGAACTGAACACAGGGAGCTCTGGGGTCATGGCTCTGGGCTAAAGGAGGGGGTGATTTTGGTAGCCCCTGGGGGCAACTTGGCTTCAGAGATGGATCCTTCCCTGGGCTTATGGGCGTGGTGGGTCCTGATGTGTAGGACTTAGCTGCTATCTCCTTGGATCTGGAAAGCCCCCGGCTCAGGAATAGCAAACACTTTCTGGGCTCCCACAGTGGGGCTCACTTTCTTATTCTCACTTAATCTTCATAATCCGGGAAAGATCCTGATGCTGGGAACGATTGAAGGCAAAAGCAGAAGGGGCAACAGAGGATGAGATGATTGGATAGCATCACTGACTAAATGGATGTGAATTTGAGCAATCTCTGGGAGACAGTGAAGGACAGGGAAGATGGCACGCAGCAGTTCTTGGGGTTGCAAAGAGTTGGACTCAAATTAGCAACCGAACAACAACAAATCCTCTTAAGAAATCCAAGAGAAAAGTTCTAGTATATGGCCATTTTACACACAGGAAACCTGAGGCTTAAAGAGGTCAGGGAACTTTCTCAAGATCATGTAGCCATTAAGTGGCAGAATCAGCATTTGAATACAGGGGACTCTTTTAAAAGCTCTCTCTCTCCTAACATCTTTGTTGCCGGAATAAATGATGGCCATTGCAGATGGTGACTGCAGCCATGAAATTAAAAGACGCTTACTCCTTGGAAGAAAAGTTATGACCAACCTAGACAGCATATTAAAAAGCGGAGACATTACTTTGCCAACAAAGGTCCATCTAGTCAAGGCTATGTTTTTCCAGTGGTCATGTATGGATGTGAGAGTTGGACTATAAAGAAAGCTGAGAGCTTAAGAATTGAGGCTTTTGAACTGTGGTGTTGGAGAGGACTCTTGAGAGTCCCTTGGACTGCAAGGAGATCCAACCAGTCCATCCTAAAGGAGATCAGTCCTGAATAGTCATTGGAAGGACTGATGCTGAAGCTGAAACTCCACTCCTTTGGCCACCTGATACAAAGAACTGACTCACTGGAAAAGTCCCTGATGCTGGGAAAGATTGAAGGTGGGAGGAGAAGGGGACGAGAGAGGATGAGATGGTTGGATGGCATCACCGACTCAATGGACATGAGTTTGAGTAAACTCTGGGAGTTGGTGATGGACAGGGAGGCCTGGTGTGCTACAGTCCATGGGTCGCAAAGAGCCGGACACGACTGAGCGACTGAATTGAACTGTCAGGTCAGGTCAGGCTTGATCAATGCCCTCTGCTGCCAGGAGGGGGAGACAGTGAGATATTAAGGAACAGGGCGGAGTGGGATGTGTTAATGGATGTGTTGACGTCAGCTACAAGGTCACCAGGGGACGATCCAGGTACAGAATAAGACCCCCAAATGATGATGCTCCACAAAGACTGCAATCATCCAACCACTGGTTTTTGAGGGCTAAGGGGAAAAAATCCTTCTTTTGTGCAAAAACTTATAGAACCAGATCAGATTGTTACAAGCAAATATTGTCTCCCTCCCTCCCACCTCCAGGATGATGTATCCCTCACCTCTGCCCTTCCTTCTCCTCCCCCACCCTGCTGATGTTGGGCATGGCCACGTGGCTTTCTCTGGCCAGCGCGATGTTCATGGGTGCTCCAGGAGCAGGGACTTTGAATCTGCTTGACTGTTAGGACTTCTCCCTGGCATATCTGTCATCACCAGGAGAACACGCCTTGGGTACCCAGGGTCCAAAGAAGCTGAGGATGAGAGATGCTCAGAGCAGACATGGTCTCAAGCCTTAGCTTAAGGCCAAGGCCAGCAAGGCCAGTCTAGATCACCTGTAGCCCAGGGGACCACAAGTCAGAAGCCAGTGCTTCTTGCTAAATGCCACTGAGGTTTGGTGGTTTGTTACACAGCAAGAGCTGACTGAAGTACCCAAGCTGAATAAAGACAAATCACAAGCTCTCCCAATCAAGCAAAGGAGATGGGACAGAGTCCTGCTCGCACCCCAGAGGCCCCTCCCCATCCATCATCACCAGCCTGACTTCTAACCTCGTCACCAAATGCTTTGTTTCAGCTGGTTTAGCCTCCCAGCCCCAGCCCCAGCCCTGGACCACACAGCATTTCTGGCCTCTCTCCCAGCGTCTGTCTGGGTTCCCCCACCCACCCACTCTGCCTCCCTCAAAGCACACTCAAACTCAGCAGGGGCCTGGGACCCACATACTCCCCAGCCTGCTCCTCTCTGCAAGCTCTGGCCTCAACCCTGGCTCTTTCACCTTTAGCCGGCTGGCAAGGGGGTGAGAAGTGGAAGGTGGCTTCCAGAAGCTGCCTGTCCCAGTCTGCATCCCACGCTCCAACCACCACCCGAGGCCAAGTCACGCCTGTGTCCCCAGACGCCTTCCACATCTTCCCCCAGCAGCAGGACTGACTCCCTGCTGTCAGCCCCGAGCCCGCAGGAGGGAAGCGAGGCCCAGTGACCCAAGGAGCCACACCGAAAGCCCAATCTGCACTTTTCCCCTGGTGGCCTGGAGCGACCTGCTGCTGGGACTGAACTAAGCTCTGGAAGAGGGACGTGCCCCGGGGGTTGGGGCCAGGCCTGGAGAGGAGCGGGTGTCACGAGGAGACAGGCGAGAAGCGTGACGGGGAGAAGAGGAGGGACCTGCTCAGACCGCCGCCCAAGGAGGCCTGGACAGGCCGGCCCTGCCCCTCTGTAGGGCCCTGGGAACATTCGAGCAATTCCCACTCCTTTGGCCTCTGTGTTGAGCTGAATCTTCCAATAAAAGAACAGTTTACACCTCCGCTGGGCTCAACTGGTACGAGGACTGGGGACCAGCAGAGGGGCCACAGGCCGGGAGCAGGCAGCCCCACGTCCCAGTCTTCTGGGGGTTACACATCGAGAGGAGACGTCTGCATGGCGTGCAGAGGCTGCCATAGGAAGGCATCACAGACCGAGGGGCTTAAACCACAGAGACGCGCGTCCTCGCCTCTAGAAGAGGGAAGACCAGGGGTGGCTCCTTCCCGGGCCTCCGTCCTGGACTTGGAGGTGGCCACCTTCTCCCTGTGTTTCTCTGATAAAACTCGACTTGAACAGCGATGGAAACAAGCCCGCGACGGCTGCAGGCGCCAGAGTGGACGGAGGCCCGGGGCGTGCTGGTGAGGAGAGGGCGCAGACGCGGAGGAACGCGCTGTGTGCGTGCCGCCACGCGAGGTCCGAAAACCCGCACGGCGAGCCTCCGCTCGCGGAGGTCAGGCCTCGCTGCAGTTACCGGACGGGGGAGGCGACCGCCGGGGCCTGGGGGGGCCCTTCCCGGGGTCCGACCACGTCCGGTTCTTGGTCTGGGCGCCGCTTTCAGGGCCGCCTTCAGCTGGTGAAAACCGCTGAGCTGTCCTCCGCGGGCGCGCTCACTCTTGACTTCGGTGAACAGCATCGTGCCAGCGTCGGCTTCCTGGTTTGACGCTGATCTGTGGTTATGTAAGATGTCATTGGGAAAAGCTGTATAAAGCCTGGGAACCTGGTACTATTTTTGCCACTTCTTGTGAGTCTGGAGTGCTTCAAAAATAATTTTTTTATAGTGGTCTAAATAAAAACGATAAAAGCAAGACATTTTGGGTTTGTTTTAGGGTTTAGTAACACGTCGAGCCCCAGGGGAGCTGAAATAAATTTTAGATTAAAAAACAAACAACGAAGAATTATGCACTTTTCCGGGTGTATGTTGCAGTTCAATTAAAAGTTAAAAAACAAAACAAAACAAAACTTCTGCCAGTTTCTGAGCTTTTCCAAAAGGAGAGAAGTAGCATTCACAGAGTACATATGACGTGCTAGAGACTTCTAGGCACTTAGGCCAAGGTGACCCATTCGTCACTCTGGTTGTGAGGGAGGTCACTATTGTGTCCATTTACAGATGAAAACGCTGAGGCTCAGAGGGAAAGCAAGCTGCTCAATGACACACAGCTCAGTCAGGGATCAGCCGAGGTTCACACCCAACGCTGGCCGCCTTCAGAGCCCTGCCCTTATCCCTGCCTGCTCTTGGGGCACTCAGAAGGACGCCTCTCCCTGCCCCGCAGCCCTGGACCGCCCTGCTCCACGGCCCTGGACCGCCCTGCCGAGCCTTACCATGAGGCATCCCCCTACACACACGCTCCCCACTCCCACCAGCAAAGATGCTGATGTAGGGTTTTCCAAGGGATGTCCGCCCCACCTGCCAAGCTCCCTGGCTGGCTCTGACCCTCGGACCATTATCATCACCATTAATTGCAGTGCTAAGCATACAGCTCTCGTTCTCCAAAGACCCTGAGGCCCATTCCATGCTGGAACCCCTCCCACCCACACGTATGTCCACCCTCAGCACCAAAGTCCCCAAGACACTTGGAGCTTGGACAAAATTAACTCATTTATCCAACCAGCCCAGTAGCGAGGATTCCTCCTGCTCGTGGCTATGGGCCCTAAAGTTAACCTGGTTTAGCCTGTCCTCTGAGTTGGAGCTTGAGCAGCACTTTGAGGGACTTTCGGGCATCTGGGGACAAAAAAATACAGCTGGAGGAGGGAAGCTGATGACTGTAATTTCTGCCTCAAAGACCATCTCTCCACGTGGACTGAGGTCAAGGGTGGAGACGGGCTGTTGCTGGCCTGGGGAGTTGGTGACTCTGGGTTTGTGGCAGGTAACTAAGACTCAGCTTGTCTGGGTCCTCCTGGCCTGGCAACCACCAGAAGAATGCCACAGACTATCGCAGGATGCTGCCAGGTGTTCCTTCAAGGGAGCCTGTGCGCATACATGCTGGAGACATTTTATTACTGAGTCTTCTCGAAGCCCCTATAGTGCTAACGGGTCCTGGAGTCTCTGAGACAGGCCCATCTGCTCTTCTGGACAGTGTCTCAGAGAAATTCTGGCCCCAGGCTTTCAGCACGGATGTATCTCTGGGACAGTTCTGGAACAAGATGAAAAAGGAAAGAACTTGCCGTGGTGTTAAGGTGATAGGCAGAAGTATTGCTGTTCCCATTTTGCAGATGGGGTAAACTAAGGCCCAGAGAGGGAGAGAGACTTGCCAGGTTAGCAGGCAAGTTCGTGCCAGAACCAGCCCCCAATCTCAACAAAGCGTTCTTCTCTCTGCCCAGGGCTGAGGTCAGGGGGTGGAAATCTGCTAAGAGAAGATTTTTCCGGGTTCCATGGTGAGAAAGATGTTGTGTCCAAGCTGTCTACCAGGCCTGGGAGGAGGAGCCATCCAGCCGAGCCACATCGTTATAACTCTCCTGGAACATTTCCAAAGCTCTTTGAAAACTATTCATTATCTTTTCTTTAACAAAATTACATCATTATCCTCTTTAATCTTGACAAACTTTCCTTAGGTCTTGGACATTAGTACCTCAGCGAGGCCGTGTGATTTGTCCAGCGTCCTGGGTCCCACTGATGCCAGAGCAGGGTGGTCCCTCCTGGGGCCCCAAGATCCTGACCCCTGGACCAGCTCTCCGTCCACACTCCGACCCTCAGCCCCCAGGGCAAGACCTGAGTCTTTCTCCGTTAGACGGCCCCTCCACTCCCACCCCAGGTGCCGACGTGAGCCTGAGCAATTCCGGGAGATGGTGAAGGATGAGGAAGCCTGGTGTGCTGCAGTCCACGGGGTCACAGAGAGTCGGACTCGACTGAGCGACTGAACCACGACACCGTGAAGACCCTTCATGCTTACGAGGACAGGTAACCAACCACTTCCCTCCGTTATGCCAGCAGCCTCCGCACGGGCCGAGCTCCTGTACTTTGTGCAAAGGGCAGGACGGGGGCAGAGAGTCATGGTTCTGTTGTCACGGTCACTTCTATTTGCTGAGCTCCTTTACAAGCCTGGCCTCAACTTATCGCTTGGTGAACTCACCTCTGGCTTCTCAGCTTATCCTGGGAAGCCAGGTTCCAGGCCCTCTGTCTTCCCTGGCTTGATTATCAGGCCAGGCCTGGGACGTGAGCCGCTGCATTCTGCTCTCATGATTAGGGGTGGTGGAGGCCTCACCCATCCAGCTTACAGTGGTAACCTCCCCAAAGCCCATACTCTCTTTCTGGGCTTTATCCTTCTCTCAGTTCAGTTCAGTTCAGTTCAGTCGCTCAGTTGTGTCTGACTCTTTGCGACCCCATGGACGGGG
The DNA here is from genome assembly GCF_054371585.1 of Giraffa tippelskirchi. Classification (NCBI taxonomy): domain Eukaryota; kingdom Metazoa; phylum Chordata; class Mammalia; order Artiodactyla; family Giraffidae; genus Giraffa; species Giraffa tippelskirchi. The sequence continues at coordinate 190,577,234 of NC_137277.1, read as the reverse complement.
TTGCACGCCAGGCCTCCCTGTCCATCACCAACATCTGGAGCTTGCTCAAACTCATGTCCATTGAGTCGGTGATGCCATCCAACCATCTCGTCCTCTGCCGCCCCCTTCTCTTTTTACCTTCCGTCTTTCCCAGAATCAGGGTCTTTTCCAATGCGTCGGCTCTTCGCATATGTTATCCGGAAGCCATCAAACCTTCAGCAAAGGCCTTTGGTGAACCAGGAAGGTGAGCTGGGGTGATGCCCTTGGCAGAGCAGCTGGCTCCGTAGTCATGGTGCCCCCGACCCTGAGCTGGCCAGAGCAGGGGCCTGGGTGGACCAGGACAGGGCCACCCCAGCCCAGGGGAGGGGCAGAGAGGGTGGACCCCTCTTCTCCAATTGCCGGGTGCTCCCAGGGACTGCGTACCTCAGCCTGCATTTGACAGGGGCACTGTGGAAGGTAGATTCTCCCCCTTCTTCATCTCAGGGGGAGAATGCACCCCACGGACTGCAGCAACCAGGCCCCCTGTCCATCACCAACTCCCGGAGCTTGCTCAAACCCATGTCCATTGAGTTGGTGATGCCATCCAACCATCTCATCGTCTGTTGTCCCCTTCTCCTGCCCTCAATCTTTCCCAGCATCAGGGTCTTTTCCAATGAGTCAGCTCTTTGCATCAGGTGGCCTAAGTATTGGAGCTTCAGCTTCAGCATCAGTCCTTCCAGTGTCAGAGGAGGGAGAAAGGTCTGACACAGAGAGAACAGAAAGGCTTTGGCCAGGCAGAGGCTTTGCTGTTGCTGTTTTGGCTGCACCGGGTCTTCCTAGCGGCGCACGGGCTCTGTTGCCGCACGTGGGCTCTCTCTCATTGTGGAAGCAGGCACTGCTCTAATCGCGGTGCACGGGCTTCTCGAGTGGAGCGCAGGCTCTCAGCTCCCAGGCTTCGGTAGGTGTGGCTCTCAGGCTTAGCTGCCCCGCAGGATGTGGGATCTTAGTTCCGGGAGGTGGGATCTTAGTTCCCAGACCAGGGATGGAACCCGAGTTCCCTGCATATGCAGGGGGATTCTTAACCACTGGACCACCAGGGAAGTCCCCAGGCAGAGGTTTTTAAATTGGAGGGAGCATCAGATTTGCCCTCAGCTGGTAAAAAATCTGCCCGTGATGCAGGAGACTTGGGTTCAACCCCTGGGTTGGGAAGATCCCCTGGAGAAGGGAAAGGCTACCCCCTCCAGTATTCTGGCCTGGAGAATTCCATGGGCTGTATAGTCCATGGGGTCGCAAAGAGTCGGACACAAGCAACTTTCACTTTCAGATTCACCCAAGGGGGAGAATAACCAGGACTGCAGGCGCCTGGCCTCCACCCCAAGCCATTCTGGAGAGGAGCCCAGGAAGCTACCTTTTAACATGTTCCCCAGGGTTTGGCCACAGGTGGCTCTTCCATTCTCCACCCCACCTGCCCTCCCACTCCCAGGCCTGGAACACCTCCAGGCCTTTGCATTTGTGGAGCACCGGGCACACCTGGACCGCATTCACCCCCAGAGCAAAATCCTGGCTCCGAAGTCAGGCCGACTCCAGCTGGAGTCCCTGCTCTGCCACTGATGCATTGTTGGGGCAAAGACATCAACTTCTCTGAGTTTCAGGATCTTCAGATGTAACACAAGTATAACATATTCTGCTAGAATTATTGTGGCAATTACAGGAAGCAACGTATATACCAATTGCTTCATACAGAAAATGCTCAACAAACAGTACCTAGTAGATCAGGAGCATTAATAATTAGAGTGAGGGCAATGACATCCGTTGGCTCGTGTCTCCTCACTGAACTGGAGATTCTCAGGGGACTGTGTCATATTGTATTACTCCCAGCTTCTACCACGGGGCTTGGCATGGAGTAGGCGTTCACAGTTGACCCTTGAACAACATGGCGGTTGGGGGTGTTGACCGCCTCCTGCCCCAGGCAGTTGACAATTCACATTTCATTTTATAGTCAACCCTCTGCATTCATGGTTCTGCATCTGTAGATTTAATCAACCTTGGATCACGTAGTACCGTAGTATTTATCGAGAAAAATCTGCACATTAGACACCCCTCACAGTTCAAACCTATGTTGTTCAAGGGTCAGTGGGTAGCGAATTCCAAGCATTAATGGCTGTAAGGAGCTCGGGTGAAGTCAGGGAAGGCTTCCAAGGGGAGGTAAATACTGATACGAGTTGGTGAAGATTTGGAGGATTTGGTTGGGGTGTCAGTTAACTGTGACCTCAATTATGCCGTGGAATAAGCAAGCCCCAGAGCTCAGTGGTACAGGATAGAAAGTGGCCAGCCTCACTGACGCTTGGCTGGAGCTCTGTAATCAGCTGGGCCGCACTGAGGCGGCTCAGCCAGGGCTCCGCTCCCCGAGTCTCTCACTTTTCTCCTGGGGCCAGCGGGCTAGCTCAGGAGTGTTCTCGCTGAGACTGTGGCAGAGGACCAAGGGGGCAAGCGGAACCACGTGAGAGCAATCGAGACCCAAGCTGACCATTTGCAACCGTCAAGACACGGAAGCACTCTAAACGTCCATTGACAGATGAATGGATAAAGCAGCTGTGGGACATATACACAGTGGAATACTACTCAGCCATAAAAAAGATTGAAATGATGCCATTCCCAACAACATGGATGGACCTAGAGATTGTCATGCTAAGTGAAGTCAGAGGAAGACAAATACCATATAACATCACTTACATGTGGAATCTAATGTGACACAAATGAACTTATCTACAAAACAGATGCACAGACAGAGAGAACAGATTTGTGGCTGTCAAAGAGGAGGGGGGGGGAGGATGGAGCGGTGTTTGGGGTTAGCAGATGTAAGCTATTACATACAGCATAAATAAACAGGGTCCTACTGTACACCACAGGAAATCATTGGGTTGGCCAAGGGTTCGTTCAGGTGTTTGTACATTCCATGGAAAAAATCCAAACCAACGGTTTGGCCAACCCAGTATATACAACATCTTGTGATAACTCATAATGGGAAAGACTATGAAAAAGAATGTATATGCATGCATGTACAAATGAATCACTTGGATGAACAGGAGAAAGAAATACAGCATTGCAAATCAACTCTGTGGTTGTTGTTCAGTCGCTAAGTCACATCCGACTCTTCGCGACTCCATGGACTGCAGCACACCAGGCTCCCCGTCCTTCACTATCTCCGAGAATTTGCTCAAATTCATGTCCATTGAGGCAGTGATGTTATCTAACAATCTCATCCTGTGTCGTCCCCTTCTCATTTTGTCTTCAATCTTTCCCAGCATCAGGGTCTTTGCAAATGAGTAAGTTCTTCGCAACAGGTGGCCAAAGTATTGGAGCTTCAGCAACAGTCTTTCCAATGAATATTCAGGGTTGGTTTCCTTTAGGATGGACTGGTTAGATCTCCTTGCAGCCCAAGGGACTCTCAAAAGTCTCCTCCAGCACCACAATTTGAAGGCATCGGTTCTTTGGCACTCAACCTTCTTTATGGTCCAACTATAAATCAATTATACTTCAATAACATAAACTTAAAAAAAAAAGACTAATGCTGAGAATTGGACTCACTATTACATCCACCTCATTTTATTAGCCAAAGTAAGTCCTCTCCCCTAACTCAAAGTCAGAGGGTGGGAAATATCCTCTCCCTTTTAAGGGGAGAAACTGTAGTCCCATGGCAAAGAGTGCGGCTCCAGGGAGGGCGGAAGCAGTGAGGTTAAACCACAGCCTCGCATCAGTGGGCACAGCGGAAGGAGGAAGGGGTGCCCTCTGAGGAAGAAGCAGATAAGCCAGCCCAGGATGCCCATCATAGAGCTGGAAGGTCCTGCAGGGATGGGTCATGTGGTCACTTGTGCTCCCAGGACTGTTAGAGCATCATTCCTGCATTCCTTCATTCATTTGTCCATTGAATGACTTTCACGGTGGGCTTGCTGTCTGCCAGGCTTTCCTCTCAGCACTGTGGATATCATGTCAGTGAGATGAGCCAAGATCCCAGCCCTCCAGAGGAAGACGCTCCACTTCTTTTTCTGGCTCCTCCACCAACTTGCTCCGTGACCTTGGGAAAATCGCTGCCCCTCTTGGGGCACCCCAGCCACCACTGATAATACCTTACATTTGTAGAACACTTTTAACTTTATCAAATCGTCCTCACATGATGTTCTCTGTGAAGCGTTGGAGACTGGTTTTATCACACCCCTGATTTGACAAGTGAAACTCTAATGGTTATGAAATGCACAGCTCCTTGGAAGTCCTCTCCAGAGAGGACTCGGGGGGCAAACCCCTCATAACAAACCCGAGGATTCTCTCTACAGCAAAGCTGGTCCCTGGACAATGGCAGACGGTTGTCATTTCAAACGTTTGGGGCTACACAATTCCTGTGTGACCCAAGGATTGGGACAGCTTCCTTTATCTTCCCTTTTATTTAAAAAAAAAAAAGCCACCGCTCTGAACATTTCAAAGATTCCTGCACAACTTTGCCAATTTAATTAAAATAAAAAAAAACCACTGCCTCTTCCTAACTGGCTTCACAAATGACAGACTTGAAAATGGGGCGTAAGCCAGGCTTCAGAGAACAGCTTCATCACTCAAGCTCCTTATTTAACAAGGAGACGCTCCGCCACCTCGGAAAACTGGGCTGCAAGTTTTACAGGAGGAAAGTGAGGCAGGAGGCCCGCTTCCTCCCTATCCCACCAGATCCGCCTCTCCGCCTAGGACTGGCGTCAAGTCTAAAGCTGGCTTCTCAGGCTGGGAACCTCCTATGTGCTACCCACGTATGACAATGCCCTCTCCTTAGGCCGCTTCTGTCAGGGGTGTATAGCCTCTCACAGATGAGGAAACTGAGGCTCAGCCAGACAGCAAGTCACTGCTAGTAACAGCAGCTGAGCTGGGTCCCAATCCAGACCCATCTGAACCCAAACACTGGGTTCTTTCCCTTTTCTCACAACATCTCTTTCTTGTGTGGGCTAGGGGGGTGTTTAATACTGCAGGGGAGCTGGAGGCCAGGTTCAGCGACTGCAGAAGGAAGGGAGGGAAGGTAGTATTTACCGTATAGCGTAGTGCAGATGTGGAACTGAATTCTGAAGGGGCACCTTCCTGAATTTGCAGGGCAGCACCCTGGGTCCTTTTCAGAGCTGGGAGCTGTAGGTGCTCTCCCCATCGCCTTGGCCCCCCGGGAAGGAGCTCAGGTGGACAGTCCCCCACGCCCCAAGGCTGTCCTGCCTCCAACAGTACATCTCTCTGGCTGCAGGCTCTCTCTGGCCACAGGAGTCTATGTCAGGGCCAGCTAGGAGTGTCAGAGAGTTAGTACCCCCACCCCCGCAACCCTCAACACCAATGGATGGAAGTTGGTGGATATATCTGGTATCTCAGTTCAGTTCAGTCGCTCAGTCGTGTCCGACTCTTTGAGCCCATGAATTGCAGCACGCCAGGCCTCTCTGTCCATCACCAACTCCCGGAGTCTACCCAAACCCATGTCCATCGAGTCGGTGATGCCATCCAACCATCTCATCCTCTGTCGCCCCCTTCTCCTCCTGCCTCCAATCCTACCCAGCATTAGGGTCTTTTCCAGTGAGTCAACCCTTCGCATGAGGTGGCCAAAGTACTGGAGTTTCAGCCTCAACATCAGACCTTCCAATGAACACCCAGGATTGACCTCTTTTAGGATGGATTGATTGGATCTCCTTGCAGTCCAAGGGACTCTCAAGAGTCTTCTCCAACACCACAGTTCAAAAGCATCAATTCTTCGGCGCTCAGCTTTCTTCACCGTCCAACTCTCACATCCATACATGACCACTGGAAAAACCATAGCCTTGACCAGACGGACCTTTGTTGGCAAAGTAATGTCTCTGCTTTTAAATATGCTATCTAGGTTGGCCATAACCTTCCTTCCAAGGAGTAAGCGTCTTTTAATTTCATGGCTGCAATCACCATCAGCAGTGATTCTGGAGCCCAAAAAATAAAGTCTGACACTGTTTCCACTGTTTCCCCATCTATTTCCCATGAAGTGATCTACTGCTGTGTAATAGACAACCCCAACCTCAATGACTTAACGACTTTATTTGCTGGTGATTCTGCAGCGGGGCTGGGCTCAGCTGGAAGGGTCTCACAGGGTCACTCTTGAGTTTCAATCATTTGGCAGCTGACCTGGACTAGATGGCCCAGGATGCCTGGCGGTTAGGGGCAGCTGTGGGCTGGGTGCTTCAGCCTCCTCTGTTAGGAGAGTCCAGGTTGTGTGTACGATGGCAGCCGCGTTCCCAGAAAACCAGCCCCTGAGTACAAGCGCTCATCAAGGCTCTGCTTGCATCACATGTGCTCAGAGCCCATTGGTCAGAGCAAGTCACATGGCCCAGCCCAGTGCCATGGGTGCGGGGAGCCTCTCACACTGCGTGGACTCAGAGAGGTGAGGTTTCCAGGAAGCTGTTCATGAGCGATCTACCCAGCGGGTAAGGAGGCCAGCTCCCTCATCCCCCGTGTGACAATTCTTAGGTATGTTCTTCTCAGTCTCTTTGCGTCCCCAGAGGGCTTGAGCCCAGGTGTCCACAGCTGCAGCCCACTCACAGCCAGCTTTAAAGACTTCCTCTCTTCCCCGGCTCACTCTGCCTCTGGCTCACTGAGCTTCCCGAAACCCCTTTCCCGGTAACCCACCTGCACTCAAGGCCCTGTGTCAAGGTTGGCTTCGGGGAACCCTAAATGGGGACTGTAAGCACAGCCAGGAGTCAGAATCCCAAGCCTGTGTTTGATTCTGTCAAACTGGCCCCCGGGAGGGACGGATGCGGAGAGGACGTGATGGATGGATGAGAACATGGCTTTCGGGGCCCTGGGGGGCCCCTGAGCTGCATGCAAAGAGGGGCATGATCAGCAGACAACTCCTGTCCTCTGAGCCTTGGCCGGGCTCCCAGGGATGGACCAGCCTGGCTCAGGGGCAGAGACCTGCCCTGTCCAGTAGGGACCAAAAGACAAGACCCTGCAAAGGCGTCTCCGGGTTAGGGAAGACCCTGCTCCTCACCAGCCCTCCTTGGTCCATCCGGGTCCCTAGAGCTGGGCTCACACTTGGCTGACCTGAAACCAAGCCCCCCTTTTTCTGAGCTCTGTTTTCTCTGATTATGCAAATCTCCCATCCCAGCCTAAGCAAAGCAGGCTGGAAGTGAGACAGCTTGACAGGATAAGATGGGCAAAATGGCAGATTACAGCCACCCACTCTGGTAAACACAGGTTTAATTGCTTTTTCAGAGAGGAGAGACGGAGGGGGCAGGCTCAGGGAGAAAACAAATTCCCAACCACTTGTGTCAGGGCTGCAGAGCGGATGGTGAGAGCTCAGAGCTGGGAGCAGGGGGCTCTCACCTGGGGGAGGGAGGTGGCAGGTGGTGGAGAGGAGCCCCGAAGACTTGGAGGAACCCCTGGGGAAGGCAGCGACAAGGGCGGGTGCTCTGCCTTCCGGTCAGTGCGGGTCAAGGGCAGGGGAGTCTGTGCCCCTGGGGTGGGGGAAACCGAGTGTCGGCATTCTCCCCTGGATCTTTGACAACAACAGTGAGAGTGATAGTATCTCACACACACACACACACAATATTCTCTCACAGTTATTGTGTGCTTACTGTATGCCAGACACTGGACTCAGTGCTGCACATGAATTAATTACTTAATCCTCACAACAGTCCTCTGATGGGATCACCATCTGCTTCTTAGAGATGAAAAAAATGAGGGAACTGAGCTTAGACACGTTAAAAAAAAACTATTACAAGTTCATGTAATGAATGAAGAGTAAGTCTGGGATTCACAGTCAGGTCTGTCTGATGCCAGTGACTATGCCTTTAACCACAACGTCCCTAAATACTACTGCACAGGTCCAAGCAACAACTCCAGTTTGTCATCACTTATTCCAACACCCCTAAATACTATTGCACACGTCCAGGGAATGATTTCTGTTTGATGGCACTTACTCTGTGCTAGTCCCTCAAACCTACGTGCCAGGCTAGGAATGAGATGGTTCCTGCCCTGGAAACACATGTGTGAAACATTGTAGTGACAAGGGCCTGGAAAAGTGAACAGGGTGGGGTGAAGCGGTCCCTAATTCTGCCTGTAGAGGTTATGACAGGCTTTGCAGGGAAGGCCGCCTTCAAGTTGAGGCTTAAAGGATGACTCGGATCTCACTGGACAGGCCAGGGAAGGGAAAATAGAACAGCGTGTAGAAGGTCCTCTGGTGAGGCAGTCGCTAGCAGGTTCTGGATCAGCCAACAGCCAGCACACAGGGGGCCCGTCGAGGAGGATGAGGAGACCATGGTGAGAAGGCGGCGGGGTCACATCGTGGTGGCCTCCGCAGCCAGAGGAAGGTCGCTCCTAACCCCCAGGGCCAGCCTCCCTCCAAGCACCATCTGCTTTGACAAGATGCTCCCAGAACAAGGAGGTTCCGTGGCCAAGGAAGTTTGGGAAGCACCGCACGCGTGCGTCCCTTCTAGAAGCTGCACAGCTTTCTGAGAAACCTCGTAGTAAAGAAAGCTGCCACACGACTGTCAACAAAATAAATAAACAACACGGACCTACTGCACAGCACAGGGAACTACGTTCAATACCTTGTAATGACCTGTAATGGAAAAGAATGTACAAGAGAACACAGATTCTTACATACAGGTATAAGAATATATATGTAAATATATATGCATAACTGAATCACTTTGCTGTACACCTGAAATGAACACAATGTTGTAAATCAACTATAGCTCAATAGAAAATAAATAATACAAAGAAAGCTATTTATTTCTGCCGAAGCTGTGTTGTTTTCATTGTTTCATCCCTAAATAGTGTCCGACTCTTTGCTAAGTCGTGTCCGACTCTTTGCGACCCCATGGACTGTGGCCCGTCAGGCTCCACTGTCCAGGAGATTTTCTAGGCAAGAGTACTGGAGTGGGTTGCCATTTCCTTCTCCAGGGGATCTTCCAGAACCAGGGATTGAACTCGTAGCTCCTGCCATATTTCCAGCATAGCAGGCAGATTCTTTACCGCTAAGCCACTGGGTTCTACTGAGCCTAGTCACCCCCAAGCCCTTCTGACCCCAGACACCTCCCCTGACCCCTGAACAACCCCCTGGGATCAATATTCAGGGATAAACACTTCAGGAAACATCTCTGCGAGTGCCAAAACCAGGGCAGTGGCAGGGAAAGGTCATGTGCCCATTGCTTCTTCCCGTGCCTTCAAGCCCTGAGAGGCCTTCAACCAGAGGATGGCAATAATAATAGTAACTGACATTAACTGAGCGCTTACCACGACCTGCTCTGGGCCCCGGGCTGAGGGCTCTGTGCACCGTCTCACCAAATCATCATACTGTTATTACTCCCACTTTACAGATGGGGAAACTGAGGCCCAGAGAAGCAGTAACTTGTCTGTGGTCTCTCACCTACTGGGAGCCACGATTTAAACCCCAGCCTGCCAAACCCTGAGGTCCTAGAACCGCCTCTTTACTGTACCAAACGCCGGCGAGGGCATGGAGAGGAGGCATCTCACATGCATTGCTGGTGGGAATGCAAAGTGGTACAGCCCCTGTAGAAGATAGCCTGATGGTGTCTTACACAACTAATCATCCTCTCACCATATGACCAGCGATCACGCTCCTTGGCATTTACCTAAAGGAGCTGAAAACTTACGTCCACACAAAAACCTGCACACGGATGTTTCCCACAGCTTTATTCATAACTGCCAAAACTTGAAGCAACCGAGATGTCCTTCAGTGGGTAAGTGGATAAAGAAACTGTCATATCCAGACAGTGGGACACCACTCAGCACTGAAAAGAAATGAGCTGTAGTGAGAGACTTTATTTTCTTGGGCTCCAAAATCACTGCAGATGGTGACTGCGGCCATGAAATTAAAAGACATTTGCTCCTTGGAAGAAAAGCTATGACCAACCTAGACAGTACATTAAAAAGCAGAGACATTACCTTGCTGACAAAGGTCCGTCTAGTCAAGGCTTTGGTTTTTATCAGTAGTCATGTTTGGATGTAAGAGTTGGACTACAAAGAAAGCTGAGTGCCGAAGAATTGATGCTTTTGAACTGTGGTGTTGGAGAAGACTCTTAGAGTCCCTTGGGCTGCAAGGAGATCCAACCAGTCCATCATAAAGGAAATCAGTCTTGAATATACATTGGAAGGACTGGTGCTGAAGCTGAAACTCCAATACTTTGGCCACCTGATGCAAAGAACCAACTCGTTGGAACAGACCTTGATGCTGGGCAGACTGAAGGCAGGAGGTTAAGGGGATGATAGAGGATGAGATGGTGGGATGGCATCACCGACTCGATGGATGTGAGTTTGAGAAAACTCCGGGAGTTGGTGATGGACAGGGAAGCCTGGTGTACTGAGGTTCATGGAGTCGCAAAGAGTCAAACATGACTGAGCGACTGAACTGAACTGAACTGATCAAGCCGTTATAAGACATGGAGGAAACTAAAATGCTTATTACTAAGTGAAAGAAGCTAATCTGAAAAGTGACATGATCCTAACTAGTTGACAGTCTGGAAAAGGCGAAACTATGGAGACAGTAAAAAAGATTAGTGGTTGCCAAGGGTTTCAGAAAGAGGGGATGAATCGGCACAGAGGACTCTTAGGGCAGTGAAACTAATCTGTCTGATACTACAAATGGGCTTCCCTGGTGACTCAGACAATAAAGAATCCATCTGCCATGAAGGAGACCCGGGTTCGATCCCTGGGTGGGGAGGATCCCCTGGAGAAGGGAACAGCTGCCCACTCTGGTCTTCCTGCCTGGAGAATCCCATGGACAGAGGAGCCTGGTGAGTTACAGTCCATGGGGTTGCCAAGAGCCAGACACGACTGAGCTACTGACTGTTTCACTTTGCTTGCGCTTCATGATACTGCAAAAGTGGATACAGGTCATTGTTTGTCGGAACTCATAGACTGCGCAAGGCCAAGAGGGAATCCGGATGTAAACTTCAGACTCTGTCTGATATGATGTCAGTTCAGTTGCTCAGTCGCTCAGTCGTGTCCAACTCTGCGACCCCATGGACTGCAGCACACCAGGCCTCCCTGTCCATAACTAGCTCCCAGAGTTTACCCAAACTCATGTCCATTGAGTCGCTGATGCCATCCAACCATCTCATCCTCTGTCGACCCCTTCTCCTCCCGACTTCAATCTTTCCCAGCATCAGGGTCTTGACTGTGATCTGGAGGTTTACAAATTATAACAAATGTAACACTCTGGTGGAGGAGGCTGTGTGTGTGGAGGTCGGGAGAGGACAGGAAATCTATGTACCTTTCCTTCAATTTTGCTGTGAACTGAAAACTGTCCTTAAAAAAAAAAAGCAAGAAAAGCTGAAGTCCAATCCCCAAATTTAGAACTGGGGGTGGGAGCCCTGAAGTTCACCTGCAGAACCTTCCCTCCCGGGATCTCCAGGCAGGAGAAATGGGAACAAATAAAGCACTTTGAAATCACAGGAGAAGGAAATGAATTTTGGCTGGAAAGGCTCCTGCAGAGATGGGCGGGACCTGAGCTGGAAACTCAGGCAAAGGTCTGAGGGCAGAGAGTTCCTGGCGTGTTTAATGAGGCAGCTTTTGGGAGGTGTGGGGTGGAAGCGATTTGAAGAAGAGGACAGAAGCTCCCGGCTTGCTCACACTCCAGCCCACCCCAGCATCCTCCTCCAGCCTTTCCTGGGCTGCAAGGACTGCAGATGGCAGGGCCAGACCCCAGGCAGGGGTCAGGCCTGGCTGCTTTCTGCGGCCAGCACTTGAATATCTTCTCTGAAACTGAAGACCTTCCTTCTGACCTGGTTTTTGCTGGCAGACCCAGCCTGAATTCAAGGGAACGAGGAAAGCTGGAAATGCCACCTTGAAAAGGTCACCTGCCCCACAGCCTGTGATCCAGCCAAGTCAGGAATGCACCTGGCCCCTGGCACAGCCTCCAAACACAGACCAGGAAATGCTCTGTCTAGAGACTTCCAGAGGTGGCTTGGGATACAGTTAGTTCCCCTGGATGCGGGGAGGTAAAGCCACCATGGCCTGCTCTCTGCTTCTGAAGCTGTGTGACCTCGAGAAAGCAGCTGTCCCTCTCTGAGCCTGGATCTTCATCCACAGCGAGGGGATAGTGACATATGCATGGTGAGTTTCTCAGGAGACGGTGGTTGTGGCCCTGTCCTGTTAACAGTGCAGGGCGTTACGCAGGGTCAGGGACCACGGAAGCGCAGCCCAGCACACAGGGTACCACCTGAATTCACGTTCACACAGGGCCAGTCACTGCAGCAGGTGCCCGTGGCAAGGACAGGGACATAGAGGATGCTGAGGTGGCCAAATGCAGGTCCTTAACTCTTACCCCCTTTCACAAGACTCCTAGGGTTTGAATCAGAACAGAGTGGGGACAGCATTTTGGACAAGCACCCCCTACCCCAATAATTCACTATGAAGCCTGAGAATTATAGCCATGAAGCAGACCCCCAAAGGCCAATCCTTCCTCAAGTTTAGGGATAATTCGGAGTTGTATTAATTATGATGTGAAAACCCCTACTTCTCAGAAATGGTTTGGAAGCATAAGCCCTTCATGCTTGCATGCTCGGTTGTAACATCGCATCCACCTCGTTTGCGACCCCGTGGACTGTAATCCACCAGTTTCCTCTGTCCATGGGGATTCTCCAGGCAAGAATACTGGAGTGGGCTGCCGTGTCCTTTTTCAGGGGATCTTTCTGACCCAGGAATTGAACTTGGGTCTCCTGCACTGCAGGCAGATTCTTTACCACTGAGCCCCCTAGGAAGCCCACATGCCCTTCGGGTTCTAGCTGTGAATGGGGACGCCCAGAACAGCTGAGTGGTCAGCTCTTGTTCACAGTAAATCAGGGGCAGGTCAGGCTGCTGGTTCGGGTCTCTCTGAAGCCCACTGTCTGCCACTGCTTCTTGGCTTTGCAGTGTAGGGGGAAGACTGAAGGAGTTTTTGAGTGAAAGCCGCTTCTGAGCAATCCCAGAGGCCTTCCTGGAAGGGGTGGAAGGGGTGGGTCTGGGAAAGACCCAAACAGTGCACCAGCCTCCCAGGCCGCGCTGGCCCCAGCCACTGGGCAGGGAGGGAAGAGCCCTCTGCCTGCACGCGCCTCATTTGGGCTTTGTCTCTGCCTCGTGGATTTAAGATGCACCAACCCCCAGTGCTGCGGGGGGTTCATCTAAACATGATTAAACAACCATTAGGCCTCGCGGTGGGGAAATGGAGATTTACAGACTTCCAAACCTCCATTTAAATGCAAATGCAGCGTCTCCCGGAACCACGGATCCGAGCAGTTAAAGTCACCAGTCCCTAGCTCCCACTAGGCTGGGCCGCCTCAGGCCCCTCCCACCCTTCTGGAACCCGGTGGGCCAGGGACAGCCCGTGGTGATGGGCGGGAATCAGCACCTTCCCCTCCCTCACCCTCCGCTGCCTTTCCTGGGAGGTCGGGTGTGCAGGGTGTGCAGATGTTAACCTCCAGTCCAAGCCGGGATGACCTTGTCAAGGTCACACACGCAGCTGGGAAATCCAGGAGCCTCAGGAAGGCCAGGCTGTGTGTCAGGTCACATCCCCTGGGCCCTCTGAGCAAGGGGCCCAGGAAATAGTCATTGAGGTGAAAGCAAACAAAAACCTACTATTCTTGTTCAGCTCATAGGAACGGGGGCCATTTAATTGAGCACCTACTATGCGCCAGGCAGAGAAGGAATCACTTCATCCTTCCAAGACCTTCTGTGACCGGCTTTAGGGTCTTCACTTTTAATGGGGAAGGTTCAGAGAGACTCAGGTGAGGAGCCTGACGAGCCCCCGACGGGGAAGGATTTGACCGAGTGCCGGCGGCTCCCAATCTAACCACTTCTCCCGACTCTGCCGTTCAGTTCCTGTGTGACCTCTGGCAAGTGACTTGACCTCTCTGGGCCTCTGCTTCTGGATCTAAGACGAGTATAATAATACTATTCACCTCATAGGATCTCGGATCTGGGGATTAATGGAGTTAGTCTGAGTCAAAGAACTGGGAACATTGACTAGTTAACAAATATTAGCGACACTTTCTACACTCAGAAAGTTCTGGGTGCCCTAAGAGAGGTCCAGACTACACATCATGGGAGGTGGGGAAGGTTCAAGGGGACTTAGATTTCATGCCCTGGGGGTAAAATCAGGGAGAGCCTCTTGGAAGAGGCAGCCTTTGTAATGAGTCTCGAAAGTGGACAGGGGAGGTAGTCGGGGGAGGGAACGGCTGAAGAATGCAGGGGTCAGGGAATGGGCAGTTCTCCAATGAAACCAACCCGGGGTGGCACCTACAGGACACAGGGGCAAGAGGGTGCAAAGGTCAAACAGGGGGCAGGCTGAGAAGGCCTTATACTCCAAGCTGGGAAATGGGGACTGTATTTTGCAGGCAGGCCTGTGTTAGCTGGGCCACAGATACTGCGGTGGGCGGGGAGGGGCGGGCCCTGGGAAGTGTTGTCGTGAGAGTGACCGTGGACGTGCACCCGCTGACGCTGGCATCAGGCTGAGTCAGTGTCCCACACGACCTCACTCTCTCCTCAAAGCAGTCCTGTTGGGGTTTGCCTATCACTCGTGTTTCAAGGACTCCGCTGTGGCCCAGAGGCGTGAGGGACCATACCCAGTGTCACCAGGCCAGGGGAGGTGGAGCTGGCCTGCAGACCCAGGGAGGTACTGGTCCCACCCAGCCCCAGCCCTGCTCCTCTCTGATACCCAAATTTCCCGTCTGAGTGCCTGGAACAAAGACATGCGTGGGTAAACAACTCATCCTGGTTTGCTCGGGACTCTCCTAGTTTGAAAACAAAGTCCCTGGAAACTCTCTTGTCTTGAGCCAACCAGGCTGATTGGTCACCCCGGAGATGACCCAGAAATGGGACCAAGGACTAGGGCAGTGGGAGGGGGCTGAGAGAGTGACGGATAAAGTCATCTGACATGTTGAGTTCCATCCTCAGGGAGCAGGTCTGGTCACTGCTCTGACACAAGGTCAGGCCAGAGGCCAGATCTGGGCTCACCCACAGAAACTAGGGAGCCCCCGGACCCCACTGTCACCCGGGGCCAAGCCTTGAGAGAGGGGTCCATCTCGAGGAAAAGGTCCTCCTTCTGAGGGTAAGCTGGCACAGAAACGGCACAGGGCCCTCGGTTCTGCCTTCCAGCCAGCCTGCCAGGCAGGGCCCAGAAGACCTTTCTGGAACCCGGATGGCTCCTTAGCTGTGGGCCCTGATGGGGCATTAACTCAAGGCTTAGGTGCAAGAACTCGCATCCCTGTGGGGATGTTTTCCAGCAGCAGGCCTTCCCTTGGTTTCTGGAATCTATCCAACCGGCCAGTGGGCACAGTCCTGTTCAAAAGAGAAAGGAAAGAGAAAGGAAAAAGCAGCTTCTATTTTCTTTCTGCTTCTGTCCCCTAGTCACCTGCTGCCAGCCTCTCCGTCCCTAGGCACTGTTTGCTTCTGATTTTTTGGCCTCAGAGACCAGTCACAAAAGGTGACGGAAGTTAGGGTCAGCTGTGTCCCCAGGGCAGTATTTCCCCCGGGGAGAGGACTGAGCTAGGCTTGATGGGAAGAAGGTAACAGCTTTCCTATTTAGCACACAACCCTGGGGCAGGGACAGGGCATCCACTCCCTTGGCCAGAGGTTTGGGGTCAGAGAGCACAGAAGGCCCCAAACAGCAGGTCTGGTGCGGGCAGCCACTGACTTACGCCGCGACCGTGAGTAGGTGGCTTCCTTTCTTTGGACCTCAGTTCGCTCACCTGTCAAACAGGATGTTGGCTGCAGGGCCCAAGGGCAGAGCCTGACCGAAAGACCGCGTGACGGGGTGTCAGAGGGAGGAGGAGAGGCGGGCGAGGTGGAGGGCTGGGAAGGGGGACAGGGCACCCACGCGGCTTTCGGAGGAGGCGCCCCAGCTGGGCGGAAGGGGAAAATGACAGGGAGGGCGTGTTGAAAGGTGGACTCACCAGTCAGCTGCTGCATCCCCGCGTCCCTCCCAGCCTCCCCGCCCCTCCCAGCCCCCGTGAATAACCTCAAAGGACGCCGATTAAGAGGACCCGGCCCCCTAGGCTTCTTTGTTTGAAGCCCTCCTGGTGAATTATGCAGGAGGCTGTGGGAGACGCAGCGCTGGGATCGCTTCATTATTGATGAGAGATGACGGGTCCTCTGCTGACAGCCTGCCGAAGAGATATGATTAACTTGTAAAAAATTCATCACCGTTCTCGGGGAGGACACAGATTCAAACCCCGAGGAGCGGTGTTATCGATGTTCCCTAATTTCAGGGGACTTTGAAAAGGTTTTAGTGCAACTTGGAGGAAACAATTAAATTCAGTTAGCATCACACGTGCTGAAATGTCACTCCCTCCTGGGAGGCAGGCACGGGGTGGTCCAGGAGGGAGGGGCTGCAGGTGGATGTGGGGGCCAGTGTCTTGGGGACCCCGGCCTGACTCTGCCCCCGGGAGGCTGCTTCTGCTCTGTCCCCCCTCCAGGTGATCTCATGCTCACCTATGGCATCAATCACCACCTAGACTGCGATGACTCACACACGTATGGCTCCAGCCCGGACCTCTCCCCAGAGCTCCCCGTATGTGCATCAGCTGCTTTCTCACCACCTCCTCTGGGAGAGCTCAAGGGCACCTCCAAGTGACCTCCCATCCATCCCGCATCCTCCTACCTCCCCTCCTCCTGGTTCTCCTTCTTAATGAGGGTACCACCCTCAACCAAATCCATCACCAGCACCTCTTGCTTTACCTCCTGAACGTTTCTGGAATCACTCACTTTCCTCCACGTCCCTCACTCGCCGCCCTAGCCCATACGCCTTCCTGTCTCACCTGGATGATGTCAGTAGCCTCTTCGCACGTATCAGACACTTCTGGCCTCTTGCCTCACCCTCTTGGCCTATCTGATTTCACCTGAGGCTGGAGCAGACAGCCCCTGTGGGGTCTGATTCCTTGCCCTCTGACATGGCATGGTCTCAGCATGCACCATGACTGTCAGCCCCGGGGGGCTCCTCTGATGTTGCTGGGGGGCGGGGGGAGAAGGTCCTGGGCTCATGCCCAGATCAGAAGTGTGGGAACATCAGCACCCCCGAAGGATGACGCCCCAGCCTCCCATTTGAGGCGGGGGGCTATTCTGGGAGCCCCTGGGGCCGAGAGCAGAGTCCCAACCAAGCCTGTCTCAGTCCTGGTTCATCCACCACTCCTGTCTGCAGAGATGCTCCCTGCAGGCTCCCTGCCCTCGAGTCCATGTCTCGGCACTGCCTGCGAGGGGTGCTGAGCTAAGACAGCCTGCTTCCGCTCTGGTCCCCTCACTCCCGTTCTCCCCACCACCTTCATGATCTTCACAAACACAACCGATCACGTCATCCTCCCCCTTAAAGCCTCCAAGACTTCCCGGTACTCTCAGGACAAATGGAGACCCCCAAACATGGCCCCGCAAGAGCCCAAATCAGAGGACCCCTCCCACCCCATACCTGTTCATGCCCCGCGCCCTCCCGGGGTCAGCCGCCCGGCCTCCTCCGCTCTGCAACTCACATTCCCCCTCCCGCCCTCGCCCAGCGGCGGTGTCTGCCAGGAGTTCCCCTGACCCTCTGGTCGAG
This sequence comes from Giraffa tippelskirchi, assembly GCF_054371585.1. Classification (NCBI taxonomy): domain Eukaryota; kingdom Metazoa; phylum Chordata; class Mammalia; order Artiodactyla; family Giraffidae; genus Giraffa; species Giraffa tippelskirchi. The sequence continues at coordinate 190,559,716 of NC_137277.1, read as the reverse complement.
GTTAGACCTCTTCTCTCATCAGTTCCCGTGGCCCTGGACCCCTCTCCACTTATTGCTAATCAGCGCTGCAACTTCACAGACTTCACCTTGTCCCTGAGGGATGATTTGATTAAGGTCTGCCTCCCCCATTAGGAGGGGGCGTCGTGAAGACGCACTGTGCCTGGCAACTTCGGGGCCAGCGCAGTGACAGGTTAGGGAGGACGGGCAGAGGGAGGGAGGGAATCTAGCACGAGCTGATTACAAAGCTTCCTCGGCATCAAACGCTTCACCACTTCCCAGTGCAAAGAGAGAAATCAAAGCTACCTAGCGAGGCCGCCCCTAAACCCCAACTTCTCCCTAGCGTTACTCCCACATACACCCCTGGGCTCCAGCCAGTCCCAACCGTTTGCACACCTCCGTTTGGTGTTCTTTAGGGAGGGCCCGTTCAAATGTAAGCTCTGAGCCACCGCGGCTTCTGCCCACAGCAAGTTTTCAGGAAAGTTTGACGGAGTGAAGGGCCTTCCACATGGCCCGACTCCCAGCCTGCGCCCCTACCCCTCCCTGCTCTGCCTGTCTTGCTCCTGAAAGACTGTCTCCTATGTGTCAGGTGCTTTGTGGGCCTGTTCTGGGCACTCCCCACAGACAGTTCCATTTTACAGATGAGGGAAATTGGGGCTCAGATGTAAGCCATTTGCCCAGGTCACATAGCTTGAGAGGAGCAGAATGTGGATATCAACCCAGGCCTTTCATACCGGGCCCACAGCTCAGGGTCCCTGCCTCCTCTCACCTCCAGGGTCCACATTCTCCCTTTCCCTGTAGGTCCGGTTCAAAGGCCTCCTCTTCCTGGAAGCCTTCTGTGATCATCCTGTCACTGGCCCAGAGACGTGCTTCCCGCTCTGAAAGGCCACCAGAGCCTGTGTTAGTGGGCTTTGATTTCGATTTTCTTTTAAGGGCTTTACTAAGGTGTAATTTACATGCCGTCAGATTCACCCTTTTAAGGAAATAACTCAATGCTCAAGCCTGGTTTTGTCTCCAAACCTGACGGGTATCCATTTCTGGCTGTGGTCATCATTCACACACAACCCCCAGCTCCCTGCCGAGGGTGGAACCAGGGCACCTGCATCTCTGGGCACCCCCTCTAGCAGGGCCTGTACCCTGAGGGCTCTGAGCAAGGTGAGCGAGCCCACCCCTCTGCAGGACGGCATCTTGAAAGGACAACGGCTGACTGACGTTCACAACGGCTGCTGCAGACCAAGCCCTGAGCTAAATCTTCCAGGCGTGAGAGCCAGACAGGCGCTCAGGCCTCCATGGGGCGGGGCTCCCTGCCCCCGTCTCACAGACAGGGACAGGGAAGCGCAGAAAAAGTCAGCAATGTGCAGGGGGGCTTCCCTGGTGATCCAGGGCAGGGGCCCGGGTTCAATCCCTGTTCAGGGAACTAGACCCCAGTGCAGGGGGGCTGGGTCAGATCCTTAGTTAGGAGACTGGACCCCACAGGCCGCCGCTAAGAGTTCACACGCTGCGACTGAGAGATCCAGCAAGCCGCCAGGAAGATCGAAGGTCCTGCGAGCCACAGCCAAATAAACACGTAAGTAATTTTTTTAAATCACATACCAAGTAGCAGCACTGGGATTCCAACCCAGGGATCTAGCTCCAGAGCCTGGCTTTTACCCACAGGGCTCTGATGCTAGAATGGCCAGCTGTCCTGCCTGCTCAGGGCACAGGACATTCTATTTCAAAACTAGGACAGTTCCAGGCAAACTGGGCCACATGGCTCACCCTCCGCGACGTTTATGCTTCTCACTCTAGTCAAGTCTGCTCTGAGCTCATAAGGGGCTCTTTGGATGGCTGGGGGCCTGCTGCTCACTGGCCTCTGTGGCCGCGGTCCAGGGCTCCTGGAAGATCATCCATGCCTCTCCTGGACCCCACCTTCCAGGTAAGGATTCCTGGGGGTGCTGGGTGTCAGGTTCCTGGGGTGGAGGCGGGAGAGCCGAACTTGGAGCTGGGGCCCCATCCTACGGTCAGGGGCTTCCAGGGGCCTGGGGTTCAGGACAGAGGAGAGAGGAGGAGCAGCCTGGGGGCTTGAGGAGAGGCTGTTCCTTGACTGTCCTCAGTGTGGTGAGTGGCCTGGGCCACAAGACGCCTCACCTTGCCCTTCTGTTCAATGGGTAGAGCCCTGCTATGCAACCTCATCCTAAGGGCTTGACAGTTTGCTAAGTGGGTTCATATTCATTGTCCGATGGGACCCACAACAGCTGGAGGAGCTGGAAGACCAGGAATGATGATCCCATTTGATCACTAACAAAACGAAGGCTCAGAGAGGCAAAGTGACTTGGCTGAGGTCACATAGCTTAAGAAGCAGCTGATCTGGGTTCACACCAAAGCCATCATGCTCCAAATCGTCACCAACTTGCTCTATGACAAGGGGAAGGTGGGCAGCAGAGGCCTGGGCCAGGGCTCCAGTCCAGTCTGGGGCAAGCGTGGGCATCCTGTGGAGGAATAAGGTTTACTTCAGATTTAAGATGGAGGAATTACTTTGAGGTCAGCCATATGGCTGCACGAATCAGGTGAGGTCCCAAGGAAAGAGGGAATCTACCTGGTCACACAGCTAAGCAGCAGCTGGGAGTCAAGTTCTCAAATGAAATCAACCTAGATTTATAGGAAAAGAGGACCCGTCTTCCTGTGGGCCCCTGTCTCCTGGGTTTCCAGTCTTGGCCCAGCCTCATCACACCTTCATCTGGATCCTAGTCCCCCTCCTTTTTCCCCAGGCCACCACCCACCAGAAAGTTCCCTTCCTTTCCAGAACCCACCCAGTTGCCCCTTCATGACAGTTGCAGATACAGCTAATATGTATTGAGCCTTTACTGTGTACCTAGCACTGGGCTATGAACTCCTGTATATCTATTTTTATAGTTCTCACAACAGCCCCAGGGTAGGTACTGGTCTATATGCACCCCCAGCACTCAGGTGAGACTGAGGCTTAGGGAGCCGATCATTGGTCCACTCTCTCTCTCACTGCTGAGCTTCTTTCCCCATCCTTAGGACAAGGGGAGCTGATACAGCTGGTCCAAGGTGGGAACCAGGAATGCACACTTTTAGCAAGAACCCCAGGCAAGCACTGTGCTCTCCCATTCACAGCTGGGGGAACTAAGCCTTAGGGGTGGTGAGAACCCATCCAGGGTCACCCAGCTCAGAAGCTGTAGAGCTGAGGCTTAGATGCAAAGCCCAGGCTCCCTAGCAACTGAATAGCAGGAAACGTGGTCCCTACTGCCCGACACAGTCAGAAACCTGGGCTGTCCGGCTGGGAGGCTCGGGGTGGGAATGGGTGCTGTCCAGACCCCAGCGCAGGCTCAGTCCAGAGTCCCTGCACTCTGGCCTCCCAGAGGCTAGGGAGTTGGCAGCAAACGACTGAGGTCCACCTCCACCTACAGCCCCCAGAAGACAAAGACGCACTTACTGGAACTGGAGCGGCACCATCCACCTGCTTGAGGAGTTGCTACTACTGGCTCAGTTTTAATGACGCTAAATTAGCAGCTGCTGATCTGAGGGCATGCCTGGAATTGACTGCATTAGCCTGTAACCGTTCCCAGAGCGTCTTTGCCTCCGGGCTGGGGAAGAGAGAGTCAAGGGAGGAAGGCAGAAAAGACACCAGGGGTGGGTACAAATGGGAGCATCTGAAAGGACTCATTGGGTACTAAGACTTTCAGGCTGAAGGAAACCACGACAGACTCCCCGCTGAGTGCTTGACCTTGAGCCCGCCTCCTCCTCCGTGTGGACCAGGTGTATCTAACAATTACAGCAAGGATAGTTATCACCATGGTTGACATTTTCAGAGCACTTAATGGACGTGTTGTTCAGTCTCTGAGTCGTGTCTGACTCTGAGACCTCACGGATTGCAGCACGCCAGGCTTCTCTGTCCTTCACCATCTCCCAGAGTTTGCTCAAATCCATGTCCACTAAGTCAGTGATGCCATCTAACCACCTCATCTTCTGCCACCCTCTTCTCCTTTTGCCGTCAATCTTTCCCAGCATCAGGATCTTTTCCAATGAGTCAGCTCTTCGAATGAGGTGGCCAAAGTATTGGAGTTTCAGCTTCAGCATCTGTCCTTCCAATGAATATTCAGGACTGATTTCCTTTAGGATGGACTGGTGTGATCTCCTTGCAGTCCAAGGGGCTCTCAAGAGTCTTCTCCAGCCCCACAGTTCAGAAGCATCAATTCTTTAGCGCTCAGCCTTCTTTACAGTCCAACTCTCACATCCATACTTGACTACTGGAAAAACCATAGATGCCAGCCTAAGTACTTTTCAGGTATTAACTAATTAATTTAATCCTCACAAGAACTCTATATGGTAAGTACCTGTGATTGTTGTAATATACAATCACAAATTCCTTGCTGTTCAGCCCATCAAGAGGCATGGTCTGTATTCCCTGCCGCCTTGACTCTGGGTGAGCCTGGTACTACTTCAACTAACAGAACACAGTAGAAAGTAAGACCATGTGACTTTTAAAGCGAGATCAGCAGAGGCAAAGCAGCTTCTGCCTTGTTGGTGGAAATGCTCGCCTTGGAACCCTGACTGTCCACACGGTGAGTCCAACTGCTCTGAGGCGGCCATGCTGTGAGGGAGCTCAAGCTGCAGGCACAGGCCACACGGTGCTCCGGTCAGCAGTCCTGGAGGAGTCCAAGCCCCAGGCCACACGGTGCTGCGGTCAGCAGTCCCGGAGGAGTCCAAGCCCCAGCCCCACACCTGAGAGCACAGACACAAGCCATTTCTCTCTGCCTGTCTTAATTCCTGACCTCAGACACCATAGACAGAATGAAATGGTGGGCACCTCATGTTATGGAATTTTGGGGTGGTTTGTTCCATGGCAGGAGACAGTCAAAACAGTATTGCCATCATCTCTGTTTTCTAGTTGAGGAAACGGATGTACCACAGGTAAATGAGAAATTAAGATTCAGCCCATAGCAGTCTAGTCCCAGTATCCATGTGCTTAAAAACCCTCAATAAATGGGAGCTGTTATAATTACTGTAGTCATTATCCCTGTTACTCGTCCGGCCTAATTTCTAAGCCACATTGACTCCCAAAACTCACTTTAGCAGGCAGAGATAATTAAAAGTAATTGCATTCTTTACGGAAGTTGTTCAAAGTATATTCAAGGTGATCCCCAAACTCAGTTCCCAACCTTGTTAAGAACCCTTTTGGTTTCCCAGCCAAGCTCCCTCCTGGCCCGCTTGGCTTGAGTGTGCTTCTGCTCACATCTCTTCTCCCACGTGGACCCAAGTCCTCCACTCCACCCTCCACGCCGCATTTCCCAGCAAGAGAAGAACTCCTCCTCTCGAGGAAAGGGGCCCAGGGGCACAGGCTGGCAGGAGTGGGGCTCTCCCTTGAGAGCAGGCACATGTGCACAGTCTGGTAATGTTTCTGCCTCCCATCAGGGTCATTTTTGTCCTGCCCCATGGCAGAAAGCCCCCAGCCCTTCCTGATCATTTCAAAAGGTTTCAGAATATCACAGTTTTCCCAGAACTTCCTGGTGGGTTGAGGAAACCCCAATATTCCAGGAAGGCAGTAGCTTTGCCAAGAGCCCTCCTCTCTACCTAGATGTTCCCCCATAGGCACATCTACTTCAAGGTTTAACAATGGTGCTCCTTCCAGCTCCTACCAGAGAGCCCAGGGTTCAAATCTGCCCAGTGCTGTCTGGCCGTGTCATCATGGGCCTCAGTCTTCTTATCTGTAAAATAGGGACAATAATAGTACCTATCACCAGTGATCAGTGCCTTCCGTGTATCCAGAACTCAGAAAATGAGAGCTTTAAAATGGCATGTAATTGACACATCAGTAAATGTCCAATAATTCTTGGTCATTAAACAAAATCAACAAGGACTTCATATTTTTTTAGCTCCCAGAGTTGTGGGGGGAAATTAACATTGTCTAGCTCTGGCAAGATTTGGGGGAAAGTGGTGTCCTCTCTGTAGATTTGTAAATCAGCACCGACTTTCTGGAAAACAAATTTGACAAGGTACGTCAAAATGCTGTGTTTACTTATTTATTGTCTGTTACCTACTCCTGCCTTGGCCTGACTCCAGGGCCTGGGGTAATGCTTGGCATGTCACAGGCACTCAGTATATTTTGAATAAATGAATGAATGAATGAATGAATAGGCAAAAATAACCCAGAATTTCTTTTTCTGAATGTTTTAATTGATGTATAGTTGATTTACAATGTTGTGCTAGTCTCACTGTATAGCAATGATTCAGTTATACATACATATTCATTTTCAGATTCTTTTCCATTAAAAGCTATTACAGGATATTAGCATTGAAACATGTATATTATCATATGTGAAACAGAACACCATTCCATGTTCGATGCATAAGACAAATGCTCAGGGCCGGGGCAATGGGATGACCCAGAGGGATGGGATGGGGAGGGAGGTGGGAGGGGGGTTCAGGATGGGGAACACATGTAAACCCATGGCTGATTCATGTCAATGTATGGCAAAAACCACTACAATATTGTAAAGTAATAAGCCCCCAACTAAAATAAATAAAATAAAAATTAAAAAAATAAAATAAAATAAAAGCTATTACAGGACATTGAATGTGGTTCCCTGTGCTGTGCAGTTGGTCCTTGTTGTTCATCTATTTTATACAGAATAGTGTGTATCTGTTAATCCCAAATTCCTAATTTATCCCCATTCTCTTCCCCTAATACACGATTTCTACTAAGAATCAATGCCACAGTTGTTAGCAAAATTGTTTGTTCAAAATATTTAATGAGTATTGTTTATAGTGGTAAAAAAAAAAAAGAAACAGCATCACATGTATTGATCAAAGAAGGTGAAATAAACGACGGTGCCGCCAAGAAGCACTGCCATCAAAAAGGATAATGCAGGGTGAATCCACTGATTCTGAACAAGAGAAGCAAATGGCAACAGAGCAAGTTTAATTTGATTTAACTTGTGGAAAACTTTCTGGGGGGACAAAGGAGAAAGTCTAGAACGGTGGTCACTTTTTCTGGGAAGTGTGAGTCCAGGGGTTGTTTTTCTCTCTGAATTGGGATTTTTATAGGGAAGATGGCAAAACCCACTAATCACCAACATTGTGGATGACTGAGGGAGGGAGACCACTTCACTATTGCTACAGCAACAATATAAGGATTATATATTATATATAATGCAAGGATGATAACAATCACATTAGTTACCATGCATTAAGTGCTTGCTCTGTGCCTGGTTAAATGTGTTACATTTAATTATCACCAGACCCCCTATCAGGTGGTATAACCAGGAATACCAATTCAGTTGATAAGTATTTGTATGATCAATAATGACAACCACCAAAATATGTGTGTGTCTACTATAGGTTTTATAGCCCATATGTGCATAAAATACCTTGTATGTGTTAATGTATGTGATCATTATGACTACCTATGAGATAGATGGCTATCACCATCCCCATTTTACAGATGAGGAAACTGAGGCACAGAGAAGTTGAGTAGCTTGCTCAAGGTCATCATGCTAATCAGTGGCAAAGATAAAAATTGAGCCCAGGTGTTCTGGAGATCCATGACTCCAAAGCTGGCCTGAATCTCAGGTTTAGGAAGCATACGCTGATAGCCAGGGTCACACTGTGAGTGGGAAGCAAGGCTACAACTGGCCAGACCAGCAGCCTTGGGGCCTCTTGGTGTCTCTGCTTCCCTGGCTGCCTCTGCGGCTTCTGCTCCCTCTCCCCTGGCAGCGCTCAGCCTAACTAATGCCTGGGAACTGCTAAGTGCATTGTTTGACAGGTGTTTCTAGATCACAAACATTTTTTCCTCTTTCCTTCTCAAATTCTCCAAGGAGCAAGCACTTCCCAGGTGAGAAACTATATTAACTCTATTTTATTACTGTAATTATAAAATATATTTATGTTAACTATATTTTATTACTTTCTCTAGAAGAACTGTACAAAAAAGATCTTCACGACCCAGACAATCACGATGGTGTGATCACTCACGTAGAGCCAGACATCCTGGAATGTGAAGTCAAGTGGGCCTAAGGAAGCATCACTAAGAACAAAGCTAGTGGAGGTGATGGAATTCCAGTTGAGCTATTTCAAATCCTAAAGGATGATGCTGTGAAAGTGCTGCACTCAATTTGTCAGCAAATTTGGAAAATGCAGCAGTAGCCACAGAACTGGAAAACGTCAGTTTTCATTCCAATTCCAAAGAACGGCAATGCCAACGAATGCTCAAACTACCTCACAATTGCACTCATCTCACATGCTAGTTGGAGAAGGCAATGGCACCCCACTCCAGCACTCCTGCCTGGAAAATCCCATGAATGGAGGAGCCTGGTAGGCTGCAGTCCATGGGGTTGCTAAGAGTCAGACACGACTGGGGTGACTTCACTTTCACTTTTCCCTTTCATGCATTGGAGAAGGAAATGCCAACCCACCCCAGTGTTCTTGCCTGGAGACTCCCAGGGAGGGGGGAGCCTGGTGGGCTGCCATCTATGGGGTCACACAGAGTCGGACACAACTGAAGGGGGCTTAGCAGCAGCAGCAGCAGCACCACACGCTAGTAAAGTAATGCTCAAAATTCTCCAAGCCAGGCTTCAGCAATACGTGAACCATGAATTTCCAGATGTTCAAGCTAGATTTAGAAAAGGCAGAGGAACCAGAGATCAAATTGCCAACATCAGATGGATCATCAAAAAAGCAAGAGAGTTCCAGAAAAACATCTATTTCTGCTTTATTGACTATGCCAAAGCCTTTGACTGTGTGGATCACAATAAACTGTGGAAAATTCTGAAAGAGACAGGAATACCAGACCACCTGACCTGCCTCCTGAGAAACCTGTATGTGAGTCAGGAAACAACAGTTAGAACTGGACATGAAACAACAGACTCGTTCTAAATAGGAAAAGGAGTACGTCAAGGCTATATATTGTCACCCTGCTTATTTAACTTCTATGCAGAGTACATCATGAGAAACGCTGGGCTGGAAGAAGCACAAGCTGGAATCAAGATTGCCGGGAGAAATATCAATAACCTCAGATATGCAGATGACACCACCCTTATGGCAGAAAGTGAGAAGAACTAAAGAACCTCTTCATGAAAGTGAAAGAAGAGAGTAAAAAGTTGGCTTAAAGCTCAACATTCAGAAAACTAAGATCATGGCATCCAGTCCCATCACTTCATGGCAAATAGATGGGGAAACAGTGGAAACAGTGGCTGACTTTATTTTTCTGGACTCCAAAATCACGGCAGATGGTGATTGCAGCCATGAAATTAAAAGCACTTACTCCTTGGAAGGAAAGTTATGACCAACCTAGATAGCATATTAAAAAGCAGAGACATTACTTTGTCAACAAAGTTTCGTCTAGTCAAGGCTATGGTTTTTCCAGTAGTCATGGTTGGAAGTGAGAGTTGGAGTATAAAGAAAGCTGAGCACCGAAGAATTTCTACTTTTGAACTGTGGTGTTGGAGAAGACTCTTGAGAGTCCCTTGGACTGCAAGGAGATCTAACCGGTCCATCCTAAAGGAGATCAGTCCTGGGTGTTCATTGGAAGGACTGATGTTGAAGCTGAAACTCCAATACTTTGGCCACCTGATGCGAAGGGCTGACTCATTTGAAAGACCCTGTTGCTGGGAAAGATTGAAGGCAGGAGGAGAAGGGGACGACAGAGGGTGAGATGGTTGGATGGCATCACCGACTCGATGGAAATGAGTTTGGGTGAACTCTGGGAGCTGGTGATGGACAGGGAGGCCTGGTGTCCTGCAGTTCACGGGGTTGCAAAGAGTCGGACGTGACAGAGCGACTGAACTGAACTGAGCTGAGTTTTATTATTTTCTTGCTGTTCTAACATCTTAGGGGACTTGCCAGCCAGGAAGAGCCAGATCCTCCCAGGGCAGGCTGATTCTTAAAGACAGAAAACAATCCCCTTCTACAAGTGAGCCTTTCATATGCAAATCAACCCATCAGAGCCCACTGCCCACCCTCACCTCCACCTCTTTGTGGGCCCTCCGATGTCGCTCCATGCCCTGATCACCCTGGGGCAGGTACCGGCCAACCAAGGGTGTTCCCCGCAGAGTCCACTGAAGTTATTCACACTGGCCAATCCTACACTTGCCCAGCCCGCCACACCAGTTCCTTCCCGTGAAGACCAGAGCAGAGGCTCCCGTCCACCCTCCCGGCCTCCTGCCTCCTGCCTGGCCCTGGTGCCTCCCACATGACCCTCCCTCCCTCCAGGGAGCTCTGAGGAACTGCGCTCTTTTCAGTGGCAGTCATCTCCCCGTCTGTCGGCCTTACAGCTTCTGAATAATAATAAAACCTCTCACTGTTTGCAGATGACATGATCCTCTACATAGAAAACCCTAAAGATTCTACCAGAAAATTACTAGAGCTAATCAATGAATACAGTAAAGTTGCAGGATATAAAATTAACACACAGAAATCCCTTGCATTCCTATACATTAATAATGAGAAAACAGAAAGAGAAATTAAGGAAACAATACCATTCACCATTGCAACAAAAAAGAATAAAATACTTAGGAATATATCTACCTAAAGAAACAAAAGACTTATATATAGAAAACTATAAAACACTGATGAAAGAAATCAAAGAGGACACAAACAGATGGAGAAATATACCGTGTTCATGGATCGGAAGAATTAATATAGTGAAAATGAGTATACTACCCAAAGCAATCTATAGATTCAATGCAATCCCTATCAAGCTTCCAACGGTATTTTTCACAGAACTAGAACAAATCATTTCACAATTTGTATGGAAATATAAGAAACCTCGAATAGCCAAAGCAATCTTGAGAAAGAAGAATGGAACTGGAGGAATCAACCTGCCTGACTTCAGGCTCTACTACAAAGCCACAGTCATCAAGACAATATGGTACTGGCACAAAGATAGAAATATAGATCAATGGAACAAAATAGAAAGCCCAGAGATAAATCCACACACCTATGAACACCTTATCTTCGACAAAGGAGGCAAGAATATACAATGGAGAAAAGACAATCTCTTTAACAAGTGGTGCTGGGAAAACTGGTCAACCACTTGTAAAAGAATGAAACTAGAACACTTTCTAACACCATACACAAAAATAAACTCAAAATGGATTAAAGATCTAAACGTAAGACCAGAAACTATAAAACTCCTAGAGGAAAACATAGGCAAAACACTCTCCGACATAAATCACAGCAGGATCCTCCATGACCCACCTCCCAGAATATTGGAAATAAAAGCAAAAATAAACAAATGGGACCTAATTAAAATTAAAAGCTTTTGCACAACAAAGGAAACTATAAGCAAGGTAAAAATACAGCCTTCAGAATGGGAGAAAATAATAGCAAATGAAGCAACAGACAAACAATTAATCTCAAAAATATACAAGCAACTCCTGCACCTGAATTCCAGAAAAATAAACGACCCAATCAAAAAATGGGCCAAAGAACTAAACAGACATTTCTCCAAAGAAGACATACAGATGGCTAACAAACACATGAAAAGATGCTCAACATCACTCATTATTAGAGAAATGCAAATCAAAACCACAATGAGGTATCATTTCACACCAGTCAGAATGGCTGCTATCCAAAAGTCTGCAAGCAATAAATGCTGGAGAGGGTGTGGAGAAAAGGGAACCCTCTTACACTGTTGGTGAGAATGCAAACTAGTACAGCCACTATGGAGAACAGTGTGGAGATTCCTCAAAAAACTGGAAACAGAACTGCCATATGACCCAGCAATCCCACTGCTGGGCATACACACTGAGAAACCAGAATTGAAAGAGACACGTGTACCCCAATGTTCATCGCAGCACTGTTTATAATAGCCAGGACGTGGAAGCAACCTAGATGTCCATCAGCAGACGAATGGATAAGGAAGCTGTGGTACATATACACAATGGAATATTACTCAGCCATTAAAAAGAATACGTTTGAATCAGTTCTATTGAGATGGATGAAACTGGAGTCCATTATACAGAATGAAGTAAGCCAGAAAGAAAAACACCAATACAGTATACTAATGCATGGAATTTGAAAGATGGTAACGATAACCCTATATGCAAGATAGAATAAGAGACACAGATGCATAGAACAGTCTTATGGACTCTGAGGGAGAAGGTGAGGGTGGGACATTCTGGGACAATAGCATTGAAACATGTATATTATCATATGTGAAAGAGAACACCATTCCATGTTTGATGCATGAGACAAATGCTCAGGGCCGGGGCAATGGGATGACCCAGAGGGATGGGATGGGAAGGGAGGTGGGAGGGGGGTTCAGGAGGGGGAACACATGTAAACCCATGGCTGATTCATGTCAATGTATGGCAAAAACTACTACAATATTGTAAAGTAATTAGCCCCCAACTAAATTAAATAAATTTATTTAAAAAAAATACAAATGGTTTGTCAGGTAAAATACACAATGCTGAGTTAAACATAAAAATAAATAAATAAATAAAACCTCCATTTAAAACAAAATATCCCAGCCTGCCTTGGGTAAGTGACACCCTACTCAGAGAGGCACCTACAATACCATGGATCTCTTGCTCCCTCACTGTCTCCAAAGCCTCCTTCGGCTCATCATAACTCAGGCTCAGTTCTCTTTATCTCTGTCTCAGCAAGAGAAGTTTCACCTGATAGTTGCTAAGAGTATGAGTTCAAGACCCAACTGTGCCATTTCCAGGCTGCGTACTCCTGGGTCAGTTAATTCACCTTTCTGAGCCTCAGTTTCTCCATCGGCAAAACAGGAAAAGAATTTCTTCATCACTGCCTGGCACCTCCAAGAAAGGTCAAAGGGAACCAATACTGGTTAGTGCCTATTCTGAGGACCCTGTGAGGTAGGTGTCAGGACCCCATTGTGCTGAGGGAAAAACTAAGGCTCTGAGAGATATGTCTTCCCCCAGGTCAGGTGGAGAAAAACAAGCAGAGTCCCAGGACAAGCCCATCTCCCTGACCTCTCCGCTCCCATCAGCAGGGCTGGGCTGAGCTGGGGCAAGCAAGATGGCCGGCATGAGAAACTTAGGGAACCAGCTGCTCCCAGGGCTGTGCAGTCAAGAGTGGGTGCTGGCTTACATTTGAAGCCCCAGAGGCCTCACTTGCCTCACCCTAACCCCAGCCAGGCTCATCAAACGCACACCACAAGCCTGCCTTCCTGTCCCAACTCTACCCCTAAATGCTGGTCTGGGGTCCTGATCTCCTCTGATCAACCTACAGGGAAAGAAATGGCCTCCTGATGACAACCTCTTCATGTACATGGAAAGCTGAGGCCAGGCTTGCTGTGTGTGTGTGTGTGTGTGTGTGTGTGTGTGTGCGCGCGCGCGCACGCGCTTCAGGGGATGGGTTGCTGATACTTCCTGGGCCCAGGGAGTGGAGGAGTCAGGGTGATACAGAACAGGATGGAAACCCATCAGAACTGTCAGCCCAGACCCTGCCCACTGCCTAGAACAGGATGGAAACCCATCAGAACTGTCAGCCCAGACCCTGCCCACCGCCTGGAACAGGGTGGAAACCCATCAGAACTGTCAGCCCAGACCCTGCCCACCTTCTAGAACAGGGTGGAAACCCATCAGAACTGTCAGCCCAGACCCTGCCCACCGCCTAGAACAGGATGGAAACCCATCAGAACTGTCAGCCCAGACCCTGCCCACCGCCTGGAACAGGATGGAAACCCATCAGAACTGTCAGCCCAGACCCTGCCCACCGCCTGGAACAGGATGGAAACCCGTCAGAACTGTCAGCCCAAACCCTGCCCACCGCCTAGGAAGCTGTGCTGTGCTCAGTCGCTCGGTCGTGTCCGACTGTCTGTGACCCCGTGGACTGTAGCCCGCCAGGCTCCTGTGTCCATGGGATTCTCCAGGCAAGAATGCTAGAGTGGGTGGACCTGCCCTCCTCCAAGAGATCTTCCCCACCCAGGGATCAAACCCACCTCTCTTATGTCTCCTGCATTGGCAGGCGGGCTCTTCGCCACTAGAGCCACCTGGGAAGCCCCCCCCCCCCGGACAGGGAGGGCAGGTTCCAAGGGAGAGTGTTCTGCGCTTTTCCCCATCTGAAGGTTGGGAAGAGTCCCTGTTAATGTCAACCCTTGCTGCTGGCTTCCGTATGCAACCCTAATAAAACAGCAGCTCCACGGTCCAGTGTCACAAGCAAAGGAACCCAGGCCAGCAACCGAACAGTAATGTCAAAATAATTCAAGTCCTTTGTTTATATTTTCCATCAACAGGTCACACTGACCACAGCAGCAACTCTTAACTTCTCCTGCCTACCATCCTGATATCTCGGGATGCCCAGAGACCTCAGGCCTCCCAGACCCTCCCCCATGCCTCCCAGACCCTCCCCCATGCCTCCCAGACCCTCCCCCTGAACTGCTGTCCCTTCTCCCTCCCTCTTCCCTCTCACTGCACATCACGAAAGCCCAAGGAGCTGGTCTGGCCACTGTGGAGCCCGCCTCAGAGGTGGACGTCACGAAGACTTGGACAGGCACAGCCAGAATACTCTGTTAGGCTGAAAGCAAGCAGCCGCTACCATTCCCACCTTGTCACACACATATGGCCCCTTTTTACCTTCACAGCAGACCCGCTCCCCCTGCTTCTCCCCCACCCCTGCAAAGGTCACCACCATCCTTCCCACTGCTTGGGTCCAAACCCCCAGGACTCAGCTCACCTCTTTCCCGCCTCCTGCGTTCAATCCATCAGCCCGCACAGTGCTTCTGCCTCCAAATACACCCAGCTTTTTGTCCGTCCCTGTCTCCCCTGCTACTCCTCTCAGTTACCGCAGTACCCTCTGCCTGGTCCCCCGTCTCTATTATTTCCCACAAGTGGAGTCTATCTCCCCATAGGAGCCACAGTGATCTCAATGCAATTCAGAGCATGACATTCCTCTGTTTAAATGTGCTGAAGATAACACGTTCCCAGAGTAAAATCCAACCCCTTCACCACGGTCTCCAAGTTTTTCCATGATGAGGTTCCTGGTTCAGTTCAGTTCAGTTGCTCAGTCGTGTCCGACTTTGCGACCTCATGGACTGCAGCACCCCAGGCCTCCCTGTCCATCACCAACTCCCAGAGTTTACTCAAACTCGTGTCCATCGAGTCGGTGATGCCATGCAATCATCTCATCCTCTATCGTCCCTTTCTCCTACCCTCAGTCTTTCTCAGTTTCAGGGTTTTTTCCAAGGAGTCAGTTCTTCGCATCAGGTGGCCAAAGTACTGGAGTTTCAACTTCAGCATCACTCCTTCCAATGAATATTCAGGGCTGATCTCCTTTAGGATGGACTGGTTGAATGTCCTTGCAGTCCAAGGGACTCTCAAAAGTCTTCCCCAACACCAAACCTTCCAAGTCAACTTTCAGCTCGAATGTTGCTTCTTCCGACACCCCTTTCTGCTAATCCTCTCTGAAGGTGATGGTCCCCCTGCCTCAGGGCCCTCTCAACCTTTTACACGTCTCCCTCTTTCGTGGTCTCTTTATTACCAGTTACTGATACTGTCTTGTTTCAGTATGCATTTCCCACTCACCCCTCCCAATAGTGAGTGAGTCCCACTGGGACCTGTCCTCATTAAATGCTGCCAGCCCCATGTCTGACACACTGTCTGGTTCTTCTTTTCTTTAACTTATTTATTTATTTTTGGTTGTGCTAAGTCTTTGTTTCTGTGAGTGGGCTTTCTCTCGTTGCAGCAAGTGGGGGCTTCTCTTGCTGCCGGCACAGGCTCTGGGCACTCAGGCTTCAGTAGCTGTGGCCCATGGGCTTAGTTGCTCTGGGGCATGTGGAATCTTCCCCGGACCAGGGATCAAACCCATGTCTCCTGCATGGGGCAGGCAGATTCTTATCCACTGTACCAC
This sequence comes from Giraffa tippelskirchi, assembly GCF_054371585.1. Classification (NCBI taxonomy): domain Eukaryota; kingdom Metazoa; phylum Chordata; class Mammalia; order Artiodactyla; family Giraffidae; genus Giraffa; species Giraffa tippelskirchi. The sequence continues at coordinate 190,543,900 of NC_137277.1, read as the reverse complement.
CAGGGAAGTCGGATTGTCTGGTTCTTAATAGACACTCAATAAATTCTTTTTGACTGAATACATTAACATATGAATGAATGACCCGGGAAAGGCATTTGCATTCCTTTGGCAGCAATAACAGGAAACAGACTCATTCTGATTTCAACAGTGAGGACAGTCCTGCTTCACAGAATGGGGTCTAGAGGTTGGGGGGATTCCAAGTGTAGTTTGATCGAGGCTCTGGCTCCATCTCCCTGTGGGTGTCTCAGCACAGTTCTTTCGCAAGCACGGGCTTTATCCTCAGACTAGGCTACCCACAGCGACAGGAGCAAGACGTTCCCACCCAGGAGAAGAAAGAGAAGGACAGAGAATCAGCCACAGATGAAATGTTCCCTCCAGTCTACCAGGACCACTGCCATAGGCTGATCGGCTTAAGCCTGGACTCCTAACCAATCGCTGGAGACCATGGCTGCGTCTGGTGTTTTAATGAGGCTCACCCGTGCCTGCCCCTGGTAATAGGGTCTGCTTCCCTGGTGGCTCAAACAGTGAAGAATCTGCCTGCGATGCAGGAGACCCAGGTTCAATCCCTGGGTCTGGAAGATCCCCTGCAGAAGGAAAGGGCAACCCACTCCAGTATTCTTGCCTGGAGAATTCCATGGAAAGAGGAGCCTGGTGGGCTACAGTCCATGGAATCGCAAAGAGTCAGACACAACTGAGCTAGTGACTTTCTTTTCCCCTGTGGAAATGGGCTTCATAGGGAAGAGTGTCCTTGGACGGGTTCTTGGGAAGGAAGGGTGGGGAATGAGGTTGGAAGTCAGCCATACAAGATCTACTATAGCATCAACACCCCCATGTCACCCATGAGAAAGTATCTGCCAGAGAGTGTGGGTTCTGTGCCCAAGATCATGAACTCATGTATGGTGAAACCTGGATTTGAACCCAGACCTCTCTGACCCCAGGGCTCTTAGTGGCCAGGCTCTAGGCCCTCTCAGAGTGGTTAGAGCCCAGGGGAGGGGTGTGACCAGTGGTCCTCACTCTCCAGGACACAGGGAAGTGGCAGGACCCCTCTAGTGATACAACAGCCCTAGAACCCTGACTCAGGATCGCCCAGCGTGCGTCCGCGCGGAGCGTGGGCTCCTCCCTCACACTCCCAGGCTTCCCGGGGTCAGAGCCTGTCCCCAGACTCAGTGGCGTTTACAGTCAGGAGCCTGTCCCCAGACTCAGTGGCATTTACAGTCAGCCCAGGCCTGGGGGGTCCCGCCTCCCTGTGCCTTGGCTACAGTCCTCCCTAGTGAAAAGGGAAAGTCACTCAGTCCTGTCTGACTCTTTGTGACCCCATGGGCCATAATCCACCAGCCTCCTCTGTCCATGGGATTCTCCAGGCAAGAATACTGGAGTAGGTTGCCATGCCCTCCTCCAGGGGATCTTCCCGACCCAGAGATCGAACCTGGGTCCCCCGCGTTGCAGGCAGATTCTTTGCCATCTGAGTCACCAGTCCTCCCTAAGTGGGATTCATCTCTGGGACTTAGCCTCCTCCTCCCCCGGCGTCCCCCAGACTGTCGCCCCTTCAAGGTAGGAACCGTCAGAATCTTCCTCAGCTTCTCGGCTCTCCGCATTCCTCCTCGCACTTTCTGTTCCAGCCCTGTTCCCTGTTGCCTCCACAACTTCGCACAAGCTGTTCCCTCTGCTCGAAGCACCGTATCCGCGATCTACTCTCTTCCCCCCAACCGTCGCCTCTCCTTTAGCCTCCCTCACTTCTTAGTTTGTGACCTCGATGAGTTACCTCCCTTTGCTTTTGTTTTCTCATCTGAGAAGCAAAAATAACAATGAAACTGTTGTGGAGATTAAATGAGAGAATGTTTATAGAGCATTTAGAACACGGGTTGGTATGCAGTAAGCATTCATGGAAAGTTGGTGCTATGATTTTTATTACCTACATTATTCTTCAGGTCTGAGTTTAAGCATCACTCCCTCTGGGAAGCTCTTTCTGATTATCTCTGCCAAGTCAGAGTTACTTCCCTTGCTCTGTGCCCACAAGCATCCTGCTTAGAGTAAGAACCCATCACTTGTAATACCAAAGTAGCTATTTACTCTTCTCATCTCTGACAGCAAAGATGATAGTCTCTCTTGTTTGCTCCGGTATCTTCAGCGCCTAACACATTGCCTGCCACATTATCGCAAATGAATAGACACTCGCGAAAGAGAATGAATGAGCGACAGAACGAGCAATCACTCTTTGCACCACCAGTAGATTCCCACAGCGGTGGCCGGGCTTTCCTCCTGCCCTGAGAGTAGCTCCCTTTCCCTCCCCTCCCCTCCCTGCCCCCTGTGAACACCAGCCTGGAGTTTAGCATTCATGGCCTGATTAGCACTTTCTCTTCTCCCCAGCCTGCCTTTCAAAACAGATGCCTCCTCCCTCCCAATCAATCCCCTCTGCTGCTGCACCTGGAGCTTCACCAAAGGACCCTGATTTCCCTCCCGCCACCCAAGCCTAACAGACACTTTCCTGCTGCCAAAGGGGCTGACCCCTCCCCAGCTGGCTGGGCCCTGCCCTGGCAGGGAAGCCAAGCCTGGCATCACAGTCGCACACCCCAGTCCTTCCAGAACCATGCACACCATTCACATAGACACAGACAGTCCACAAAAGCAGATGGGAATCCAGGCAAAGATAACCCAAAACACCAGTGGAGGATCCAGAAGTCATTTCTATTTGGCTTTGAAGTGCATTCGGTGAACTTATTTTTCCCCCCACCACAGATTTCATTCCTCAATCCTCTTTGACTTCAGCTAATATTGAAATGAGTTTGCCTGCCCTGTGCACACACTGGGGAGACAACGCCAGGATACATCTAACAGCCGTAAGGAGAAGTTTTAAGTTTGCAATTGGCCAACACAAAGAGCCAGGACCTTTGGGGTCCAGAGCCCCCCAGGGGTGAAGCAACCCCAGAATCAGACCCTGAAAAGGCCCCTGCCCTGCTGTCTGCCATTCTCACCCCTCTGGGAGAGCAGCATTGCCAGAAATAAAGAATAGGTCCTCCCCACCACCACCATCACACATGTTTGTGCATGTGTGCACACACACACATACTGACACACTGGATCAGCTTTTCCCAGAGGAAAAGAAATCAAGAATGCTTCTCATTTATCTGGAAGAACTTCTCAGAACCCTGATCGAGGGCAGAACTCCTAGCACTCCTGAGAGGAGTGAGAGGTCTCAGTCACGTCTCCATCCACCCGTCTTCCCAGCCACTGGGAACATTCCCTCCTTCTATGTAGAAGAAGAAATGTATTTGGAAGCCATGTGTCATACCTAATTGGCTGGCTCACCTGGAGCATGTCACTTAACCTCTCTGAGCCTCAATGTTCTCTGAAAAATGGGTGCGAATATCTGGGCTTCCCTGGTAGCTCAGCTGGTAAAGAATCCCCCTGCAATGCAGGAGACCTGGGTTTGATCCCTGGGTTGGGAAGATTCCCTGGAGGAGGGCAGGGCAACCCACTCCAGTATTCTTGCCTGGAGAATCCCCACGGACAGAAGAGCCTGGTGGGCTAAAGTCCGTGGGGTCTCAAAGAGTCAGACACGACTGAGCAACCAAGCACAGCACAGCACAACCTGGTCTGCTTACCTCATCAGGTGGTTCTAAGTGGAGAATGCGGAGTTATCTGTGGGCATCGCCTTAGTCACCCCACCAGCGTAATGGTAGCAAATGTTAGTTGAGAACTCACTATATACCAGCCCCTCTTTGCAGAGCTTTATATATATTTACTCATTGAATCTTTAAACCACTTCCTAACATGAGTGTTAATATGCTCATCCTCCTTCTAGAGACGCTGGCACAAAGTCTTGGAATGCTTGCCAAGCAGCCCCAGGTACCCCAGAGCCAGGATTTGAACCCAGGCAGGCCTTGGACTACAGCCATCCCAGGGCTCACAGGGCAGCAGGGACACAGGGACAGAGAGAGCAGGACGTGGAGACATCCGCTGGTAAGGAAGCCCCTCCTGTCCTTTGGAAATGAAAGCAGCGAGGCTGCTTAGGCCAGTCGGGTTAGTGACCCCAGTGAGCTAGACCTTGACAGGAAACGGTAGCTGTGCCAGCTCTAGACAACCACTGGGTCTCTGCCTCCCTTCCATTCCCATCTCCCTAGGCCTTGAACATTCCTTCTCTCATTAGACAAATCTCCATTGGAGGCCTACAATGTGCCAGGCCCCAAGGTGGGCTCTGGACACCACCTGGCTCCCCTGACAATCACCTGTCCTGCAATCCAGAAAGCCCCTGTGCTGGCAACAGGCCCAGAGGGGCCTGATGGATGCCCCTGACCCAGTCCCTACTCCTGGACAAAGCCAGAAGGGTAGGAATGTATGGGCATCGTGACTCTTATTTCTATGGTAGGGTGAGAGACAGCGTGGAGGAGTCACACATGCTCACATACTCATGAGTGCCTTCACCTGGAAGTGGCACATGGCACCTTTGCTCACATTCAATTGGCTGGAACTAGTCATGTGACTCCTCCTGGATGCAAAGGAAGCTGGGAAATGTAGTCCTTTATGCCCAAGGAGGAAAGGAGCGTCAGATCTGCTGAGCATTCTTCTCTGTCGTGGCTTTTTTTTTTTTAATTCATGAGCTTCCCTGGTAGCTCAGCTGGTGAAGAATCCACTTGCAACGCAGGAGACCCTGGTTCAATTCCTGGGTTGGGACGATCCCCTTGAGAAGGAAAAGGCTACCCACTCCAGTATTCTAGGGCTTTTTGGATGGCTCAGCTGGTAAAAATCTGCCTTAATGCAGGTGACCTGGCTTGAATCCCTGGGTTGGGAAGATCCTCTGGAGAAGGGAAAGGCTACCCACTCCAGTATTCCGTCCTGGAGAATTCCATGGACTGTATAGTCCATGGGGCGCAAAGAGTTGGACATGACTGAGCGACTTTCACAAAATTCTTTTGTTGTATGAAAGTTTCTTCAGATTCTATAAAAGTGAAGTCAGTCAGTCGTGTCTGACTCTTTGTGACCCCATGGACTGTAGCCTGCCAGGATCCTCCATCCATGGGATTTTCCAGATCAGAATACTGGAGTGGGTTGCCATTTCCTTCTCCAGGGGATCTTCTCGACCCAGGGATTGAACCTGGGTCTCTTGTATTACAAGCAGACTCCTTACTATCTGAGCCAGCAGGGAAGTCCAGTTCTATAGTGTCTTACTATTTTCAAAAGTTTAACACACATGATTTCATATAACCCCATAAATACCCTTTTATCCCTCCTATGCCTACATTGCCCTTCCCCCTGCCTCTTCCCATTGGTAACCACTAGTTTGTTCTCTGTATCTGTCAGTCAGTCAGTTCAGTCGCTCAGTCGTGTCCGACTCTTTGTGACCCCACGCACTGCAGCACACCAGGCTTCCCTGCCCATCACCAACTCCCGGAGCTTGCTCAAACTCATGTCCATCAAGTCGATGATGCCATCCAACCATCTCATTCTCTGTCGTCCCCTTCTCCTCCACCTTCAGTCTTTCCCAGCATCAGGGTCTTTTCCAAGAAGTCAGTACTTCACATCAGGCGGCCAAGTATTGGGGTTTCAGCTTCAGCATCAGTCCTTCCAATGAACACCCAGGACTGATCTCCTTTAGGATGGACTGGTTGGATCTCCTTGCAGTCCAAGGGACTCTCAAGAGTCTTCTCCAACACCACAGTTCAAAAGCATCAATTCTTTAGCCCTCAGCTTTCTTTATAGTTTAACTCTAACATCCATACATGACTACTGGAAAAACCATAGCTTTGACTAGACAGACCTTTGTTGGCAAAGTAATGTCTCTGCTTTTTAATATGCTGTCTAGGTTGGTCATAGCTTTTCTTCCAAGGAGCAAGTGTCTTTTAATTTCATGGCTGCAATCACCATCTGCAGTGATTTTGGAGCCCAAGAAAATAAAGTCGGTCACTGTTTCCATTGTTTCCCCTTCTATTTGCCATGAGGTGATGGGGCCAGATGTCATGATCTTAGTTTTCTGAATGTTGAGTTTTAAGCCAGCTTTTTCACTCTCCTCTTTCACTTTCATCAAGAGGCTGTTTAGTTCCTCTTCAATTTTTGCCATAAGGGTGGTATCATCTGCGTATCTTAGGTTATTGATATTTCAACCAGCAACTTTGATCCCAGGTTGTGCTTCACCCAGCCTGGCATTTCTCATGATGTTCTCTGCATATAAGTTAAAATAAGCAGGGTGACAACACACAGCCTTGACGTACTCCTTTTCTGATTTGGAACCAATCTGTTGTTTCGTGTCCGGTTCTAACTGTTACCTCTTGACCTGCATACAGGTTTCTCAGGAGGCAGGTCAGATGGTCTGGAATTCCCATCTCTTGAAGAATTTTTGAGTTTGTTGTGATCTACACAGTCAAAGGGTTTGGCATAATCAATAAAGCAGAAATAGATGCTTTTCTGGAATTCTCTTGCTTTTACTATGATCCAACGGATGTTGGCAGTTTGATCTCTGGTCCCTCTGCCTTTTCTAAAACCAGCTTGAACATCCAGAAGTTCACAGTTCACGTACTATTGAAGCCTCATTTGGAGAATTTTCAGCATTACTTTACTAGCGTGTGAGACGAGTGCAATTGTGTGGTAGTTTGAACATTCTTTGGCATTGCCCTTCTTTAGAACTGGAATGAAAACTGACCTTTTCTCTGTATCTGTATCACAGTGCTTTTTAAAAATGTGTTATAATTATCTGTTACCATACTTAATCCTCACAGCAGTACTCAACAGGAGATATTACGCCTGTTTCACAGATTAGAAAACTGAGGACCTCTCCTCTGATCCGATCACAGGAACTTTATTGTAGGGATTTTCAAAAGCTATTTTTGGCAGCTCCAAGATCTTTTGTAACTTCCTTCCTGCTTCTCATCTGTGTTCTGGACAAGCTGTTCTCAACCTGGGTACTACGACACACCAGGAGGGTTCCCCAAGCTGTTGGCTATTAACAAAGAGCAGGGTATAAAAATTTGCAAATTATTTGCTTTGCTAAAAAATATATATGAATTAGTGTAAGTCCAAGGTTAACTTCAGGATGGCAACAATCTCTGGGAGGTTGTGAATGGGAGGATTGTTAGAATAGGAGCAGATACCCATGGGAGTATTTTTCTCTTGGGAGTTTGAGTCTCCCCAGACAAAATGCTGCAACCACTGCTCACAGCAGCTGAGAGTTTCAATCAGATGCCCCCTACAGAGCCCAGAGATTTTTACGTGGCCATTTGAGAGAAGAGCCATCTCATTGGACAGAACTGCGGTGATCTGGCCGCACTCTGGAGAGAGAAGAGGGGGCAGAGCGGAGCACAGACCCACGAGCCAGGCTGGTCTCAGAACTTCGGCCCATGAACTTCCTGAGCCCCAATTTCCCCTTCTGTAAAGTGGGGAGAGAGGTGTCTACCTCCCAAGATCACTGAGAGGACTAGGTAAGAAAATGTCAGGATAGCGCCTGGCATGTGCTTGGCTGTCCCTCTGGCCTTTCTCTTCTCTGTCCGATGGCTGTGTGGCATGAGGCGGTGTGTGTCGTCATAAACCCAGAGGCAGCAGCTACATCCATCTTCATCTGTCAGGGAATGTTCAAAATCCTGTACTGAAAAAAAGAATGGAAACGAGTTAAATACTCGGTGCAGAAGATTGGTTAAATAAACTCATTCAGATCGATGAAGACTGTACCGCCAAATGTTTACAGGGAATTTGAAACAGCAAAGGAAATGTTTATGACACAATTTTGAGAGGAAAAAAATAGGGCACAATATGGTACATACAAGGCAGTATCAACTATACAAAAACAAGAGTTCAATGACCTGGAAAAATGTGGCAGGGGGTCATCATCCTTTTCTTCAAATTGTGTTTCATGTTCTTTTTGGGGGCAATTTCAGTTCTTCTTATATCAATTTCATATTTTAAGATATAACAGATTGAGATGAGAAAACTGTCCTTTTTTAAAAAAACATAAATGTGGAATTTCTGTGGGTATCCGTTGCCCTCGTGTGTGGCCACCTGACTGTCAGGCGCTGGGTGAGACTAGGATGAGGCAGGCATGGAATGAGAACCAGCAAGCTCTGCGGGGAGGACAGCACTGAACGTGACCCCTTCCCTTCTCCTCCCTAGCTGTGTGACCTTGGGCACGTCATTGAAATTCAAGAGCTCCTGGGTGCTCATGGTTCAGACGAGGGTGAGCATGTCCCCCTCCCCGAGGACCCACGCAGACAAACTGCAAAATCTTTGGCACAGAGTCGATGTAGAGCTGATGCTTTCCCCTCTCTGTATCCCATGGGTATCTCCGGGCACATGGCTGCCCCATCACCCAGATCGGGACACTGGCGCCTGCTGCAGAGGCCTTTGGCTTAGGATTGATGTCTGCTGTACTTGCCACCAATGTGGATCCCATCCCTGCACCACGAGCGTGTCCCCCAGACCCTTGGGCTCCTGAAACTTGATTGCAACTGTCTGTGCGAGTCACGGAGTGTAGCTGTCAACAGCTTCATCTTCAAAGTTATGTTGAGTTATGGAGCAGCTGCTTCCTTTACCAAGAGCCTTTGAAGTCCAAGCCCCAGCAAGCAGGGTGATTGGCGAGGATGACCTTGAAAGATCCCCTCCAACCCAGGGGTCTGAGATTCTCTTCCGTGCTTTCATCACATTCCCTGGGGGGTAAAGTGTGTTACATTGAGCTGCACCAGCTGCTGCCACAGCCTGGGACGCTCACACTCCCGCCCCCTGACTCCCCACAGCCTGTCTATCTTCCAAGGCTCCACGCAAACATCACCCTCCTCTTGAAGTCATCCTGAACCTCACAGCTCTCCTTCCTGATGGGCTTGGAGCACCTCCCCTCCAATTCTATTCTACATCCTCAGTAGCATACGCACCTTGAATATGACTGTCGCACCCCTTTACCCTGGGATCCTGTACCCAAGGCAGGATCTAGCTCAGAGCAGGTGCTGAAGAGATTCTGGATAAATCGTTTAACCCCATTCCCCCTACCAGAGATCATAGCTCACCAGTAAAGCCAAAGCTTCATTGTGGCATCCCTAGAAAGGACCAGATGTACAATGATTGTATCTCTGTGCTAGGCACCTGCTAAACCTTTCATGACCCCCATTTAATCCTCAAAAGTACCCCAGGAGGAAGGACTTACTGTCCCCATTTTACAGATGAGAACGCTGAGGCTTGGAGAGTTTAAGTGATTTGCCAAGCATGTGGCAAAGTGGCCCTGAGGCTGGACTCTTCAACACTCCTCTCTGTCACCTCTCCATTGGAGAGAAGGAGGCTCTTTCCAAGAATTTAACGTATCAATTCTTTAATGACTCCATTGAAGTATAATTGAAAAATCCTGAAATTCACCCATTTTAAGTGCAGAATCCAATGATTTTTGGTACATTTTATAGAGTTGTTCAACAACCACCACAGTCTAATTTTTGAACATTTCCATCATTCTAAAAAGAAACCCATTAGCAGACACTATGCGTTCCTACTCCCAGCCCCAGGCAACCACTAACATACTTTCTGTTGGGAACATTTCGTATAAACAGAATCACAGCATGCAGCCCTCTGGATTTGGTTGCCTTCACTGAGCTAGTGCTTTTGAGGTTTATCCATGTTGTAGCATATATCAGCACTTTGTTCCTTTTTATTGACATATTGTATGCCATCATACGGGTACGCCAAATTTCGTTTATCCATTAACCGCTTGATGGCCATTTGGGTTGTTTTCAGTCTGGGGTTGTTTTGAATAATGGTGCTGCCATGATGTTCACATACAAGTCTTTGGGTCAGAACTCCTAAGGTTGGAATTTCTAGGTTATATAGTAAAATTATGCTTTACTTTTCAAAACACTGCCACATTATTTTCCAAAGTTGCTGCGCCATTATGTATTCCCACCAGCAGTGTATGAGGATTCCAATTTCTCCACACCTTCACCAGCCCTTTGGTATTGCCCGCTTTTTAAAAAAGTGTACCCAACCTCCTGAAAAACGGGAAGTGGCATTTCATTTTGGTTTTAATTTGCCTTTCTCTGAAGAATGATGATGTTGAGCATCTTTTCATGTATTTATAGGCCATTTATGTATCTTATTTGGTGAAATATCTATTAGGACCTTTTGTCCGTTTTTAACTGGGTTATTTGTCTTCTTGTTGAGTTGTGAGAGTCTGTTTTTTTCTTCCATGAAAGCCACGTTCTCAAAATTGCTTTGGGGAGAAGAGAGGAGGTTATTTGGTGGGAAAACAGATCTGAGTTTAAATCTGGGCTCTACAGCTTTCAGGCTCTGGAATTTCAAACAAGTACCGCTAGTTCCCTCCACTTCAGTCTCTTCTGTTACAGACTGGAGATAACAACATCAGTTGCAATAATGCAAACAAAGCATCAGCATATAGTAGGGGCTTATCTTCTATCTGCTCAGAAACATTTATTGAGCCCAGCTCTATGCTGAGCACCGTTGTTGCCGCTGGGAATACAGCAGAGGATAAGACAAACAGCCTAGCCCTTGACCTCACGGAGCTCACATGCTAGATGTGGAGACAGACAATAAACAAATACAAAACAAATGTATAGTGTAACGTCAGAGAGTGACTGCTGAGAATAAAACACGGGGAGGAGACAAAGCGTGGCCAGGAATGGATGACCTGGGACCTTCTCGGGTAAGGCCGCGATCATTAGAAAGTTGGTTTGCCTGCACATCCCCACGGTCCAACATATCAGTGGCTTAAACAAAGTCAGAGTTTCTTCTCTCTCCCTCATCACCAGGGCTGGTTTCACGGCTCGGCTTCTCAAGGTCAACCAGGCACCCAGACGCCTTCCACATCACGGCTCTGCTTCCTCCTCCACAGCACGCACAGCGGCCTGCCACCTCGTCCACCCTGCAGGCTGCAGGAGGCAGGGAGGGAGGAGGAGGGGCACATGCCTTCCCTTCAGGAAATGCCTGGAAGTCGCTCACACATGGTGCCTCCCTGTCCACGGGACAGCACTAAGTCACATGGCCACACCTACCTGCCAGGGCGACTGGGAAAGGGACACTTTATTCTGGGGCCCAGCCAGGTATCCAGTTAAAACCCAGGCATTTTATCACCTCAAGTTATGGGATGGTACTGGGGGATATCAAACAGTCCTTGCCAGGGGTGATCAGAGAAGACTCCTCTGAGGAGTTGAGCAAACATCTGAGTGAAATGGAGGGAGCCATGCAAGGCTCTGGGGGGAGGGCATCCTATGGCACAGACAAGAGAAGTTCTGACATTCCCGAATCAGGAGCAGGGTTGGGGTGTTGGAGGGAAACCAAGAAGTCCAGGGTGGCTGGAATGGAACAAGAAGAGGGAAAGTTGGTAAAAATAATAATAATAATAATAAGTTTGGTAAAACGGCCAGGCCTGATAATGTTGAGGAGGGTAGATTTTACTCCAAGTGGAAGACAATCCTCTGGAGAGCAGTGAGTCCGGGACTGACCATCTGAAATGATCTCATTAGACAAAGAGCTGGGACCCAAGGAGAAGGCGAGGAGCAGTCAATGCGAGATATCTTTTGGAAGGACAGTTAACAGGACTGATTGAGATGGACTAGATGTGAAATACCAAAAACAAAGGGAATCAAAGGTGACTCCTGTTTTCCAGATGGAGCTTTTACTCTCTTACAGGTGTGTGGCCAATTGCGAGAAGACTAAGAGTTCATGAATCTACAAGTCAGTCCACGCCCGCTCTTCTGCTCCAAACCCGCAATGCATTCCCACTTCCGTACAGTGACCCGTAGAACCGTCCCAAGAGGTAAGTGCTGCTTCCTGTCTTTTTAGCTGAAAACACCAGATGAGGCGGGGTAAAGTGATATTTAAGGTAGCATTCCCTGTGAGTGGTGGACGCAGGATTTGGGGCTGACTCTTAGGCCCAAGCTCTTCCTCATCAAGCCAAGATCAGTGGAGCTCAAGGCCCCCTTGAGGCTGGGGGGGAGTTGCTGGAATCATACTAGTGCTTGCTTTGGCTCAGGTCCTCTGATGTCCCTCCAGCGTCTACCTACACACGTGCATGCTTGCACGCACAGACATCTGAGCACGCACACAGGCGCCCTCATACCACCCCTCCCCTCTCTCACTTCTTCACTTGGCACTAGAAGCCCAGCAGAGGGTTCAGCCTGCCTGGCTGAAATGGCCACGACTCTGCCATTGTCAAAGGTACAGTGTACTTTCCATCAGTGCGCGGACACCCAGAACTGCCTTTTTACACAGAAGGAGATCCTCTTTGAGCCCTTGGTGGGGACCGCGGTATTCCCAAGACCTCCCTGGGGGGGGCCTTGGGAATCGTGGGGCTCTTTCCCAAGGCTAGCCCCTGGAGATGTACAGTACATACAGTTGGGGTGCCAAGAATCTCTCCCAGGCTCCCACTTCTGCCTGATGTTTCCTCTCTGCTTGATGGCTAAGAACAAGGACCCTGGAACCAGACTGCCTGGGCTTGAATCCTAGCTTGACTGCTTATTAGCTTTGTACTACTGGGCGAGAAGTTTAACTCCAGAAGCCTCAACTTCTTCATCTGAGGACTGCTGACCATAAGAATACCTAGTACAGGGGGTTTTTGAGAGAATTAAGTGCTTGGATTGGTGCCTGGCACATATGGTAAATGTTATACGATATTATTATTATTAGATGACATTAATATCAAACTGATGAACTCTTTCTAAGGTTGATCCTGGCAAAACCTCCTTCTGCCTTCATGTGAACCGGACAGACTAATTCTCAGTTGGTGTTAACGTCTCTTTTTATCCATCATTCTGTGGTAAAGCTTATCCCGGCCCATTTCAAGGTTTGTTTCACCTTCCATCCTCAGCTTTACCTTTCTTTCTCTCTGTCTTCCTTCCTTCCAGCCCCTCTGACTTTCCTTCTGTATAAGTTATGCTCCTACCTCAGGGCCTTTGCATATCCCTCTAAAGCAGAAACTTTCTAACAATACGACATTTGAAGGCGCAGAGCCGAGATTTAATCCCAGGTCACCTGGCCCAGAGACTGAACACTAAACCAGTGTGCTAGGGGCCTCCTTCCCTTCTCCCGCCCCCTCCCGGCGTCCTGTGTTCCTCATCCAGGGCTCTTCCCTTGGGGATACACATTCCTGATGGAGGTCTCCTTCCCTCTGAACTGTGAGCTCCATGAAGGGTGGGCTGAGGTCCATTCTGCTCATGCAGCATCCTGGTACCCAGCATGTAGTACTTAGGACATATTTACTGAATGAATGTCTGCCTGTCTCTGCTGCATACATGATCCCCAAGGCAGAGATTGCATCTTCATCTCTGCATCCCCAGGGCTCTGCAAAGTGCCTGGCACTGGAAGTCATCAATGTGCACATTGAAATGAAACTGACCCATCTTCCCAGCATGTTCACCAGCCACACGACCTCGTGTGCCCCCTCTCGTGAGTAAGCCAACTACTAGCCCCCAAGTACCCACACGTGTCCATGCTTCCATACCTCATTCATTCTATCCCCTCTTCCGAGAATGCCCTTCTTCCTTCTCCATCTGCTGCAAGCTTCTTCAAGGCCTTGGGTAAACCTTCAAGGCCGTGGGTAAACCTCCACCACTCTCCCCTCCCGGGCAGATTTTGGGCTCTCTCCTCTGCATGCTCACAGCACATTCCTCCCCTTGCTGTGCCCTACGGGATGGAGTGTGACTTTTTTTCCAGCTAAACTGTGAGCCTTCTGCAGAGTCATGTCTTATTCATTTGTACACCCCAACCCGGAGGCCAGGGGCTCCCAGAGACAATGTAATGTAGAAGAGATGAATAGATGAGCAATCACCCTAGCTACCCAGCCCTTCCCAGCAACCTCCATGGCCGGCATGCTTCCAAGGCATTAACATATGCAATTCACAGGAGGCAGATGGCTGTTAACAGTCCCAAGTTACTAGAAGGAGAGGCCCAGAGCGGTCAGATAGTTTGTCCAAGGATGAAAGGGAAATTACTCAACTTTACAGGAGTGCTGGTGGCTGCGGGCGTTGCCACCCTAGGTGGCATGGAGATTGCAGAAGAGTTGGAAGGCACTGTCGCTCTTCCCGAGCCTTCTACACAGCTGCCAGCAGCTTGTCATTCTTGGGGCCGCAGGAAAGAGGACCCCTGCCCATCAGGAGTTCCCCACCCCACCCCCTGAGCAGCCCTGAGGACTGAAACCGCCCCCTTGATGTTTCAAGCTAAGACTCCAGTGTAGCCTCCGGAGTGGCTGGCACCGAAGCCTGCTTTTACTGGTAGCAATAAAGCAAATCCTGAATCATACAGGAGGAGCACATGCCCTGTTCTTGGGGAGAGATTTGGAGTCAACAGGGCAGGAAAAGGGTTCTCATGGAGGCCCCGGGCTACAGGTCACGTTCTGACCTCATGGGGTGCCAGGTCTGAGAAAGCTCACCAGCACCTCTGTACACAGGTGCTGAGTAACCAGGCTCTGCAGCTGGATTTTCAGAATCTCAGCTGCTTCGGGGGAATCGATCTTTCCTGTTGAATGGGAGGTGGGGGACTTCCAGGGACCAGGACTTTGGAAGTAATACAAACACGGGAGTTGGGGTGGCCAAGTTGAGTCTCTGCTTCCCTAGGGAAAAAAAAAAAAAGAGCCTGGGGCAAAAAGACAAACAAACAGGAGAAATAAAGCAGGAGCAGCTTCACCTGGTGTCTCCTTAGACTCTCAGACAATGAACAACCCCCTTCCGTCTTCCATGGGAGGCCCAGAGGTGGGCTTCTCTCAGGGTGGGGGAGCAGGTGGCCACGCAAGGTGAGATGCAGCCCCAGAGGCCGGGGCTTCGGCTGGTGCCCAAGTCCCTCCACCACCGTGTCTCCACACCTCCTGTCTGAGTCCCCTGCTGCTGCTACTGTCCCAAATCCCCACGCACAACGTAGCTCGAAACAGCACACACTTGAAGTCCTGGAGTTCAGAAGTCCGAGACGGGTCTCACTGGGCGAAGCTCTGGGTGTCAGCAGAGCTGTCTTCCTTTCTGAAGGCACCAGGGGAGAATGTTTCCTTGTTGTTGTTTTTTTTAAGATTTTTAGAGGCAGCTCACATTCCTTGGCTTGTGGCCCCATCTTCCATCTTCAAAGCCCACCATGGCCTGGCCTGTCTCTCTCACATTTGATCGCCCTGACCATGACCTTCCTGCCTTCCTCGTCCGCTTGTAAGGACCCCTGTGACTACACTGAGGTTGTTGCAGTTGTTGTTGTTTAGTTGCTAAGTCACGTCCAACTCTGTAGCCCTCCTGGTTTCTCTGTCCATGGGATTTCCCAGGCAAGAATACTGGAGTGGGTTGCTATTTCCTTCTCCAGGAGATCTTCCCAACTCAGGCATCCAGCCTGTGTCTCCTGCTTTGAAGGCAGATCCTTCACTGCTGAGCCACCACCCAGATCATCCACGGAAGACTCTTTCTCTAAGGTCGGCTGATCGGCAACTCTTGCTCCCTCTGCAGCCGTAATGCCCCTCTGCCATGTGACCTAACGCACAAGCTCCAGAGACTAGGGTGTGGGTGGCCTTGGGGAAACGATTACTGTAGCGCCACACCCCCTTGCCCCATATCCAGTTACTCTTTTGGGGGGTACCTCCTGTGTGCCCGGCACTTTCAATAAGTTATTTTAAGTTACTTCCTCTCAACAACCCTGGGGAGTGGGGTGGTCAGGGATGCTCCACTTCTTTCCAAGGGAGAAACTTTGGGAGAGTCAAGCCACATATGAATTTGGGGGGTGGGGGGGCTGGGGCCTTCTTTCATACAAAAAAATTATTTAAAATTACGTTTTCTGACTGTGTTAGTATAAACATGAATATAAGCAAAGTGGCCAAATTCAATTTTTAGTTTCTGATTTTAAAAAGAAATTGAAAAGACTTCCGTGGTGGTCCAGTGGTTAAGAATCTGCCTTGTAATGCAAGGGACACAGTTTTCGACCCCTGGTCCAGGAACTAAGATCCCACATGCCGGGGAGCGACTAAGCCCGTGCACCATAGCTACTGAGCCCACGCGCTGCAACTAAGATCCCACACACTGCAACTAAGACCCGACACAACCAAATAAATAATTAAATTTTTTTAAAAAAAGAAATTAAAACATGTCACAGCCCCCTGAAAGTGTGGCAGACTCTTGCACAATGGCCAGTGTGCCAGATGAATAAGCAGAGTCTGAGGGCTGGCGAAGGGACCACGCAGGGTACAGCCGGCAAGAGGCAAAGCCAAGGTTACACCCCGGAGGCCTCTGACTCCAGCACACAGGTTACTCCATCAGTCACACGGCCGCTCCCTCAGCATCCGAGCAAGTCTCTGCAGAATCAGACTCACAGCCACAGGGGCTCCGGAGGGTCTTCTTTTACATGTTAATCCCCGTGCCCAGAGAGGGGGTGGACAGCTCAGAGACACACAGGAGTCGCTGCAGCCAGGACGAGGGCCCTGCCTCCTGACGGTCCCTCAGGGCTCTTCCCTGCCCCCTCCTCCTTTCACGCGCCAACCCTCTGGCCTTAGAGGCGCCCAGCTCCTGCCGTCCCTGCACTCAGTCACAGGCGCACGCTCCCACACACCGCGTCACCACGCACACAATGTCCACATAAGCCTCGGCCACTGTGGCGCTGACTGCCTCCTCCCAGCTGTTAGGATTCACCCCACGCCTTCAGTTTACAGACGGGAAAGCAGGCCAGGCCAGGATGACCCCGATCAAAGCCACTGGCAGCTGACCAAGAACACCAGCGCAGGGTCCAGCCCCGACCCCCGACCCCCGACCCCCAGGCCTGGCCTGCAAGCGGCTGCCGTGCTGATCACAGATGGCAGGAACCGGCCCAGGGGCCCCACTTGTCCCTGCCCAGCAGGCAGAGGCGAAACAAGGCCACGTAACCGGAAAGTTCTGAAAGAGCCATTTCCAACCCCTCAGCGTCCAGGCTTGGCACAGTGGCTGCCTCCAACTCAGGCTCAGAGCAAGAAAAACCAGTTCCAGGAGGCTGCCCTGAGGCTTCAGGCCGCCTCCGCCCTGACTTTAACTCTGCAGGGAGAGGGCCAGAGGCCTCAGTGCCCAGCCCGGGGGCTCTGGGCCAACCCTGAGGGTTTGGCCTCGGTCTGCCGAGTGAATTGTTGGCCCCCAGACACCTCTGGCTTCCCCTCCACACTATTTATCTCCGCTGAGCCTCACTTTTCCCACCTGGGAGGAATAATACTATAGGTAGATCTCACTTTATTGGGCTTCCCAGGTACTGCATTTTTCACAAAGTTTGAAGGTTTGCAGCAACCCTATGTCAGACAAGCCCGTCAGTGCCATTTTTCCAAAAGCACTCACTCACTTCACGTTTCTTGGTCACATTTTGATAATTCTCACAATATTTCAAACCCTCCGCAAGCAAAAAGATTATGATTCGTTGAAGGCTTAGAAGATGGTTAGCATTTTTTAGCGATAAAGAATTTTTTAATTGATGTATGTACACTGTGTTTTTAGACATAATGCTATGGCAGACTTAATCAACTACAGTATCGTGTAAACATCTTTACATGAACTGGGAAACCGAAAATTCAGGTGACTCACTTTATTGTGATATTTGCTTTACTGTGGTCTGGACAGGAAACTGTGGGGTCTCTGGGGCTGCCTGTAGTGCCTACCCTGCAGGGTCGCTGTTGTTCAGGATTAAATGAGGTGCTTAGCACAGGGCCTGGCACCTGGTGGGAATAGAAGGGGCACATGAAGGGGCTGAGACTCGGGCTGGTTTCTGAGCGCCAAAATGGACTGCTGGACTCACAAAGGACTGAGTCACCCTCTGGGGGGAACGTTACCCGGGTAGACGCCAAGGCCAGGGCCAGGACCAAAATGGACTGCTGGACTCACAAAGGACTGAGTCACCCTCTGGGGGGAACGTTACCCGGGTAGACGCCAAGGCCAGGGCCAGGACCAAAATGGACTGCTGGACTCACAAAGGACTGAGTCACCTCTGAGGGGAACCTCACAGGGGTAGACGCCAAGGCCAGGGAGGAAGCAGAGGGTGGGGGGGGTCCCCAACCAGAGACTTTCACAGTGGCCTCTGGCATCACAGAGGGGCCTCTGACCTGGCCCCCAGACCGACAGGATCGGATTCTCCACCCACTGTCCTCTGCAGGTTCCCACGGGCAGAATACATGTCTTGCACCACAAGGCTGAAATGTCCAATTTCCCACCCATTTTACAGATGGTAAAACTGAGGCCACAGAAACAGGAGTCACTGGCCAAGATTCCATGACGATACCAGGACCCAAACCCGGAGTGCCCTGACTTCTGAAGGCACCAACTGACCACAGTAGTTTGGAGACGACGAATCTCCAAATCACTCAGCTATCCTGGGGACAGTTTTCTATTTTCTCTTCTTTTCTTTTGCCTTTAAGCATTATTGGACATCTAACTCAACACAATGGACTTGTCCCTCCAGCCCTGAGAACAGCTTAAAGAAAGAATGGATTGCTGAGCTCCATTCCCCATGTCACCCCGACACTGTCCCTGCTCCAGGCAGGATCACACACATCTGTCCCTGGGAGGGTGGGGGGGGCTGCACATCCTCCCTCAGAGCCTTTGCCTGAGTCGTCCCCCCCCCCGCCCCCCACGACCTTCCTCTGCGACCTCTGGGAAGTTACATCTCCTCTTCCAGATGCAGCTCCTCCGACCCTCCCTGATGGATCTTGTCCCTGCAGATACCAGCCTATCGCCCCTAACCCCTGGGCATTTAGACGACCTAAAGCCTCCCTCTGGACTGTATTCATTTGCTGTGTTAATGCGATAATTGATCTGTTCTCATTTAATCATTTGTTTATTCAACAAAGGTTTCCTGGAGACCAGCCAAGAGGCAGACACTCCCTCCAGTCACTGGCCTCCTTGTGAGGGGAGGGCAGCCCCCGGGGAGGAATCACTCCGGACTTTGGTACAGTCGTGAGGTGCTGGCATCCCTGGGGACTCAGCAGGGCTCCTGTTCTAGTTTCAGATGCCTTCCCAGTGGAGGAACCTTGCAGAAGAGGAAAGAGTCTCTCCCATCACTGCTGGCGCTCCCTGGAGGTGAGGGCCCTTGAGGTTTCTGAACCACCTTGCATCTCCTCCTGGGTGGCCATGGGGTTCGGCGGACTGTGATCCTGGCCCTGCCACCTCTGAGTGAAGGGTTTGAACAGAGTCACTTCCCCTTGGGCCTCGGTTCCTCTTTCGTGAACAGAATTGGGGGCTCCTACCTCATCGATTTACTGTGGGATGGAGAGGTAGCCCCCAAGCACGTGGAGGGAGTGTGGCCAGCTGCAGGGTGCGGGGTCCCTGAGCTGACCTTTCAGAGCAATGGCCTAGAGCGGTGGCCCTGGGAGACGGCTCCCTTTTATGTGGATTTGGGAGCATCGCCTCGGTTTATGCGGTGTCTGCGCTCTCTCTGACCTGTAGGGCAAGAGGGTTGGACCATGGTCCCTCCCAGGTTGCTGGAGGAAGCCTGCTGCCTAGAAACAGGACAAATCTTCACGTCTCTGCCCTGTGTGGTCTGTGCTCCATCTGTCCCCTCCCTGCCCCCCAGGCTCTCAGACAGCGATGGAAATGCAAACACAACACCTCTGGAGATGGAGAACAAAGTAAGCAGTATTCACCCATCACCAACTAGAGGGATGTGGAGGAAAACCATGGCGCAAACAGCCTCGCCACCTTGCATCACAGAGCCCCGAGGGCAGAGCTGGAGTGTCTTTAAATTATGGGACTTGGGAAACTGGCAGAATACGGAAGAGAACCGTGCTCCTAGGAAGTGAGGGGACAGAAGAACGGGGCCCCAGTGGGGGGACCTGGACAAGGAAAGCTAATGGAGGCTCTCCCCTCTCCTGATGGCAACCACCACTTCCCGCATTGTTTCCTTGTTCCTGCTGACTATTGATGGGGGAGTCCCACAAGTTGTATTATTTTTGGAACGTTCCATGCAAGTTAATAAAAGAAAACTTCAACTAAAATTGGAGTCAGGAGGGTCTGTAGGAGGGACTCTCATACCTCACCACTCATTGTTAATTACCCGGAAGAAGAAGACATCAATTATTCCAACAGAAAAACATCAGTCACCAAACCCAACAAGAAGAGAAGTGCCTGGCGCTGCCCAAAGGTAGGCCAACTTCTTTATTGCTCCAGAGGGAGGAGGACTTCCTTCTTGCCCAGCAACAAGCCCATCTCATCCTCTGCTGCACCCTTCTCCACCAGCCTTCAATCTTTCCCAGCATCAGTCTTTTCCAATGAGTCGGCTCTTCGCATCAGGTGGCCAGTTAGATCCTTACTCAGTTAAATTTTGTTTTTTAACAGTTTCAATCAAGGGAATTCTTTCCTTGGTTCTTATCTCAAGCTTTCTTGCTGTAAGTCCTAGAACTCATTTGGTCTTCTGTCATTCCCATCTAGTTGGAGACTGACTCTGGCCAAGTAAACATTCCATATGTTTTCAAGTGTTTGGAACAATCACGACACAGACCTTAGGGTTTCTGCGCCAGGGACCCTCTGATTTGGCTGTCTCTTCCCCACCTGTCCACCTATCATATCCCTCGTGAGTCAGCTCTGAGAAGCGCGTATCCCCCAGAGCCCTGGCTCCTTGCTCCTTATTCCCATCACACCTCAAGTACCCCTGCCGTGTTCCGTCGTGACTTTCTCTGATGCTGTCCTATCCCTCTAGAGTTTCTGGAGGGTGGGGTGGATCTAAGAGGGCAGAGGGTCTGAGGCTGAGCTTGCTGTCTAAGGTGACTGACCCTCTCTGAACGTCAGCTTCCCATCTACAAGGTGGGAAGATTCCATTCTACCAGTAATTCTCCCTGGGCTGCATATTAGCCCAGGAAATTGACACTGGCTCCTCCTACAGTCCGTGAGCCCTGAAATCTCAGGGCTTGATACCAGTTTAGGGTCACAATCTGGTCCCAGATGGACATGTGGCCTCTGAGGTCACCTTGGCAAGGAGAGGGAAGGGAGGGAGGGGGAGGGGGCGGAGGAGGGGGGTGGGGAGGGGAGGGAGGAAGGGGAGGGATGGGAGGAGGGGGAGGGACGGAGGAGGGGGAGGGGAGGGGAGGGGAGGGAGGAGGGGGAGGGGAGGGGACGGAGGAGGGGGTGGGGAGGGAGGGGGCAGGGGACAGAGGAGGGGGTGGGGAGGGGAGGGAGGAGGGGGAGGGGAGGGAGTAGGGGAGGGGAGGGAGGAGGGGGAGGGACGGAGGAGGGGGAGGGGAGGGGACGGAGGAGGGGGTGGGGAGGGAGGAGGCAGGGGACAGAGGAGGGGGTGGGGAGGGGAGGGAGGAGGGGGAGGGGAGGGAGTAGGGGAGGGGAGGGAGGAGGGGGAGGGACGGAGGAGGGGGAGGGATGGGAGGAGGGGGCGGGGAGGGAGGAGGGGAGGGGAGGGAGGAGGGGAGGGGAGGGAGGAGGGGAGGGGAGGGAGGAGGGGGCGGGGAGGGAGGAGGGGTGGGGAGGGGAGGGAGGAGGGGGAGGGGGTGGGGAGGGGAGGGAGGAGGGGGAGGGATGGGAGGAGGGGGAGGGGAGGGAGGAGGGGAGGGAAGGGAGGAGGGGGAGGGACGGAGGAGGGGGAGGGGAGGGGACGGAGGAGGGGGTGGGGAGGGGAGGGGAGGGAGGAGGGGGAGGGGAGGGGACGGAGGAGGGGGTGGGGAGGGAGGGGGCAGGGGACAGAGGAGGGGGTGGGGAGGGGAGGGAGGAGGGGGAGGGGAGGGAGTAGGGGAGGGGAGGGAGGAGGGGGAGGGACGGAGGAGGGGGAGGGGAGGGGACGGAGGAGGGGGTGGGGAGGGAGGAGGGGAGGGGAGGGAGGAGGGGAGGGGAGGGAGGAGGGGAGGGGAGGGAGGAGGGGGCGGGGAGGGAGGAGGGGTGGGGAGGGGAGGGAGGAGGGGGCGGGGAGGGAGGAGGGGAGGGGAGGGAGGAGGGGAGGGGAGGGAGGAGGGGGCGGGGAGGGAGGAGGGGTGGGGAGGGGAGGGAGGAGGGGGAGGGGTGG
The DNA here is from genome assembly GCF_054371585.1 of Giraffa tippelskirchi. Taxonomy (NCBI): domain Eukaryota; kingdom Metazoa; phylum Chordata; class Mammalia; order Artiodactyla; family Giraffidae; genus Giraffa; species Giraffa tippelskirchi. The sequence continues at coordinate 190,522,021 of NC_137277.1, read as the reverse complement.
GGAGGGGAGGGAGGAGGGGGAGGGGAGGGAGGAGGGGAGGGAGGAGGGGAGCGGAGGGAGGAGGGGGAGGGATGGGAGGAGGCCGCCCACGGCTTCCTCATTGCCTCAATCCGGAAGCCACTGAGGTCATGCCTGCTTGCTCTTTCTAGGCCGTAACTCCATCCGATGCCCCCGCCGCTGCAGAGGGGCTGGGAAATGCGATTTCCTGGGTGCCCAGGAAGGGGAACCTGAACCGGGAAGCGGAGGGACATGTAGCCCGTCTCCTTGTACGGATGAGAGTCAAACGACGAAGAACGCGGGTTCCTAGCGCAGAGGTTGGCACACCGTGGGCGCTCCGTGAAGCTGCTGCCCGTCCTCTGCTGGCTTCTCCATCCTCAGACCAGCCCTGCATCTGGCCCCCAGCAGAGGGCAGGTGGGTGCTCTGTGCAGCGCCCGACCCCCGACCCTGTCCCCAGGCTCCCCTGGCCGCCCTGCCCGCAGCCTCCCGGCCCTCCTCCGCCCTCAGTCGCTCGGCTGGGGCTGCGGTCTCCCCCTTCCGCCCCTGGACCGCCGTCTCTTTTCAGAGCATTGATGTGCAGTCGGCCAGAGCGGCTCTAATGGGCCAGTGAGGCCCCTGGCTGTGCTGAGTCAGCGCCATTTAGAGGCTCAGGGCTGTGGAACACAAACCTGTTCTGCCTCTCCAGGGCCAACAACCACCTCCCAAGTCCCTGAGAGACGCAAGAGTCAGATCCAGACTCGGGGCTGCCGCAGCTGCTCCCCTAACCAGGGCTAGACTCGCTCTCTCCCACAGGTCCTTCTGCTGGCTTAGGGCAGCCAGGGCCAGGCTCACCAGGTTCTCCCACCCACTGGGGGTGGGCAGGAGCAGGTCTCTGCTTCGCCCCCTCCTGATGGTCTCTTGCAAAGTACACAAGATTCGGGGCCTAAAGAGAGGGTGGTCCTTGACACAATGCAAAGCAACTCATCCAATCACCATGACAACTCATATAAAAGCAGATTTTATCGGCCCCATTTTACAAGCGAAGAAATTGAGCTCAGAGGTCACCAAGCAGTGTTTTCGAAACTTATCTGGGCAGAAAACCTTTTTTCTGCATGGAGTCAATGCAAAACACTTTAAAACATGCCACCCTCGTCTGGCCTATTTCTTACCCTAAAAGCCGATTTGACACATCCATTCAAAAGCTTGGCATGCACTTCCCCTAGCTCAGGGGTTCTTAACCAGGACTCCAAGAGTCTGGGGCCTTCCAGAATTTTCATGTGAAGTATTATGTGTAGGTGAACTTTTCCAGCGAGGGTCTATAACTTACAGTAGGTCCCCACAGGGCTCTGGGACCCAGGAGGAGTCAAGAACCGCTGCCTTGGTTCGGGTCCCTATAGAGAGGGCCCAGTTTTGATCTGGGGTTTTGCAAAAGTGAACAGAACAGCAGAGATGTGGGGGAAAGCACCAGGAGCGGGAGAAATGGCCCATGTGACAGCAGGGACGAGGGGACAGTAAACAGATGAGCTTGGCTGGAGCAGAAGGCGTGTTTGGGAACAGTGACAAATGAGGTCAGGGCATCGAAGGGACCTTGGAGAGCAGGCCGAGGCATTTCGATTTGATAGGGGAGGCACGGGGAGCCATGGGACATCTCGGAGCCGGCGGTGGCAGCTCAGAGCACGGCTGTGGGAGAGGAAGGCAAGAGCAGAGGGGAGAGACGAGCTACGATGGGGCTGCAAGGACGGCCATCTCCAGAGAGCGTGCCGCCCCCGGAGGGCACGTGTGGCTGGGACCGCCTGGAGTATTGCAGGAGGAGGCTTGAGCGATGGCACGAGGGGGACACAGCCTGGTTTCAGATCTAAAGGGACCTGGTTTGAATCTCAGGGCTGCCATTTCCTAGCTGTGTGGCTTTGGGCAAAGAACTTAACCTTTCTGAGTTTCTTCCTGGTAAAACAGGGATAACCATGCCTCCTCGGTGAGACTGTGAAAAATCACTTTAATGAGAAACTACCTCTGAAGTACTTAGCCTGGGACAAGCCACACCACCAGCCCTTGACAGTGATGGGCTCCAGTATGACCCATCAAGGCATCCTGTGTGCAGAGCAGCCTCTGCAGAGCATCGGCACCAGGCGCCCTTCCGAGGCAGCCTGTGGTGTTTTCTGACAATAACCCCAGAGAGGAATGACATCACACCTGTTTGAGAGATGAGAAAACAAAGTCACTGAGATTTTCAGAATCAGCAGTGATGAACTGTGGTGTTGGAGAAGACTCTTGAGAGTCCCTTGGACTGCAAGGAGATCCAACCAGTCCATCCTAAAGGAGATCAGTTCTGGGTGTTCATTGGAAGGACTCGTGCTGAAGCTGAAACTCCAATACTTTAGCCACCTGATGCGAAGAGCTGACTCACTGGAAAAGACCCTGATGCTGGGAAAGACTGGGGGCAGGAGGAGAAGGGGATGACAGAGGATGAGATGGTTGGATGCCATCACTGACTCAATGGACATGAGTTTGAGCAAGCTCCAGGAGTTGGTGATGGACAGGGAGGCCTGGCGTGCTACAGTCCATGGGGTCGCAGAGAGTTGGACCCAACTGAGCGACTGAACTGAACTAAACTGATATTAAGGTTGTTGTATATTAAGTGATGTATATTAAGGTAGTTGTCAAGGGATCAGGGACAAAGGCATTACCTCTCTTGGACTCAGGGCAGGAGAAGACCCATGCTCCTGATGGTTCAAAGTCATACAGTTGATTGGTTCTTGGAATTATGGGCATGTTTATAGAGCTTCACATAGGGATCCGGTTAATAGGAGGATTCCGATTTTCTGAAGCTAGGGTGAGCCTGAGATCCTGCAAGCAGACAGGGTTTCTCTGGAAAGGCTTTGGTATAAAAGTGACTTCACCTTAACTAAGAAACTGAGCCTGCTTCCCCATCTGTGGAACGGGTCTTGCCTCCCCTGGAGGGCTCTGTGAAGATTAAAGGAGACAGTTCCTGCAGCCCTGGCAGAGCACAGAGCCTGACACAGAGTCGGTACCCAGTAAACATTGGCTATGATTATAATTACTGTCATCACTACTCTCACTCCTGGCTCTGAGCTCTCTGGGAAAGCTCTGCCTCCCTGTAGGCAGGCAGAGGGTTATGCGCCATACTCAAACCTCACAGTGTTCCCTTCGCTTCAATTCTTTCCACCCCAGGAGGAAAAATCAGGATGCGATCTGCCATTTCAAACAGCACAGCGCCCATGAATCGTTTCACATTCAATTTCCCCATCAAATTCACAGACACGTATCACATGCCATTATTCCATTTCCTAATGGTCTGTGCAGTGCAAATTGTAAGTAGGACCTTTCTTCATGCCCTTGGCATTCCCAGCTCTTTGAAATCCCCTTTCCAGGCCAGACCCCTCTTTTTGATGCTATAACAAGCCCTGTCCTCTCCAAAATCCTCCTCCCTGCTCATCCCAGAGTGTCAAAGCTCTATGGGGATGAGTCCCCTTGGAGAGCGGTGTTGGTCCTACTTGGGTTCCTGTGGAGGTGAACTTTGGTAGCCGGTATCAGAGTGGGCTGGGTGGATGCTGGGTCCAGGGTCAGAGAGGAGACCATTCGAGTCCCACCTGTGTACCACTCACAAACTGTGGGCCTTGGGTGAGGTAGAGACCTGTCACACCACCTTCACATACTGAATACTCTTCATACAAGTGGCAATTTATCCCTGACCCGCCCCCTACCCATAGACCCAGTTTGATGCCCTGTGTTCTAGGCCCAGCTGGAGAGACAGCTAGGACTGTTTCCCCGTTGGGTGGGATCCATTTATGGATGACCCTCTGGATTCAATAAGTCCATGTTCTCATTCAAGTGTGTATGTGTGCATGCATGTGTGCATACACGTGCACTCACATACAGGCATATACACATGTGTGTTTGTGCATGCATGGGTGTGTGGGCATGCATGTGCATTCATATGCATGCATATATAGATGTACGTGTGTTCATGTGTATATGTGTATGTGTATGTGTGTAAAAGGCCACACAGTTCCCCAACTTCTTCTCTGACATCTCCACCCCCTCTCTGCACACACAAACTTTACCTGCCAAAGTGCCCACGCCCAGCTCCTCCCAACCTCAGACCCTCCACTCAGACCCTCACCCACCTGGGATCAACCTCCTCCTTGGAACACACAGACCCGTCAGACTGAGGGGACCAGAGGAGGCGCCGGCAGGAGGGAACGCAAAGCTAATCACTGGAAGATGGGTCTGTTTATCTGCATGGCACGCATTTGTCTCTGACTGTTTTATCCACCCCCTGAGCCAGCCGAAGAGTTCTCAATTTATCCTGCCCGCACAGAGACCAGATTGGTGGCGTGCACGCACACCCACAGAAGCCCGATACAGGCTTCCAATTATCTTTTAATTTCTCTCCTGTCTTCATTTGTTCATTTCACTTTTTCCAAATGGACTGGAGGGGAGAAAGCTGTAATTTATGGGTCTGAAGTCTGCTGGCAGGAACGCGTGTTCGCCTGCTCTGGGTGGGTTAGCCTTCAGGTTAGTGCCTGAAGGTCACTCCCCGCCGCCCTTGGGGGAGCCAGCTGCCTCTAAGAGGCCCCAAGGGCCCTACTCTCCCACTTCTGCTTCCGACTCCCTGTAGTAACTATATCCTCTTTTTTTCTATATTTTCCACCCTCTGTCATCTGGGGCCCTCTGAGCTGTGAGCTCCCAAGTCTAGCTAATCCCTAGCAATGGCAAATGACTCACCCAGGAGCACACTTATCATATGCAAATGACCCCAAAGCCTTCCTCCAACCACCTGCTCCTAGGCTCTCACAGGGCTCTTACACCCCGGGGCCAATATTCCCCTGCCCTAATCGCTCCAGGAGAAAGCTGAGCGCCGAAGGATTGATGCTTTTGAACTGTGGTGTTGGAGAAGACTCTTGAGAGTCCCTTGGACCGCAAGGAGATCCAGCCAGTCCATCCTAAAGGAGATCAGTCCTGAATGTTCATTGGAAGGACTGATGCTGAAGCTGAAACTCCAATACTTTGGCCACCTGATGCGAAGAACTGACTCGTCGGAAAAGACCCCGATGCTGGGAAAGATTGAAGGCGGGAGAAGGGGGCGACAGAGGATGAGATGGTTGGATGGCATCACCGACTCAGTGAACATGACTTTGAGTAAACTCTGGGGGTTGGCGATGAACTGGGAGGCCTGCAGAGCTGCAGTCCACGGGGTCGCAGAGTCGGGCACAACTGAGCGACTGAACTGAATCACTGCAGGACTGGTTAGGTGACATTAAAATAGCCTCAGGACCCCTGCACTTCTAAGCCTGTTTACCCTGTCTTCCCCAACGCTTCTCATGAAAAACATAATACAATCTCTGGTTCCCACCTTCCCCTCCCCACTCTGCCTCCTGGTGACCCTGGTGCTTCCTCATACGGCCCTGAATGGCACTTGGACGGGGCTCCTCTAGAGAACTATGAACAAGCTATCTTTTCAGTAGCAGTCATCTCCCTGCCTGTTGACCTCACCACATTATTGTTCAATCACTAAATAGCGTCCAACTCTTTGTGATCCCATGGACTGCAACATACCAGGCTTCCCTGTCCTTCGCTATCTCCTGGAGTTTGTTCAAACTCATGTCCATTGAGCCTGTGATGTCATCCAACCAGCTCATCCTCTGTCGCCCCCTTCTCTTCCTGCCTGAATAATAATAAAGCCTACATTTTATAACAGTCTCAGGTGGATGTGGTCACTGAGGACCAAAATGGAGGGCATGCAGGGGGAAGCCTTAAATGAAGGTCTCCTCTGTGCTCAGATGTTTCACAGGTATTACTTCCACCCTCCAACAAAGGAATTGCCAAGCCGGGATTCACATCAGTGCCACCTTACCCTCCTCCCTCACGCTCCTTTACCGAGGTCCCTGCACCCCAGCATAGGACCTGGTATATAGCAAACATCTGGTAAATATCAGTCATATCAATCAATCAGTCCAGGCTTCCCATGTGGCTCAGTGGGTTAAGAATCCACCTGCAATGCAGGATACCTGCGTTTGATCCCTGTGTTGGGAAGATCCCTCTGAGAGGGCACAGCAACCCACTCTAGTACTCTTGCCTGAAGAATTCCATGGACAGAGGAGCCTGGCAGACTACGGTCCATAGGGTTGCATAGAGTCAAACACAACTGAAGTGACTTAGCACATACGCACACAATCAATCCATCTATGCCTCCTCTTTGTTTGTATGCATACTCAAGGCTAAACACCTTTCTGGGATTCTTTCCTGACCTCTCTTCTGATGCCCCTTGCTCCAGCCTCCCTGGCCATCCAGGCTAGTCTGGTTTACTTTGTCATGAACACCTGTTGACAAATCACCTTGTTAATATTTCCTTTGTGATACACTGTGGCCTGATTGTATCTCAGGTGTATGCACCAGCTTCCAGATCTGCAGGGAGGTCCTTCCCTGGGGCTGGAACTGTGTCCTCTGCTCCCAGTGGCCCTTTCACTTTCCCCTGGCCACCCAGGGGTCTGCTCTGGCTACATCTAACAGCCAGGAGCACAGTCTCAATAGAGTAATTGTCTGACTTACAGGCTTGAAGGTGGAGCTGTAGGGACGGTACTCCAGGACCCATGAAGCCTTTCTTGGGTGGGACGCAGCCCCCCTACGGGGCTGAGACCCTGCACGCCTGGTGGCACCTGAGAGGTCAATGCCAGGTCACAGCACACCAGGGGGGTGTGCAGTCTCCTCTGTCAGGAGGGTGATGTACAGAGCCGCCCTGACTGCGGGAATTGTAGCCTGGCTCCTGGGGGGACCCCACGCCAGTCTCCAAAGTCCTGATTTCACCACTGGACAAATCATTTTTATTCTCCTTTATACCTCACCCTCTCCGTCCCAGAGGAGGACAAATGGGCCTTGCAGTTGGAGACACCTGCTATAAATCCAGACTCTGCCACTGACAACTCCGTTCACACTGGTGCATAATCTCTCTGAGCCTCAGTTTCCCCACCTGTAAAATGAGGGTGATGACAGTACCCACCTCTGTGGATGCCCGGGAAGACCTCACTCATGCAGAGCACCCAGGACTCATTCCCCTTACTCAATACTCACCTGGGCGGTATAGAGGGCAACCGCTCACCCACCACCCAGCAGGCGAGTAAACAAAACCGACTGACTTTTCATTCCTCTACGCACTGGAATCTCCTGAGATGATTTTTAAAAATGAGGATCTCCTGGAAGCCACCCTGAACCCACTGAATCGTAAAATCTGGGGGCGGAGCTTGGCAATCTGCGTTTCTAACAGTCGTGGTGAGTCACTGTTTTGACAGAGATGGAAAGAGAGGAAACAACCCTCTCGCTAAGAGGCCACCAGTGGGCCAGGCTGAAGACGGCTGACTCCCGGAGCAGGCATACTTGTAGGACGAACTCAGGTCCCTAACATGCTGGAGCCTGGAAACAAAAGGTAGAAGTCCTCATTTGCAGGCAAACTGACATACCCTTGGAGCTGCCATAAAAAGGGGATCACAATTCTCCTCTCCCAAACGGGATAGTGGACAACAGACACGCTTCGTCCAGAGCGTCTGTCCACAGCCTCCCCGCGGAAAGGCACAATCAGGTGGGCTTTTGTCCCAGTGGCGCCTCAAGCCCCAGAGGTGAGCTTCCCTGGAGACCTAGAATCCAGCAAGCAGAGCCACATGCGATGAAGGCTGCAAGGGGCGAGCGGAAGAACCAGCGAACAAGAAGGAAAGAAAAGATGATGCCGGAGGATGGAGGTGCCGGGAAGGAGGCCTTTGACCTGACCCTGAGGGTCGGACCAGCAAAGACAGGGGAAGGCGGCCTGAGCCCCAGCCCGGATCGCGGCATGCACAGCGGCAACCAGGAGATGACCCTGGAAGGTAAACCTACGGGAGCACGGGGGTTTGTGAACAGCATCGCAAGGAATCACGGTGTTCTCCTCAAGTCAAGGATTCGGAGCCAAATTCCTCCAAACACGTGCCTGTTCCACAGAGTGGCTCTTATTCTCATTTTTAAGTTAAATGCCAACGCTTGGTGAAGAAGGCAATGGCACCCCACTCCAGTACTCTTGCCTGGAAAATCCCAGGGACGGCGGAGCCTGGTGGGCTGCCGTCTATGGGGTCGCACAGAGTCGGACACGACGGAAATGACTTAGCAGCAGCAGCCAACATTTGGAAGTTGAGAGTGATAGCGTCTCTGGAACAGGGGGACCAGGCAGCAGCGGGCCCACCCACCTGGCACCGTCAGCACCCCCAGGCCGCGTGAGGCTGAGAGCCCCGTCCTGGCCTCTGGGGACCCTGAAAGGACCTCAGTCTGGGGAGGGGCAGAGTCACACCTGTGCCTCCAAAGGTCCGGCCAATGACGATTCGTATGAGTGACGATGGCCCTGATGGTGAGAAAGAGGAGGAGGAGTGGCTGACGTTGATAAAGCCTTTACACAGGAGCTCGGCCCTGTGCCCCTCACACACACCAACCCGTCTTGTTCTCACCACGGCCTTCTGAGGGGCTGATGCCCCTATCTTTTCAGATGAAGAAACCGAGGCACAGAGAGGTGAGGTCACTTGCCTGAGGTCACACAGCTTAGTGGCCGAGCCAGGCGCTGCTAAGATGAGAGGCGAGTGAGATTCCCTCAGCCTCTGCCTGAGGCTGTCTGGTTCCAAGGGTGAGGATGTGCCCCACGTTTCTCCCTGATCTGGGTACAAACACCGTGTGTTTTCCCCCAACTCCAACCCCAAGGCCGGTTTTCTCAGGCACCTCGTCGGGCAGGGAAGGACGGCAGAGTCATTCAGGAGCCAGGTCAGGGGGCTTGGCCCAGCTCCCAGCTCAGCCTCCCCTGCTGCTGCAGACCCCGCCGTGGGGGCCCACTGACCTCAACAGGAAGAACGCAGACCCAGAAGGTCTCACACCACACCTGCTGTGACTCCACCTGCTCCACAACTCACCACACCCAACCTCCCAGCCCAGCGGGTTTGCAAAAGAGAAAACAGGACACACGCAAACCATCTCCCACCCCGAGCGTTTCCTAGCATCGGGTGACTGTTTGGCCGAGAGCTTCCTCCCTCTTCGAGTGCCCGCGGGACGTGCCCAGCCCCCTCCGGCCGCGGCTGGCTGGCGTGGGTGGTGATCACAATCTCAGCCTCCTCCGGGCAGATGCCTCCCACCCCCAGGGAAAAGCACCGAAGGATCCCAGGGAGGCCAGCCGCCGCGCTCTGCCAGCCCCGGGCCTCGGTGGCCAGCTCTGCCAGCTCAAAAGTCACCTTTGCTTCAACTCTTCCACCGGCCCAGCCAGAGCTCGCCCCAAACCCCCTCCCGCTCAGCCCGGCAGGAACCAGGAACCGTCCCCTATTGGGCAATCATTAATCGGATTCTCGACATTCCTCTGGCCCAGGTCGGCTTGGGAACATGCTCCCCAGAGGAGGAGGAGCAGAGGCCCAGGACTGGCATCTGGACATGCAGCTGACGGGCCAGGTGGTGCTGTCCGCCGCTGCCCTGCTCCTGCTGACCGCAGCCTACAGGCTGTACATGTCCAGGCCAGCCCAGGCCCTGCCGCGGTGGGGGGACGCCAAGGCCGAGGCGGACGGGGAGGCCAGGGGCTCCGGGCAGCCTGCCGTCCAGAAGGCTGTTCCCGGGGCATCACAGTGGGGCCTGAGACGCCGCAGGGGGAGTAAGGGGGCCGCAGGAGCGCCAGGCTGCAGCTGGGGGAACACGGAGGCCTCCGGAGTCCCGGCCACCGGAGCTTCATCCGCAACCTCAGAAGCTGGAGAGGCTGGGAAAGCTGGGAGGAGAATTGCTGGAGAGGAGCATGCTGGGCAGCACCCGGACTCTGACCTGCCAGCTCCGCGGTGCGGAGGCCAGGAAGCCGGAACAGCTGTGGACGGTAAGCCCAAGCTGCCCCATTGCCCCCATCAGTGCAGCGAACCCCCAAGCCCCCTCGCCGTGGAGAGCGGCCGTGTGGGTGGTGAGCTCACTCCCTGGAGGGAGAGTGGACCCCCCAAGCATCCAGGGACCGGGGAGCAGGAGTCCCCCCATGAAGGTCAGGCGGCCTGCCCTGAAGGCCAGTGTGACATGAACAACAGCTGGGTCTTTACCCACGCGTCAGGGGTCCACAGGGAGGAGGCAGGGGCCCTCCAGGCTGCCTCGGACCTGGGCCTGGCCCTGCGTCAGCGGGAGGGTGCCTCCGACGCCTCCTACACCTTCTCGTCTGTGGCCCGGGTTCGAGTAGAGGAGAATTTCATCCCGGAGAAGGTGGAGGGGATCAGGCCCAGGCTGAAGGGCAAGGTGTACGATTACTACATGGAGTCCACGTCTCAGGCCACCTCCAGGAGCAGGCTGGCCCCCGGAACAGCAGCCCCTGAGTCAGCGTCAGGCCCCCTGGGAACGAGGACAGGGTCTGGAGGGCCCGCTGATCACAGAGAAGGCGGACGGGAGACCGCCGCCTCCCCGCGGCCTGTCCCCTCCCGTTCCACGCGAGGCTTCAGCCGCAAGGAGAGCCTCCTTCAGATCGCGGAGAACCCGGAGCTTCAGCTGCAGCTCGACAGCTTTGGGGACCCTGCTCCATCCTGCCCAGACCAGAGTGCCCTGCCCACCTGCCCCACGTCCCAGGATTCTCTTGAGTCCGGCTCAGCTGGAAGCAGCAGGAAGCCCCACGTGCACTCTGTGGCTGGCACCAATTTCTTCCACCCCCCGCTCAGCCCTGGATCAGCCCCAGAGGTCCACCTGGACCTGGGCAATTGCTATGAGGCGCTGACCTTTGCCAAGAGGAAGAAACTGGAGCTCCTGAAGGAGGCCGCCTACAAGGTGATGAGTGACAACTACCTCCAGGTCCTGCAGAGCCCGGGCATCTACGGGTGCCTGAGCGGGGCGGAGCGGGAGCTGGTCCTCCAGCGACGGCTCCGGGGCCGCAAGCAACTGGTGGTGGCCGACGTGTGCCCCCAGGAAGGCTCCGGCCGCCTCTGCTGCTACGACGATGAGCGGGACGTCTGGCGCCCGCTGGCCCGCCTGCCCCCTGAGGCTGTGTCCCGGGGCTGTGCCATCTGCAGTCTCTTCAATTACCTCTTCGTGGTGTCCGGTTGCCAGGGCTCCGGGCGCCAGCCCTCCAACCGCGTCTTCTGCTACAATCCGCTGACGGACATCTGGAGCGAGGTGTGCCCTCTGAACCAGGCTCGGCCGCACTGCCGGCTGGTGGCCCTGGACGGACAGCTGTACGCCGTCGGGGGCGAGTGTCTGAACACGGTGGAACGCTACGACCCTCGCCTGGACCGCTGGACCTTCGCGCCGCCCCTGCCCAACGACACCTTCGCCCTGGCGCACACGGCCGCGGCGAGCGGGGGCGAGCTCTTCGTCACGGGGGGTTCGCTGCGCTACCTGCTGCTGCGCTTCTCCGCCCGGGAGCAGCGCTGGCGCGCCGGGCCAACCGGGGGCGGCAGGGACCGCACGGCCGAGATGGTGGCGGTCAGAGGCTTCCTCTATCGCTTCGACCTCAACCGCAGCCTGGGCATCAGCGTGTACCGCTGCAGCGCCAGCACCCGCCTCTGGTACGAGTGTGCCACGTACCGGACGCCGTACCCCGACGCCTTCCAGTGCGCCGTGGTGGACGAGCTCGTCTACTGCGTGGGGCGCCGGCGCACGCTGCGCTTCCTGGCCGACTGCGTCTCGCCCAGGTTTGTGCCCGAAATGCTGCAGGCCTTCCCCTCCCCGCAGGGCACCCTCCTGCCCACCGTCCTGACCTTGCCCGGTCCTGATGTGCCCCAGACCAGGGTTTAGCAGCCCGTCTGCTGGGCTCCTTCTGCAAGACTAGATGGAAAACACCCCCTGCCCATCGCTGCATGGGCCGTTTCTGGGAGATCCGGGAGGGGCGGATCTGGCTAGCAAGAGGTGAGTTTCGATCCCGCCTCCTCCACGGTCTGGGCTTCTTAGCTGTGCCTTTGCCCTCTTTGGGCGGCAGCCCCAGTGTGAATATGCAACTGAGGACCAATGCTCTGAGGTCCAGGGTGCCCACGTCTGCGGGGTTGACCACCATCTTGCTTGAGGTCTGAATTCGCTGGGGATGGAGGGGGGTACCAGGACCCCAGCAAAGCTCAGGGGCACAGGCTTATCACAGGCCCAATGCCAGATGTTTTGTGACTCCCAGTGACCACTCAAGCTGACCCTGCTGGATCTGGGCCAGCCCTCCCTAAGCCACCAGGGCCTCTTCCTAACCATTGGCCACTGAGTCCCAACCTCCAAGGTTCCCAGAAGCATCTGGGACACACACAGGTGGAGAAAATTAAGGAGGAGCGGTTCCGGCAGGACTAGGACAAGCCCAGGGGAGCCCCAGGGGGCCCAGCCAGAGGGAGAGATGGCTGGAGGAGCAGAAGAGCTAAAGTTGAAGCCACTCAGGGGAACTCTTACCTGCAGAGTAAATTGACCAAAGCCCGCTTTGCTTTTTCTCATTACATGGAATTCCAGTATACTGGAAGGAGGAGAAGCCTCCATGTTTAGCATCCATCTATAAAGGCACATCTGCTTGCAGGGTCTACTGAGAATACAATTGATGGCAAGGAAACAAAAATGTGATCCAAGGGCCACCCTCCTGCTGGGCCCATTGTTATCTGACCACCGCATTCTCTCCCCAGACCTCAGAACCCTTCACAGTACAGCCACTCATGCCACCCAGCCCTCACCTTGGGAGCTGGGGCAGCCCTTCCAGGGGGTGAGAGGGGATGGCATCCTTTGCCTTCTCTGTGCTTGTGATCTCCTGGTCTTCCTCATCAGACGGGAGAGGGCCAGGAAGGGGCAGGTCCATGATGGAGCTGAGGAACCAGCAAGTTTCTCGTGGTGCACCGGGAGGCTGGGACCTCCTTTCACATCAGGTTTGGCAAATTCTCAAAGGGAGGAAAGCTTCCAATCTCGGGAAGTTACCTTTTCTTCACAGAAGGAGGGGAGAGAGACTAGTCCAATCTATTACCATGGCCCTGTTCCATCTCCAAGGGAGAGACATATACCGACAGGAAAGCAGTAATGCTCTTGGAACCAGCCAGAAGCCAGGAGAGCCGGGACTACTTCTAAAGTGACAAGCGGCATCAGGAAAGAAGAGGAGAAGGCAGGTGCACCATGGCAGTCCCGACAGGTGGGGAGATGGGAATGCTCAGACTTCAGCATCCCTGCCTTGAAAATGGGAAGGGCAATCTGTGTCCTTCTCTGCCTGGGGGATAAAGGTGAGCACCTGGAGAAAGCTCTTCCCAATTCTGGGGGTTCCTGGCAGGACCTTGTGTCACTGCAGCTGCCGGGGCTGAGCTGAGGGTCTTTTTGGAAGAGGTGGGATTGAACAAAGAACCAGAGGAGGTTGGTATAGAGATGAAGCCTTTCCTTGGACTGTGGAAGCCCACCTTCCCTACTCTAGGGCTTGGGAGGTGAGGCAGCCTAGTTTATTTCTAAGCTGGAAGCGGAAAGTTAGCTGAGACTATGGGTGGAGCCTGGGAGAGTGACCTCCTCTCCAAACTCCTTCCACCACCAAGGCTATGCTCAAGTTCAGAGTCTGCATGCAATCATGGACCTCTGAGGGACCCGGGGGGGGAGGAGAGATGTGATGCTGTGATGCTTGGCAAGGGAAAGGGTGGAGAGCCCCATCTGGGAGCTGGGGCAGGTAGAACCAGATCTAGGCCAGGGGCCGGCCTCCAGTAAGGAGCCAGGCAGAGGACAAGCCCTCAGCCGAGCTGGGTAGGGTGTAGGGGAAGGCTCCAAGCCAAGGGTGAGAGCTAGGGCTCGCTCTGGGAAAACCTCCAGAAGCCCGTCGCATACATACGGCAGGGACTAGGGAAACGGATCAAGGGGTAGAGCAGCGAAGCTGGTTCTAGACCCTGTGGTGGTGGATGTGGTGTTCCTAATGAAAGGAGAGCTGAGACTCGGGCCGGGGCTGAGACGAGAATGGTGCCTCGCGGCTCATCTGCCTCCTGCGCTCCCATGGCAGACATCCCTAACCGATCGCCGTGTCCTTTCTTGTTGAGCTCTTTCCGTGGCCTCAGAACTATTTCAACACAGGGCCCCGGGGAGTCATTACCAGCAGATCAGGGATAGTGCGTTTCTTGTTCCTGACCTGGGTCTCCGGAGCTGGATTTAGGGATGAAAGCGGTCAGGGCCATAGTGTCAGGGCAAGGTAGTGCAGAAGGCCTGCAAAGACCACCTGGGGCTGTGACCCTCAGGGTTCATTTTGTTGTTGTTTAGTCACTAAGTCGTGTCTGACTCTTTTGCGACCCCATGGACTGCAGCCTGCCAGGCTCCTCTGTCCATGGGATTTCTCCAGGCAAGAATACTGGAGTGGGGTGCCGTTTCCTTCTCCAGGGGATCTTCTCCACCCAGGATCGAACGCATGTCTCCTGCATTAGCAGGCAGATTCTTTATGACTGAACCACCAGGGAAGCCCCGGAGTTCATTTACAGAACATTTAAACCAGGCACTGCTCCAGGTGTGGGAGACACAGCACATCCCTGTCCTCGCGGAGCTCACGTTCTAGCTGTAGAAAACAGGCAGTTTAAAAAAAAACAGGTATATAAACAAACAAACAGTGCCCATGCTGCACACAGGCCACAGAGGAAGAGAAGGCAGGGAAGTGGGGTGGTGGTGATCAGGCTCCCTGACAAGACGCCGCGGTGCAGAGCCCTGAGGGGACATCCCGGAGACGCAGAGGCCAGGGCTGGCTCCGGGCCGGGAGAGCTGGCCTGCCTCCCGAAGGGCTTTGCCACACCAGCGGGGAGGGCAGGACTGCCTCCCAGGCGCTCCATCTTGGTGTGTGAAGAGCGCAGGAGCCCAGCTCTTCTGCTTTGGCCTTTCCTGCAGGGAGAGAATCCCGCTACACTGACATTCATGAGAGAGGGTCCTTAGCAGGAGGTAAGCTACCTTCCCGAGAGAGAAGCAGAGTCTGCACATTTTTGGGGGGAGGGTCAGAATAACACACAGGTGCCCCATCTGAACACGAGCTGGGTGTCACCAGCCCAGTAGCTCCACGCTGAGTCCGGGGTCTCCGCTGGCCTTGTCCACTGCTCTCGCCCTCGGCCGCAGAGTGGCCTGTGTGTCGCTTGGCTTCTTCTTGGCTCATCTGTCCTTCTTTCCTAACGTGAGTTCTTTCTTCTTTTGGAAAAAAAAAACCCTTAAGTTTGAGTTGTTTTGCACATTAGGCCAACCATGCCATTATAGAAAAAAATTGGAAAATAGAGAAAGGTATTAAAAAATCTCCCCAATTTTCCACCCAAAGACAAACCCCCACTGAGGTGTGGGTCCCTCCGGGCTGTTTTCCTGTGCATGATTTTTCTTTGGCTTGATTTTTGCCTCTGTGTGATTATGCTGAATATACAATTCAGTTGCTTCCTTTTTTTTCTTAACTTAGCTTTATAGAATAAGCATTTTCCCGTGTTATTACAAACCCTCGGTAAACATCATTTCAATAGTTGCACAATATTCCATCCAGTGGACCTGCCATGGTTTATTTAAACACTCCCCCCTCCTTCAGGCCTGTAGATTTTTTTTTTCCTGTTGGTTTCTTTTTCTGTCATAAATAAAGCGTCCTTTGTTTTCACGTTCCTCTCTGTCTGAGGCCTCCATCAATATTTACAAGAGAATCAGTTCTGTCTGGAAGAACCAGGTTGTTGAAACAGCCATAGAAACCGCAGCGGTTGCCTGCCTGGGGCCTGGGCCCCGCTCTTACCATAGGGCACAGAGCTACCCTTGAAAATGGCCCGTGGGAAGGGCGAAGCTGGAGGCCCTCCTGTCCTGGGGGACTCCTGGACCCAGGAAGTAAGACAAGGATTCCTGCTCCACACACGCCAGTCACAGAGCACTTGCTTTTCACACCTCCCTCACAACAAGACCATTTTACAAGTGAGGAAACTGAGGCTCAGGGGGCACAAGGACACTTACTAAAGACCCTCAGTCTCCTGAAAAGCATCCTTGACCCTGGCCTGCCCACTGCCAGCACACTGCTCCTTCCCTTCCTCTTCCGTGAGGCACAGAGCCAAGGACCTGACGTCAGCTGTCTCCTGCCCCTAATCCCTGTCCATCCCCACTGGTCGATTATGCTCTATCCTTGTAACTGTAACTCAAAAGAAATTGTCTTAAGCTCTCCGATCCTCCACACCTGCATCTATCAAATGAGTTTGCCACTGCCAGCCTTGAGCAGATGCTGTAAGGACTGGCCCAGGGTCTGCTCCACGGTCGGTCCCAGAAGCAGCATCGTCTCCTGCAGGGAGGCTTCTCTGAGCCAGCTCAGGGGAGGGATCCCTCATACGCCCACTCCCCTTTCTCAGTGGCCCGGTCTCGTGGAAGGAGGTCATCTGATATTTAAGCTGCAGACACCCCATCTTATTTAACAAGGTCTAGGGATCGAGGGAGGAGGCTTGAGTTATGCATAGACCATCCAGGCTTTGAGACGAACCTCTGCAATCCTCTAACAGGGTGAGTGACTGGTTGACTTGAGTTTCCCAGGCTCAAAGCATTAGACATTTCTCCGGGTCATCTGACAGCAGTGAAGAGCTTCAGAGGCTGCTCGGAGCCCCTGGAAACCTTGAGAAGGTGCATGGTGGCACAGATGGGAGGGTAGAAGCGCCTCAGAGTGCCTGGGAAGATAATCAGAGCCGCAGTCAGGTGCCCAGGACTTCCCATTTATGCCAACCTTCCTGGAAGGCACCTGTGGCCCCAGGGTCACCCTTGAAGTCCCCTGAGGCTGTGGCTCCAGCCAGGAGGAGCCCCCCAGGCAGACAGGAGACTGCAGTGGAGGGAGGGGTGGGCAAAGGGTGCTGAAACGCAAAGGGAGGCGGTGCCCCCAGGGGTAGGAGATGAGGGGACAGGCAGCTGGGGAACCAGAAGAAAGGACTGCCAGAGGGCGAGTCTCTACCAACAGCTCCCAGACTCAGGTTTTTTGAAGAGTGAGATGTGGGTCAAAATAAAACAAAAATGAAAAAGTGATCGCATCTTGGTCGCCTTTTTCTGTGTGTGCAGGGAGGCAGTGGAGACACGGATCTTTTACCAATAACGATGACAACCATATTCCCCCACTCCAGGCTCTGAGCAAACCCTGAGCTGTCGCTCCCATATCAAATCCTTCCTGGAGCATCTCTGCCTGGAAGTGATCATCCTCATAATAGAGGGGAGGGAACGGAGGCAGGATGCTTCACAAAATTGAAAGTTATGATTTGAGGCCTAGTCTAACATCTGCCTTTATTATCAAAAACTGGAGGAGAGACATCAATCATTGTCAGTACATTTATTGAGTTCTAATGGCGCTGGGGGTAAAGAACCCACCTGCCAGTTGCAGGGGACGTAAGAGCTGTGGATTCGATCCCTGGGTTGCGAAGATCCCCTGGAGGAGGGCATGGCACCCACTCCAGTGTTCTTGCCTGGAGACTCCCGTGGACAGAGGAGCGTGGGGGGTCGCAGTCATAGGGTCGCACAGAGCTGGACACGACTGCAGTGCCTTAGCACACACACATGCAGGGGCTATGCTTATATAATTTCATTTTATTCTCAAAACCACCTGGTAGATGGCCAAATGCTCTCCTCTCCGTCAATTTCTCCACCCTTGATATGGCCATGAGACTTCCTTTTTTTTTTCTTTTAATATGTATGTACTCTTCTGCACTTACTTTTTTCCATTTAATATAATATTCTCCTATGTTTTCGCTGTACCGTACAGCTTCTGGGATTTTAATTCCCTAACTAAGGATTGAACCTGGGCCACCGCAATGAAAACGCTGAGTCTTAACCACTGGACTGCCAGGGAATCCCCAATACTTGCTTTTAATAGCTTGGACACTGGGTTTATGCTCTCGTTCTTTAAAGCCCTGAGATTTGCACGATGGGCACAAGCCTGGGCTAGTCTCCTGGACACATGGGAGACACGTGGCCTGCTTATCAGTTCCCCCAGACTACCGTCGGCCAAACAGAAGAGCCACTGACCACAGACAGCCCAGCGAGCAAGCCCAGCCAAGACCAGCAGACCACCTGACTGAACCCAGCCCAGTGAGGTGAATGGAAAATATGGCCTGCTGTGTCAGTAAACAAAGGACGTTGCCACCCTCCAGCCATCACGTTATAGCCCTCTGGACAGTGAGCCCTGAGGGAAAACAGGATGGAGGCAGGATGCTCCCGCATCTAGCAGTCAGCCCCTGCAGCCACCCACGTCGGTGCCCATAGAGGAGACCCAGGATAGGACACGCAGGATGGTGGCCCCAGACCACTGAGGCGCACATCAAAGGAGTGATGTCAGTGAGCCCGACTCTAAACCACTGAATGCCGTGACTTGAGATATCTAATCTTCCTTCATTAACAGCGATCTTTTGACGTTATGACTACCTGGTCTTTGTTGCAAACCCTCCCATACCTCCTGAACTCCCTCCGTCGCCTCTCGGGCACAGTCCCTCCGAGTTATCAGAGATGCTGTGTCCTGGACTCAGGCCCTACGGTTTGTCCGTTGAAGAAAACATCATGGGCTTCTCAGGGGGCTCAGTGGTAAAGAAGTCACCTGCCAGTGCAAGAGATGCAGGAGATGCAGGTTCGATCCCTGGGCTGGAAAGATCCCCTGGAGTAGGAAATGGCAACCCATTCCAGTATTCTTGCCTGGAAAATCCCATGGACGGAGGAGTCTAGCAGAATGCAGTCCATGTGGTGGGAAGAATCAGACACAGCTGAGCCTCACCGTTTAGGGTTTTCTTTTTTCTTTTTTCAGTCAATGGGGCTAATTCACTGATGCATGAGCAAAACAGCAGACTATGGATTTAAGCCACTACATATTGGAGTGGTTTGGAACTCAGCAATACACAAGTGTCCCAGATACAGCATTCCTGTGAGATACACACTGTTATGACTATTTCATAGCAAAGAAAGCTAAAGTTCAAGAAAATGGCCTAACTTTCCCACGTAGACTTTAAAAATGGCGCAATGTGAGAGTTGCCAGTTGTTTTATTGGGGGCAAAATGAGGACTTTAGCCTGGGGGACAGCATTTCAGAGAGCTCTGAGAAACTGCTCCAAGGAGGTGGGGAGAGGAGCTAGAATATATATAGGAGTTTTGCCACAAAGGGAAGGTAGTTGGGAACAACAAAAGATTGCTGTTAAAGAAGCCAGATATCTCAAGTTAAAATTAGCTCTTTCCCAACAAAAGTCTGTCTAGTCAAAGCTATGGTTTTTCCAGTAGTCATGTATGGATGTGAGAGTTGGAGTATAAAGAAAGCTGAGCACCACAGAATTGATGCTTTTGAACTGTGGTGTTGGAGAAGACTCTTGAGAGTCCCTTGGACAGCAAGGAGATCCAAACTGTCAATCTTAAAGGAAATCAGTCCTGAATATTCATTGGAAGGACAGATGCTGAAGCTGAAACTCCAATACTTTGGCCACCTGATGGGAATAACTGACTCATTCGAAAAGACCCTGATGCTGGGAAAGATTGAAGGTTGGAGGAGAAGGGGACGACAGAGGATGAGGTGGTTGGATGGCATCACTGACGCGATAGACGTGAGTTTGAGTAAACTCTGGGAGTTGGTGATGGACATGGAGGCCTGGCGTGCTGCAGTCCACGGGGTCACAAAGAGTTGGACACGACTGAGCGAGTTCATTTTCAGCTATCTGCAGCCGGTATCCTGTGTTTTCACACCCTGACTCTCCCCAGGGCTCACCGCAGAGAGTGGCTGCCGTCTGATGGCTGCGGGATGGCAGGTACTCTTTCCTTCCTGAGTGTCCTCAGGGCTCACCAGCTCAGCATCCATGGTGGCCTGCACTTGCTGGAGACTGTGACATCCTAGTTTACTTATATGGCAGGAAACATTCCATTTCTCAGCTTGAACGTGCGGTCTCAGCATCCCTGGCCAGGTTGTCCCCCACACCTCAGTCAGGGCACCCCATGCCACACACTCAACCCTCCAACACTTCAGCCTCGGTCTGCAGGCCCACTGGCCCCAGTGAGCTCCCCATGGGTAGTGAGAATGTCTCGTCTGCCTCCATCCTTGGCACCAGCACGGAGCAGCCACACCACTCAGCTCAGAGGAAGCTGAGCTGTGTCCTGGTTTGAAACGCACCGTCAAGTACTGTAGCTCTCTGTGCAGCGCTGCCCAGATGGGCTGATTCGCTGTCTCCAAGAAGGACTGTGTCATACCTTCTGTCCTTTCCTTAAACACCCTTCCTGTTGGCATGCAGCATCAGGGCAGAGGGGGCTTCTCTGCTCCTACAGTCCAGAGCACAGTGGTTCTGCTGCAGCTGTCAGCACCTGTCCTCGGCCCACAGGAAGGGCAAGCCGCGCTGCCTGGGGAGGCAGCACTCCCCGGAGGGCCTGGCTGATGGGAGGTTGTTATAAATACCCCGGCTCCCTCAGCCCCAGGCGGGGACCCAGGCTCAGTCTCTACCCTGGCTCCTAGATAACCCCTTCACAAAGTCACTCCCGTCCACTGTGTTGACATTGCCGCCTGCTCCTCCCGCCTCCCAGGGACTGTAGCGGAGGCACACCCTCCTTCCCCCTACCCACTCCCTCTCACCTTCTTTAGGCCTTCACAGCCCTGGCACCAACCACCTCCCCCATTCAAACGAGCTCTGGCATCTCTCATCTGAAAAGAAAAGCCACTTTTACATGACTCGCTTGATAGTGCAATAAATTAGAATCATGAATACACTCTAGAAGGTTAAAAACACTACCAAATATAATGTGTCCTGATTTGTAATGAGTGTCAAAGTGATGTGGCAGCTCTGCGTTCCTGAAAACAGTTTATGTTCTGAAGATTTGTGATTGTTTCTCTTGCAATCATGTTTATACTATCACACTTAGCAATCTTGACTTTGTAGAAAATAGGAGGGTTAGCTTTAACTTGCCCTCAATTTGAATCATAACAAATTCTGAGTGAACTCTTTAAAAAAAACAAAAATGTCTGCTCTTACAGAACGCTCTCCGTCTTATCTGAAGGAGCCAAAATGTTGGATTGTGCATAGAACCCTTTAAACCCATGCCTGGTATCTTTCAGCCACCTGATGTCACTTTCCAAGCCTGGTCTGTCTCCCCTGGACTATCCAGTGGGGTGGGCTTGTGAGGAATGATGGCAAATTAGGGCAATGTCAACCTCAAGAAAATCCAGGGACATTGTATCTTTAAGCTGTCTTTAAAAAAAGCATTTTAACTGGGGTAAAATATACATGTAACCACTTGAAAATGTACAATTCAGTGGCTTTAAATACTTTCTCGGTGTTGTGTGTCTATGTTTTATCTGATTACAAAAGATATGCAAACATTTATTGTACTGACAAACAGGTACAGACTTCCCTGGTGGTCCAGTAGTTAAGAATCCACCTCCAACGCAGGGGACGTGGGTTCAACCCCTGGTCCGGGAAGTCTCCACGTGCCGCAGAGCATCTAAGCCCATGTGCCACAACCACTGAGCCATCTCTCCAGCGCTCTGAAACGAGAGAGGCCACCACAGCAAGAAGCCTGTGCGCCGTAACCAGAGCTCAGCCCCTGCTCATCGCAACTAGAGAAAGCCCATGCATAGCAACGAAGACCCAGTGCAGCCAAAAATAAATCAACATACACTCTTTTTAATTCTTCAGTTCAGTTCAGTTCAGTCGCTCAGTCGTGTCCGACTCTTTGTGACCCCATGAATCGCAGCACGCCAGGCCTCCCTGTCCATCACCAACTCCCGGAGTTTAGCCAAGCCCATGTCCATCGAGTCAGTGATGCCATCCAACCATCTCATCCTCTGTCGTCCCCTTCTCCTCCTGCCCCCAATCCTTCCCAGCATCAGGGTCTTTTCCAGTGAGTCAACTCTTCGCATGAGGTGGCCAAAGTATTGCAGTTTCAGCTTCAACATCAGTCCTTCCAATGAACAACCAGGACTGATCTCCTTTAGGATGGACTGGTTAGATCTCCTTGCAGTCCAAGGGACTCTCAAGAGTCTTCTCCAACACCACATTTCAAAAGCATCAATTCTTCGGCGCTCAGCCTTCTTCAGAACCATCCAACTCTCACATCCATACATGACTACTGGAAAAACCATAGCCTTGACTAGATGGACCTTTGTTGGCAAAGTAATGTCTCTGCTTTTAAATATGCTATCTAGGTTGGTCATAACCTTCCTTCCAAGGAGTAAGCGTCTTTTAATTTCATGGCTGCAATCACCATCAGCAGTGATTTTGGAGCCCCCCAAAATAAAGTCTGACACTGTTTCCACTGTTTCCCATCTATTTCCCATGAAGTGATGGTACCAGATGCCATGATTTAATTCTTCAAAAGCAAACAAAAACAAAAAGGGTTTCATTATTGCAGAATATATGAATATATGAATGGGAAAATACAGGGAAGCACAAAGAAGGCACTAGAAGTCACTCCCACTCCAAAATAACCCGTCACTCTTTTTGACATAGTTATTTCTAGTTTCTTATTACCCATAATTTTAAAAGATTAAAAGTGGGATCTTACTCTGTATTTACTGTGTAATTGACCTTTTCTGCTATCAGAATATCATTACTACTTTCAAGCTTGAAGAATGTATCACTGGATTTCTCTTTATTGTGGTAAAATATACATAACCTAAAACTCACTGTTTTAGCCGTTTTTTCAAGTGTGCAATTCAGAGGCAGTAAGTGTGGTTCCACGGTTGTGCAGCCATCCCCATCATCCATCTCCTGAACTTCATCATCCCAACCGGAAACTCCATGCTCGTTAAACCCTAAGGCCCATTCCTCACTCCCCACCCCCACCCCGGAAACTAAAAGGTGTCTTTAACTTTGGAAAACATCCCTTACAGGAATAAGGACTTCTCTGCTCCATCAGCACAGATGATTAGAAATGCGCCTTAAGCACAAAAACACACTGGATTTCATTCATTCTGGAAAGTTCCACAAGCTATGCAGAGCCCATCCCAGTGGGATACTCTGGGGCAAAAGAATCAATAGCTTATTTATCAAGGACGTTACGGCTCCTTCCTCATTTCCGCGGGAAAGACAAGGGGAGAGTGATCTCTCTGTTCCCTGTGAGCTTGCTGCATCCTCACACTACGCTCATTACTTTGGGTGCTTTAACAGAATATAGTTGGGAAAAGGTCAAGGAATAAAACATATTAACCATTGTGTTATGTTGTGGGTCCTAATTATGCAATTATGTGCCCTTAAGATGGATGTTTATTCCCACTGCTGGGCATACACACCGAGGAAACCAGAATTGAAAGAGACACGTGTACCCCAGTGTTCATCGCAGCACTGCTTATAATAGCCAGGACATGGAAGCAACCTAGATGTCCATCAGCAGATGAATGGATAAGGAAGCTGCGGTACATATACACAATGGAATATTACTCAGCTATTAAAAAGAATGCATTTGAATCAGTTCTAATGAGGTGGATGGAACTGGAACCTCTTATATAGAGTGAAGTAAGTCAGAAAGAAAAACACCAATACAGTATATTAACACCTATATATGGAATTTAGAAAGATGGTAACGATGACCCTATATGCGAGACAGCAAGAGAGACACAGATGTATAGAACAGTCTCTTGGACTCTGTGGGAGAAGGCGAGGGTGGGATGATCTGAGAGAATAGCATTGAAACATGTATATTATCATATGTGAAACAGATCTGCAGTCCAGGTTTGATGCATGAGAGAAGTGCTCAGGGCTGGTGCCGTGGGATGACCCAGAGGGAGGGGATGGGGAGGGAGGTGGGAGGGGGGTTCAGGATGGGAAACACTCGTACACCCATGGCTGATTCATGTCAATGTATGGCAAAAACGACTACAGTACTGTAAAGTAATTAGCCTCCAATTAAATAAAGTAAAAAAAAAATAAAAGATGGATGCTTATTAAACGTCTATTCTGTGCAAGGCGCTGGGGTTCTGGCTGTGAACAGGTTAGATACCTTCTCCTGGGGAAACCAGCAATGCACAGGTGAACAGCTACACAAAGCAGAGGCAGGTCGGCGTAAGCTCAGAGCAGGAAGTGGATGCAGAGAGCTGGAGAGTGGCAGCAGAGACAGGGCTGGCACCCCAGGTGGCTTCTCAGAGGAGGCGGCAGTGAAGCTGTGACATGAAGGATGAGAAGGACTTAGCCTGGAGGGAGACAGAAAATGCAAACCAGGAAAAGGGGAGGGGCGGCCAAGAACAAGGGCCCTGCGTCTGAGCCGTCCGAGCTGAGTGAAGGCCGGTGTGGCTGCGGAGGTGTGGGAGGCAGGGCAGCCTGGCCGTGGGGGAGGCCGGCACCTGTCAGCTGGAGATAGAAGGCTGGATTCTATCTTCAGCCCAATGAGAAATCTTCAGATAATTTTTCTTTTTGTTCACCAATACGCTTTTTATTTCAGGAGAGTTTTTAGACATAAAGTTGCAAGGATAATACAGAGAATCCCCATATATCCACTATTGTTAAGATCTTACATTAACATGGCCCTTCCATCACAGCTAAGGAACCAATTCTGATACATTGTCATTAACATAAGTCTATACTTTATTCAGGCTTCTTGTATTTTTCCTTCATGTCATCTTTCTGTTCCAGGCTTCCTCCCAAGATGCTACATTATTTTTTATCTTTTTTTTTCAAGTTGAAGAGTAGTTGATTTACCATGCTGTGTTAACTTCTGCTGTAGAGCTAAGAGGTTCGGTTACACACACATACACATTCTTTTTTATGTTCTTTTTCATTATAGTTTATCCCGGGGTATTGAATATAGCTCCCTGTGGTATACAGTAGGACCTCGCTGTTTATCCACTCTCTATATAATAGTCTGCATCTGCTGATCCCAAACTCCCAGCCCATCCCTCTCCTACCCCTCCTCTCCTCCTTGGCAACCACACGTCTGTTCTCTACGTCTCTGAGCTCGTTTCTGTCTTGCAGATCAATCTATCTGTGTCATATTGTAGATTCCACACATAGCGACTCATGTGGTATTTGTCTGTATCTGTCTGACTTCAGTTGGTATGATGGTCTCTAGGTCCACCCCTATTGCTGCAGATGGCATTATTTCATTCTTTTTTTATGGCTGAGTAGTATCCTGTTGTATAAATGTGACCACATCTTTATCCATTCATCTGTAGATGGGCATTTAGGTTGTGTTTCTGTGTCCTGGCAATTGTGAATAGCGCTGCTATGAGCATGGAGGTGCGTAAGATGCTACGTTACTTTTAGATGTCACCTCTCCTGAGGGTCCTCTGAGTAGTGACGGTTTCCCAGACCTTCCTTATTTTGGCTGACCTTGACAGCTTTGAGGAGAATTGGTCAGGTGTTTTGTAGACTGTCCTTCAGTTTGGTCTTGTCTGGTATTTTTCTCCTGGGTTGTGGGTTGCTCACCTGGGGTTGTGGGTCATGGCAGGAAGACCACAGAGGTAAAGCCCCATAGTCATCACACCATATCAAGGGTACATGCAATTAATATATTGATCACTGTTGATACAGTCCTTGCCCACCTGGCTGAGGTAGCATGGCCCGGCTTCTCTGCTGTAAAGTCACTCTCTTTGCCCCCCTTCATATTCTGCTCTTCAGAAGGAGTCACTGTGTGTAGCCCACACTCACAGGACAGGGAGCTCTGCTCTACCTCCTGGATGGGGCAGAGGCTCCATAAACTATTTGGAATTCTTCTATATGTTCTTCTTCCCCATTTATTTACTTGTTCAATTATCTATGTCGGTATAGACTCAGAGGCTCTTTTTTATTTTGTGTTGTGCATTATATTTCAAAGCTATGTTTATTTTCTTTTTTCATTTATTTTTTAATTGGAATGTGATTGCTTTGGGGGCTTCCTAGGTGGTGCAGTTGGTAAAGAATCTGCCTGCCAATGCAGGAGATGCAGGCTCAGTCCCTGAGTTGGGAAGATCCCCTGGAGTAGGAAATGGCAACCCACTGCAGTATTATTACCTGAAAAATTCCATGGGCAGAGGAGCCTGGTGGGCCACAGCCCAGGGGGTGGCAAAAGAGTCAGACACGACTTAGTGACTAAACAACAATAATTACTTTACAATGCATGTTTATTTTCTTACATAAATTAGTCCAGCTTTGGCTGCTAGGAGCTCTTTCAACTGACTCCTGTGTCCCTTCTATGCATCCCCATTATTTTGATTCTTGAGCATTTCCTTATTTTCTGTCACTACAATATTTTCCCTACCCAATCCTCTCCCTTGGAGAACCCGCCATTTCTCCAAGGAGCCCTAGTTCCTTTTATTAGACAATGGGATTAGAAGCCAAGATCTGGGCACTGGATCACAGAGGTTTTTAGACACAAAGGTGTGGCATTATCTGATTTCCATTCTAAATGCATTTCGCTGGATGCTGCGGAGAGAGCCTCTTGGTGGTGGCCAGAGAGAAACTGTGATTCCGGTTAGGAGGACATCAGTCATTCAGGTGAGAGGTGTGGGGACCCACTGGAGCCTTAGAGTTAATATGGAGACTAAAAGAAAGTGTTGGTTGCTCAGTCGTGTCCAACTCTGCGACACTATGGACTGTAGCCTGCTAGACTCCTCTGTCCATGGGATTCTCCAGGCAAGAATATGGGAGTGAGTTGCCATTCCCTTCTCCAGGGAATATTCCCAACCCAGGAACCAAACCCAGATCTCCTGCATTGTAGGCAGATTCTTTACTGTCTGAGCCACCAGGGAAGCCTCAATATGGAGATTATGTCAAACTAAAAACATATGAGATGAACAGATGCAAGAAGAAGCCTTCTCAGAACTTCCTTTAATTTCGCTGAAAGCAAAGAACTCTGAGAATGAAACCCATAAATTCCCTTCTCTGAAGGAATTGCACGGCCATGAAAAAGACGGAAAGGATCACTTGCACCTCCATAAGTGAACATTATCACCGATTATCACCGATTTTCCTGTCTCCTGTTTGTTCCCCTAGAAACTCATTTGTTCTTCATATAGAAGCCTCTGTTCTCTCCTCTTTTTCCTAAACTTTAGCAATTGGGCAAACTGTTTGTTTTGTGAGCTCCAATATACATATGAATCAATTTGGTAGTTGTTTTTTTCTTCTTGTTAATCCAGCATTTGTGAGTTTAATTTGCATGCCCCAGGGCCTGAGCCTAAGATGTTTTTCCTCTCTGATGGAGACAATGGCCTGAGCTATACAGGGATTCAAGGTCAGCTAGAGATGGGTTCGTGTGATGACAGTATGTGTAGTCAGAGCTGTGGTTTTTTCAGTGGTCATGTATGGATGTGAGAGTCGGACTCTAAAGAAAGTTGAGCACCAAAGAATTGATGCTTTTGAACTGTGGTGTTAGAGAAGACTCTTGAGAGTCCCTTGGACTGCAAGGAGATCCAATCAGTCAATCTTAAAGGAGATCAGTCCTGGGTGTTCATTGGAAGGACTGATGCTGAAGCTGAAACTCCAATACTTTGGCCACCTGATGTGAAGAACTGACTAATTGGAAGAGACTCTGATGCTGGGAAAGATTGAAGGCAGGAGGAGAAGGGGATGACAGAGGATGAGATGGTTGGATGGCATCACCGACTCATGGACATGAGTTTCGGTATACTGTGGGAGTTGGTGATGGACAGGGAGGCCTGGCGTTCTACAGTCCGTGGGGTCACAAAGAATCGGACACGACTGAGCCACTGAACTGACAGACTGATGACAATACACCACCAGCTTGCCCCTCTGGCCAGCCCCCTTCAGCCCCCAGCCCAGCCCACCTCTACCCCTCAACCTTTCCAATACATGACCTTTCTCTTCACGTTTCCTGAACTGATTTCTATTGCTTACAGCCAGGAACCCTAACCCATAGAGCCTAGTAAGTTTCCCCCTTGACCTTGTCGACTTAAAAAAATGCACAACATGAGAGGTGCAAGCTCAGTTTTATTTGGGGCAAAACCCAGGAGACAGCACCTCAGACAGCTCTGAGGAACTGCTCCAAAGAGGCAGGGGGGAAAGCTCCGGGTATATGTGATTTTTGGTGAATGGGAAATATGTGCAATCAAGAACATATTTTTTCTAGGTTTCTATTAGTCTTGTAAAACCTTTACTAGTCATGAGGATCAGCGTCACCGTGAAGAATTTTAGTGCTTTTCTAGATATAAGGAGATACAAGAATTGGGCTCATAAAATCAGCTCCTGAGAATATCTAACCATTTGAAGACCTGTCCTGCCAATTTTCCCAGAGCACAGAGCGCCTCATTCCTGCTCTCCACCCTGAACTCTTTCAGGGGGTGTTGAAGATCAGCAGCTGCAACAGCACATTATTTAATCCGTGTAGTGGTAGATGGCAAGCACCCACGGCAAGTGCCAATTTGTAGCTGGCAACCTGTATACTGGACTCTAGAGGAAATCATTTCACCACCCTCGGACTCTCGCACAGAGCCTAGCACATGCTTGTTGAGCCAGATTTGTGCTACTGAGTAAAGGAAACCGTTGGCTGTGTCATGGGACACCAGCGACAGGCCTAGGGGGTGCACCTTGGAAACCCACTTAAGAAAATAAATTGTTTGCAAGTTCTTTCCCCACATTCATTTGTACGGAAACAATTAGTGTGCTAATTAAAACTGAGTCTTGTCTGTTCATGAAAGTAAGCCCAGCAGGCCCTCTAGTTGGCAAGACGGGGTTGGCAGAAAGTTGGAGATCCTCTGGTACTAGAAAAGAAGGCGTTTTCATTTCCCATCAAATGTTTAATAATTCAGGTGACTGCAGAATTTGGCCGACCCTCATTCACTAGGCTTGAAATAGTGAGCTTGGCAAGCACAGGGCCATCAACATCCACATCCCAGGTCTAACGAGTGAGAATTTGTCATCTTTCTCCCTGCCTGGCCTGGCTGGAGCAGGCCTCGCTCCACAAAGGAAAGGTTTGTTGCTCAAATTAATAGTACAAACAAGATTTCAGGAGGGAATGTTTAACCTACTTAAGAGAACACGCTGTTTTCAAGCAATTAGTACTATTTGCTCACAATGAATGAACTAATTGCAGATAAGGCTTATTTCTGCTTTGAAGAGGGATCCCGCAGGACCGATACTTGGCAACACTTTGCCAATGGTTAGTTAGTATCACCACATGTTCCTGCAAGGAATAATGTCACAATTCACTGAAAGCAATCCCCTCTATTCAGATTTCTAAGTCATTCTCAGTAATAGTCACCAAGCCTTAATGTTGGCATCTATAAAATGGGGGTGAGGGCTTCCCTGGTAGCTCAGATGGTAAAGAATCTGCCTGCAATGTGGGAGACCTGGGTTTGATCTCTGGGTTCGGAAGATTCCCTGGAGGAGGGCATGGCAACCCACTCCAGTATTCTTCCCTGGAGAATCCCATGGACAGAGGAGCCTGGTGGGCTACAGTCCATGGGGTCGCAAAGAATCGGACACGACTGAAGCAACTCAGCACACACACATGCATGCATTCATAGGGTTGTTGTGAGGAGTCATTGAGGGCATTTATGCCCACAAACAGCAGCTAAATTCACTCTGGCCTTTCCCCAAATTTGGTCAGGTGAGCAGACAGATTCCTGGCTCAGGTGCTGATGGGGACAACCAGGCAACCTGCTGACTCTCGATTCAGCAGACTTTGTGTTTACAAGAAGAAAACAGCATCAGCCTTCAATCCGAGCTCCACTACCAACTGGCTGGGCCACTTGGGACCAAATCTTTCTCCTCTGTCAAATGAAGTAGATGAATTAGCTTTGTGGTTTTAAACCCTAAAAAAAAAAAAAAAATCTTTGCTTGCTTATATTCTGTCAGGGAGGAAACGCTTTTCCTCTGTCCTCTTAGGGATGTTCCTGAGGACCCACAAGTTAAACTAACAAAAGATATTAACAGAAGAAAAGGCACACAATCTTTATTAATACATATGTACATGGGAGTTCATAGGAAAGAACAAAAACTCAAACAGGCGGTTAGACTCAGACCGTTTGATGTTCTTTTAACAAAGGAAAGAGGGTTTAGTCTTCAAGGGACAATGAATTGTGGGAAAGTGACCAAGAAACACGTGGAGACACTGATGGGAAGTGAGAGCCATGTTAATAAGGTGCGTTTACAAAAGCTTGTCGGTGTCCATTAGCCATCCTTGGGAGTTGCTCCTCTCTCCTTGGTACCGGTGGAAGGAGAGATCTTCCTCAAAGGGGAGTTTATATCCAACTTCCAGATAAAGGGAGGGCAGAGGACTGTTCTTACATCTGGTGATTCCCAGCTGCCTCCAGTGCAAAATACTCACATGTCAAAGTGGCACACTTCAGAGGCATGTTCTGGTCCATTCAGTTCCAAGTGGAACCGTAGCAAGAATGGACTAAGATGCGTCTGTAAAGTTGAGGGGCTCCATCCCAGAGAGTCCTCCAGCTGAGCTCTCCTAACCTCTTGGGACCTTGAAGCCGGGGAACATCTGAGAAGCCAGATAGAAAAATATTCCCTCCTCCTTCATTCATTCCACAAACATTTACTAAGGACACATGCAAGACACTGTCTTTTCCGTTATCGCTGTTCAGTCGCTAAGTTGTGTCTGACTCCGCAACCCCACGGCCTGCAGCACGCCGCCCCCTCTGTCCTCCACTGTCTCCCACGTGTGTGCTGAGTCACTCCATCACGCCCGGCTCTTTGAGACCCCATGGACTGTAGCCCGCCAGGCTCCTTTGTCCATGGAGATTCTCCAGGCAAGAACACTGGCGTGGGTTGCCATGCCCTCCTCCAGGGGATCTGTCCAATCCAGGGATTGAACCCCCATCTCCCGCATCAAAGGTGCATTCCTTACCATCTGAGCCACCAGGGAAGCCCCACTATCTCACAAAGTTTGCTCAAATTCATGCCCATGGAGTTGGTGATGCTCTCTAACCATCTCATCCTCTGCCGTCCCTCATCCTTTTGCCCTCAATCTTTCCTAGCATCCGAGTCTTTTCCAGAGAGTCAGCTCTTTGCATCAGGTGGCCAAAGTATTGGAGCTTCAGTTTCAGCATCAGTCCTTTCAATGAATATTGTCTTAGGCATTGCAAATAAATAAGTAAATGAACAGGATGATTTCAGATGGTAAGAACTGCTATGAAGTCAATAAAATAGGGTGCTGTGATAGAAAGGGTCTTTGTGTTTCTGAGAAGTCTATTCAGAGGAAAGGATTTTAGCACAAATAAGTTCATTAAAGAAGTAATTCCTGGAAACAAGGATAGGGCAGTGAGCTAAGGAAGGGAAGAAAATCAGTAAAGGGGTTGTACAAGGTTCAATCCTGTTGGCAAATTCAGAGAGCCATTCAGGGCATGCCTCAGCACTGTCCCACCTGAAAGGAGGGGAGACTGAGATATTTATCCACCAACTCTTATCAGTCACTGTTTGGGGGTTGCTTTCAGGGAAGAAGGCCTTCCCTGGTGGCTGAGACGGTAAAGAATCTGCCTACAGTGCAGGAGACTTGGGTTCAATTCCTGGGTCGGGAAGATCCCCTGAAGGAGGAAAGGCAACCCACTCCAGCATTCTTGCCTGGAGAGTCCCATGGACAGAAGAGCCTGGCAGGCTACAGTCCATGGGGTTGCAAAGAGTCAGACGTGACTGAGTGACCTTCGCTTTCAGGGAAGAAGGCAGGGAGCAGTAATCCCCTGACACTTTCAACTGCACATGAGCAGCACTGCACAGACAGAACCCTCAGGTTCACAGACAGAACCCTCAGGCAACCAAAGGAGCTGGCTGTTGGAAGTCAGATCAACATACAATGAAATGGCTAAAACTGAAGGGCTATGTACAGAGAAGCCACAGTGTCCTGCAGAGAGCAGGAGGGTTACCCACTCGGTGGTTTTCAACTACTAAGTACACTGGAATGTTTTCTTAGGGGTTGGGGGTGAGGGTGAGCCATAAGATTCTATTTTCTCTTTTTCTTTCAAAGAAATTTCACATTTACAGAAGACTTGCAAGAATAGTATGAAATGCTTTTTTCCTCCTTGAACTTTTATTCTAGAATAGCTTGGTGACAGGATGTTTCATCTCTCCCAAATTCTCTAGTATTTATTCCCTGCAGAGAAGGACCTTCTCCTGCCTAACTGCAATGAAAGCGAAAGTCACTCAGTCATGTCCAACTCTTAGCGACCCCATGGACTATACAGTCCATGGAATTCTCCAGACCAGAACACTGGAGTGGGTAGCCTTTCCCTTCTCCAGGGGATCTTCCCAACCCAGGAATCGAACCAGGTCTCCCGCATTGCAGGCGGATTCTTTACCAAATGAGCCACCAGGGAAGCCCAGCCTAACTGCAATAGTACTACCCAAATCAGGAAATTAATGCAGATAAATTACAACCATCCAACCCACAGAGCCCAGTAGTCTTAATGATGTCCTTTATGGCAGAGAGATCTAACAAGGATCCCATATCACTGAAGCTCTCTTGACCCTTTTGGCAATTTCAAGTCAGTTATTTCATAGAATGCCCCTCATTTGGGGCTTGTCCAATGTTTCCCAGTAATTAAAGTTATGCATTTTGGCAGGAGTGTCACAAAAGTGCTGTTATGTTTTTCTCATTGCTTCCTATCAATGGTACACAATTTTGATTTGTTTCATTTCTGGTGATTTCATCATTTGATTAAGGTGGTGGCTGCCAAGTTTCCCCATGTAAACTCACTCTTTTTCCCTTTGTAATTAATAAATATGCTGTGGTGGGCACTTTGAGCCTATGTAAATGTCCTTTTCTTCATCAAAGTTTCACCCACTAGATTTTACATTCATTGATACTTCTTGGCAGAATTAGTTATTACTATGACAGTTGCCAAGTGGTGATTTTCTAATCTCATCATCCTCTACATTTATTTGTTGGCTTTTCTACTGTAAGACCTTTCTCCTCTCCCCACTTATTTATTCATTCATTTATTTACGTCAATGGAGACTCATGGATTCCTGTTTAATTCAGTGGATTATAATCTGTTACTAACAGCACCTATTTTGATGCTCAAATTGTTCCAAATCTGGACAATGGGAGCCCATTCAAGCTAGCTTCTGTGTCCTTTTTGACATTTTCTCATCCTCTTTTGAGCAGTCCCTGACTTCCCAGCACAAAAAGATATGCTAGCTTAGCTTGTACATGCTCTGCTCCAGTTTGGAATCAGCCATTTCTTCAAGGACTCCTTATTCCTTTCAGTGGAGAAAAGTATTTCCAAACTAAGATCTGGGTGCTAAGGGTGTTTATTGCTTGGGGTGTTGGTGCTTCCAGACCGTCTGGATCACATACAATTACTTCTGTATCTATTTTTCATCTCCCTCTACCTATGAAAAACATGAGTTCACCCTGATACCTCCAATTCCGATCCAATACCCCAGAATTTATTCTAGTTTTTCTCCCTTTCCGTATCTGTAACCCCCCAGACAATGGGAAACCTGGTTCCCATTATCCTCAATGTAGTTAATGATTGGATCAATTCTCCCCCATAATAATCTCCCACTGCCACTACTGCCCACGCATGCAGTCATCCCATCATCTTGCCAGGGCACTGTTGCCCCCTGCAAAGCCCCCTCCCCGCATCCTTCCCCGTGCAAACACCCTTTTCTCTGCTCCAGCCCGAACACCTCCCACCAGCTGCCAGACCACAAGCCCCTTGACCCTCATTGCAAATGTCTACCTTGCTCTTCTCAACCTGACGGCATTCGAACTTCATTTTTCAGGAGGACAGTTAGAAAGAAGGAGGGTGCAAGCTGGAATTCGACTTCCAGCGGTACAGCCTGTCTGAGGTTGGATTCTCTATGAACAGGGCCTGAGAGCAGAAGGCACATGTAGTGACCTCCTGAGGAAATGCTCCCAAAGGAAGTTAGCAGGGCAGTAAGTGAAGCAGGAGGGAGAAGAGAACAGGGGCCACACCGGAGGACAGGCAGTCGCAGTTTGATCCACCCACAGAAGCGGCACAGGGCCTGGGATGAGCAACCTCATCATGAGAGGGAAAAGGTCTTTGTGGGGCAGCAACTGCCTCTGCTCTACATCCATTTTCTCTTACTTTAAAGGATACCAAGACTTCCCTCTGGACACACTAAGGATGTGTGACAAGGGCCAACAAAGTTTTCTCTATAGAGCCTAGATCACAAATATTTCAGACTTTGAAATAGAAGCTCTATCATAATTATTTAACTCTAGCCTTCTAGCCCTCAAGCCAGCAAAGAGATTATGTAAATGAATGGGTGTGGTGGTGATCCTATAAAACCATATTTATGAAAACAGGTAGAGGGCTGTATTTTGCCTTCAGGTCACAACTTGTGGGAACCTGCACACTCTCCTGCCAGGCCATGAGCCCCAAAATACCCAGGCACTTTGCGGTGACCAGTACAAAGCGTGTGCTCTCTCTCTAGAATAGCGCGGCTCGTTTGTCCCAGCCCTTCTATCGCTTCTCAAGGCCTAAGCGGGGTTCAGGGGAATGAGACCCAGAGCTCTGCATTTCCCCGGTTTGGGGTCTGCAGCTGGACTGAGGGGCACACTGGTTAGACAGGGGCCTAAGCTCTCCAAGGGGACTGAGCAAAGCACTGGATAGTAAGATAACGGAGAAAACAGAACTGCGTGGCTTTAAAAGATGACAAAAGCACATACAAAAGTATGACCATAACCCCTGCCTCACACCACATACAGGAATCGATTCTAAATGGATCAAAGACTTAAATGTAAACGTTAAAACTACAAAAGTATCAAGAAAATGTAGGTGTGAGTCATTGTGACCTTGTATTAAGCAAGGGTTTCTTATACATGACCCCTAAAATAGAAGCATTCAAAGAAAAAAATAGATACATCAGACTTCATCAAAATTTAAAACTTTTGTGTGTCAAGTGGCACTGTGATGGCTAATTTTGTGCCCCAAAATTATAGTTATTTAAGCAAGTACCAGTCTGGATGTTGCTGTGAAGCTGTTCTGTAGATGTATTTAACATCCATAATCAGTTAACTTTAGGTAAAGGACAGTACCCTCCACAATGTGGGTAAGCCTCATCCAATTCGTTGAAGGCCTTAAGAGCAAAACTTGAGGTTTCTGGGTAAAAAGAAATTCTGCCTCAAGAATACATTATCAATCCTGTCTGAGTTTCCAGCCTGCAGTGCTGCCCTGTGAATTTCAGGCTTGTCAGTTCCCATGATTTCATGAGCCAGCGTCTTAAAATAAATCTCTTTTTTGTTGCTTTTATTGCTTCTGCTTCTCTGGATAACTCTGACTGATACAGACACTATCAAGACAGTACAGAATGGGGCTGAACCATATATCTGAGAAGGGTCTAGTAGCCTGAATATATAAAGAACTCTTACATCTCAACAATAAAAAGTGAAATAACCTAATTTTAAGAATGGGCAAAGATTTCCAATAGACCTTTCTCCAAAGGAGATATATAAAGAACCAATAAGCACATGAAAAGATGTTTAGTATCGTTAGTCCTTAGGGAAATGTGCTTTCTTTCAGGGAAAGCTTATTGAGCTTCTTGAAACTGTGGGTTTATTTATTTATTTATTTATTTGAAACTGTGGGTTTAAAGTTTTTACCAACTTTGAGAGCATTTTGGCTGTTATTTCTTTTAATTTTCTTTATCCTCATCCCCTCCTTCTGGGTCTCAGATGTTAGATCATTTGGTATTGACCCAAAGGTCATTGTTTTTTTTTTCTAGTATTTTTTTCTGTGTGTATTTTGTTATTGACAGCTTGAACTGATGTTTTCAAATCCACTGATCTTTTCTTCTGTAGGCTTTACAGGCATGCACGCTATGTCTTGTCAGTCATGTCCAACTCTTTGCAACCCCATGGACTGTAGCCCGCCAGGCTCCTCTGTCCATGGGATTCTCCAGGCAAGAATACTTGAGTGGGTTGCCATGCCCTCCACCGGGGGTCTTCCTGACCCAGGGATCAAACCCAGGTATCTTGTATCTCCTGTATTGGCAGGTGGGTTCTTTACCAGTAGCACCACTTGGGAAGCCTCATCTGTAGACTCTAATCTGCTTTTAACCTCATCCAGT
Organism: Giraffa tippelskirchi; assembly: GCF_054371585.1. Lineage (NCBI taxonomy): Eukaryota > Metazoa > Chordata > Mammalia > Artiodactyla > Giraffidae > Giraffa > Giraffa tippelskirchi. The sequence goes on along the minus strand of NC_137277.1, from coordinate 190,486,223 downwards.
ATTATTTTTCACTTCAGATACTGTAAGACTCACCTCACTAATTTCCTTCCCTCCAGTGGCAGTCCACGCTGCCTCTTTCCTGTACCTGAAAAACCCTAGTTTCATGGCTTTTGTCTGATTTTCTAGTTGTTTAAGGTGGGAAGGTAACTTCATTCTTATTTCTCCATTACGGCCAGAAGCAGAATTCACACAAGTTTTAAAGCCAACACAGTTTTTACTTTCTCTTTCTGACAGCTAGTGTTTGTGCAAAGAGACGCAACAGATTTCTGTACATTAACCTTGTATCTTGCTACCTTCCTGAATTCATTTATTAATTCTAATAGTTTTTGAGTGGAGTCTTAAGGGTTTTCTATATAGAGTATCATCTGCGTATAATGGCAATTTCACCTCATCCCTTTCAATTTGGATATCTTTTTCTTGTCTGATGGCTATGGCTAGGACTTCCAATACTTTGTTGAATAGAAGTGATGAGAGTGGGCATCCTTGTATTGCTCCCAATTTTAGCAGAAAGGCTTTCAGCTTTTCACCGTTGAGTATTATATTGGCTGTGGCTTTGTCATAAATAGCTTTTTTGTTATATTGACATGTGTTCTCTCTCTATACCCATTTTGGTAAGAGCTTTTATGTTGAAATTGTATCAGTTTTCTCTGTATCTATTGAGATGACATACAGCTTTTGTATTTTGTGGTGGTGTATCACGTTGATTCATTTGTGTATGTTCAGTCATCCTTGGTGACTCTGGAATGATTCCAACTTGATTGTGGTGTATAATCTTTTTTATGTATTTTTAGATTCAGTTTGCTACTATTTTGTTGATAATTTTTGCCTCTATGTTAATTGAAGATATTGGCCTGTGATTTTCTTTTTTGGTAGTGTCTCTGTCTGGTTTTGCTATCAGGGTGATGGTGACTTCATAGAATGACTTCGGGAGTGTCCTCTCCTCTTCAATCTTTTGAAAGAGTTTGAGAAGAATCAATGTAAGTTATTCTGTTTGGTAGAATCCCCGTGAAGTCACCCAATCCTGGAATTGTTTTGCAGAGAGTTTCTTATTACAGGTTCTATTTCATTTTTAGTGATCTGTCTGTTCAAATTATCTGTTTTTTCTTCACTCAGTTTCGGCAGGCTGTATGTTCTGAAAGCTCGTCCTTTTCTGCTGCTGCTGCTGCTAAGTCGCTTCAGTCGTGTCCGACTCTGTGCGACCCCATAGACGGCAGCCCACCAGGCTCCGCCGTCCCTGGGATTCCCCAGGCACGAGGACTGAGCGGGTGCCATCGCCTTCTCCGCCTTCTCTGCTAGGTTGTCCATTTTGTTGGTGTATAAGTGTCCATAGTATTTTCTTACGATATCACTTATATCTGGAATTTTAAAACAATACAAATAAACTTCTTCACAAAGCAGAAACAGACTCACAGAAAAAGAAGAAAAATAAAAACTACAGTTACCAAAGGGGAGGTGTGTATGCTCAGTTGTGTCCAACTCTTTGTGGTCCTATGGAGTGTAGCCTGCCATGTTCCTCTGCCCATGGAAGTTTTCAAGCAAGAATACTGGAGTGGGGTGCCATTTCCTACTCCAGGGGATCTTCTCGATTCAGAAATTGAGCCCACCTCTCTTGAGTCTCTTGAATCGGCAGGCAGATTCTTTACCACCAGAGAAACCTGGGAAGCCCCACCAAGGGGATAGATAAATTGGGAGTATGGGATTAACAGATACACACCACTACATGTAAAATAGATAAATAACAAGGATTTAGTATATAGCACAGGGACTTATATCTAATAGCTTGTAATAACCTATAATGGAAAATAATCTGAATAGGAGTGTGTGTATATATAAATATGTATATTTATCTATTTCTGAATTACTTTGCTGTACACCTAAATTGTGTTAGGTGCTGTACACCTAACACAATATTGTAAATCAACTGCAGTTCAATTTTTTTAGAAACCCCAGCACAATAAACTTTTTTAGGTCAAGTCGCATGGCACGCAGGATCTGAGTTCCCCTTCCAGGGACGGAACCCACGCCCTCTGCGTTGGAGGACGGATTCTTAACCACTGGACCCCCAGGGAAGTTGCCACAATAAACTATCTAAATTTGCAGATGAAGACCCAAGAAGCGGATTCTGGTAAATGAGTTGACTACGATCGGCTCCTGAGAAGGTGGGTTTGTTCTACACGACTTTGGCTTTGTTGGACAGGCTCGCAAATTAGAGGTCCGAGCCGGTTGTTCGGTACACAGACTGAGCTCCATCACCAGGAACCGTCTTCTGCCTCCCCTAGAATCCGGCTGCTCTCTGAAAGAAAGGGTGAACAGATACTGAACAGATACTGAGCGAACTGCCCTTAAAGGAGCCCAAAACAACTCGCCTACCCAAGACACACTCATGTCTCCCTCTGCCCTTTGGGAACAACAGGGCCTGGGAAAGAGTGGTTTCTAGGTAATCAGAAATGAGAATTTTCATTTGATAGTGATCGTTCTGTATGCCAGTCTAAACACATCACAGCGACCGTGGCCACTTCCAGGGTAGTCAGTCTTCCCCGTGGCCTACAGGGAGTGTCCTCTGAGATCTGGCACCCCTGTGGCTCCAGCCCTCCCAGGTCCTCGCCTGTCTTGTTTGACCAGCCCCTGCTTGCATGACCCCTTCCCCATTCAACCTAAGCTGCCTTCTCCTTTTCACAGCCGCCTAGAATCAAAGCAACAACAGCTTACTTCCTTATCATTAAAACAAGGCGGGGGGCCGGGAGGGAGCTTAGACTTAACCCTGAAGATGCTATTGCAAGATGGACATTCACAATCAAGGCATTTCAGCTCCGCAGGTCTGACTTTGTGGAACTTGGGCCCCTGCCGTTGCCTTGGGTTGGGCCAGGCAGCTTGGAACCTTGACCCCCAAATCCTGCAAGAAGATAGATCAGGTGTTAAGTCTCATCCAGATGAGGATAATATGGGCCTCGATGCTTCCAACACTTGACTCCTGAAATAATCAGTATGTTACAGGCTAAGTCCGAGGGTCCTAGGAAACCTACATTCAAATTTTGGCTTCTTCATTCCCCAGCTTTGTCACTTCAGATAAGTTTCTGTCTCTCTCTCTCTTCTCTGAGCTTTAGAGATTTGTCTGGGACATAAATGAAGATGATCTTAGCCACCACCCCTCTGAAGGCTGTTGTAAGATTAAATGAGATGGTGACTATGAACTCAGACCCGTGTCCAGTGTGTGAACAACATTCACTGGACATTATCAGTTGTAGAAATAGGAAGGGCCAGTCTGGTCACTAGGCTGAGGCTTTACTGCTGACGTGCTGGAGAGCTTGTCATCACTGAGGCCTCAGCAGGACCTTCTGCTTTTGGTCCTTCTTGGCACAGTTGATATTATCAGACCAGCAATTCAAGTTTCTCTTTGGCACCAGGCACATGAATTAATTACCACGTGGACTCTGCGACGTGGAACACTTTCTCTGATCGAATAAAGAAAGGGAAACTCATCTGGGTGCCTGGTTTGTTGGCTGATTTTTTGTAAGTAAGTCTCACAAACAAAGAAAGGGGGAAATCTATATCTGAACTGACTTCAATATAGTGCAGCCAGCTGGGACGCTGGCCAAGTTTTCTGGGCTAGAAATGAAAAAGGAATATTTTTTTTGCTTCTTCTCTGCAGGAGCCAGTCTGCCTTTAGGTTTATGTTTTTCAAACAGGCCACTCACTACTGGCTCTCACACTTTGTGGGTTTGGGGGAGTCTCAGTCATAATTCCAAATCTTTTTCTCAATGTTGTTAAAATTACTGTCTGCGTAAATAAAGGATTTATTTTACAATTCCTGTTGAAATGACTAATTCAGATGACAACTGGTCCTCACCACTGGCTGGTCTAGGTTTGTGATATGTTCCCCTTGCCCCAAAAACCTAATAAGCAACAAGCTAGATGATGTTGGATACTGGCGGTTTCATAGTTCCTGGACAAAAAGCAGGAGGTTTGCAACTGGCTTCTCCTTGTGGCTTTGGTCACACTAAGAATAAAAAAATATTTTTGGAAGAGCAAAAAATAAAATGTTTTTCACTCTCCCAACGGCCAGGATGTGTGGATGATTGAGGGGCTGTGGCACATAAGCCCTTCTGTGCTTTCTTCGGTCAGCTGCCCACCTGGCTACTTTGGGACTGGGGTGAGGACCAAGGTATAGATGCGCCTGGCAAAAGGCACAACTTACCTGCTCAGAAGTAGTATCAGAAAGTCTAGAAAACGACGTCACACTTGTTCCTGTACTCTGCTGCATAGAGCTTTTATCTCATAAAGGGTCACATAATTCCCTGCTTTGTGTAGAATTTGGGGCTTCCCTAATGACTCAGTTGGTAAAGAATCCACCTGCAATGCAGGGGACCCCAGTTCAATTCCTGGGTCGGAAAGATCCCCTGGAGAAGGAATTTAGTAAACAAGACCCTTCTGAAAAATCTCTGTGTCCAATCCATTTAGTGTGACTCCTGGGCTCAGAATGCAACGTGAGCACTGTGTTAAAGAACCTGCAAACAATTTGTTCTCTTAAGGAGATCAATCACTACCCCCCTGCCTTTGGCCCATGCCACTGGTGTATAAATGGTGCAGTTAAATTCCCCATATACTGTCTAAGAGCCTTCAACTGCTAGGGCTGGGTGGGCAACGTGCGTGTGTGTGTGTGTGTGTGTGTGTGTGCGCGTGCGCGCGCGTTTGGTGGGGGAAGAGGTTCAGGGATAACAAATAAAATACAGTGACTGCCCTCCAAAACTCACTTTTAGACACCACAAAGTGCCTTTAAGATACTTAAGGGTTGAGACAACCAGCAAGTCGACAACAGATCCCCGCGGGCATCCCCAGAGGGGTTTCGCCGCCCTGCGGAAGCACAGGACGCAGGAGGAGAGAGGACGCATGGTCGGGGGCCTGTTTCAGACACCATTCTCACCTCCCACCTCCCCCTCTGTCACTTTTCTATGTAACCAAGGTAACCAACGTTACCCACCCCCCAACCCCAGCGGGTACAGCAGACAGGCCACCGGAAGAGCAACGCTAATGAAAGATGCTATCTGGAAAACCAATGCCAAGCCAAGCTGACATAATTAGCTGTATTTGTGGTCCCTGGGGTTTGGCAAGCAAGGATGGGGTGGGAGCACAGTTGGGGAAGGAGGGGGACATCCACTTCCGAAGCTTCTGGAGCAAAGAAAGCAATCTGGATGGCATCCAGTTAGGGGTAGTCACTTTCCAAGTGGCTATCTAATTAGTGCCTGCCCAGCTTCTGAGAGACGGATGCATACAGCAAGTAAACAGGATGCTCAGCCTCCCCTAAGCTCCAGCTCACGGACTCTCAGGTTGTCGACAGCTTCAGATTCAACCTTCACTGCTGCTATTCCGATGCCAGAGGGTATTTTTCCCCCAAAAAAGTGCCATTTGCATCACAGCATTTGGAGTGCAGCTTAATAATGTTGTTGACATCCCAAATACCCCCAGAGCCACTTTAAAAGAGCCGTTAGTTCTCTGAGGTTGGTGGGAAAAGGAAAAACATGCATGCAGCAACAAATACCCTTTTTATCTGGTTCTCAATTTTCCAGTAAAGCCAACTTCCCTTCTCTATGATCTTCTCTATGAGCAAAGAGAGTGACCAGGACTATCTCTGTTTTCCCCACTGTAAAAGAGTGTTAATAACACAAACATCCTGAAAAACTGTTGTGAGAATCTTTGACAAGGATGCAGCTTGGTAGATGCTCGGTGGTGTCAGGTGATGGTGACAATGATGGTGATGCTGATGATAGTGGTGATGATGCCGATGAAGATGATGATAATATTCGCTTCTCTCTCGGCAATATTGTTTCCCAGAGCATGGAGAACTAAACACAGAACAGAAAGAGGAGCTGTTGGTTGATGCCCTCCTGCACTGGTGGTCACTGTACAACGATGCAAATGACGATAGTTGCCATGAGCAGGGATACATTTCCAAAGGATTTTAACATGTGTTACCTCATGTGCATTGTTTCACTGCTCTCTGAGGAAGTCACTGTTATTACCCTCAGTTTATGGATGAAAGTGCTTCCCTGGTGGCTCAGACGGTGAAGCATCTGCCTGCAATGCGGGAGACCTGGGTTCAATCCCTGGGTCAGGAAGATCCCCTGGAGAAGGAAATGGCTACCCACTCCGGCACTCTTGCCTGGAAAATCCCATGGACAGTGGAGCCTGGTAGGCTACAGTCCAAGGGGTTGCAAAGAGTCGGACACGACTGAACAACTTCACTTACCGATGGGAAAAAAAAAAATGAAACCCTAAAGATTAAGAATCTTGCCTGCTGCTGCTAGGGTCCCACAATTGCTAAGTAAAACAGCCAGGTCTTGAACTTGAGCCTTAACGACTGCAAATCTGCTATTCTTCCTGTGTACAAATATCTCTTTCCAAGCAGTTCAGGAAGTACGGAGAGAAGTTAACGACATTGACTGGGGGTAGTTTCAGCACATGGACTATCAGCGAAGGACATCAAGAGACAGAGATTTGAGACAGAGAGGGAGTGGGCTGGTGACATCTCGTGTGCACTTCACCAGCCTGCAGGAGAGATGGGAAGTTGATACGAGCTCAATGAAAATGCAGAATACGTTTAAAGAAATGGTTTCTGTCATCACTTGCTGTATGATAAACTACCCCAACATTTAATGGTTCAAAATAACCACCTTTTCTCGTTTCTCACATTTGGGGAAGTCGGGGGGACACAGGCGATCCCTCTACTCTAGGCCGTGTCAGCGGGGCTGCAGTTCTCTGGGGGCAAGCTAAGCAGAAATGTCCAAGAGGGTGCACTCCACGGCTGACACTTGATGTTGGCTGTTGGCTGAGATGCCAGCTGGAGAGCCTTGGGTCTCCTCTTTGTGGCCCCTCTAAGAGGCTTGGGTTTCTTCCTCACAGTGGGGCAGCTGGGTTCTGAAAGGGAGACTCTCACAAGCGAGCGTCACAAAAGAGAGAGAGAAGAGGCTGCCAGTTTTCTAAAACCTGGGCTCGGAAGTCACAGAACATCACGTCTACCACATCCTATTGATCGAAGTGGTCACAAAGCCAGCCCACACACGTTCAAAGAGAAGGGAAACAAGCTTCACCTCTTGATGTGAGAGGAGGCCTCCTTGTTGGAGAGGAGGGAAGGAATTGATGATAGCCATCTTTGAGAAGAGAGGCTGAGCTGTATCTTTTTCAAGAAGTATTATCTCATCAGAGCAATACAAGCAAGAATCGCCATCATTCACTGAGTGGATGCCGCACACAGGCGTCGGGTCATCCCGTCCGCACCACAGGCGGGGATCTCAGGGGTTACTGGCTTTGTCCAAGGCATCGCACCTAGACACTACGTTCCGAGAAAGGAAAAGGGCCACCGCTGCCTGGAATCCTCTTTGAAGAATGAAAACTTTTCCTGGGAGCCTCCTCTCTGCCCAGCAGATTCCCACTCAGTTTCACTTTACTTTGGCCAAGACTGAACTGTGTGTCCATTCCTTAGAACGTCACCAGTGAGCGCAGCTGGTATAAGCTGGTGCTTCCCTGCACAAAAATCGGTATCTGTGCCCCCCTCTGTGGCGCCATCCCGAGAGTTCCAGTGACCCCATCCCAAGCCTAGCTATCTCGAGGGCTGAAGGGGTTGGTCACAGCTTAAGTAATGTCTTGGGTGGTGGTGGAGGCATGGATGCTGGGGAGTCAACCCCAGAGACCATTCTAGCTTGAGAGGGGCAATGCCGGGACCAAGCCCGCATGTCTTTCTGTTCCAAAGCCCATGTCTTTGCATTTCTCCCTACCTTTCCATTGTTCATCTGTTCTCAAAACAGATGGGATGGGAAAGGAAGCTCAAGCTTCTTGCCTTTGCTGTCCATGCTGATGACTCAGTAATGCACATCAGACCCTTGAGTGGGATGTGTTCCCTGTGTCTTTGACTCCAAAGGTCCCTGAAAGCAACACTCACAGCACAGCCTCTTCAGAAGCCAGGAGAAACTGTTCTCCTGCTGGCTGGAGCTTTGAGTGGGTTTGGACCACATAGAGACAGGTGGGCTCTGAAGGGCACATGATGCTCCGAATCCCTCTTCCGGAATCTGTCCCATCCACAGCTTTTCTCTGTCATGTCTGAGTAACCATGTATGTATACCTTAAAGGACATACCTCCTCCCTCCATCAGACCAAATCCAGACCTCCAAATTATAGCTCTTGGGAGAGAAGTCTCAATTTGGGGAGGGGTGGTGGATAACCAAAGAGTCTAAATATATGGGCTGCAACATCCAAGTTGGCTTCTTCATGCACGTGCCTGGCACAGCAAGCTCCTCATGTGACCTCTCTCTCCAGCAGGATAGTTGGACATCTTACATGGCTGCTTGGGGCTCAAAAAAGTACAAAAACAAAATCTTCCTGTCCTTCTATCGGCTAAAGTCAGTCATTGGGCTGGCCTCAAACCAATGTGGAATGAAATCACACAAGGCTGTGGATACAGGGAGCCAAGGTTCATGGTGGCCATCTTCAAAGACTAATGGCCACACACATAAAATAGTAAGAACACCCTGCTGTTCAAGCTAATGCATTGATTCCAAACTGGTGAGTTCACCTCAATGCATTTAATCCACTATTAAATCAGAAATGTGATTTAAAGTTACATTTCTCCCTCCCTGGTTTAATGCCTTCAGAGTCCATGCCCACTCATCTCCACATTTTCTGCTCTTGTGAAGTACTAAAACATTTCCATGCTTCGCGTGCATGAGATGCTTGGATCTAACTTTAATCACCGCCCTCAAGGCAGCGGTGATGAAGGCGGTCAGGAGGAAACATGGTTTCCCTTTGTAAAGTGGAAGTCATTCCACAATTTCCAAACAAGGCAGGATTCACTGACAGGGTATGTTCAGGGAATTTCAGGGTAGAAGATATATCAGTCCTTAAAAGCCTTTAAAAAAAAAAAAACAAAACTCAATTCCAGGACTCTTTTAAGAGTGGGAAATCTCAATCCCCACTCTTAAACATATCCTAGCTCTCACTTAGAGAACCTATTGAGGCTGTGAATTCAACCAGGATGTATTGTAGTTCAAAGACCTGCAGGTTTAAGCAGTGCAACTGCTTTCAGCTACGCTTCACCTGTGGCTAACGGTGACAAGCAGTTACTCGTAGGGCAGCCATACAAGGTCCCTAGGCCTCTTACCAGACTTGGAGACATAGGTGCAGAACCCTGAGCTGCTCATCTTCTCTCTTTAAGTTGTGCTGTTGTCCAGTTAGAAATAGTTAACAGCTCGCAGTGCTCCTTCTCCTCTCTCTTGCCCTGCTGGGCTGTCACAGCAGACTGCTGGTCTGCCAAGACGTGCCAGTAGTAGACCATTCATTCTACAGCCTATCCTTCTTGCCAGCTGGATCCTCACTGCCTTCAAATACAACCGTGTCAGGCAACCAGCCACCAAGATTTCCAGTTCCTGACAATCTGCTGTGTACAACCGAGGATTGTACACTGGGATTCAGTTACAGATGTTATTGATAGGAATTACGCACCCTTAAGGTAGGCAGGAGGGGATCCATCATCAGATACTAAGAGGCTTACGGAGCACTGGAAGAGCAAGAGAAGCAAGCTCAGAGGAAAGAAAACTCTCCAGTTTCCAGAATCCTTCTATCTCTGCTGTGATCAGAAAAGCTTCCTCCTCCATTGCCAAGGAAACCAACAATTTAGGAAGCTGCTTAATGATGCTATCTTTTCATGACCCATGCCAACAAAATGAGACGTCTCATGCCCTACCCCTTTCCCTTTTAACTCAGTTCCAAATCCAAGTCTTGCACAGGAGATTTTGATGGATGGAGCCTAAATCACATCTGAAACACTGGCTGCAAGGGAGTCTGGGAAATTAATTTTTATTTTCCCAGCCTCCATAGTTCAGGAACACACTCAAAGGATGCTGGAATAGATGTTGAACAAATAAATCCATATCATCCGTGCCACAGCCAATATTTTTAGACCTGAATAATTCTTCTCCTGAAAGCCTCGCTCAGAGATATGCTTTTGACTCACCGAGGGAACATTTCTCTCCATGTCAGTTCAGTCACCAAGGACTTAGAACCACACCATGCTAGCCCCATGATAAGAGTTCTATCTGTGGAGAGGAATAAGGCCAGGCTCCCATCCTCTCTGAGCTCATAGTCTAACGAAGGATGCAAGGACTTCCCTGGTGGTCCAGTGGATAAGACTCTGTGCTCCCAATGCAGGGAGCCCGGGTTTGATCCCTGCTCAGGGAACTAGACCCCACATGCCACAGCTGCAGAGCTGGCGTGTTCTGGGGTCCACATGCAACGACCAGAGAAGCCTGTGTGCCACAGTGAAGACCTCGCACAGCCAGAATGACAATGATAAAGGAATTAATCTTCTAAAAAATAAAGACAGATGGAAACAAACAGAAAAGAAGCTGGAAAATACAGAGAGCAGAGACAATGGGAACGAAGCTGGTTCCGTATCACAGGGCATATGATATGCTACAGCTTTTATATCTTTATAAATCAGAAAACCCTTTTCAAATCTCTACCCTGCTGGGTGGGCAAGAAATACAATTTCAACTCTTATTGAGACCCTATTGCTTGTCCCCAAGGGTTCAATCGAGGTCCCAGGGTCTTAACAGCCCAAAACTTGGTAGAGGAAGTAACTGACCGCATTGTGTTGCTGTTGCTGTCCAGTCCACTAAGCCATGTCTGATCCCTACGGACTGCAGCGTCCCAGGCTTCCCTACTTTTCTTTCAAGTCACGGTTTCCACACCACACCTGGGCGTGGGGGCCTTGATGAAGCGGGTGAGATGGATGCTCTGGGCAGTCACCCTCTCATGTCCGCCTTCTTGCTGGGGCAACTGTAAGAGGTTGGGGTTCTGGTACTCACTCCTTGGGTTTCCATAACAACCTCTGTGCCATTCCCAGCCCTGAGGGAAATTCTCCAAACTTCTCCTACCAAGCCATTGCCACCTCCTCTCTCTCATCTACCCATTGCCTTTCCCTTGAAGATATCTCCACAGTGGGGCGTTAAAAATACAATACACCCAACTGTTTTGCTAAGGCAAGAATAACCCTGATTTCTCTCTACATGTGTGAGTGCAGCAAGAAAGTGGCATCTGAGACCCAGGAGGAGGGTCTTCAACAGGAAACTGAACTGGCTGCCACTTTGATCTGGGACTTCCCAGCCTCCAGAACTGTGAAAAATAATCCCTATTGTTTAAGTAAAAATACATATATAATAAAATATAAATTTTATATATATGTGTGTATGTATATAAACCTGACAGCCAAAGCAGACAAGGACAGTAAAAGAACTTTAAACCAATCTCACATTTATGATCATGGACACAAGAAAGTCTAAATAAAATGTTGGCCAATGGAATCTAGCAGTATGTTTAAAATAGCAGTACACCATAAACTGAACTGAACTGATGATTAAGTAGGCTTTATCTTTGAAATGTCAAGACAATAATAAAAGCTGACCTTCATTAAAGGTTCACTACAGGGAAAGGGTGGGGGAAGGAAGGGTAGATTAGGAATTTGGAATTGACATGTACACAATACTATATTAATATAACCAACAAGGACCTACCATATAGCACAGGGAATTCTGCTCAATAGTCTACAATAATAGATAGGAAAATAATTCGAAAAAGAATAACTGAATAACTTTGCTGCACACCTGAAACTAACATAACACTGTTAATCAACTATAGTCCAATGTAAAATAATTTTTTTTAAAAAGTTTATTACATGCCTTTCTAACATCAATACTTAGAATCAATGAGAATATACTCTCATGTTCTCCAATTTGAAAAGAAATTGAAATACAGAGAATGTAAGTAACTTGCCCTAGAAAGTCAGATACTTCAACAATAGAAAACCTGCCCAAGAATTTATCACAATAACAGTCTAAGAAGAATAATTATTTTCTCATCCCAGTAGTTGCATAAATCATCTGAAAAAATTTTGAAACTAATCTATTATTTTTTTAAAAAAACCTGGTTCTGACCTCTGAGAATCCATTTGTCCATAAAGCAATGGAAATACTGGCAAAAATTTATCCAAATCAACTTTTTCAGAGCTGTAAATTAAACAAAGCTATGATAATCCAAGGAGCATTTATTTAAGAAAAAGAGCTGACTCCTGAAAATATCAGTGAGGTTCATGGCATTTTAGCTTTCTCTATTTTGATGTTTTTCTCCCTAGTTCCATATCTTTGAAAACCAGCAGCCATAGAACCACAGTAGCTATAAAAACCAGTCACTGCAGGAGGCACAATGGGTTTTGAACTCCTCAAAAAGCTCCGATCCCCAGAAAAGTGTTACTATTTCACTTGTCTTACAGCTCCCTGCAAAAGTCCTATTTTCAAGACTTGTTATTATTTGACCTGACTCAAAGCCTGCTCAGTGGAAACAGCCAGAGCATTTGTCAAAAAAAATTTAGTGGCAATTGTTTAACATCACAGATGCCTGAGGTAGTGACACCAATTGAAGTAAATAAAAGCCTGGTCAAAAATCTTAAAATGAAAATCTGAGGAATGACATGCCCCTAAGGGGCCTCAAAAGCCTCCAATGTATCCCTAGGAATCTAGAATACCACACGCATGTACATGACTGTGCACGTGATCAGATGAGACCAGAGAAGGTCCTTCTCTCTCACTCTGGATGACCTTGGAACCCGAACAAGAAGAAAGTCAAGGCTAATGCACAGCTGTAAAATGCCAGAGCATTGAAGACATCCGAAGAGTCCCTTACCAAAGGGTAGATTTATTGATCCAAGGCATTTAAGAAAATCTCTGCCTGATTATTATCTGAGCACAAAGATACACAAGCAAAGCCTTGAATGGCTGCAGATGACAGGGAACAGATGTTCAATAGTTAGTGCAGGAAAGTCACTAAGTAAACAAATGGGAGAATGGGGGGAGATAACAATAGGAATAAACTCTGGGAAGGAGGGGGAATCTGATTCTTAGAGATGCCACATTACACTATTAAAAACGTCCAGCATTCAACAAAAAATTTCAAGACACACAAAGAAACTGGCAAGTATGGCCTATACACAGTGGGGCTTATGTTCAGGAGAGCCAGGGAGCTATAAAGAACTGAGACTGTGCTCTTAAAGGGTACGTGTGAAACCTCACTCACGGTAAGTCCTAGCAAAGAGGCTGCAGTTTGAAAGGCACCTGGATCAGACCCACTTGCTGATCTTGGAGAGCCAGCTGGAGAGGAGGACAGCTGGGCTTCCCTTCGGGGACTGAGATGCTGGCAGCAGCCGCTTTGCGATCTTGATCTACATGCTGGACTGGCACTGGCAGGCAGCACTCGGGGTCCTTGCTCTGACCTCTTAGTGCCAGGGGACTGCCCTGCCCACTAGAACGCCTGCAGCACTCACTCCCACTACAAGGAAAGGGTACACACAGCCCACATAGGAAAGTCTACTAGAAAGGCTTAGTAGCAGACTTGCATTGACAGAAGAAAGAGTCAGCAAACTTGAAGACAGGTCAATTGAATTTACCTCTTCTGTGGAATAGACGGGAAAAAACAGAAGATATATAAGCAGAGCATCTGAGACCTAGGACACCATCAAACATATCAATGCATGAGTAACAGAAATCTGAAAAACAAGAGGAGAGAAAGGAGCAGACACACTGCTTGAAGAAATGGTAGAAAACCTTTCAAATTTGACTTTTTAAAAAACAGCTGTCTACACACTTAAGAAGTTCAGCAACTCCAAGCAGTGTAAACTCAAACAGATCCACAGTTAAATGCCTCATCAGTTCAGTTCAGTTCAGTCGCTCAGTCGTGTCAGACTCTTTGCAACCCCATAGACTGCAGCACTCCAGGCTTCCCTGTCCATCAGCGACTGTTCATCACCAACTGCCCATCACCAACTCCCAGAGTTTACTCACACTCATGTCCATCAAGTCGGTGAAGCCATCCAAACATCTCATCCTCTGTCATCCCCTGCTCCTCCTGCCCTCAATCTTTCCCAGCATCAGGGTCTCTTCAAATGAGTCAGTTCTTTGCATCAGGTGGCCAAAGAATTGGAGTTTCAGCTTCAGCATCGGTCCTTCCAATGAATATTCAGGACTGATTTCCTTTAGGATGGACTGGTTGGATCTCCTTGCAGTCCAAGGGACTCTCAAGAATCTTCTCCAACACCACAGTTCAGAAGCATCAATTCTTTGGCGCTCATAGTCCAACTCTCACATCCATACATGACTCCTGGAAATGCCATAGCTTTGACTATATGGACCTTTGTTGGCAAAGTAATGTCTTTGCTTTTTACTATGCTGTCTAGGTTGGTCATAGCTTTTCTTCCAAGGAGCAAGTGTCTTTTAATTTCATGGCTGCAGTCACCATCTGCACTGATTTTGGAGACCAAAAAAATAAAGTCTGTCACTGTTTCCATTGTTTCCCCATCTATTTGCCATGAAGTGATGGGACTGGATGCCATGATCTTAGTTTTCTTAATGCTGAGTTTTAAGGCAACTTTTTCATGCTCCTCTTTCACTTTCATCAAGAGGCTCTTTAGTTCTTCTTCACTTTCTGCCATAAGGGTGGTGTCACCTGCATATGGGAGGTTATTGATATTTCTCCCAGCAATCTTGATTCCAGCTTGTGCTTCATCCAGCCCAGCGTTTCTCATGATGTACCCTGCATAGAAGTTAAATAAGCAGGGTGACAATATACGGCCTTGAAGTACTCCTTTTCCTATTTGGAACCAGTCTGTTGTTCCATGTATAGTTCTAACTGTTGCTTCTTGACCTGCATACAGATTTCTCAGGAGGCAGGTCAGGTGGTCTGGTATTCCTATCTCTATAAGAAGTTTCCACAGTTTGTTGTGATCCACACAAAGGCTTTGGCATAGTCAATAAAGCAGAAATAGATGTTTTTCTGGAACTCTCTTGCTTTTTCGATGATCCAGCAGATGTTGGCAATTTGATCTCTGGTTCCTCTGCCTTTTCTAAAACCAGCTTGAACATCTGGAAGTTCACGGTTCACATACTGTTGAAGCCTGGCTTGGAGAATTTTGAGCATTACTTTGCTAGCATGTGAGATGAGTGCAATTGTGCGGTAGTTTGAACATTCTTTAGCATTACCTTTCTTTGGGATTGGAATGAAAACTGATCTTTTCCAGTCCTGTGGCCACTGCTGAGTTTTCCAAATCTGCTGGTATATTGAGTGCAGCACTTTGACAGCATCATCTCTGAGGATTTGAAATAGCTCAACTGGAATTCCATCCCTTCATTTAATGCATCATAGTCAAACTATCAAAAGACACATATAAAAAGAGGATCTTGAAAGCAGCAAAAGAGAAGGAACCAATCACATACAATGATCCTCAGTAAGAT
The DNA here is from genome assembly GCF_054371585.1 of Giraffa tippelskirchi. Lineage (NCBI taxonomy): Eukaryota > Metazoa > Chordata > Mammalia > Artiodactyla > Giraffidae > Giraffa > Giraffa tippelskirchi. The sequence goes on along the minus strand of NC_137277.1, from coordinate 190,470,900 downwards.
CAACAGAGGAATTCTCATCAGAAACCGTGGAGGCCAGGAGGCACTGGGACGACACACTCAAACTGCTGACAGGAAAAGACTGTACACCAGAAATTCTGTGCTCAGAAACACTGTCCTTCAAAAATGGAAGATACACTGAGATATTTCCAGATAAATTTAAGTTGAGAAAGCTTGTCACCAGCAGACAAAAGAAATACTAAAGGAAGAGAGTCCTTAAGGGTAAAATAAAAGGATGTTAGACGGTAACTAGGCTCCCTACGAAGACACAAGAGGAGTGGCAGAGGTCAGTGAACAGAAAAGACGGTATGAACGCATTTTTCGTTAACTCTTTTTCTTTTACCTTTTCCTCCTATCTCATTTAAAAAGCAACTGTATAAAGCAATAGTTATGAAACCATATTAAAGAGATTATCACGTATAAATATGCAATTTGTATGCTTCCCAGATGGTGCTAGCAGTAAAGAACTGCCTGCCAATGTAGGAGACATAAGAGAAGATTTCATCCCTGGGTCAGGAAGGTCCCCTGGAGGAGGGTAGGGCAACCCACCCCAGTATTCATCCCTGAAGAATCCCACGGACAGAGAAGCCTGGTGGGCTACACAGAGTCCACAGGGTTGCAAAGAGTCAGACGTGACTGAAGGGACTGAGCAGGCTGTAGCACAGAGGAGAAAGGAGAGGTGGGACTGTACTGGAGTAAACATTCTGCATAGTTTTTATAAGTAAACAAAAAACAACAAAGGAATGAAGATAGCTCACTAGGTAATATCCATTTAACACAAAATAAAGCATTAAGGAGAAATAGAGGAACAAAAAAGTAAGACATATAGAAAACAAATAGCAAAATGGGAAATGTAAATCCTGCCTTATCAGTAATTACATTGTACATAGATTAAACACTGCAATCAAAAGGCAAATATTAGAAAAATAATTTCTAATGATTCTAATATTATGCTGCCTATGAAAGACCCACTTTAGATTCAAAGACATAAATGAAACTATATATACAATTCCATTTACAATAGCATCAGAAAGAATAAAATGCTTAGGAATAAATTAAACAAGAAGTGCAAGATTTGTATAATGAAAACTAGAAAATATTGTTGAAATAATTTTAAAATGCCTACATTAATGTAAAGACATTCCATATTGGATTCCAAGATTTAATTTAATTTTTTTTTAAGTAATACTCTTCAAACTGATCTACAAATTCAGGATAATGCCTATGAAAATCTCACCTGCCTTTTGTCAATCTGTATTGACAAACTGATCCTAAAATCTGTAGGGCGATAAAAGGAATCCAAAAATGGCCAAAACAATATTGATAAAGAAGAACAAAGTTAGAAGACTCACACCTTCCAATTTCAACACTTACTACAAAGCTACAGTTGTCAAAACAGTGTGGTACTGGTATGAGAATAGATATATTGTTCAATGGCATAGAATTTAAAAGTCAAAAATAAACACCTATCATCAGCTGGTGAGGATGTCAGGACAACTGAATGGGCAATAACAATCTTTTCAACAGATGGCATTAATATCCACATGCAATTTGGACATAACATGATAAACAAAATTAACCCTAAGTTGATTCAAGGCCTAAATACAAAGGCTAAAACTATGCAATTTTTTTGAGGAAACAGGTATAAAACATCAGGATCTCAGATTGGACAATGGTGTCTTAGATACTACACTTATAGCACAGAAAAAAATTAAAAATTTTGTGCATCAAAGAACACCATTAAGAAGGTGAAAAGATAATCTTCCAAATAGAAGACAATATTTGAAAATCATATATCTAATAGGGACTTACATCCAGAATATATGACAAAGTCTTACTACTCAACAATAAAAAGACAAATAACCAATTTCTTCTTAATGGACAAAGGATTCAAGTAGACAATTCTCAATATATATAGATATAGCCAATAAGAGCATGAAAAAATGCTCAACATCATTAGTCATTAGGAAGAGGCAAATCAAAACCACAGTGAGAAAGCACTTCACACCCACTAGGAAGGTTGTAATTTTTAAAAAATCTGGAACCTTCATACACTGCTAGTGAGAATTTAAAATGGTATAGCCGTTTTGGAAAACAGTCTGGCAATTCCTCAAAAAGTTAACATAGACTTACAATATGACCCAGAAATTCCATCTGAGATACTCAGGAGAATTGAAAACCTATGTCAATACAAAAACTTGCACACAAATGTTCATGGCAGCATTATTCACAATGGCCAAAAAAGTGAAAACAACCCGAATGTCCATCAACAAGTGAATGGATAAACAAAATGTGATATACCCAGACAATGAAATATTATTCAGCTGTAAAAAAGCATGAAGTACTGATACGTGGCAACAAGCGAGACGAAGCCTGAAAGCATCATGGTAACGAAGGAAGCCAGTCACCAAAGACCACACACTGGGCGACTCCGCTTATGCTAAGTGTCCAGAATAGACAACGCACAGAGACAGAAAGTGAATCAGTGACGCAAGGCGCTGGAGAGAGGTGATGCACGGGCTGTCCTTAGGGAGTGATGGAAGCCTTCCAAGATTGGATGATCGTGATGCTTGTATACAACACTGTGAATACACTAAAACTTACTGAATTGTATTCTTTAAAATGGTAGATTTGACTATATTATTTTTATCTCAGTAAAGCTATTATTTAAACAAATAGTAAAACAGAAATAGAGGAAATTCCTTCACTTGATAAAATCATACCTACCTGCATTCTATAATGGGGCTTTCCAGGTGCCTCGATGGTAAAGAATCCAACTGCCAATGCAGGAGATGAAGGGAATGTGTATTTGATCCTTGGGTCGGAAAGATCCCCTGGAGGAGGAAATGACAACACGTTCTAGTATTACTTTTTTTAGGTACTCTTTTATTTATTTATTTTTATTTATTTTTTGCTTTTTAAATTATAAAAGCATGATAACACATTGACAGGAGACTTGGAAAACACAGAACAAGGTTACATATAATTCCACTGTATATTGTAATTCTTTTTAAGTAGATAAATTAAGATTTTTAGCTGGAGTTTCAATATCAAATTCTCAAATATTAATAGAATGAATATACAGAGAAGTAGAAGGATATAGTAGACCTGAAAAGTACTACGGCCTGGTTCAACATAATTAAGATTTATACAACTTTTATATAACAGTAGGATATACATTCTATTCAAGTTCCCATAGACTATAAACTATTAACAGGAGACACGGGAACATATACAGGGACATAAAACAAGATGCAAAAATCTCATGGTCCAAAAGTACTGAAATCATACAGAGTCTGTTTTTTTAATCACTGTGGAAGTAGGTTAGAAATCCATATCAAAAGATATTTGAAAATAACCCACATATTTTCAAGTGCAATGTGACATTGACCAAGAGAGATCTTCAACTTAACCATCAAAAGCATCAATAAAGTTAGACTGAAAAAACACAGAGGGTGATTGCAGAGAAGAAAGCATCTAAATGAGAAATTAATATCAAATATATATATTTTTAAATCCCATGTATTTGGAAATTAAATGTTCACTTTTAAATGATGGCCCACTCCAGTATTCTTGTCTGGAAAATCCCATGGACAGAGGAGCCTGGCAGGCTGCATACAGTCCAGGGGGTCACAAAGAATCACACACAACTTCGCAACTGAGTACACACACACATTCTATAATGTTTAATCTAAAGGAAGCACTGTATGTGTAAGGATAAAATTGTCAAAGTGTTATAATTACAAATATAAAATAAATACGCTTGTTGTATTTATTCTGGTGGCTCAGACGTTAAAAATCCTCCTGCAGCGCGGGAGACCTGGGTTTGATCCCTGGGTTGGGAAGACCCCCTGGAGCAGGGCATGGCAGCCCACTCCAGTATTCTTGCCTGGAGAATTCCATGGACAGAGGAGCCTGGCGGGCTACAGTCCATGGGGTCTCAAAGAGTTGGATAGGACTGAGCGACTAAGAACAGTATATCTATCTATTCAGGCAGCAGTGTGCTGGAGACCCTAGCTAGCAAAACAAAACAAGAAAAATTAGATAAGGAACAAAAGGGAAGGAAAGAGGAGAGAAGGAAGGAAGCATTTTTGGTGGATGGTATGCTTGTTTACACAGGAAATCCAAAATAATATACAAAAAACTGGAACAGGAAAGACAGCACACGTTTCTGGATTCAAAATTCAATAGTGTGCCTATATGTCTGCAACAGTCAACTAGATAATGTAACGGAAAGAAAGTTCCCAGTCATAGAGGTAAGAAAAACTACAAGTTACTTGCGAATAAATCTAACAAAAGATGAGAGAGACCTTTAAGGACAAAATTATAAAAAGTTACTGAAGGACATAAGAGAAGACCTGAAAAGATGGAGAAATATAACGTGTTCATGCATGGGAGGATTCAGCATTGCACAGACGTCAGCTCTCCCCAGAATTAACCTCTAAATTCATTGCAACTGCAAACCAAATCCCAAGGGAGCTTTTCTCAGAGCTGGACAAACTGATCCTAACATTAATCTGAAATGGTTAAGGGCAAAGAAGAGCCATGATGAAGAACATGGGGGTGGAACTTTCCCAAGTAGATATGAGGACTAACTATTAACATAAAGCCATGTGAGGTTAAAACAATGGGAGAGGCATGCAGGACAGACAGCCTGTCAGGGGAACAGACCGGAGCTCTGAAGCAGTTCTCTGTATTTATGAGGACCCAGTCTTCTCAGAGGTAGCTTTACACGTACACATCATTGAGGAAAGGAGGATTATTCCACAGAGGGTATCCGACAATCGGTACCTTTACTGGAACTTCTTAACTGGACCCTTACCCCACACCACATTAAAAATAAAGCCTGAATGGATCAAAAACAAAACTCTAAAACTAGTATGAGGAAATACAGTTGAGTATCTTCACGATATGGAGCTAGGAAAAGATTTCCTAAACCAATTGCAAAGAAAGAGACTATAATGAAAAAAATTAAATCTGACTCTATCACTCAAATTTCCATATGCTAAAACCACACAAAACAAAAGTTGGAGCCCAACAACACATTTGGAGAAGATGGTTGTGAAAGTATAGAAATGGTATTCAGAATACAAAATATTCTTAAAATTCAAAAAGCAAAAGGCAAACAGACTCTTTTTTAAAAACTGAAAAAAGAAAATATAAAGAAATACAAATAGAAAATGCAGAATAAAACTCAAAGGGCTGAAAAATATATGCTAAATAGGCAACTTCACTACTAATCTGAGAAATAGAATTTTAAAAATAAAATTGAATTCAATGTGTACAAATTACACTGCCCCCACCCCATCCCTCCAAAAAATGTAGTCCTGTCCTCGTCCAAGCAGGATCTCTTGGGACTGTGCATGGAAAATCACCCTGGAAAACATTGTTGTTGTATCTAATGAAGTCAAAGATCCACCTATTCTATGACCCAGCACTTCTACTGCTGGATGTATATAGACTTAGAAACCCATGCACAGAATTGACTGCGACTGTAGAGAGAAGGAAACAGCAGTGCCCTTCAATGGGGGAGCATCTTTATCTGTCTCATGTTATGTACACGGGATGGAGAATGAACACGAATGAACTAGGCCTGTGGGTATCGGCAAGGACAGAGCACACACATGGTATTGGGTGAACATAGCAGATTCCGAAAGGTTAAATACGACAAATCACTCATGCAGTGTGTTTGAACACACAAAAGCCACTACCCGTTGTTTGAACGACACATACAGAAAAAGTTCGTGTAAAATCATCAACAGCAAGGACTAAACAACGAATCCTGATCGTAACTGCCTCTGGAACGAGGAAGAACTGGGACTAGGAGGGGGACAAAGGGACTTCAGCTTTACTAGTCTTTTTTTAAATTCTCTTCTTTTACAAACAGATGTGAATCACATAGGGCAAGGTTAACATTCACGAAGTCAGAGATGTAGGTGGAAGGGAGACTCTCCCTCCCTCCCTTCCGTCTTTTGTCTCTAATACAGACAGATACTGCCACCCTCTCCACCCTCCAGATAGGGGAGGAGAATGAAGAGCTAAAAGGAAGCTATTTTTTCTGAACTCTTCCTCTTACATATCCTAATATTTTGAGGTAAGGATAAGGAGGCTCCAGAAAACCTTCCATGAAGAAGTGATACTTTAATGGGGTTTTAATGCATGAGTCGGAGTTCCCCTCTGTGGACCAGGAAGAAAGGTGGACAGTGGACCTCCAGGCAGAGAGGAGAGTGTGTACCAAAGCTCAGAAACCTTGAATGGCCTGGATGTTCAGGACTGATCAGCAAAATAGGCAAGGAGGTGGAGGAGAGAAGCAAGAATAGTTTCCAGGGCCAGATCCAGGAGGGACTGGTGAGCCAGACTAAGGGGCACAGATCTGACCTTATGGGCACCAGAGACTTGGGGTAAAAGCGCCCTTCAAGGCAGGACGCTTTGGTCTCCGCCTGCCACTCACCAAGACAGAACAAGTCCCACACCACTTGGAGTGGGTTAAGCCGGGTACGCCGTTCCAGGGGAGGGATCCGCTGTCTGCTTGGTCCCAGCTTGAGAAACCACGTCAGTGGGGGTTACAACAGACCACTTGGCACTGAGCGACCACACAGAGAGGCCAGCAACTGGCAGGAGTTTCCCAGGCTCACCAGCTACCCAGTGCCTGAAGACCGCAGTGACCCAGAGGGATTTGAACTCCTCTACCAAAAAGGAGAAAGTCCCTAGTCCCACGGAAAACTGAGCCAAGGTGCAACCTCCACCAGGCATAGTGGGGTGGGAGGGACTCAGTCTACTCTGGTTGACTGCCCAGCTAGCCCAGGGTCCATCACCAGGGTCCCTTTGGGTCATTCTGCAGACCACACGACAAGCAGCAAAGGGACATGGCCAGGATTTTTATTTTGTTTATTTGTTTTCTGGCCACACTGTGTGGCTTGTGGGATCTTAGTTCCCCAACCAGGGATCGAATCTGTGTCCCCTGAAGTGCAAGCACAGAGTCTTAATCACTGGGAAGTCCAGGGAAGTCCCCAGGCTTGTATTTTTAAAGCCTGGCGTAAAGTAAAAGATGGCCTGGGGGCAGGGAGCGGGCCCCATTACGACTCTCGCTCTTGCCTTCATGGGCCCCTTCCTCCGTGAAGAATATTAAAAACTCTGTTTTGCCACCATGTTGGTATAAAACCAAATATGTTACTATTATATATTAAAACATTTTCTTTGCCCTAAAAGTTAATTTTTTTTTTCTTCTGATTTGGAAAGAAATTAAAGCATCTTCATGGGCCCCATAGAAGCATTATGAGTCCTAGGCACTGTGCCTAATGGAAAAGTCAGCCCTGGGCAGGAGACACAGGGAGACTATGCAGGAGGCATCATAACAGTCCCTGGGGTAGGTGCAGACACAGTCGCCGCGGTGATGGGAAGCCTGGGCCAGGTGAGAAGGATGTGGTGGAGCCAGGACCAGAGCGAACACAGACAGTCCTCGTGGAAGAGTAAGGACGCAGGGGAGGGGAGGGGAGGAAGGAGCAGAGGCCAGGAAACCAGAGAAGGGCCTCTGCCTCCGCATCTCATGCAATATGAATGAAGACAGAGAGAAGGAAGCTCACTGGAACCGTTTGCAGCCTAAATAGAGCTGCTTTCTCATCCCACCAACGGGACTGCCCCACTTGGGAACCAGGAATCCATAATACTTAGCATTTAGGAACTGGCTCTGCTCTGAGCATATAGCTGGTAAATGAGTTCCTGGGAGAGCCCTCTACGCCAGAGCAGCGACCCAGGCATTCTGGAACTCCAGAGCCAGGCACGGGGCAGGGAGCCGGCCCCCAACAAGGATGTAAGGATCCTTACAGCTTCATTCATCAGTGGGCAGGCTGCCCGGCTGGCATTGATGTCCTACACACAGCCCGCGCCTCAACCACAGGGGGGACAGGGCCTGGCCAGCCGGCTGCTGTCAGCATGTCGCTTCTCCGCTGAGCCGAGCCAGCAGTGGAGGCAGAGGAATGAATCCCAATTAGGGGCGGCCTCAAGCTGTGGCAAGATGTCAGCGGGTCTCTCCAGCTACCTCTGCAAGACACACACACACACACACACACATTCCCTTCTCTCTGTTCTTTCTTAGAAAGCTGGATCAGCATTCACTGGCTCAAGTTCTAGTCCAAATCCCTGGGCTCAGCTCTCTACACAGCAGAGAGAACACAGGGATATGGGCCTCATCTACAAATTAGCTTAATACTCTCCTCAAACTGGTGTGACTCCCTTACATCTACCTCGCTGTCTCCCCAGTAGAGGCACTGTGCCAAGGGAGCATTTGAGTACCCACCTACTGATCACAGCCCACGTCTTAAAGCAACCCCAGCTGTTCTCAAACTTCAGCATGCATCAGAACCACCTGGAGAGCCTCTTAAAGCAGATTGTGGGCCCCCACCCTCCGAGTCTGTGATTCAACAGGTCTGGGGTGGAGCCTGAGAACCTGCATTCCTAGTAAGTCCCCAGATGCTGCTGCTGTCCTGGGCCTTCACTTTGAGAACCACTGCCTCTCCCTGTCTTCCAACCTTATCCTGTTCTACCTTTGATCTTCTTGATTGTCCTCCAAGCCCTTTAATTTCTTTCTTCTAATTCTCCTACCTGGAATTTTGATCTAGTCTTCCCACCCAAGGCCTTGGTTCCTCTGGGCTCCAGCACATCCATGCCACCTGCAGCCCCTTAACTAATGACTCTCCTTGATCCAGCCCTGCTCCAGAAGGATAGCCCTGCCTCTGGTTATCATGGGTCCTTTTGCTTTGTAGAAGCTCTTTTAGGGCTTCCCTGGTGGTCCAGTGGTTAAAAGTTTGCCCTGCTGTGCAGGGGACACCAGTTTAAACCCCAGTCTGGGAAGATCCCACCTGCCTCAGAGCAACTAAGCCTGTGTGCCACAACTACTGAGTCCACCTGCTGCAACTACTGAAGCTCACGTGCCTGGAGCCCCTGCTCCACAACAAGAGAACCCACAGCAATGAAAAGCCCCCACTCTCCGCAGCTAGAGAAAGCCCATGCAAAGCAATGAAGACCCAGCACAGCCAAAAATAAATAAACAATATTTTTAAAAACCCTTTATATGCCTCATTTTCAATACTCAAAGGGGCCCTCTGTCCACACTAGGTGCTCATCACACAACCAAACACAACCAAAGGGCACCTCTATGCCCAGCCAGGGGACACCTGTGTTGGTCTCACTGTAGCCTCAGGACCGAACACAACCAAAGGGGCACCTCTACGCCCAGCCAGGGGACACCTGTGTTGGTCTCACTGTAGCCTCACAACAAGCCCTCTTTTATGTACCAGGAAACTGAAATGCACATCACTTAATGACTAGCCCAAAATGTTGGTTACATAATAGAGATGAGGGTCCAGCCAGGTCCTCTTAAGTCTCATTCCCTGCTTTTCCCACTTCCAGGAAGCTTTGGTATCTGTTGGGAATGGTTTTGGCTGCAAGTAAGAGAATCTCCAGATAACAGTGGCTGAAACCCATGAAGGTGTATTTTTCCCGTGCATTCTCATGTAGCTTCTCAGAACCCCAGAGGTGAGGCATGTGGAACTGGGTAAGGGGTTCACTGACAATCAAGGTGCAGAAACTGCTATGGTTCTTTGGCCTCGCTCTTGGGGTTACAAGATGGCAGACCTCAGTCAGGTGTAAGATACCCCATGACCATGTTAAAGGCAGCACACAGGAGCAGGCAAGAGGCAGAGACCTTTTGCAGCTTGTTCCTCTCTTGTCAAGGAGAAAGCTCTCTCCCCTTCAGAACTCCTCTTCCATCTCATTAGCCAGAACTAGACAGGCAAGGAAGTTCTGCTGTTAAAGAAAAAGGCAGTGATTGCTCTGGGGTAAGCATCCACAGCGATGTGCCACAGCATCCTTCAGAGATAAATGCCCACTGGATTCTGGGAGTATCTGAATGGCCAACACATTCAAGCCCACTGGACTGTAAGACCATTGATCCACATCCTATTCCCCTTCCTATACTCAGTATCTAACACAGTAAATCTCTTTGCTTAACACACACCTGTTCTCTCCAAAGTGCCTGCTATGTATCACACACCGCAGCAGGCATGGAACCAGCACAGCCTGCTGAAAAGAGCGAGAGATTTGGAGCCAGACCAAATGGTCTTCGAATCCTCTCATTTCCAAGCTGTGTGACCCTGGGCAAGTCCCTTCACCTCTCTGGCCCTCACTTGTGTTTTTACAGAGGGACCATGAAGACCTAATAAGATAACATATAAAAAGCACAGGACAGGTGGTCATTCAATGGATGAGAATTGATGATAATGACAGGAAGATAGCAACAAGAGGGTACGAAGGACGGGGTAGTGAATGGATGCTTTCGTCAGTGGCTTTCCCATGTGGCACCAATGGATCAGCTCTCACTGTTGGAGGGGAAAGGACCAAAGGAGTCATCATCATTGAGAGCTTCAATTCAATTCCTTCTGAAGGCCGTCATTAAAAATACAGGATGGGAGCTTCCCTGGCCGTCCAGAGAGTAAGACTTTGAGCTGCCAATGCAGGGGGCACAAATTCAATCCCTAGTGAGGGAACTAAGATCCCACGTGCTTCACAGTGGAACCAAAAAAATTTTTTTAATTAAAAGAATATATAGAATGATGATAACAACAATGATAATACTGCCTACCATTTATTGAATGATTCCTTTGTGGCTGGCACTGTGCCAGAGCTTTATAATATTAATTCGTTACTCTTCATAGAAATCGTAGGAGATGGGTACTATTATTAACTCCATTTTTCAGTTGAAGAAACTGAGGCACAGGGAGGTTACAAACTTAGACCCCAGCAGCCCGTACCTGTGGTGCCTGAGCCCTCACCACTATGGCACACGGTCTCCCTAGGATAGGTTAGAAGCATCTTTCCTATTCATGGTCTCCATATGGCAGATGCCATTAGCTCACCTTGGGAATATCCAGATGAAATTGAGCTTGGAAATAGTCCCAGTAAGAGGAGCAGCCGGAAAAGCATCACCACGGCCCAGGGCCCGGAGCAGCCTCTCCGATGAAGGAGAAACTCCACTCTTTACCTTGGGGGGCTGCGGGCAGAAGGGCATGGGCTCCAGGGATGCCAGCGGTACCCTCAGCTCTTGGCTGTATTTTTTCTTTATTGTTGTTGGCATCCTACATCCCCAGGCCATGCTGAGAGGCTGAGCACCAGACACCCAGAGATGTACCAGGTTCATCCTCAGTCTGAAGCGTTTCAAGGTCTAGGAGAGGATGCAAAAAGAGTCAACAAAGACAGATGTTTGCAAGATTGGCTGCAGCAGCCCAGAGGGGAACCTCTTACCTAGCCTTGGGCAGGGTGTGGTCAGGGAGAGCTTTCGGAAGATGCTCAATGCTGGCAGAACAGAAGCCAGTTAGGAAAAGCCTTCAGGAGAAATAATAAAACAGCAGCGAACACTGTGGCAGGGACTTTTCTAAATATAATCCAAGTTAATTCCCTGAGATTCACAAACAACTCGATGAGGCAGTTACCCCAGTCATTTCCATTGAACAGTGAAGAATCTGGGGCAGAGGAGGGCTGAGGAACTTGCCTGTGATCATGGAGACAGTAGCGGTGCGGCCAGGATCTGGTTCCAGTTTCTGGACTCACTGCCTCCACGTGCTGCAGAATGGTCTCTGCAGCAGGCAGCATGTGCAAAGGCCAGGTGACAGCAACAAGGCCACCCAGGGACAGTCAATCGATGGTGGTGAGGCTGCAGTCAGCAGAGTGAGTGTTTGTTCATGCAGCAGGTGTGAGAGCGTGGTCAGCTCTCTGATTTACAGCTGGGCTCATTGACCTCACCCCCAAAGACTTGAAGTGGATGCCAACCCCAGCCTTGCCCCTAGCCCCAGCCTCTCCTAAAACTTCCCCCGGCTATTTGGGAGAGTGTAGACTACCCAACCCACCAGGCAGGACTCCCCACCTGGAATCACCACTCACCACCAATCGCCCCTCACTCACCGCTCTGACACCTGACTGGTCTGTCATCCATAACGCATTTGCCCAGCTTACGTATGCCCTTTATGGGATTTTTTTAATGTATGCCCTCAAGTCACATCTGGCTGATTTGCTAAGTGCTGGACAAAGATCTGAACTGGTTCAGCAGATAAATTAAGGGACAATTGTTCCTCTTGCAGGAGGATTAACCACGAAATTCTCCCAACAGAAACTCCTTTTCAGTGCCAGTGCAATACAGAAATAGTCTATTTTAAAATCAACCCACAAATGTTGGTTCTATTGATTTTGCTGATTTGTTTTTATATATAGTCTCATTATGCAAAAAAAAAAAAAAAAAAAAGGCTAGAGGCAATTTTCTCAATACATGTAACCAGAAAAGAAACATAATGTAGAGTCTGGATAAAGGAAAAGCAAGAGTAAATGAGGGGGGCTGCTAAGTTATAAAATACCATGTCTCCTTTACAATCTTCTTGAGTTGGATCACTTTCTGAGTTCGAGCTTCCTAGTAGCCAAAGCAAGAAGGGCAAATATACTCAATAACCAGATTCCCAGGGTTTGTGCAGGTAAAACAAAACGGTTGCTCAAGGAAGGAGGAAGAGAAAGAAAGAGGAGTGGGGGGAGAGGTAGAAGAATGAGGAGGAGGAGGAAGACAAGGAGAAGCAACAGCTGCCCAGGGTTTCTGGTCCTGGGATGCGTTAATCACACATTGGATTTGGCCAAGGTTTGAGGGGGAATGCAGAAGGGAGCCCTAAACCCAGCCTGATCTGGTCTGAGCATAGCCCCCAATGCAATGTACTTACTGGATAAAGACCATCCAAAGATCTGGTTCTGATGCTGCCTGAGAAGACTGGTCCAGGCTGGCCCTGCCCCAGGTCACCCTTCCTGAGTGAGCAGAATCAGTAGGGGGTGAGTGGATGCTTGTCTTTGTGAGCCCAGCAAACCCGGCCTGTGAACATCTCTTTCCCCTTGAGGTCCAATCCAGTCACACCTGAGTCAGATTGTTATTGTTCAGTCACTGAGTCTTGTCTGACTCTCTGCAACCCCATGGACTGCAGCATGCCAGTCTTTCCCATCCTTCACTATATTTCCCAGTGTTTGCTCAGACTCATGTCCATTGAGTCGGTGATGCCATCCAACCATCTCATCCTCTGCTGCCCCCTTCTCCTTCTGCCCTCAGTCTTTCCCAGCATCAGGGTCTTAGGGTTGAACAAATTCCAGCTTTGTTGGGTCTCCACCAACAGCCAGAGGTCCTCCAGTTACCCAGCCCTGACAGCAGGGCTTCTCGTCTCTGAGCCTGGATAGACAACGGTCCCCAAGGCCCACCAGGGTACCTCCCTGACCAGTGAGGTACCTTCCCCTGGACTCCTGGAAGTTCTTACTCTTAATAAGGGGGTGGCTATCCTGTTTCGAAGCCCTTCTAGACGCCAGGCATTGTGCAGAACACTCAAGGTCTGTCTTTCTTAACTCTTCCTTTATGAGGTCAGCATCTACAGCTCCAACAACTTCTTGGAGCCCAGACTCTTCCAGAAGTTGCTGGGTATTCAAACTCAATGTTTTTGAGATGACCCACACCACAGCCTCCTGCACCCTCTCATCCCACCCTCTGGCTGCGTTTCCTGTTTCAGGGAATGGCAACTCCACCCAACTGCTCAGTTCACAACCTTAGGAGTCACTTTTACCCCTACCAGAAGCTCAGTTCCATAACAAATCCATCACCAAGTGCTCTTAATTTACCTCCTAACCAGCTTTTGAAGCCTTCACATCTCTCTACGGAGAAGGCAATGGCACCCCACTCCAGTACTCTTGCCTGGAATCCCATGGATGGAGGAGCCTGGTGGGCTACAGCCCATGGGGTCTCGAAGAGTTGGACACAACTGAGTGATTTCACTTTCACTTTTCCCTTTCATGCACTGGAGAAGGAAGTGGCAACCCACTCCAGTGTTCTTGCTTGGAGAATCCGAGGGACGGCGGAGCCTGGTGGGCTGCCATCTATGGGGTCGCACAGAGTCGGACGCGACTGAAGTGACTTAGCAGCAGCAGCAGCAGCAGCAGCATCTCTCTACTCCATCTTTCCTGATCGGCCTCTTCCTCCCGTGTGGACCACCGCAAGAACTTCCCATCTCAGCTGCTTACATCAGCTCTGGTTCTTCTAACCTTCCTTCACCCTGCACAGAACAATCTTGCCAAGACACAAAGCACATCAGATCATGTCAGTCCCGTTTAAAATCCCTCACTGGCCTCCCATTGCTCCTAAAATGCAGCCTACAGTCCTCAGGGTCGAGAACAAAGCTTACCCCTAACCGCCTCCCAGCAGCCCCTTGAATACCCCCCACCCCCGCCCTAGCCCTTCTCCACTCTCACGGAGCACCGTGCCGGGCTGTCCCCTCACCTAGCCAGGCTGTCCATTCTGCCCAGCACACCCTGTGCATCATTCCACCCAGACAACTCCTGATATCCTAGCCATCACCTCCTCCAGGGAGCCTTCCCTGAACTCCCTCACCACTTAAATCCTACTCAAGCTATTAGTGTCCCTTTTCTAGTGTCCCTTCCTCCCTCTTGAGGTCTATATCCCAGTTGGGAGGATGGAAGCCCAGCAGACTGGCTTCAGAATCGGCACTACTGCCTTTGACACTATTTGTTGAGTATTTTGTGAACAGTTAATAGGCTTCTAGGAGGCTAAATCATGGCTCCCAATGATATCAGATCTTAATCCCTGGAACCTGTAAATGTTACCTTCTTTCAGTTCAGTTCAGTCACTCTGTTGTGTCTGATTCTCTGCGACCCCATGCACTGCAGCACTCCAGGCTTTCTTGTCCATCACCAACTCCCAGAGCTTACTCAAACTCATGTTCATTGAGTTGGTGATGCCATCCGACCATCTTATCCTCAGTCGTCCCGTTCTCCTCCCACCTTCAATCTGCCACCATCTTCTCCTTTTGCCTTCAATCTTTCCCAGCATCAGCGTCTTTTCCAATGAGTCAGTTCTTTGCATCAGGTAGCCAAAGTATTGGAGCTTCAGCTTCAGCATCAGTCCTTCCAGTGAACACTCAGGACTGATTTCCCTTAGGATGGACTGGTTGGATCTCCTTGCAGTCCAAGGGACTCTCAAGAGTCTCCAACACTACAGTTCAATTCTTTGGTGCTCAGCTTTCTTTATGGTCCAACTCTCACATCCATACACGACTACTGGAAAAACCATAGGTTTGACTATGTTGCCTTCTTTGGAAAGGGGTTTTTTACTGGTGTGATTAAGTTAAGGATTTTGAGATGGGCAGATTATCCTGGATTATCTGGGTGGGACTTCCATGCCATCATGAGTATCCTTATAAGAGCTAGGGAGAGGGGGATTTGATACATACAGGAGCAGGTAATATGAGGATGGAGCAGAGAGAGATTTAAAGATGTTGGCCTTGAAGACTGGACTGATGCAGCTACAAGTCAAGGAACACCCACAGCTGCCAGGAACTCCAAGAGGCAAGGGACAGATTCTCCTCTGGAGCGTCTGGAGGGAGTACAGCATTAGTGACACCTCGATCTCAGCTCTGGGGCATCGATGCGGGGCTTTTGGACCCCAACATTGTGAGAGAATAAATGTGTAATTTTCTAAGGCATGGGGTTTGTGGTGATTTATTATAGCAGTTGCAGGAACCTAATACAGGTTCATCAGTGATGAAACTGAGGCTCAGAGAAGAGAAGTAACTTTCCAAGGTCACATCCCTGGCCCATCCCAGTCCCCAACCCTCTCCTGGAGGAGAAAGTTGATCCCCACAGTGAAAAGCCCAAGGGGGCTGAGGCCATCTGGGAGCAATGAGCCCCCTCCGCGGCTGAGGGGAAACCAGTCCCTCTCGGGCCACCTGAGCGAGTTCCTGGCCTGGCCTGCCTACACCTCTTGCTCGGGGCCGCAGAAGATCCTGGCACATCCCTCCTACCCACTTCCAGGAGGGAAAGATGCTCAGGAGTGGATTCTTCCCCAGCACATCCTCCTTGAGAAATGCAGCAAGTGGTAGCAAGGCGTTCCCGGAAAGCTCCTGGCTGCATCGCCTCGGTGTGCAGCCTGCCCGCTGACCGGCGCTGCGGGAAGCTCCTGGCCCCTGCCTCTTCGTCTCCTCCTTCCCTTCCTGCTGCTCCCATAGGAGGCTTGTAAAGAGGGACAGTCCTGGGTCACACAGAGGATGACGCCAGAGAGACATCACCCTGCCAACTGGACTCACCAGAAGAAGCAAGGACTGGGAGGACAACGTAACTGCCCCACCACATCCCACACACAGGCTGTGTGCTGTCACTTGAGACACCCCAGCAAGTTCCCAGCATCCCTGCAGGATGCGTGGTCCTATTCCCATTTCGCTGATAGGGGAACTGAGGCTCAGAGAGGCAAAGAGCTGTGCTCAAGATTATACAACTAGCAAGGCTTCCCTGGTGGCTCAGCGGTAAAGAATCTACCTGCACTGCAGAAGATGTGGGAGATATGGGTTCGATCCCTGGGTCAGGAAGATCCCCTGGAGGAGGGTATGGCAACCCACTCCAGTATTCTTGCCTGGAGAATTCCGTGGATGGAAGAGTCTGGAGGGCTACAGTCCATGGGGTCACAAAGAGTCAGACATGACTGAGTGACTGAGCACGCACACATATAGCTAGCAAGTGGCCAAGTTGGGATTCGACCAGGTCTGCTTGTTGCAAGTCTATTGCTGTCTGCACTCACCTGTGATCCCCAGTCCTGGCCTGGACAAGATTGCTTCTTCCTTTAATAAGGAGGGCTCCCAGGGGACCAACCTTTGCAGCCTCTCCCCTTCTCCATCTCCAACAATCCTTCCCTCTGTCTGAGTTTCCATTTATCATGCCCAAAATGAAGAGGCCATCCAAACCAGCCCAAGCCCTCTCAAAGCACACTCATGCACAGCAAATGCAAGACTAGATGAGGAGTTGTTTCGAAAGTAAAATTGTCGTGCCTGGGATTATTATTGTAAATACTGTGCACTCAACTCCTGCCTTCCCACGTTAATGGGAGGGAGCAGTGGCGCAGATAATTAAAAAATGCGTTTATATTTGGCTTCAGAACACGTTTTTGTTCTCGTGTGTGTATATGGGAGGCTCTGATGCTCCAGGAATCCAGTGTGACTTCATAATCCTTCTGCAAAAAGAGAGAGAAAGACTTACACACACCTGCCTTGAGAAACACCAGACAGCCGCCCCACGCTCTGCCCATCCCACGGTGGCCGTTTCTGCTGACGATGAGAAATGTCACTGCCGTCATGGACGCAAAAGTACCCAGCATAGCAGAGCTTCAGAATAAATGATTTTTGTTGTTTTAAGGCACTGAGCTGGGAGGGGGGCAGTGGGGAGGTTGTTTATTACGCAGCAATAAATAACTGATACATGTTCCTAAGAAATCCATGATGTCTCTCAGTTTCCTATGAATTCCTGTTCCCTTTGGGGTCCAACTTCCTGCTTCCTCTAATCCCGCCATCTGGCCCCCATCTTTCCTCCCTCACTGTTCCCTTCCCAGACCTGAAAGCCATCTTTTTCTCCTGATATCCTCCAGATAACTTACAGGGCTTCTGTGTAGGGTCAGACCTTACTGAGGGCTTCCCAGGGGGCACTAGTGGTAAAGAACCCATCTGCTAGTGCAGGAGATGTAAGAGACCTGGGCTCCGTCCGTGGATCGGGAAGACCCCCTGGTGGAGGGCATGGCAACCCACTCCAGTATTCTTGCCTGGAGAATCCCATGGACAGAGGAGCCTGGCGGGCTGCAGTCCATGGGGTCGCATAGAGTCGAACACGACTGAAGCAGCTTAGCACACACGCAGACTTTACGGAAGGTCTGAGGAGGTCGGGAGGCAGGGGTTTTCAAATCACAAAATGTCAAAGGACTTAGGTTTGGGCACTAGAAATCTCTGTTCTTAAATCGTAGCTGGTCACCCCCCGGACAGCATCCTTCTGCAGCTTTAATCTGCCCATCTCCCGCTCCCTCCCCTGGTCTCCTGTCCCCAAACTCCCATGCCTCCAGTGTTCCCACGCAAATCATGGGCTGCTAGTTTAGCTATCTGCCACTTGCAGACACTTCATGCTCTCTGAGCTTTATCTTCCACCCTCGGAAGATTGTCAAACGATGCTCCGAAACAAAAATTGTTTTTTCCCTAAGGGAACTCTGAGGCCAGATGTTAAGTTGACAGTTGCACTTTTAAATTCCGCTGTATGAGTGAGGGCGGACATGTCGAGCTGTCCATCCGCTATCCCTGCTTTTCTTTCTTCTTCAATTAATCAGGGCACTTAATTCTCCAGCCTCCTTTGCAACCCAAAGTGGACATGAGACATCATTATAGCCCGCAAGATGCAAATAGAAGTCTGCTGGGAATTGATGAGAACGTTTATCCCTTCCTGATATAGGCACTGCCCCCTTCCTCCTGTATCTTCCTGCCTCGGAAGTGGACACAATATCTGGTGGTGCAGCAGCCACCTTGTAACCAAGAAGATGAAAGTCACATGCCCAGGATGGCCGAGTGGAAAGACGGAATGGGGCTGCACTCTCAATGACTTTCCTAAGCTGCACCTGGACTGCTGAATTCTGGACTCCACAGTCATTGGGGAAAATAAACCCCTGTTTGTTGGGTTTCCTGTCTCTTGCATCTAAATGCAATCCTACCTGTTTCAGTAAGTAATGGCATCTTGATTTCAAAACCCCTTCCCTTTAACTGCTGCCACTTCTGGTAAATGGATGACGATGTCAACCGCAGAGTAGATATTTAGCAAAGTTGGCAGTGATGTCAATCAAAAGTGTTCGAACCATATCACCCGCCGCAATGGAGAACTGTCTGTTAGCGGAGTGCATATGGAACCTCAGGCCCATCTCAGTGTAGCCGGAGCCCTCCTGAGAGTGGAGACGGTGCCTCGGTGCAGGTCACACCCGGCACAGAGTGGACGTGGTGCTCATCCGTGCAACACGCGAGTGACAGCTGAACACAGAGGCGGAGGGGTGAGCTGAGAGAAGGCTTACGGCATTCTGAGCAGTCGCTTCACTTTGGGGTGGCCCGGGGGAGGCGGGTTCATCTGGGCACTTGACCAACAGGTAGAGCCCGGGGAAGCAGCTTGGCAGCTGCGGGTCCTCACGTGGCTCCCGTCCCAGCTCAGCCACTGGGAAGGTAAATAACTCCAGGAAGGCACAGTATTTGCTCCACAAACCTCGGCTTTCTTGTTTATGAAATGATGATATTAGTTGCTCCGTCTCACATAGTCACGAGCATTGCCTGAGACAGTGGGCACGGAGCACGTGCTGCCTGCTCACAATAAGTGCTCAATAAATGCTGGTGTCATTGCGGCTACCCTCAAGGAGGGCGTTTCGCTGAGCGAGCCAGGAGGCCAACGCACGATGGTCACTCAGCAGAGAGCACCTTGCCTGGGCTCTGGGGAGAGCTTGGCCGCGGCGGGTGGGGGGGCAGAGTGGGACATCCCTGCTTGGAGCTCAGAGCACTCAGGTATTCCCAACCCCTGCCCAGACCCTCCTCTTCACCCCAGTGTGTCCGAATTTGTCTACATGTTCACCTGTCTCACCCAACTGGGAGTTTATCTCAGTACCTCTAGGGTCTGGCACAGACCAGGGGATGGTGAATCGTCCCAGAAGGAGGAATAGGCAGAGACAGCCACGTGACTGATCTGGTAGAAACCTGGGTGACTCTGAGCTGCCCCCAGCTCCCTGGAAAGAGGACCTAATGTTGGGGGACCCACCAAGCTTCAGAGGACTTGTGGGGTGTGGAGAGGGGTCATGTCAGTGGGGGACAGAGGCAGACAGACGTGGGAGAGGGCGGAGAGCAGGTCCAGCAATTCTAGGGGATGTGAGAGCTGGACCATAAAGAAGGCTGAACGCCGAAAAATTGATGCTTTTGAATTACACTGCTGAAGAAGACTCTTGAGAGTCCCTTGCGCTGCAAGGAGATCAAACCAGTCATTCCTAAAGGAAATCAACCCTGAATAGTCATCAGAAGGACTGATGCTGAAGCTCCAACACTTTGGCCACCTGATGCGAAGAGTCGACTCGTTGGAAAAGACCTTGATGCTGGGAAGGGGAGGCCAGGAAGAGAAAGGGACAAAAAAGGATGAGATGGTTGGGTGGCATCATCAACTCAACAGACATGAGTTTGAGCAAACTCTGGTACAAAGTGAAGGACAGGGAAGTGTGTTATGCTGCAGTCCATGGGGTCACAGAGAGTCGGACATGACTTAGCAACTGAACAACAAGAAGCCAGCGATTACTGAGACGCACAGCAAGACAGGCCCCACCAGCAGAGGGCGAGTCTGGCTGCCCCCAGAAGCAGGGTTGTTCAGACCAGGGAAAGAGCAGGGGGCTTGGAGGCTGGAGTCTCTGGTGATCCCGAGGCCACCCTGTGCCTCAGTTTCCCCACCAGCAGAGGGTGAGTCTGACCGCCCCCAGAAGCAGGGTTATTCAGACCAGGGAGAGAGCAGGGGGCCTAGAGGCTGGAGCCTCGGTGACCCCGAGTCCACCCTGTGCCTCAGTTTCCCCATCTGCAGAATGGGCGACTGAGCAGGATGACCTCTGAAGGCCTGTCCAGCTCTGACAGCTGGGATCCAGAAATGGGCTACACTCAGGGGCCAGACAGAGACTCCTGCTAGAGCCCAGGCCTGGCCCCCTCACACGGTGCCCTGAGACGCTCAGGGCCACTCTGGCCTTGAAGGGCACATGGACCCCTTCCCAAAAGGATGTGAGCAGAAAACCCCCAGAGCATCAGGAACGAGGGGAAGAAAATATCAACAAACAAAAGACAAGAAACTTTCTGCTCTAAGATACCCAGGAGCTAGAAGGAGCTTTGCCTCCTGACTCACTCACTCCTCCCTCACTCAGTCCTTCATTTCTGGCGAGTCAGGCAGCTGGGTGATAATTCATCAGACTCAAGTGCTGTGTGCCCAGTCCTGAATGTGTCATGAATGTGTCATGAATGTGTCATGAATCAGTTCAGGTCAGTCGCTTAGTCGTGTCCGACTCTCTGCAACCCCACGAACCGCAGCACACCAGGCCTCCTTGTCCATCACCAACTCCCTGAGTCCACCCAAACCCATGTCCATTGAGTCGGTGATGCCATCCAACCATCTCATCCTCTGTTGTCCCCTTCTCCTCCTGCCCTCAATCTTTCCCAGCATCAGGGTCTTTTCCAATGAGTCAGCTCTTCGCATCAGGTGGACAAAGTATTGGAGTTTCAGCTTCAACATCAGTCCTTCCAATGAACACCCAGGACTGATCTCCTTTAGGATGGACTGGTTGGATCTCCTTGCAGTCCAAGGGACTCTCAAGAGTCTTCTCCAACACCACAGTTCAAAAGCATAAGTTCTTCGGTGCTCAGCTTTCTTCACCGTCCAACTCTCACATCCATACATGACCACTGGAAAAACCATAGCATGAATAAGCTGCTTCAAAAGCCCACATTCTAAAAGAGAAACTGACCACTGAAACAAAGAGTTCTAATTTGAAGCAGTAATGGGGGTCGAGAGGTGTGTTCTGGTGAGTTGGGGTGAGGCCCTACCTGCCCAGCCCTCAGTCCAGTTTCCCCCAGACTGTTAGGCCATCAGAATCATCCTGGAGGACTCCCCTGGCAGTCCAGTATCAAGACTCGGTGCTTCAGTGGAGAGGGTGTGGGCTTCGATCCCACATACCAGGCAGAGCAGCCAAAAATACACCCAGAAATTTAAAATTGTGCCGGGAGCCTCCCCTAGTGCCAGGTATCCCAGGATGGTCACTGTCATTGGAGGAGGCGTCCCACACCCCAGAGGTTGTAATGCAGGAGAGGATGGGGGAGCCCTCAAGTGCGGCTTTGGGGGGGGGGCAGAAGTGGGATGAGGTCATCATTTCCTCCCTCCACCTCCTGGGCTCTGCATCTGCGTGGGGTCCCCCCACCCCTCTGAGCAGGACTGTGAGCTTCCAACTGCTGCATCTGGGGACCAACAGGAAGCTACAGTCTAAGCATCCTTCTTCAGCTGAGAGCCCAGTGGGTGCTGAGAGCACATGCTGGCTTCACCCTCTTATCTCTGCTTTTCCTCTCATTGGTCCCAGGGTGAGTGGGGTCTCTGCACCCAGAAACCCCCCAGCTGGGTACGACAGCCCTCGCAGGACCAGCACCTCCCTGCGCTGAGCCCTGCTGCACCAGCCCCAGAACCCTGGGTTCTCTTGGGGGAATGTGACCCACACTGGCCTCCCCAGGCCAGCCTTCGGCCTCCTCCTGCTGCCCTTGATACACTGGCCTCCCGGGCCGGCCTTCGGCCTCCTCCTGCTGCCCTTGATACACTGGCCTCCCGGGCCGGCCTTCGGCCTCCTCCTGCTGCCCTTGATACACTGGCCTCCCGGGCCGGCCTTCGGCCTCCTCCTGCTGCCCTTGATACACTGGCCTCCCGGGCCGGCCTTCGGCCTCCTCCTGCTGCCCTTGATACACTGGCCTAATATTCCCAGAATTATGCTCTGCTCCGTGTTTTGTTTTCCTGAGCAGCCCCTGGGAGGCTTCATTATTTTGCTTTGAGCGTGGAGACCTACTGCTATCTAGTCCCCCGATAACTCCAGCAGAGCCAGGACGATGCCCCGAGCGGACGGCCTGGAAGGACTCAGAGCTCAGGGCCCAGCCGCCCTGAGCATGCTCAGCTGGGGCCCTTGGACGCCTGGCCTGTCCGGGGGCCTGCCACTCACCATCTCCTCCTTCATCCCACTCCAGGAGCAGAGGTGCAGAGACCTGGCCTGGCCAAGCCGAGGGGCCAGCTCTCCTCTGACTTGATTGCTTTCTTCCTTTTTCCAGGGTCTTTGCTTTTAAAAAATGCTTCTCCAAAGGGCCATATGCCCTTCTCTTTAACCCCCTCCACCCCCTGCTACGATGCCACGCAGCCTGGTCAAGACTCCCCATCTTTTGGCATCTCACTTTGCTCCTCTTCAAAACGAGGGTGCAATTTCCTTCCTGCTTACTTCTTAGGTGTTAAATATTTAATGAGCAGCTACTATGTGCTAGGCTTCACGCCAGGCTCCCACACCTTAAGGCTGTTTTAAAAGAAGAGTAACAATGATAATAATAACCCAGCTACCATCTGCCTGACACAGCACTAAACATTTCTCCTCCTCCTTCATCACCTTCCTCATCATCTGCCAGGCTGACACTTACCAGGTGCATGCCACATGCTATCCGCTGCACTATGGAGTTTTTGTTCACTTTTGTTTCTTTGTTTTTGGCTGCGCTGCATGGCATGTGGAAGTGCAGAGTCTTCATGGCCGGACCACTGAGGAGCTCCCGACGCTGCACTGTACTGATAGCGGAGTTTAGTTCTTCTACCCACACAGCAGAGCTATGAGAGATAAACCATTAGGATCCTTACATTGCAGAAGAGAAAGCTGAGCCTCAGCGAGGCCACATGACTCCCCCCAGGGCATGCAGTATCTGGTATCAAGGCGCAGAAATCAGAAGATGCTTCGCGTGGCAGCAGGAACTGGGGAGATGCAGCGTGATGAGCCAAGAAGCTGGATGCCCTCCTGGTCTGGCCACTGCCAGACGGGATTGAGGCACCCAGACCAAACCTCCAGGACGCTGAAAGGCAGTGCTGAGCCACGCGTGCCCTCTTAGGGAGGAAAAAGACAAGAGCCTTGGACCCTCAAGCCTTCAGCCCCTTTCTGGGGCACCTGCCAGTTCCCTGCCTCTGGGCCGCCAAGGCACGTTCAGCGGTGTCAGTCCTGCTGACCCCGTCCCCGTGGAGAGAGCCACACTGGGGAACATGCCGTGGGAGGCACCCTCAGGAGGCCCCAGGCCTGTGGGAGAGGCTGTAGCCTTCGGGAGGCAGTGGGGATGAGAGATTAAGGTGGCCCCCTGTGGGGACTGACAGCCTGGCCTGCAGCGCACCCCGCCACCTCCCTAACCAGGGGACCTGGGGAGAGCCACACCCCAGACTGCCACCTCAGTTAAGTCACCTCCCCCCACCGCCACGTCCATTCCCCACCGCCGAGAGCCAGATGGAGGCCTGGATCCTGAGCTGGGGAAGCAAGGTCCATCCCAGGCCCTGCCCTCCATGAGGTCAGCCGTGGTCAAGCCCCCTGGCCTTCCAGCATCTCATTTTGCTCTTCATTAAAACAAGAGTGCAGGGACTTCCCAGGTGGTCCAGTGGCTAAGTCTCCTTGCTCCCGATGCAAGGGGCCCAGGTTCGATCCCTGGTCAGGGAACTAGATCTCATATGCCAGAGCTAAAGATCCTGTGAGCTGCAGTTAAGACCCAGCACAGCCAAATAAATAAATAAAATAAAGATCTTTAAAAAAAGTGCAATTCCCTACCTTTATTTTTAAATACTTCCTTCTTTGGCCATATCAGGTCTTCGTCATGGCACAGGGACTGCCTGATTGTGTCACAAGGGCTCAGTCCTTGCGGCTCACGGGCTTAGCTGCCCTGCAGCTTGCAGGATCGTTCTTCCCTGACCAGGGAGCAACCCCCCGCGTTGCAAGGTGGATTCTTAACCACCGGACCCCCAGGGAAGCCCCCTCATCTTTATTTATGTTTAGCAAACATATCCGGCACTCTCGTGTGCCAGGCTCTGTGCTGAGTCTTCAGTCTATCATGGGAAACAATTAACAGTAACGATAATAACAACAACCACCATAATAATAGCCTAGGATATTCCCTGATGGCTCAGTTGGTAAAGAATCCGCCTGCGATGCAGGAGGCCCCGGTTCCATTCCTGGGTCGGGAAGATCCGCTGGAGAAGGGATAGTCTTCCTACTCCAGTATTCTTGGGTTTCCCTGGTGCCTCAGCTGGTAAAGAATCCACCTGCAATGCAAGAGACCTGGGTTCAATCCCTGGGTTGGGAAGATCCCCTGGAGAAGTGAAAGACTACCCACTCCAGTATTCTGGCCTGGAGAATTGCGTGGACTTCATAGTCCTTGGGAATCACAAAGAGTCGGACACGACTGAGCGACTTTCACTCACTTAGGATATGCTAAAAGTCAGTTTCCTTCAATCAAAGTGTGGGTGAGTGGTTAAGATCCAGGCATGAGGGTAAAGCCCTCTCTGCTACTGCGCTCGCTGTGTGATCTTGGGCAGATTGCCTACCCTCTCTGTGCCTTAATTTCCTCACCATAAAATGAATGTGATGGTAGCTCCCCTCCCGCCGGATTTGAGGGTCACGCAGCTCAGGGCCCCAGCACATGTGAGGCCCAGTCCATGGCGGCCCCTGCAACTGGAATGGCTTTTCTCTGAGTCCCTCAGGACAGGGCATTGAACAGCACTTAGAGTGGGGAAAGGAACTGAGGTGTCCTGCCCCCACCCTCTCTTCCACCCTCCCCTTGTGGCCCTCCATCAGGCCTGTCTTCTCTCGGGTGGAATTGTGCCCCAGCCTCCTAACAGCCTCCTGGTCTCCAACCTCATCCTCTCTGCTATGGGCTGGACTGTTCCTCCCACCCCCATTCATACGTTGACGTCCCAACCCCAGTAGCTCAGAAAGTGACTACAGTTAGAGAGGAGATCTTTAAAGCTGGAATTTGGGTAAAATGAGGTCATTCTAGGGCTTCCCAGATGGCGCTAGTGGTCAAGAACCCGCCTGCCAATGCAGGAGACTTAAGAGACGCAGGTTCGATCCCTGGGTCAGGAAGATGCCCTGAAGGAGGGCATGGCAACCCACTCCAGCATTCTTGCCTGGAGAATCCCATGGACAGAGGAGCCTGGCAGGCTATAGTCCATGGGGTCGCACAGAGTAGGACACGACTGAAGCGACTCAGCACACACACAGACACGAGGTCATTCCATTGAGCCACATTCCAACCTAACTGGTGTCCTTATAAGAAGAGGAGATTAGGACACAGACAGATACTGAGGGAAGGCAGTGTGGGGACTGAGGTGGACGACAAGCCACCTGCAAGCCACAAAGAGAAGCCTCAGAGGAGACCAGCCCAGGCACCTTGGACTTCTGGGAGGAAATCAGTTTGTGCCGTTTCAGCCCCCTGATCTGGGGTACTTTGTTATGTCAGCATGAACAAGGTAACACACCCTCCAAGCCATCTCCAACTCACCCACCAGGTTGATCCACCTCTTACGGCAGACTGTCTCGGGATCATGTCTGTTCTGAATCAAAACCTCTCTGAGCCCCCAGGATAAAGGCCACACTCTTCAGCCCGGTTTTTGGACTCCCTGGGGGCTGATGCAATCTCACACATGCCTCTGCCACTGCTCATGTTCCTGCCCCAGCAAGGCCCACTTCACTGCCTGGGGCCCCTAGAGAGGAAGAGGGACAAGCCCCACCACCATCTCAGGGAGCCAGGAGCCAGCGATGTGGATATGAGAAAGCTCCACCCTGGGGGAACTAGGGCAACACCAGGATGGGGGCTCCCCATGACAAGCGGCAGCTTCCTCCTGGCCTCTGGTGGTGGCTGGCAGTCCTTGCCCATGACAAGCGGCAGCTTCCTCCTGGCCTCTGGTGGTGGCTGGCAGTCCTTGCCCATGACAAGCGGCAGCTCCCTCCTGGCCTCTGGTGGTGGCTGGCAGTCCTTGGCTTGTGGCCGCATCCTCTTGATCTTTATCTCCTTGGTCACAGAGCCTTCTTCCCTGTGTGGGTCTTCACATAACATTCTTACAAAGACACAGTTCAGTTCAGTTCAGTCGCTCAGTCATGTCTGACTCTTTGCAACCCCATGGACTGCAGCACCCCAGGCCTGCCTGTCCATCCCAACTCCCAGAGCTTACTCAAACTCATGTCCATCAAGTCGGTGATGCCATCCAACCATCTCATCCTCTGTCGTCCCCTTCTCCTCCCACCTCCAATCTGCCACCCTCTTCTCCTTTCGCCTTCAATCTTTCCCAGCATCAGGGTCTTTTCCAATGAATCAGTTCTTCACATCAGGTGGCCAAAGTACTGGAGTTTCAGCTTCAGCATCAGTTCTTTCAATGAATATTCAGGATTGATTTCCTTTAGGATGATCTGGTTGGATCTCCTTGCAGTCCAAGGGACTCTCAAGAGGCTTCTCCAACACCACAGTTCAAAAGCTTCAATTCTTTGATGCTCAGCTTTCTTTATAGTCCAACTCTCACATCCATACATGACTACTGGAAAAACCATAGCTTTGACTAGACGCAACTTTGTTGGCAAAGTAATGTCTCTGCTCTTTAATATGCTGTCTAGGTTGGTCATAGCTTTTCTTCCAAGGAGCAAGCATCTTTTAATTTCATGGCTGCGGTCACCATCTGTGGTGATTTTGCAAAGACACAGGGCCCACCCAATCCATTGTGACCTCCTCTGAACTAGATTACATCTGCAAAGGCATTATTTCCAAATAAAGTCACATCCTGAGGTTTCAGGGCACACACTAGTCAACCAAATACAGCAGGTAATATTTCCCCCATTTCATCAAAGAGGAAACAGAGGCACAGGGAGTGACTTGCTTGAGGTCATATCTCTACGCAGGGGCAGGCACAGGGGCTTTGCTGGTGGTCCAGTGGTTATTGTGAGTCTGCCTTTCAATGTAGGGGACGTGGGTTCCATCCCCGATTGGGGAACTAAGATCGCACATGCCACAGGGCAACTAAGCCCACTTGCCCCAACTAGAGAGTCCATGCACCGTCCCACGTGAGGCAGTGAAGATTCCATGTGCTGCACCTAAGACTCAATGCAGCCAAATAAATAAACATTCAAAAACAAAAACCAAGGGGGCAGGTCCAGGAGCCAAGCTCTGGTCTGCCTGACTTCCAGACCTCGCCCCATCTGTCCATCACCTCAGCTCCTCTGAGGATTGTGACTGTAGCTGTCACTTACTGGTGGACCCTATCACCCCTGTCATTTCACTTAGCCCTTGCACCAGCCTTCCAGGACTGGGGACATTGTACTCATTTACAGATGAGGACACCAGGGCTTAGAGAGCCTAAGGGACTTGCTCAAGGCTACACAGCAAGTCAGTGGAAAAGCCTGGAGCAGAACGCGTGTTGGTCTGATTTCAACGCGTGTGCTCAGCCACTACTTGGAAACGCCTCTCTGTCCTGTTCCTTCCTGACAAACTGAACCTGGACGAATCACAGACCCGAAACTCAAAGGCCTTCATCTGAAGCCAGAGACCCTCTCCCTCCAATCCTTGCTGAAGGGGGCGCTCCCATTCCTAAGGACCTAGGAGAGAGGGGTGGAGAAACCAGGAGCTCCCCAACCTTCCCCCAGACACACACACAGAGACAGCCACATTCACACACACGCACACACACTCCCTACCAACCTGCCATCTCCCAGAGCCAATTAGCGAAGTTGGGTGGTCTCGGGGGAGCCCCGCGAGGTGATCTGCTTATTGATCAGCTCAAGTGGCAGAATGTCGAGCAGGAGAGAAGAGTCATTTAAGCAGTCTTCTCCTCCTTCCGAGGGTGGCGGGGACTCCGGGCATGGAGAGCAAGTTGTATTTACTGTGACGGTAACTGAAAGGCTGCGGCAGCCACCCCACATTGTCCCCGCCAACGCCTAATTGCTGCACCAAAAACTGCTGGAGAACCGGGGCTGGGGGGAACGGGGGGTGGGGAAGTTAATACATTCCAGAATCAATAGAGAAAGCTTTCACAGTGTCAGGCACAATAAATGGAGCTGAACTACTAGAAGCTGCAGAAAATTAGCCTGCAGGCTGACTGCGCTTGAAAGCTAAACGCCCGTAAGTGCAGAAACAGAAGGCAGTTCTCAGCCACCCCCTCTGTCAGCGCGTTCTCTGAAGGCAAGTGGAGGCCCCATGCCAGCTCAGAGCGCACAGGCTTGGCTGAGGATGGAACAGACGGATCCTAATTTGTCCTCCGGGAGAGGATTCAGGGCATGGAAAGACCGCAGTAGCCCATGACCTTGGACCAGTCACATCAGCTCACGGAACTCCGTTTTGTTCATCTGTAGATCATGCACTTTCCAACGGAGCGTGGCGCTCAGTGGTGGAAAGAATGTGAAGATCAGGGTTTGAATCCCTGGCATGCCACCTCCTCACTGTGAGTCACTGGACAAGAGTTAACCTCATCTAGAAAACGGGAAGTGATGCCCTGCTATGGTAGGCTGAGAAAGGCACCCTCTAGGCTTCCCTGGAGGCTCAATGATAAGGAATCCACCTGCCAGCGCAGGAGACACGGGTTCCATCCCCGGTCCAGGAAGGTCCCACATGCTGCGGAGCAAATAAACCCATGCACAACGACCGAGCCTGGGCTCTAGAGCCTGGGAGCTGCAACCACTGAAGCCCACTCGCCCTAGAGCCGGTGCTCAGCCACAAAGGAAAACGCTGCAGCGAGAAGCCCCTGCACCACACTAGAAAGTAGCCCCACTCACGCTGACTCGAGAAAGACCGCCCGGCAAAGAAGACCCAGCACAGCCAAAAGTTGATTAATACATTGAAAAGCACCCTCTAACATTTATCCACATCCCAATCCTGGAGCTTGTGGATGCTGCCTTATATAGCAAATCAGAAAGAGTCTGATTCAGATGTGATTCAGTGAAGGGTGCTGAGATGGGGAGATTGCCCTGGACTATCTGGGTGGGCCCTGTATGTGATCACAGGTGTCCTTGTGACTAAGATAGAATGAGGCAGGTGGAGATGGGACATACAGAGGAGACGGCGATACGAGGATGGAGCCGAGAAAGCGAAAGTGAAGGTCTCTCAGTCGTGTCCGACTCTTTGTGACCCCATGGACTGTACCGTCTGCGGAATTCTCCAGGCCAGAATACTGGAATGGGTCAGTTCAGTTCAGTTCAGTCGCTCAGTCGTGTCTGACTCTTTGTGACCCCATGGACTGCAGCACGCCAGACCTCCCTGTCCTTCACCAACTCCCAGAGTTTACTCAAACTCGTGTCCATTGAGTCTGTGATGTCATCCAACCACATCATCCTCTGTTGTCCCCTTCTCCTCCCACCTTCAATCTTTCCCAGCATCAGGGTCTTTTCCAATGAGTCAGTTCTTCACATCAGGTGGCCAAAGTACTGGAGTTTCAGCTTCAGCATCAGTCCTTCCAATGAATATTCAGGACTGATTTCCTTTAGGATGGACTGGTTGGATCTCCTTGAAGTCCAAGGGACTTTCAAGAGTCTTCTCCAACACCACAATTCAAAAGCATCAATTCTTCAGTGCTCATCTTTCTTTATGGCCAACTCTTACATCTATACATGACTAATGGAAAAACCATAGCTTTGACTAGATGGATCTTTGTCGGCAAAGTAATGTCTCTACTTTTTAATATGCTCGAGTGGGTTGCCATTTCCTTTTCCAGGGAATCTTCCCAACCCAGGGATATAACCCAGGTCTCCCACATTTCAGGCAGATTCTTTACCAACTGAGCCACCAGGAGCAGAGATGCTGGCCTCAAAGACTGGAGTGAGGTGGCTGCAAGCTAAAGAATGCGTGCAGCCATCAGCACTCAAAGAGATTCTCTCCCAAAATGTCTGGAGGGAGTGTGGCCCTGGTGACACCTTATCCCTGTGATACTGGTTTCAGCCTCCAAAACTGTGAGAGGATGAGCTTCTGGTGTTTAAACCACAAAGTTGTGGCCATTTGTTACAGCAGCTGCAGAAAACAAATGCATCAGCTTTGCAGAGTTGGAAAGATGAGAAATATTTATGAAAACACCTGGCACAGAATAGACTTCCGAGTTCATATGTCACAAATCTCAAAAGACCAGCAGTGGCCATGTTGGATCCCAGAGCCCCACTTTAAGGAAAGGTCTTGAATTTCTATGTGAAGCATCTGAAACTTCTCCAGCAGATCCACTGAGCAAATTATTTGTCTCCTTTGACTAGGATACAAGTCCCATGAAGATGGGCTTCTTTATTTTGTTCATTGATGTACGTGCGTGCCAAGTCACTTCCGATTCTTTGCAACCCCATGGACTGTAGCCCACCAGGCTCCTCTGTCCATGGGATTCTCTAGGCAAGAATACTGGAGTGGGTTGCTATCCCTTCCTCCAAAGGATCTTCCCAGCCAAGGGAATGAACCCCCATCTCTTGCATCTCCTGCACTGGCAGGTGGGTTCTTAACCACTTGCGCCACCTGGGAAGCCCTCACTGATATATTCAGGTGTCTAAAACTGACTGGCACATAGTAAGTGTTCAGTAAACATGTGTGACTAATAATAATACAAAAAAAACCCTGGCACATAGGAGGAGCCAAAGGTGGTGGCTGTGGTGTCACTGACAGAAGGCTCTTGGGGGTATCTCTCCTCTCTGGGCCTCCATTTCCTAACCTGGGGGATGATGACCAGGATGACACGGGCCCCAAGGACGGGCCACGCAGTGACCATCCAGTGGTGGAGAGGAGAGTGCTTTGAAATCTGAAATGTTGTTCAGAGACCCTAATCAACCATCCTGACCTCAGGTGAGACTCTCATCTCCCACCCCCTCCCCACTCCAGTGCCTGAGACCCTGACAGTGTCCTCTGGCTGCCGGAGAGGGCCAGGAATCCCCACAGCTGCACAAACTGCCCTGCTTAGGTGCCCTTTCCCTTCCCTGGTTAAACTGTCCAATTATTTTCACATTCTCAAAGAGGTTGTACCACCTTTGAAAAAAGGGTATAATCCCTGGGACCATCTGTCTCCCACATCTCCAGCAGCCAGCCCCTGAAGCTAGCTGTGAGACCACCCCTGGCTAAGCCCCCAGCACAAGGCTCTCTGGGGGACAGCATGCAAAAATCTACCTTCCCTGAGCCATGCGTGCAAGGCTGATATAGGAGATGGGGGTAGGGGTGGCTCTGGAGCACCAGAAATCCAGGGAGAGGCCCAGGGCTGGGCCGGGGGTGGTCTACACCTGATCCTGAGACAGGCTTATGGATCTGTCTCCCCAGTTTCGGAGGAGCTTAATAGTGGCTTCCCTGAGTGTTTACACAGTGGAAATCGGAAAATGCTACAAATCAGAATTTATCTTCTTTATTTTTTTTTCCTGAAAGCTGGTTGTTAAACATTGCCCCAGCACATGACTAGAAACACCCCCCCGCCCCACCCCAGCTTGGAAACAAGCTATGTCTTCCAGGGCTTTGCAAGGAAGCCCCTCCAGGTAGCCCCATGCAGGAAGCCTGTGGCCGAGAGCTCCACGTGGCACCTCGGCCGTGAGAGCCCAGCCTTCACACCTTCCTCCCTGGCAGTCGTGAACTTTTGCTGTAGAGACCCCCAGCCTGACTGCAGCAGCTCCAGCCCACCCTCCCCAGGGAAAGTCCCGGGTCCCGGGTTGATTGCCGGCTCGGGAGCAGGAGGGGGTGGCCCGAGGGGGTGGACGTCCAGTCCCAGCCTCACCACCGGGCACCGTGGTTTGGCCTCCCCGGCGCAGATGGCGAGAGCGGGGCTGCTGGCTGAGTGCTGCAGGCCCCACCGCTGCCCGCCGACTCACTAATTGGCACGGCCTCGTTAGAGCATCTCACTGAGATGAGACGCATACATGCATGTGTGCGTGGTGGCGATCAGCCGATCAGCCGGGAAGGCCGAGACATCAAATTAAAGGTGCCAACTCCCCCGGAGAGCTGCAGAAATGGAGACAGCGACGGGGGCGGAGGGAAGGGAAGAGGCCGGGCCTGAGCAGCATGTGGTCCGAGCAGGTTTATCCCTTCCGGCTGCAGAGGGTCCGCATGAGAAAGCTCAGGGAATTAGCAACAGAGATGCTTGTTCTAGGTGCTCACAGCGTCCGTCCGCAGAGCCGTGGAGATGCTGGCCGGCTAGACAAAGCGTGTCTTCCTGGGAGACCGCTAGCCCAGGTCGCCAACACACTCCCGCACTGTCCATGAGGGGCTTCCAAGAACAAGTGTTTCAGTTCCTGACCTGTGATTATAAAGACCCGGGAACAGGTTCCAGCACCTTCTGTGAACAAATAGCTATCATCTTGGAAAGTAGAGACATTTGGCTCTGCCACCTAAGCAGTTCAGCATCCAGACCCCAAGAGGGAACAGAGAGAGAGTGGGTATCCTTTATCCATCCGTCCATCCGTCCGTCCGTCCATCCATTCAATAAGCACTGAGGTCTTCTCTCCTCAGGGTCTTTGCACATACTGTTCCCATTGGCTGGAACACCTTTCCCTTCGGGTGTCCACAGGAAGGACCCTTTTCACCATTCTGGCCCCAGTTCAAATACTACCTCTCTCTCTCTTTTTGTTTTGTTTTTTTTGGGGGGGGGGGTGTTGGTCCGTGCCACGCGGCATATGAGATCTCAGTCCCCCAACCAGGGATTGAACTCGAATCCCTTGCATTGGAATCACAGAGTCTTATCTAATCTATGTTATCTAATCACAGATCACCAGGGAAGTCCCTCAAATGCTACCTCTTTAAAGAGATCTTTCCTGACAGTCTAATCAGAGCAGCTCGCCTCCTACACCCTGGGTTGAATGGCCTTCTCAGCCCTTGCTTCCATCTAACATCATCTGTGTTTGCTGTATTACGTGCTTATTGTGGAATCCTCCCTCTTGTAGAAAGCAAGCATCACACTTCCTACCGCATTCCCGATGCCTAGAACACTACTGGGTACCAGAGGGGATGAGTGAGCAGGTGGGCGAGCCAGAAAAACGTGTGCTGAGCGCTGACTGTGTACCCGGGCTGTGCTAGGAACATCTAGAGAAAATACCCTGACATAGTTACCCCATCCAGGAGCTCTCAGCCTGGAAGGAACTGCTCAGGTGGACCCCTAGTTTTAAGTTTTGTAACAGAGGCATGAACACAGCACTCGGGAGTCCTGGGGACATCAGAGAAGGCTTTCCATAGGAAGTGGCATTTGAGGTGAGTTTTGGAGGAGGAATAAGGATTTTTTCAGGCAGCTGTGGGATAAAGAAGGTTCTGAGGAAAGGGAATGGCATGGGCAAAGTTTTGGGGGGACTCACACGTTGCTTGGTGCATCTCCAGCACAGAAGAGTGTGATGGCTCACAGCTGGCAGCAGCAGTGTGAGGGGGTGGAAGGGAGGGGCTTTGGCATGATTGGCAGAGAGAACAGAGAGGAAGCAGCTGTTGCAGGAGATAAGATGGGTGGAGGGAATGGTTTTGAGAGATACTGAGGGGTGGGAGGGGAAGGATTTGGGGGATGGCAAATGGAGGAGCCCACGATGGCATCCAGGGTACTATTCTGTGCAACTGGATGGGTCCTGGGGCCCCTCACTGAGGTAGGGAAGCCAGAAGCAGGAGCCAGTGAGGAGGAGGAATTCCGTGCAGGGTCTGCTGAGCTTGAAATGCCTGGAGAACAAGCCCCTCACCCTGTCCTCTGAGCTCTGCCCAGCTGGAGGAAGGATGGGACCTATTGGCTTGTGGGGAGCAGAGAGGAGAATGAGACAGGGGCCCCTGGGGGGATATGGACAGAATCCTCCTGATCCCTCTTTGGGATGAAGGGAACCTGGAGGAGATGGACCGTCTCATCCAACCTGTCATCTTCCAGATAAGGAAACTGAGGTGCAGAGATAGGAAGGAATTCTCTGCATCAGTCTGCAAACTAATGCTTGCTGTGAAAACAAACAATTCCAAGATATCAGTGGATGCAAGCCACAGCAGTTACTTCTTTTTTTTTTTTAATAAATTTATTTATTTTAGTTGGGGGCTAATTACTTTACAATATTGTAATAGTTTTTGCCATACATTGACATGAATCAGCCATGGGTTTACATGTGTTCCCCTTCCTGGACCCCCCACCCACCTCCCTCCCCATCCCATCCTTCTGGATCATCCCATTGCCCCGGCCCTGAGCCCTTGTCACATGCATCGAACATGGAATGGTGTTCTGTTTCACATATGATAATATACATGTTTCAATGCTATTCTCCCAGAACGTCCCACCCTCACCTTCTCCCTCAGAGGCAGTTACTTCTTACTTCATTAACTTGTCCATGGCAGGTGCTCTGGGGGTCTGCTCTGCGTCCCCCACCTCCTTCTTGAGAACCCAGGCCCAGCAGCCAGTCTTCATGGCGAAGGCAGAAAAAGCCCCTGGAGAGTCTCACGGGGTAATCGTGACACCTGGTCACTTCTCAGCTCATTGCTGCACTTAGGTGCTCAGTCATGTCCACCTCTTTGCAACCCCATGGACTGTAGCCCTCCAGGCTCCTTTGTCCATGGCATTCTCCAGGCAAGGATACTGGAGTGGGTTGCCAGCCCTCTTCCAGGGGATCTTCCCAAATCAGGAATCGAGCCCCGATGTCCCACACTGCAGGGGGATTCTTTATCATCTGAGCCACCAGGGAAGCCCAAGAATACTGGAGTGGGTAGCCTAACCCTTCTCCAGAGGGTCTTTCTGACCCAGGAGTCGAACCAAGGTCTCCTGCATTGCAGGTGGATTCTTGACCAGACGAGCTACCAGAGAAGCCCTCCCAGCTCATTAGTAAGATGCAGTCCACGTCTCCGCCCAACCCCAAGGGGACCAGATGTACAGTCCTGCATGCGCCCAGAAGGAGAAGCTGGAAATGTTTGGGGACTGCACTGATGTTTGGGGACTTGCCTGTTAGGGTCACTCCTAACAGGACACACTCGGGGCTGGGCAGCACACTGAATATCCCCCCGCAGCACCCCATTCATCCTCACACCTTCGTGGAAAGCGTGTATTGTGGGCAGCTGACCGTCAAGGGTGTCAGGGCTCAGACAGGTGATGTGTCTCGGCTATGATCACACACCGGTAAGGAGCGGATCTGGGGCCTGAACTCAGGGCTTCTCCCTCTGGGGAGCTGGCTCAGAGGCTGGACTACGCGGAGGAGGAATTCAAGGACCAGCCCCACCCAGCAGCCCCAAGCATCCTGCTGTCTCCGCTGCGTCCCGCTCCATTTTTCCTGAACGCTGCAGCCACCTCCATCCTCAGCTCTCGAGGGAGTAGAGAGTGAGAGTGAATTTGATCTGAAAATCTGTCAAGTTGTGTGTGTGGTGAGAAGAAAAGTGCCATGCACTTCCCAGGTGTTTTTATTGGAAAAGAAAGGTGTAAAGTCCAGAGGCACGCTGTCTTCGTAAGTGGGACGAGGCGAGCCTGCTGGAGAAATGACAGCTCCGGTCCAGCTCTCGGTGTTAATTGCATCACAGCCGATACCCCCAGCTGGAGAAACACGAATGCAATTAGCAGGGAGCCCCTGACCCCCCAGGGCCTGTTCTGTCATCACATTTGTCCAGCGGAACGAACACCCCGCGGCCACCACTCCTCACAAGACGGACCCCGCCCTCCTAAAAAGACAAACTCAGCGTACTCTCGGGGTGTCAAGCACTGTGTGAGCCTCACATACGGGGCCCGGGTTACCCACCTGGACACCTGCCTCCTCCGTTTTGCTCATCTGTGTCCCTGGCAGAGTGTGGGGCACGCACCAGGTGCTCAATAAATGTCCAGGGTGAGTGACTGGTGCAACCAAACCTTCCAGCTTTATGGATCTACCTGCCCTTTCTTATTTAATAACGTGGCTCCAGGCACAGACAGGTGACCGGTGCTGGGAAAGTCTTGCTCTCATTCGGATTTCCTCCCGGGTCCTTCCCGCCTCCCTGCCTTGTGCCAGCCCAAACTGTGGGACACAGCAGGTCCTTTGCCTTGGTTCTTCCCAGGTTCCACGGGGACAAGATACACGTGTGTATCCGAGGTTTGCTGAAGGCTTGGGGAGCAGTAATGGAGGAAAATTGCACTGTCTAAAAATGGAAAACACAGCAGCCCTGTTGAGGATCCTCCGAGGGATGGAGGCTCTCTGCCAGCTCTCTCCACCCTCCCGTCATCACTCCCTCCGCCCTCCCCACCGCGCCTCGACCTTTCAGCCTCTCCCGCCTCCTCCCCTCTCTCCCCTACTGGCCTCCAACCCCCAGGAGCCACCTGCCCACATCTTGTCCTGGCCCTTCCTAGAGTTCCCTCAGGCTGCCTTTAGTATCCAAAAACTCACTCAGGGCTCTGCTAAACAACTCGCATCTTTATCCTTCGCAGCCCAGAGTCCAAGAGGAACCCTTGAGTCTGTGATCTTGAGGGGTCGAACCCACCTCCCTTACTTCGCTCGGCTGGTTCTTAACCTCTGGACCACCAGGGGAGTCCCAGACACAGTATTCTTGAGCTTGGCTCTTGGGCTGCAGGCTCCACAGGGATGAAGGCTTCAGCGATTCTCTCCCAAACACAAATTCCACATCAGCCATGGCTGCAGTTGGCTTCAGCGGTGTAAAGACACCTTTTGTTTTCCAAACATGCATGGAGTCCTCACAAAAACGAGTTGAGGTCATGGTGTGATTCTTGCCATTTAAAGATGAGGAAATTGAAGCCCAGAGGAGTGAGGTGACCTGTCCAAGATCACCAAGTGAATAGGTGGGAGAACCAGGGCTCAAGGGCAGCTGTGTGTATCTGAGGTCTGTGCTAGTGCCCACCTGGGTACCTGCCACTCCACCCAAGACTCACATCCGGGACTTCCCTGGTGGTCCAGTGGTTGGGAATACACCTGCCAATGCAGGGGATGCAGGCTCGATCCCTGAACTGGGATGATTCCACCTGCCACAGAGCAACCAAGCCCGTGTGCCACGGCTCCTGAAGCCCGAGTACCTGAGCCCCTGCTCTGCAGCGAGAGAAGCCGTCTCAACGAAAGAGAGCAGCCCCCGCGCCTGCGACTCCAGAAAGCCCGTGAGCACCAGCGAAGACCCGGTGCAGCCATAAATAAACAAAAGCTCAAAATACAAACCCAGAAACAGCAAAAGAACCACAAAGCGGAAGAGTCTTCTCAGCAAATAAGACTCTGGAGGACACCCACACAGGCCTGAAGGGGCAGTGAGGCCCTTGGTTTGGGGTTGGAAGGGAGGGCAGAAGCCAGAGGACCAGCCTTTACAGGGTTCCTGCCGTGTGCCAGGCACCAGCTGGGCACTTAACAATCTTTTTGTCACCATTTTACAGACGGGGAACTAATGTCCGTAGAAGGTTACCCGGCTGCTAAAAGGCCAAGATGAGACTTGAACCAAGGTCTGTCGGCCCCCAAAGCCCATGTTCCATGTCTCCAAGAGGCAGTCATCTCAGGGCAAGCCTGGGTGGAGACAGGCAGACAAATCTGCACTGCGGCAAATTCAGGCGACAGGTTCTCATAATATCCCTGTTCTCACTCAACCTCCATGGAAGGAGGATGCTACCCAGACATTGCCAGGCAACTGGTCTCCTGGACCTGCCTCTGTTACTGCAAGGAGCCCCTGGGCAAATCCACCCCTTGTGCCCTTTCCCGTCCATCTGTCCCAACAAACAGCTCCAGCAGCCAGCTCCATGGGCCACTGCACCTGGGTGGAAGGTGAAACGCTTGGTCTCATTCAGGTGGCACAGGCCTTAGAGTCAGACCAGAGTTAAACCCCAGTTCTGAAATAACCTAAGATAGCTGACGCATAACCACCAAATAGAGAATCAAGGAGTGATGCTCTGGAAGCTCAAAAAACCACAGAATTTTGAAAGGGGGATAACACCCACACACTCATACGCACACACACACTCAAACACCCACACACTCATACACATACACACACTCAAACACACGCACGCGTGCACACACACTCATACACACATGCGCGTGCACACACACACTCACACACACACACGTGCACACACACACTCATACACACACACTCAAACACCCACACACTCATACGCACACACACACACATACACACACACGCACACACACACTCAAACACCCACACACTCACACACACACACACACTCAAACACATGCATGCGTGCACACACACTCATATACACATATGCGCACACACACACGCACACACACACACGCACACACACACTCACTCATACACACACACGCACACACACGCACACACACACACTCACTCATACACACACACGCACACACACACGCACACACACGCACACACACACGCACACACACACACGCACACACACACATACACACACACGCACACACACACGCACACACACTCACTCATACACACACACTCAAACACCCACACACTCATACGCACACACACACGCACACACACACACGCACACACACACGCACACACACACACACTCACTCACACACACTCACATACACATAGGTCATCTGGTCCTGTCTTCTGTCTCATGCGCACACACACACACGCACACACACACGCACACACACTCACTCACACACACACACATACACATAGGTCATCTGGTCCTGTCTTCTGTCTCCACTTTGGTATGATTATCCCCATTTTACAGACAAGCAAGTCAAGGCCCAGAGCTTTGCCCTAGCACGGGGCAAAGATGGGACTAGACTCTGGCTCCTACACCAGTAGGCTCCACCCTGGGGTCCAGAGGAGCCCCAGACTTCACAGAGAGGCCGCAGGGTCACCCCAGGGAAGAAGGGTGATGCCCAGCAGGCCGCTTTCACCATCAAAACAGCTCTACTTTTGTCTGTACACATATGTTAAGGCTCGATGTCAGGTATCGTTTGAAGAAACTGTTCTCTGCTTAAGGAAAAATCTGAAAGCCGAGACACAGCTGCTCCAGGGAGAGGCCCGGGTGGCCTTTGAGGGATGAGCAGGTCACAATGACAGCGGTTAAGCCTCAGGACATCAACTACTCGTAAAGACCGCACCTTATTTCATCTGCAGAGTACCTTTTCCTCCCCTAAGACCTTTCTGTATTTTCTCTCCTCCGTCTTTGACTCACCTCACCAGGCCCACTGGCTCTCAGCTGGTGCCTTGCCTCTTACGTCTCAAAGAACCCAGAGGCCATCGCACTCAAACTCTCTCCCGTCTCACACCATTTCTTCTCCGCGCCCCCGGCACCTGCCCTCTCCGCTAAGCCCCCCTGTCCGAGGAGGAAGCTTCCCTAACACACACACCCCCAGTGCAGGCCTGTCTCTGTGCTGGACGCTGGTCCCACAGGAGCCCTGCTCTGTATCCTGTCCCTCCTGCATCTCCGGTCTCTCCCTTTCCTGGACCCTTCCCATGTGCTGTTGTTCGGCGGCTCAGTCGTGTCTGACTCTCTGCGACCCCATGGACTGCAGCACGCCAGGCCTCCCTGTCCATCACCAACTCCCGGAGTTCACCCAAACTCAAGCCCATCGAGTCGGTGATGCCCTCCAACCATCTTGTCCTCTGCCGTCCCCTTCTCCTCCTGCCTGAAATGCTCCACTTTCTCTCACGCAACAAACACCTTCCTGGACCTCCATGTCCCCTCTCTGCCTCTCCTCACCTCACTCTTCCATCTTCCACGTCCACGATGGTAGGCTTGCCTTCCTAAGACACTTCCCACTTGCTGGGAAGAGCAAGCAGCTCTTGCTGAAGTCCGAATGGTTCCCACGCTGCCAAATCTAAGGAGAACCCTTCTGCGCCTGTGGGTCTCCAGCCCAGGTGACATTCTCTCCCTTGGAAACGTTCTCTGCCCTCTAGTGTCTGAGACACTAAATCTCCTGCTTGCCCCTGCCTTTCTCGCTCCATCTCCCCCCAGCACCACCATGCAGGCCCTAAGGAGGGGTCCTCAGGACTGGGTCTGGAATGTCTTCTCTGTCCCCACTATACTTTCCCTTTCGATGATTTCATCCACCACGTGGCTTTTGCCACCACTTGCTGACTGAGGATGCATTTCGTCTCTGCCCCATCGCTTCTGAGCCACATGCGCGGGCATTCCACCTACCTCCCAGTCCCGCCCGGACGTCTCCAGACACCTCGAACTGGCTGGTCAGCCCCAGAGCTCTCCACCTTCTCCTGACCCCTGGAGGCACCTCATGTCAAGGATGGCTTCTCCCGCCACCCAGAACACTGTCTGGAGCCCCGGGGTCACACTCGATGCTCCCAGGCCCTCGGCCTGCCCCACTCACCTCTTCAGCTGCCATCTCTGCCTCCAGAAGCAGCCCAGAGCCATCTGCTCCATCACGACAGACGCCACCCCAGCCAGGCCACCATCCTCGGTCTCTCCGACACTGCAAAGACCCCCTCTCGCCCTCCGTGCAGCCCCTTCTGCACTGAGCAGTCAGAGGGCTGTTATGAAAACCAAGGGCAGCCAGCTTCTTCCTATGTCAGTGGCTCCCTGAGCCACGATGTGGCTTCTGAGGCCCTGCTGAGGCCTGTCTGCACCCACATCCGTGGGCTTACCATCCTAAAACACCTCCCACTTGCTGGCCACACGTGGAGTCGCCTTCAGCCAGGCTGTCTCCTGCCTCAGGGCCTTTGCACATGATAATCGCCCTTGTCCTGCCTCCTCATCTCCAGTTCCAGAGGCTCACCCCCACTTATGCTTGGTAGGGACGAGGGTCTCACCTCCAGACTCAGTTAAACGACCCTGTCTTGCAACTTCTTCGAGGCCTTCCTTCCCATGAATGGATTCAAAAAATGCCTGCCTCGCTCCCTGGACTGAGGGCTCCGTGAGGTCAAGAGCTCCATCTGTCTTATTCCTCGTCTTGGTACCCAACGCTTAGTCCA
This sequence comes from Giraffa tippelskirchi, assembly GCF_054371585.1. Lineage (NCBI taxonomy): Eukaryota > Metazoa > Chordata > Mammalia > Artiodactyla > Giraffidae > Giraffa > Giraffa tippelskirchi. Next base: position 190,429,660 of record NC_137277.1, on the reverse strand, counting down.
TCACGGGCAGCCAGTGAACCCTTGTTGGACAAATGAATGAGTTAGGAGCACCCTCAGAGCTCTCTGGGGGTTGTCTGGGGGCAACTTACATGGCCATGTAAAGAAGCTGAGCAGGGGACTTCCCTGGTGGTCCAGGGGTTAAGAAGCTGCCTGCCCACGCAGGGGACGTGAGTTCAATCCCTTGTCCGGGAAGACTCCACATGCTGTGGGGCAACTAAGCCCCTGCTCCGCAACAAGAGAAGCCACCACAGTGAGGGACCCACGCGCCGCAGCTAGAGAGCTGCCTGCCCTTGCCCTCCGAAACTAGAGAAAGCCCGTGTGCGGCAATGAGGACACCGAACAGCTGGAAAAAAACAAATAAGTGAACATGTTAAAAAGTATGAAATAAATGTTTAAAAAAGAAGCTGGGCAGGAATTATCCAGGGAAACCGAGGCTCAGGCAGGACCATGGACTTGTCCTCAGAGACACAGCTGGGATATGTGGGTGTGATGCTGCAGGCCCTGGGTGCTCCCCCAGGCCTCCAGGACAGAGAATATTCTAGTGACCCCCCCCGCACACACACCTGACGTTGATGACTGGCTCCAATTAGAGTGGCATCATACACAGCGATAGATCCACAATCGGTTATGGATTTCGTTAAGCAGACCGTGTCCCAAACCATCTATTGTGTCATCGGCCGCATAAGACACGTTTTCCTTTCCCAGTCAGTTACAACTGGATTTGCCAGGTCAGCAGTTCCGCCTAAAGTCGCGGGCAGCAGCTTGGCTGTGAACACCAACCGATTCTCCAGCATCGTGCAATGAGACAGGGTCCCTCAGCCCTTCCCAGGGGCAGGTATTTGACAGAGGAGGGAACTGAGGTCACCTGATACGAAGAGCCGACTCATTGGAAAAGACCCTGATGCTGGGAAGGATTGAAGGCGGGAGGAGCAGAGGGCGACAGAGGAGGAGATGGTTGGATGGCATCACCGACTCGATGGGCATGAGTTTGAGCAAGCTCTGGGAGCTGGTGATGGACAGGGAGGCCTGGCGTGCTGCAGTCCATGGGGTCACAAAGAGTCGGACACGACTGAGTGACTGAACTGAACTAAAACTGAGGTCCAGAGACAAAGGGACTTCCTCCACGCCGCACCACCAGGAGTGGCTGGGCTATTGCTGGAATTCAACCCATGCCTCTTTGACCTCACACCTCATGCCCCTCTCATTGCCTGCCACACCCTACACGTGGCTGGTTGTTCTGTTGGTTGTTTGTTTTTTAAAGCAAACATACAAAGCTTCTCTGAAATTTACCACCTCACTCCATCCTAATTCCAGAATACAAGTTTCCCTTTATATATATATGGAGATCACAGGGTCTATGGTGTATTCAGAATTGTTTGTCTCTGTTCCCTATTGCCGCCCACAGCCTCCCAGAGGGAGCTCCTGGAGGTCAAGGACTGTGTTTTTCCTGGTGTTAAAGGAGCCCTGCACAAGCCTGGACCAGAGGAGCCGATCATCCGCGAGCGCTTTCTGAACGGAGCTGTTACTCTCAGAGCAGTCACCTTGTAGATTATTAATAGTGTGAGTGGTGAAATATTTATGGGTGGATGATGTGATGACTGAGATTTGCTTTAAATGAATAAGGGATGAGGTGAAGGGGAGTGGATAGGGATGTAGGTGGAGCAGGACTTGTCAGGGCCTGGTGGTTAGAAGGGCTGGGTTTGGGTAGATGAGGCTTCCTTAGAACCTATGTCTGTGAAAATTCAAAATTCTCCATAAAAAAAAAAAAAACACAAAACTTTTGTAAGTAAATCCATCCATCCAGTATTCAGTTGTGTCTGACTCTTTGCAACCCCATGGACTGTAGCCCACCAGGCTCCTCTATCCATGAGATTCTCCAGGCAAGAATACTGGAGTGGGTTGCCATTTCCTTCTCCAGGGGATCTTCCCGACCCAGGGGTCGAACCCACATCTCTTACGTCTCTTGCATTGCAAGTGGATTCTTTACTGCTTGAGCCATCAGAGAAGCCCCCCAAAAGTAAATATCCTCCCCCAAATAATACTAATCATGGCCATAATAATAGCTGAAAGGAGAGATTAGAGTGATCATTTATTAATCACTTACTATGTGCCAGGCAAAGTGCCGAGAGCTTTACGTGTCATCTCATTTGGTCCCCATGCTAGCATTATGAATAAAGGGTCTAGTTTACACCCAGGAAGCAGGGGTTCAGAGTCAGAGACAGAGAAGCCTGGACTCAGACCAGCACCAGGGTCTCTAACTTCAGGTCACGGTGTGGCATAGGGATGCTGGCAGTGCCTGGGGTATCTTGGCGTGTATTTTGGGAGGGTCCCTAGGAACCTACATCTCACACCATGGGCCAACCTGAATATCATCCTCTAAAGGAAGACAGGCTGATTTTCAGAGTCATCCAGGAGTCACTGAAGCTAGAATCATCTGGGCCATGAGGGCTGGCAAGCTGGAAATCTCTGCCTTGGATCAAAAATAAGCTGCAGCTGGAAGTCTGTTTCTGTTTTATATATACATTCATCTGTATTATTTTTTAGATTCCACGTGTAAGTAGTATATCATATAATATTTGTCTTTCTTTGTCTCATTCCACTTAGTATGATAAGCTCTAGGTCCATCTGTGTTGCTGCAAATGGCATTATTTCATTCTTTTTATGGCTAACTAATATTCTTTTGCATGTATGTACCACACCTTCCTCATCCATTCATCTCTTGAGAGATTCACAGACATAGAAACAAATTTGTTTACCGAAGGGGAAAGAGAGAAGGGGAAGGAAAAATTAGGAGTATGGGATTAAAAGATACACACTGGTGTATACAAAACAAATAAGCAACAAAGATTTATGATATAACACAGGGAACAATATTCAACATCTGTGATAACCTATAATGAAAAATAATCTGAAAAAAAATATATATATATAACTGAATATATGGGGTTAACCAGGTGGCGCTAGTAGTAAAGAACCTGCTTGCCAGTGCCGGAGACATGAGATACTGGTTCTATCCCTGGGTTGGGAAGATTCCCGGAGAAGGAAATGGCAACCCACTCCAGTATTCTTGCCTGGAGAATCCCATAGACAGAGGAGCCTGGTGGGCTACAGTCCATGGGGTAGTAAAGAGTCAGACATGACTGAAACGACTTAGCGTGCACACAACTAAATATATATCTACAACTGAATCACTTTTAATCTCCTGAAACTAACAAAACATTGTAAATCAGCTACACTTCAATTTTTTAAAACAAAGGAGATGCAGCTGTAAAGTTACAAGCACGTGGCATTCCTGGGCAAAGTGTTCCTCCTTCCTGATTCTGAAGTTTGTCCCCATCTCCTGGGCCCCTTAATGAAGGACAGGGAAGCCTGGTGTGCTGCAGTCCAGCGGGTCACAAAGGGTCAGACACACTTAGCCACTGAACAACAATGCCAACAGCCCGGGTCCCTGTCCCCCCTCGGTTCAGGCCTTGGCCTCACTCACCCAAATCCCCTCCTTCGTGGCCCATCTGCCTGCCTCCCACCATCCCCAGTCTGGTCTGACCTCTCCACAGTCTGCAGGTAGCTCAGTCTAGACTCCAAACCTGACAGGCTCATCCCTTACCACTGGCTTCCCACGCCCAGGGGATGATGCCCAGATTCCTTACTATGGCCCTCGAGTCTAGGGTGATCTACCTGCTCCCCACTCTCTCTCTCCTGACCTTTCAACCTTATTTATCTCACCGTCCCCAGCTCCCTAATTTCCAGGCACTCTCCTCCCCACCCCAGCCAGACTGAACAGTTTCCAGGCAAGCAAAAGTGCCCCATTCTCCTTTAGGAAAGGAATTGCATGTCCTGTTACTTTACGTAGCTTGAACAACACCTTCCTCCTCAGCCACTGTCTTCCCCAACTTAATAAACGCCTACTCATCCCCTGAGACCCAACTCAGGTATCACCTCCTCCAGGAAGTCTTCCCTGATGCTCCAGACGAGGTTGCATGTTCCCACAAGGCACCATGCCTGTCTCCAGGCCTGCACACAACCCACTGGGTTATACACATCTTCTGATGTGTCTCCCCCATTGTTCACTCAAAGGCAGGGAGCCATCTCTGTGCCCTCGACCTAGCATACAGTAAGTGCTAAATAAACCTTGGATACATAATCATGGGCTGGTCATTTAATCTCCTAACCTGTAAAACAGATTATTTAATGTGCATTCATTTAATATTCATTATTTATTGAGATCCTACTATGCACTAAGCTTGAATCTAGCCCTGTATTCACAGCTGAGAAAAAATCCAACAAAACTCTCCTGCAACTGACATTGCTGAAGAGGGTGACAGACAAGACATAAGAATAAATAAGCACAATATATAGAACGTCATATGGCGAAATAAATTAGGAGGAGCACAAAGTAGATATTTTAAATAGTTTGGTCATAAAAGTCTTCCCTGGGAAAATGACAGTTTAGTAAAGTCCTGGTGGAGGTAGGGAGTGAACGAGGCAGTATCTTGAAAGAAAGAAAGTGAAGTCGCTCAGTTGTGTCCGACTCTTTGCGACCCCATGAACTGTAGCCCACCAGGCTCCTCCATCCATGGAACTCTCCAGGCCAGAATACTGGAGTGGGTTGCCATTTCCTTCTCCAGGGAATCTTCCCAACCCAGGGATTGAACCCGGGTCTCCCGCCTTGCAGGCAGATGCTTTACCGTCTGAGTCACCAGGGAAGTCAGATCTTGGAGTCATATCTTGGAGGTAGTATCTTGGAGAAGTGCAATTGAAAAACACCTGCAAAGGCCCTGAGGCGGGAACGTGCCTGTTGAGAGCCAGGGCAGAGAAGCAGGGGAAGGAGGGTGGGGGGGAATGCAGGACCAAGGCGATGAACCTTGTATTCGGAGTTTGATGGGAAATCGGTCCAAGAGGCCGAGTAGCGTGACCTGATTGCCAGACGCATGGAGGGCAGACATGGAAGCACTTAGCGCCAGCCTGGCACAAAGAAATCACTCGACAGGCGTTGGCTGTGGGTCATCAGCCTGGTTATTAAGGCGTGAATGTTACCTGGTTCTGATGTCACTTCCCAGAAACGTCCCGCCGGCTTCTCTTGAGGGAGCCCTCGGCCCTCAGAGAGGGCTTCTCTGAAGGACAACCAACCATGTTTCGAGCTGAGAACACCAGTCTTTCCTCCTCCTGCAAAGACTCTGCTTGTAACTGGGGCTGGCTGGGGCGGACTCAGCCTTGCCAAGTGCCCTGGCAGATGGAATGCTAGGCAAGGGCCAGAAGCCCCCAGGGAGGTGTCTCCTGGGGCTGCGCTAGTCAAGGGCAAGTGAGGCTCCTCCTGTGCCTGGGAGGGCTGGGCGAGGGGCAGGGAGGGGGTCACCACCCTGCCCTCCTGGGCGTGGAGGCTGTGGACGCTTCTGCCAAGGAGACATGGACCCCCGCGTGCCAGGGCTGAGCTTCACCAGCACAGAGGGGAAAGGCTCCCAAAAGGAGGATGGGGGGAAGGAAGAGAAGGAAAAGAAAGGTGAGAAGAGGGAGGAAAAGAAAGAAGGGGCTGCTCCCGGAGCAGGAAGCACGTGGCAGTCTGATGGAGGAGACACACCCCCTTCCTGGGAAGCTCCAATCTGATGGTGGAGGTCCACCAGCACCATCATCCCCAGCACCATCACTGTTACCTGCCCTCCTTCCTGAATGCATCCCAGGGGACTCCAGAAGAGGAAAAATGTCCCCGAATGAACAGTCCAAATACAATATCTTGAATGAACTCAAGGCCAAGAAGCAAACAAAGCAGGAATGGAGGCCGCGGCTGGTTGCTGACTCCTGCAGAAGTTTCTCCTGAGGGGGCGATTGCAGCTTATCTTTACGTTCCAAGGAGAACCACAGGAGCAGAAGTTAAATGAGCCTCAGCCAAGCCCAGAGTGATCTTGAACAGACTTGCAGCCAAGCTGTGTCTTCATAAGGCTTAGCTCTTCTTTTTTTTTTCCTAACTACGAAATTAAGACACGCTCTTGCCAGAGTCCAAGAAAGAGATAACAAAGGAGTCGAGCTGGGTGACCTTTTCTCCCGTCTTGACTTCACGCGTTTTTACACTGTTGAATCACACCTCTCACACCCTCCCATTTTTTCATACCAGGAGTGTTGTGATCACGGGGTATTCTACAGCGGATAAGACAACAGACTCCTGTCCTCCTAGAGCTGGTGGGGAAACTGGCAAGAAGCTAGTAACTACACGCATCAGATGGGTCCAGCTGGCGGTAAATGGAGTGAAGAAAATAAAATATGATGGCAGACAGAGTGACTGGGGTGTGGGGCAATGTGATCAGGGAAAGCTCCTTGGAGGGAGAACATTTGGGCTTCCCTGGTGGCTCAGAAGGTCAAGAATCTGCCTGAGATGCAGGAGGCCCAGGTTCAATCCCTGGATGGGGAAGATCCCCTGAAGACGGGAATGGCAGCCCATTCCAGTATTCTGGCCTGGGAAATCCCATGGACAGAGGAGCCTGGCGGGCTATGGCCCATGATGGGGTCACAAGGAGTCAGACACGACTGAGCACTGAGCAGGTGTGTGTGTACAACCAAGGAAGGGCCGACCGCCAGACCAATCCAGAGAAGGTGTCCCAGGAAGAGGGCACAGAGGGACAAACTCCCAGGAGCTGACTCTCGCTTGGCATCTTCAAGGAGCAGAAAGAACGTCAGAGTAGCTGGAAGCACGTCTCTGTGCTATGGAAAGCTCAGGATGAATTTCTTACACATCAAAGGGCTACCAGCCTGGATTGGGTGACCAGGGGACTTTGTCCTTGAGCAGACGCGGGCCTCCCACAGCCTAAATATGTCCTAGAATCGTAGCATGAAGGAGACATTTAGAAACTGCTTTCCAGGTTTCCCAGTCAAGGTGAAGGTGCACATCGGTGTGCTGGCATGATGCTGGCTCAGCCGCGGAAGGCTGCCTCTGGACCAGGCACTGTTTTAGCTTGATGAAACTTTGCATTCACACAACAGCCTCGTAAGAGAGGTCAGTCTCCCATTTTACCAGTGAGTAAACGGAGGCTCAGAGCTGAGAAATATCTTGTCCTGGGAGGCCTGGAGGTTACGTGGTGGGCCAGGATTCAAATCCAGGCCATCTGGTTCCTGAATCCACGGGGAACTATTAACCACTGCCTCCTCGGTGGGGCTGGGGGGATTAAAAAATGACACTTCTTCCTGGAGCTCCCACTTTGCTTGATGATTTGGGAGAAAGATGCTAAGTAAATTGACTGATAAGCTCCCCAACACATTATTTTTGTACCAAAACAAACATGAGTTGATGACAGGAGTACAAGGCAAAATGAACGTGCATTTTTCAGGGAAAACTCAAGACTTTGACAGAAATTGTTAGCTTCTTCTAACTACCTGAGAGCAATGTACCATTACACAGATGAGCAAACTGAGGCCCAGCCCAGAGAGCAGAGGGGACTCACCCCTAGGGCTGTCTCCCAAGGCAGCAGGTGCGCCCCTGAGACCCTGAGACCCCATGACCAGTGACCAGGCGACCTGAGAAGTTGTAGGAAGTTGAAAGGAAGACAGTAGGCACCAGCCCACCTGCGCTGACTGTTTGGATGCCCCAACAGCCCAGCCAGGACAGACCAGAGATGCTAACATCAACTTCGGCTGGCCAGCACCTCGTGGTGTCCAATCAGGAAGACCTCACCCAGAATCAGGGGCTCCGAACCTATGGTCATACGGTCAACACAGCCTGCCCACCCAGAGAGGAGCCGTGCCAAAGGCCCAGCGGAGAGCAAGCAGGCATTGCACCCAGCCATAACGCCAGCCCAGTGAGCCCTCCTCCCACCACACAGAGAGGAAAGGGTGCAACGCAGTAGTGAAAAGCACTGGACAGGACTGACCTGGATCTGAGTCAACACACAGATGGAACAGACAGAGAGGCAAATGGACAAGTGGGCGGGTTTCAAATAGGGAGCTAGATATTATGACGGACAACCATCAGAGACCTATCAGAGACGGGGAGGAGATTGCGTATCCGTGTGCCAAGTCACTCAGTCATGTCTGAGTCTTTGCGACCCCACGGACCTCCGTCCATGGGGTTCTCCAGGCAAGAGTACTGGAGTGCGTTGCCATTTCCTTCTCCATTGTGTACCCTTAGACATGTATTTATTTTTATATATCGTATAGTTCAGTATGATTTCAATATGCACAGATTATATGTTTTAGGTAGGTGGATAAATGCCGTGGTAGGCTACAGTTAGTTCATACCAGCTAGAAGGAGCCAATTAGACACATTTCTCCGTAACTCGGTTCAATGATAACATGTTGGTTACTTGAAATCAGTCTTACACCATAGAAATATACAAGTCAGGTCTTAGTTTTTTTTCAGAGTTGATTTCCCAGTACACCACTCATTATACATGGTATATGATGAGTCAGCTAATTGTACATACCTCAGATAGACTATATATATGTGTATGCATGTACGTACGTTATATACATATAAATATATATAATGCATATACACACACACATATATATAAGGGACATTTTATGAGCAAGTTAGATGGATTATTTGACAGATGAAAGATAAATATATATATTTTATCAAATCTGTAATTTATACTTGGCTGAACCTTATGAAACTGCTGTTATTCAACTCTTTTAGGTCTACCCAAAAGAGGCAAATTCATACGGTTGTGAAAGAATGTATGCATGTATATGTGTGTGGTCACTGGAAAGCACCCCAGACTGAGAGTCCGAGAGGAGACCCAGGTCCCAGGAACTCTACCACCTACAAGCTGTGTGACTCCAGGCAGATGACTTGCCCTCTCTGAGCCTCTGTTTCCTTGCTGGAAACGTGAAGGCACCAAGACCCCATTCCAGAACAGCTGAGAGGGCTGTGAAAGGGGAGAGTCCAGAGCTCAGTCCAGGAAAGGCCTCCAAGGGGACCCTCAGGCCTGAACCAGACCCACCAGCACACCCCCGCTTCCTGTCAGCTCTGAGCATCCTGGACCCCACTCCAGAGGACTCCTCTGCCTGCAGAAGCAGACTCTCCCATGAGGAAAGAAGCACCTTTTCTGACCCCCATCCCTCCCCCCAGCCTCCCAGCTCAAGAGTGACGTGGCGCCACTGACAGATGTCACGGGCCGGCGCCACGCCGGAGCCTGGCTGTGCTGTGACCTCCCTTGATCATCAGTCAACAGAGCAGTGACCAGCACTTATCCCTGAGAGAATCTATCATCTGTCCCCTGCTCACCTGTCTCCTTACAGCAAACTCCCTCGAGAGAAGGGCCAGGGGGAGCCTTTCTACGGTGAGAGTCAGCATGGACACGGGACCCTTTCCACGGGGAGAGATGGCGTGGACACGAGACCCTTTCCACGGGGAGGGATGGCGTGGACCCTGGAGCCTTTCCGTGGGGAGAGTCAGTGTGGACAGTGGACCCTTTCCACAGGGAGAGATGGCGTGGACACGGGACCCTTTCCACGAGGAGAGATGGCGTGGACACGAGACCCTTTCCACGGGGAGGGATGGCGTGGACCCTGGAGCCTTTCCGCGGAGAGAGTCAGTGTGGACAGTGGACCCTTTCCACAGGGAGAGATGGCGTGGACACGAGACCCTTTCCATGGGGAGAGACAGCGTGGACACGGGACCCTTTCCATGGGGAGAGACAGCGTGGACACGGGACCCTTTCCATGGGGAGAGTCAGCGTGGACACGGGACCCTTTCCACGGGGAGAGACAGCGTGGACACGAGACCCTTTCCGCGGGGAGAGTCAGCGTGGACACGGGACCCTTTCCACGGGGAGAGACGGCGTGGACACGAGACCCTTTCCGCGGGGAGAGTCAGCGTGGACACGGGACCCTTTCCACGGGGAGAGACGGCGTGGACACGAGACCCTTTCCACGGGGAGGGATGGCGTGGACCCTGGAGCCTTTCCACGGGGAGAGTCAGCGTGGACACAGGACCCTTTCCATGGGGAGGGACGGCGTGGACCCTGGAGCCTTTCCGCGGGGAGAGTCAGCGTGGACACGGGACCCTTTCCATGGGGAGAGACGGTGTGGACCCTGGAGCCTTTCCACAGGGAGAGACGGCGTGGACCCTGGAGCCTTTCCGTGGGGAGAGTCGGCGTGGACCCAGGAAGGACCCCGAGGTCTCAGTGTGGCCGGTGTCACGGGCAGGCCCACTGCCCCTCTGGGCCTCGGTGTGTTTTCTGTACATTCAGTCTACAGGTGTTAAAAAATCAACTAAAACAGAAAGAAAATAAAACAAACCCTGTGCCAGCCAGAGAAAGCAGCCTCTGGGTGACCCAGCCCCAGACAGAGACCGCACCTCTGCCCTTGACTGCATCAGCTCCCAGGATTCTTGTCACTCGCTGTGTGACTTTGGGCAAGTGACCAGACCTCTCTTAAGCTCAGTTTCCTCATCAGTAAAATGAGGATAATAACCCTGCCCCACAGGGTTCCCAGGCTTGCTTGCTAAGTCTCTTCAGTCATGTCCAACTCTTTGTGATCCCATGGGCTGTATCTCGCCAGGCTCCTCTGTCCATGAGATTCTCCAGGCAAGCATACTGGAGTGAGTTGCTATTCCCTTCTCCAGGGGATCTTCCCGACCCAGGGATCGAACCCCGCTCTCCTGCACTGCAGGTGGATTCCTTACCACTGTGCCTCCAGGGAGGCCCCTCTTTACCACTAGATTTTTTAAAATAACATAAAGATAACATCTGCCATTTTTAGGGCACTGGCTACATGCCAAGCTCTGTGCCATAAACTTTATATGTTATCTAATTTCTTTCTACAATAACCCCATGAAGTAGATACTATTATTCCGCCCACTTTACAGAGGAGAAAACTGAGGCCCTAGGAGGTTAACTGATACTCCCAAGGCACACAGCTGGTAAGTGGCAAAATCAGCTTTACAAACCCAGGCCGTCTAGCTCCAGAGGCTATGGGCTCAGCCTCTATGTCACACCAGTAACAGATGTAAGATCCCTGACATAAAGTAGATGCTGTCCACACCAGTTATCTGATAATCATCGTTAATTTTTAATCCTTCCTTTCTTTGACTAAAAGGACCTTCTGAACTAGCACATTTCCTCCAGGGCTATGCCTTGGGGCTTTTGGATCAAGTCTGTGAAGGGAAAGGCACTCTCCCGTCTCTTTTGAAGTAGATCAAAGCCTGGAGCAGATGAAGACCGCCCCTTCATCGGACACAATCTTGCTGTCCTCTGACGTGAGCCGGGTAAAGTCGGGGGCTCTCACTGTGTCAGGGTACTTGGGGCTGTGCCAAGACCCAGGGAAGGACGCAATGAGGGGAGAGGCAGCGACAGGTGAGCCGGATGTGCAGAGCCCCAGGCTGGCCCCTGGAGCACCCCCTGGAGGGGAGGGCAGGGGTGGGAGGCATCAAAGAGACCTGGGACGGAATCTGGGCGCTCCACTGGTGAGCTGTGTGACCCTGAGAGGGCGAGCTGACCTCTCTGGGCCTCTGGTTCACAAGGTGCGGATGCTGAGAAGTGCCTGGCACATAACAGATGCTTAAGAAACGGTAGCTGTCATCATTTATTATTTTGTTTAGGTAAGCCCACTGTTTCTGAGCCAGTTGCAGTCAGCCAGCTTCAAACTCAGCGGCTGTTGGCCAAAATCTGGCTGGCTGGTTTCACTGTATCCAGGAGTTTGAAGGCCAAAGCTCTGGGGAGAGTCAGCTGCGTTTCACTGCTGGTTATTTGCAAGGCGTCTGGAGGCTCCAACCCAGCCCGGGCAGCTCTTTGGGGACCATCTCTGGAGCACAGGGAGCACGCAGGCTGTGTGCAGGAACCCAGCTGTTTCTTGCTCATCTGCAGAGAAGCCAGGAGGAAGATGGGATTTCAGCTCTTCCTTTTCAGAACCAGGGTCTGTGGCTGCAGTCAAAAATCGAGCCTGGCTTAGCCCCAGAGGCAGCTAGCGTGGCCCTCAGCCTACATCTGCAGAAAAGGCAGGTTGGTGCTGACAGCTCAGGGGCCCTGCTCCCAACCTGTCCCTTTAAAAGAGCCATCAGCCAGCCGAGCTGCAGCCTTCCTGTAGAATGTTCCAGTTGGGGTGATCAGGTGCAAGGTGCTGCTGAAGTCCATAAGCGATCCTGCAGTCATCCTTGATAGGCTGGGAACAGCCGGAGAAGGGCCAGTTCTCTGCTCTGGGCAGACCCCCAGCCCCACCGGGGTGTGTCCCCACTCTGGCCGCCAGTCAAAATCAAGGATAGAGCGACAGAATGTGAAGGGGAGATGGAGGGGGAAGCGGCCGGCGGGCTTAGGGCTCCATGGAGCGGAGTGGGGAGACGGGTGGGGTACTGGGAGGGACGCACGCGGCTGGAGAGGACAAAGCAGGAAACTCGAGGAGCGGTCGGGGTCTCCGTCCACCTCCGCCGTGTGACGCTGAGGACCCCTTTTGCCGTCTCTGGGCCTCTGCTACCTGATCTGAGAAACAGAACTGACGCGACTGTTAAGTCGCACAAGATGGTAACTGGGCTTCTTTTCACGCCTGTATCCATAGCCCCCGGCTCAATGCCTGGCACATAGTCAGCCCCTATAAATAACTACTGAACGAAGCTGCCTCTCCCTCCATCCCCTTCTCCAAGTAATCCTCCCAAAGGCAAGCTTTTGATTAGAGGAGAGTTGTATGTGGGCACAGATTGTTCCCGATGCAAGAAACAGTCAGTATGCAGCAGATTTAAAAAAAAAACATCGATCCAGACTGTTCGAGGCTTAATGAGGCAGAGACGAGAGAAGCCTCGGTCCCTGCGCCCCTCTCTGGACTTGACCCCCCACAGCCAAGGCGGGGCTGACGGCTACCGCAGCCAGGAAGCTCCTCAGGCCCCAAAGCCCGGACAGCAAGCGAGACCCCTCCACGGCGGGGAGGCGCTGGGAGGGAGCAGGGCCAGGTGAGGACTGGGTCGGACCTTCCCGCCACAGGGCAGCTGCTACCCATCAATCATCGCCGGAGGAAAGGCACTCTTGGTCCAGCCAGTTCTCATATTTTTTGGAAATGAAAATCTAAACCTTTATGTGAACTGCCTGATTTCTAAGTGTTGGTAACTAATTCAACGTTTTTTCAAAAAATCTTGGATGAGGCAAACAGAACATTCTGCAAGCTGGAGTCAGTCAGGCCTCTGAGGGTCAATGGGCTGTGAAGAAGAACGTTTTCAAAGAAAGAAGACTCAATCCCTTGCCCTAGGGAACCTGTCAGTCTGGGGGTGGAGACACAGCTCTGCCCTGGGGAACCCCTGGTTCTGATGGGAGAAGCAGGAAGAGACAAAGTTCCAGATCCTTCCAGTTTTCGTTGCTGTTCAGTCGATAAGTCGAATCTGACTCTTTGTGACCCCACGGACTGCAGCACGCCAGCCTCCCTGTCCTTCACCACCTCCCTGAGTTTGTTCAAACCCATGTCCGTTGAGTCAGTGATGCCATCCAGCCATCTCGTCCTCTGTCCCCCCTTCTCCCCCTGCCCCCGACCTTTCCTTCCAGAGCAATGCGCAAAGACGTGCAGGGGAATCCCACGGGCACTAAGACCATGGGCACAGAGCGCCCCAGGACGGAGGACGTGTGGGCTGGCAGAGGAAAGAGTCCCAGGCGGGGCACACGGCGGATGCAGAGCCCGGAGGCAGGGCAGCAAGGCGCTGAGGTGGGAGGCGGGGGAACCTGGAGGCTGAGTGGAGAGACGCAGTCCTGGGACGTCTGAGTCAGAAGGACTCCTGAGGATCACTGGGTCCCACAGTCCCAATACACAGATGGGGAAATAGGGGCTCAAAGACAGGAGGAACCTGCCCATGGCCATGAAGCGAGCTGTGACACAGACAGGGCAGGAAGGGAGATGCAGGGGACCAGGCCAGGGACAGGAAGGGGTCAAACAGCCAGGAGGGGTGGCTACTTGGCTACGTGGGTGAAGAGCGTCTGGCTGCACACCCCCTTCGGTCTGCGAGCTGGAGCCAAGTGAGGTCACCATCCTGGCTGCCCTTTGAATTAACCTTTAGACGGCGCCAATTATACACTCCATCCGTCTTCCACACAAGCGGCTCCAGAGGTCTGACGGGGGGGTGTGCATGGTCCAGAAGGGGCCCGGGGCCCAGGGAGAGCTCAGAGGATGGTCCAGACACAGGGGGCCTTACCTGCCAGGGCTCAGGGCCCTGCAGGGCTGGGGGAAGCTGAGCGGCCCCGACGGAGAGAGGGCCAGATGACCGGGGCCAGGAGTCTCATCGGCCGCACGTCCCCAATTCCTCTGGGCAATCCTGAGAGGCCAGGCCTCGGGGAACCCATTTCACAGATGAGGAAACAGAGGCTTTCCCAAGGCCACCCAGCCAGAAGGGCAGCTCCGGGATTCTGAGCTTTCACGAAGGGAAGCCTGGCGGTGTCATGTCCCTACTTGAATATCGAGCAGAGAGAAGCCACCCCCACCACGTCCTGCCCAACTGCATCGTGGGAGCGACTCTAGCAAGCATTTTTGTTTTATGCCACAAAGTCCACAGTGGTTTGTTATACAGCACCAGATACTTGAAATGTGCTCCATAAAAAGGGTTTTAGCAGAACAGTGACGTTCAAGTAAGTCTTTAACCCTTATATACAATGAAAGTCAGTCCTAAAGGAAATCAACCCTCAATATTCATTGGAAGGACTGATGCTGAAGCTGAAGCTCCAATACTTTGGCCACCTGATGCAAAGAGCCAACTCATTGGAAAAGACCCTCATGCTGGGAAAGATTGAGGGCAGGAGGAGAAGGGGACAACAGAGGATGAAATGGTTGGATGGCATCACCGACTCGATGGACATGAATTTAGGCAACGTCTGGGAGGCCGTGAGGCACAGGGAAGCCTGGCGTGCTGCAGTCCATGGAGTTGCAAAGAGTTGGACACGAGTTAGAGACTGAAAAACAATAACAATGAAAGACTCAACATAAATTGCCTTAAGGGAAAAAAAAGAGGAATTTCCCTGGTGGTCCTGTGGTTAAGATTTTGTGTTTCCACTGCAAGAGGTGTGGGTTTGATCCCTAGTCAGGGAACTAGGATCCTGCGTGCCATGTGGCACAGCCAAAAAAGAAAAAAACAATAACAAAATAAGTATTTTTAAAAGATTCCTCAGTTTAAAAAAAAAAAAAGAAAGATACAATGGCCCTCAGACTAAAAACTTCAAAGGGGCGGTTGTATTAGTTTGCTCAGATTGCCATAACAAAGTAGCACAGATCAGGAGCTTAAACAACTGAAATCTATTGTCTTAGAGTCTGGAGGCTGGAAGCCTGAGATCAAGGAGTCGGCAGGGCCAGTTCCTTCTCAGGGCTGTGAGAGAGGATCTGTTCTAGACCTTTCTCCTCGGCTTGCAGGTGGCTGACGTCTCCCCGTGTCATCGTCATCTTCCTCCTGTGTGCTTCTCCATGTCCAAACGTCCCCTTTTACAGGGACACCCGTCCTGCTGGGTTGACTAAGGGTCCACACTCCTCCAGTAGGACCTCAGCTAGTTACATTTGGGTCGGGAAGATCCCCTGGAGGAGGGCATGACAACTCATTCCAGTATTCTTGCCTAGAAAATTCCAGGGACAGAGGAGCTGGGCGAGCTATAGCCCATGGAGTTGCAAAAGAGTTGGACATGACTTAGCAACTGAGCAAAGTTACCTCTGCAACAACCCTCTTTCCGGATAAGGTCAAATTCTGAGGTTCTGGAGGTCAGGACTTGAGTGCATGAATCTGGGGGGCGGGGGGCAACTTAACCCGTCCCAGGGCTAATCCGGCCGTGGCCATGGTCACCCTCAGCTTGCTTTCCTGTGTTTGAGTCGCTCTCGGGCCCTGGGCGATGAAAAGATGCTCCAGGCCTGGAGCTCAAGGTCTGAAGTACCCGCGGAAGAGAGAGCTCCCGATAGCCCCGGCATGCGGCTCCTCCCATCTCGTTTCCTCGAATCTGGCCGTGGAGCCGCACTGAGGGTGGTCACAGTGGCCGAGGAAGGCTGATCTTGAATCGATTGAGCCCGAGTCTCACGCGGACTCCTGGGGAGGGAGGGGATGGGCATCAGAGGGCAATTCCCAGAGGAGGGGTGCGGCCAGAGAGCCCACCACAGAGAAAGGGGATGTACGGACTGGACCAGAGCTCTCCAGTGAGCAGAAAGGGCAGGAGAGAGTGGGCGGCTCCGTGCCAACCTCCTCACCGGCCAGCAACGCTCTTGCAGGAGCAGGTCCTGCCATCCCCGTCTCCTGCGTCACGTTTCCATTCAAAGAACGACAGGCTCAAAGCCCAGCCCTGAGATTATGCGAAAAAATAATATTTCAAGGCCCTTATTAAAGATACTCAGAAGGCCTTTTGAATGTCAAACAGCTGTGAGCAAACCCTAATTTGATGATCTACGTGTTAATGAATCCCAGACATACAGATTAAGTTCTCTTTAAATTGCACGTGGTTTTAAAATGCACTTCTCTCCAGTATGTCTGGTTCAAAATAAAGTTAGCAAAACACTTGTGAGGCAGGTCCGCTGATCTGGGGACCAACAGAGCAGGGTCGGAAGATGGGCCTGGCTCGGCCCCTGGGGAGCCTGCAAGCTGGATATAGATAAAGACACGCAGAGAAACGGGTTAGTGACAGTGTGGACCAGCACAAGCCGGGGCCTGCTGAGAGAGCAGCTTGCTGAGCGTGGTTCTCCACTTAGCAAATATTTACTGAGCCCCTTGGTAAGGCCAGGCCCTGCCCAGGGCATTGGGAGTGCACTGGCCAGGACAGAAACTACAGATCTTGCCGTCCTAAAGCATTCAGGCAAAACAGGATGATTAATAGGGAGGCAGATTGCTCATCAAGGTAATTTCAGAGCTTAACAGTGCTATTAAGAAAAGAAACACAGTGATGTGATACTAGAATAGGTTGAGAGGCAAAGGAGAGGAGGTTATCTGAGAAAAGGAGTGAACCGTGGGAAGGCTGGGGGAATAGCAAGTGCAAAGGCCCTGGTGTCAGCACAGTCCTGGCCCACCAGGGAACCAAAGCAGAAGAGGGAATGACGAGGTGGCACTCAGCAGACACACACAGCAGAAGACTCTGAAGCTGGGGGTGTTGTCAGAACAGCAACACAGATCCACATAGTGCCGGGTAAGAGATGGAACAGAGCTCTAACTCAGCCACTACTGGGAAGTCAAAGCTACATGCACATCCAGGAAGGAGGCATGGTGGGACTGCGGGCCGCTCCTCACGCTCTGTTTCCTGATCTAAGACTGGTTACACGGGTGAGTCCACTTCCAGAAAAGTCCTCGTGTGCATTTTTCTGTGGGTGTGTTGTTCCTCAGAATATTTACTGAAATTAATTCCCTGGTGGTCCAGCGGTTAGGACTCTGTGCTTTCACTGCCAAAGGCCTGGGCTCAATCCCTGGTCAGGGAACTAAGGTCCCACAAGCTGCACAGTGTGGTCAAAACAAAATTAAATTTAAATTAAGACAAGTAAAGTGAAAAATAAAAACTTACGCGCAGGAAACAGCAATGCATTTTTTGCAAGAATGTATATCAAATAAAGATGGACCTAAGTGCATTAGAGTGGTCATCCAGGAGGGATGAGGATAAGATTTGTGGGGAAAAAAAAAAATCTTCCTGGAGTGCCCAGACATGGTTGCAAGGGACGTAGGTGTATCAACTCACTCACATATTTTACCTTCTCAACAACTCTATGATCTTGCTAAAGCTTACAGCCAAGTGGAGAGGGTAGACCAGTTGTCCCTATTTAACAGATGCGGTAATAATGAGTGAGTGAATGAATCAGTGGGTGAGTGAGTAAGAATAGGCAAGCTCTGATGCCTCTGAGGGGCTCTTGACACGCATGTGGGAAGCTACCAACAAACGCGTCAGAGGCCAGTGCTGAGCGTTTCCTCCACCTCTGCAAATAGAAGCCCCCGATGGACCCCCACCTAAGACCACTTCCGGTCGAGGTGGGAGCCAGCCCTTCCATCACTTCTGCAGCCTGCACATGGCCCGGGACGGGCACCCCAACAGCCAGCAGCCCTCTGGAGCCCGGTGATAACACGACAGATTGGGAGCCTGACAACAGGAAGAAGATGTAGCTTTCCCTGCCCCCCATCTATTTTTATTTCTCTCTGAACCTTGAGAGACAAGGGTTCCAGCAAGCTGCTCCCACCTGCCGATAGAGACTCGAAGTGTCTTGAGTGGCTTTATCAGCATCTGCACCCGGAGTTCCAGACCCGGAACCTGACCAGGGTTGGAGAGCAAATAGCCAGGCCTGGGCTCTGGCCCCTTGGAGTGGGAGAAGCCCCTGCCAGGGGTGCAGGGGCGGCTGAGGGGAAGGGAGGGTCCCAGGCCACACATCGGGGGCGCTTCTGTCATGGCCTGGCCATGTGGCCCCACCAACCCCCCACCCACGGTCCTCGTTTCTACATCCACAGAACAGGCGGGGTCATCCCAGGCCCTCCCGGTTACTGAGATGTGGGGAGGATGCATGAACCAGCAGAAAACGTTTGTTCCACTATCTAAGCTGATGCTCTGAGATGAAAATGCTCCTGAGGGTCCTTGAAGGGTCTCAGCGCTTTCACTCCCTGACCCTGCAGCCAGCCAGGGTCCCCACTGTGTCAGGGGCAGACTGCCCACATTTGAAATGAGGCCAGGACGGAGTCAAACCCCAGTGTCCATTCTCCAGCCGTGTGACCTGGACAGATCCTTCCTCCCCCTGGGCCTCAGTCTCATCTGTCCAATGGGGCTATTGCTGGGCATCACTGGTGAGAGGCGGGCACTCTTGCTACCAGGCATCTGGCACATGCTAGGTATCTGCAGGTGAGGGTCACTGTGATCTTGCAAAAGGAAAAATTACCCTGGGACTAGGCGGAGCAAGTGAGTCCCCTGGGGTGTAAACTTTAAGGAGGCACTTACTAACCACCTCTGAGAGCGAGCATCTCCTTGAATTTTTACCAGTGTCACCCTGCCTCCGTCCTACCCCAGGGCCCAGAGGGTGGCCTGAGGAATGATGGCGGGGGTGCTCCATATTTATTAGGCTCCTACTGGATGCCAGGCACGCTGTTTCCTGAGGGCCTTAAGGTTCGCTGTTACCTTAGGCATCCCCTTGGGAGGAGATGGGTGTCTGCGCCCCGGGGCTGTGGTCCTCCACCGCCAAGCTCCCGCCTGGGAGGGGCGCAGTCCAGCTCCGAGCCAAGTGCCCCGTGCTGCCAAAGCTGCGCCCTCAGCGTTGGCTCTCCTGCCTCCCGCCCCCACTAGCTCCACTCGACTCCCTGGGGAGCGCACAGGGGCGCCCCGGGCGGCGGGCCCTCCACACTCTCTCTCATCCCCAGATTCGCCCACCTCTGGACCGGCCAGGGTCCCCTCCTGCTACTGTGACTGTCCATTCCCCAGCCCCGGCCCAGAGCTCAAGGCCTCGGTGACGGGGCGGAGGCCACTGCTACCATCTCGATGTACCCCTGGGGGTGGACAGGTCTGTAGGTTCGACCACTTGCTACCAACCTGGTCCAGCAGCGAGGATGGCAAACTAGCATTGCTGCAGGCTTGCCCATGGCATCCTGTTTCTTTCCTGCCTAGCGCATCCTGTAACCCTTGGTTATCTTATTTATAAATTGGCTGACTTGTTAACCCTGGAGAAGGAAATGGCAACCCACTCCAGTATTCTTGTGTGGAGAATCCCAAGGCCAGAGGAGCCTGGCGGGCTACAGTCCACAGGGTCGCAATAACTGTTTCCGCGCAGCAGGTAGGTTCCATGAGAGGAGGCCAGGGCCTGCCTCGTCACACAGGGTCCCCAGGGCATAGATCCGCACCTGCCTGGTGGTAGAAACTCAATAAGCATCTGCTGAATGAGAGACCGCCTCAGCGAAGGAGGTAAGGGGTCTTCTCATTGCAGGCGGGAACTGAGGTTCCAGGGAAGAGCATTTGAACCCAGGACTCGGGAATTACAAGCCCTGCCTGTTCTCCCTCTTGGATTCCAGGACTGAGGCCTCTCTTAGGGTCCTCGCTTGAGAAGGGAGGGTAAGGTATAAACTGGCGCTTGCAGATAAAATGCAAACGAAAATGCAAATATCACAGGGCTGCTTCCATGACACCCCAGCCTCTGGGAGACTGCTCTGTGTACTAGCTGTCTGTGGAAAGCTCTGCTGTAATCTGGGTCCCTCCGGGTGGCAGCTGAGTGGGGGGTGGATAACCCCCAGAGAAGGCAGGGTGGGCCAGGGGCCGGGTTAGTACACTGGCCCTGACCCCAGCTGGCCCCTGTGGTCTGAGGTCTTTAGGGTGGCGTGGACAGTCCTGTGAACTCAGGTCCCAGCCGTTCCCATCTGCAGAGAAACCCAAGTGCTGGAGTGAGGACCCTGCTGTGATGATGAGGTTTGGAGTCCTCACCCCTGCACCAGGCTTTACACCCATGATCCCACTCGGTCCCCACAACAACCTCGAGCAAGAAGGAATTGTGTGCCCATTTTACAGATGAGAAAACCGAGGCCTAGCAAGTTTACATAACTTCCCTGAGGCTACAGAGCTAGCAAGCCACTGGGCCAGATGTGCTTGCCGCTGAAGCGGCCCATCTGAACCCCTGCACAATGCCGTGCTGCCCGTTCACCCCTTCATCCCCTGCCCTCCTCAGCCATGCATGCCCTTGTGGTTCCTGGCAGTGCTCTCTATTTGCTCTCTTTCGGAGGTCTCGCCATCCTCCAGCCTGGTGGGAGCCCTCCTCCTCCAGAGAGCCCTCCTTCCATCTCCCCCCTTGGGGAGTCCTGCAGAGGAGAGAGGCTGTGCCCACACACTGTGACTCCACTTCCTCCCCATCTTGCCTCAGTCATGCCTCCCTGTTTCTTCAGCCCTCGCCCTGGTGCAAACCATCATCGCCTCCCACGGGGACAGCTCCTGCCACCTGAGCCACACAGGCCTCCTTTCTGCCTTTCTAGCCCAGCCCACCGTTTCTGCCCCAGGGCCTTTGCACCTTCCAGTCCGTCTGCCTGAAGCCCAGGGCCTCTCTCAGTGGTTACCCCCTCGCCTGTGCCTGGAGTGACATTTATGCCCCCAGACCTCTGTTTCTTTGTCTCTTATTGGTCTCATTTCCTTTCTTTTTAATGTTGAGCTGAGTTCTTTTCTTCCTTAAATTTTATTTATCTGTCTCTTTGGTTGCGCTGGGTCTTTGTTGCTGCTCACAAGCTTTCTGCAGTTGCGGCGAGTCGGGGCTGCCCTCTAGTTGCGGTCTGCGGGCTTCTCATTGCGGTGGCTTCTCTTGCTGCACAGCACCGACTTCAGGTGCGAAGGCTTCCGTACTTGCAGTACGCAGGCTCAGCAATTGTGGCTCACGGGCTCTAGGGTGCCGGCTCTGTGGTTGTGGCAATGGGCTTAGCTGCTCCTCAGCACGTGGGCTCTTCCCGGACCAGAAATTGAACCCATGTCCCCGGCATTGGCAGGTGGATTCTCAACCACTGGACCACCAGGGAAATCCCCATCTTGTTTCCTTAAGGTACAAGCCACATTGCATTCTTCTGGCACAGAGCAGGCACTCAATACATATTCATTGAATAAATCAACCAATCAATTGAACAATTAATCACAAAGGAAGGTTCTGTGTTTTTTGAAGAGGCACCATTCCAGAGCCACATGAAGACTCAAAGCCAGTATCCCAGAGCGCTAATGGGTATCACTCAACCGGTCAAATAGTCAGTCAACAAACACTTGCCCTGTCCCCCTGAGTTTGCCTCCAAGAGAAGAGAGAAGCTAAACCGCAGGGGACAAAGTTCACAGTGACTTGGGCTCCAGAGAGCCAGTCATCTTGACCATCTCTACCCTGCGTATCCAGCCTTTGCCACATGCTAAGTCACCAGGCCAGGGAACCCATGAATTCATTCAACTACTGCCCACAGGAAAGTGGTGGAATGATTCGCCCTGTGGCCCTGGGTTCAAATCCTGCCCCTGCTACCAACTGGGAGCCTGGTTCTCAAGAGTTTGCTTTGTTCTCTGGGCCTCAGTTCCCCCATCAGCAAATGGGGACACAATGGTGTCTCCTGCGGAGCGGAGGGGCTGCCCGAGGCAGGGGGTTAACCCAGCAAGTGCAGCCTGCTCTCACCAGCACCCCACAAGGTGCCAGCTGGGCCCTGGGCATAGAGAGGACCCGGATACTCCCTGCGGGACAGTCCTAGACCCACAGCAGAAACGCAAGAGAGCCGCAATGAGTGTGCTGAGCGTAACGGTGGACAGAGTGGGGGACCTCAAACCCGCCCCGGGGACCGGCACGAGTGCCCAAACCTGTCAACCCCCACCGCACCCCAGCTCCCCTCATCTCTCCCGAGAGCTGGCGCTGTGGTCTCAGCCCCTCCCTGCCCGTGGTCCCCAGGGGCCCGGAGGCCCCCTTCAGGGAGCCGCAGCCCGCCCTCCCCTCTCTGCAGAAGCCCAGGGTCCCCTCGGAGAGTGGCGCGGGTCTCCTGGATAAAGGGAAGAGAGATGGGCGAAGCCTTCATCCTGCCCCTGGCTCGTGAGACCTCCCGGGCCTGGCTGGGGAGGGCTTCCCTCCATCAGGCTGCACAGGGCCTGAGGGAGCTTCTTCCGAGAGTTTCTTGTTTTAACGTCCCGTATGAGTGGCTCAGTGGTAAAGAATCTCCCTGCCAAGAGACCTGGGTTCGATCCCTGGGTCAGGAAGATCCCCTGGAGAAGGAAATGGCAACCCGCTCTAGTATTCTTGCCTGAGAAATTCCATGGACAGAGGAGACTGGTGGGCTACAGTCCATGGGGTCGCAAAGAGTCAGACATGACTTATCGACTGAAATGAGAACAACAGCAATAATAATAGAGGGGTGCGGGGCCAGCCCCAGATGGAGAGGGGAGCCATACAGCCTTGCCTCCCCTCAGAGAGGAGCACAGTTCAGAAACTCATCAATCCACCACTTCCTGCCCAAAGGGGCCCCCGAGCCTCAGGAGGCCTGGGGGTGGAGGGTGACGTCCAAGGTCACGCAGAGACAGGACTGGCACTCAAGGCTGCTGACCCCCTCAGGACACCCCGAAATAGACGGCGCAGCACTCCACTCCGAGTGCACAGCCTGGCAAGCATGGGGTCGCCGCCTGGTCCAGCCTCTGCCCTCCCTGGGTGCCCCTCTCCCGGCCCGACCATGACCACGGGCCTTGGGACAGGGCTGCGCCCAAGTCTTTGGCTCTGATGCCCCCTGGCGGCCGCTGGCTTCAGTCTCCAGCGCCAGGTCTCTGACCAGTTGTTGGCTGGTCCAGGGACAGGCCCGCAGGAACAAGGATACGGGAACAAGGCAGCAGGAGTGAGGGAGATGAGAGAATCACGGGCAGAGATGGAGGTCTGGCCTCCTCCTTCTATGGCTACACACACAAACACACGGAAAGAGCTCCCCTGGGAAGAGCAGAAGCTGGTCAGTGTGTGCGTGGCGGGGGGTCAGGACAACGCCAGGGCGGGGGTGCGCAGGTGAATCACAAACAGCAGCAAATCCTCGCTGCGTCTGCCACCCCGGGGTGGAGTCCGTGTCCCTCCCCTCGACTCTGCCCACCTCTGAGCCAGCTCTGGCTGGCAGAGTACAGCAGAAGCCATAGCATGCCAGCCCCGAGGCAGGGCGTAGCCCTCCCCTTCGTCTCTAGGGCGCTGCTGGGAACCCGGTGGCCACGTTACCCGGTGAGGAGGCCACACAAAAGTGCACAAAGGTGCCCCAGCTGAGCCCTCAGCCAGCCAGCATCCAGTGCAGGCGCAGCCGTCGCAGACGCACCAGCGCCGCCTCCACAGGAGGGCAGGCCGGCTGTCACCAGGAGCAGCAGCTGAGCCCGGTCAGCCCACGTCAGGACAGATAACAGTGACGGCGCTTTTTTAAGCCACTAGGTGTGGGGGTGGCTTGGTATGTAGAGAAGGATACACAAAGCAAAGCCACCCCCTCCTCAGCAGCTGTGTGTCCTTGGGCTTGTCACTTAGCCTCTCTGAGCCTCAGTCTCTGCATGGGGTAATGATGCCCTGTAGTTGTGGGGATTAAATGAGATGGTGTGTGGATGCACTGAGTTCCCGGGACCTACTAATGAGCAAGGTGCTGAGCGCACCCCCAGGGCCAGGCAGCCTGCTCAGCGTCCCGTGAACAACATCTTCTTAAATCTCACGGCAGCGCTCGGAAGTCCTCAGATTTACAGTTGAGGAGGCAGATTTCCCAGGTAAACACTCCCAATTCACAGTGAGGAAGCTAAGGTGTAGAGGGGATAAGTAACTTGCCCCAAGCCTTGACTGGTTAAGAAAACAGAACCAGGATTCAAATCTACATGGTAAGGACAAACCAGAAAACAGCTGTCATCACCGTCACCAGCACCACGGGCATTTTCATCACCTTCTCCACCATCATCGCCAGCATCACCACCACCACCCTCTTGATCATCATCCCCATCATCGTCACCGCCTCCTTCTCATCATCTGCATGACCGTCTCGTCAGCATCAGCATCACTGTCACCGTCAACAATAAGCCGTGTGTCCACGGACACTGGCGGGAAGAAACAGACATGTTCCATAAGGGGAAAAGGCCGGAGCGGCTGGAGCGGGGGGAACTTAGCAGGTGACAGAAGCTTGGAGGGGCTTTGGCTGTACACTGGAGCCACTGCTGGGTGTTGAGCAGAGCTGTACTGAGATCTGGCCCCTTCTTAAGTAGTTCCCTCTGACTGCTCCGTGGAGGGCATGCTTGGAAGGTGGAAGCAGGGAGCATAATGAGGAGGCTGCCCAGCAGCACAGGGTGAGACGCTGCTGGCCAGGTTTGAGTGGTCCCGGTGGGGCGGGAGAAGCAGTGACGGCCCGGATATGCTCTGAAGATGGAGCACTGGCCAGGGCCCCAGATTGAATATGGTTTGATTTCCGCTTTCCATCCGCCCTGCGAACGGGTGTGATTATTCCCATTTTAGAGTTGAGTTGACTGAGGCCAAGCTTCACTCAGGGGGAGGGCAGCCCCATACAGCTCTGCAGTAAGTGGCGTTTCTTGTGTCCAGAAGCCCCAGAGATGAGCTCGGGGCCTCGGGCAGAGGGCGGAGAAGGGGGCCGACACCTGCCTGCCCAGCACCCCATTAAGCCAGCTGGAGCATGAATTGATGGGCCATTAATGGCTCAGTGCTCAGAGCAGCCGTGTCCTCAGCAGTTTATAAACTCATAAAAACGCCGAGTTCATGGCCACACATCCCTGCCTCTTTTAGCTGAGAATGAATGGGCTTTCCTGGGAAAAGAGGCAGCGAGCTTCTGGGGTGTCTCTGAGCGGGGGCAGGACCGGGCTCCCCGCCCCTTATTCCTTCCCTTCCAGCCCTGGCCAAGGGGTCCACCCGTGGCCACGCTACATTTCCTATTCCTGCCTCTATTTCTCCTTCCTCACTCTCCAAGAAACCCCCCTGGAGAGGGCGAGGGAGAGGATAAAGGAAGGAAATTCACATCTGGCAATTTACACCTTCTAGGTGCCAGGCACTACCTGTGGTCATCACAGCTTCCAGGTAAGGGCAACAGCATGGCCCTTGTGGGACTGATGGACAAACTAAAGGTCAGATCACTGAAGCGACTCACCCACGCTCCAGAGTCAGAGCCCCTAACCCTGCCCTCTGATCCATACGTGTTCCCCAGCCCTCGGTGCCCAGATGGGTAAACAGCGTGACGTGACCCCGACATGCATGTGTGCACCAGTGCACACCACCCAGATGTTATCCTGCCCCAGGCGTGACTCTGACACCCTGGTTGCTGGGACCCACTGCAGTCGGCACCAGAATCCAGCTGGGACTGCATTTTCAGCTTTTGCTGGGGTATCTTCTCCCCACCCACTCACTCAAGGAGCGTTCCTGGGGTACTCTGCCACCACCCAGCTCTTTCTCGACTGCCAGGCGCGCTTCCAAGCTCCTGTTGCATTCATTTAACCCGCCCAGCAATTGCATGAGAGGTGCAGGAAACTGAGGCACACGAAGGTTGAGTAGCTTGCCCCACCCCCGCGGCACCCGGCTGGTGGCAGACCAGGCTTTGAACTCTCGCCTTTCCATCCTGAACCCACGGTAGCGCCCGGCCGCCCCCGGGTCTAGGCCGCTCGTCCCGAGACTCCGCACTCACTCCAGACCCCCCGGGGAAAGCGGTGGCTGGGGCGGTCCCCACCCGCACCCCCAGGACGGGTTTGGCTCTGCTCCCACCCCTGGGTGACCCCAGCGGAGGCCCCGCGGCTCAGGAGCTCCCCCCAGGGTACCAGGAGGGACTCCGGAGGGCGCGGGCAGCCGGGGCCCCAGGAGGCGCGGGTCGGCGGCACCTGCGACAGGCGTGGCCCGAGCGCCCCCTCGTGCTCTTCCGCGGCCCCGCACCTGGCCGCCGGTCCGGCCGGGCCGGGCTTGGAAACCCGGCGCCTCCTCCGGCTTCTGCTCGTCCACTCACCCTCCGAACCAGGCTGTATTCCGTACGTTGTTCTCTGAATCAACCCACGTGTTTCATTTAGCCTCATCCATCAGACTCCAAGTCTGGTGCGTCCGTTGCCTTTTCTCCAAGTACGTTGTAAAGTAAGTATTAAACCCACAATTTCAAAAACCGTCTTCACGTGCCTCATAAAATTGCCTCCCCCCTCGCACGTTGGACAACACCCCCCACTCCAGAGCTGACCGCCGCTGGCGCTGGTTTGGTCGCGGAGGGTGGAGCGCCTCCCAGACGCCCAGGGACGGTCCCAGGCCTCCCGCAACCTATAGTCCAGGAGCAGAGCTAGACGTTAACCAAAGACTTGCAAAGATAAAATTATGACAATGTTAGTGAATTATAAAACCCGTTTGCTGTGAGGAAATATGAAACACTGGGTAAGTCCACATTTAAGGGATTTGATCTGATTGGGGAAGTTAAGGAGGGCTTCCTGGAGGAGGTGATACTTGAGTTGAGACCTGAAGGAAGAAGAGAAAAAACTGAGTCAAGAGGGAAAGAGTGTTCTGGGCAGAAGCACCAGCATTTGCAAGAGCCCCGAGGCAGGAAGGGAGCCTTTCCCACGAGTTCTTAGTCTTCGCCTTGAAGCTTGGCTCCCTGCCCACAGAGCGGGAATTCTGCAGATGTAGCCTTCTTCCTTCGCGTCCCTGGCCCTCAGCTCCAGCCTAACTCACTCACGCACAGCCTCAGCACTGCCGGGTGCTTTTGGTCTGTGCCCCTTTCATCCGCGTAACCATGCAGTTTTGCTCCCAGGACGCCCACTTCCAAGTCAAGGAAACTGAGTTTCAAAGATACTGAGTTACTTTCCCACAGTCACCCAGCCGTACAGAACCGGAACTGGCACAGAAACCTGGTCACTGTGGTCTCTTCCTCCATCAGGCTGCCTCTCAATAGTGCCCCAACACTTGCTCTTGTGGACTTCAAATCAGGAGACCTGGAAGTAACGTTTGCCTTATCATGAACTTGCTGAGCAAATCTGAGCAAGTCATCGCCCCTCTCTGAACCTCGGTCTCCTCATCTGTAAAATAGTAGGAGTACACAATAACAGCTAACCTCCATTGTTCCTCACATAAACCCTTTACAGCAAGCACTGGTGTTAGTCCCATATTGCTGCTGCTGCTGCTAAGTCACCTCAGTCGTGCCCAACTCTGTGCGACGCCATAGATGGCAGCCCACCAGGCTCCGCCATCCCTGGGATTCTCCAGGCAAGAACACTGGAATGGGTCGCCATTTCCTTCTCCAATGCATGAAAGTGAAATTCCCATATTACAGGTGAGGAAATAAACTCAGAGAAGTGTAGCGACTTGTCCAAAGTCACACAGCTGGTCAGTAACAGAGCAGCATGGAGTCATCTCCCGGGTCTTTTCTGACAATAACATTCCCAGCCCGGCCTCCCCAAGGGATCTCAGCTTGTCCCTGGAATGTCAACCAGCCTCTGGCCCCTAGCACAGTGCTTCATGCCCATTTAGTCCACTCCCGCTGTCTGTGAGTCTGAGACTTCTGTCTCCAAAGAGGCAGGGGCTGAGAGAAGCCGCCTGCCTCATCTCGCCAGGCCCATGGGGTTCCGGCAAAGCCCATCACTGCCTCCAGGCCGCCCACACAGCCTCCATCACAGGGATGGCTTGACCCATTTGGAGACCCCGGGGCAAGCCTTTGCTCTTCCTGGGGCATCTCATTCTTCTGACCTCTGGTCAACACATGGGTTTGTTCCTGGATGGAAAACATTTAATTGCCAGCTCCATAGTGCTCTGTCAAAGCTGCCTGCGCTCCCAGGGCAGCCCTGCTCCTCTGGGAGCCCTGAGGCGCCCGGGCTGGCTTTCTTTAGCCCAGGGCCAGGCTGCCTGGCGGAGAGGGGCAGAGCCAGGCTGGGAGTCCAGCCCCGGCCGGGCCTCCCGAGGGCCCGGGGACTGACCCAGCACAAGCTCTAACGAAGCCATCGGAGACAGGGCGTGCAAACCCTTCAGCCAGCGCAGGAGTCGGCCTCTGTGAGGTGGCACCCTTTAAAATGGGAGATGGGAATTGACATATGCACCCTACTGATACTCTCTATAAAACAGATCTCTATTGAGAACCTACTGTATAGCTCAGGGAACTCGACTCAGCGCGCTGCGGTGACCTAAACAGGAAGGAAATCCAAAAAAGAGGGGATATGTGTGTGCGTATAGTTGCTTCACTTTGCTGTACAGTAGAGACAACACAATGTTGTAAAGCGCTAAGTCACTTCAGTCTGTCCGACTCTTGTGACCCCGTGGACTGTAGCCCACCAGGCTCCTTTGTCCACAGGATTCTCTACTTAAGAATATTGAGGTGGGTTACCATTTCCTCCTTCAGGGGATCTTCCTGACCCAGGGAGCGAACCCACATCTCTTATGTCTCCTGCCTTGGAGGTGGGTTCTTGACCACTAGCGCCACCTGGGGGCCCTCAAAGCAACTATACTGCAACAAAAATTCATTTTAAAAGATAATGCACAGTTCATGGTAAGTCCATTGTATCTCAGTAAAGCTCTTTCAGTAAATAGTGTGGTGTTAAGCAGCCCAGAGGAACAGAAAGATGCCCCCGAACCAAAGTGATCTGAGGAAGGTACCTACAGACCCTCAGTGACCCCCATAACCCAACCCTCACTGCAAAGCCTGGGGTTTCAGGAGGAGCCTGAAGTTAATTAGCCCAACCCCTTATGTTACAGAAGAGGGAACTGAGGCCTGTCTGTTACACCACAGCTGTCTCCAGGTTCAGCACAATAGATGCATCCTACAGGCATCCCCACCTTTAGTATTGGTGGTAAAACAGCACGTGCCCCGGCCCTGGGCACAAGTCTCGTACAGGGTCACTCAGTGACCACTGAGCTCCAATCACTCTGAGCTTCAGTTCTTCACGTGTAAATGGGGGTAAGAATGTGGGATGGCTTCTGAGGAGGCTTTCAGGAAACCCACCTCTAACTGCCTTAAATCATAAAGGGAATCCATTGGCTCACATAACTGCCGCCCAGAGTTGTCTGATCAGATGAGGTTCGATCCAGCAGCAGCTTAGAGATATGACCGCCACACTGGTTTCTCTCCATTCTGTTTTCTGCCTTTTGCAGTGAGGATTGCCCGACAAGCTGGCCACCCACGTGGTTCCAAAGAGTGGCCAGCAATAGGCCAGCACCCGTAGGCATCCTTGTTCATGCCCTGCAGGAACAAGAAGGCATCTTTGCTCCAGCCCAAGACGGAAGGCATTAGCATTCCCTAACAGGGCAACACTGCTATCTGCGCAGGTGCCAGTCTCAAGGATCCCTGTCTGCTGGGACTGCAGGGCAGGGTTCTAGGAATGGAGGGCAGGGGAGGGAGACAGTGGCCTGGAGGCCCTGAGGAACAGGAAAGGAAAGGATGGAGGGCAAGCTGAAGCAGCAGCCGTAACCGGCCACAGCCAGATATCTGGTTAATCCAGGAAGGTTCCTTGGAATAAATGGGTATTTCCAGCTCATGGAGGGAGGATGGCTGAGCCAGACAGAAACCACTCTCCAGGTTTTTCTTATTCAGTGTCTGAGAGGGTGCATCTGAGAACAGAGACTAGTGTATAAAGCATAATGCGCATCCTTGGGCAGTTTTATTTTAAATTTCATTTTAATTTTCGAACAGCAATCTCATTCACTTGCTTCAAAAACCAAAAGACATAACAATGTACACAGTACACTGTCTTCCACCTCTGCCCCGCATCTGTCGATCCGCAGCCCCCTTCCCCGACAGGTAACCACTGTTCACACTTTCTTAGGTATCTTTCCAACGTTCCTTCTGCAGGCCCAGGCAAATAAGAATGTACATTCTCAGTCTTGACTCTTTTGACACAAGATGTAAACTGTCGAACATGCTGTCTCTCCACTTTTTCCTCTTGACCATGGTTTTCCATTGTATGGATGGACCATAATTTCATTAACCAGTCTCTGATTGGTGGGTGTGGATTGTTTCCAATTATTTGCTACTATAAACAATGCAGCAGTGAGCAACTTTGTAAACAGTTGTCATCTCATGTGCCTGTAAGTATTTCTGTAAGATGACTTCCCCAAAGGGGAATTTCTGGGTCAGAGAGACCACGCATTTGAAATTTTGATGGATATTGCTAAGCTGTCACAGAGCCCAGGCACTCAGACACTGGCCCACCAGCAAAGCTGGAGAGGGTCCATTTCTCCCACAGACTCACGGACAGAAGGGATCATCTTACCTTCAGAGTTTTGCTGGTTGATGAGGGAAAACAACCTGTGGATGTCATCTCCACGGGCGCTGATCCTACTGCAAGTAAACTAAACTCTTTGTGTATGTTGAGGCAGATCAGGACTTTCTTTTCTGCCCCTCCTTTCCTTTCTGAACTGTCTGTTCATATGATTATCTGCCTTATGCTGTGTTGTTTGACTTTCTCTAATCAATTTCTGTATGTTCTTCTGGAGGGAGATTAGCCCTTTGCCTCTGATATGAATTGCATTGTTCCCAGATTGTCATTTGACTTTGCTCATGATGAGATTTTTCAGCAGAGTATTTTTATTTTTATATAAGTAGATTGTGTATGTGTGCTCAGTTGCTTCAGTCGTGTCTGACTCTATGTGACCCCCATGGACTACAGTCCTCCAGGCTCCTCTGTCCATGGAATTCTCCAGGCAGGAATACTGGGATGGGTTGCCATGCCCTTCTCCAGGGATCTTCCTGACCCAGGGATCGAACCTGCATCTCTTACGTCTCCTACATTGGCAGGCAGCTGCTTTACCACCAGTGCCACCTGGGAAGCCCATAAGTAGATTCATCAGTCTTTTTTAATGGCGTCTAGATTTTTTCATTATAAACAGAAAGTCCCTGTGCACCCCTCTCCCCAGCCTTGTTCTTTGCAGTGTTATTTATAACGCCCGAGACAAGGAAGCAAGCTGAGCGTCCATTGATGGGTGAATGAAGGAAGAACGTGTGGTATATACAGCAATGGAATAGTGCACGCCTGCATGTTCGGTCGCGTCAGTCGTGTCTGACTCTTTATGATCCTATGGACTATAGTCCTCCAGGCTCCTCTGTCCATGGAATTCTCCAGGCAGGAATACGGGGATGGGTTGCCACGCCCTCCTCCAGGGGATCTTCCCGACCCAGGGATCGAACCCACATCTCCTGTGTCTCTTGTATTGCAGGTGGATTCTTTAACCATTGAGCCACCAGGGAAGCCTAATGGACTCGTACTCAGCCATAAAAAGAAGGAAATCTTGCTGTTTGAAGCAACATGGGTGGACCTTGAGGGTTTTATGCTAAGTGAAGTAAACTGGACACAGAAAGACAAATAGCACATGATCTCACTTATATGTAGAATCTTACAAGAGCTCACGTAGAGGACAGATTGATAGGAGTGGGCAAAATGGATGAAGGTGTCAAATCTCCATTTATAAATAAATCACGAGAATGTAATATACAGCATGATGGCCATAGTTAATTACCGTGTATTAGGAGCCTGGTAGGCTACAGTCCATGGGGTCGCTAAGAGTCAGACGCGACTGAGCAATTTCACTTTCACTTTTCCCTTTCATGCACTGGAGAAGGAAATGGCAACCCACTCCAGTGTTCTTGCCTGGAGAATCCCAGGGATGGCGGAGCCTGGTGGGCTGCCATCTATGGGGTCGCACAGAGTCGGACACGACTGAAGCGACTTAGCAGCAGCAGCAACATATTTGAAGATTGCTAAGGCAGTACGTCTTCAACGTTCTCAGCACAAGAAGAAAAATTTAAGTGTAAAAAAGGAAAAGAAAAAAATACAAAAGAAAGTCCCTGCACTTTAACATTATAGAGGAATTCTTCCATGTTTCCTTCTAAAATGTTTATGATTTCATTTTCACATTTAAATCTTTGATTCCTTTGGGGTTTGTTTGTTCTGTTTAATTTTTTTAACTGAAGTGTAGTTGATTTATAATAGTGTGTTAGTTTCAGGTGTACAGAAAAGTGGTTCAGTTTAATATTTATATACAAAATCTTTTCTTCATTCTTTTCCATTGTAGGTTACTACAAGATACTGCACAGTTCCCTATGCTATTTACTAGTTCCCTGGTAAATCCTTGTTGTTTAGCTATTTTATGTATGTGTAGGTTAATCCGTTATACCTAATTTATCCCTCCCTCCCTTCCCCTTTGGTAACCATAAGTTTGTTTTTTGTGCCTGGGAGTCTGTTTCTCTTTTGCAAATAAGTTAATTTGTACTAGCTTTTAGATTCCACATATAAGTGACAAAATATGATATTTGTGTTTGACTTATTTCACTTAGTATGATAATCTCTAGGTCCATCCACATTGCTGCAAATGGCATCATTTGCAATTTAGTTCAGGGAAAGAGTAGAGATCCAAAACTTGTTTTCTAAATGGCCATTCAGTCGTTCCAGTGATATGTATTGAATAATTCAGTCTTTCCCTGTTGGCGATGTAGTAACATTATCAAATGTTAAATGATACCTATCTGAGTTGAGGCCAACTTGTGGGTTTCTGTTTTATTTCATCGGTCCATGTGAGAATTCATGGGCCAAAACCACATTGTCTTAGTGACTGAAGCATCATACATAATATGGTCATTTTCTTCAGGGCCCTCCTTTTTTCCAGAGTTTCCTTGACTATCCTCACTGGTTAATTTTTCATGCAAACTTTAGGATAAACACCCAGTTCACTGAGAATTGTTGATATTTCCCCCAGAATCAAAGTATCTTATCAATTCGCTTGGAAAGAATTAGAGTTTCACGGTGCTGACTCTCCTTCCCCGTATATGATGCATCTTTCCACTCTTTCACATCTTGTCTTTTAAGAGCTGTGTTAATTAAAGGATGTATTGAAATAGAAACACGGATACAGAAAAGTCACAAATCGTTAAGGGTACAGTTGGGTGAATTTTCACAAAGAGAACATCCCGTGAAATTTCCTCCCAGATTGAGAAACACAAAATCAGAAAATGGTAGCACCTCCTCTAAGTCTGTCTCCCCACAAGGAGCCACTTCCCCCAATTCTGCCCTCAAGAGCGTTCTTCCAGGTTTTGAACGTCGCCGTTTAGATCACACTGCCTGTGGTCTTTGGTGTCCGGCTTCTTTCACTCAAAAGTCTGTTGGCAAGATTCGTTCACGCTGTTCTACACGGCAGAACTTTGTTCAGTCTCATCACTGTATCGCTTCTCGCTGCGTTCAAGCACCCCACGCCTGGTGGGGATTTGGGTCGTTTCCGACCGGGGCCATTGAGAAGAGCGCTGCTGTGAGTATTCTAGTCCACGTCTGCTGGTGCACATCCGCGCTCGCTTCTGCCGGCCCTCCAAGGAGAAGCACGGCTGAGGCATAGGGTGTGTGTCTGGGAGCTTTGCCAGACACCACTCAATAGTTTCCTAAAATACTGGGACTCGGGACTTGCCTGGGGCCCAGGGGTCAAGAATCTGCTTTCCAGTGCAGGGGAGATGCGTTCGATCCCTGGTCAGGGAGCTAAGATCCCACACGCGGCAGGGCAACTAAGCCCACGCGTCCCAGCTAGAGAGTCTGTGTGCTGCATGGAGAGAACTTGCATGCCACAACTTAGAGACCTGAGGCGGCCAAATAAATAAATACAAATTTTTTAAATAAACAAATCAAGTACTGGTACTCATTTCTTCTCCACGAGTTGTCTAGTTAAATCCCTTCCCTTCTTCCCGGGCACACCGAGACTACATCTCCCAGCCTCCCTTGCAGTTAAATATGTCGTGTGATGCTAAGTCCTCATCAAGGGCCCTGTGTGTTCCTTCCAAGCTCCAAGAAGACTGAGCCTGCTCCATGCTCCCCTCCCCCTTCCCTCTCTCTGGAACCCACAGGGACCCACGTCAGCCACACAAACGACGGCAACACAGTGTGGGAGGGAAAGGAGATGTTTGCTGGGATCTGGCTTTCTGACCCCGGGGCCCATGGCCCTCCTTGTTACAGACTGGGGAAAGAGTCAGGTTCTCCCGGTCTGACTTCAGGCAACACCTGCCCCTGCGATATTTGAGAGACATGCTCTCCCTGCAGGGCGAGCCCCTCGCTGGCAGGAAGTATGTTTTTGCTCATGTCTCTGAGCCCTCTAGGAGCCAACAATCTTGCCATCTAGAACATCCTGTGTGGTTTCTATGACCCTCCCCCCCGCAACTTTTATACCAGTCGTAGCTGCGGTGGGCAGCCATCGTGTATTCTGAGTCTGCACGTTCTGATTTCTAGTTTTGCTGCAGATGGTGTCTGTGGGGACCTTTGTTTGCCTTTTGCGTGGTCTCCAGGGAGATAAATGAACATTGCCAACTCAGAAGGGACCCCTCCTACCCTGCTGGTGGGATGTGCATTGGTGCAGCCACTATGGAGAACGGCATGGAGGTTCCTTACAAACCTGAAAACAGCGCCACCACATGACCCTGCAATCCCACTCCGGGCGTGTATCCAGAGAAAAACATGGTCTGAAAAGATGCATGAGCTCCAGGGTTCACTGCAGCACTGTTTACAGTAGCCAAGACGTGGAGGCAAGCTAAATGTCCATCAGCAGAAGAATGGACAAAGAAGATGTGGTACATATTACACAACGGGGTATTACTCAGCCGTTAAAAAGAGTGAAATAATGCCATTTGCAGCATCATCAATGGACCTAGAGATTGACATATTGAGTGAAGTCAGACAGAGAAGGAGAAATATTGTATGATGTCTCCTATGTGGAATCTGAAAAGAAAGGATACAAATGAACTCATTTACAAAACAAATACAGACTCACAGATTTAGAGAACAAACTCATGGTTTGGGGGAGGTGGGAAAAGGATGGGGGGAAGGGGCAGTTAGGGAGTTTGGGGTAGACGTGTACACTCTGCCGTATTTAAAACGGATCTACCATGCAGCACAGGGGACTCTGCTCAATGCTATGCGGCAGCCTGGACGGGAGGGGAGTTTCAGGGAGAATGGATACTTATGGCTGAGTCCCTTTGCCATCCACCTGAAACTATCACAGCGTTGTTAGTCGGCTATACTCCAACATCAAATAAAAAGTTAAAGCATAAACCCACTGGAAGAAACCTGCCATCTTGTGCCGACAGGCACACCTCAGCATCCTGTCAAGTCATCCCAGCGGCTACCCCCACCCCCCACTGCTGCTCTGCGGGTCCCCAGCCCCCACCTCAACAAGGCACCCGCCTGTCTCCCCAAGAGAGGGAGACCCCCAGCGGCAGACACTGCTTCTCCCCCCTCATACGGGGGATTCTTAAAGCACCCAAGCGACAGCTCCCTCTTCAGATCAGAAAACTTCCAAAGGGAGAGGTGACGCCTTCTGTTGTTCACATAAAATTACAGTGTATAGTCTGTTGGGCTTCCCAGGTGGTGCGTGCAGTAAAGAATCTGCCTGTCAGTGCAGGAGATATAAAAGACGCGGGTTCAATCCCTGGGTCAGGAAGATTCCCCTGGAGGAGGGCATGGCAACCTGTAGGATTTTGAGCAGAGAAAGTGAAAGTGATCGAACCCAGGTCTCCGGCATTGCAGGCAGATTCTTTACCAGCTGAGCCACAAGAGAAGCTCAAGAATACTGGAGCGGGTAGGCTATCCCTTCTCCAGCGGATCTTCCCGACCCAGGAATCAAACCAGGGCCTCCTGCATTGCAGGCGGATTCTTTACCAAGCAAGCTATCAGGAAATCCCCTGACCTAACCTGAATTACCTTTCAAAGGATCAGCCTGGAACCCATGTAGAGAACAGATTGTAGAAAGGCGGGAAGTAGAAACACAGTCAGCCTCTCTGGAATGAGTTTCTTGCCTTTGACACTGACAGGCATCCGGCATCTGACATCCAGCTGAGGTCTCGGAGCCTCAGACCTCTGCTCTCCCCTCACCCCATGGAATCCCAGCTGATGAGCAATTATTCTCCCTAAGGACAGAGGTCATGTACGGATGTGAGAGTTGGACTATAAAGAAAGCTGAGCACCGAAGAATTGATGCTTTTGAACTGTGGTGTTGGAGAAGACTCTTGAGAGTCCCTTGGACTGCAAGGAGATCCAACCAGTCCATCCTAAAGGAAATCAGTCCTGAATATTCATTGGAAGGACTGATGCTGAAGCTGAAGCTCCAATACTTTGGCCACCTGATGCAAAGAACTGACTCACTGGAAAAGACCCTGACGCTGGGAAAGATTGAGGGCAGGAGGAGAAGGGGATGACAGAGGATGAGATGGTTGGATGGCATCACCGACTCCATGGACATGAGTCTGAGCAAACTCCAGGAGTTGGTGATGGACAGGGAGGCCTGGTGTGCTGCAGTCCATGGGGTCGCCAAGAGTCGGACACGACTGAGCGACTGAACACCAACAACACGGGCAAGGAGCCTGTACCCTCCCTGCTCACTCCTGTTTACTCTCCAATGATTGGATACAGAGCCCCTGACCGCTGGGAGCTTTACGGGGCGGGGCAGTTGTTTACAGAGGGGGCCACTGAAGTCTGGCTGAGCCCCGGCTTCCAGAAGAGAAAGGCACGGGGTGACCACTGGGGGCCAGCATTGCTCCGCTGAGAAGGCAGCGCTCTGCTTCCGAGAGTTGGGTGCTTCTGTCGCAAGGAGAAGGGAGCAAAACCTCGCCCTGGCGCTCCGCTGGCCTTCAAGGAGGAGGACGATGGCAGTGAGGGTGGGGATTACTCCAGGGGTTTCCACGACAGTAGAAGCCTTTCACCGCAATCGCTTCTAGTGACTCACAGAAAATTCTGTGAGCTCACCCTATGAGGCCCTAGCTGTCCATTTTACAGGTGAGAAAAGTGAACGTCACTCAGTCGTGTCCGACTCTTTGTGACCCCATGGAGTGCAGCCAGCCAGGCTCCTCTGTCCAGGAGATTCTCCAGGCAAGAATACTGGACTGGGTTGTCATGCCCTCCTCCAAGGGATCTTCTCGACCCAGGGATTGAATCTGCATCTCTTGCATCACAGGCAGATGCTTCACCTCAGTGAGAATGGAGGTATAAAGATCTCGAGGCCCTCCGATGGCAGAGCCTTGCTCTCCTCTGATCCTCCCACGCCTCCTGGAATCTAAAGCAGTGGCAGGGTGAGCCATGGGCGCAGAGGAAGCGGGGAAAGGTGTGTTTACTTGTCACGGTTTGTGGGTCCAAGGGGCTTAAGCACTTCTGAGGATGATGAGGGAGAGGAGTTGACAGCAGCCTATACTCTTGGGGACTCTTCGGGACAATCAGAACCTCAGTACATCAGCTTGGAGGGATAGCTGAAGTCGACCCACATAAAATCAAAATGGGATCAAACGTGATGGCAAAGCAGGAAAAATCATGTTTGTGATGGCCTGGCTGTCATTTGGAGAAAGAAATGTCTTTTGAAGAAACCCACCCAGTATTCTTGCTTGGAGAATCCCATGGACAGAGATGCCTGGTGGGATACAGTCCATGGGATCGCAAAGAGTCAGGCACGACTGAGCCACTAACACCAGTATTCTTGCTTGGAAAATTCCATGGACAGAGGAGCCTGGTAGGCTGCCACCCATGGGGTCACCAGGAGTCAGACAGGACTGAGCGACTGAGCACACACCATTGTCTTTATAAACAATTAATGGTATTTGTTTAATCACTCAAAAGAAAGGGCATGGCTCCCTGTAAATGCCTTCCCCTATCAACTCAGTCAAGCCCTGTATCACCAGGCACCATGTACCTCTCCTTTATCACCATCTCAAAGACACCCGCTTAACATTCTCTTAAGTAACTATTGGATTAATATCTCTCTCCCTGATTGGCGTGTTAGCTCCCAGAATAAAGGAATTGGGTCTCTTTGGGCTCCAAATCATAGCCTTATCTCCCAGCGCTAGTGTGTGGCCCTCCAGAGGGAGCTCAAGAAACACGGATGAATGTGTCTGTGAATGAGTGACTGCCGCGCTGTCTTGGCCCAATCCTGTGTCCTCCACGGGGTGTCCCTTCCCCCGAGCGTTGCTGCACCCACAGGAGGGGAGCGATTTATTGCTGCTTCAAGGGTGACTGTGTTCCGCAAACCCAGAACCGAAGTTGGTTCCACGTCAAAAGCTTCCCCAGCCCAGCTTTGGACCGATTCCCCCATCGATGGGCAGACAGAGCACCGTGTGCGGTGACCCAGTGATGCCAGCCCCCAGCCCTACTCCTGTGCCCCCAGCCCCACCGAGGGCTGGGAGCCCCGCCCGGGGTTCCGGGCCGAGGAGCCAGGAGAGCCTTGCTCATAAATTCCATTTCAGGCGGTCTGCTGGGAAGATTAGGATCGCACTGGTTTGGAGCCAGGGCTTTCCAGCGTCTCCTGCAGGAGAAGTGGTTCAGGGATAAACAGACCCAGCAGCGAGAGAAGAGAAGGAGGGGAAGGGAGAAGCGGGGAGGGCTGGAAAGGAGGGAAGGGAGAGAGGCAAGATGGGAGAGGGGGGCGGGGGGAGAGCGAGAGAAAGGCAGAGACACAGGGCAGAGAGACCGAGCAGCCGGAGAGATGAGGACCGGAGGTCACAGGGCGGGACCTGGGCCACGGAGCAGGGGACGGCGGGGTGGCTGAGACACCTGTGCAGGCAGGTCAGTGAGCACAGCCCTCTTACCTCCCACCGCTGCTGCCTCGCTCTCCAGTGGGCAGGTAGGCTCTGATGGACACGCCTGTGTGTGTCAATGTCCCCAGCCCCCAGTGTAGGGCCCAGCACATCAGAACCCCCACCAACACCAATTAAACACCGTCCGTCCGTGCCCCAAACCCACATGAAGCGTTCTATGAGGATTATCCCGTCTAATCCTCACAACCACCTCACAGCCCCCGAGTGTGTCCGTCACCTGATGGTGAGAGATTTACCTGCTCAGGGCTCGTCTGCCTCCCCCACTGGGTCACATGGGGCCCTGGCCAACCCTCCTGTTACTGCACCTCCAGGTGCTCAGGCCGTGGTTGGGGAGGGAACCTAGTACCCGTTATTGCCCCCTTCTGCAGGTGAGGAAACTGAGGCTTAGAGAGATCAAGTCAGTTGCCCAAGATCCCACAGGGAGGATATTTTGAACCCCAGCATCCTGACTCCAACACATCCTATTAGCCTCCGCCCTATACCGTGAGTACAAAGCGTAACTGATGAACACGCGCACGTGTAAATGAATGAATGAATGAATGAATGAATGTACTACCCTTCCTTCTCACCCCGTCCCCTTAGGTGGCCTGTGCTTTTTCAGCAGCGTGGGGCAAAGCACCCCCTTGAAATCTGGAGGCAAGAACTAGACCTAAGACCCTGACCTTGGAGCATCAGCTCACGGGTCCTGCTCAGAGACAGGCATCAAGGGTCCTGAGTCACACAGCCTGGTGGTTGGCGGCGGACAGACATCTCACCCCTCAGGCCTGCCCCTCTCTGAAACAACCCTGTGCTTGGTGACCCGGCAGAGGCTGGGGGTCAAACTCCTGCCTTGCTCTTTGCTCGCTGTGCGACCTCCAGCGAATCCTTGCCCTCTCTGAATCTCCCACTGCAAAATGGGAATATTGCTCCCAAACCCCTGGAGCTGTTCTGAAAATTAGGACGTGAAATCCTGGGCCCCCAGCTCAGTCGGAGAACAGAGCTCTGCTCAGCAAACCCCAGCAGTCCTTCCTGGCCTCTCGGCCTCTGCCCCACAACCACCGACAGGGGCCCCACAAACCCCAGAGCCAACCTGAAGTCTGAATCCGAGGAAACTAATTGAGGTTAATTCCTCAGCATCTCACACATACCACCCACCTCTCCTCCCAGCAGGCCAGGGAGGATTTATGAGTTAACGACGGCATTGTCATGTAAAGGGCTTTGAGATCCTTGGAGAGGGAGCCCCAGGGACAAGGAAAGTATGAAATAGGAGGCATAATGGTATTAGCACCCAATTACTCCAGGATGATCCCTCCAGCTCCCCCGGAGCTGAGGCTGAAGAGCCATCCTCTCCAGGACCAGGCAGGGGCAGGCAGGTGCCCATCTGTGGGCTGCGTGGCCCTAGGAAGTGCCCACACCCTCTTTGGGTGTCTCTGGGTGTCCGGCCTCAAGACCTGTCCTGAGGGTCCTTGCAAATCAACAGGCCAGCGATGCACTGAGCCTGCTCCTCTGCCCCGTGTGGCCCCACAGCGCGAGACCAGGCCACATCGGTCATGCCTGGGTGTCCACCCAGGATAGAAGCCGGGGAGCTGGCTCCCAGCTCAGGTTCCTTCCCCACCCCTCCACCTTGGACATCCCCTGAGCACACATGGTCAGATGGGTCCCAGGATCTATGATGGATACTTTCCACTTAACACACTGCCACTGAGTACCTTCTATCCGTTCAGCTCAGTTCAGTCGCTCAGTCGTGTCCGACTCTGCGACCCCATGGACTGCAGCACGCCAGGCCTCCCTGTCCATCACCAACTCCCTGAGTTTACTCAAACTCAAGTCCATGAAGTCAGTGATGCCATCCAACCATCTCATCCTCTGTCGTCCCCTTCTCCTCCTGCCTTCAATCTTTCCCAGCATCAGGGTCTTTCCATAGTCCTTTCAAGAGTACCTTTCATAGCAACACATTTAATCCTCACCGCAACTCTATAAAGTACCTACCAATAGCATCCCTAATCTATGGATGGGGAAACTGAGGCCACGTCCTTGCCAAGGTTCCCACCCTGGGAAGCAGGCCGGCCACGGTTCACCTCCAGGAGGGCCAGCTCCTCCCCCGCATTCTCATACTCAGAGTTTCCCAGCGGGAGCCTCTGCCAACTTTGCACTCACCCTTGCTGATGAAACATGAGCAAAGCTGTACTGAGCATTTACTGCAGACCAGGTTCTGTGCTGAGCGCTGGCCCTTTAGATCAAACTCACCTCCTGGAAAACAGGGTGCTTCATCGCTAGTTGACGGTGCAGGATCTGAGGCGCAGGGAGCAGTCCTGCATCCCTGGTTTCATAGCTGCAGTGTGACCGATCCATCGTCTACGACGCCCCCCGCTCTCACGCCCTTCACAGGGCTTCTCTCTTAGTTCACCTGTGGGCACATTCGTGTGCTGGAAGGCGTTTATTTCAGCCGGCCCTGACTGTGCATCCTCACCCGGCTGCGCCCGTCCTATTCTCTGCCACGCTCCCAGTGCCAGGAAACGTGCCAGGTGCACAGTGAAGTGAAGTGAAAGTGAACATCGCTCAGCCGTGTCTGACTCTTTGCCACCCTGTGGACTGCAGTCCATGGAACTCGCCAGGCCAGAATACTGGAGTGGGTAGCCTTTCCCTTCTCCAGGGGATCTTCCCAACCCAGGGACTGAACCCAGGTCTCCCGCACTGCAGGCGGATTCTTTACCAGCTGAGCCACCGGGGAAGCCCAAGGTACACAGTAAGTGCTCAACAAACACTGGGTTGGCCAAAATGTTCATTCGGGTTTTCCACACCGGCTTATGGCAAACCCGAACGAACTTGTTGGCCAGCCCATTATTTCTGAATAAAGGCTGGAAGGAAGCATTTTGTAGTCCTGGGCGCCCTCCGCACAGGGGTGGGAACCTTAGATTTGGCCTTGAGCAAGCTAAGGAGGCTGGGATGGGGGTGAGCCTGCTCAGAGGAGGACAGTCAGCAAAATCATCAGGGCAGGGATGCCTCCCACCCGAAGCGGCAGGATTTCTGGGACAAACGTGCAGCCAGATTGGCACCCAGAGGGGGCCTCGGAGCCCCCCCGCACAGGCACCTGGGGGGCTCGGGGTCCCAAGGCCCTCGCTGCCCGCTGCTCCTTGCCCAGGACTGACCACCCCACGAGTCTTTCCCACTGAAGCCACACATCCCTTGCAGGTGAACATACGCGCTTCCCTCTTGCTTCCTCAGGTACAGCCAGCGCTGCCAGCGTGCTCCCTGCCTTTGCCCACCCACCCCCACCGCACCTCCTCCACCCATCAGAAGTTAATTCCTCAGAAAACTTTCCTTGGGAGCAATTTCCACTTCTTATTATGCCCGCTGCGCGGCCCAGCTCTTGCTATCTGGCTCCCTACAGCAGGGAAGACGTCTGACGCTTGCCTGGAATAGCGGAGGTGACGGAGTTGGAAGGGGCCGACTCCTGGGATTACGATAAGGGCTGGCAGGCCATTTGGTATGCCAGCCCAGGCCACATGCTCTCCCTTCCATATTGGGGTGATAAAGATGATTTTCCATGCTGGTCCCTATCTGCTATCAAGACCAAACATTCAGATGCAGCCCTCCGTTTTAAACTCCACCCCCCCTACAAAATACCACTTCTTCCAAAGAAAATTGAACCTTCTGATTTGAAAGAGGAAAAAAAATTAATTGAAGTAGCCAGGTCATTCCCTCCCTAGGACTCTCGGATTTAATGAAAAAATGGAGAAGATTTTGAAGCCAGGTGTGCGAAGGAGGGAGAGAGAAGAGGACTGGGAGGCGTTTCTTGGGTCGGTTCTGAGGAGGCCCTGCTCCATCGGGAGGGTGTGGGGCAAGGGCACCGCGTCCCAACCCACGTGCCGGATGCTCTGACCTCAAAATTGTAACATCAGACATCACTTCTCGACTCAGGAGGAAGATCTTGACCCAAAAGAGAGGTGCCGGGTGGAGGAGTGGGCAGGGAGGAGGAGTGACTTCACGTCCCATCTTAACAAGATGTTACCCAAAGAGAAAGAGGCTTCGGGAGAGTTTGCATTCTCTCTCTTTATTATTATTATTTTTTTAGAGTTTCGGAATTGTGTCTTGGGTTTGGAGGCTGTCAGCAGAATACTTATGGTACTTTATGGTGCATTAGTAACGAGATTGTCTTCCCTTCCCAGAGCTGGCTTCAAACCCCCATCAATCTGGAAGGAGAGTGTATTAAGCAGGAGGATTTCTTTTTCGCCAAAGTCAGCATCTAGAGCAGAGAAGCCCCAACTCACGGAGCTCTGGCAGCTGCCTCGGCCTGGCCCACGGAGGCTTGGGGAGCAGGGAGCCTGCTGGACCTGGCGCCCATGGCCATCCACCCTGCCCCACCTCAGCACAGGCGCCCCAAACTCTTCAGATGGCTGCAGGAGGCTGCTGCCCCTTGGGGTCTTCCCACCCACCTCCCAGGAGGGTACCACACCCTAGGATGGCCTCAGTACTAGCTGCAAATTACAGCCCAGACGTGTGCGGATTCCTGGCCTGCAGGGAAGGGCTGGTGGGGGGGCGGGGCGGCAGGATGGGGAGGTGGCCGTCTGCCCCCTTCTGCAGGAGCAGGGGGACAAAGGACCGGAACTGAGAGGCTGGCGGTTCAGCCAGCACCCTGCCCACAGCTGCTTCCCATACAGGTTTTACAGGTCTGCCACAGAGGCGGGGAGAAGCATGGCCACAAGCCATTCATTACAAATTGGTTCAGGGAGGGCAAGACTGGAGAAGCTGTTTACACACGCACACTCACACACACACACCCAAACCTCAGGTGGAAATTCTCTGCTCCAGACAGGATGGGCCCCAGAGCAATCAATGGGCTGGGAACAGCATCTTCTTTTGTTCGCTGGGTGATGTCCAATGGGTCCCTGCCCCTCTGGGCCTCACTTTTCCCCATCTGGCAACCAAGCTGTTGGATTGGATCAGCTCTAGCAGTATTCCTGATTCTGATCACGTCTGTGTTAGTCGCTCAGTTGTATCTGACTCTTTGAGACCCCATGGACTGTGGCCCACCAGGCTCCTCTGCCCGTAGGATTCTCCAGGCAAGAATACTGGAATGGGTTGCCATGCCCTCCTCCAGGGCATCTTCCCGACCCAGGGATCAAACCCATGTCTCTTACATCTCCTGCACTGGCAGGCAGCTTCTTTACCATAAGTGCTACCTGGGAAGCCTGATTCTGATCATAACAATCATTAAACAGTAACAATAACAAGCAGTG
Organism: Giraffa tippelskirchi; assembly: GCF_054371585.1. Classification (NCBI taxonomy): domain Eukaryota; kingdom Metazoa; phylum Chordata; class Mammalia; order Artiodactyla; family Giraffidae; genus Giraffa; species Giraffa tippelskirchi. Next base: position 190,385,602 of record NC_137277.1, on the reverse strand, counting down.
ATAACAAGTCCCACGTGGTGAGCGCTGACCAGGAGCCAATGCCGCGCCTGCACGTGTAGTATCTCATGGAATTCTCCAGCAACACCGTGGGCTGGGTATTATTATCCTCATCGCTCAGATGAGGGGGCAGGAGGTGAAGCAGCAAGTGCAGTGGCCCAGGAGGTGGAGGATGCTTTGTCATCAGGCCCGCATCATTCCCCGGGCCCCCATCCTGCCTGACTCCAAATCCCGACTCGTGACTCTCTCACTATAACCACCTTGGGTAGTCCTGCAGGTCTAGGATGATCCATTTATCTTCCAACTTTTCCTCCGCAATTAAAAACAAAGAAAGAGATGTGTCTAGAATCTTAAGACTTCCAGAGGCTTTCCTGGGCTGGATAGTACTCAGCCATGCCTATGCAAACATCAGCTGAAAGATGGGGAAGTCCAGGTCTGGGTCTTTGTTCTAGGAGGTGGGGAGGGTACAGAGAAGGTGCCCACACCCCGTGAGTGGAGGCCCCACCCACCCACAGATCATATTATCACCCTCCCCATCTTCTCTCCTCCTCCAGGACGCCCGCATCCCACCGGGCTCACCTCTCCTCCCACTGGGCCAGCATCTAGAGCAGGGTTTCTCAGCCTCAGAACCACAGACCCACTGGGCTGGCAATGCTGTGTTATAGGAGCCTGTCTTGTACATTGCAGGACATTGAACAGCATCTCTGGCCTCTACCCACTAGATGCGAGTGGCTTCCCCTCACTTATCCCTGCCCCCATCATTGTGACAACTGCAAATGTTTTCAGGTATTGCTGAATGCCCTTTGGCAGACAAAAGCATGCCCCAATTGAGATCTATTGCTCTGGTTGCTAAAAGTACAGAGGCCAAGGCACCCTGGTTCAGATGTCCCTCTGCCACTGAGAGGATCCCATTTGGTGATCCTCTCTAAAGATCAGTCTCCACATCTGTAAAAGGGGAGTGGTAAAGATACACAGGGACATTGTCTGAGGAGCCCATGAGATGAAACCTGTGAAGGGTATGTGAGGAGCTTAGCCTGGCAGCTGGCAAACGTGCTTCACCAAGGAAATGGTCCTGGGATGGGAGGAACAGCCAGCGTCACCCAGAGAAGATTAATATCAATGATGGAAGTCACCAGAGCCAGCTGGGAACAGCACAGGCTGAAAAGTGTGTGGACTTTGAGACTTGATGCTGAAGACCCTGGTCACATTGTTCAGTCCTTTATCCAAAGCCCCCACATCAGGGATGGTTTCCTTTCACTAGATGATCAGTACCCAACCAGGGCAGTTTTAACCCCCAAAAGACATTTGGCATTGTCTGGAGATATTGTTAGTCATCACAACTGAGGGGGGGTTCGGGGGGTTGTTTCTGGCTGGAGGTGCTGCTAAACACACCACACAGCACAGGACAGCCCTTCACAACAAAGAGCTATCAGCCCAGCATATCACTGCTACCCAGGTTGAGAGACCCTGCATCAGATTGATTAAACCCAGTTGCTTCCCCTTTTCTCACTGGCCACCAGGAAGCTCAGAACAAAGTTCTGATGAGCCAGCCCCATCGTCACAGTCCTCCACCACCACCACCCTCCCTTCCATGCCACCAGGCTGCCCGATGGAAACACCAGACTCAAAATCACAAAAGTAAGTGTACCCATACAATGGAATATTATTCAGCCGTAAAAAGGACTGAAGTCCTGATTCCTGCGACAACACAGATGAACTGGGAAAGCGTTATGCTAAGTGAGGGATGCCAGGCACTGATGGAGACGTATTGCATGATTCCATTGATAGGAAATATTTGCAGTAGGCAAACCTATAGATATGGAAAGTAAGTTAGTGGTTGCTAAGGGCTGGGGTCAGGCTTCCCAGGCAGCACTAGTGGTAAACCTATCTGCCAATGCAGGAGACATAAGAGATGCGCGTTCAATCCCTGGGGAGGGAAGATCCCCTGGAGGAGGGCATGGCTACCCACTCCAGTATTCTTGCCTGGAGAATCCCATGGACAGAGGAGCCTGGTGGGCTACAGCTGGGGTCACAAAGTGTCAGACACGACTGAAGCGACTTAGCATGCATACACGCCAGGGCTGGGGTCGGGAGTGGAAGGAGAGGTGGCTGCTGATGGGTATGTGGTTTCCTTCTGGAGGAGGGAGAATATTCCAGAGCTGCATAGTGGTGGTGGCTATGCGATGCTGTGAACGTTCCACACGCCGCCATGCTGTGCCGCTTAAATGGTTAAAACGTGGCGCGCTTCGTATGCTGTTGTTGCTTAGTCACTAAGTCGTGTCCAGCTCTTTTGCGACCCCGTGGACTATAGCCCGCCAGGCTCCTCTGTCCATGGGATTTCCTAGACAAGAATACTGAAGTGGTTTGCCATTTCCTTCTCCAGGGGATCTTCCTGACCCAAGGATCGAACCCACGCCTCCTGCATTTGGCAGGCAGGTTCTTTACCACTGAACCACCAGGGAAGCCCTCATGTGTTTCATGCATGTGTTTTCCCACAATTGTTTTAAATGTAAAGAAAGAATGGAAAAAAGAGAAAGAGGAGGAAGAAAGATTGAGACAGGAAGGAAAGACAGGAGAAAGAGATGGAGACTAGGACCAGTCTGTCTCCTCTGGGCCAGGAGTGTATGTGAGCCTCTTTTTCTTTCTCTTCCGTCTTCCTGTTTGGGAATATCAATCGGACCAAAGGAGGAGGAGGAGGGGGAAGAGGAGGAGGAGGAAGAAGCCGCCCGCCCGAAGCACTGGGACGGCTGACGTCTGACGTGCTGGGGGATCAGCAGGTCAAAGCAGTGATCCCACCGGTCTGTCAAAGGGTTATTTTGTCTACACAACACGGCGCAGCTGGTTCCACGTTTGGGGTTTTGTTTTCTTTTCCCTCGCTTCGACTGGCTTCCTTAACTTGGTGAATAAGCAATTTGAGAATGACTGGGGAAAAATAATATTTTTACTCAAGCCCAGGTTTCCAAATTGCCCAATTAACAGAGGAGGGAGAAAGCTCTCTTTGAAGGACTGGCCTCAGGCATTTGGAGTCAGAGTGACTTGGTCCCTCTCCAAGCGCTGGGAAAATGATGCAAGGGGCTTGGCTCTTCCCTGGGGCCGAGAGAGGAGGGTGTATATAACAGGTGTGCCGGGGGGCTCATCACAGCCTTCTTTCTCCTGGGGGAAGGGAAAGCAACCGCAGAAGCCTCAGCTGGGCATAGCTAATGGAACTGCAGTATATCCATACGATGGAAGATGATGCTGTCTGGATAAAAACACAGCAGTGAGTGTGAAGGTATATTTCCTATAGATTTGAGTAAACAGCACGTGGTAGGGTGGCAAGCGTCGGCACAGGGAAAATACTGGAAACAAACACATGGAAAGAAGAAAAGGCAGCGAATGATTTCGTGACGGGCAGTCTTCATTTCGTCCTACATCGCAAACAGCGAGTATTGCTTTTATAATCCAAAAACATTTTTTTTTCCAAACATTTTCAGGGAATATCAAGGACCAGCCTTCCCTTTGCAACGGCTTCCAGCTTGCAAATGGCCTGAACTCGTCTCTGCTCTCCGCCTGTCATGGCAGGGGATTCAGATCACTCGGCGCAGGCGGCTCCCAGCCACCTCCCAGAGATGCTGCCTCGGCAGAGAGCAGCTGAGAGAAAACCAATGCTAGGGAGGCCGTGGTGTTTGAGGGCTGGGGGGCGGGGGACACACAGCCCCCCTCCAGGAGGACGCGGTCCTCTCCACCCCCTGGCCCCGCCCACCCATGTGGACTTCCTTCTCAGAGAGAATCAGCACCATCCCCTCCGACCTGAGGGTGGGTGGTCCTTCCCTTCTGCCTCCCACCCTGGCTTCTCTTGCATGCTCTCCACCCCTACTTCGATCACGTAACTGGTCGTGTGTCCTTGGGCAAGTCGTTTGAATCACCACTATTGAAGAGAAATACAGGGACTTCCCTGGTGGTCCAGTGGTTAGAATCCACCTTACAATGCAGAGGACTCAGGTTCAAGTCCTGGTCAGGGAACTAAGATCCCATGTGCTGTAGAGCAACTAAGCTTTCCCACAGCAGCTGCTGAGCCCACACGCTCTGAATGCGGGCCACAGGTAGAGAGCCCCAGCACCACAACCAGAGATCCGCAGTGCGGCAAGTAAGACCCCATGCGGCCAAACAAATAAGCAAAAAAGAAACCCACTCTGTCATCGTGGATGCTGAAGCCACGGATATGGAGGGTGAGCTGTATTTTGCTGCGCTGTTCCATTTCATATAAGGGATTCGAGCATCCGCAATGTTGGTACCCACGAGGGCTGCTGGAACCATTCCCTCAAGCATGCTGAAGAGAGATAAACGTAGTTGTTTCAGTGAGATTCAGATGAGCAAGTCCTCAGAGCTCCAGTCCTGCCTGTGACTTTAACCCTGCATTCAGGCCACTCCGGTCCACGTAGTCACCTACCTGGACAACTCCCTGGGGCAGATGGACCTGTACCAGTGAGGAAAGCCACACAGCCGGAAAATGACCGAGTCGGGGTTTGAACACAGACCTTAGGCTCAGGGCCAAAGCCGCTTTGAACTGTTCCTCGTTTTTGTGTCCACGCTGTCCCTCTGGCTATGGTGTGGCTTGGCAATAAATGTCATATCTGGTTCAGTACACGTGTGTGACGAATCTTTAAGAATAATAAACCTTGATTACGCAACTACTAAATGTCAGCGGCTGTGCCAAGTGCCTTTCGCGCACCACCTCATCTAACATTTCATCAGCTGGGGTTATCAGCCCCGTTTTACAGATAAAGAGATGAAGTAACAGAGACCCCAGCATCACACAGCCTGGTGAGCCAGGGCATTTGAACCCAAGAGGGCTGGAAGTGCTGAAGTTTACTAGCTCTGAGGCTTGGGATTTGCAGCTGGGGCCTGTATAGGTGGCTCAGCGGTTAAGAACCTGCCAATGCAGGAGACACAAGAGACTTGGGTTCATCCCTGGGTAAGGAAAATCCTCCAGTATTCTTACCTGGGAGATCCCATGGACAGAGGAGCCTGGCAGGCTACAGTCCATGGGGTCACAAAGAGTCAGGCATGACTGAGCACGCACACAGACACACACACACACACATCTATTAATATATAGGACCAGGGGTAATGGTTTCTATACTGACCGCCTTGGGTAGGTTCAGACAGTAAGGCCACTGGAAACCTTGATCCCCAGGTTCTGGCTTAGAGTGAGGCAGCAGTGCCCTGAGTCTGATGCTGTTAGTACCTTGGGTCTCCCGTTACCCAGCAGAGACAATGGAGGCAGGGAGCACTAGCCTGCTGTGGACTGGGGGACGGTAGGACCCAGCTGTAGGTCAGCAGACATCACCTGGTTGACAAAGACAAGCTATGACGCTCTTTACTTTGCAGCCTAAGCACGTGCCACACTGATAAAGTGTACTTGTCCACTCCCCAACCTTTCACACACCATGGCGCGCGCAGAAACTGATAGTAGCTACGGTGAATCAGGCTTGGGGATCCAAATCGTGGTACACAAAGTGGGAGGCTTGGTTCAGGAAGCTCTCTCCGCTGCCCTCTTCCATTCCTGCCCTCTAGGATTTACTTTGAACTTGCAGGGAAAATAAAGAATCTGCCTCTGAAGGGGTTTTAAAGGACTCCGAGTTCATCCCAAGGAAGCTCTGCTTTCATGCCAATTCCCAGTTTTCCTGCAAAAGCTTTGGTGAGCTTTGGAGAAATGAGCACTTGGAGAAATGTTTGACTTTCCAGTGAGCACATCTGAATGGCTCACACTTTGCAATTCACAGCGACCGACCCAGGACCAGTCAACACTTTTCGGTCAATATATCTTTCAGGGAATAAAGACAACTTAAGTCTGCTCCTTTTATCTGTATCTGTCTACATCTTCTATGAGTTCCAGCCCACAGCAGTCTTTAGGGCACAGACATGCACTCTAGCCATGAAATTAAAAGATGCTTGCTCCTCGGAAGAAAAGCTATGATAAACCTAGACAGCACTTAAAAAAGCAGAGACATCACTTTGCCAACAAAGGTATTTCAAGTGGTCATGTGTGGATGTGAGAGTTGGACCATAAAGAAGACTGAGCACTGAAGAATTGATGCTTCTGAACTGTGGTTGGAGAAGACTCTTGAGAGTCCCTTGGACTGCAAGGAGATCCAACCAGTCCATCCTAAAAGAGATCAATCCTGGGTGTTCATTGGAAGGACTGATGCTGAAGCTGAAACTCCAATACTTTGGCCACCTGATGCAAAGAGTCAACTCACTGGAAAAGACCCTGGTGCTGGGAAAGACTGAAGGCGGGAGAAGGGGACGACAGAGGATGGGATGGTTGGATGGCATCACCGACTCGATGGACATGAGTTTGAACAAACACCAGGAGAGAGGGAAAGACAGGGAAGCCTGGTGTGCTGTAGTCCGTGAGGCCACAGAGTCAGACACAACTCAGCGACTGAACAACAAGAAATACACAAGTGCACAAACACACATTCTCACTTTACAATTCCATGAGTTTCTTCCCTAAAATTAATCAATATAGGAAACACAGCTCTGTGAATCTTCTCGACCCGACCCAGCTCTGGAAATTCAGAGCAAAAAAAAATTTTCAGGTTCCAAATCCCGGATACAAGCTTACAGGGACCCTCAGACCCTGTAATTAAACCAAGGAGCCTACTGAGGCCCAGAGGGGAAGTGACTTGTCCAAGGTCATCCAGTGACTGTGCTGGAGCCCAAGTGGGTCCCAGGCCCCTTGGCTCCCAGTCCAGCACTGCCCAGAGAGGTACAAGAACCAAGGTCATCGTCTAAACCACAAGGAGACAAATACTCTTCCCCATCCCCGAGGAGAGCCAATGGAGGGAATCTTCGCAGGCACAATTGCAGCAAAAAGTTTTCAAAGCCTTTCCTAACCTAATATATGTAAAGAAATCTTTGGAGAGTCATTCCCCATTAATCAGCTGTCAGCAGCGTTCTGAGGGAGGGAGAGGGAGGGGAGACTAACTCATTTCCCAGAGCCTGTCTTCAGGATTTCAAAAACGAGTTCAGCAGAGCCAGTCACTTTGGGGGCATCGGAAAAAGTGAGAGAAATGCCTCTCACTCCCCCAAATACATGTCCCCTAATACCAGCACCATGGTCCCCCTCACGCCCCCAAATACTCTAACCCGGCACCACGATCCTGACTTAGCGACCCTCACCCTTTACATGAATCAGAATTATCTGGAAGGCTATTAAAACACATATCATTGCCACTGCCCCCCATCCCCAGTCTCCCATCCACCCACCAAGAGCTTCTGATGGAGCAGGTCTGGCGTGGAGCCCGAGAAGTTGCACTGCTAACAAGCTCCCCGGTGATCTAATGCCGCTGGTCCAGGGAACCACAGTTGGAGAGTCAGTGTTCTCTGCCCCTGAAGCTGCTGGGACAGTCTAGATAAAAGAGTGGCGGGGGGGAATATGTTATATTTCTGGGAGCCGAATAACACAGCGGTTGGATCCAAGACTCCAAGTCAAACAGAGGTATTAGCACCTGACATACCCAATTGCGAGAGTGCGGTCTGTCCACTGCTGCTGCCTGCTGTCTGAGGCCGGCATATCGTGGGTGTCGGGTGTCGGGGAAAGAGGTGTTGGGGGTGTTGCCTTGGTTGCCGAGTGGGGGTAAATCAAGCAAGTGCTTCCCCACTCCCTACGTGGAAAGGAAGGGAGACATGGCACCAGGGTCTAGGGGAACATCATCTAGGAGAACATCTAGGAGTGACCTGAGGGGCTTCCCTGGAGACTCAGCAGAATCCACCTGCCAATGCAGGAGACACGGGTTCAATCCCTGATCTGGGAAGATCCCACAGACCGCAGAGCAACTAAGCCCAGAAGCTGCAACTCCTGAGCCCACGAGCCATAGCTACTGAAGCCCGAGCGCCCACGAGCCTGTGCTCTCCAGTAAGAGACGCCACCACGAGACGCCCACTACCGCTACAAAGAGAAGCCCTCGCAGGCCGCAACTAGAGAACACCCACGCAGCAACAAAGACCCCGCATGGCCATAAATAAATAAATAAATAAAATTATTAAAAAAAAAAAAAAGAGTGACCCAAGAGTCTCATTTCTTTGCCTTGATATTGGGTTGGGGGGTAATTAGGTGCTGAGACACCAACATGGGCCCAAAGTCTGTTTCTCCCCATTTATAATAATTTGCAAGTGGATGTCTTTCTTTTTCACCATTAAAATCCTCATGATACAAAATTCAGAAAGTGCCTGAAGGCAAAAAGAGAAAAATATCATGAGTAATCTTACCCTTTAGTAGTACTTATTCATTATTTGGGTCAACATTCCTCTGGGGTTATTTTTCTACGCATAAGTTTTGCTTTTTTTTTTTAATGTAGTATCATTCTGTTTTGGAATGACTCTTTTCACTCAATATTTCATAAACATTTTGCCAAGTTATTAAAAATCCTGAGAGGTAGCATAGTTCAGTTAAGACAGACCTTGCATCCAAGTGACCTGAGTTCACACTGAGGTCTGCCCCTGACCAGCTAAGAGACCAAGAAAAGTTAATGTCACTGTGCTTCATGTTCTCCCCCAGCTGGGATGACAGTGTTAGCAGCTGCCTCAAACAGTTGTAGGTATTAAATGAGCTAAGCATTTAGAGTGGTTGCTAGCATGGGGTGAAGGAAATATTATGCAAATGTTGCTCCCTTTACTATATGTTCCTGTGATGGTTCTATGCCACTATATGGATGTTTCATAACATACTGGCAATATCCTCTTGTTAGAGGTTTCCTTTCTTGTTTTTCCTATTGTAAAAACAAAAAAAAAATGTGATGAACACACTTACATCTTTGCCCATATGCATGATAAATTCCTAGAAGTACAAAGCAATAGCCCGAGGATGGTTCTAAACATACCTAAATCTTTAGAAACATGCTCTCCAAGTTGCCCTTCAGAAAACTGATACCAGTACAGTCTGCCACAAACAGTATATGAGAGTCCCAGCTTCCAGAACCCTCAGTAACCGTGGACAGTATCATTTTCCCCCTCATAATTGCCACTGTGATGCGTGAGCATGGTAACTTCTTAATTTCGTTTCTTGGGTATCTGGTAGTCCATGGGGTTGCAAAGAGTCAGACATGACTGAGCAACTGAACTGAACTGACTGGGTATCTGGTAAGACCAGCAATTGATGGCTCAGACAGGAAAGAATCTGCCTGCAAAGTGGGAGACCCAGGTTTGATCCCTGGATCAGAAGATCCCCTACAGAAGGAAATGGCTCCCCACTCCAGTATTTCTTGTCTGGAGAATTCCATGGACAATACAGTCTGTGGGGTCACAAAGATCAGACATGACTGAGCAACTAACACTTAACAACTCGCACATATGACATATGTCTTTAATAAATTGCCTGTCTGTGGCCATTGACCAGGGGTTGTTCATCATCCTTATTTATTTGCAGGAGCTCTTTGTATAGCAAAGACGTGAACAGCAGAGATGTTGAAAGTATTTTCTTCAGCTTATCATTTACTTCTCAGCTTGATTTTCAGTGCGTTTCCCCACCTTGTGTGTTACTTTGTTCTCCTTGGATCCATTTGGTAACAAGCCAGGGGAGCGATAGCTTCCTCCCCATCCGCATCTTCCCTGCCCAGTCCCGTCAGCCTAGGGCCCTTTTAACTTTGTAGCCTGGGGCAGTCCCTTTGATTTACTGCCCTCTACATAATGAAAAAAACCCAGATTGGAAAGTGGTCTCTCAGATCTTTCCAGAAGTCCTAGATGACCCCAAATCTCCTGGGCTCCTACCCCTGCTGGTTGCATAGGTCACAGGTCATCACGCCCCAATGACCTCCAAAAAAGGGATAACTCAGGCCCCTTGGTGATAGCAGTTGATGCCAGCCAACTGGTTTGGTGGCTTGTGTCTCTAAATTTCCCTGATAATTTTTGGTGGAATGTAGGCTATAGCCCAGGACTGAAAGAGCTAAAACACGATTCAACTGAGGAAAGCAACGAGAGCTGCCCCTTACTGAGCCCCACTGATTGCCTTCTCTTCCCAGGAATCCCCACAAGTTAAGTGTTTCTGTGCTCATTTTTAAAATAAGAAATGGAAGTTCAGAAAGGTTATATCACTTGCCCCAGGAAACACAGCTCCTGAGGACCAAAACCAAGATGAAAGTGGAGGTCATCAAGATATAAAGCTTATGTCCTCTTGCAGAATCCCACTCACTGGACCTACCTGGATTCTACAAACTGGCTTCCCTCATAGCTCAGCTGGTAAAGCATCTGCCTGCAATGCAGGAGACCCTGGTTCGATTCCTGGGTCAGGAAGATCTACTGGAGAAGGAAAACGCTACCCACTCCAGTATTCTAGCCTGGAGAATCCCATGGATTGTATAGTCCATGGGGTCACAAAGAGTTGGACACGACTGAGTGACTTTCACTTTCACTTTGCCACCTGCTTGCTCTATGACACCAGGAAAGTTGCTTCATCCTTCATCCTCAGCTTTCCTTCATCTTGGGAGAATAATAGCCTGCCTCTATATCACGCCACATTAGGAGAGAAGCAAGTTTTTTTCTTTTTTTGGTGGGTCCTAGTGTCTTCCCATCGATGGTTGTTCAACAGCCAGCCGTGATTCTGGTGCTCTGGCCGGGGAGATGAGCACATGTGCTTCTACTCCGCCATCGTGAACCAGTCTCCTGGTTTCCTTATTCGAGCGTATTTGGCTTGGATCCCGAGCTCCCGAGAAGCCGGGGACGGGCGGGAAGCTGCTCCACCTCTTCAGTACACCTGCTGGCAGTGGTTCTCAGCAGAGAATCAGGTTTTCAAAACATCATCATGAAAACTCCATAAACTGTAAAAGTGTTCAAATGAGGTACAAATCCTAGATGAATTTCACAGAAGCGCTTACTCACAACCGTACAATTTATACCAACGTGTATCAACTTGAATCCATCATACATACTACAAACATACAGGACAGATCTCCAACCGGTTCCTACCCTCACATTCATTCATTTGGGCAACAAATAACCACTGTTTCCTAGGTCTTGGTGGGAGTCCTGGGGGAGGCGGACTGTATCTGTGACCTCAAGGAGCTCACAGTAACACACGCAAGTGCACACGTACTCATACACACATCATGCACATGTGCACACACATTCTCATCTCCACTTGAGTGATCCTTTTGAGTGTCTTTCTCTTCTGAGGTCTCAGAGGCACACAATCTTTAAGTTCACTTGAAATCAGGTTCCCATAGCTTCTGCCTGCTGCAATGATCCCAGCCTTCCCAACACATGACAAATCTGTATTCATCTGGGTCTCCATGCCTGGGGGTACAGGGAGGGCAAGTGTGGGCCTGCCCTTATAGAACACGGCAGCCAGAGACAGCTCAGCTTCTACCCCGCAGAACATTTCACAGAGGCGAAAATCAGGCCACTCCAGATCCAAGTGTATTTTCCCAGCATATTAGATACGTCTCTGTCTTTGAACTAACACTATTTGGAACTTCTTTGGTGGTGCAGGGGATAAGAATCCACCTGCCAATGCAGGAGACACGGGTTCGATCCCTGGTCTGGGAAGATTCCACGTGCCTCGGAGCAACTAAGTCCACGCATCCCAGAGCCCTCGGGTCTAGAACCTGTGCTTAGCAACAAGAGAAGTCACCGCGTGAGATGCCCACGCACTGCAGTGAAGAGCAGCCCCGCAGCTAGAGAAAAGCCCACAGAACCAGGGCAATGAGGAGCCAGCACGGCCCCAAAAACCAAAAAAACTGACAACTACTGATGTCAAGAAAGATGAAGTTCAAAAACATTATGTTGGGAAATAAAAGCAAGTTTCAGGATGAAACCTACTATAGCATACCATTATATAAACTGTAAAGACTACATATTTCAATGTAAAAGCTAGTAAGATTATAAAAGGATGTATTTTAGTTTCCTGTGATTGTGGTAACAGATTTCTACAGATTTGGTGGCTTAAGACAACAGGGATTTATTCTCTCACGGTTCTGGGGATCACACTGTCACCGGGCCGAAACCAAGGTGTCATAAAGTACGTTCTCCCTGAAAGCTTTGTGGGAGAATCTCTCCCTTACTTCTTTTGGCTTCCAGTGGCTGCCAGCATTCCTTGGTTTATGGCCAAATTGTCCAGTCTCTGTCTCCACAGTCACAGCAACCCCTCCTCCTCTGTCTGAGTCAAATCTCTTTCTTCCCCTCTCTTCGAAGGACATGTGGTATGGCATTTAGGGCCCTCCCAGAAAATCCAGGATAATCTCCCTGTCTCAAGATCCTTAGCTTAGTCTCATCTGCAAAGATCCTTTTTGATTTTAAGGTAACATTTACAGGTTCTAGGAATTAGGACATGATATCCCTTGGACTGCAAGGAGATCAAACAAGTCCATCCTAAAGAAAATCAACCCTGAATATTTATTGGAAGGATTGATGCTGAAGCTGGAGCTCCAATACTTTGGCCACCTGATGCAAAGGGCCGACTCATTGGAAAAGACCCTGATGTTGGGAAAGATTGAAGGCAGGAGGAGAAGGGGACGACAGAGGATGAGATGGTTGGATGGCTTCACTGACTCAGTGGACGTGAGTTTGAGCAAACTCCAGGAGATAGTGAAAGACAGGGAAGCCTGGCGTGCTGCAGTCCATGGGCTCACAAAGAGTCAGACGCGACTGAGTAACTGAACAGCAACAATCTTTGGGGGCTTTTACTCAGCCTCCTGCAGCCTGTACAGAAATAATAGCAAATTCTTCTGAAGGAAAAGGGAATAATTCAGTAGAGGAGAACATGAGGAAGCTGTCTGTAGGCGCCCACTCTATTGTATCTGTGTGAAATACTTAATAATTTTTTTAAAAATTTAAAACCCTGCCACCTCTGAGCACTGTGACCCTGGGCAATTTATTTCACATTTCTGGACTTTCATCTCCTCTTCTGTAATATGAAGATATCGATCCCTCCTTCGTGAGAGTGTAGGAGCTTTCAAAAGTATCATGTTTATGAAGTGCCTAGTAGGTGTCTGGCTCATCATAAGCCATCAGTATTATTATTGCTGTTGTTGCCTTTCTAAAACTGAGAAGCATTTTCTACAGCACACTCATGGGCGCATGCACACACGCGCGCACACACACACACTTACTGAGTGAGAGAAATAAGTTTTTCTGCTCCAAGCCCTGGTTTCTGAAACCCAGCATTGGTGGGGGTGGGGTGAGCAGAAGAGCTGAAACCACGGTGGTGGAGGCGGGGGGGCCCCTGTGCAAAGGCCCTTTTTGATCTCCTCTAACTGCCACTATAGAGAATTAGATGGAATTCATTTCTATGATGAAGGAATTAATGGTTATGGAGAGAATTGGGTTCAGGTGGAAGACTTGAATCCAAAGAAGGGAATAAAGCCTTGAAATTCAAATGAAAAATTATTATATAAGCATAAAGAAAACCTATTTTACACCTGTAAGACTAAATGTATAAATATGAACCAACTGCTCCCTCTGGGAAATGGGGATTGTGCTTTTAATTCACCTAGACAAATATGCAGTGCTCTCTCCCTTCCGTCTATACATCCCAATGAAGGCCGGCACTTGCTGGAGCTGCAGAGTAACACCCCCACCAAGACTGGCCACCTCCTCCCTTGGTCTAAGCATCTTCTGGGTTCCCCAGGGCCCCCAGGAGGGGGCTGGGCTCCTGAACCTGCAAACTGCTTGGACAAGGTCATCTCAAAGACTCCCTCCCAGCTGTGGCATGCTTTGGTCCTGCCATCCCCTCCCCACCCCTCCTCACCCCCACGGACCATCATACAGGGCATAATGCCCTATGGTCATTAGGATGTTTCAATTTCATTCACTTATTCATTCAGTGGCATCTCTGAGCACCTGCCATGTACCAGTCTCTGTGCCCAGTGCTGGAGATCATCCAGTTTACCAAAGGGGAAACTGAGGCAGCAAGAAAAGAAAGAGAGCAGCCTTTAGAGTCAAGGAGGACTAAGTTAAAATCCTTTCCCTATCACCTGATGGCTCCTTGACCTGGAACCAGTTTCAGTTTGACCTTTGTTGTTCAATTGCTAAGTCATGTCCGACTGTTTGAGACTCCATGAACTGCAGCACATTAGGCTTCCCTGTCCTTCACTGTCTCCTGGAGTTTGCCCAAAGTCATGTCCAGTGAGTCGGTGATGACATCCAGCCATCTCATTCTCTGCCACCCCCTTTTCCTCTTGCCCTCAATCTTTTCCAGCATCAGGGTCTTTTCCAATGAGCCGGCTCTTCAGAGCCAGTGGCCAAAGTATTGGAGCTTCAACTTCAGCATCAGTCCTTCCAGTAAATATTCAGGGTTGATTTCCTTTAGGATCAACTGGTTTGAAAAGGCAAAAAAGATATGATACCAGATGAGCCCCTCCAGGTCAGCAGTTGTCCAATATGCCATTGGGGAAGAAAGAGAAAATAGCTCCTGAAAGAATCTGACCTTGGACCTCCCTGAAACTCAGCTTCCTCCTCTGTACATTACAGGTGCTGGTATCTACCACCAGGAGTGGCTTTCAGATTAAACAGGCTTTCCTGAGTACCTGCAACGGGGCTACCATTCAGCACTACTAGTTACTCACACTGGGGCTCACGGTCGAAGAGTAACATGGTCACTCAGTTTAGCCCTTTCTTGAGCACCCTGTGTTCTAGCTGGGCCCCAGAACTGCAGGGATAAATGCAACAGGAACCCAGTGGCCGACTGCATGTAGGAGGCGGGAAGGAGCGGAGTGGGTACCCACTGAGTGCCGCCTGCAGATCCAGCACTAGCCTAGGTGTTTGCACCCAGCTCACCACCGCTGCTGAGGACAGTGCAGATCAGCCGTGCTCTGAGTTCCACTGAGCGTCTCTCTGCACGTGTGTCTAGCCACCCTTCTCATGCTCCGAGAGACTGAGAAAGACTTGGCGCACAGAAGCCACACCAAAGATTCAGTATCCCGACAAATCACTGGCCTCACAAGATTCAAGCCCAGGTCTCCCAGCCTTTTCTCAAGCCCAGACATCCTGCTTGTGGTGGATTCGTTCATCCACCCACCCATCTATCCAGTGAGTATTTACTGAGCATCTACTAAGGAACTTAGTTGACAGGAGTAAATACACAGAGAGAAGAAAGACCCCTCCCCACGTGACGGAGGAGGGGCCTTCTCCAGGAGAGGAGGACAGAGAAATCTTGGGGACCAGAGGAACTCAATGCCACCAGCTTCCCCTTAGCAAGAAGCCCACCTGAGGTGTTTGATCTTTCCATCCTCAAGCCGGTCCCACTCCAGCCCTCCAAAGCCTGAGGGCCTGGAAGGAAAGTTCGTCTGGGCTTGTGGGCGTCCCTGGAATGTGTGCAGAGCCACAAGCTGCAGGCTGGCTGGAGCAGACCGCCACCACCCCTTTTGGATTTGTTTAATGAAAACGCTTTGCCGGTTCCGTAGATGCTCAACTGTGATAAGGTAACTGTCTGAGCACAGTAGACAACCGGTTACTGCTGGACTCAGGGCAAGTTGAACTTGGAGAAATGAAATGAAGGGGTCAGTGAAGGCAGCCCATCTTCATCTGACACACGGTCTTTTGTTTAGACAGCCCTGGGGCTTGGGAGGAGACGTCCCTCCGCAGGCTCCTCAGTGGATCCAGCACACAGGGCTTTCTGTTGCACACTCACTTCCACCTCCTCGGATCTGTGTGTGTGCACGCACACACAGGCACACATGCCCACGTACAGACGTCCCACACACTCTCATACACTCGTCTGGGTACCCACGCGCGCTCAGCCTCACTTGTCCTCACGCACACACTCTGACACACAGTCACCTCCATCCCACTCCACGCCCCTTAGGCCACTGGGACCCGACCGGAGGGGTACTCTCTCTTTCTGCGGAGGTCCTTTGCCCACCCAGAAATGGCAAGGAAAGAGAGATTCACGGGCAGAGGGAAGGTGTGTACAGATATGGGGGAGAACACTGTGAAGACGGCCTTGACTGCATTTTTGAAAGTCAGTGGGAAAGCAGTTAGCAAGACAGGGAAGTCCAGAGGAGGAAGAGGAGGATGAGGGGGCGGTCCCAGTGGTCATCTCAGCACCTCTAAGCTTCGGCCTCACTGTCTTTCCTTCCAAATTTCCAGGAAGGAAGGAGGAGGCTGCCTGAGAGCCTGAGAAACAGCGGGCCTGGGAGAAGCCGCGTTATGAGTGTGTTGCTGTTGGATTCCTTGGGACCTGGAATCCAAGGCACCCCATTCTGTTTTTCTGGGGGAAATTACGATGTCAAGCCAGCAACACCCCCGTTTTCCTGCTCTTCCTCCTCCGGTTTGGGCAAATATTTCAAGGTCACTCTGAGAAGAGTGTTCCTTCCTAAGGGGAAAAACATAATAAAAGATGCTGGGGAGTGGGGGGAAGGTGCTTTGTCTCAAGGGTGCCTCTTCCAACACGGCCCTAAGGAATTCTGGCCTCTGGAACCTGGAGGGAGCTGGAGCTGCCACTGGAGGGGCCTTTGTTCGCCCATATTCCATTTCTCTCCCCACCCCCACCTCCCTCATTATCAAACATTTGAAGACTGAATAATTCCATTTGTCGATGTCTTCGGCTGGAGCCTCTGAAAATGCAGAAGGCCCTGCCAAAATCAAAACCCTTGGTTTTCAAGGTGGATTTATCACCCTTTAAAGGAAGATTTATTGGGTAATCGCTTTCAAAAAGTGCTCATTGCACAGGGATCTGAAAGAGGTTGGGGGAAGAGACCCCTGGCCCCCTAGGGGCCCAGGAAAGGAGCCCCAGTGGTGGCCATAACTGATCTCACGTGTCTCATCAATTCACAGCCAGAGAAAGACCAACTTCCCCAGCTGAAGCCAAGCTGGGGTCTTGCCCCTAGCCCTTGGGCCTTTGTCTTTCCGATTTTAATTGGGGTTGGAGGGTTCCATTTGGGAACGTGGAGTGGGGGGGGGGGTGATTCCTTATTTTAGCATTGTTGTGGCCCTTAATAAAGGTGGAGGAGATCTTAGACCAGACAAGGTGGCGGTAGAGAACCACTGTTCAAGCCTTTAGAGCATCTAGGAGAGAGTGGTTCCTGCAGGGAGCAGGGTGCTCAGTCACACTGGGCGGGGTGGATGCCAAACAGAGGAAGGTGTCTTCCCAAAGGGCGCTGTGGATCCCCATCTGACCAAACCGTCCCCCCAGCCCAGGGACTCGGGCTCAGAGAGCAAAGGAGGACCCTACATACTTCCGGAAACCATAGCGATGGGGCACGCGGTGGACAAAATGGGCAGAGGAGGGGAGGAGATAGCCGTGGAGAAGTCAGAAAGGCCAAGAGGAGACGATAGAGGACTGGGTAAAAAAGACAGAGGAGCCCGTGGCACAGACTGTGGGGCGCAGGGAGGGACAGAAAAGTGAGTGCGAGACACACAGCGAAAGAGGAGGGGGAAAGAAACAGAGAGAGACTGGGGCGAGGGGCTGGAGGGAAAACTTTCGGGGCCACCTTCAGCCCAACAGACGCCCCCTGGCTTAGAGCAGCGCGTCGAGCTCTTGGGAGGAAGTTAACCCCGTGCGGGGGAGTTAAGCGGGGCAAGGGGGTCAGCGAAGGGAACCCAGAGGAGGGGGAGGGTTTCCTCCCCTTCCTGCAGCGCCGCCCCAGCGCCCAGGTGAACCGCCCCCCCTTTCCCCTGCTGCATGTGAAATCGCCATTTCACCCGGCCACACTTCTTAATTGTTGCAAAAATCATTTGTGAAATTGGTCTCCAACAGGCGAGAACGGCCACACTCATTCCGACAGACACCCTCCTCTTTCTCCCCCTCTGCCCGCCCCGCGGGAGCCCATGGGATCCCCCAGCCACAGGAACCCAGCGTTGGCGCCGCCAGCCCTGGTTGAGGGGCGCCGGCTGGGGGGGTTGGGGTGGGAATCTCGCTCGAGACTGACTGAAGCCGCCCCGCTGAGTCTTCTGCAGCAGCGGAGGGCAGGGACCCGGCCAACAGTTAGACGGCCCCCGTGTGGGCCGCCTGGGTTCCAACGTCCTTGGCAGCCACGGGTCGGGGGCGCTCGCCCCACTCCGTCCAGAGATGAGCCCACGCCCGCAGCCAAGTGCGCCAGGAGACAGAGCTCTGCGCGCTCCAGAGGGCTTCTCTCCCCTGGGGGAACTGACCAAATCCCCACTCACACCTTCTTGATAGGCGCCTAGAGCTATGCTAGGACAACAAGGAAGAGACCGCAGGGCCTAAATGCCGACACTGACCCTCACTAAGAAGCACACACTCAGTGGAAAACACAAGCTGCAAACCCACCGCAGACCTACACACAGACCCACCTTCCCCAGGACTCACACAGACGTGGGCATGAACCTGTATTCACACACAGACACACTGGCCCACTCCACCCACACATACAGAGGCGAGGTGGCTTAAACTCTTCCTCACCATGATGGAAATTACTGCCGACGCATGCATGAATGAACAATATATGTGTGTGTGTGTGTGTGCATTACATAGGTATGACTGTGTGTATACCTGTGTGTATATATATATACAGCCACCTCAGGAGGTCAAGGCAGGGAGACCCTCCAACGAGATGAGATGGAAAAGGGACTGACTCAGGCCTGACTCATCGTCCCCAGACTTACACATTGTGGTGTAAAATGCCACCTTCTCATCTCTCTTGGGGGCAAGCGGATACAGTGGGGTAGCATCTCCAGAAAGGAAAGGGTCACAGAAAACCTGGCAGGGCCCCTGTAACTCAGGTAGCCTGGCACCTTGGTTTCCTAAAGGGACTGGGGGTGGGGGGGCTTTCCAATTTTAAAGCTACTTGGCCTTCCTCCCTCAATTCTGGGGCCCCTAGGGGGCATGAGTGTAACAGCTTTTCAGCAGGCCCCCATTTCTGGAAGGTCTCTCGCCACCCCGGCCCCACCTCTGGCCGGAGCAGCCCCCAGTACTGGAATAGAGGGGAGAGGAGGGGGACTGTCGCATGCTGAGAGGGGCAAAGGTCACAGGTGAGGAGAGGGGGAGGGGAGGGGGCACCCGGGGCAGCCAGAGGAGGCTCCCAGGCCAGGCCGGTAGGGGGCTGACCCCAGCACCGGGAGAGGGCGGGCAGGGGGCAGGCTGGGGGTGGGGGCGAGTTTGGGGGCTGGGTTTATTTTATTGTATCTGGCCTCCAGCGCTGGGCCGGAGACACTCTTTCTCGGGGGAGACAAAAGACCTGCAGTCCTGGCGTCCTGCCCCGCTGGGAGGGCGTTTCGCCCCCAGGACTCGGCATCCCCCAGACAGAAGGGTCTGGTCCTCTAGCCCTGGGGAAGGTGGGGAGAGTGCAGAACGGGAGGACCTCACTTCCACTCCTCAGTGATTAACTGGGGCTCCCTCCCCCCCACCAGCAGAGGACCTTGGAACTGGGGGGCTCAGAGGGGGTACCCTCCCTCCCACGTCCCAGCCCTTTGGACCCCCAGATCCTGGGCACCGACTTGCGGTCTGCCTCAAGGCAGCGAAGTACCTGCTGGAGAGGGCTTCTGGGTGTGGGCTGAAGAGGGACAGGAGTTTAATCCTGGCTGGAGATGGGTGAGGACTAGGGGCCCTGGAGGGGAGGGGAGGAAGGAGTGGGTCCCTAACACTGAGCGGAGGGCTTTCTGAGCCCCAGACCCCGCCATCCTTCTGGGCTTCTCAGAGCTGCAGGAGGCCAGGCAAGAACAGGACACCCAGGCTCAGAGGCAATTTCACAAAGAAAGTCATAAGCCGCACCCCCCCCCAGGTCACCTAGGCCAATTCCAGGTGGACCCCAGTGGCTGAAATGTCAAAGTGTGTGAGTGAGACGAGGGAGAAGACATGAGATCCAGCTGGACTCCGACTCTGGGAGGCTAGAGCTGAGCCGAGAATTCGAGGCAACCACCGACGGCAGGCAGGCATTCCCGTGCAGCCGGACTGCAGAGCCGGCTGTGGGCGACCGGGGGGTTGGGGGCTCGGTCGACCCGGCCCACCCGTCAGGGGAAGACACTGGGACTGGGGGGCCCCCTCCCCTTCTCCCTCGCCCCCGCCCAGCCCCCACCACGCCCCCGCCTTTTGCTCCCTCTGTTTTAACGGGCGGTTCAGATGCTCCCCCCAAAGCGAGGTGAGTCGAGGATTAAAAAACAGAGGGGGAAAAAAATAAATTCGTAGAAGATTTCTTCTCGTTATTGGTCCTCGGCTGCCTTCCGCCCTGGCCCCCTGCCCTCCTCATGAATAAAAGAAAAGTCCGAACCCATCGCGTCCCATTCGCCGCCGCCGCCTCCCGCGCGCGCTCCAGCCAGCACTTCTGCGCAACTTACCCGGCGGATCGCTCGCCCCTCGCCTCCCCCTAACCCCGCCACTCCCTTATCGCCCCCCTCCGGCCCCCGAAACCCGAGAGGTTCCTTCTTTCCTCCCCAGGTCTTCTCGAGGGGGGGCGGGGGGAGGCGGGAGTGTGAAAGCTGGCGTGTCCGCGAGGAGCGAGTGTGGTCGGAGAAAGAAGGCGTGGAGAGGAGCCGGAGAGGAGAGGGCGGGGGAGCGAGAGGATAAATATATAAATAAATACGGAAACCGGAATCCAGTCCGCAGCCGCTCGGCTCAGAAACTTTGGCCCGCAGCGCGGGAGCGCGGCCCTCGCCAGTCCGAGGCTGGGGGCCCAGACTCCGGCCGCGATCCCCCCGCCACCCCCGCCAGCCTTGCTCGGCATCCGGGCCGCGTCCCCGGCTGCTGCCCCGCGCATCCGTCCGCACAACTTCTGGCCGAGCGGGGCGGGCAGAGGAGGCCTCGGGGTGGCTGTGTTTGTTTGTTTGAACTTCCTCGTCGCCACCTCCCCTCTTTCCCCAGCCTCCCGACCTCCGCCCCCCAACCTCACCACCCCGCCCTTCCCAGCTCCTGGACGCCAGCGGCAGCCGCCGGGGGTGGGGGGTGGGGAGTGTTCGCCGAGGGGAGGGGGAGGAGGTTTAAAAAAAAAAGGAGACGAAGAAGAAGAAGAGGAAAGAAAGAGATCGCGGCAGGGGGAAGGGGAGCGGACGGGAAGCGATTTTTGCCGACTCCGGACCCGCCGCCGGCGTGCGCGGAGAATGGCGGCGCTTCCCGGCACGGTACCCAGGATGGTGCGGCCGGCTCCCGGGCAGAACTACCCGCGCACGGGGTTTCCCCTGGAAGGTAAGAGCGCCCGGGGTGGCCTCCCTCCTCCGCCGGGGCCTCCGAGTCCTCGGAGAGGTGGCGATCTTCGCGGGGTGGCGGTGGCGCCAGCAAGTGGGGAGCCGGGGGGGTTCCTTCCCTTTTGGGTCCAAGTCCGGGCGCCCGACCCAGGAAGTTTCTGGGGACCCACACTTGTCCGTTTCGCGTGGGTTTCACCGACCGGCGGCTCCAGCTTCACAGGTCCCGGGTCCTGGCCTTTCCCCGCTGGGCTGAACTCCGAGTCGATCTCGACTCCTAGTCAGTTTCAAGTCCTAGTGGATCTCAACTCATTCCGCTATTTTCAGATACTTTCCACCTAATACTTTCTTGGCTTTCCCGTGTTCTGCCAGCTACGGGGCTTTCTACTCTTGTTTTGAATTATTCTTTTCACCCCGGGATGGTTTAACAATCCCTTTTATTTCGAAATACCAACAGTGTGTGATGTTTTATATGTCTTAACTAGGATCTCGTCTTCGAGGCTGGAAACAAACTAATGTGAAATAATAAACTAACATTCCCGCCCCCCGGGAACTTTCCACTCGGGCTTCCGAACTCTAGTAATCCCTCGGGAGAGACCTCAAGACTGCGAGAGGGTACGGAAATGTCCAGACAAGGGGAAAGTGTTGGTTTTCTAACGTGTCCTCCCTAAACACCCAGCACCGGGGATGAGCCGAAGGGACCGGCGCGGGGAACAGGTTCTCGGCTCCGGCAAGGGCTGGAGCGCACCGAGACCCTTTCCTGCGTTTTTGTTTTGTTTTCTTTTTAAACTAATATTAGGCCTTCGACCTGTCAGCTGAGGGATCCCTTGGCTTCTGGGGTAGGTAGCCCAGGATGTCAGACGTGGTTAGAGATAGGTGCGACTTTTATTTTTTAATTACGCTTCTTATTACTGTATGAGCCACTTGTGCGCGAGGAAGGGAAACCAGGCAAGCAGGGGAAGGCTGGGCAGGCGGCCTGCGATCTGGGGAGGGGGGTGTCCCTCCGGCAGCTAGACGGCGCGGGTCCCGGAATTAGACCGCGGCGAGGAGAGCGGCTCCGTGATCAAGTGCGCGCGAGCAGCCACGCAGGCGGGAGAGCGCGCCGGCCCGGGGATTTGTCGCAGCGCTCTCCTGTAGCGAATGCAAGTAAAACAGGCGGCCGCGGCCGCGCAGCGGATTAGGACAGTATTTGCCCAACATGACGGAAAATACTGAGGAGAGCCGAGTGCCGGCCGCTAAAGAGGCTCTTGAATATAAAGTTGGGCGCTCAAGAGCCCTCCAGCGCTAATGCATGTCCCGCCACGGAGACCGAGTGACTCTGACTTGGCGACGCACGATTTCTGATTAAATCCGAGGGTGGCTTCAGGCACCCACGTTTTCAGAGCGGGGGAGGGAGGGGACCGGCAGAGCGAGGGGAGGAGGCGGTAAGAACAGCTCAGCCTCCGAGCCTCTGCTTGCCTCCTTTCTTCCAATTATACTGTCAGCTCCCTCCACTCCCGGCGGCTGTGAAATCGTTCTAATCTACCAGATCTCCGCGGCCGCCGAGTCCCCAAATTGGGGGATCGAGGCTGGATTAGTGCACCGGGTGTCCCCACCCCACCCCCAACCTTCTGGGAAGAAATTGTGTGGACTCTGCATTAAAGCTTCCTCCGCGTGCTCCCCTGGCCGGCCCACACGGAGGAACCACGTCTGTCTTCCTGGTTCCCAGAAGGGACTCTTGCCCATCTGTGTCCCCGCCTCTCCCAACCTGCAGGGACAGTTCATGGGTGTCTGAGGCCAAATGAGTATTTGATTTAGGACCTTGCTGACAGTGGAGCAGATCACCCCCAAATCATCCCCAAACGAAATCTGAACTGTGAGAGGGGTTGGAAGGAAGGGGAGTCCCTCGAGGGGCAGCCAGGAGCCCCCGGGGGCAGCAGCCAACGGCTTTCTGTCGCTGGTCCCTCTGCTGTGCCTTGACTGTCCAGTTATGGGTAGGACAGTTCTGCTGCACAAGCCAGGGCTGTAAATACTAGTTATCAACCAGCCTTTCCAGGGCCGATATCAAATGGATCAGACTTGACCACTCAGAGCATGGAACCAACCAGATGGGCCCCGTCTCACCCATTATCAGCCTCTCTAGAAGGCAAGCTGCCGGTCCAGAGAGCCATGGGCCCCAGAGTCCCCAGGCCACACCGGTCTCTAGGCTCTCCCCTCTCCCGCCACTTCTCAGATGCAGATCCCCCAGGTGTGTCCTCACCGCCTCTAGTGCGGCAGGACTGTGGACACGGCATCTGGGAGGACTCTGGCAGCCAGCCCTGACCACTCTCTCCATCCCTGCCAGGCCTTCCCTTGGCTTCATGGCAGCTTTCCCCCAGATGTCTGAACTCCACAGCTCCAAATGTGGGGGACGGAGATCTGCCTACAGGGATCCTGGGGCTCAAACTAAACTGAAGTCCAAAGGGCAGCACTCAGGGCCGCATCCTCATCCTCACCCCGCGTCTCTCTTTCTCCTCCTCTCCCCCTTCCCTCTCCAGTGTCCACCCCACTTGGCCAAGGCCGGGTCAATCAGCTGGGTGGGGTCTTCATCAACGGGCGACCCCTGCCCAACCACATCCGCCACAAAATAGTCGAGATGGCCCACCACGGCATCCGGCCCTGTGTCATCTCCCGCCAGCTGCGCGTCTCCCATGGCTGCGTCTCCAAGATTCTCTGCCGCTACCAGGAGACCGGGTCCATCCGGCCTGGGGCCATCGGCGGCAGCAAGCCCAGAGTGAGTGTCTTTGCCGCAGAGCTGACAGCCAGCCTTCAAGGGCTGGGGGTCCTGGCTGTAGCCCCTCTCTCTACCTTGTGTCATCCAGTAGCAGTAGGGAGTCTACATGCTACCTATGAGCAGAAGAGTGGAAGAGGGTCCCCAAGCCCAGACCTCCTCCATTATTTGAATTTCTCAGGGATGGGGATAACTGGGGTCCAGATTGCACAACAGGCCACTGAGTCATTCCTGTGTTGTCCCTACATCTGCCCAGAACCCCGCTGCCATCCCATATGAGGGAAATCTTTCTTCAGTCTTGCCTGGAATAGTGGGGGGGGGGCTAATTAGGTTTCTAGTTTATTACCCATCACTATCCTATTCCACATTCCCCAACCCCAGCTGCCTTCCTGGGAGCCAGGAACAGGTTTCTGGAAAGGATGAAGCCAATCTCAGAATGGAGGCATGCTGACCAGAGCCATCAGCCTGGCCCTGGGGCTCCTGGGAGGTTGATGTTAAAAGTGTCTCCCTCCCCCCATCCCATCTTTCCACTCCGACTCTCCCACCTCCACCTCTGAAGCAGGTGGCGACGCCGGACGTGGAGAAAAAGATTGAGGAGTACAAGAGGGAAAACCCAGGCATGTTTAGCTGGGAGATCCGAGACCGGCTGCTGAAAGACGGGCACTGCGACCGCAGCACCGTGCCCTCAGGTGAGAAGGCAGCTGCGCCAGCAGAGTGCGCCCAGGGTCCTCACCCTGCCTCTTCTTTCTCCAAGTCCCCAGGGCCAGGGCTTCGGTCGGTGGGGCTGGAACTGGGAGACAAGAGGAGATGACGGATGACAGGGAACTTGGAGAAAAAGTTGGGAGAGAAAGGAAGCGAGGCCACGGGGGAAATTAAAACCGAAAGGGAGATGGGAACAGGGAAGAAGGGAGGAAAAGAAGTTAGGAAAGGAGAGAGGAGGGGAAGGAAGGGAGGAGGATGGGAGGAAGGAAGACAAGAGGGAGAAAGGAAGGAAGGGGGGGAGCGGGGAGGAAGGAGCTGAGCAGAAAGTTTACAAAGTTGGGTGACAAGGGAAGATCCCCTTGGCGCCTTCGCAGAGAATGGCCTGCAGAGATGAGTCCATCCTAGAAGGGTAGGTCACAAGCTCCCTGGACTTCTTTCTCCAAGTCGCCATTTCTGTTCTGTTGCTGCCACCAGCCACCAGTGGGTCCCAAATGTGGAGGCCCTGGGTCTTGCTGCCTGTGGGTGGGAAGGTGCCCCCAGGTGTATATGTGTGTGTACCTGAGCATTCAGGCTTATGGGGCTGGGATGCGTACCTGAGTGTGGGGAGCAGCTAGCTGGCTGGAGGGGCTCCAGGGAGGTCCTGGGGGGCGGGGTGGGTATGAGTGCTCTAGGGGAAGGTAGGCTACCCACTCCAGTGTTCTCTGGCTTCCCCGGGGGCTCAGCTGGTAAAGAATCCGCCTGCAATGCAGGAGACTCCAGTTTGATTCCTGGGTCAGGGAGATCCTCTGGAGAAGGGATAGGCTGCCCACTCCAGTATTCTGGCCTGGACAATCCCATGGACTGTGTAGTCCAGGGGGTTGCAAAGAGTCGGACACGCCTGAGCGACTTTCACTGACTGAGAGTATGTGATAGTGCAAAGTCCAAGTGTGCACAGAGACGTGATAAGGAGGCACAAGGTGGGTGCCTCTGTCACAGCCTGGGGGAGTCCGTGCCCCAGGTGAGTCTCCACGTGCGTGACAGCACTTCTGGCTCCCAATAAGGGCACGTGTTTACCTGCGATAGGGGTAGGGTGGGTGTGAGTCCCCCTGAGTGTGTTTAGGGGGGAAACGCGCTTCCGTGATTTCTCCCAGCGCCCCAGGCGGCCGGCCTGCGCGGCCCCAACGACTTATACCCGCTCTTTGCCTTTGAATTTCTGAGGTTTAGTGAGTTCGATTAGCCGAGTGCTCAGAATCAAGTTCGGGAAGAAGGAGGAGGAGGACGAAGCGGACAAGAAGGAGGAGGACGGCGAGAAGAAAGCCAAGCACAGCATCGACGGCATCCTGGGCGACAAAGGTAGGGGGCCGCCCGGGCCAGGGACGCCCGAGCCCGCGGGGCTCCTCGTGCGCCAGCGTGCGGGCCAGTGGTGGCGCCGTCCCACCGGACCGGAGGGCGGAAAGAGAGCCTGTCGGGGTGTGCGGCTCCCGCGCGACGCCGGTGCGCGGCAGAGCAGGGTCCAGCCGTCCCCGGGGACCCGGCAGCGCGGGGGGTGATCCGGGGGCCGCGAACTGCGCATCCTGGCGCGCCCGCTCCAGCCGAGGACTCCGGGCCATGTGTCCTCCGGGGCCGGCGTTGTGGCTGCTAGGTGTCGATCTATTATTTATAGGAAACTTGGGCAAAGGGGCGGGGGGCGAGGAAGGAGGAGTCGGCTCGCGGCTCCCTAAATGAATTTGTTAACCAGACCCGCACACGCTCTTTAAACGGTCCCTTGAAACCCCGCCTGACAGTTGACTGACCGCTGCAATCAATAAAAATTAGCGCGAGCCGCGTGGGCAGCTGCCTCACTCTCCGATCCAGCGATGCCAGGGCCGCAAAGACAGCGCGGAGGCAGAAGGGCACATTTTTAAGGCGCTTTCCTCTTGGGCAGCACCGGTGGGCCCAGGGGTTGAGGCCAAGTTCCCAGATGCCCAGGGTCGGGGGTCCCCGTGGGAGGGAGGGTTTCGGGCTCCACCAGGCCCTCTCCCATCTTTTCACGGGGCTGGAGTCTGAGTCCGGCCGTTTCTGGAGATGAGCTAGGGAAGGCATTTCTCTTGCAAGCGCTGCACGCCCAGGAAAGGGGGGCGTGCTTTTGTTTACTGATGGGTTAGTTTCAGGAGAAAGGAAAGTCCTTCCCCATCACACTGCCTCCGCAGGTCTCTTTGAGACTTGGTCAGTGTGCTTCAAGGAGGGGGGGGGGCGTGTAAAAAGAAATAAAAGCGCAAGACCCAAAGTCACAAAGATGGACCAGGGAAAGAAGCTAAACCTCCAGACACACAACGCAGGGAGGCAGCAGGCAAACAGGAAAGGCAATGGCCATTCTAACCTCAAAAATAAAAATAAAAAGTGGCTTTGGAAACAGTGGGGAGTATCTTGAACCCTGAAACTTGTTCAAGCGCAGAGTTTTGTTTGCGTTTCCTCCCAGGGGTTTATTGAGGTTCTCTTCTCGTCGCTTTCCTGGAACTTCTACCCAGGTCTCCCTCTGGGTTTCAGTAGTCTCTCCCAACCTTGAAGATGAACTTCACAGACAAAGCCCGCTTCCAAAGACAAGTCCCAGGGAGGCCCAGCCCCCACAGGCCTGGCCCAAGTGGGGAGGGGGGAGCAGGGGCAGCCCAGTGTGAGAGCAGGCTGGGGCTGGGGAAGGGGCGGGCTATTGACATTCAGGGCCCCTAGGAGAGCCCAGTCCCACCGGGACAAAAGGGCAGGAAAGAAAGGGAGCGGGCTGTGCCTGGCACCCCGCTGCGCAAAGCCTGCGGAGGGCCTGGGGTCTGCAGGGGGTGGGGGAGCTGCATGCCAAGGAGCCCCTGGCTGGTCAGAGGCAGCCCGGGATCCCTGCGTGGGGACCCACTCCTTATTTCAGTTTGGAGTAGAAGGGGACTTAGTTGGACTTCCTTTGTGGTGGGTGTGGGCGGGGACAGAGAACTCGAATAATCTTTCCTGGCCAAATACAGCACAGCAGACGCATCTTCTGAGAGGTACCATGGGAGAAAAGAGGAGGTTTGGTTTTGTTCGGAGAGATTTTTAGGTGTGTGTGTGTGTGTGTGTGTGGCAGGGGTATGTCCAATTCAGTCTGTGAGGGAGCACAACAGATACATTTCTCCTGAGACAGAAGAGAAAGAAAGGAAGAGGGTAGCAAGTCGGGTCTGACGATGCCTTTGGCTCAGAGGAATCCAGGGGTTTCTATTGCTGATCGGGGCTTACAGAACCAGCGGACAAGCAGTTTTGCTGGACAGAGGTTTTCCCTGAGTGGAACCAGGAAGCTCCAGGTCCCCAAGTGTTTAAGGAGGAGGCTGGCAGTTGCAGAGCACTGGCGCTTCTGGGAGTCTAGGAGAGGAGTTGCAGAAATGAAATGAAAGCGGTGGGCCGGGTGTCCAGAAAGCCGTGTGGTTTTGGAGTGGCAGGGGGCGTGTGGAGCCCTGTGGCTGGGAGCTGGAGGGCCGAAAGTGCTTGTGTCTCTCAGTGTGGCTGTCTGCCCACCGGTCTTTGGAACAGTCATGTGATTCTGCGTGGATGTGTGATCGCAGACGGGCGGAATGATGATGTGAGAGTGGGGAAGAGAGAGGGCTGTCTTTCCATCTGTGGACAAATGGTATCTATCAGCTCTGGATTTGAGTACCTTGACCAGTGGCTGGCATCCTGGTGAACCACCCAGTTGGAAACTCTCATCTCTCTCCCAGGCCCCGGATGTCAGTTTCATGGCCAAGTTAAAGGTGAAAAGACCTCCCAACCTCCACCCAAGTGGGTCAGGCGGGGAGAGGCAGAGATCCCCTTGGGCAGAGCAGGGGGAGGGGTGCACACCCACAAACTCTGTTTTGGCTTCTTGCTCTTGACAAATGCTTTCTCCGGGGGTTGCCCCTCTCATGGTGGGGAGTCGCCCAAGAAGGGGTTTAAGAGCTCTCCTCTTTAAGCGCTAAAGAGAGATCCCTCCCTGAGTCCGTTTTTTCCTATCGTCCGCTTGGCATTTAATAATGTTAAGACTTATTAGAGCTGGTAATGAAAACTGGGACTGCTGAATAGGAAACTGTGTTGGAGAGGGGTGTAATAGCTTCCAGGCATGGTAAGAAACTATTTATCCGCAATCAGTCCTCACTCTCAGAGTTTGAAGCACAAACGTTAAGTTGAAGGGTTTTAAAGCAGATTAAATTGAGCTTTTATTTCTGTGCACTTTCATCTCTGAACAGCTCACTCCTGCTCCCCTTGGGCTGATATTCATGAGGCTGTTCATATTTTTTTTTTTTTTTTTGCTCTTATCCTTGTTAAGACTGAGTTATTAGGATTGTTGGTTGTGAGAATTCTCAGACTGCTGTGGATAGGGGCTTCGGCCACACTCAGCACACCTGGAAAGGTTCCTTGCCCTCAGCCACTTGGCCTCTCTCCTCCTCACCCCTTCTCTGAGAATCAGGGCAGACCCAGGCAGGGACTCGCCTGGAGAAGGATTTGAGGAGGGATGGGAAAGAAAAAGAGTCTCCCAACCTGAGTCCAGGGAGACGTTTGTGGGAAATTTGATAGGGGTTCGCAGAGAGTCAAACCATTCTTCTGTGAGAGCTGAGGGAGTGAGTGTGAAGAAATAATTTAGAAAAAGTAACAACAGTAATAATCAGTAAGAGGCCTCTTGCATCTGACAAGTTTAGGCTGAAACTGACCAGATCAGACCACAGTTGGTCTCTAGAGTAGAAAGCCCAGCTGGGTCACAATTAATATGAAATAAGGGGGAAAGTCACACGATTAAAAAGAAGAGTGTGCATTCTCCCGGGGAGAGGAGGCAAGTCTATCTGAGAATCTCTTGACGTCTGAAGTGGGGGCCAGGGGTCTGTGTGAGAGGAAGCTTTGTATTTCTTTGCGTTTTTCCTTAATTTATTTTTAAAGCAGCAAACTTACAGGTGTGGAGTGAGAAATGACGGAGAAGGATCGGAAGGAGGGGAGAGCCCGAAGTCTCGGTTTTAGACACTTGTAAAAGGAGGTGGGAAACAATTTAATTTGGCAGCAGCGATAGCTGCTAATGCGGTTTTCGGTCGTTTGCTACACTGGAGGAAGCTGTTTTGATTGTGTGTACAAGGACCTGCCAAATTTAATTAGGCTCCGGGGGAGCGAATGAATAGGGGAAGGGGGGGCAGGGCTCCCCTCAGCCCACACCGTTTTTTCGGCTTCACACCTGGAAGGGTCATTGTTTACTGGAGAGGCGAGAAGGGGAAAGGGGAGGGGAGGGGCCCCCAGGGAGAGGGGCCCTTGGAAGCGGAGGAGGGAGGGGTCGAAGAGAGTCCATTTATCAAGAAACAATCTGCATTGATTTAAACCAACAAGTTCCCTCCTCTGTAAATGTGTGTTTAGAGAAAGGTAATTGACACTCCACCAAATCAAAGGATTACCCCGGGTTGGCAATCTAATCAAACAGAGTCCAGGCGGGATTTGAAGCTGTTCAGAGTGGGATCAGCTTCGCATAATGGGGGCTCGGAGGAAGATGGGAGGGTGTCAGGCAATTCCCCGGCTTTAGGCAGCGCTCGGCGGTGGATATTCAGTGAGACCGGAGGGGGAGAGGGCGGGGGCGAGGGCTGCGCCGAGCCGGGGCGGTGGGGGGATGGGGGGAGCGGAGAGGGGGCGCGCGGGGTGAGGGGGGAATCTACCCCGGCGGAGGGGGCCCCGGGCGAGGGGCGAACCCACACTGGGTTGACAAGACTCCCCCTGTCTTTCCTCTACTCCCCCCAACCGAAGACGAGAGAGGGGGCGGAGGGAGCTGGGACTAACGAAGAACAACAATGAGATAACTATTACAAAGGCGAACCCTGGCGCGCGCGCGCTCGCAGCCCCAGAACCCACGGTAAATAAACAGAGTCGGCAAACTGTTTGCCAGATAAACTTGTGCCTAAATCGAGTGTGACGGGCAAAGAGAGAAGAGACAGAAGGAGATAAGGTTGGAGGGGGAATGAACGAACATAATCTAATAGAAGACATTTAGAAAACAAACTTGAAACAAGCGAGAACAGGCGAGCGGAGGGTAATTACCCGCCCCGGAGAGCGAGGGACGCCTTCGGAGGGCTGCGGGTGGGGTCTCGGAGACGCGAGCCGCCGAGAGCCGCGCGCTGAAGAGGAGGCAGGCCTTCGGGACTCCGCAGGGGACCAGGAGAGGGTCCCCCGGGCACGCCAAGGAGGGGGCTCGGCTCCCAGACTGAGGCTCCCGCGCGGCCCCCCGTCTCCGAACGCGTTTGGGAACAGGGTGGGGTTCCCCCGCTGCGAGGGCACGTGGGTTTTCTGTTCACCCCCGGGCGCGCACAGCAACGCACCGGCTGCTTCCAGGCGTTTATACCTAAAAGACTTGGTGTGCACGGCACAGCCGTTAAAGGAATTAGATATTTACCAGTTTGAAATGAGCCTGGCTAAGAAGAAGAGAGAAGAGAGAGAGAGACATTGAAAAGATGAGGCTGGGGGAAGACTTCAAACGAATTCATCATTTGGAATGGTGGAGAGGAGATTTACCAGACAGTATTGGGAAGTTATTTAGATATTAATAACACATTTTCCTGAGGCGCGACCACGGCGGCCATCTGCGCTGTTCTCCGAGCTATTTGGCTGGGTGAAATATGGGCGTCTCAAATGTTGGGAAGAGATAACGCAATCAGGCTAACCCTGGTCCTAAGACGGCATCGCAGCGTTAAACCCGGATTAACCTCCCCCTCCCACCCGCGCGGCCCCCTCCCCTTTCACAGCTCTCCAAATTTTTCAGTGGAATTTACATGGAAGGATTTAAAAGCACATATAACAGTAGCCTTAAAGCAGTAAGGTGATTAGTTGGGCTTTTTTTTTTTAAAGGACGTCTTTCTGAAAATGATAGCTGTCACACACCACATTTTATATAAATAATGTTATATACAAATATATATTTTTTATATAGGGAGAGAGCACTGAGCAAATGAGATTTCCTTCTAGGTTGCCTGTTTGGCGTTTCTATTTACCATCATCAGCAAAGTTGATGAGGCTTCATTCCTAATGGGGACTAGGATATAAACATGAAATGTACAGGATCCCGGGCTCTGGCTCTGGCCCTGGGACAAGCAGAGTCCAAAGCCAGAGAGAACTCACAACACATAATAGACAGTCCCTGGTGCGGAGAAGCCTTCCTGCTACAAAGAGGGACACAGAAGAGACACCCCAAAGGGGATGCTCTCCAGGGGCTTTGGGGCCTTGAAGGCCATGACTAAGGGGGGCACATTCCAGGAATTCCATAAAAATAGTTCCTCTCCCTCTCCCACTCCAGACTAACGAGGTAATTAGGAAACCCAGTTGGGGTTGGGGGTAAGAGGGATTTGAAGGTTGGGACAATCCCCCTTTCTCAGTTTTTGCTGTCGCGGACCTTTCTGCTTCTCCCCCCAACCCCTTCCCCCAGCTCTTGCTGAAAGAGGAAAGGTGGAAATGGGGTCAGCGCTTTCTGACCCGCTCCGGAGCGATTGGCCCCGGCCGGGGTCGGGTAGGGGGAGGGAGGGAACGCGCCTTCCCAAATCGAATCAAGGCAGAACGGTGACCTAGGGGGGAAACTTCCCCATTAGTAGATAGATCTCTCCAGAACTTCAAACAAAGTGGGGGGAAGGGAGAGGCGAGGCGGGGGGGGGGGCAGTCCGGAGAGCGCGCAGCGGGGACAAGGAGCTAGCCAAGGGGAGGGGCCTGCAAGAGGAAGAGAAGGGGTCGAGGGCAAAGGGGAGGTGGGGGCCAAAGGAAGGGGGTGCCAGGGGAGAGTGGCCGCACTTGAAACTTCAGCCCCCGGGGAGCGGTGAGGGGGAGTTGCCTACACCCCAAGTCTTGCTCCCCAGAGGCCCCAAGGGCATTCCAGGGCGCCTTGGGCTGCTCTCTTGGGCAGCTGAGTGAGCGTGGGTTGCCAGGGGCTGGGGATGAATTGGTTCAACTTCCCTGGGGCTGCGGGTCAGCCCGTGGACGTTTCCAAGATGCGGTCGCCCGGGGCTTCGGGGTGTGCTGGACCCGAGCCCGGGTCAGGAGGAAAGGAGGGATGAGTAGAGACCCGGGAGACCCGGAGCCACGGAGGGGGGTGCGGGGGGGACGAAAGACAGTCAG
Source organism: Giraffa tippelskirchi (assembly GCF_054371585.1). Taxonomy (NCBI): domain Eukaryota; kingdom Metazoa; phylum Chordata; class Mammalia; order Artiodactyla; family Giraffidae; genus Giraffa; species Giraffa tippelskirchi. The sequence goes on along the minus strand of NC_137277.1, from coordinate 190,353,033 downwards.
GAAGAGGGTGGAGAGCGTCGGAACAGAGGGAGGGCGCGCGAGAAAATTCAGAGAAAGACCAGCACGGGAGGAGAGAGCCTTGCCTAGAGCGTTCGCGCAGGGCGAGGGAGGCGCGCAGCAGCAGGAAGAAAGACAAAGAGGCGCAGAGGCACCGAAAGGCGGGCCTGGGCTGGGCAGATCGGGAGGGACCGCGGGGCCGGGAGACGCCCGCGGGAGAGCGAGGGCGAGCGCGCAGGGCCGGGCGGCGGCGGGAGGCGGGCGAGCCGCTGCCGTCCTTTTGATCCTCCGCGGCTTGCCCTTATCAGAAGCGCTTTCGGTGACACTGGCACAAAGGCAGTTCATCATATTACAGCGCGGCCCGGCGGCTCGCTGAGATCCCGCCGCTTAATTAGAGGCGAGCAAGTTGGGCCGGCGGGGCGGGCGGGAGGCCGACCGGGTGCTGGAAAGAGGCCGGCCCGCGCGCCTGGCCCCTCCGGGACTAGCCGCGAGCGAGAGGGGGCGGAGGACCCTTCTTCGGAGCGTCGCTAAAGAAACGTCCTAGTCCGGGTTGCGCAGCCAGGAGAGGGAGGCTCACCGCCTTCCGGTTTTTAGCACCCGCCCCTTCGAAATTCCCAGCTTGGGGAGGAGATGGCGCCCAGGCCATCATCCCCACTCGCAGCTCCGGACGCGCAGACTGGAGAGGGTGAGCAGAGTGAGTTACAGAACTGGACGAGCTGCCGGCTTCGCGCTGCTCTGGATCCAGTTCTCACCCACCCGTTCCCAGCGGCTGAGAGGTGGATTCCCGCCTCCGAGGGCCTGCTCTCCCGATCTCCGCCTGAACCTAGCAGGGCGAATCCGGGCGGGGCCAAGAGCGCTGCGGAGGACCAAGGGAGTAAGGGTTCTGCCACCCCCGCCCAGCCCCCAACTCACTAGCAATGAAATCCTGAACAACTCTTTTAGCTCCCTCTGGGTCTTTTTTGTTGTTGTTTTCATGAAAAACCAGAGAATTGCACCAAGTCAAAGATTCTCATCCTTTGGGGGACCCTGGACCCCTTTGCGAATCGGATAGCACCTGAAATTGGCCATTCACAGAGGTTCATACAGGAGACATGTTACAGATGTAAAGGGTCTCTCTCTGGGCTGCTAGAGGCCACACCCCACTAAGAACTTCACAGACACATGTTTTCTGGTGACTCCGGTATTCTTGAGGGAGCATCGGATTCCAGGAGCAGGCGTCCAGGAGGAGGAAATGGATGGTGGGTGGGGTGGGGTGGGGTGGGGTGGGGTGGGGTGGGGTGGGGTGGGGCAGGAGGTGAGGCTGAGCGCCTGCCGGCCTCTGGCCCTTGCTGCTTCCTCTTCTTTCCGAAACAGAGGCAGCGAATCCCACCATCCCATCCCCATTTGGTTGTTGGAGGGGTCCTTTAGGAGGCTGTTAGGTGCAGAAATAAACCCAAACGCTGTGCTCCTCTTTTGTCGGTGGGAAAGAGAGAAAAGGAAAGGGAGAGAAAAAAAGAGTGGGAAAAACGACATCTTCTCAGGGGGCCCAAGTCTTCATTCATTCTATTAAAAATTGTTGAGCATCTGCTATGTGCCAGGCATTGTGTTAAGTGCCCAGGATACCCGAGACATCAGGAAGGCCCCCTGCCTTGGTGGAGTTCTGAGCCAGGTGGTAGAGACACAAAATAAAAGGTTGGTGATAAACAGATGTGCTTCAGTGCGTGTGTTTTCGTGTTTACCTACCTGCCTGGCTACCTGTGTGTCTGGGTGTTTGTGGATGCTGGCGGAGGGCGGGATGAAGTGTGTGTGGGTAGCTGGACGGGCAGGCACAACAGCAGAATGTGTTTGGGGGCCGTGGCTGAACTTGGCACGCAGCCTCCAACCTCATCTGGGCAGCCGCAGGCATCCGCCGGTGCCTCGAAGCGCGCCGCGGGTTCGAGCGGGAGGAGGACCGGCCGGCAGCGGGCCCGGATCCGCTGGCCTTCCCTGTGCTCTTTGTCTGACCGGAGATCAAAGAGGCCCCGGGCCGGACCGAAAAGGGGGTGGGGCGCCGGCACTGAGAAGTCGCTTGGAAACTCCACCGAACTCTTCTGGGGTCCTTTCCGGGGGACCCACACCCAACAGAGCCCCAGCCGAGTGGGCGGCCATCCTTCCGCGGGGCCCTCTCCACTCGGGTCACCCGGGGTGACAGGTGGAGAAGATGTGATGGCTTTGGGGCTGGAATTCAGACCGCCGGACCCTGGGCAGCTGGAGAAGGTGGAGGGACGGCAAGAGTGGGTGTTCGTGGGTTTGGGTGCAGTGTTGTCTCTACTTTTGCGTGGAGATGGGGCCGACCTTCCTGTTCCCTGGAAGCTGATCCTGGAAGCCCGAGCCGGATTTATCTGCCCTGTTTAGACAAGAACATGGGATTAACGCTCGAGTTTTCTTTCTAGTTTCGGCGTTGAGGGGGTCAGGGGCGTCTTAACGAACCTTCTGGGAGTCTTAAGGAAGCTTCTGGAACACTCTCGTTCCCAGTAAAAGCCTATAATAAGCCTGTATCTCCTGATCTCTCTTGTATCCACGGGTACAACTGACCCATGGCTGGTCCAGCTGCAGGACTAGAACCTGACTCCAGAATTTGCACTGAGCTCCCCCTCCCCTCCCCCTCTCGCGACCCTCATCCTTACAGTTTTCCTCCTAGTCTGGACTTTTTGAGCGCGGATTCACCCTTCGGAGGGTCAAAAAGTCCGGCAGAAATAAAGAAACCCCAGTGTCTGCACTTGGCAGAAGGGGCGCAGCTAGTCTCCTTTCTTCTGCTGCTCCCTCCCCACCCCCGCACCGCCCCCCCATCTCTACCCCTTCTTCTGTTCTTCCTCCAGCTGCCGGCAAAAGTCAACGTGCAGAATCTCTAACCCCCCCTCCCATCTTAGGCGATGGCGGCCGATTCTGAATTATTGCGCCCCCATTTCTGGGGTTTATCCGAAATGTGGAGAGTGAATCCTAACACAGGAGGTCCTGGAACTTTCTTGAATAGGTGGAACAGAACTTCCCTCCCTCAGGGGGTCGCCTCGTGTTTGGGTCGGGACGTTGCTTTTGGTGGCCTGTGCTGGCAGGCGACTGCAAGAGATTTAGCTGGCGCGCTCGGAGCTGAGAGCCCTGGGCGATTATCGCCTTCAATGCCCCTTGGCGTCTCCCCCCCCCCACACACACCAAAAAAACAAAACAAAATAAACACACAAACCCCCGTTTCCGCCCCTGGCTGCGCGGCGGGTTTGATCCCGGGAGCGCATCGTCCAGCGCGGAGCCTCTGTTTCCCGATCTGATTAGTGGGGCCAAGACCCCTCCCCACCTCGCGAGGCGGGCGGGAAGCAGGGCCGGGAAAGGCTCTTTAGAAACCGGTCCGCGGGTCCGAGGAGGGGGAGAGGGAAGAGGGGGAGTTCCTCCCCGCCCAGGCCGCCCCCTCCTCCCAGCGCCCTGTCGGCCCCGTCCCGCTCGCGCCTCAATGGCCACTTTAGAAATACAAACAACTTTAGAAATAAAGTAACCAAACCCCCGAAAGGGGCTTTGAAGGGGCGAATGCCTGGTGGCGCTTTACTATGGTGTGGGCCGAGGCCCCGGCCTAATCCCGCTTTCATTTTCACCGACGGCCGCGGGGGAAGCGCTCCCGGCCTCCCGGCCCCTCAGGAGGCTGATTAGGCCACAAAGAGCCCCCATTATCCCGAGAAGAAAACCGGGGGGCGGCGCGGGGCGGCGGCGCAGGGGGAGCGGCCCGCCCGCGCCCGGGCTATTGACTTAGTGGATGAAGTCAAGAACCGGCGCGCTGGGAGCCCGGGAGGCGGGGGCCGAACAAAACAGGACGCGCAAAACCCCACCGCGAACCCGAGCCTGGGGCCGGGGCGCTCCAGGCCCCGGTGGGCTGCGGGGCTTCTGCTGGGTCAGCCGCCCCCGGCGGCCCCGGGGCTGGGGATGTCCCACCGGAGCCTGGCGTCGCCGGCTGTCTTGGGAGGGGGCTCGGAAAAGGGAGAAGGGTGGCTGGGGTGAAGCACTGCTGGCTAGGGACGCGGTCCTGGCTGTCAGGCCTTTCCTTCCGCCTCCTGAACCGAGGGGATTGGGTCCAGAGGCCTCCGAAAGTCAGCCCCCGCGGGTCCACCTGTGGCCTGTGGTAAGTGACGTCTGGTGGGCGGAGGCCACTCCTCGGACATGTCCTGGAGGAGGGGCCTGAGTGAGAGGCTGGGGAGGGAGGAGATGAAAGGAGAAGTCCTCCACTTCTGCACAGTCTGAGGAACTTTGAGTGAGTTCCCTTGAGAGCCTCAGTGTCCCCATCTGTAAAATGGCCCCATGGATGACGCCTGCGAAGTGCGCTGGGAAGAGTCAACAATATAATGACATAAATCGCAGGACCGTTTGAGGGACTGAATTGATGTTCCTCTCCAATGCCTTCCACCTTCCCTTCTGCAAGGCCTCTTTGCATCTACAGGCCGCTATCCTTTGGCTTCAGAAATAATGGGGGCTAGAAATCTACAAACGATCACCGTATTTGGACTAGGGTGTGTGGGGGTGAGGGCAGGTACTTAGCTGGGCGCCAACAAATAGAATTCTTCCTTAACTAAAAGAAATCATCGGCCAGTGGGCCGCTCCTCATTCAACAGAGGCCAAAGAAGGCAAAAATAGAACTCAACAGCCTTGCCAGGTGTGCGGACAGACTTTCCTTTCTAAGGAACTCTGCCCTACTCCCTCTCACTCCCGGAGAAAGGCTGGGCAGCTTTGGCAGGTAAGGGAGGAAGGTGGCACCACGTGGTGACTGGGGAGGCGGAGGCACCCTCCAGGGGTGAAGGAGGCAGGCCCCCAAACACCTCCACTCCCCAATGCCAGCTCCTCTCTCCCGAAATGGAGTAGGTCCAGACCCTGACCTAAAGGACAGGGAAGAGCTTCGAGGGCTGTCCGTCCCTTCATTCCACAAGTGTTTATGAAGCCCTCCTTCCTGCGAGCTGTGCTGGGGGTGACCCCACCAGAGCCCGGATTGTAGATTCCTCAAGGCAGAGGGAAGGAGGTAGGCCGCCAGGGCGGGGCAGAGCTGGAGTGAGCAGAGCTTGTACTGGAAGGTGTGTCGAGACCAGCCAGGAGGTTAAAGAGAGACAGAGGCGCAGAGGATGAGTGGAGGGACTCGAGGAGAGGGGAGCCCCAGCCTCGAGGGAGAGGCAGGGAGAGAAGCAGCTGTTTCCAGATTCTTCCCGCCTGATGCCCAGGTGTGCTGAGCCCAGGGCTGGCTGGGTGAATTCAAGGGACCTTGGAATGCCTCTCTAGGCTGAGATCCCAAAGGGTAAGACGGTTGAGCCTGTACATCTAAAACTGCCATCAGGTCATTTTACAGATAGGAAAGCTGAGGTCCAGAGGGCATAGCCAGAGAGAGCCCAAAGGAGGAAGAAATAACCCTAGTCCGCTGGCAGTTGCTTTGGTAAAGGGTCAAAATGAGCTGGTGGAAATCTCATTTCCAGGAATTGAAGGCTTTGGGGGTAGGGTGTGGAAATACAGCCCTTTCCCATCTGTACAGCACACCATTCTTTGTGTGTAACGTGATAACATGCTTTTAAGTTCTATTTCAGAGGGGGAAACTGAGGCACGGAGAAATGTGCCCAAGGAAGAAGGCAGTGGGGGCTTCTTCCCTAGTAGGGTCTACAGGACTTTGATGCCTTTTCCCCCAAGAAGCCTGAAGGGCACAAATCCCACTGTGCTTCCTGCTGCTTCTGAACAGTGCAGCCCCCAGCAGCCTCCCCATCCTTCACAAACCCTAGATCCTCAGGCCCTGGGGAGACTCTGGCTTAAGCTGGTACCTCCCACTGCTTCCCATGAGCACCTGCTGGGAACTTGAGACTTGAGGGATGCCACCGATTTGGCTTTTGAGGGTCTGGGAAGAGTCCTTTTAGCAGCAAGAGAAAATAAAGCCCCAAGGGAAAGTAACCACAGTATCCTGGCTAGGGCTGGAATTTGGATCCTCCCATGAAGAGGCCCTGGCTTCAGCACTAACTGCCTTCTAACTCTGGACACAATTTCTCTGGTCCCTCTTCCTGGCTGAGCAATGGCAAGGTGCAACCAGCCTAGCGGTTCTCTAACGGTGTTCCATGGAGCCTTAGGGTTCCATGCAGGAGCGTCAGGGGTGACGCAGTCTGTAAGGATCCTTCAAGCGCTGATGCTCTGAGCACTTCTGCACTGGGGGGTGAGGGGGTGGGGGAGTGGGGGGAAGAAGTCAGAACTATTGATAGAAGAAACTCTGGTGAGATGGGGCTTTGTCTTGGAGAGGAGCCGGGACTACTGTCCTGGCTACTGTGGAGGGGAGGAGGGATGAGCTCTGTTTACGCCTGGAATCGGAGCCCCAGGCTGTGGTTATTGGTCTTCAGAGATAAGCTGATATTGCTTATCAGGTGACAAATGGTTCCCCCTCCTCTTCTATTGCACTGATTAGGGAACTTTCTCTCCTGGATGGGCGGTCTCTCTGGGAGAGCAGGCAGAGCTGGGCTGGATTCCAGATCGTGGGGTCTACCTCTGGAGTCCCTGCCCAGCCTGCTGTGTGACCACGGGGAGGCAGTTGCCCTCTCTGTGCTTCGTTGGGATACTGGTGGTGTGGCTGGGTTGCAGCGCCGTCTTGGCTTGGTTCTGGAAGGAGGATTCAATACAGGATAGGGGAGGTGGAAGGCCAGGAGAGCAGAAGGGTGTGCCCGAGTCAGCCAGGCATTTTTGCCAAGCCTACACACCTGGTACTTTCTCGATTAGGGACTCCTGAGGGGAGTGGGTTTTGGGTCATTCTGATGGCCACCCCAGTTGAGAGCCATTGGTCTAGTGCAACGCCCTGCTTATAGATGGAGAAACTGAGGCCCAGAGAGGGAAGCAGACTTGTTTCCTGCCTCACAACAAATTGAGAATGAAGTCAGAACAGAGACGCGCCCTCCAGACTGGGAGCCCAGACACCACGCGTGGCACGTGCTTCCAGGTGCCTCATCTTTTATTTCTCACCTGCCGCCATGGGAGGGGTGTTCTGCCAAGGCACCATGCCGAGAACCATGGGGCTGAGGGCACTCCCTGCCTGCCCTGTGCCCAGCTCTGCCCACACCGCGGGAACGGCCTCCAGACACTCACCTTCATCTCAGCTCCGGGCCCCCAGCCCTTGCATCCCAAGGCAGCCATTGCTAGGCCGTGAAAGGGACGCTGGTCTCAGAACCAGTGAGACCCAGACACAGGCCCCGCCTGCCGCGTGCCCGAGAGAGTCGCTTCACCTCCCTGAGGCTTGGTTTTCCCATCCAGCCAGTGGACAGTAAGAATTACAACAGGAGTGAAATGAGTGAAAACAGAGAAAAAATGGCTGGCACCCAGGGAGTGCATGATTAAAATGAGATAAAAGGCCTGAAAGTAATTTGTGTGGCATAGGGGACCCATGAAAGTGGCTGAGAAGAGAGTTTCCCAAGCCAAACACACGTTGTTTTATCAGGGGCAGGAAAAAAGGTATGCATGTATTTTTTCATATTAATTTAAAAATACATTACAAAAGCCATAAAATGCTCGTAATATTTCAAAGCAGAAAAAAATATACAAAATAAAAATTGAGAATCCTCTACTTCCTTAGAGATAACATTGTTGAGACTGGGGGTATGGCTATCTCAGTGTATATACATATATCTAGATTATATCAATATTCATCAATCCATCCATCTAGATACAGATGTATATTTAAAGGAAAGTGACGTCACATCAGCTTAACCCAGGGACTACAGAGGCTTCAGAGGGGCCGTGGAGCCCCGAACTGAATCTTCACTCATGGGTGTCTGTCTGTGTGTATGCGTTTCCCTGAGGGAGAAACCCTTAGGTTTCCTGGGTCTGCTAGCGCTCAAGAGCCTCAGAAGGTTGAGAGCTCCAAGGTGGGGCTTTGCAGGTGTCTGTCGTCTCTGATGAGGGACAGACAGAGGTGCCCCCTCCCCCCCAGGCCCCTCAGCACCCCCCTCCTTCACGCACCTGCCTGGGCTTCCGGCCTCCTCGGCTTCAAAGCGGCAGGCTGGGCTTTACCTGCCTCGCCTTGGAGAAAAGCGGCCTGGTTTGAAAGGGGAAGTGGCATTTGAGGCACTTAATTAGACCCAGGACAAGAATGGAGGCTGGCTCTCGGGTCAGGCCAGGGGGGATTGTTGGGGGATTAACACCCAGGTAAACCCATCAGGGCTCACTGGGCCCCTTGGCAGCAGACAGCGGAAAGGCTGGACCGGCAGGCAGCCGGGAATCACATTCCCTGGTTGGGAAGGGGGGTGGCGGGGCACAAGGCGGGTGGAGGATGGGGGGAGAAGGAAGGGCCCCTCCACCATCCTCCTTCCCCTCCCTCACCACTTGTGCCCCAGGGGGTGGAACGAGAGCTACCACTTTATTCCCACAGCGGTGTGCTGAGCACCTACTGTGTGCTGGGCACTGTGCCAGGGGCTGGGACAACAGCCCGGAACCACACAAAGCCCTGGTTTCCTGGACCTTGCACCTTGGGGGAAGGGAGGCAATACGCACATCCTCAAGTAAGGAAATACTTTCAGAAGGTGGACAAAGGTTTAAAGAGGAAAAAGCAGAGTCCTGATAGAAAGCAACTGACTGACGAGGTGGGTGGGAGAGTGATTATCAGGGTGGCCTGCCTGGAGGAGGTGATATTTGACCTGAGACCTGGATGGCAGGAGAGAGGCAACCATTTATTGAACATCTACTTAGGAGAATAGCCCATTGGGAGCCGACTGTGGGTCAAGCACTGGGTTAAGCCCTTTACAAGAATGAATGCACGAAATCCTCCCAAGAGCACCTTGAAGGAGGGATTATTGTGATGCTCGTTTTTAGATTCAAAACATGAGGCACAGGGAGGTATTCAGCCTTTTGGGCACAAACAGGTAGGGATGTCTCATTGGAAAACTGGAAAACTGTGTTCTCAGCCTGTCCACCTCGTGATGCTTCGTCAGGTGCCTCATCTCACTTAACCCCCCAGCCCTGCCCTGTGGGTATTTATTACCCCAATTCTAAAGACGAAAGCAGAGCTCAGAGAGGTTTGCTGGATTCCCCAGAGACACGCACCCAGCAAATGGCAGAGCCAGAAATAGAATCCGGGCGCCACCAGCTCTTCCTGCTCTGACGCACCAGCTTTTGGCAGGCATCTGACTTTGGAATGCCCTCCACTGATTCACAGGGTCCTGTGTCCCTGGGGAGTGGCTCCCCCTGTCTCTAGAGCCAAGGGCTTCTCATTAACAGAAGATTCAGCAAGAAGACAGCTTGATGATCTGTTTTTTTAATGGGGTACCCTGTCCACATTTCTGATTTGCATTTGGGATTCTGAACTGAGAAATCGAAGGTGGTCTTGGGAGTGTGTTAGAAGGTAGATGCTGGGATCTCTGTTAAGGGAGTGTTTTTTTCCTTGTGTGTATTTTGTTGTTGCGACTGTACTGTGTACACATGGTTGCTGATGGATCATATTTAGGAGTCAGGGCGAGGTAGAGTTGGTTCTGGTTAGATTGGGTCAGGTTTTCTTTTTTCTTTTTAATCAATTTATTTTTTGGCCACACTGCTCGGTATGTGGATTCTTAGTTCCCCAACCAGGGATTGAACCCAGGTGCCTGCATTGGAGCGTGGAGTCTTAGCCACTAGACCTCCAGGAAAGTCAGGGCGGGGGGCTTTGTCTTGGGATGTTAGTATGTGTGAGTATGTCCTTGTGATGTGAGGTGTGAGGACGACATGTGAGTGTGTTCAGGGGTGTGTGGGTGTGTAGATGTGGGTATGCATCTGTTGGTGATGTCAGGAGGATGGCCCTGGGTGTATATGTACTCTTGAGGTTACGTCATTTCCGCTGGGCATGGGCGAGGTCAGTGCGTTTCTCTGTGGTCTAAACGCACCTGCCCCCATTTTACAGACGGCAACTGAGGCTCAGAGACTTGAGCTGCTGGAGGCCGCCTAGCTAGTTAGTGGCTGAGCTGAGAAAGAAAACCAGGGCTGTCCTGAGTTCCAGCCTCTCTCCTCCGGCCCCCAGGAAGGGTTTAAGGGATAACAAAAGGTTCACATGCCAGCGTGCATGGCGGCTGCCTCTGTCCCGGGGCCTGGCGGGTGGACGTGTGGGCGGTCACATGCCTGTCCCCCTCCTCACCCTGGCGTCTCAGCCTCTGCCCACTCTCTGGGCCCCCGGCCCAGCCCTGTTGCACGCGGGGCCTTTCTTTCTTGGGATTGCAAATACGCCGAAGATTAACGCCCGCAGCTGGCTACAGCGCTGAACAATGGCAAGACCTAGGAAGTGAAGAAATCACTAGAGAGGCACCGCAGTCCTGTCCGGAGAGGCGGTCCGTAGGGTCTGCCCACTTGACTTGGGGTGACCCATCCCCCCAGCCCTCCCCCCTCACCCCGCCCCCTCCTCCTCCCAGCTGGAAAGGGAAAACAGCCTGTAAAGAAATTCTAACTCCAGAGAACACTGCTCACAAGTTCACCGCCTTAGACCAGAGATTAGGGGAAAGTTAAAGAAGGGGAGGGGCACCCCTTCCAGGGGGAAATATCCAATAAATAGTCACATGTGGGAGAGAGAAGAGAGAGCCGGGCGGGGGGCGGGGGGTCGCTGGGATCCCAGCTGGGCAGGGGGTGGGGGGGGGCGTGCTGTGACCCCAGCTGGACGCTGTGACCCAGCCTGAGATGTATCAGCTCCAGCTCTGTCTGGGCGGGGGGCAGGGGGATGCGGGGATCCCAGCCTGAGATGTATCAGCTCCAGCTCTGTCTGGGCGGGGGGCAGGGGGATGCGGGGATCCCAGCCTGAGATGTATCAGCTCCAGCTCTGTCTGGGCGGGGGGCGGGGGGACACTGTGACCCAGCCTGAGATGTATCAGCTCCAGCTGTGTTCTGCTTAGTGGACGACAAAACGGGGCAGAATAAAGCGAAACCAGCTCACCAGGGCGCAGAGCCTTTCCCCTTCCTGAATCTCTGCTCACCCGCTTCTTCCTGGCGCGCGGGGAGGTGGCCAGGTGCCTCCAGAGAACTTCATGGGCGGCAGGGGCTGGTGGAGAGAAAACAGCAACAAGGTTAGGTGGGCTGGGGGGTAGCAGGACTAGATTGCAAGGCTGTGATAATTCCAGGTGGACAGGTCGGGCTCTTTTCCAGCTAAGATAAAGTAAAGGGTTAGTCGCTCAGTCATGTCTGACTCTTTGCGACCCCGTGGACTGTAGCCTGCCAGGCTCTTCTGTCCTTGGGATTCTGCAAGGCAAGAGTACTGGGGTGGGTTGCCATTCCCTCCTCCAGGGGATCTTCCCAACCCAGGGATCCAACCCCGATGCAGCTCTGGAAAACAACCTCGGCAGGGTGGAGGACTCACCGTGTACCAGGTGAGTACACCTGGTACCAAGTGCCCTCCTTAAGGTCTGCAACCCTGTTGAGTATCACAGGTTTTATTAAACCCATTTTACAGATGAGGGAACTGAGGCCCAGAGAGGTTAAAGTCACTTGCATAAGATCAAGTCTAGAAAAAGAAGCGGAAGGAGTTTGATCCCAGCCTCTCTGGCTTTCAGGTCAGCCCCCTGACCACCTCCCCTAACCATGGCTTCAGAGGGGCCAATCAAAGGGAGAACTGAGCTCGCTTTGCACGTGCTTACCGTGACACAGTCACATCAGAAGCGCATATGTATTCCTTTCTTTTTGGCATAATTATTATGATTTAATTTTAACTCTACTCTTTCATCTGGAGCTGGTCAGGTTTGTGCAAGCTCCTTCCCGATTCATCTCAACAGTGCAAAAAAAAAGAAAGAAAAAATACTGTTTTAAAGGAGGATGACATAAGTCCCTTCTAGCAGCCAGAAGCTGGTCTCCCTGGATTCTGGTTTGCACAGTCAGAAACAAGGGCTACTGCCCTGTCCCAGCCCTTGACTGGGAAGCTTAGAAATGCAGGTGGCTCGTCCCCTCCTCAGATGAAGCCACTTAATTACCACCCAATCAATATGCAAACAAGTGCCAAACTGGGTTTGAATCAAATTTCTCATTGGGGACCCAGTGGGGGAGGAGAGTCCTGCAGAAGGGGGGCCCTCTGGGGTGGGCTGGCAGGGAGGGAGGCTGTGGAAAGGGGGGCTTTGACTGGACCCAGGCATCCAAGAGCTGCTCGGAGGCCCCCCGAGCCCCTGGTGTCTGGCTGGTGTGGGGCCGTGCTCCCATCTAGGGAGCCAGGGTCCGTGGCTCAAGGCCGTGGCTGTGGGAGGGTTTCCAGGCCTGTCAGCTGAAGTCTGGCGGCCTCCACTAATTCATTTGACTCGGAAATCTCAGTTTGACCAGGTCCCCCCTCCCCTCTTTAAAACAAACTCATTAAACTTGTCAACACTCATTAGGCCTGTAAAACATTGAACTGGAGCCACTGGGGAGGCTTCGAGAGGTCTGTGTGTGTGTGTGTGTTGTGTGTGTGTGTGTGTAGGTAGGTCTCGGAGCCTGCACTGTGTGTATGTGTGTGTGTAGGTAGGTCTCGGAGCCTGAGGGTGTGTGTGTGTATGTATGTGTGTGTGTGTGTGTGTGTGTGTAGCTCTCGGAGCCTGCACTGTGAAACTGAACCAGGACCCAGGACACCACTTCCAGGCTTGTCGGGGTAGAAGTCAGATTCGTTTGTTCATCTGCTTCCACCTTCCTGCGTCTGCCTCCATCGTACTCGAAGCAGCGTGGGGACCCTAGTGGAGCCCCAGAGTCATGACAGACTTGAGTTCAGATCTGACTCTGCCCGTTGGGCTGTCTGCCAGTTCTTTCTCCTCTGTGCCTCAGTCACCACTTCTGTATTATGGGTGTTATAATAAAAGGACCCATCTCACTGGGCCCTTGGGAAAATAATGTCCATAACGTCTTATGACAATGCTCAGCACCTTTATAAGTGTGACTTCTGTAGCCATTATGACTATAAATAACACCTTAAAATGTAAGAGGCAACTTTGTTTGAAACTTGAAAAAAAATATGGATTAGAGAAGACTTGAGTTTGGACCTTGGATCAGGGATCATTTCTCTGAGCCTCAGTTTCCCCAAGTAAAATGAGAGAAAAAAAAGTGTGTGTTAGAAAATAGAACAGTGGTGAGAAGTGAGTTAACACATACAGAGTCAAAGTTAGTGTAGCGTCCGCCGAGGTAGAAATGCTAGAACAGCCTTTCTTGTTCCCCCAATTCAACCCACCCCCTTACCTTACATGCATCATGGAAATGGAGGGGTGGGATTCCTAGGTCTCACTCCTTTGGGGAGGAGCAGGGGGAGCACTTTCTGGGCTTCCCAGGTGGAGCTGGTGGTAAAGAGCCCGACTGCCAATGCAGGAGACGTAAGAGACGCAGGTTCGATCCCTGGGTCGGAAGATCCCCTGGAGGAGGGCAACCCACTCCAGTATTCTTGCCTGGAGAATTTCACGGACAGAGGAGCCTGGTGGGCAACAGTCCATGAGGTCACAAAGAGTCGGCCACCACCAAAGCGACTTAGCCTCACGCATGCACGCACGCACGCACAGGGGCGACTTCCTACAACCTCAGCAGAGCTTTAGAGGGAAATGGGGCTGGGGATTGAAACTGCAGAAGGAAACATTGCTCGGAAGAGAAAGAACTGCCCACCCACCTCATCCCATCACTCTCTTGATTAACAAAAAACACCAAACACACACCTCCTCCCACTTTTAAAAACCACCTAATGGGAAGGAAACCAAGTGACCCCAGATCTAACACAGAAGCTGGACAGAAGGCTCCTGCCTGTTATCCCTTCTAAGCCACACATTCCTTCTAAGAAATTTCTTCTCACCCCGACTCCCTGCAGCGACAACCTCAGCCTTTCCAGCCGGACCCAGCGCCAGTGGCCCAGAGATGCTCAGATACAGGCAGGCCTGGGGCCCTGTGAATAGCGGTTTTGTCTGGGCTCCCATCTAGGATTTGTGGCTATAGTTGTGATGTGTTCTTTTTCCCTTTAAAGCGGGGTGTCCGCCAGCTTTCTCCTTTTCTCTCTCTTTTCCATTCCCCTTCTCATTGAGAATGCCTCCTTAAAAAAAAAAAAAAAAAAAAAGCCACGCCAGCATTCTGCTATTTTTCTTCCCTCTCTGAAAATGAGAACATCAGCTATTGAAGCGGATTGATGAACTCTTCCCAAAAGTTTATTAAGGGAAGGTTAGACAAAGGCCCCGAGGCCCGCGGGCAACTGAGCAGTCAGTACGTATACTGGCCCCTTTTGTCCCCCAGGGCCGACGCATGAATACCCCTCAATGGCCCTCTTCAGAGTGACAAGATCAAGCCAGACAACGGCTTGTTAAAAGGAGCTGTTTCTCTTCCCCCAGCCCGGAGCTCCGTCCCGCTTCTCCTGCATTAATGTGCATCTGCAGCGGGAGAAATAATCGGCTGGAATCCACCGGTTTTGTGTGGGTTTTTCTTTTTTCCTAAGTGCAGCCTTCCTCCTCCTCCTCCTGCCCCCACCTGCCTTCCCGCCCCTCCCCCCGCCATATGTTGCCCAGCACAGCCTGCTGGAGTCTTCGAGGGACCCCAGGGTGGGTGTTTCTGGAGAAGAGCGAGAGGCTGGGGTCTCCTCCCCCCCTCACCACCTCCTCATAACCGCTTTTATTGAGCACTTACTGCGTCCCGGGGGCTGGAGGGGGTGCGGATGTGTGTCATTACTCAGGGGAGCTTTCATGTCGAGGGTGGGGTTACTCACCCCGAGTCGTGGGTGGGAAGGGAGACGAGAGAAGGAAGATGCCACTGGGCTGTACTCCGAGCCTGGCTGACACCGGAGGCCTCGCCCTGTTTTCCAGGGTCTGCGTTCAGGACGCAGTTTGAAGCCGAAAGCGAATCTTAGCTCCAGTGATAAGCAGGCTTCTGAGCAGGCTGGCTGTAACTCAGATCAGAGAGAATCGGTGTTGTTTTGGGAGAGCGGTCGTCTGGAAGAGGCCTGAACCTTGGGGCACTGGGCTGTGGGAGAAGAGCTGGCAGGGACTGGAAGTGGGACCAGAATCCCTTCCTATCACCCAGATCAGCCGCCAGAAGGGGAAGAACTGCAGGTTCCCTCGAACTAGGATGGGGAGTGTGTATGTGTTTGTGTATGGGTCTGGATGTGTGCGCATAGTACACGTGGGCAATAGTGTGTGCGCACTTGTGTGTATGTGTGTGTGTGTTGTGTGTACATGTATGTGTGTGCATGTGCACATGCAAGTACACGTGGATAATAGTGTGTGCGCACTTGTGTATATGTGTGTGTTGTGTACAGGTACATGTACTTGTGTATGCATATGCGAGTACACATGGGCAATAGTGTGTGCTCTTGTGTGTATGTGTGTGTGTTGTGTGTGTACGTGTGTGTGTACGCATGTGCATATGCGAGTACATGTGGACAATAGTGTGCACACACTTGTGTATATGTGTGTGTTGTGTACATGTACGTGTGTATGCAAATGGGAGTACACGTGGGCAATAGTGTGTGCACTTGTGTGTGCTGTGTACGTGTGTGTACATATGTGAGTACACGTGGGCGATAGTGTGTGCGCTTGTGTGTGCTGTGTATGTGTATGTATGTGTGCATATGTGAGCACACATGGGCAATAGTGTGTGCGCGCTTGTGTGTGTGTGTTGTGTACTGTATGTGTACATGTACGTGTGTGTCCTGCAGATTTCACTGTTCTAGTGGGTTTGCTTCTGTGCTTCCATTTCCTATGCCAGATTAGAACTTTTTTGGAGGGCAAGGGTAGTTAACTGCATTCTATTTTGTTTTGACCCCCTCTGCTCGGTTCAGTACTGTAGGCAGAGCACGTGCTCAAGACCTGCCCCCTAAATCTGGAACTTGCCTGAGACAGGTGGGCAGTGGAGGGGAGAGGGGCGCCCGGGCGTCTGCTGGAAGTGCGGCCAGTCCCTCCTGCCCTGCCTCACCTTCTCCCCCCCCCTCGCTCACTCCTCCCACACCTGTCTTAGTCTGAGTACTGAGGGGGCCCGAAAGGGGAGCCTCATGGTCACGGGCCAGAGAATCAGATGCGGACGCCTCGCCTTCCCCTTCGGAGTGACTCCCTCGTAACAGCGCCAGGAGGGGTGTTGGCAGTCCTCCTCCCTGGTGGTGGTTCCCTGGAGAAAGGGATGGACAGGGGAAGGGAGGGACGCTTAGGCAGGTGGCAGGAAAATGCTGCTGCCTGGGAGCCAGGAGCCTGGCCTCTGCTTCGGGCCTCCCCTCCCTGGGGGGCCCAGGCTGCCCTGGTTTGCATGGAGCTGTCCTGGGTCAGCACTGGGGCTCTCACATTCCCAGGGAAACTTCAGTCCTGGGCAGACTGGGGTGGCTGGTCCCCCTCCTCCCTGGGGCGCAGGGATAAGTCTCTCTGAGGCTCAGCTATGTCGCCATGGAGTAGGGTCATCTCAGCCTCGTCCCGGCTTTGTGAAAGGGCAGGGTGGGAAGGGAAGCGGGGCTTTTCCTCTCCGGAGAAGCATGGAGGGCTCTGTGTTTCGAGGCAGCATCTGGGGAGGCGTCCTGGGCAAGCGTACTTGAGCTGAGTGGCTGAGGAGGATTCTGGGTGCTCCTCGAAGTGGAGCTTGGGGCTAGGGCCTCAGGGCGGGGGAGCTTCCACCAGCGGAGGGCTCACCAGGGTGGGCCCAATTCTGATTTGGTGGTTCGGTCCTGACTTTATTTGCTCACACTGCGTGGCTTGTGGGGCCTTAGTTCCCCGACCAGCAAGGGGACCCGTGCCCCCTGCAGTGGAGCCTGGAGTCTTAACCAAGCGGACTGCCCGGGGGGTCCCAACACTTAGCTTCAGACTGAGCTCCAGTCCCGGCTCTACCACTTGCCAACACGTGATTTCAGCCGAGTCAGCCAGCCTGTGAAAGGGAGGTGAGACCCCCTCAAACCTCAGTCTGCCCAGAGCAAAGCAGGCCTCCAGTGAATATCCCCTCCGCCCTTCACTTCTGTTCTGCTGGTCCCCCAGACCCCTTATTTCTTTCTGGCTGAAGGGTGGGATTAGAGGGAAGCAAACGGGAAATCCAGATGCTGAATCTACCCCGAGAGACCAAAGCGGGGTGGGAGGGAGTGAGGCCTGGAGGGGGCGAGATGGGGAGGTGGTCGAAGCATCATCATAATTTAAGAAATCTGCCTCTCCTCCCCACAGCCCGCCGAGATAACAGTCGCTATTTCATGGATGGTTCAAGTCAAACGTCCCCCAAGGAAGGGCTGTGACCTTCTGACCCCCGTAACCTGTATTTAGCACGTTCAAAAGTTCCTCCTAGCCCCAGAGAGCTGACCTGAGCTGGGACCCAGGCAACAGGGCAGGCAGGGCTATAAACAAGCCCGGCTCCCTGGACTTAGGAATCCTGAGTGAAAAAGCAGAAGGGCGCTCAGAGGTGGGGCAGACCCAGGCTGGAAGCACGCGGCCAAGGAGGGGCTGGGTGAGGGTGGGGGGGTGGGAGGGTAATCAGGAGGTGGAAAGAATCAGGGGAGAAGCCGTGGTCAGGCAGCTTCCCCCAGAGAAGAAGGTGTTTCTTCTCTCTGACCCTCAGTTTTCTCACCTGTAAAATGGAGCTAAGAATTGTGTTCTCTTGGGGTTTTTAATAAGGATTCGTGAAATAGTGTGGGTGAAAGCAGCCTGCATGAGCTTGGAGCATATTAGAGGCTCAGGGGTGCTACAGGGGAAAGATCAAAAGAAAAATGTGATCAAGCAGGGGTCACAGAATGGCGGGGGGATTCAGAATGGAAATAGCTGAGAGTGTTGTCAGTCCCTCAGTTAGTCTTTGTTGAGCTCTCACTGATTGCCAGGTGCTGGGCTGAAGCAGAGAACGACCTGGGGACATGCCTGCCCTCTGGGGCCCCTTGTTTGGTGTGGGGGACGGACAGACAGACAGGATATGCCCCTCCCATCGTGCGAGCGGTGCCTGAGGTGGGGCACACAGGCTGAAAGGGAAGGGAGATGAATTTGTCTTTCCTTTTTCACGCTCACGTTTCCTGTGCCTCTTTCCATATCTTTCTAAGCCTCAGTCTTCTCATCTGTAAGATAGGATAAATGATGCCCAATGGACAGTTTAGAAACAGTCAGTGGCCTGGTGCCGAGCCGGCGCACAGTGGGTCCTCAGGGTGCAGGCGCAGAGGCCCGCCCGGGGCCCACGCCGCCCTCCGCCGCTCGCGGGAGCCAGGGCTGTGGTCCGCGGCCGGCCGGTCTTTGAAGCGGAGGGCGGCTCCGTATCACCGCAGTGGGTTACCCGGGGCGATGGCGTGCGGCCCTGCCCTCTGCCGTGTCCTCAGTGGCAGGGGGTGAGCGGAGGGCACTGGGAGGAGGGGCTAAGCGGCTGCCTGTCTGTTTATGGGCACAGAACGCGTTATTGGTTTTACACTCCAGCCTGTTGTGAAGTCAAGAAGCGTCTCCAGGGAGGAGGTGGAAGCCAGCCTCCCGGGGCTCGGAGAGCGGCGTCCTTTAGTGTTTGGTCCCTGGTCGAGCACAGCCTGGTCTCGGGCGCACCAATGTCCTCAGAGGCTGCCCTGGGACTGGATGGCAGGGACGGGTGCTTTGCCAGGGACAGGGTAGGCATTCAAGGGCCAGAGACACGATCTTTCTTCCTTGAGCTCCTGGCAGGCCGGGGAGAACCTTGAGTTGGGGGCTGGGGGCAGGGTTGACCTCCCAGAGCCTGAAGTGAGCCCTCTGAAGCATGGGGCCCTGGCCAAGCCTCTCATTCTCTCTGAGCTTTGGCAACCTTGTCCTCAAAACAGACCCAGAGATGATGGCCGCATCCCAGCACCCTTGTAGGACGCCCTAAGTGATGCTCCGTGATGATGCGAAAAAATTAGGTAACGGCGTCAAGTTGTGCAGCTTGTAGTCACTTTGTTCTTTCTTTAGTTCCCTCATTTGCGTGTTCTCTTAGCCTGTAAGAGAGGCGAGAGCTGCAGGTCAGGCTTTTGCTTGGAATTAGAAAAAAGAAAGCTGGTTTCTAACCTCCTGTTAGTTCTTTCTTTCTTTCTTTTTTAACAAAGATGTATTCACATTGTTTTCTGACCACGCTAGGTCTTCACTGCTGCTCTCGGACTTGCTGTAGTCGCGGCAAGCAGGGGCTGCTCTGCCTGTGGGGCGAGCCGCTCACTGCGATGCTTCTCGTGTTGCAGAGCCTCGGCTCTGGGGCCTGCAGGCTTCAGGAAGGGTGGCGCATGGGGTTGCTCCACGGCAGGCGGGATCTTCCGGAGCGGGAGTCAAACCTATATCCCCTGCACTGGCAGGTGAATTTTCAGCCTCTGGACCACCAGGGAAACACCTGTTAGTTCTTCATTGTAAAAAATGACCTGCTTCATGTGAAAACAGAAGTCAAACATAAGAAGGATGTAGGAACTTAAGTTGTCATCTCCTTCTTTCTATCCCCCAAGGTTAAATATTATGAATAATTTGGGAGTCTGATCTTCTAGGCGTTTCTCTGCAGGGAAATGTGCACATCCATACGTGCATTTATTTTGACTAAGTGGGCAGCATGCACTGTTCTAGGCTCAAACAGTTCGCGTGTGTCAAGGACATCACTTTCTGGAGGCTGGTACCAGAAGCTGCTTCCGTGGGCTTTGTCAGTTGCTTTGTCCCTGTTGATCTGACAGGTGAGGGCTGATGTGCCTCGCTCTGGGCCTGTGACTCTCACCTGCTAACTCCAGGAACCACTGCTGCCCCTATTTCACAGATGGCAAGACTGAGGACCAGAGAAACAGAATGTTCCATCAAGCCTCTTGATAGAAAGTAGCTGAGCTGGAATTTGAATTTTCTAAGTCCTCTGGAATATTTTGGGGTGTGCGGACGAATTGGCCCCATCCTAAAATACAACTGCTGAGTTCAGAGGACAGACTCCAGATAAGAATCGCCTGGCCCCATGGGAGAGATAAGCAGTGCCAACGTTCTCCCGACAGGCCGGGAACTGTTCCAAGACTTTAACGTGGTCTTGACGTTAGGGCCGGCTGCTACCAGCCCATCCTTGATGGCTCGTACATGGTGCCACGGGCTTTCCTTCTCCCTCCCGCTAAAGAGAAGGTGCAGAGAAAGAGAGATGTCCACCCACACCTCACCCACTGTGAAGAATGTGGGGTCCTGGGGCTTTGATTCCCTTTCCCATCCAGGATCGGGAAACTCCCAGCTCCCGAAGGTGGTTGCACTAGGATTGCGATTTGGAGCTGAAAGGAGCTTCCCCAGCATCAGATCCATCTCATGTGTCAGCTCGGGAGGCATCTAGTCTGACCCTCTCACTTTCACAGATGGAGGGGCAAAGGCCCCAGAAAGGTTAAGTGACTTGACCAAGGTCACACAGCTAATTAGCGGCAGGGCCAGGACCGATTCCATCTTGCTGGAAAGATGATCTTGTTCCTCTGAGGCGGTGGTGACCCCTCTCCTGGCCCCCCGGACGGCCTACAGCCACATCTGGGTTTCCCCTTCCCAACTGTTGAGAGTCCTCCAAAGCCGGAGGAGAGCAGGAGGCTTGACAAATGGGGAGCCGGTGACCTGGAAAAGGGAAGACAAAGCTGTGAGGGGAGGGGGAGAGGAGGTGCTCCCAGGGCTGAGGGTGAGTAGCCATGTCCGGAGTCCACTTACAGAGTAACCACTGGCTTCTCCTGTGGCTCAGCTGGTAAAGAATCCGCCTGCAATGCAGGAGACCCCGGTTCAATTCCTGGGTCAGGAAGTTCCACAGGAGAAGGGATGGGCTACCTACTCCAGTATTCTTGGGCTTCCCTTGTGGCTCAGCTAGTAAAGAATCCGCCTGCAGTGCGGAAGACCTGGGTTGGCTCCCTGGGTTGGGAAGATCCCCTAGAGAAGGGAAAAGCTACCCACTCCAGTATTCTGACTTGGAGAATTCCATGGACTGTATAGTTCATGGGGTCACAAAGAGTCAGACACGACTGAGCGACTTTCACTTTCACTTTACAGTTCACAAAGCTCTTCCCTGGCTGTGACCCTCACTACCCTCTGTGGGTCGTCCCCCTGTTTACATAAGGGGACGATGTCATAAAGGGTGATGTCAGTAGCTCAGAGCCTCACAGTAAGTGACCGAGTGTCAGACCAGGGCTGGGGCAGGGAGCTTCGGGGTCAGCTAGCTCTCTGCCCCCATTATACAGATGAAAAGTGTAAGGCCCAGAGGAGGGCAGGCCAGGAGCTCTTACTCTGGGATCTGCTCCCCTAGACACATACTGTTCCCCTGGACACATGACAGGTGAACCCCAAATCCTGAGGGGAAACAGGACAGTGCATTGCCTTCCCCAGGGACCACACCAGGCTCTTGACCAGGCCCAGCCTGAGATGCCACCTTTTGCTTCCAGGGATAGTAACGTGGCAGCGTAGGGTGGTAGCTGAGCTCCCAGGCTCCAGAATCAGCTGGACCTGAATTCCAATCCTGACTCTGCTGTGTGTCCTTGGGAAAGTGACCTCATCCCTCTGGTCTCAGTTCCCTCATGTCCACTGTGGAGTTCCATCACAGACAGTGGCTGAGCAGGTTGGATGGCATGACGCACGCACACAGCAGGAAGCCTGGATGCAGCTCTTGATAAATGTGGCAGCTGATTATTTTTACTTCTGGGGCAGGCTGAGAGCGGTTGAAATTGGAGCTTTCGGCCCCACTAGCCTTGACAACACACCTATGGCACATGTCCTTCCCAGGACTCCAGCCAACACGGAAGGCTGAGGGACCAGGTGTCTAGGGTCTGGAGCTAGACAGACGTGGGCATGGGCAGGCTTGGGAGCGGGGCATTTCAGCTGCAGAAATGATGGAGTTGCCTATAGGAGAAAGCAAGCAGTGGTTATTTGCACCTGAAGTGAAAGTCGCTCAGTCGTGTCCGACTCTTTGCCACCCCGTGGACTATGCAGTCCATGGAATTCTCCAGGCCGGAATACTGGAGTGGGTAGCCTTTCCCTTCTCCAAGGGATCTTCCCAACCCAGGGATTGAACCCAGGTCTCCCACATTGCAAGTGGATTCTTTACCAGCTGAACCACCAGGGAAGCCCAAGAATACTGAAGTGGGTAGCCTATCCCTTCTCCAGCAGATCTTCCCAACCCAGAAATTGAACTGGGGCCTCTTGCATTGCAGGCAGATTCTTTCCCAACTGAGCCATCAGGGAAGCCCTAAAAGGTGCAGAAATTTTGCACCTATTTTCTTCCAATTCAGAATAATGATTGTGTTTTGAAATGATGATTTAATCTGGAGGAGAAAAGCCCCCAGCTTGGCAATTCCAAACCTCAGGCCTGTCCCCCGCCCTATCCTGTCCACACACAGTGGTCTGGTTTCAGTCCGGGGGACCGGAGCACTCTGGCCTGTGGGGACCACAGGCCCCGCAGAGAAGAGGTTGTCGGGTGCGGGGAAGCCCCAGCAGGGCAAGCGGCACAGGTGAATACACCAGCAAGTGACGCCTTCCCTCTAACAGCTGCCTGGCAAGATCCTCCAGGGTGCCAGGGACCTTGCAGCCCGCTCTGCCCATCTCAGGCCCCCAGTCGGAGTCAACTCCATGGCAGCCAGTGACTGCGGCAAGGCTTCGGGTGGGGGCAGGGTGCGACGGGGCCCCGAGCTGACAGTTAGGACACCTTCCCATTCATTCCCTGGCAAAGTCCTTGGGGTTCAACCTTTGCCCGGGTGGTGCGTGGCAGCGTTCCACCTGAAGACAGGCTGTGAAAGTCAATTATTTGAAACCAGGGAAGCCAAGGCCTCACGGGCCTCTCAGAGCAAACAAGCTCTTGGCAAGTTCAGAGAAAAGGGAACAGGATTGAATTTCCTCTCCGGCTCACCTGGGGGGAAATTCAGACTGCTTGGTGGTGGGGGTATCTGGGAGGTTGGCTCCGGTGGTATGCTTCGGGGGCAGGCGTGCTTTGGGGGTCGTTCAGAAGAGCCCCCTGAGACATCCTACCGCTCCCCCTTAGCAGCTGGCTCTAGGGCTTGGGACGTCTAAGGTTGGGCAGTCCTTCTTTTGGTCTGACTCCCTTCCCTCCTGCTGCAGATCCAAAGATGGCAGGTTCTCGACCGCTTGCCCTTGATTCAGTGGCTGAGTTGAGGAGCTGGGTTCAGGTCCTGGCCCTGCCACAGCTAGCCAAGTGTGAGCTGGGGCAAACCGCTGGACTTCCCTGTGCCTGCTCCCCATTGGCAGAATGGGGGGCAGCAGCAACGCCCACTCTCAGGTGCTTGGGCAAGTGCTAAATCTTACCGATAGGGCGAGGCTGCGGAGAGGTTTGTTTTGTCCTCTGCTAGAGACTTGCAAGGGAAGGAAAGATTCTCTGGACTAAACACATCCCTCACTTCGCAGCAGCCCCATAAAGGGAAAACCCTTTTCCCAGGAGGCGTAGACAGATCCTCACACAACAATGGAACCCAGGGAGGAAAGCTTCCAGGAGATGGATTCTGGAGGGTGCAGCTGGGAGGACTGAAGTTAGATTTAAGGAAATGCCCACCCATTAGTCTCTACAAGTCATGAGATCCTGGGGGGTGGGGAGGAAGATTAGCTAGGCGACAGGGTGGGATTTACTCTGAGAATGTGGTGGAGGCAGGAGGATGGTGTGAATGATCTCCCCAGTCCAGTCCCAGGAGCTTCTGCCCAGCTGTTACCTTCGGCTGGGGCCCCTGAGCCAACCCAGCCAGCACCAGGGTTAGTTAGGGAGAGTCCAAACTGCTCCTCTCTTCCCCCAGCCAAGGTCAGTGGGATACATGCTCCCAGTTCTCATGCCGGTCCTCTGAACTCCCTTAACCTTCCATCTCTTCAACTCCAGAGCTAACTAGGAGATGGGAAATTCTGGAGCAACGCCCAGGAGCCCTAGAGCAGCGGTTCTCAGCGCTGGCTGCATGGAAGAGTCACGTGCGGGAGCTTTCAAAAACCTCAGTGTCCACCCCAGACCATTACATCAGAAGGGAGCAGTATTTTTTTTTTTTTTAAAAAAAAAGCTCCCCAGGGGATTCTAGTGAGTGGCCCAGGTTGAGAGCCCAGAATCGGAGCTGTGGGTATTCCATCACACGGATGCCCGAGCCACAGCCTCTCAGCTTCAGCCTCTTCACCTGAAGACCAGGAACCACGAGAATCCTCTCCGACCGGATGGCAGCTTAGGAGGGAGAGCACGTGAGAAGGTGCCTGGTACTGAGCAGGTGCTTGTTAAATGCTCGTGAAAATAACTGTGGCTCCCATCGTGGAGCACGTGCTTGGTGCCGGGTTGGCATGTCTTTTTCCGTGAGGAGGGTTGCCTTTGTCCTGGTTTTGGAACGGGCAGGTGTGTCTGGAGGCCCCCGGAGGAGGACCCTGACTGGTTCTTGTTTGGGCACATCTTAGGTAACCGTCAGCAAACAGTGACTCAGCCGTCACGGAGTCCCTTCCCCAGCCAGGCCCCTCTTCCTCAAGTTTCTTCCTGCAGCATGTTGGGGCCCACGAGGATGTAGCAAGCGCCTGTGTCTGTTTTCCTCGGGGGCCCTCAGGACGGATGGAGGTGAGGGACAGCGAGCATCTCCCTTGCCTTCCTGTCCTCAGACGCTTGCGTCACTTGGGCACCCGCCTGCCTCCCAGATGCTGGAGCTCAGAGAGGCCGAGGGGCCAGTGTGAGGCTGCCCGGGACTCGGACTCCCGGTTCGCTGTCCCCGAAGCCGTGTCTCGCCGGTCACCCCCAGTTCCACGTGGGGAGCAAAAGAAGGGCACTGCGGTCCCCAGCCTGGCTGACGCCGCTCGTCTTTGGCACTTGGCCTCACTCTCTCTTTTTTTTTTCTCCTTCCCAACTCCCAGGTCTGGAGCGTCCTCAGCCGGCGGTGGGGGGTGGGGGTGGCACCCAATAGTATCGCTTCCAGGTTGGCAGGGGAGGAGCTCAGGGCATCGTCTGGACTCAGAGCATGCGTCCTGGGTCAGTGACCCCAGGGCTTAGCTAAACAGCGGCCGTACTGGCAGCGCCCTTTGCAGAGCCCTGTCTGGGAGGCCCACTGCTGGCTACCCTTCCCCACATTGCTCACGTACCCAAGAGTGTCCAGGGGTCTCTAGAGGAGGGCCAGTCCGGGCTCTCCCACTGACTTGCTGTGTGACCTCAGGCAAGTCACACCCCCTCTCTGGTCTCGGTTTTTTCCAACTATAAGTTGAATCCTAATGAGTTCGGACTCTCAGGTTTCCTAGCTTGAACCAACGGACTCTCTTGACAAAAGGATTTCAAACACTAGAGACCGAGTTCATCTGGGAAAGCCTCGTCTCCCCAAACAGGGAGGTTGGTGCCTGCCCCAGACCTGGGGTCGACTCACGCTTTGCTTCTCTGAGCCTTGAGTTCTTCTTCTGTAAAAGGAATAGTAGTCGTTGCAACATGTTGCCATGGTTCGAGGAGTTCACTTATTCACCTTGAAACAGCGCCAGGCACATAGGAAGTGCTTCCTGGGAGCAGTAATAACCGCTGGGAATGGTGTTTCCGCTTTCCAGAGCCCTCCTCTGTAAAGTGGGGGTAACAGTGCCTATCTGGTGGGAATATTGCCAGGATTAAATGAGACCACCGTAAGTGCTTGGACCTGGGTGCCTGGCAAATGGTCCCCGTTATTGTCAGATGAATTACGTGCACGGGTGTAGCTGAGTCGTTTTCCCATTTCCAACCCCCACTGTGGGAGCAGGGGCGGTGGGAGCTGGGAGGTGGGGGGATGTAGGGGGTGTCACCCTGCTTATGATGCCAGAGACGTTCTGTCCCACGAGTCCTGAGCGCCTGGCCCCAAGGCCCCACTGTGCCCATCTCCACCCTCTCAGCCCCTGGCCGTGGTCGTGCCAGCCACACCCTTGGCCCAGCCGCACCCCTGGCCTTGTTCTGCACTCAGCTGCCCCTCCACCCTCCTGCCTCCCCTTGGGCGAGAGCTCTCAAGCCCTAATTTATGAAACCTGTCCACTCGGAGCCCGGATCTGCCGTCCCCCAGGGGCATCCGTCTGTCTGCCCGTCTGTCCGTCCGCCACATGTGGCCGCGGGTCCAGCTGAAGACTGGGTGCCCGCCGGCCGCCGGGGTGACACGGTCCACCTGGCCCCTCATCCCATCAGGCACCACTTAAAGGGATGTACCCTTCAATGCGGAGGGCGAAGGCAGGGCTGGGATGCTTTCAGAAATGGAAATGGGGCCCATTTGTTTATGATTTATTCCCTGACACGTAACGGGAACCCGATGGGACCAATAAAGGGCCTGCCCTCACCCAGCTCCCACCTCAAAAGCGCTGGAGCCGGTCCAGTTCTCTGCAGGCAAAGAGCCTCTCAAAGTGGGGCAGGCCACTGCACCCCCTGCTCCCCGCCCACCCGCTCAGCTTTGAAAGGCAGCTCGCTGTTCCCGAGATGAGTGAGGCTGCCAGGCTTTCCAGGCTGTGGGGCAGGAAGGCAGGGGGGCCCTTGCTTTCGAGGTCGAGAAGGTTCCAAGGAGGGTTTGAGGAAGGGACTCGCATATTCTGGGCTCATGATCGGCCAGGAGCAGGGGCCAGCAGTGGAGGAGAAATCCAGTTTTCAATTTTCCTCAAGAGAAAAACGAATGCATGAGAGACAGAATAATTTTCCAGTGTGCAGGCCCTAAGTGAAACCTCCTTGAGACATTGCGAGTTATTAAAGAGGAGGAAAGAAAAGAAATTGTAAAATCAGTTTGCCTTCAGCAGAACGGCACAATGCACTCTTATTTCCAGGGGAATCTAATTAGAAGGCAGGCGGCCCGGCCTGTGGGGGACGGTGGGGCTGGGGGCCCCTGTGGCCGGGTGCGAGGAGGGCTGCGAGGGTAAAAGTCGGACTCTGGGGGAGGCCTCCCCCTTCCCAGCATCAGCGGGGCTCGGCTGGCTTGGATTCGAATCTCGCCTCCGGCCCCTGCCTTGTCTTTGAGTTAGAGCCTTCCTGTGATCCTCCGTCCCCCCATTTTGGAATGGGAACGATACAGTTCCTTTCTGCTCAAGTTGTCAGGAGGGGAGGAGGGAATGTATGGGATAAGATCCAAGCTGGATACGGGGCCTCCCTGGTGGTTCAGAGAGTAAAGAATCTGCCTGCCATGGCAGAGACGCAGGTTCGATCCCTGGATGGGAAAGATCCACCGAGGTCTTCCCAGGCAGCGCTAGTGGTAAAGAACCTGCCTGACAATGCAAGAGACGGAAGAGACATGAGTTCGATCACTGGGTCAGGAACAATCGCATGGAGGAGGGCCTGGCAACCCACTCTGGTATTCTTGCCTGGGAAATCCCATGGACAGAGGAGCCTGGCGGGCTACAGTCCAGTTCAGTTCAGTTCAGTTCAGTTGCTCACTCGTGTCTGACTCTTTGTGACCCCATGGACTGCAGCACGCCGGGCCTCCCTGTCCATCGCCAACTCCCAGAGTTTACCCAAAGTCATGTCCATTGAGTCGGTGATGCCATCCAACCATCTCATCCTCTGTCGTCCCCTTCTCCTCCTGCCTTCAATCTTTCCCAGCATCAGGATCTTTTCAAATGAGTCAGTTCTTCGCATCAGGTGGCCAAAGTATTGGAGTTTCAGCTTCAGCGTCAGTCTTTCCAGTGAATATTTGGGCTACAGTCCATAAGGCTTCAAAGAGTCAGAATGACTGAAGCGACTTAGCACAGCACGCAAGCTGGACACACACCGGGCCCACTGGAACTGTGTATTTCTGTCCTTCATCTGCCACCAGCGTCCATCTCCACACCACGGTCACTGACACCTTCCGACTCTCCAGGCACCTTGATCGAGCCCCTCGCTTTCAGAATCCCTGGACCATCTCCCTCTCTTTCACCACTGGCCCTCTGAAGGTAGCCACCCAGTACCCTAGGCACCTGGTATTACCTGTCTAGTTCAGCCTTTGGGGTTGCCACGCCATTCCCACTCCTTCAATACACCCGCTCCTGACCTCTTGCAGGATACGTCATGTTCTTTCAGTAAAAGATCAACTCTTTTGTTCAGGAATATCTAACAGGAAGTAAAGGTCCCAGGAATTGTAAGCACATGTGCTCATACCCAGCAGGACCGTGACTAACAGTGGGTGTGGGTCCTTCCACGGGACCCACGTTGCACGGGATCCAGACCTTCCCACCATGTTCCCCCTGATGGCAAGGGCTGTGGCCCTCCCCCAGCGCCACCCCAGGCCAGACAGAGAGTGCTGGTCTCAGCAGCCCTGTATCAGGGCGATCTGGAGCGAGCCAGGATGGCACTGCGGGGAGAGGGGGAGGAGGCAAGCGTGTAGAGAGAGAGGCACCGGCCTGTGCTTGTTCTGCGGCTTCCTGACCCTTGTCACTGCCCTCACCCAGTGAAAGGGAGACGGGGACAAAGGGGTCCGACCATGTGCTCAGACTCCCGGTGGCCCCAGGTTCCAGTCCTGGCCAGCTGTGTGACCTTGGATAAGTCACTGCCCCTCTCTGAGTCTTGTCCTTGGAATCAGTTCTGTATCAGTGCCTGCCCGCTTTGAGTCTCGTGGGAGGATGTCAGTGATGCGTGCCGAGCACAGCACTCGGCCCCAGGTAAGAGCATCACGAGGGCCTGTTATCGCTGCTTCACCCTCATGGAGTTTTATCCCCACTTGCTCCCCAGAGCTGGGAAGCTGGGAAGCCCAATCCCTCACCATCTCGAAGCATGGTTTTGCCCTCTGAGAACCAGTATGTTTTCAGATTCCACACCCTCCCTGCTGGTTTAATGTAACTAACCTATGGCTGGCCACGTTTGGGGAAAATAACATTATTTATTCTATCAAGACTCAGCAAACTGAGCCCAGAGCAGTAATTGTCCCAGGGTATGAGTAACAGATTTTATTTTTATTGATCAAAAAATTTTTTTTATCAAAAACACATCAAACTAGAAAAGGCGTAAGCAGCAGGATCAAATTGGATTTTAACTCCTTTAAAAACAGGCTCCTCCAGCCACCCATTTCCAAAGGGGTCTGATGCTTTGCAGGGAGACTCTTGCAGTCCAGGGTGGCCAAGGGGTTCGGTGGCAGCCGCGGAAGCTGTTTTGCGAGCATCCTTCAGACAGCACATTAGCATCTGGGCCGCCTCTGAGTGGCCCAGACATCTGGATGTGGATGAAGGGATTCAGTAGAGTACCTGTGTATTGGTTTACGGAGCAGCGATCCTCCAGACCTCTTGGAACTGTTCAGCTGGCTAGCTGGGGCTTTCAGCGTGATGCCAGGTGTCTGACGATGCATAAATACATTTCTGATGAGATCATTGTGCAAGATGATTCTAACCTACTCACCAACGAGCGCGTTGGCCTGAAGAGCAAGCCTTTGTCGGCATCTGTCAGAGCGTTCCAAGTTATAGCAGAGATCTGAGCATATTGGAGGGGGCCCTGCATTCATTCCATAAATGTGCATTTATTCACTCATTCATTCATTCAACAAATCTGTGCTGAGCTTTTTGAATGGGCCAGGCTCTCTTCTGGGCATTGGGCATTAAAGCAGTGAACAAAACAGAGAAAGATCCTTGTTCTTCTGGAGTGGAAATAACGACTCTCCAAATAATTCAAGCTGGGATGCTGGAAGGCGGGCCAGGGAGGAGGCAGGTGTGGGGCAGGGTCCCTGACTTTGAAAACCTTGTAAAGTCTCTGTTTTGATGTGTGGCAGGTGTTTGCCCTTCCAGTAGCAGGGCACATCTGATTGCTGATGGTGAAGGGAGAGATGGTGGGAGGAGGAAGAGAGCTTAGGAAGGGAGCGGGTAGATAGGAGTGGGAAGAGGCTGGGGTGGAGCAGGGACCGGCAGGGCCCTGTTTAGGGTTCCAGGCACCCCGGTGGTCTGTCCAGGGTCTGATGACCCAGCCACGATGGCAGGTTGCAGGACCGCAGAGAAGAAAGTTCACCTGCTGAGCTGACCCCTGGCTGGTCCTCTTTGAGCTGACCATCCTCTCCCTCATCATTCTGAAAAAGATCTAGGGTTTTGGTGCCATGAGGGTCTGCTGGCTCTTTCAGCCTGTCTGCTTCCATCTGATAAGAGTAAGAAGACGTGTATGTTGTTCCATTTCCCTGGAGCAGCGTGGTTTTTGTGTGTTAGCTGTTGCTACTTTTCTCTGAATTCCTGTGGAGCAGTGGTGGCCCCCAACAGCAGAGGTGGTATCCCCAGGGGACTTGTCGGAAATGCAGCTTCTTAGGCTCCACATACTGAATCAGAAACTCCCCTGGGCGACCCAGCAATCTCTGTTTCATATCTGAGTCCCTGATAGCTCAGTTGGTAAAGAATCTGCCTGCAATGGGGGGAACCTGGGTTCGATCCCTGGGTTGGGAAGATCCCCTGGAGAGGGGAAAGGCTACCCACTCCAGTATTCTGGCCTGGAGAATTCCATGGACTCTATAGTCCATGGGGTTGCAAAGAGTCAGACATGACTGAGCGACTTTCCCGAGGATTCCAATCCCCTAAAGCTTGAGAACCACACTTGTAGGAGCTGCTGGCGAGGCAGTTTGGTTTACTTAAAATGCATTAGTTGCCTTTGGCGTGGGACCCACCTGGGCTGAAGGGAGTATCAGTATTTGCCACTTAGTATCCGAGCAGGTCTCCACCCTTTTCTGAGCGTTGACCAACGAGTTCTGGCTCCAAGAGATGACTGAGAATTTCATGCAAGGACACAATGCGTGTTGACTGCTTGGCACAGAGCAGACCCCGAATAAACCGTAACTCCCCTGCTCCTTCTGTTACTGTATCACGTGACCGACGCGAACCATCAAAAGAAGACGAAAGTATTTCACAGGACAGATGCTGATCACTTGTGAAAAAAACCAACCACACCAACCCTAAAAATAATGGAATCACAGCATCTCAGGATCTCAGAACCGTGCGGCGTTAGAGCCAAAAGGAGGGAAATTAGTCCTGTCCCCTCTTTTCTCAGGGGAAGAGACAGGCTCACAGAGGTACCTGGCCCAGGTGACACAGCCAAAGCCATCACTCCTCCCCTGCACCGCCTCCCAGCCCCCGCCGCCTGCTGCCCGCTGCTGTCCTGCTGACTCATTTTGCAGGAGGAGCCCCAAATGAGCCCTGCCGCTTTTTGCTGATCTCTTCTGTAACTGGACATCTCGTCCGTTTCATCCTCTGCTGTATCACCCAGAGCTGGTTCAGAACCTACACGTGTTCCACCCCTATGTGTCAAGTGGATGCTTTACTCTCTGGGTGCAGGAGCCTGGACAGAGAGAGGGCATCGGGTCCTGGGAAGCCCCTTGCCCTCGGTGGGGGCGAGTGATGTCCTCCCGTGGACCCAGCAGCATCCCAGCCCCAGGACCCGGCTCTGAGCTGGTGTCTGCTTCAGGACCAAGTTTTCCAGGGCTGGGGCGTGCGCCTGACATAATACGTAACAGTAATTAAGAAATAAGCCGCCTTGCCCAGCTTCACAGCGATCATTTGGCTAAGTAACTACCATGGTCTAGTGCCTCAAAAATCACCATTAGAGTACGCTCCTTATGGCCATAAAATTTCTCGTTTTCTGCCTTTCATCAGCCTCCCCCTGCAATCTTCGCCTTGCTTTATTTATACATTCGTCCTCAAACAATGGCAATAAACTCTTTCCCAGAGTGTTGCAAATCAGAAATTTGTCCACATTTTTCCACCACCTTCCACTGTGGACCTGCTCTGCCTGGGAATGGCCCAGCTGGGCCAGCTGGAGGGGCCGGGCTGCCATAGATTGATGGGGACACAACGGGATGAGGTTGCCGGGGAGCGAGGCTGGGGAGGGGGCAGCAGGAGAATGCACCGTGAAAGGCCCGCTGCCCAGCGACCAGCCGGAGACACAGGGGATGGGGAGAGGGGAGGGGACGAGGCAGGGGGGGGAGGGCAGGGACAGGCAGGGGGAAGGAGGGGCGAGCCCGCCTCACCCCCTTCCCCTAAGAGAGGAAGAAGGGTCAGGGACTGCTGGCCAGCAGGGCTGGCCCCAGGCAGAATGCGGTGTGCACCCCAGGGTCATGAAATCCATCCTTCCCCACCCCCACAGGAATCAGATGATCTTGGGGCATCCCGTAGCCCACCCTGCAGCCCCCCCGTAGCAGCCCACTCCCCCTGGAACTCCCTGCTCCCTCGACCACCAGCATTCTCCCACCTAGCCACAGACGCATGTCCTGAGCCCTACTGTATGCCAGGAGTTGTACTGGGTTCTGGAGTGTGAAGTAATGAATAAATCAGATATCGTCTAGCCCCACTTCTCAGGTTCATTCTCAGAGACCCAGGATGACCTCTGGTTTTCAGGGATGGGCAAAAGAAGGCCCAGAGAGGGGTTGGGACTTGCCAGAGTCACCCAGCGAGATGGAGGCGAAGCCAGCCACACACGTCAGGGTTCCAATCTGGAAGGCCCCTGTCTTTCCAAACAGCTCGCAGGCTCCCTGGGGACCCTCCTCTGGGTAAAGTAATAAGCCCTCCTCCGGCCGTGGTCTCGGCTGCCTGTGGCAGGTGTGCGGGGGCATGTCTGTAGGGACCCTCTTCATTTTAATCTGGAGTTCCCAGGGGCAGCAAGACAGGGAGACAGAACTCGGGTTGGGCCTTTGGTGCTGGTCCATGGAGGGGGAGTCTGCCCTGTTAGGCAGGCTCCCCAGGTAAAGCTTTCCGTCTCCAGGGAGGGAGGCCGGCCTCCATTGAGCAACGTTAAAGGTGCAGCTTGTTTCCCCAGCGATCCAGGTTCACTTTCAAACGCGCGTCCTAGAATCAGCTCACAGCCCTAAGAGATTGGTTCTCTTCCAAAGGGGCGGGCTTCTGAGAAATCCGCTCGTTTCCATGGCGGTGGACCTAACTGCCCTGTCCTTTGTCTGTGTGGGTCTGTGGGGCACCCCATGGGTGCCCCTTAATGTTCCATATGATGTTCGAGTTTCCTGGGAGGCCCATTCAAAGAAAGGTGAGGGCAGGATCAGATGGACATTGGACGGCCAGCAACGACTCCCCAGGGGAAAGAGATCAGTCCAGGGTCCTGAGAGAGAACCTGTGACTCGGGGGAAACCTGAGTCATTTCTCCTTGTTTTGCCTGCGATGGAAAGGTCCATGGTGTCTTTGTTTAACTGACGGCTACAGTTTGTATTGGATACTGTTATTAAGAACATTCTAGAGTCATAGGAACACAGAGCTGTGCCCAGTCACCCTACCCTGGAGTCATGCCCAGTTATAGTAGAAGAAATATGTTAATAGATTAGAACTTTAAGAAACCCCCAGTCTTATTGTGGAGGCATAACCTCTACTCTCCTCCAGCTTGATGGAGGAGACCTAGTTCCCATGCTCAAGCAGTTCAAATAAGCCTCTTACATACTGGATGATAAGGCATATTGGTAAACAGAACACAGACCTTAAAAGTTAATTATCTGTCCCCAGCAGGAGTCAAGGCCACGTACTGAGAGGGTGGCATGGGGGGCGAATGACACAGGGCTTTCAGAAGGGTGCTCAGGGTGTGGCAGTCATGGAGGGCTTCCTGGACTAGGTGGACTTTAAGTCCAGACTTGAAGGATGGGGGAAGTGAGACAGTAGGAAGTAGTGTGAGGGCAGCATTCCAAGCCACCTCAGGGTACGAAGGCCTGGCAGTAGCCTGCAGGGGAGGCACATTTGGGCGAGGACAAGGAGGATCCTGAATGCCAGACTCACAAGGGTCACCTTGATGGTGAAGACAGGGCCTTGGGTGCAAGCTGCCCAGGTTTAGCCATCAGTCTGCACTAAGTTCTCCTGAGCCTCCCCATCTGTAACATAGGACTCATGGAAATGCTCACCTCTTAGGGTTATTCTGGGACCACGCAACTCGCTACAGGAACGGCACACAGCTCAAAACACACAGGCAGCTCTTTTCACGTTTATTCTCCTGTGGCCTTCATGCCATAACAATAGTAACTAACATATATCGAGCATTTACTGTATACTCCTGCTGTAGGAGGCTTTGTGTGGTCACAGAGCCCTGTCTTTGGGATTCCATGGGCCTCTGGTTTAAGCCCTTTCTCAGGGCTGAGCCTGGAGGCAGGAGGCTTGGTGGATGGAACCAGGCTTTGAAACCGTTTTCCACCCCACTTCTTGTAACGGCTTTCTAGCAGCGGCAGCTTTCCAGGCTGCAGCTTTGAGGAGGGGGAGAGGGGAGTCGGGAGGTGGGGGAAGGAGGGTCCGGCAGGCTTGGCTCCCCAGGCATATGGCCCTTTCACAGCAGCTTTGTGGGGCGCGGACGGGTGGCCAGGCTGCCTTTCCCTCCCTGCCACGCAGGGTGCTTCATCTGGCTCACCAGGACCCCAGCTGCTGCTGTTTCCCCTTGGCTGGTTTTGAGGCCTCACCCCAGGCCTCCCCGGGCCAGCTTCCTGGGGGCCTGCTGCCCTCCTTGGCCCCTGCCAGCGTTGGTGCCCCAGCTGGATAGCTCACCCGAGACCTTTGCACCCTCTTTTCCGTGGGCACCATGTGTGTCTGCGATGGCCCCCACACCTGCGGATGGGATGTGGGGTCTGTGGGTGTGACTATGCTTGTGCAAAGCCCCCACCGTAGGAGAATAAGGAAGAAATGACAGAGAGGTATTCATTCCTTCATTTGTTTGTTTGCTCATTCATTGGTTCGTTCATTCATTCATGGCCTTTGTGCTTGGTGCTGGGCAAATGCGCTTGCCTCCAAGGGCAACCGAGATAGAAGAAGTTCTCATCGTTTTCAGGCGCCGATAGTAACAGCAATAACAATAATAACTAACATATATTGAGCACTTACTGTATACACGGGAGTGTTGTAAGCCTTGTCTTGTAGTCATTCGACTAATTTTCGTATGTGACGACCCTGTGAGGTCCGTGCTATGACTTCCCGCATTTTGCACAAGAGCAAACTGGGGCGCGTGAGTGAAGTAACTTTCCTGAGTTAGTGGGGGAGCAGGCTGTGATCGGTGCATCAAGGGTGCCCCGTGGTATTTCTCGAAGTTTCCATCTATGCAGCTGCATCCGTGCCCTGAGGGGCAGGTGGATGGCAATTCTCCCAGTGGGCGGATGGGGAAATGGAGATTCCAAGGGTGCAAGTGACATGTTCAAGGTCACACAGCAGGTTGAGGGCTGAGCGCAGAGGGCCGGCTCCCCCCCTGCCAGGCGTCTGTCTGAATGAGAGGAGAGATGGGTCAGCTCAGCTGGGGGCGGTGGTGTGCTGTCAGCCACACTCCCGGAGCTCAGCCTCCAGACGGCTTTCTGTCTTCCCTTCTTCCCTGATGCCCATCACTGTGCCCGTTTTAGAAAGGATGAGGACGAGGCTAGAAGGTCAATCACACTTTCAGCATCGATAGAATTCAAACCCAGGTCCATCTGATCCCACAGCTTCTGTTCTGCCCACCTCCTCTCAGGGTCTGCAGCCTGGGCCACACTTGGCAAGAAGAGGCCCCCCTGGCAACCCCCTTGCTAGAGTAGGCTCTGCTGTCTGCCCAGCACCTGCCTTCAGCTCAACCTCTTGCCTTAAGGAGGTGAACCTGCTTTTAAACTCTGCCCCCAGGAAGACTTCCCTGACTGAGTGCCCTTGGCTCAGACAGTTCCAGCCCTTTACCAACTCTGTCTTCTCCCCTAAACCTGATTTGTGCTTCACAATTCAGGGCAGCAGGATCTCTGGATCCATCATGAGAAAAAACATGGCTCTGAATTCTGGAACTACAACAACACAGTACTACTTCTAGCAGTACTACTTCCTTCTTCCTAGAGATGCTCCCTCCTGGCAGGAATGTATGAAGAGCGCCCTCTAGTTCCCGAGGACAGGACTATACTGTGAGCACAGAAATCACAATCAGAGAATACCCCAATGGACACATTTTTTTATAATGCAAATCATCTGCCAAAGGTTCAGAGTTTCGTTTTGGTTTTAAGGTAGTCTGCTGGGATTAGATGGACACTTCCCAGAGAAGAAAAAGTTTTGTCACATTTTCTTCCCCTCCCTCTCCTCCTTGAGTTGGCAGAGTGACGCTGGGCGTCAGCCAATCGCTGAGAAATAGCATAAGATTTGGAGTCAGATAGAACCTATTTGGATCCCCACATCACCAGTGCCTCCAGCCCCCTCGGGTGGCCTCTGGGAGAGCAGGACTGAAATGAATCCATGTGGATGGTTTGGCTGAGCCCCAGCCACAAGGGCACAGACGCAAGCACTCCAGACTCAGATGGAGAGGTTGTGTCTGGAAGGCTTCCTGGAGGAGTGGTCCAAAACTGATGGCAGCTCACGCTTGCTGGGCACTCACTTGTCCCTGGCACGCTTGCATGGCCTTAATAGACTCACTCATTTACTCATTCAGTCATTCAACAAATATTCGGGTGTCCACTTTATGCCAAGCCCTGGAGA
This sequence comes from Giraffa tippelskirchi, assembly GCF_054371585.1. Taxonomy (NCBI): domain Eukaryota; kingdom Metazoa; phylum Chordata; class Mammalia; order Artiodactyla; family Giraffidae; genus Giraffa; species Giraffa tippelskirchi. The sequence goes on along the minus strand of NC_137277.1, from coordinate 190,316,965 downwards.
TTCAACAGAGAAAATGCCCACCTGCTTGGAACTTGGACTCGAGTGATGACCAGGATGATGGAGGGGGTGGGGACAGGCAATGAAAAGGAACATTTAGCACATCTGACTATGATGTGCGCTGTGGAAAAACCGCAAAGCAAGGAAAGTAGTTCTTGGGGCAGGGGGAGGGAATTCCCATTATTATCCATATTTACACATGTGAAATCTACAGAATCCAGGCAAACTGTGTCAGGGGCCTGTGCTTTTAAATGCCCCTCTTTGGTGGCCTGCTGCAAAGGGCAGGCCAGAAGGGGGATGAGGAGGGTTCTCCAGGCAGAGGGCACAGCCTGTGCAAAGGCCAGCAGTTGCTGGGGCAGGAGACGACCGTCGGAGTCCAGGGAGAGATGGACAGACTCTGGGCCAGGACCAGGGTGGGGTGGGGGTGGGCTAGCAGATAAGAAGGATGCTGAATCTTCCGGTTTGGGTGCTGGGCTGGCTGCCTGGGAGGAGTGATGAGAGAGCGAAGGGGTCATTAAGGACCCCGACAGTCTGCAATCTGGATGCCTGGGTGGTGCTGGGATGGGTACCCCAGAGCAGTTTGGGCAGAGGAGGTGGACAGGAGGGGTCGCTTCCAGGGAGGTGTAACTTGGGGTCCGATCCCCGCCTCTCCGTCCACCCCCGGCCCCCCGGCCCCTTGTGAGCGATCTGGTCCGGACCCCGCAGAGGGACTCTGGGAGCTGCACGCACCGCATGCTGGTCACAGCTGAGCAGTTCGTGCGGAGGGGCCGGGAGGACGCCCGCCGCGGCCCCTGCTCGCCGGGCCCCCGGCTGAGCTGTAAATGACTTTTCCATTTTCCGAGACCTGCGCCCAGGCCTGCTTGGTATTCAGGGACACCCAGCCCACACTCGCCGGCTCTCGGCTCTGCCCGAATTACTTGATTAAAACGCATATCAACTATTATGTGATTCATTTCTCTACCGCGGCTCCGGGCCGGCCTATGTTAAACTGTAATAAAGGTTGGGCTGGGAGGCTGAGGGGGTGGGGGTGGGGGGCTCAGGAGTGGGATGGGCAGGCGTCTCTGGGTTAGGGGGAGCTGAGATGAGGACCCCAAGTCTCAGGGTCTCGCTGTTGCCTTCCGCAGATCTGGGATGGAAAGGATTTGGTTTGGAGGTGGTCAGTTCCCTCCTGCCTTCTGAGAGAGAGGTGGGTAGGTCCCAAAATTGTGACCATCCTGTTTCCAGACTTTTCCTTTGGCAAACGAGAGAACAGAGAAAGTTTGAGGGTCGGGGGTAGGATGGAGCAGAAGCTGCCTTAGCTTTCATGATCCAAAATGGAATTCTCCATCACCCGGGAATTATAGCAAAGTTGGCTTCCAATGGGCTGGGAGTCCTGAGTCCTGGGTGGTCTTCCCAGCTTCAGTGACCTCGATTCCACCCACCATCTGTAAAATGGGGCTAATCCCGCCTGCCTGACCCTCCATCGGGAGAGATGGTGTTGGAACATTGAAAGGGCCTGTAAACTGTAGAGTGTGTGTGCAAGGGGAGAGTGGTGACTACTCCAGAGTGTCAGTTTGAAAGGGACTTTGTGATCATTCTGCTAACCCTTATCCATTTAAGAAGGCTTTACAGAGCCCCTGCTGGGTGCCAGGCCCAGTCTCTGCTGCACACTCCACGATCTCCTGGTCCAGTGGGACCGAGAGACCCAGCAACAGGCCAGCTTGATGTCTCCTGAGGAGCTCTGAGAGCTCCGAGGATGAGAAGCGAGTGAAACCAGCCTGGCCTGGATGAACCCAGGAAGACTTGCGGGGTGAGGGCACCACCAGCCGGGTTCTGCCGGATGAGCAGGAGTGCGCCAATGAAGGGTGAGGCGTTGCAAGCAGAGGGGGCTGGGATTCAAAGGCAGGGAGGTGTGAGGCAGCCTGGCTGGGTTGTTTAGGAAGCCGAGAGCTGGACAGGGAGTGGGGGCTGAATCTGGACGTGTGGTCAGGCCGGAGGGTGGTAGAGCCTCCCTGGCATAACTGAGGCCTTCCCGGTCAGCGGCTGTGAAAGCCAGGGAGCTTCGGAGGCAGGGGCAGAGGCTGGGGTCGAGAACCAGAGAGCTGCCCCCCAGTGATTTTTCTGGCCACTTCCATCAGCCTGGCCTGGGCTGGACTCTGGCCTGAGCAGACCTGTTGAAGCCTCTCCTCTCTTCTTCTGTCCTCAGGCTGCTCTCACATCACACTGAGTTGTCTCCCTGTTTTATGACAGTCTTGGCCCCAGCTCATCTGGAAGGAGTGTTCCTTTCATCAGACTGGGAAGTTCCCAGTGCAGGGATGATGCCTCCTCCATCAGATCGGGAGTTTCCTAAGACAGAGGCTGTTTCACCCTCCTAAGATTGGGAGGGCTCCAAGGGAGGGACTGTATTGGACTCCCCACATCCCCAAGTGAGACAGAATCTGGGAACCCAGAGAGAGGGTCCCTCGTCGTATCCCTCGCCTGAGGTCATCTCCAGACCCGTTCCAGGCTCTGTCCCGCCTGCTATGGGGCCTTTCCATCCACAGCTGCTTCAGAGCCAGAGAGGAGGAGCCGCAGCTGCCTGGGAGACCGCTCCCTTGTGGCCCACCCCCTAAGTCCAACCTCTTTAATGGATGCCAGCCCATGCCCATGCTTCCCACGTGTCCCTGTCCCCATGCTGGCTGCCCAGGCTGCACCAGGAGGCTTTCAGTGCATGGAGGACTCAGCTCCAGCCAGCAGAGCCTCTCTGTGGCCAAGCCCACCTAATCCTTTTGATTAATTTAACTCAGAGGCTAAAGGGTTCCCGGGGGTGGGGATGGAGAGGGGCAGCATGGGGGAAACCGAGGCGGAGTGGTGGCATCTGAGCTCTTTGTGTCCTTCCTCTCGGTCCAGTGGGACCTAGAGCACCAGACACACGCCAGCCTCCTGTCTCCTGAGGAGCTTTGAGAGCTCTGAGGATGAGCGGAGAAACCAGCCTGGCCTGGGTGGGCCCAGGAAGGCTCGCAGGGGAGGACTTTACCCTGTGGGTTCAGCTGGATGAGCAGCAGTGCCCCGAGACTCCTTGTTCTCTATCATCATAGTCATGACATCATCATCAATAATTAACAATAATAATGGTAATCCTTCATGTGCCCTTTACAGGCTCCAGATTCCTCTGAAAGTTGTTATTTCATTCTGTTCTCAAAGCAATCCAGTGAGGAATGCGAGGATGTATCACTATCCTCATTTTTACCTCTGAGACAGTGGAGGTCCAGAGAGGGGAGGCAGCGTGTCCAAAGCCACACAGCAAGGGCGGAGACAGACCTCAGAATCCAGGGGTCAGGCCTCCCAGGAAAGGACTCTGGACCAGACCAGAGCTGCCCCAGGGGCCCTGCCGACTCCCTCCCAGGGTGTCCTTCCTCCCCATCCCTCTCCGGGAGTGAGCGTGGCTCACCCGTGGTGCAGCCTCCTTCGAGTTACTGAACCTCCGAGCTCCATTGCCCACTCTCACAGATCTGCATGAGGCTGGCACACGGAGAAGGAGACAGACCTAACACGGGGGGTGGGGTTCTTCCCCTGGGAAGGGTCAGGAGGAGGTGGGAGGCCCTTTCCAGGGCCTGAAGTCACAGGCCCCAGCCCTGCTCTGCAGAGCTCTCTCTGCGTCTCCCAGCCCCGCTCTCCCCACTCAGCGTCCAGAAGGTTGTTATGACAACCAGCAGCCTACTGCAGTCCCTCCATTCTTTTCTCTTTCTTAAAGTGATTGTATTTTTGTTTCTTTCTTTTATTTTTATTTATTTATTTTGGCCGTGTGGGATCTTAGTTCCCTGACCAGGGTTTGAACCCGCACCCCCTGTAGTGGAAGCGTGGAGTCCTAACCCCTGGGCCTCCAGGGAAGTCCCTAGGTCTTTTCAATCAGCGGAGACCTGTAGGGGCCTGCTCTTCCTTTCCCAGTCTAGGTTTCCACGCGGGTGTCTCTCTGGGCCCATGGAGTTCCCAGATCCATGCTGAATAAGTGGCAGGAAGGACAGGGAGACGAAGAAGAAATAGATGCAAAATTCCACGAGGCACTTAGGAAGCCAGAAGTCATTTGGATGGCAAGGCTCTGAGGCTAGGCAAGGTCTGGTATCAGAAGCACCTTAAACTTACCCCGCTCGGTCATTTGCTGATCGCGTGCATGACTTTGATTCCAGCCTGCCCTATCATTAAGGAATATTCTACTTGGTACAGAAGTATCTTTAAAACCGAATTCAAGGACACTGATCTTCTTGTAAAGGGAATACATGTATCATGTCCTATAAACAGGCACATGTGTGCAAAGTCGCTTCAGTCGTGTCCGACTCTTTGCGACCCCATGGACCATAGCCCGCCAGGCTCCTCTGTCCATGGGATTCTCCAGGCAAGAACACCGGGGCGGGTTGCTATGCCCTCCTCCAGGGGGTCTTATGGACCCAGGGATGGAACCTGCATCTCCTGTGTCTCCTGCAGTGGCAGGCGGGTTCTTTACTAGTGCCACCCGGGAAGCCCATAAACAGCTGGGACCCATACAAAGGAGTATCCTAAAAACAAACGAGGTCATTAAATTCTACCGGAGACTAGTGTGGGCAGAAAGAGCTTGAAGCCTGTCCTCTCCGTCTTAAAAGGAGAGACCAATGGTGCTAAAGACATGCTGTTGTTTTGGGTGGCTACCGGCCCCGTGTGGCGATGTAAATTTGCAGGAAAATGAAATAACACGAAAAACTCAGATCTTCAGTTGCAGTAGACACATTTCAAGTGCTCAGAACCACAGGTGGCTGATACTACCATATGGAACGGCGCAGACCTGGAACATTTCATCATCATCACAGAAAAGTTGTGTTTGACGGCACTGCTCTAAACTGCACTGAGACTTAATCAGGCTGGGGATCCTCCCAGGACAGGGCTGTGCCTCCTCCATCAGACCGGGGCTCTCATCTCTCCAGTCTGACCTCACAGCTCTGAGTTCAATCTCTGCCCCTAGGCGTTGCCCTGGGCAACCATCCTCCTCATCTCAGCTGTTGTCCGAGCCCAGGGTCCCCAATGGAGGACAGAGCCGATTGTCCCATTCCCCATCTGCGAGCGGGCCTCCCTTCCTGCCAACCTCTGCTTCCTCCTTCTGAGGCCCCAAGGGCCCTCTCTCCTTGTCAACGTCAGAAAACTGAAGCTATGCAGTGAGTTTCAGGAAATGAATCCTTCGGATTAGTTGTATTTGGCTCTGAGCCCCAGCCGTTCTGGGGAAAGCACCCCAGATGCCAGCTGTGCCCGTCATGGCCTCCTCTCGGTGACGGGGAGCTGGGCAGCTGGGAAAGGGCAGAGGGAGGGGCTGGACCCACCCCGGGTCCCTGCCTTTAGGGGTGAGACAGGCAGCGATGAAGACAGGTCTCCCTTGCCATTGGTTCCCTGCTGTGTGGCGTCATCCTCGGTGGCCAGTGGAGAGCAGGGATGACTTCCCAGTGGCCGTGTGAGCTAAGTCCCTTCAGTCCTGTCCCACTCTTCCAGCCTCCCTGGACTCTAGCCCGCCAGGCTCCTCAGTCCATGGGACTCTCCAGGCAAGAATACTGGAATGGGGTGCCATTTCCTCCTCCAGGGGATCTTCCCGACCCAGGGATCGAACCCAAGTCTCTCATGTCTCCTGCATTGGCAGGCGGGTTCTTTACCACTAGCACTGCCTGGGAAGATGGCCAGGTCAGCAGGATGGAGGGAAAGTGATCCCGGGGAAAAGGGACTTTGCCCGAGACCTGCCAGCTGTGGGTGCCGCCCCGTGATAACATGGATATCATGATATCATGATAGCATCACCCACTGTGCCCTTTGACGCACCAGACCTTTGCACACACTCTTCCCCTGGCCCGGAAAGCCTGTTCCTTCACCTTCACTTGGCATCTAAGAGGCTACGTTAGGTGTTTTGTTGTTTTCAGGGTTGGGAGAAGGTTGTCCCTTGTGGGAGGAGTCTCGACCTATTCATGTAACCAACCTTTGAAGCCACTGGGTAAGAACAGGATGGGAACCAGGAGAGCAGGGTCTGAGTGTGGATGTGGACACTCACAGAGACTTTGGGCGCTTCAGTTACTTCTTCGTGACTCAGTTCCTCCCATCCGTAGTGCAGTCACATAACCTCTGAGGCTCTGAGGCTTGACTCAGGTGAGTTCCCAGAACACAGCTTACGTATGTAATCCGTGCACACGGCTGATACTGCGTCAGTGCTCTGCAGAGTGAGTGAGAAAACGTGGAAGCACCTCCAGGAACACTGAGGATGGAGATGGAGAGGAGAGGAGGGGAGAGAAAAGTGAAGCAAGAAAAGGGAGAACGCAGGTGTGGGGAGGAGGAAAATCGTCTCTGCCTGCTTTCTCTCTTCCCTTCCTTGGTTTCCTCTTCTCACCAGCCCCCTTCTTCCCCTAGGACTCCTGAGGGTGCAGTTTCAGAGCCCCAGCAAGCCCCTTGCTAGCATTCCTTCTGCCACATCAGGGATGGGCAAGAGGCCCAAGCTTTGTGGGCAGAGAGTCAGTTCAGTCCCCAAGGTATGTTCAGCCCTGCCTGTTGAGGAGCTTGATCAAGCCCTTCCTGCAGCCTTCCTCACTCAGACGTAGCACAGGAATAGATGCCTGGCCTGACAGCCCATCCAGAGACAGGACGTGGGCTGGCCCCAAACCCCCGAGCTCTCTCTGCAAAGGAAGCAAAGGCCTTCACCCACCCCTAGGCTCCAGGGTGGAAATTGATGGGGATGAGGGGGTGGAGGTCATAGTCATGGCCAAGATCATCAGGTGAGGTCTCCCCCTCCACCCTGGAAGATCACTCAGTGATCCTGGAACATCCCAGGAAGGGCGTGGGTGTGGAATCATATAGTCTAAACCTTTCATAGAGAAAGATGGGAAACCGAGACCCAGGGCCAGAGTTCAGGCCTTTTGGGAGAGAACCAGGCCTGGAATCTGAGCTTCCTGACTGCCAGCCCTGGGCTCGAGCCTTTGCTCCTTCCTCAGCCCTTTCCTTTCTTCCTGCTCCTTCTTTTACTTAGTTTCTGCAGTGATTTCCCCAAATGCAATAGTGTCATTGTCTAAATGATCATCATTTAAAAATATTAAACTATAAACATATTTCAAAAAGAAGACCAAAGTTCCGTCATCCTGAAGGTTCGCATTTGTTTATCTGCTGAGTGTAGCGTTCTATAATGTGTTATGCGTGCTTTCTCCAAAAGTGGGCTTCATCTCGCCACACAGGTTTGTACCTTGCCTTCTTCTTAAAGTCACGTTGATTGAGGTACAGTGAATATATGGGGAGAATTCTCCCCTTTTTGGAGAATTCAGTTCCAGGAATTTTGACAAATGTGCTTCATCTTGAAACCATCCCCTGAGTCCTGTGTCACGGACATCCTTTCACGTCAGTGGTAATAACCTAAATGCCCAACTACAGGGTTTTGTTTTTTAAATGGCTGGACTGTAAGGTCTTTAACCAGTCCCCTAGGCGGGCAGGAAGGTTGCGTGCAGGCCCTTGCTCTGATAAACAGCACCGTGAGGGACGTCCTTCCTGTGCTCAGGAGGGATCTGACCCTCAGTGGAGGGCCTGAAGGCAGGCACATAGCTCCCCTCGTCTCACTGGGCCCCCGCCCTCTCCTGCCCTCTCACTTGGCCGTAGGGAACCGTCTGGACGAGGGCTCGGACGTGGAGTCAGAACCCGACCTCCCTCTGAAGCGTAAGCAGCGCCGCAGTCGGACCACGTTCACGGCCGAGCAGCTGGAGGAGCTGGAGAAGGCCTTCGAGAGGACCCACTACCCAGACATCTACACCCGAGAGGAGCTGGCGCAGAGGACCAAGCTGACCGAGGCGCGCGTGCAGGTGAGGGGGCGCCAGGGCCTCATCTGAGGGGGCTTCCCCGGCGGCTCTGTGGGAGAGAACCCGCCTGCGGTGCAGGAGCTGCGGGAGACGCGGGTTCGATCCCCGGGTGGGGAAGATCCCGGAGGAGGCAGTGGCAGCCCCTCCAGTATTCTTGCCTGGAGAACCCCATGGACAAAGGAGCCTGAGGGCTACAGTCCGTGGGGTCACAAAGAGTCAGACACGACTGAAGTGGCTCAGCATGCACCTTAGCACACATGTCATCTGGAGACAGGGATTGGGAGAGGGGGTGGCCAGGTCGGGGGCTTTAGTGGGCACCCCCCGGAGTGGGAGTGGGGATTTAGTGGCAAGTGGTCCAGGGGCTGTGTAGACAAGTAATGCCCCCAGCACTTGGTACAGAGTAAATTGGCAGCAAATGTTAATCGATTGACTCACCAGTCCTTGGACAGCCCCAGGAGTGGCCGTGAGGATTTGGCTGCCTCCCTCCTCCTGCCGACAAGAACTTCAGGAAGATGAAGAAGGAGGGATGGAGGGACAGACAGAAAGGGAGAGGAGGAAAGGGCGAGGGACGGAGGGAAGAAGGATATTAGTTCAGTCTAAGAGAAGGAGCTCAGGAAATAGAAAAACCTCCAGATCTCTGAGGAGGGGAGGAAAGATTCAGGGCAAAAATTTTCCAGAACAGACCTAGCTTCCTAGGATGGGTAATGAGTTTCCTGTTATGGGAAGCATGCAAGCTGTCTGGGCACACATTCCTGGCTGGTTAGAAACATCCAGGGCAGGGTGATCAGACTTTGAACACCCTCTGGACATTCACACCTGCAAAGTGCGTGGTGCCTGATCGGTGGGCCTGGGGAAGGTGGGGCACAGAAAGAGCCTGTCTGTCTGGGGTTCAGGGCCTGCAGTGGGGATGGGGGAAGGACCTGCCTCCTCTCCCCGAGCTGAGTTCTCAGATTGCACAATGTCTGTAGTTCTCTAAGTCAGAGTCTCTGGGGGCCTGGCTGGGTCGGGGGGCGGGGAGGGGCAGAGGAGGAAGGGGGGCTGATGAACAGCTCTTGTGGGAGCCCGTCTTGGCCTGGCCCCTCCGTGAATGGGGAGCTGAGTCTGCCGAGGGGCTGTTGTATCTTATCCAAGAGGAATCAGCTTCTGTTGGGCATCTCTGCTGGGGGGGCTCCTCCCATGTGTCTGAGGGGGAACCTCAGACCCCCTTGTCAGGCCAGGATGGTCACTCATCACAGGCACAGAAGCTGAGAAGTGATACGGTGTTGGGGATTGCGTGCAGAGCTCAGCGGAGGCTGAGCTGCGCCTGGAGCTCAGGCCTGTGGATGCCAAGCCCAGTTTCTTTCCATCTGGGAAGGAGAAAAGGGCTCAGAGCCTGGCATTTGAAAGCACTAAAGTGCTAGAAGCAGACGGGCACTTGAGCACTCCAGGGACCAGCATGCCTCCCTCTGCCCACCCCACCTCTCCTGGAGTTGGGGGCCCTGGGCCGCCATGCAGAGAGACCCCGGGCGACGCGGATGGGCGGCCATAGCCAGCTCAGCCCATCCCAGCCCCCTCCCCTCGGGGGTGACACCCGACCTGCCCGGCCTCCCTCCTCCGCCCCTGATCCCCCTGCAGCTGTTCTCCTGGGCACATTCCTGGGTGCTTTCTCATTCCCACGTCTGGCGGCCACGGCTGCTTCCCACCACCTTGAAGCCTGACCGCTCCTTGTAAAACGTCCTGGCTGTCAGGGCAGTGCTTTTATTGGCCCAGGGGACTCAGAAACAGGTGTCACTCAAGGTCCAAGGGTGAGCGGGGGCTGAGAACGGGGTGGGGGAGCAGCCAGAGCCCAGACATATCCACGGCGAGGGGGCCAAGGCAGCCGATCTCCACGTGCTGATCCCCTCGCAGACCCTGAGTGCCTCCAGGGCGGGGCTGGCTGTCCCCTGACTCGGGGCCTGAGAATTGGGCCTGATCCCAGCAGAGAAGGAATCGATACATTTTGAGTTTTAAAGAATTAACAAAGGCTGACCTCCCCCCCCCCCCAATCAAAACAGGAGTAATAGAGCATTTGGCCTGGAGAAGAGAAGGCTTGGAGGACGCAGCTGCTCTGAGAGGCCCTGGAGCAGGGCTGGGGAGGGGGAGACCAGGACCAATAGGAAAATGTCCCAAGTCCCATATGAAGGGACAGAAACACAAGACCAGGAGCCACAGGCTGGGCTCCCATTGGTTTCTGCCTCTGATCATCTGTATCGCCCTCAACAGATCAGTTTCCTTTCCTGAGACTTAATCTCTCATCTATAAATAAAGGGATCAAACTAAATGAGCATGAAGGCTCCTTAAAGTTCTAGGATCCTGACTTACTGACAATCAGAGCTGCCTTTGGAGGTGATGAGATCCCCGTGACCAGATGTGTTCAAGCCAAAGTGCAATGTCCAGTGGATCAGAGACCCTGGTGAGAGGGTTCCTGCTGTGGACAGAGTGGCAAGGGCTTTGAAGCCCTCTGAGCACTGCTTAGATTTTAGGGCTGTTTACTTTTGAGGTCTTGGCCTCTGATTCTAAGAGTCTATAGCTCAAGGATTTGACAATCCTGTGTCGTCTCATTTCAGTGGCACTGGGAGGTGCCAGCGTGGTTCAGATGCCTTGGTGTGAATTCCAGCTCCATCACTTACTTCCTCAGCCCTTGGTTTCCTTATCTGCAAAACGGAGATGATGATAATAGGGTCCACTTCGTTCTGAGGACTAAATGATAACATGTAAAGAGACTCACACACAGACTCAGGAAGTGCCCTGAATAGGGGCTGTGATTATTAAAGTTCACCCGTTCTTAGTGGACCCAATTCTGGCCACCCTCGAAACTCCAGGCTTATTCTTCTAGCAGTCATGCTGGGCACCTCCTGTGTGCCAGGCACTGTTCTAGGCACCGGGGATTTGGCAGACAGAAATCCCTGCTGTCACAGGGCTGGCGTCCAAATCAGCAAGGAAGCCGGTAGACACAGGTCGGGGCTCTGTCACCCGTGTGTCACCCCCTCTGCCTCCCCTCCAGCCCTGCCCCCCAGCAGAGGGTCAGGAGCCTCCCTCAGAAGCCTGTGGGGCATTATGTGCGGTTATATGGTACCCCCAGTGTCTAGCGGAGATGCCGCATCTCAGTCCGCAGGAAGCCCCGCCACTGTGAAGGGTGGGAAAGGGGCGTGAGGCAGGAGGACACGTGCCTGGGGACCAGTGACTCCTTTCCCTGGAGGAGTCTTCATTTCTAGACAGCTGGGGGCCCGACCCCAACCTCGCAGACATCTTCCTTGCAGGTAAACAAATCTGTTTCGTCCTGAGCTCCAAGATTCCAAAGTCTGCGTGTTTCTTCTAGAAACAGAGGCTGAGATCTGATAAGCCCAGGCCAGCCCAGGTGTCTCCCTCAAGGCCGGAGAGAACACCCCGTGCTTCAGATGAGCAGCATCTGGGGACCAGGGCTGCGTGCAGCTCATCTGGTCCCAGTTTGGAGCCCTGCTGTTTGCTTGGGGGCAGGCAGGCAGGAGCTCTGAACAGAATCCCATTTGGGAGGCAGCAGAGGGGCTCGCTAATTAATAACTTAAACTGAATCTTTTCGTTACACTGGATGACATTCATGCTGCCTTCCTCGTGTGCCAGGCACAATGCTCAACGCCCTACATGCGTTATCTTCATCATCCTTACCATGATCCTAAGAGGCAGGGACAGTCAGTCTCTCCATTTTACAGATGAGAAACCTGACATTTCACTAAGAGAAGCAGCTTCCTAAAGACACAGGTAATAAGCGGCTGTCCTAGGACCCAATCCCAAGCCCATCTGTCGCGTTCTTTTCCTCCGGGCGGCACTGGACTAAGGGCCGGATGAAATGTTCGACTCAGTCATCAGACACTTCCTACGGTGTCCTGTTCCCAAGGCAAGATGTAGAGAGAAGGACCAAAAATGAGTAATAAAACTCAGCCTCTGTTTTCAATGGACTCAACCCTGATCAGAGACACTGGGTGGGGATCTGGGTCCACCACCGTCCCTCCGGGAGCCTCCGTTTCTCCACCTGTAAATAGGAAGCTTGCAGTCCATACTGGCTAAAAGCCCTTCCAGTTCAGACGTCGGAGGCTTTCCAGCAAAATAAGCGTTGGAGATGCTGTTCTGAATAAGCACGTCGCCTGTGTTAACTCCTTTGAGGTCCAGAGCCCCCCAGGAGGCAGGGACTATCATCTGTGCAGTGCTCAGTCACTCAGGCGTGTCCGACTCTTTCTGACCCCGTGGACTACAGCCCGCCAGACTCCTGTCTCCATGAGATTCTCCAGGCAAGAATACTGGAGTGGACTGTTGTGCCTCCTCCAGGGGATCTTCCCCACCCAGGGATCGAACCCCGGTCTCCTGCAGCTCTTGCATTGGCAGACAGGTTCTTTAAAACTGAGCCTATTAGCAACAAAGAAAGTGAGGCTCAGAGGAATAACAGAATTTGCCCATCTTAGCTAAGAGTCAGAGGCAGGATTCAGATTCAGGCAATTGATCAGACTCCAGAGCCTCCACTCTGTGTCACGTTACACTTTATGAAGATGGAGATGCCTGCTGGGTTGGGGGCAACCCTGTGGAAATAGGATAGTGAGGAAGAAGAGGAGAGAGAGAGAAAACAAAAGGCATGTCCTCTCCTCCAGGATGTCCTCCTGGATTCTGGGAGGAGTTGGAAGCCCCTCGTCAGACCTCCTCATGGCACCTCGCACACCAGCCCTAAGCTGACCGTACTGAAGAGAAGCTGTCCTTTGACTTGTCTGTCACGTGGCCAGGCCAAGGGCATCTTGAGGGCTAGGACCGTGTCCTGCTCACCCTCTGTCCTTCCTGTCCTGCTTGACGCAGAGCAGAGTCGGGGAGCCGCTGGAGATGGGAAGGAGGAAAGTAAGGAAAGCAGGAGGGAGGCGGCCAAGGAGAGAAGGTGGGAGAACGTTTCCACCTTAGCTGAGTCCTCTTTATCTGCAGATTACCCTCACTGAACAGACAAAACCTGAGCCAAGTGTCCCAAACATAAATCATTCTCCACCATCTTCAGGATCTGGTCCACTTTTGCGTATCCATATCTTCATTTACTTTTTTTAAACAAATAAAATCAGTGTATTTTAAAATAAACACGCACATCACTCTCAGGGGCCTCCCAGGTGGCGTGGTGGTAAAGAAGCACCTGCGAATGCAGGATATGTAAGAGACGTGGGTTCGATCCCTGGGTCGGGAAGATTCCCTGGAGGAGGGCAACCCAGTCCGGTATTCTTGCCTGGAGAATCCCATGGACAGAGGAGCCTGGCGGGCGCAAAGAGTCAGACAGGACTGAGTGACGGAGCACGCAGGCACACGTCACTCTCACAGAAGGAAGGCAGCTGCAGACACACACGAGGAAAACGAGACAACACGGGAAGGTTTCTCAGGAAAGCGTCACCTGCCAGGGTGTCCTCCCCGGGCCTTAAAAAGGGAGGTTGATGAATGTTGTGTGTGTGAAAGCCACTCAGTCACGTCTGACTCTTTGCGACTCCATGGACTATACAGTCCATGGAATTCTCCAGGCCAGAACATTGGAGTGGGGAGCCTTTCCCTTCTCCAGGGGATCTTCTCAACTCAGGAATCGAACTGGAGACTCCTGCATTGCAGGCGGATTCTTTAGCAGCTGAGCCACCAGGGAAGGCCTGATGAGTGTCAGGAAGGCGTGAAAGACGTTGAGCACCCAGCTGAGACTTTCTCTTCCACACACCCCAGGCCCAGAAGAGATGGGAGTGGTTCAAGGTTATCTAATGTCTGTGTCACTCGCCTCTGGAGAGGTCTGTCCACCTCCCCTGGCACAGATCACTTAAGACCCCCAAACCTCTAGTCCGCACCTGCTGACCTGCGGGAGGAGGAGTATGAGGGGTGGAGGGGTGTTTGCGTCCCCTAGTATCATTTGTCTTTTCTCTGAGGGGAGAAACGGAATTCCGTTTTCCAAATTGGATGAGCAGAGCTGCAAATCCAGACAGGGTTCTAGAAAGTCAGACTGACTGAAGTTTGAACCTCACATCCATTACAGACTAGCCATGTGGCCATGGGCAAGTGACCTGACCTCTGTGAGCCTCAGTTTCCCCATCTGTCAATGGGACTAGGAGGGCAGGCTTCACGGGTCTGTGTATGGACAGACATAGGAAGTGCTAGCACAGGGCTAGGAGGAAAGGGAGACTCAAAGGTGTTAGATTATCAACCAGTCCCTGCATTTGGGGGTGGGGGTGGGGGTGATGGGCTTTCCTAATTCAGGGGGCCTGTGCAGCGTGAGCCAAACAGGGCCTCAGACTCCAGACACAGAACTAGCTTTCGCATCTGAGTCTGGCAGGTGGGTCTCATTCAGGTGGGTTCTGGATGTGTGGCCTCCTCCTTGGGGGCTTCCTGGAGGAGATGAGGAGTGTGCAACATGGGTGAACAAGGATGGTCTCCCACTGACATCCTCGAGGGCAGGAGCAGCTGCAGAGAAAGAGCGCTGGGCTTAGAGCCACTTGCCCTGTCACACGGGCAAGCCCCCCACCTTCTCTGGGGCTCAGTTTGCCCATCTGTAAAATGGGGATCATAATAATGATTTCCTCCCTGGGTGGTCATGAGGATAGAATGGGCTCCTGCCCGTGAAAGTGCTTTGCAAACTGTCCTGAGCTGCAGGAAGGTGGGGCTCTCCTCCCTCGGAGGAGGACACTGGCTGGACCCAGGGTGATGGCGCAGAGGCCCGGTTCTAGCTGTGCCTCAGCGCCCTGCCGGAAACCAGGCTGAGGGCTCCACGCTCGGCTCTCCGTCCCCCAGGTCTGGTTCAGTAACCGCCGTGCCCGCTGGCGTAAGCAGGCAGGAGCCAACCAGCTGGCAGCGTTCAACCACCTTCTGCCAGGTGGCTTCCCTCCCACTGGCATGCCCACGCTGCCCCCCTACCAGCTACCGGACTCCACCTACCCCACCACCACCATCTCCCAAGGTGAGTTGCTCAGCTGCATCCCGGCATCTCAGCCACGCCCCTCCACCCGCCCCGCCCCTCCGTCCGCCCCGCCCCTCCGTCCGCCCCGCCCCCTCCGTCCGCCCCGCCCCCTCCGTCCGCCCCCGCCCCGCCCCCTTATCCCCCTCCCCCCAACCCCCACCCACTCCCCTCCTCAACAAAGAAGGAATAAAAAGCGTTTTCTCTGGCAGGAGGAGGGGACAGAGGTTATTCGTTTTCCTTGCTCTTTAATGACCGTTTGTCTGCTTTGATGCGGACAGTTAAGGTAAAAGAGATGGTGTCCTGCTCTTGAACGTCTTCCCTCTGCATCCAGGTGAAGATAAACAAGGTCGCCTCCGTGCACATGTTTAACTGAGCTTCTCAATCTATAAAAGTCACAGGAATCTCTTGGGTCTTACTAAATTTCAGAAGAGACGGCGGTGGGCCCTGAAGGTAGAGAAGGGTAGACAGGATGGAGGTCCAGAGAAGGGGGCTCGGGACCTGCCTTCCAGACGCGAGGTGCCTGCGCCGCTTCGCCCTCTGGGGCCAGGCCGCTGGCTCAGGCCCTCTGCTGGCTCTCTCCGCAGACGGGGGTAGCACCGTGCACCGACCCCAGCCCCTCCCGCCATCCACCATGCACCAGGGGGGCCTGGCCGCGGCCGCCGCAGCCGCGGACACCAGCTCTGCCTACGGAGCCCGACACGGCTTCTCCAGCTACTCCGACAGCTTCATGAGCCCGGCGGCCGCCTCCAACCACATGAACCCTGTCAGCAACGGCCTGTCGCCTCAGGTAGGGGGCCCCCGCCTCTCTGTCCAGGGTTCCAGCGGCCAGAGGCTTGCCAGCCCTTCCTGCAAGGGTTCAGGGGGGCACAGGTGCCGCTCCCTTGGGGAAGAAGCCCCTGGTCTCCACCACATCGCTGGCTGTTGGTCAACTGGAGAGGGTTTGCTGGGAGCCAGGGTGGGGGGTGTGCCCCTCCCACCTTCACTTGTCATTGTTCTGTGAACCTTTCACCCTGGGTTTGTCATCTTCAAGTCGCAGACATCAGTGACCCAGTGGGCAGTTGCAGAGAAAAGGTTCCCATCACAGGTTTCCATACTTCTCACCACCCAGAGCTTGTTAAACTGGCTCATCACCTGCTTCATGACTGTTCAGACCATAAAAGTCAGGCATTTTCAGTGCATTGCAAGGAAGGAAGCCTTGCACTATTTCCTGTGGGATGCGAACTGCGGCTGGGGCCTTGTTCTAGAAGCAATAGTCCTCTTAGATTCCATCCTGGGCTCCATCTCCCACCTTTGGTCACCAGGAGTGACCAGCGAGTGAAAGGCAAAACCACTTCCTACTGGTGGAGAGAATCCATAGGGCGGGGATGTGGGGTGGAGGGATGATTCTAGCCCGGGAACTCTGCTCCCATTGGGTCTTGGAACTCTGTTCACCCACATGTGATTGGCTGCTGCTTAAGTCACTCCATGCCTGATGGTTAGAAGTGGTGGGACTATCTTTAGATGAAGCCGGAAAGACAAGGCTGGAGCTGATGTGGTTATTGGTGAGCCCGTGGAGGAGGACTCAGTGATGCTTGAAATCAGAGCGAACTGGAAGAACTGTTGAGTTCATTTTTGTTGCTATAACAGGATCTCAGATATCCACAGGGAAATAATTAATCCAAGACTCATTTTACCCCGCCTCCCACCTTCTGAGACAGCTCTCTCGTGTCTGTGGTGAGAATACATGTGATGCAAACTTATCTGAACAGCTGTAAGAACAGGTGAGGCTTGGAGCGGGGTTGGATCCCAGCCCCACTGTTCAGGGAGCTGGGCTAGTGAGCATCTTTGAGCCTTGGTGTATCCCCCATTAAACAAGAGGGATTAAATAAAGAGTTGCTAACCTCCTAAGAAGGGCCTTCTCTGCCTTCAGCATGCTAACAGGTCAAAGCACTCAGCATGGAGCTGGCACAAAATAGGGTCAAATAAACCTTAGTCCTCTCCCTCCCTCCCCCCACACCATTGCCAGGAAAATATAGTAATATGAGAAACTGGTTACCTAAAGAAAAAGAGGGACCAAAGAGAAGGTCAGCTGCATCCCTGCAAGTCACTTCCTTCCAACGACCTGATTCTGTAAATAAAGTTTTATTGGAACACAGCCATGTCCATTCATTTACATATTTATGGCTGCTTTTGTGCTAATGATGGCAGAGTTGAGTGGTTTCCAAAGAGATCACATGGCCTGGCAAAGCCTAAAACATTTACTTTCTGGCCCGAATAGAAAAAATAAGCCACCGTTGGTCTAAAATATTTCCCCTGCTTAATACCCTTTAATTTTCTGCATGTTTGAGGGACATTTCTATTTGCCTCAGTTAATGTGTGTCATTGAGGGCTTATTGGGACTTCACAAGTGGCTCAGTGGTAAAGATTCCACCAGCCAATGTAGGAGCAACTGGAGACATGGGTTCGATCCCTGAGTCAGGAAGATCCCCTGCAGGAGGAACTGGCAACTCCAGTATTCTTGCTGGGATAATCCCATGGACAGAGGAGCCTGGCAAACTACAGTCCATGAAGTTGCAAAGAGTCGGAAGCGACTGAGCATGCACGCATGCATGAGGGCTAATTGTATTTCAGTTCCATCATTTGCGTGTGGTGGGAGCCAGCATCATCCCCATTTCATGGATAAGAAAACTGTGTTCCTTCCCCTCTCTACAGGTCAGTTTTCTTACCCACGAGATGGGGGTGATGCCGGCTCGTACATCATAGGGTTGGGAAGACTGACTGAGATGACCTAGGTAAAGCTCTTAGCCCAGGTCTAGCACAGAGTTGTGAGTGCCCAGTGAGCGGAAGCAGCTGAAGGCAAGAACTCCCCGTGGTGAAGCTCCAAGCCCTCTTGGGCTCACTTGGTCGGGGTGATGCAGTCTGCCAGCAGAGAATGTTTTCCCAGCAGAGCCTGATTGGCATCTTTGGGGTTCAGGGCCACCACGTCCATCTCATTGGTGCCGAGGGCTAACTGGCCAAGCTAACCTTCCAGAGCCAGGTTTAGACACGACAGGATCCAGAGCCGGCAGGGTAGGGATAACTGCAGAGACCCAGGACGTCCGTACCCGAGAAAGGGGCCCAGGCCCAGCCTCGTGATACAAAACAAATCGGAGGAAATCTGAGGAGGGTGCTGAGTCTGAGTGGGCTCTCCTGCGCCCTTCAGAGAGGGGGACACAGGACATGTTGGCTGGGCCGGACCCGCGCCCAGGGCACCCGGCTCCCGCCCGCGGCTCTTCCCAGCCCCGTCTCAGTGTGGGCTGAGCTTTAGCCCCGAAAGCAGTGCTTTCGTCACAGGGCAGAGGAGAGACTGGCAAATTAAGGGGCCCTAGTTCGGGAGCGTGGTTCAGCACTGCGATTAAAGGGTAAGGAGGTTCCGGGTGCGGTCTGGGCCCAGAAACGTCAGTGGGGGGGAGGGGAGAGCCTGACCCGCTGCCGTGGGCAGCCAGACCCAAGCTGGCCATTTCCCTGCCCTCCTCGAGAGGCCCCCGGCTTCCGCCCCCTCCCTCAGGGCGGACAGCCTGTGTGGGACATGATGGATCGAGGGAACTTCGGAGACCTGTCTGGAGGTTCCCACCAAAGGTGTGAAGACAGATGGGGGCTCTGACGGGCAGAGGGGACCGGGAGGTGAGCAGCGGCTGGAGGGCAGGCCGGGTGTGCTTCCGTGTGCGGCACCCCCCGGGGTCATGCCGCAAACGCTTCCTGAAGGTGCGAGGGGCTGTCTCGGGGTCTTCCATGGACGTTCTTGGCTTTTCTGAGCTCTGATTCTCTATGCACGTCCTCCCGTCTGAGCATCTTCATACTTCTAGCCCATCTGTGTGGTCCTGGGAGGGGGTGCGGGGGTTCTCCACCAAGACAGACACATCGTGGTGTCCCGTCTTCCCAACAGGAGGGGTTTCTCTGTAGCCTCCCCCCGGGCGACCAGGAGAGGATGGGCCCCAGCTGGGCTGTGGGGGCATGCTGCCCCCCATCCAGGACCACAGGTCCGCCGTCCCCCAAGACAGCCTCAGCTCTTGTTCCTACAAAAGCCCAAAGGGATGAGGCTGGGGCCCTGCTGGGCTCCTGAGCTCCTGCTTGTCATGCCAGCCGGCCGCCTGGGAAGGACCTGCCTCCTCCCCGGGGGGGCACCAGGTGCTGGTCCCGGACCCAGCCTGGACAGTGGGTACCTCAAGCCTCAGAGAGCCCATGGAGAGTCTTCTCGGCAGAATCTCATGGGAAAAGTCATGTGCCCACCTCAGCTCTGCACCTGTGCCCTGGCTCTGATACACCACGTGGTCACAGAGTGCCTGCCATGTGCCAGGCACTGTTCTCAGCACTTGGGGTAACTCAGTGCACGCAAGGGATGAACCTCTCTACTCTAGCGGAGCTGGCAGCACAACAGGACAGACAGGCAACAAGCGTCAGCAAACGGCACAGCATGCAGCGTGTCTAATGCCAACATGTTGAACACCTCCAACGGGGACAGCTAAACTTTCTGAGGCCCTGTGGTGTTCCCGCCCGGTTCTTGGCGTTGCCTCTATACTGATCTTCTCCAGGGACAGAGCCTGGGTTCAACCCTCATGTCTAGAGCCTGAGATTGACCCACCTACGTGCCCTCCTGCCTTGCAGAAATGTACGCCCTTGCTCTCTTTTTGAGAGACTGACGCGGTGAGGGGAAAGCATCTCGGGAAGCCGGTCATTCCAGCTCAACGGAGAGAAAAGCTCCTTCAGCCCACGTCGTGGATGAGAACACTGAGGCTGGGACCTCGGGCTAGGGGCCAACAAGCAGCTGACTCATATGGGCAAGAGCCTCCTGAGAGGCGTAGATGACCCTGAGGCTTGGTGCCCTTGGGGCCCAGGCCCTCACCCACCCCCCGAGGCCAGCCTGGCGGCATTAGGGAGTCGGCAGGCGAACAGGCCCGGCTTTGCTTGGAAGCAGCTCTTAGAAACCAGCCGAGGACAGCTTAGGACCGAAGGGCCCTTCAGTGACACCCCTTCGAGTGATGCCATCCCTGCAGATGGAGCGGTTCGTGCCAGCCCTTGCGTCGGAGTCGTGAGCAGGGCACACTTACAAGGGTGACGGGCAGAGAGGACGCTGGGGCCCGTGGAGTCCCCAGTGCAATGAGGGAGACACGGCTCCGCCCTGAGGAGCGACGCGGGGACCCTGTGCTCAGATCCCAGAGTCTGACGGAAGAGAAGCCCCCTGTCTGTAGACGCCCCAGTCTGATGGTGGAAGCACCCACAGCTGTGTCTTGGAGAGCTCCCAGAGTGACGGGGGAGACAGGCCCCGGAATCATAATCAGTGCTGACCTATCCAAGCTCCTGCAGGAGCATGGATCTGAGGACCGGAGGCCACGGCAAGCCGCCCTCTCCCGGGGCTTCCGCAGGGCCTGTTCTTCCATGTCCCGGGATAGCAGCCGGCAGCGGGGGCTGCCTTCTCCTCCAGGCTTTCTTAGAGGCAGCTTCTCATCCGAGTCGGAAGTGGAAACTGAGGCCCAGAGAGGGGGAGAAAATCGCCCGGATCCCAGCATCGGGGTCATGGCCAAGCTGGGACCCCGGGCCCATGGCCCCCGCCGTGGGTCCCTTCCCGGGAAGCAGGCGTTGCTGCCACCACGCCTCCTCCTGCTCCATCACACCGCCCTGGGCGTCATCCCCTTTGGCTCCTCTCTGGAGCTTAACGTGGAGGAACCTGTAAAGGGATTTACATATTTACAATCTCGCCCCCACGGAACTAATGAAAAATGAAAAGTAGTCTCTAAGTGTGAAGTTAATCACATGGTCGTGATCACCGTATCTCCTGTAAGAGAGACGCTGATGGCTTCCACGGAGCGAGTGCTTGCCATGGGCCAGCTGTGCATGAGCTAAGGTTGCACCAGCTTTCATCCAGCCAGACTTGGCAGTTACCTGGTGACTGCGGTTTACAGATGAGGAAAAGGAGATATCCAGCGTCGTCCTGGTGGCTCAGACAGTAAAGAATCTGCCTGCGATGCGGGAGACCCGAGTTCCATCCCTTGGTCGGGAAGATCCCCTGGAAGAGGAGATGGCAACCCACTCCAGTATTCTGGCCTGGGAAATCCCATGGACAGAGGAGACTGGCGGGATACAGTCCATGGGGTCACAAAGAGTCAGACACAGCTGAGCAACTAACTTTCATCTATCTATCCACCCGTCTAACAGATATTAATTAAGCCCCTACCACCTGCCAGGCCCCTTGGTAGGTTCTGGAAAGGTGGCAGAGCTGGGATTCGACTGGTCTGGCTCCACAGCCCACTATGCTGTTCTCTTGTATCCGCCGCGGAAGGTTGGTCCTGTGATCCATATGGGGAAACTGAGTTTTGAGACCACAGTGGCAATTAATGACATGGCCAGGTTCATGGTCTACAACTTCAAAAAGCCCAGCTTCCCCCTCCCTTGATCAGCGGGGACAAAGCCCAGAGCCTTCCGGTTCTTTATTGGTGGGGTCTCCTGAATGCATCTCCAGGGTAGAATCCCACCACTACCCTCCTGGCATCCGTTGAGGCCTCCAGGGAACCTGATCCAGCAAAGAAAGACACTCCATCAGCTGATCATCAATGGATGCCATGTCCCTTATCAGCCCTTTGCTTCTGTGAAGTGACTCCAGCCCCCTGGAACTTGGGAAGACAGGCTCAGAGAGGTTAAGTGACTTGCTGAAGCCACAGAGCAGGTGAGTGGTGGCGATGGGATTCTCAGGCAGGTGTGCCTGTCCCATGCGACTCACCTTCCCCTCACCCTCGGTGGGATAAGATCAAGGCGTTCCTTTGGCGCTGGGGACCTGAGCCCGGGCCCTCACGTGGTGGCCACTGTAAACTCCCTTTCGCCTTTTTCTCCCCCTCACTTCTTCTCTGTGTGTTTTTTTTCCCCCTTTATTGGCGACGCTGCGTCTGTAATAAGCATTTAAAATGAGTCTTGCTGGACCAGGGACGGGGAAGGAGGAGGGAGTGGGAGATTTGTAGGCAGGAAGACGGGGAGGGGGATCGTGGGGTGTTAAATAGCCCAGAATTTTTAAAAACTGATGCAAATCACTGGTAGGAGAGAAAATTATGTGCAATTACGTCCTGATATTGGAAGGTTTTGCCTAGCCCAGGCAACAAGATCTCATTAACAAGCAGAAAATAAGATTGAAATGGTGTGTAAAAGAGCTGAAAAATGAATTTGAATGCTGCGTTTGTCCACAATTACCCCCTCCTTCACACATATTTTATTGCAATTTTTTTATTATTCTTAATCTCTCCATTCCTCAAAGCAGATTGGGGACATCCTGGCATTACCGGGGCGTCGGGAGGAGGTGTGAAGGATTTCCCGCTCCCCTGAAAGGAGACCCTTCTCTCGCACATTTTCCAAGGTTGGGTTTTGGAGGGATCAGAATTCATTTCTCCGGCTTAGTGGGTTGTAGGAACATGGGGCTTTAACCCCAGCTGAGTGAATGCTCCTCTGGGCCCTGCCCCGCCCTTCCTCTCCTCCCTTCCCAGCGGCTCCTCTGCCTCCAGCTTCCTTCCCTTCCCCTTCTCAGGGTCTCTCCCAGGCTCTCCCTTTCCCGGGAGGTCTCTCCCGGGAAGCCTGGGGCAAGGGAAACTGCATGGCCTCCACCAGGGAGCAGCCAAGTTGGAGTTCTGGTTCGGCCTCTTTCCAAGTTGCTGTGTGGCCCTGGGTCACTGGCTTAACCTCT
The DNA here is from genome assembly GCF_054371585.1 of Giraffa tippelskirchi. Lineage (NCBI taxonomy): Eukaryota > Metazoa > Chordata > Mammalia > Artiodactyla > Giraffidae > Giraffa > Giraffa tippelskirchi. The sequence goes on along the minus strand of NC_137277.1, from coordinate 190,294,548 downwards.
CTGGGCCTCCTTTCATCATCTGAAAATGGGAGTGATGATGCTTACCTTTCCGGGGGTGCTGTGAAGACTAAAGGAGAATCTGAGTACAGTGCCTGGCAAATGGTGGTAGTGGTGGTGGTTTAGTTGCTAAGTTGTGTCTGACTCTTGCAACCCCAAGGACTGTAGCTCACCAGGCTCCTCTGTCCACGGGATTTCCCAGACAAGAATATTGGAGTGGGTTGCCTTACGGTAGGTGCCTAATGAATTCTCCACCCACCTCCCACCTCTGTTGTACTGGCACGCCATCTTTTCTGTCTTTCTCCCCCTTCCCCTCAGTACTGGAAAATGCCTGAGTTGCTTTCCTGCCTTGGGAAGAGAGGACGCCAGGGTGCATGGAGTGGAAAGCACAGGAAAGGCCACCTGTCCCCTTCCACCCTCGGGCCCTGGGGAAGGATGAGCTGGGATGGAAGGAGTGACCAACCCTGGCTGGAAGGACAGCGGCTCTGACACTGGTTTTTCCCAGGATTAGGGGAAAGCTAACTGAGTCACCCCAGCCACCCACCCACACACCTATTTCTCACGATGACCAGTGGTGATGGTGTAGGATCAGCGGTCAGCTTGTGGAAATGACCGAGAGTCTGGCCAGATTTTCCTGGACCTAAAGCCAAATGCCCTTTTGCAGTATCTGCCCTCCCCAGCTGGCTTTCACTGCATCAGTAACAGCCCAGCTCCCAGAACCCCTGCCCCCAACCAGTCACAGATCTGCCAACCCTAGTCACAGCCCTGATCGTGGTACCAACTAGGGGCCGTGGGGAGTGTCCACTCAGCTAATCAGGCCTCCTGGCAGCCCGGTGCCCCTTCCACCTGACTCCCAGCCAGGCCCACCGCAGGACAAGGATGAGCTGCGTGCTCAGAGAGTCAGCCTTGGGGTCCCGGGCATCCTCAGCCCTCCCAGCCCCCAGGGGGACAGACCCTGCCAAGATCCTGCTCTGACATCCAGCTTCCCTTTGTCCACGGTTAACCGACCTCAGTGGGAAGGGCTAAGTTATTTCCCCCCTGGAGGCTGCTCGCCAAACACAGCCACCTGCTCATGTCAGTCAGGGCCCAGCCCCAGCCCACAGGGAGAGGCCCTCGTCGCCTGTGAAAACAGAGCCGTGTTTATGTCTCTGCTTTTCTCACCCCTTTTTCCTGGGTGGACGGGACTACGAGGGGAGGAGGGGGGGGGACAGAAAGGCAAGACCGGGATCGGGACCTTTCCTGAACGTTAGTGATGGGAGCAGGTCGTGCCTATAGGCAGGTTCTGCTAGGAACTGGAGAGCCTGGTTTATTGCCTGGCTTCTGGGTGACTTTGGGGTCTTTTTATCATTGAGGGCAACTCTCCATTCTTAGAGGACCGAACGGCGTTCTGGGAAGACAGGGTCTTGAACCCGCCTCCCTGAGTCTGGACGAGAGCTGTGGGTTGAGGGCCGCCATCCACAGACGCTTTGGTCCTCTCTTTTTTTTGGTCCACCATGATACATCTGTAGCGATCAAGACCCCCTCCTTGAGAAGGTATAGGTGGGAGCTGACCTCTGCCCATCCCCATGGGCTTGGTGTCATCCAGTGGGGAAAGGGAGATCGGGATGTTTCCATGCGCTGCTGGATGGAGGGACCAGGGTCTTCATACTGTGTGTGTGATGATTTGTCCTGGTGACACAGAACTCAGTGGTCCATAGTGAGCCTCCGAGTGCTGCTGAGCCCCCAGGTACACTGCAGGCCACACCACACGCAGCTTGGTCTGTATCTGTACCCAAGGTTTCTGAGGCAGCTGGCGAGTCTGAATGTCATTACGTGCAAGTCCCTTCAAATCCATTTGTTTACCACCTATTATTAACACAAAGTATGCACGCGTGCGTGAAGTCGCTTCCATCGTGTCTGACTCTTGGCGTCCCTATGGACCGTAGCCCGCCAGGCTCCTCTGTCCACGGGATTCTCCAGGCAAGAATACTGGAGTGGGTTGCTGTGCCCTCCTCCAGGGAGTCTTCCTGACTCAGGGATCGTACCCGTGTCTCTTAAATCTCCTAGCACTGGCAGGTGGGTTCTTTACCACTAGCGCTACCTGGGAAGCCCGACACAAAGTATAGGGAGGTGCAAAAAAGAACGATACACGGCTGTCTCTGCTCTTTCCAAATCTATTCTGGGCGAGACTCACCAAAGAGCAATGAGATAATCAGTTATTGACAGTTGAGCAGGATTTCTGGTCAGACAAGAGAGCAAGAGCAGAGGAGCTCGGAAAAGGGAGGGTGTGGTCAAAGAAGGCTTCTGGGAGGAGGATTCTCAAAGGGGTAGCTGTAGCATTTGCTCAGAGGGAAATCAGTGAAGGAGTAGGAAGCTGGTGCAGACTGGACCGTTCAGTTCAGTCGCTCAGTCGTGTCTGACTCTTTGCGACCCCATGGACTGCAGCACGCCAGGCCTTCCTGTCCATCACCAACTCCCAGAGTTTACTCAAACTCATGACATTGAGTCAGTGAGCCCATCCAACATCTCATCCTCTGTCACCCTCTTCTCCTCCCGCCCTCAGTCTTTCTCAGCATCAGGGTCTTTTCCAATACACAGCAACTAATACGGCGAATGCTGAAACGGTGTCTAATTCAGACGCATCCCGGGCTCAGTGAAATGATCACACAGACCGGGGCTTGGATCCCAGGCTGTCTGTACTTCCTTGCTGTGTGACCACAGGCAAGTTACATGAGCTCTCTGAGTCTGCTTCCTCATCCGGAAGATGGGGCCAGTGCTAGTCACCTGGTAGGATTTCGAGAAACAAGTGAGATGGTTCGTGTGACACACCTAACTGTCCTGGCACAGAGGGGACCCCCTCAGTGACCGCTTTTCCCTCTCTGCTTCTCCCTGCCCTACTTAGAAATTGAGTGCAGGCTGGGGGTGCATTGGGAGTTTGGGATTAGCAAACTATTATATATAGAATGGATAAACAGCATGGTCCCATGTAGAACACAGGGAACTATATTCAATATCCGGTCATAAACCATAATGGAAAAGGAAAAAAAAAGAAATTGAATTAGCCATTCTTTTCTGGGATCGGAGGCCTGGCTCAGCCCTGCCCAGGCCGGGCCACTGGCTGGAAAGTTGGGCGAGCTGAGTTCCCTCCAGACTTTACTTCTGACTCACTGTGTGACCCTGGTAGATGCCTCGCCCCTCTGGGCCTCAGTTTCCCCATCTGTGCAGTGAACGCAGTGGGCCACCCGCTAGTCAGGAACCACCCTTCCTGCGCAGAGTCCGGGATTCCCGGGAGTTCTTTGTAAAAGAGGCATATGAGGCCCAGCCTCTCGGTCTCCGGGTGGGGGCCAGCCCTTCTCTCCAGCCTGTACCTCCTCCCCGCCCTCCCCAAACTTCTCGGGCCCCAGCCTGGGCCTGGCGGGCTTCCCACCAGGCCAGCGGTTCAGCCAACCAGACGTGCCTGGCATGGTGGGAAAGAATGCAAAGCGAGGGATCTGTCCTTTCTGATTAGCCCCAGGGCGGCTCTGAACCAGACCGTCCCAGCCGATAGCAGGAGGAAAGTAAGAGAGGTTAGCAATAGATACAGCAGGCAGGCTCAGAGCTGCTCGGGTCCATCCCGGGGTCCCCGGCGGTGGGAGGACTCAGAGATGGCAGCACAGCTGGACCTCAGAGGCCAGGCAAGTCCCCAGACGGGAGAGGCAGGGGAGACTTTGAGGGTCCCCTGAGGGCCAGCCTTCTCCGCCTCCAAGCCTCTGGACCTGCTGCACGCCTGCCCGGGTCTCCTCCACAACCCTGTCATCATCTCATACCCACTCCTACTTCCTTTTTAGGACTTGGAAGCCCTCCCTCACCCCCTCATTCTGGGTTAGCTGTGCTTTCCTTGTGCGTTTATCACATTTTATCAGTGTACTAAAAGTACCTGTATTACCAGACAAATGTTGTTCGGTCACTGTTGTGTCCGACTCTTTGCGACCCCATGGACTGTAGCATGCCAGGCTTCCCTGTCCGTCACTATCTCCCAGAGTTTGCTCAGATTCATGTCCATTGAGTTGGTGATGCCATCTGACCATCTCAATCTCATCCTCTGCCACCTCCTTCTCCATTTGCCTTCAGTCTTTCCCAGCATCAGGGTCTTTTCCAATGAGTCGGCTCTTCACATCAGGTGGCCAAAGTATTGGAGCTTCAGCATCAGTCCTTCCAATAAATATTCAGGGTTGATTTCCTTTAGGATGGACTGGTTGGATCTCCTTGCAGTCCAAGGGTCTCTCAAGAGTCTTCTCCAACACCACAGTTCGAAAGCATCAATCCTTCAGCACTCAGCCTTCTTTATGGTCCAACTCTCACATCCGTACATGACTAATGGAAAAAGCCATAGCTTTGACTGACTGTACAGACCCTTGTCGGCAAAGTGTCACTAGTCAAATACTCAGTAATAGTTCAGTTTTGGGGGTACTTCCACCAGAGGCCAGGTGCTGCCCTAAGCCCGTTACCTGGATCATCCCATTTAATGGGCATAACATCTGCTTTGAAAGGGGAGGATCTGGAATCATTTCTGTCTTACAGACGAGGTGGGGAAGAGTGGCACCAAGCAGTTTAGTTAATTTGTCCAAGGTCAGCTGCTAACAACTGTTGGGGCCTGGACTTGAACTCAGCCTACCTGGCCTCAGAGACCCTGTTGTTGGCCAGTACATGTCACAAAACTGGTCTGTCTTCCACTCGCTGGTGAGATCTCTGAGGTCCTTAAACACTTTGATTTCAGCTTTTCCCAGGGCCCTAAGAGGCAGGAGGGCAGGGCCAGCAGGACAGCAGCTCTGGGACCCCCGGGCCTGGGTCCCACCCCAGCTCTGTCACATTTTTGCCTGGGCGATTCCAAACAGGTTTTTTTCCGCCTCAGTTTACCCCGTCTGTAAAGTGGGGCTAGTAAATAGTCCCCATCTCAGAGCTAGTCTGAGGAATAAGCGTGCTGATAGACACACAGCAAGTCGGCATCTGGCCCCTTGTGGCGTAGCTGTTTGCAGATGGGGGCTCCCAAGGCCATAGGCTGGTGTGGGGCCAGGCCCCAGACTAATTCTTCCTGGCACCTCTGAGTTTTCCTGCTCCTTCCTGCCTCTGGGTCTAGGCTCCTGACTTGCCCCAACTTCAGCCCCAGGGTTCCCCTCCCTCCCGGCTGAGCCCCCTCCACAGGTGGGAACCTTTCTCCAACGCCTTGGTCCTTGGGACAGGAGTTCTGAGCCGCTTCAAGGGGGTTTTCTGTGGGGTCGGGGTTGATGGGAGGAATCGGGGGGAGAAGGCTCCTCTCCCGGGGCTTCTGGGAGCATCCGAAACTTGGGCCAGGGTCCCCCAGGAGGCCCGAGTGTGGCGCCCACCTCCCGTGGGTGCTTCTGTGCTTCTGTCTCCTTGTGAGTCAGGAGGGCCGGCCCGGTCTCTGGAAGGAGGGCGGCCGGCCCCACCCTCAGCCCGTTCAAGCCGCCTCCCCCTGTCCCGGGCCCAGGTGACGGGAAATGAGCGGCTGCTCTCCTTTCCGCCTTGCTTGTCTCCCCTCCAGCCCCCAGGTCTCCCTCTGTTGCCCATTTTGGCCCCGGTCTGCGTCCCACTCTCCTTTTCTCCATGTCTCCTTCTCTCCAATCCAGACTCTCCCCCAGGCTCTGTCCCCTAGTCTCTCACGCCTTGCGGTTTCACCTCCTTCCCCCCCTCCCCCTGCCCCTCCCCCGCTGCCCTCCCCTGCGCCTCACCCGCTGCCCTCCCCCGCCCCTCCCCCGCCCCTCCCCCAGGCTCTGTCCCCTAGTCTCTCATGCCTTCCGGTTTCACCTCCTTCCCCCCCCCCGCCCCTCCGCCGCGCCCCCTCCCCCTGCCCCTCCCCCGCTGCCCTCCCCCGCGGCCCCCTCCCCCGACCCTCCCCCAGGCTCTGTCCCCTAGTCTCTCACGCCTTCCGGTTTCACCTCCTTTCCCCCCTCCCCCGCTCCCGCCCCGCCCCTCCCCCGCGGCCCCCTCCCCCGACCCTCCCCCAGGCTCTGTCCCCTAGTCTCTCAACGCCTTCTGGTTTCACCTCCTTTCCCCCCTCCCCCGCTGCCCTCCCCCTTCCCGCCCCTCCCCCGCTGCCCTCCCCCCACCCTGCCCCTCCCCGTCCCTCCTCCGCCCCTCCCCCGCGGCCCCTCCCCTCCCCCGCGGCCCGCCCCCGCCCCTCCCCCGCGGCCCCCTCCCCCGACCCTCCCCCAGGCTCTGTCCCCTAATCTCCCACCGCCTGTCCCAGTTTTCCCCGCAAACACCTCTTTTTCCTCCTCGCCCCCCCCAGTCCCCTCCCGGTTCTGTCTCCCACCCCCCATCTCTCCGTACCCAGCTCGCCGATGGCGGGCTCCAGGCCGGGGCTGCGCGCGGCTCGGGGCTTGGTCCCGGGCGCGGCGGGGGCGGGGGTGGCGTGGAGCGGGGCGCGGGCGGGGAAGGGGGGACCGGCCGGATCCGCCGCCGCCGCCGCCGCGCCTTTGATCCATGGCCCGAGGCCGCCTGACAGTGGAAAATGCGGGGAGACAAAACCACTCAGTCAAAGTGATTCCCAACAACTGTCTCCCCGAGATAAGGACGCGCGCGGGCTCGGCGGCCCGCTTAACTCCCGCGGCCGGGCCGGGATCGGGAAGCAGCAGCGGGCCCGGCCGCCCCCGGGACGCCCGGCCGGCTCTGGGCGGCGGCGGCCAGTGGGGCCCGGTGCGCGCGCGCGCGCGCGGCGGCCTGTGGTCCCGGGGGCCGGGCGGGCAGCGAGCGCGCCCAGCCGACGGGCACTTCTTCCTTTCCTCGGGAGCGCCTCCAGTGAGGCTTCCTTCCCCTCGCCCCCACCGGCTTTCCTTTGGTCCTCGGGTAGCCAGTGACGCACTTGCTGGAACATTCTCACCGCCCCCCCTCACTTACCAACCCCTCTTCACTTCTCCGAGAAGCGTCCCTCCTCCAGTCTGAGTGACCTGCACGCCTTCCCAGGGTAGCACTTTTGCCTCTGGATGCTTTCTGGATTCTGCTCTCTCTCCCTAAAGCAAGAACCAGGTATTTCTGGGGCCCAGGGCCCTCAGCACAAAGCCTGGCACATAGAGGGGGTCCGGTAAACATCGGTGGGCCTGCACCAGACACTGAGCATCCGGGTTTCCCTGTCCCCGTGACCCCTGCCTTCAGAGGCTTTCCCGTTAGTTTGGCAACAGTCAAGCGGGCAAACCAAGAGCCAGAAGCCCCCAGAGAGGAAGGGATGCCCCAGATGAGGGGGAGTGGTGGCGGGAAAGCATCTGTGGTGCTCGCACCCACCAGACAAGCACACGCCTTCCTCAGGGCCGCCAGGCTTGGCTGGACGGACCACCTGGAGGTCCAGCTCTGCCCTCCCACTGCCTTCCTTGGCCTCCTGGGGTCCGCCTGGGAAATCCAGGAGGTGATGAGTCAGATTATGTAACCTGAGCGCAAAAGGGAACCTTCACAGTCCCATCCTAAGCCCCCAGGACTGTCTGGTCTGTTTGAGACAGGGAGAGCCCGCAGGGTCCAGGTGATGTGGGAGGTGGGGGCTGGGCAGAGTCAAGGGGAGGCAAACCCTAATCTTGGGGGTACAGGCAGGATCTAGTTTTGTCAAGACTGTTGGTGAGTGGGTTCTTGGAAGGTTAGGAGACTCAATTAGTGGTTCCTAAAGCTGTGCATCAGAATGATCGGGAATGCCTGTTAAAAATGTAAATTCCTAGGCTCCACCATGATAGATCAGTTGTTGTTGTTATTCAGTCGTTGTCATGTCCGATTCTTTGCAACCCATGGACTGTAGCACACCAGGCCTCCCTGTCCATCACCAACTCCCGGAGCTTACTCATGTCCATTGAGTCGGTGATGCCATCCAACCATCTCATCCTCTGTTGTCCCCTTCTCCCACCTTCAATCTTTCCCAGCATCAGGGTCTTTTCCAATGAGTCAGCTCTTCGCATCAGGTGCTCAAAGGATTGGAGCTTCAGCTTCAGCATCTGCCCTTCAGGTGACTATTCAGTGCTGATTTCCTTTAGGATTGACTGGTTTGATCACCTTGCAGTCCAAGGGACTCTCTGTTGTGGGACAGGAGTCTATATTTTAAAAAAGATACCATCCAAGGCAGCTGTTGTGAGGTCTGGCACATCCCCAGCAGCGGATTAGGGAGCCTTCACCTTGTCAACCTCTCGTCAGCACCTTGACCCCCAAACCCCCTTCTGTAGGAAGTGACTCAGGGGCAGGGCTGTTTGAATTGAGCTGAGACCCCTCTCAGCATCTCCAGGATAGGTGACTGCCTTGAAGTAATTAACCCACTGGTTCCTTTTATGGTAGACACTTGCTGTAGCGCATACACTTTTCACTGCCTAGAGAGACTCAGGAGTTAGCCAGCTTTTTGTAGGGTGCAGTGAGCGTGGCCCAGACCCGTTCAGATCTGATTGGTGGGCAGCGGGTGCAGTCAAGTTGCACGGGCGATACCCACTTTGGCACAAAACCCTGGGAAACCTTTCCGAGCGCACTGAACAGGGACACCCACTGCTTCCCCAGCCCCTGTCCCTCCACCCTGCTGGGCTGTTGGGGCCAGCAGAGAGCATGAGAGCTCAGCGTGAGGCCGACTCTTGACCGGGGTCTGACCTGCGGCACTAGGGGATTAAGGTCCCATGAGGACACTGGCGAGCATCTTACACAAAGGGTGCACATCCAGGGTGAAATTGAGACGTGATGCCCCTGGGCAGAAGTTCTTGGGCCTTCCCCCCGGGGCTGCCTTCTCCTCCCCATCACACGTAATACCCATCCCCTCCCCTGACTCCCCGGGCATCCTTCCCTGAACGCCCTGGATGCTGACTCCAACCCCAGCCAACTCCAATCTCCCTCTCTAAGCCTCTGGGGGAAGTGGCTGTCCCAGCTGAGGTCCCACTGTGCTTTGACCCCCAACGAAATGGAGTTATCCTCCAGCACCTTTATACCGTCCTCAGTAATGACAAGAAATCGCCCATCTGTTCAGAACCAGAGGGGTCAATGATGTGCCTCCACCCCCATTAACTTTTTGGTCCTCACTGAGTTCCGAGGGCCCGGAATCGTCATGCCCATTTTGCAGACTCAGAGAGGCAAAGCTCAAGGTCAGCAGCAAGGGACAGTGTCGGAATTCAAAAGCCCGGTCTGCCCAATGCCAGAGATTAAATTCTTCCCTTCATGCCGGGCTGTCAGAGCAGAACCCTTGCCTCTCCAGGTCTGCTCTGCACCTTGACAAGCTCCCAGGGGATTCCCACGTGCAGGAAAGTTTGAGAAGCACTGACCGAAATGACCTCATTGTGCCTTCCCAGCTCTCAGATGCCTCCTGAGCTTCTGGAGTGACTCAGGATGGTCCACCCTGGGCGGCAGAGGAAGGGGACAGGAAGGGGCTTTGGAGGAAAGTTGCCAAAACCCCTCAGAGGAAGAAGCAGGGGAGGCTGTGTGAGGGTTCCTCCAGCCCGGGCTGAGAACCAGCTGGACCAGGGTTCAAGCCTCGCCTTCCGACCTGGTGACCTCGACTCTGGCACCCGAGCTCCAGGGCTGATTCAAGGGGCTCTGCCTGCTGGAGATGTGTAGGCACGGGGGTGAGGAAGTGGACAGACCCACAGAGAGGATCAGGGTGTAAGATGCTGATGGAGAGAGGGGAGGTGGGCTCAACTAGGCAGGCAGGATGCTCAGGGAGAGGGAGGAGGGGAGGCCGAGGGAGGGAGGCGGGAAGACGGTGAGAGAATCTGGGGGAGAAGCATACAGAGGAATGGAGACGGGAAGAGAGAAACAGAAGAGAGAAAGAAAAGGAGAAGGAACGGCAGGACAGAGCTGCGCAGAGAGGGGCGAGGACCGGAAGCAGAAGGCAGAAACCAGGAGAGGCGGAGATGACGGGAGCCGGGAGTGATGGCATCGGAGACACAGCTGCAGGGAGACGAGCTCACGGAAGGGGGATGGGGCCCTGGAGCCCAGACAGGAGGAGGACCCCGGAGCTGGGGGGGGGCAGGTGCAGAGGGCAGGAGGGGGACCCCGGAGCTGGAGGGCGCAGGTGCAGAGGGCTGGCGGGAGACACCGACCCGGCTCTGCAGCCAGACTCAGGTTTGATCCCCAGCCCCGCCACCTCCTAGCTGCACGGCTTTGGGGAAGGAAGGCGCTGCACCTTGGGCCCCCACATCAGTGGGGTGTGGGAACCTGCCGGAGCCCAACTGCCGTCCAGGCTCCCTCTCCCCCTCACGTGGACACTGGCGGGCCAGGTGTCCATAGCAGGGACCTCACTCCAAGCCCCGGCCTGGGCCCCTGATGCCCCACTCCCAGCCCTGGCCTCCTGGCGTGGCGGTGGTTGGTCTCCCAGCCCCCGGAACCAGGGGTGAAAAGTCTTGGCCTTCTGATGAGTGTTTCTCTTTAGTTCCAGATGCCACCCTGACAGGGGCTCCCCTGTGATTAATGTCCCTGCTCCCGAGTCCTGGGACTGGCCCCCCCGCCCCACGCCAGAGCTGCTGGGTGTATGGGCAGCACAGGGACTGAGACTTCCAGAGTCCCTGCCTGGTCCTCCCTCCTCCTGGACCCGAGAGCAGGGAAGACCCTCCCTCAAAGCCACCCTTGGAGGAGCCACTGAAACTCAGACGAGCTGAGTTTTCATCCAAGTTCCTGTTCTCCTGTCTGTGTGATGTACAGACGGTTAGGAGGCCGTGCCAGCAAAGTGCCCAGAGCCCCTTGGGGCAAAGCATAGAGACCTTTGAGGGTCTGCAGGGAGGTCCCTACAGCCCTGATTACAGAGGCACTAAAGGTGGACCTGGGGCGCAGGAGAACAAGTTTGGCTCTGGCAGTTACCCCAGGAGGTGAACTTGACAGTCGTCAAACCACGTAGGGGGCATACGGCCTTCAGTCACTTGAAGGCTCTTATGCTAAGTGGCCGAGGAAGGGACTGTGGCTGTAGGGGATACTGCCAGGTGGCTTGGGGACTGCTGTCAGAGTGGGGGACCATTCTTGGGGACTCAGGTGGAGCTCTGGTTGGTTGTGGTTGAATGGGAGCGCTTTAGATGATAACTCTCCAGGTGGGAGCAGAGGTTACCAGCTGTGTGATCTTGGGCAAGTGACTTGACCTCTCTGGGCCTCAGTTTCCTCATCTATAAAATGTGGATGACAGCAGTGCCTGATTCGCAGGGATGTTGTGAGCGGTAAATCGGTAAACACAGGAAACGCTTAAAATGTTGCTTGACATGGAGTCAGCGTTGAAGCCACATTATCTGGGATGGCTACCTTTGGAAGTGCAGTCAGTACAGAGTCGTGTGGAGTTGGATTGTACTGGGAGCTGGGAAACCCGCTGCATTGGGGTGCATGCCTTAGAGGATGGGGTGGGCACTCCATTCTGATTCCTTTCCCCACCCCCTTCTCAAACAACCCAGGGCATCGCCTTCCCAGCCCCAAGCGCCAGCCGAAAGCTCCTATCTCATCCTGCATCTCTTCCAGCCTGGGGCCAGCAGAGACAACATCTCTCCATGGCCGTCCCCAGCCTCTTGTTTGTTTGGTACATCGGAGCCGTGGGCACGTTTCTGCTAATTTTGTGGCTGCCTTTATCAAGTGGGGATTCACAGGCGCTTTATCCTCGATAAGTGGATTAGTCGGTGAGCTAAACAAGATGGTGTGGGACGCGGGGGCTGCTCCGGAGAAGATATTTGTTTCGCAAAGAATGGAGCTTGCGTCCCTGCCCTGTGCAGCGAGGCAGGCAGGGCGGAGGAGTAGCTGGCGGGCCGGCCCTCTGAGCTCCTTCTCCCAGGGTAGGGGAGCGCTGACTCGTGGGAACTGGCTACAGCACGAGCAGGAAGTGGGAGGGAGATTGGGTCCCCCTGGAGAAGCAGCCTCTGGGTCCTCTGGGAAGGGGAGGGTGGACCCCTGAGCTCCATTCCGCTCCCTGTCATCCCAGGCCCACTGGGGACTGTCACCTCCCTGGGCACCAGCTTCCTCGCCATCTTCCACCTTCCGATGCCCTTCTCTTCCCTCCTCCCTTTCCTCCTAGCCTTTTACTTCCTTTATGTTTCTTTTTTTTCTTCCCTCAAACGCCTCCAAAGGCTTTTTGCTAAGTGTTGTGAATCCAGACACAGATGAGACATAGTCCTTGCTTTTACAGACAACAGACCAAACCAAACCCAGAGGTCCCCAGACATGGCAACAAGAAGCAACTCTGGGTGCACAATGGACTTCTGGAGGTTTACTCCAAAGTCCAAAATGTGCCCCCCTCCCCGAAGGCCCTGGGAGTGGTGTGTAACATGTCACAGGCTGCTCATGTATTACCTTTAAAATGCATGCTCATTTTGCCTGCTTTGCCACTGTGGAGCCATATTTGTTGGCCATCATAATAAAATTTACTAGCACCAGGGCAAGTCGATGCTCCAGGAAGTTGTCCCATGTCATCCTGTGACTTGGCATGGTGCATGATGCCATGCAACATCGTGGATGTCGAGGCTGGGAGAGAGGCAAAGATGACTGGACATGTGGAGTCTGGGTGACCAAGAGGCTGATGTAATCCTAGCAGATACAGGGCGTGCAGAAGGAGGACTTGGGTCTGAGTGGACGTGTGGAGGTCAAGGCCGGGGGTAGGCAGGCGGTGCCCAGGAGAGAGGTTGGGGCAGAGATGTGGATTTCAGTGGCGTCTCTCTAAAGAGACCAGGAGATGGAATGCATGTTCAGAGGGAGAGGAGAGAAAGAGGCTGGGAGGATGCTTGGCCCATCTGTCCCCCTAGGTGGATGAGAAGGCGGGGGGACTCAAATGTTTTCTTTTTCCCTTCCGTTTCTAGTGTACTGGTGGCCAGGAGCTGGTCTCCTCTGTGCTGCAGCAGTCTGGTTGGAGGGGGGCGGGGAGCGGAGACCCCTCTCAGAAGGGAAGGAAAGGACGGAGCAGAGCGGCCAGGGTCCCCAGCTGGTCCTTGCAGCGCCCGTCCTCCCCAAGCTGCCTCCAGCTGAGTGTGATTTTGCTATTTATTTACATGTAATTATTGCTATGAGGTGCAGATATTAACGCTGTCAAGAGCAATTTGCTCTGACATTTTTCACTCGCTTAGTGCCCCCGCCACTCTCGAAGGAGCCCAGGGCTCTCCCCGCTCGGGCCGCTGCGCGCTCGGTGGCCCAGCCGGGAACCACCCAGCCGGCAAGGAGTGGCGTCCGTGAGCTCACTCGGCTCCTCTGCAAACTCATTAAGCTTCGAAATTGAATTTGGTCCTGGAGAGGGCTGGCTGGGCCCTGCTCCACCCAGACGAGGCTGACACAAGGCCTCTCTGCCCTGCCCTCCTCCAAGAAAACCGGACAGAGGCTGGTGGCGGAGGCTGGCAGAGGGCAGCTGGTGAAGCGGGTGGAGGGTCGTTGTCAGAGAGGTGGGCGCACCCAGCCACCAAGGGTCAGTCAGGGCCACTGACACCCTCTCAACCCCATCAGCTGCTCACCCAACAAGAAAACCAGGCAGCTGTAACTTTGGGGGACATTACTGCACCCCTCTAACAAAGAGGCTTCCTGTGGGACCAGACAAGCGTCTTAGGCCGCCTGCAAAGGATGGTACCATGGGGTTGGGGCGGGGGAGGTACTGAGCTGGCCCTGCAGGAGGAAAATGCTAGAAAGAGAATCGACTTAGGAGTTACACTTTCTGAGTTCAAATCCCAGCCCACAAGTTCCCAATTGTACAGACTTGGGCGAGTTTTTGAGTTTCCTCAAGCCTCAGTTTCCTGATCTGTAACATGGAAGAGCCAATACCCATACTTCATTGAACCTAACGGTTTGATCCGGTGTCCCTAGTGGCTAGTGCTAAAGAATCTGCCTGCTAATGCAAGAGACACAGGTCCGGTCCCTGAGTCCAGAAGACCCCCTGGAGGAGGAAATGGCAACCCACTCCGATATTTTTGCCTGGGAAATCCCATGGACAGAGGAGCCTGGCAGGCTACAGTCCACGGGGTCGCAAGAGTCGAATATGACTTGGCAACTCAACAACAGCAAGATGATTTGAGGCTGGCCCTTTCTTTTCCTTCTCAGAAGGCCTCAACAAACACTTCGCACACAGCTAGCATCCTGGCTGCTGCAGGCATAGCACGGTGCTGTGGATGGGGAGATGCATTCCAGTTCTACAAAGATTGAAATCACATCATTCGGACAGCTGTGCCAAGGAGTGAATGGCAGTGCTGGCCGCAGCCATAGTAGGTGCTCAGCACATAGTAGGTGCTTAAGAATGGAAGGGTTGGATCAGGTTTCCTCCTGAGCCTGTGGATCACAAGGGGCTGCTTTATTCAGAAGAGAAAATTGAGGTTTGCTCCTGTTTTCATTCCTTCTTTCCGCTCTCAGAGGGCCTGAGCCATCAGGGTGGCGAGTCCCTAACGCATTGTGATGCGTGCCAGCTTGTCTGCCCAGGTTCTAACGAGGCCTCCCTGCCGCCACTCACTCCCTGCCATGGCCAATCTGCGGCCAGTCTCGGGTAATTACGGAGGGGGAGCTCCCCCACCCCGCCAAGCCACCCTTGTCCCCCACCTCCTCTCCCAACCCGGGCGGCTGAAGTCAGGAGGCCCCCTCCCCCGCCCCCTCAGCCCTCTCGGCTGCCCCCCGCCCCCCAGCTCAGCCAATTAGGCCCCCGACACCTGGAGCCGCTGACAAACTGCTTCTGTCACTTGCTCTCTGTCTTTCATTAGGGCCGCCAGGGAGGGGAGCGGGAGGGGAGGGGGAGGAGATGGCATCTTTCATGCTTAGTAAGGCCAGATACATTAATTACAAAACGGCCATTTGCCGCGTGAAAGTGTGCTAATTAAATTTATGCAATCATTATCTTTAAATAGTCATATCTTTCCCGGCGATCGGCCCCTTCCTTCTCCAACCCCGCCGCTGCTCCGAGCGGACTTGCGCTAATCCCGGACCCCATTATCGCGCCATCGGAGACGGTGTCTGAACCCTCGCACCCGCTCAGCTCCAGCACCCGCCGGGTCCAGGGCCCGGAGCACGGAGCTCAGAGCCGGGAGCCCAGAACCGGTGGCCAGGATCCCGCAGCCCGGGGCCCGCGTACCCATCCTGGCACCGAAAGCCTTCAGGCTGAGACCAACCCAGGGTCCACCGAGGAGGGGGAAGCCCAAGCCGGCCCCCTCCCCACCGGTATTTCTAGATGTTTCCAGAGATACAGTTTGACAGCTTGTTGACCAAACATTGGAAATGTGTGTGAGAGAGGAGAGAGCACCTTAGCTCCTTGGACAATGAGTGGGAAGGCATCCTGTGCACCCCACCCATTTTCTATGCACCCCCATTTTCTAGACAGCCTTTAGCTAAGCCTGCAGGACCCCTGAGGTGAAGAGGGGGCTCTGACACCCACAGAGCTGAGGGGAGGAGAGGGACCTTGTCTTTCTTTTCATCCATCCAGTCTATGCCAGGCCTTGTGCTGGGGATAAACAGATAAGTCACTCACACATTCATGGGTGTGAGTTCATGCTCACACACATATGCACACACAGGACTCTCACACGGCGCTCACACAAGCTCACAAGCACACACACAGAACTCATCCCTGCGCATGTACTCTCATGTACACGTGTGCACATACACGGCACTCACGCATACACACAGAATCCCCTCACACTATGTGCCCACAGACTCACAAACACACATGCTAAGTTCTGGTTGGACACCCGCTGTGTGATGGGCAGTGGGAATAGGACAGTCAATGTGCCTCTAGTAGATCTTGGTCAGACCCAGGGTCAAGGTTGCTCTGCAGCCAGGGCAGAAATGGGGCCCCCAGTCGGGCTGAAAAGTCTTCTCTCAGAGAGGCCCTTTTTGGCCTCCCCTGTCCGAGTGGACCCCTCCACACACCAGGAGGCTCTTGCCAGGAGGTCTTGGCTGAGTCCTCCCTCTGCAGAAATTACCCTCCCTGCTTTCCTCTCCAATCAAACAGAACCTGACTCCTGCGTCTTTTCGGGTCCCCGGTGTTGAATTGGGCTTCCCTCATAGCTCAGCTGGTAAAGAATCCGCCTGCAATGTGGGAAGATCCCCTGGAGAAGGGACAGGCTACCCACTCCAGTATTTTGACCTGGAGAATTCCATGGACAGTCCGTGGGGTCGCAAGGGTAGGACAGGACTGAGCGACTTTCACTTATGTTGAGCTACCCCATGGCGGGGAGAGGGGAGCCGGTGGGCTTGGGGGCAGGGCCAGAGATGGCAGCCCATGGCCCCGCGTTCTCCGCGGCGCGCTGGGAGCCTCTGAGGCCTCCAGACCCCAGCGTGCGCCCTCGGTGAGGTCACCTATGGGGGCAGGCCGGACCAGGCCCAGACATGCAGGTGGTATCCACAGCAACACTCACACGCGAGACTCACTCATGGTGCTCAGACACGTCACGCACAGCACTCTCACACGATACTCACGTGAGCTCACAGGCACACACAGAACTCATACCTGCACGTACTGTCATGGGGACATGTGTGCCCATACACAACACTCACACATGCACACAGAATACCCACATATATGTGCACATGCATATGTGAACTCCCACACTAGTCTCAAACATGCAGTATCCCCATATGGGCCCATATAATACACACACACACACACACAGAGTTGAGAATGACCCAGAACCATCTATGGTAAGTGACAGCCACAGCCAGTGCAGGGCTAGAGCACTGGACTAGGAGTCAGGGGTCAAGTGTTCTTGCCCCAGTGCTGTCCCTCATTCCCTAGGTTATTCTGGTTGAGATCCTCCTGAGCCTCAGTTTCCTCATCTGAGAAACGGGGTTAACAGTTTCATAGAACAGGCTTAAAGGGAGATGGGTTTGGAAATGCAGCATTCTGTGCTTGTGCAAGAGAATGGCCTCCCTGGAGGGCTGGGTGGGGACAAGTGAGAGGGGAACAGGAGTCAGGGGCAAGGGAGAGGCACTTGCTGGGGTACCAGCTCTCCTGGTTGGGGGCAAGGGGCACTGCTGTGTGAGTTGTGGCTGGTGGAGGGGGTGGCGGGCTAGGGCCATAAAGCAGAGAGAGGGAAGGAAGGCAAAAGGAGGGCGGGGACAGGGAGACCTGCAGGAAATCTTGTTTGGAAGCTCAAAGTCAGCACCCGAAGCCCATTACCGCTGTCCACAGGGGGCAGGGAGCGGGGAGGGGGCCCAGATCCTCTTAGCTGAGAACTAAGCGCAGGAGAGGGGGGAGCGGCGGGGGGCGGCTGCCTGGGTGGGTGATTTCTCGCTTGCACTAATCCCAGCATGGAGCTGGGAACAGGCGGCCGGACGGGTGGGGTGCATCTGTGTGATGTGTGTCTGGGCGTCCGTCGGGGGTGATGGGGGGGGGAAGGGGGCGGGGGTAAATGTAGGCACGGAAGCTTGCATTAGTGAACTGGCAGTTATGCAGCTGAGGGGCTGTGGTGTGTGTGAATGTGTTTAGGTCTGTCCGCCTGTGCGCATCTGGGAAGTGTGTGCATGGCGTGGGGGCAGGCAGTGGTTCACGTGTGTCCTTCTCTGTGTGTCCGTGTTGGTCCGTCTGTGTAATGCTATGCTTATCTCACTGTGAGTGTCTGTGTGTGTCCTGTGTGCAAGTCCGTGATTTCACCCACATGGGTGTGGACGTGTAGTCATATGGTGTGTGTAGCAATAATAGTGATGATCTGAGACCGGTGATTCTCAAACTTGGCAGCATTAGAATTACCTGGGGAATGAGCTTTTAAAAATCTCGGTTCCCAGACCCTCAGGTCAACTATTCAGAGTCTCTGAGGCAAGGGGCCCCAATCTCTGGGCGGACCAGTACCTCCTATCCGATCAGTGGAGGCATTAGATTAGAAATAAAGTGCACAGTCAATGTAAATGCGCTTGAGTCACCCTGAAACCATCCCCACTTCCTGGTCTGTGGGAAAATTGTCTTCCGTTGGGGCCCGCTGCTCTAAGGGACAGGGTGCTGTCATCAACGTTTTAGAAGACCCTGCCGGTGTTTGCGCTGGGCGGCCAAGGTGGAGAAGCAGCTGTCTCTGCAGACAGGGGCAGTGGCCCCTAGTGGGACCACCCTGTGCCTGCTCCCTGGCCTTTAGCTTGCCCCTGTGGGATTTAACGGGACACAGGGATGGACTCCGGGCCCTGAGGGACTAGGGCAAGTCGCGAGCCAGGCTTCTCCACATCAGCCCCAGCCTGAGGCGGTTTTTGGCCCCAAGAGACAGCCTTCATGTCATGCAGACAGAAATTGCATTGCGTCCCAGGCAAGCTGTGCCCTTACCTTCTCTTGTTGACGAGAGGAAGAGGCTGCCCCCCAAACAGGCCCCTCCAAGCTCTTGTGGAAGTCAGAGGGATGAGCTTGTAAGAGGATGGACCAGGCAGGGGTGCAGTTGGTTCTGAGACCTGGAGTCAAAAGTGTTCAGTGTGCCGAGACGGTCATTTTGGGGCCAAAAGGAGTGACTCTCATGGGTTCCGGGACCGTCTACACTGCCAGACGTTGGTGTGACACTCTGCCTGAGTGCAAGCCGCTGAGCCTCTGTGAGCCTCAGTTTCCCCACCTCTGAAGCTGTGGTCCATCTCCAGGGTGCCTCCCAGCTTTCCTGTGTGTATTTGGGTGCATCTGCATTCATGCGTCTTGTGTACAGGTGCATTGACGAGTTTGAGGAAGGTAGGAGGGCATACGTGCGGTTTATCCTGGCGGTTTACTGGGTTTTGATGGAAGGCTGTTTGGCAATCTGGAGAAGAGGCATTTGAGCTGCCTCCCCTTCCGGGATTCAGGTGTGTCCCTGTGAGCGCTGTGTGTGTTGTGCGTGCACGTGAGTTCTGGGCCTTGCTAGTTCGCCGCTGGGGACTTCGAGATTCGCCATCAAGTGAGCAGGTTCGAGGACCCTCAGGGACCAAGGCAGGCCATGAACTACCCCTCCACAGACCATCCCCCGGAGCGGGTGTGACCTGTCCTTGTGGCCCATCCTGCTCCTTTCCAGAGTGCAAGCCGAGTGACACTTCGTTCAGAAAGCACCTGCTGGCTGCCATGCGCCATGGGGCAGAAGAGAGGGAAAAGGCAGGGTCCCTGACAGCGAGGAGTTCCTGGATCTGCCCTCCCTCAAGCCATGGCGCACGCAATCCAGGTGGAAGTTGGGGAGGGGGGAGAGGTGGGGAGAGCTTGCATTTACCGAGAATCATGTTCCTGCTGAAGCATCCTATGTGCGTTTACTCATTTAATCCTTCCAATGACAGTTCTTATCCGTTATTATCACTCCCATTATACAGATGAGAAAACTGAGGTACAGAAGGTTACAGAAATTGCCCAGGGTCAAAACTAGTCAGTGGCAGAGCATGGATGGATGCTCATGCAGACATCCTGGCCTCCCAGTGCTGCAGGGAGACCCCTCAGAGCCCTGATTGGCCAAGTGCCCCCAGTGAAACTGCTGTCCCTCAGGGCCTTGGGCCTCAGGGTCTCCTTCTGGCGTGATGAGGTGGGGCTCTCGACCTACCTCCTGGTTGCTGGTCCTGTGGCCTTTGGCGTTGTTCCAGCCCCAGTCTCACCTCCAGGTCTGCCATCCTGACCACATGCGTCTCGGCCCCTGCCCCTCCCTGCCCGCCTGCATCCCGCCACGGCCCCCACTCGCCCACCCCGAGCCAGGCCATGGAGCGCCCATGATGGCGATCGCCCTTCTAATTGCAGCCTCACTCCCAAAGCCACGTTCGGTTATCACAGAGGGTGCAGATCTCACAGCTCAGCCTCCCCGGTCCCAGGCCCTCGGGGCCAGCTCAGGAACGGAGGGAATTAATTACATTTTCCCATCCCCTTCTTTTAAAGTAGGGGAGTGCCGGCAGGTCCCCGGGGAGGGGGCGGTGAGCGGAGGATGTGGAAGGGGGGCTGCTGCTAGGTTCCCGTGGCCCCCACCCCCCAAAACCTACAAGCCTCTCCCCAGTGGGCAGAAGGTGGGGGCGTGGGGAGGTGAGGCTGGCCCCTCACTGATTTAGTCCGGTGGAGGCTGGGACTGATTTAGAGCAGAGGGGCGGGGGGGTGGGGGTGGGGGGAGGGACGGCTGTCACTCAGCCTGACGGACAGCCCAGAGATCTGCCTTCAGATAAAACCTTACAGATGTGGAGGTCGGTATTGATTTTGAGTTAGTAACGGTAAGGTACCAAGAAGTAATACATTAGTGAAAGCAAGGTCACTGGAAAGAAAGTAAAACCCACTGGGGGAGAGGCCTCAGCATTCTTGAGGGGGGCGATTACTGCATCAGATCAGGACTTCCTCAAGTTCAAAAGGTTGCAGGCCCCAGACCTTTGGCTGGGCCCCTAACTGTGGGCCAACGCTTCCTGCTTCCCTGGGCGAAGGGGGGCCCGCGGGGGTCCGTGCGCCCGCCCAAGGCTGGCGAGGGCCGTGTGGGCCTGCGGAGCTCTGCCCTGTGGGGCTGCCACGGGCCTCGCTCCTCATGCTGTCCGGCTCAGCTTGCTGTGGGGAAGGATCACAGCAAGGGGCGGGGAGACACGGGTTCAAGTCCCAGCTCTGCCACTTCCTGGCACTGCAATCTCAGGTGCTCCTTTTCGCATCCCTGTGCCTTGATTTCCCCATCTGCAGAATGGGAGTAAAACAGCTCATTTGCTGGAGAAGTCATCCCATGCTCCACCTCTTTAGAGGGGTCCGACCTCATCAGCTTGGAAGCGGTCATGCCTTGAGACAGGAGGCTGGATGCAGGCAAAGCCCTCTGATCCCCAGACTTCCGGGCACCCTGGAAGAGAGCAAGCAGATGCTCCGCACCCCCATTCACACCCAGCCCAGATGTGGACCTGATTTGATGTTGCAGGGAAAATCCCACTGAACAAATCCCATTACAGGAAAAGCTCCCTGGGCCCGAGCAGATTCTGAGCTGTCTGTTAATGGTGCAGGGTCCAAGCCCCCCCAAGCCACTGGGCACCACACGAACCCCTTCTCACAGAGCATTCCAGGAAGGCTAGCGTTGACCTTCTTGCTGTGTCTCAGACCTGCTAGGCATGTTCCAGCCTTTGCACTTGCTGGCTCTTCTGCCAGGACCGCTCTCTGTTCTGTCTTCCCCTGGCTGAGTCTTCCGGTCTTGCTAGCGAGGGCCTCCCTGACTACTCCACATATTTTGTCTTTCTTCCATAGCACTTATCAGTAATTGGAAATTATATTGTTTGTTTTCATCTTCCTGCATTTGACTGACTGGCAGCTCCTGGAAGTCTTGGAGCTATTACTCTTCATTACTGTATTTCAATGCCTGGTGCAGTGTCTAGCACATATTAGGTGCTCAATGAATATTTGTTAAGTGAACATGCATGTATTTGACAGGATTTTCTGAGCTTATAGTTTGTAGGAGGTACAGTGTAGACACTGGGGCTGCAATGATGGACGAAACACAATTCCATTCCGCCCTCAAAGAGCTCACAGCTGAGCCCTGTCTCTAGCCTGGCATATAGTCACGCTCTGTGAAGTGTCTTGTGAATGAATAAGTGAATGAAGGAAGGAACGATGTCTCCAGGAAACACTATATGGTTTGTGATAGCTGGGACATAAAGTGCAAGGTAGGAAGGGGTGCGGGGAATTGGGACAGGCAGGTGGAGGTCCAGTCACACGAAGCTTTGCCCTGTTCATCTGGGAAGTACCGAAGAGCCACGGATAATTCTTGAGCAGTGTAGTCAGATTTGTTGGACGGTTGTCTGCAGGTCTCTGCCTTGCAGGGTGAGTATGGATCTATGCACACCTCCCAGCCTGTCCTCCAAAGCATCCTCCTTCTCTCCCCAATACCTCCCCACTTGTCTCCTCCTTCCCATCCTTGCTGGGCCTGGCATCTTGGTGATTTATAAAGAGAAGGGTTATACCAGAGGCTCACCAGGACTGACAAACCCTCACGAGAGGCTTCCCACTTCACAACGATCCTTTTGAAGAAAGGGAAATGTGTTTTCCCTGAGCCTCTAAGTTTGTTCTTGGGGCCAGGGCTCCTTGAAGGAAGAGCAGTGTTAGTGTTCATATGGGGTAGACAATGGGAGGGAGGGTGATTTTCTTAATTTAGATGGAAGCGAGATCTAGACTGGGAAACTGACAGGCAACCTGGAAGAAAATTGGGTCTCCTAACCCCAGGGCAGTGTTAGATTCCTGAGTGCCCCCCAGACCACCAAACACACACACCCAGCAAATTCCTCGGGCCCAAGACCCCATCACAACAGTCAGGAAATAACACTCCACCTGTGTTTTTGCACTCACTGGGTTGACACCCTGGGAAGTCCCACCCAAACCTCACCAGCTGCGGTGGAGACAAAGTCAAGCCCAGTAGACCTGGTGTCCTTGACTTTGGCTCTGGGGGTGGGGTGAGGGAAAAAAAGGACAGAGGAGGGGTGACCCCCAAGGCTGAGAGGCGCATGCTGGGTGCGTTGCGGGAAGAGTCAGGGGAGGCGGTGCTCATGGTATTCTTGAGGAGCCAGGCGCTCTGGGGGTGTGGGATCCCACCCCACACCCTGAGGGCACCTACATCTGGAGTAAGAACCTCTACCATGGTCACATGTCTAAAACCCATCCTTGAGAGTCAGACTTGACATTATCAGGCCAGAGGGGTCAGGCCCTGGCACACCCGCTGTGAGATCTGGGGAAGACGCAGCTCTTGGTGGGCCTTGGTTTCTCCATCTGAGAAATGGGAGTCATGACTCTGCCCCACATGTCTCTGGAGGGCTCTGCACTGGCAGAGTCACACCGAGTCAGTTGCTAAGAGGAGAGAAAGATAAGGAGGGTTAGAGAATCTGGGGCCGCTGATGGCTGAGCACGTCCCACGTGCAGAGCCCGTCTCGGCCTCCCGGCCACTCTCTGAGGATAGAGGTGGTCGTAGGGTTAAGGATTAGCACGTGGAGGAGCTTGGGATCTGGCCCTGGCCTGGGGATTCCACATCGGTGCCTTCTGTCTGGGCGATGCCTCACGCCTGGAGCAGGGATGAGTCAGACCGGGGAAAGTCGAAGTTTTCACAAGGTGTCCAGTCGGCCAAAAGTTCACTGCTCCAATGTGCAAAGTCCGCTTTCTCCTGGGGGGCGGGTGGGGTCAGCAGAGAGCACACCGTGTGCCCAGCATGGGTGGCAGTGAGGCCCTTCAGCTCCATGCAGAGCAGGCTGTCAGCAAGGCAGGCCTCGCCTGGGCCTGGGGTCTCCCTCCCATAAAAGGTGGCATTCCCAGGAGGTCACCAGGGTCCCGGGCCCGGCAGGTCAGACCCACAGGGACTTCTCTTCCCTCCCCTCCCCCTCCTCTCTGGATTGGCCAGGTCACCCCGGGCCCCTCCCCTCCCCTGCTGCCTTTACTACCCTGTCTCCAAGAGCTGGACCTCCAGGCTGCCCGAGTGCCCTCCCGCGGGCTCCCACAGCCCCCTCTGTCATGCCCCTCGTCACTACAGATCTTGATGGTCTGCCCCCTGCCCCCCAGACCCAGACCATCTCCCCGGCCAAGGTCAGGAACCAGGGCTCTTCCTCCTCTGAAGTCCCGGGTCCTGGCCTGAGGCTTGGAGCCACAGTCATCGTCTGTGTGTGTTTGTTGAATGAATAAGTGAGCACACCAATGAACCAACACCAGGATCTTTCAGCTGAGTTTCTAGAGACGAGCCTCACCGTGTGAACTGGGGTTGCCATCACCGATAGTGACTTCCTGTTTGCCGAACCGTGCCAAGTGGAGAAGGGGGTGATGGTCACAGACATCTGTGAAAGCACTTGGAAGCACTGGCCGTGTAGGGGCAGAAGTTCAAAGTTGAGGGTGTAGTAGGCCTAGCACAGGACAGGGAAGGTGACACTGGACAGATCCAGAGTCTTTAACCTTGGTGTCAGAAGATGGGGGCATCCCAGTCTGATGTGGGAGACACAGTTCCTGAGGGAGCTCCCTGTCTGATGGAAGAGAAATAATTAGCCGGTCCATTCCTTCATTTGCTCATGCACCTATATATTCACTCATTCAGCAGACAAGCTCAAGTGCCCTTCAGAGCTGGGCCTGGGAACAGAGAGGGGAATGGCCTGCCCTGCCCCCAAAGCTCTCAGTGCAGGGATGCTCCCTGGACCAGGATTTAACCAGACAAACCACTAACCATCTTCCTCACAAAGGCAAGTAAGCCAAGTAAACGGAGGATCTCAAGGCTGCAGGGACCTCAAGGGAGAGACTTCAGTGAAGGCCTGTCCAAGGCCAGCCCGGCATTGCCCCCGCGCCCTGCTTGCCTCTGCAGGGTCCCCCAGGGGGCCCCGCATGCCCACCCTGCGGGGCCACCCTGCTCTGATGCTCTCTCCCCACAGGTGATGAGCATTCTGAGCAACCCCAGCGCAGTGCCGCCGCAGCCGCAGGCTGACTTCTCCATCTCGCCGCTGCACGGCGGCCTGGACTCCGCCACCTCCATCTCGGCCAGCTGCAGCCAGCGGGCGGACTCCATCAAGCCTGGAGACAGCCTGCCCACCTCCCAGTCCTACTGCCCGCCCACCTACAGCACCACCGGCTATAGCGTGGACCCCGTGGCCGGCTACCAGTACGGCCAGTACGGCCAGAGTGAGTGCCTGGTGCCCCGGGCGTCCCCCTCCCCTCCCTGTCCCGACACCCCCTCCACAGGGACCTCCCAGTTACTTGTAGAGAACTGTGAGGTGGTGTTGGGTGGGGGTGCCCGTTTCACAGGTCAGGAAACTGAGGTCCAGAAAGGCAGAACTCTCGTCCTGAGATGATACTGAACCAGACCCCCACACTCATGCTCCTCTTGTCTTGGAGCCTCACTATCCCGTAGGAATATAATATGAGCCACCAGTATCATTTAAAATTTCCTCCTAGCCACCTTTTACAAGTGGAATGATTTTTACTAACATTTCTTAGGTAACCCAGTATATCTAAAAGATGATCATTTCGATACATAATCCACATGAAATGATGAGTGAGACTTTTTTACATTCTTTTTTTCATAGACTGTTTTTGAAATCCAGACTGTTTTCCTTCAGTTACTAAGTTTTCACTGGAACTAAGCAATCTGCCTTTGTTTCATGAAATTTACAACTGGAGGAAGTAGATTTACACACTCAAGTTGTTCCAAATATTTTGAAAAATTTCTCAGTCACTGTGAATGTGATTGTGATAGTCGCTCAGTCATGTCCGAGTCTTTGAGACCCAGGGACAGTGGCCCTCCAGGCTCGTCTGTCCGTGGAATTCTCCAGGCAGGAATACTGGAGTGGGTAGCCATTGCCTCCTCCAAGGGCTCGTCCCAACCACTAAATTAAAGCAAATTACAGGTTTTAAATCTAAAGAAAATCAGATCGGAAGGCGACATGCAGCTCCCTGCTTGCACCAGGCACGTGCCGAGTGCTGGAGAGCCAGGGGACAGATCCTGCCCCTTTCTCCTTCTCCCGCCCCCTCAGCAGGGTAAAGCTGTGTCTTGAGTTCTCTGCCCCACCCCCCACCCTCCAGACTGTGAGCCGGTCTCTGGTGCCCACCCCAAGCGCCATGCTCTTGGACTCCGGTCTGGAGCAGAGACGGCGGACCCTCAGACTGGGCCGTAGCCTCCAGCTGCCAGGTGGACGGGGCGGCTACAGAGCCAGTCCCGACAGCCGGTGGTGGGGGGGTGGGGGGGTGGCGAGGTCCCGCGGCCCCCCCCCAGCCCCCGGCAAAGGCGTCACCTGCTGGTGTCAAACTAATCAGAAGGGCGTGTGGCAACAGGGTGTGACCTCCCAGCCCAGGGCCCCCTCTGCCCCTCCGCATCCCCGGCCTGGCCCCCGACCTCTGCTTCCTGACCCCACCCCCACCCCCACCCCTCACACAGCCTCGCCTTCATGGCTAAATGCAGGCCAGCTGTGCCGGCCTCCACCTCCCAGCTGTGTTCATGGCCTCTTCCCTGTGGATGCGTGTGTTCACGTACGTGTATTTAGGTGAGCGCAAATGTACGTGTTAAGAATACGTTGCAGTTTGTGTGTGTGTGTGTGTTGTGTGATTTGGCATACCCAAGTTAGTGCACACATTTTGTGTCTAGGTGAGTACGCGTATATACATGGATACGTGAATGTGTGAGTGACACAGTGTATATGTGCACATGACGATTTACATGTGTGAGTGTAAATGAGCATATTGTGTACATGTGGTGGCATGTGGGTTTATATGTGAACATGTGTACACATTTGGTCATGTGAGTCTATGTGGCTATAACATAGATGCACGTGTGTTGAAATGTGCGTTCAGGTGTCTTCGAGTGGCTCAGTGTGTGTGTGGCTGTGTGTGTGTTTGACCTGCTGTGCTATGTGGAGTGAATGTGTGCATGTGTGTAAATATGGAATATGTGTAGCTGTATGTACATGTGTATACATGTGTTTGGCATGTACGTATGCTGGGATGAGTGTGTGTATTTGGAGCCCAGGTGTGTGCAGAGTGTACATACAGGTATGGATATGTTTGAGCGTGGGTACAGGTGCGGCTGTGTGCACTGATGTCCAGGTGTGCATCTGGGTGTGTGAACTCATGTGTGTATAACTGTGTCTGTGTGAGTGTGTGTGTGTGCCTGCGTGTCTGAGAGCTGGGTGAGCATGCGGGCACGGCGGTGTCTCCAGAGGGGCCAGGGTGACCCCGTGCCCCAGCCTGCGTTCCTGGGCACGGAGCAGGACACACATGCTCTTGATAAAGAGTTCAGCGTGGCTCCAGCCGCGGCTCCGGCCTGGGGCGGGCGTTAGTCACACCCGGAGCCCGTGCCCGACTCCAGGGACGCCTGCCCAACTCGGAAATAAAATTAACCCCGAAGTCAGCATGGGGGCCACGAGGGAGGGGGGATCAAAAGGGAAAGGGCCCAGGAGGCGAGAAGGGAGTTTTGTTCCCCTTCGCTGGCGGAGAGCTGGCTGGGGTTTCCTCCCTGCCCACTCCTCACCCCCCACTCACCCCCCACCCCCCTCACTGTTCCGACCTCCAGCTCCCCCCCAGTCACGCCCCTCCAGCCCCACCCTGCCTCCCTTGGCTCCGCCAGGGGCTGCTCAGCGCTCCTCCTGGGCCACCTCCTCCAGCCCTCCCCCAGGGGCGCCCCAGCTCAGACCACACTCCCCTCCACCTAGCCCACAGAGGCTCCCGGGGCACACTAGCAGAGGACTGAGGGAGAGTCTGCCCCTCTACCACCCTGACGTGGGCAAGTCACCCGCCTCTCTGAGCCTCAGTCTTGCCATCTGTGAAATGGGGGCCCAGGGATTCGATTCCATTGTCTTGATGTTTTCCCATGGTACCATCCCCCTCAGCTGTGACACCCTGGGACAGCCCAGGGAAACACATGGCATTCCCACTGCCCGCCTCCCCATGTCCACAGGCAGCTGAATTCACCACAGTCCATGTGTGACAGCCTCATGTTCTAAGCCATGCTACATACGCCCAGGGCCACCTGCCATCTGCCCACACCTGTCCTGTGCGTGAGTTAGCCCACTGGGCACTGGGTGAAGTGCATGTTCTTCATTTTGTGTAATCCTCAAAAAGCCCACGTTATTTGTCCTCAGGTTACAGATGCAAAAGCTAAGGCTCAGAGAGGCTGGGAACTTTCCCCATGGTCACATAGAAAGTGAAGTCTCCTAACTTCAAACCTAGTTCTCGTTGAGTCAGACTACAAACTTGTGCAAGATGTTGAGTAATGCACACTAGACCTGGGTGTGGAGTCCTGTTCACAAGTTCACATGTATCTATGCATAGACAGAGATTTATTTCTCTGTGAGTATTCACTACTCTATGTCTATAATGGCTTCAGGGCATTACTTTACAACACGCATGTGTGTAAAGAAAGGAGAAGTGATCATTTCTTGAGCATCTACTGTGGGTCTGGCATTCCATCCTCACCGCCATCCGGTGCAGGGTGCTGGCTTATTCCCTCTGGGCAGGTGAGGAAAGGGGATCCCAGAGAGGTTGGCTGGGATTACCAAACAGTATCTATCCAGGTGCACAGGGCCACCCCTTTAACCGAGGAGAGCATCACTTTCAGGGTGCCTGGGGTCAGGTGGACCAAACCCTAAAGCAGGAGAGTCCACCTCCTCTCCTTGGTCCTCTCATCTTCCCAGGGACACCTTCACACCCTCCTCCCCTGCTCCCTGCCGTCATCCGTCCATCCGTCTGTCTCTCCCCGTCCCTAAAGGGGGTGGGGGCCGGGGGGAAGGGACAGGGCGCACGGCAGATTAATATGGCCCTGGTGTTCCCAGAGGCCAGGGCCGTACTAATGATGGGGCTGATAGAACGCAGAAGTGTGAAAAGAATTTTAATAGATCTGACAAGTCTAATAAGAATTTGTGTCTGGAAGGGTCCTCCTCTGGGGCCGCTGGCTGATGAGACACTGACGGCTGAGATTTGTTTACTGGTTGGCATCGCCACCACCTCTCCTGCCAACTCCTGATTAATCTAATTTGAGCCGTTGAGAGCCCAGGCTTGGGCACAAGGCAGAGGAGGGGAGACTCGGAGAGACAGAGGGACAGGACGGGCCACTGACAGGCTGTAATGAGCAATGTCACAGCCCTGCCCACGCCGGACCCCAGCCCCACCCCGGGGAGAGGCCGGCTCTGAGGGATGACGGGTGCCCTTGAAGTTGGCTGAGTGGTCAGTAAGTTTGGTGTTTCTCGGTGTTTCCTTGGTCGTCTTGACAACAGGGCCTGGGGAAGTAGCTACAGCGTGCAGGGCCATGGCTGGTGACAGGGAGAGACTAAAGAGGAAGAGACAGAGTGACCAGAGGCACAAGCAGAGTAAATTCAGGCTCCTCCAGCTCACGTGTGTCTGGGCCAGTGGCTCTTCCTGAACCTCAGTCTCCACATCTGTAAAATGGGAACAGCTGTAACCTAAAGCATGGGGCTGTTGAAAGCATTAGATGAGATATCGTCTGCCTGGCACTTAGCAGTTCCCATCATTGTTATTCCAAGCCAGACCTTTCTGCCACTCCTGCAGGAAGAGCTGCCCTTCGACAGGTCCCTTACCTTGCCTGGAGTGGACAGTGGGGCCAGTCCAGGCTTCGGGTGGCAGGCTGTTTCATACACTCTGAAGTGCTGTGTGGGGACCAGGGATGATTCTGCAGGAGGCTGCTGTGTGGAGCTGGCAGGGGTGGTTAGCAGCTAGCATCAGACAGCCTGCATTTGAATTATGGCTCTACAATTTAGGAACCCTGGGATCTTTCAAGTTATGCAGCCTCTCAGGGTAGGGCCTCAGTTTTGTCATCCATGAAATGGGGATGGTAATAATCCCAGCCTCACAAAGGTATTCAGTTCAGTTCAGTTCAGTCGCTCAGTCGTGTCCGACTCTTTGCGACCCCATGAACCGCAGCACACCAGGCCTCCCTGTCCATCACCAACTCCTGGAGTTTACCCAAACCCATGTCCATCAAGTCGGTGATGCCATGCAGCCATCTCATCCTCTGTCGTCCCCTTCTCCTCCTGCCCCAATCCTTCCCAGCATCAGGGTCTTTGGGGAATTAAATGAGATGATGTACATCAAGTGCTTAGAGCGGGACTGGCACAGAGCCAGCTCTGGGGGATCTTTAGAAACGTCAGCTCTTCCCCGCCCCCCACTTCCTGTTATCAATCTGACAACCTGGCCTCCTCTTGGACGAGACCTGGAACCCAGATACGACAGACCCCAAGTAGTAGAGATGGTGTGGTCACAGCTGCCGGGTCCCCCTGAGACCAGAGATGGGAGGTTTTCTCCCCCTCACCCAGAGTAAGGGCCGGACCCTAGGCAAGGGTAAGGTGGGCCACCACCACTCAGCCCTACCAGCTAGGAGCCTGGAGGCCGAGTAACCCTAGAGGCAGCACCTGGGGGCTCAGCGTGGGGAGCGGAGGGGTGTGGAGTCCACGGTAAGGCCCCAGGGCATGCGAATATCCTTTAGGAATCCAGGGAGCTGTGCCCTGAGACCCCTGCGCCAGGCATCTTAAAGCACATTGTCTCATTCGGTCCTTAAAACAGCCCTTGAGGAGGCTGGAATTTGTCCTCACCGTTTTACAGACAAGGAAGCAGGGCTGGAGAGACAAAGTGTTTTGTTTTGCCCAAAGCCACGTGAGCAGGAGGTAGTTGGGAGTCAGTTCCCCTGTTCACTGTCCCTTTCCTTCTTTTTCCCATCACAGGGCGTGCCCACTTACTGTGCCCCAATCCTGGGAGCCCTCATCCGTCCAACTCACTGCGCACCAGGCATGGTGCTGACTGACCACTTTATATACATTTCCTCATCTAATCACAATAACCCTTCAACTCAGGTGCTATTATTATCTTACAAGGAAACTGAGGCTTGGAAAGATGAGATGGTATGTCCCCAGATCACACACTGAGCGTTGACAGGTGCAGAGTTCGAATGTAGGTTATTTGGGCCCCTAGGCAGTAGGACCTCCTGGAACTCAATTATTGATACAGCCCATCTCGGCTCCCTATTTGCCCTCCAGCCACACCATCACCTCCCGGCTCTAGCTACCCACCCTAGGCAGGGGCTCCCCCAACTTTGGGAAGGCATGGAGAGTGTTACCTGGCCCCTCAGTGAGCAGGGGACAGTGAGGGGAGCCCTCTCTTCAGCTTCCTCTCGCCTCTAGATCGGAGGGGTCCCTGAAGGTAGGATCGGCCAGAGCTGCAAATTCCGGCTTGGGAGGCAGCCTGTCTGTGCCTCAAGGGGCCTCGGTCACATGCCAGGATGGTTTCTGCTGCAGCCCCAGGCAGGCACAGGACACAGGCGGGCCTACCTGCACACCCCTGAGGCGTGGACCTGGCAGAGGTAGGACTCACCTGCGCACAGTCACCTGCGCTCCCACTGTTCCCCTCACGCAGGTGCACACAACTCAGCCATATGTGTGCACACGTGTAAGTGCAAGTATGGTTTGTGTCCATCCTCCCTCAAGGAGATTCTTGTTTCCACGGTTCACACACACGTGAGTAGACGCCCTCAGACTCTCATCCCTCTCCTCTGGGTAACCCGAACTGGCACAGCTGAAGATCTCCTTTTCCTGCACGGACCCCTCAGCTCCCAGGCAAAAGCGCCCTTCATTTTTGAGTAAGAGGTCTTGCTCTGCCTCAGCCGTGAACTGGGCTTAGGGTCCAGAAAAGGCAGAAGGACCTTGCCCTCACTACCACCTGGACACCAGGGGACTCGCCGGACGTGCCTCAGAACAGGGATGGGTAGAGGCATATTGGGGAAAGGGGCAGTTCTTCACTAGACAGTGCGATACCCTGTGTGCTTTCCTACAGAGCCCATAGGGGAGCTGGGTAAACAATGTGGTAAGCAAATATTTGCTGAATGATTGGAAAGGAGGTGAGTCTTATGAAGAAATTGATGGATAGGTGGGTGGATGGATGAACGGGTGGATCGACAGACGAAAACTGGACAGGCAGCCTGATGATGGGTGGACAACAGGTAGATGGACAGAGATACGGTTGTGGATGGACGGATGGAAGAAGAGATGGGTAGAGGCAGAGAAGGACGGATGGGTGAATTGAGAAATGGACAGATGGATGGATGTGTGGATGGATGAATAGATGTGGGACAGATTGAATTAATGGGCAAAAAGAACCTCAATTTCTAGGAGTCTCTCTTTTTTTCCCCAGCTGCTGTTGATTACCTGGCCAAAAACGTGAGCCTGTCCACACAGCGCCGCATGAAGCTCGGCGAGCATTCGGCTGTGCTGGGACTCCTGCCTGTGGAAACTGGCCAGGCCTACTAGGGCCCCTGGGGCGACTTGCCCCAGCCTGAGTCCCCAGCCTGACCCTTACTGATCCCTGAGACTCCCATCCTCAGTCCCTCCATCGCCCTGGGGTCCCTGGAGGCCAGGGAAGGAGCCCATTCCCTTCCTGTGGCCAGTCCTCTGGGGACAGGCAGCCTGCCCACCATTCATCTGTGGTTAGGGACCTGGAGTGACCCCCTTGGAGTCTGCCCCTCACACTCCCCACTGGAGGGTCTACTGGTCAACCTGCCGTCTTGCCCCAGCCAGATTCTGTCATGGCCTCTGTCATCTCAGACCCAGAGGTCACAGCACACCCTGAACAGAGCACTTGGGCAACCAAAGGAGGATGCTGTCTGGAATGAGGCCCAGGAGCCCTTTGACCCCAGTGCCAGTGGGTCCCCTGGACAGAGGTGGAGCCCACGGGGCTGATCTCGGCGGAAGGGCTGGGAGCCAGCCCTTCCGGGTGGGTCTCTGACTCAGAGCCTGAACCACAGCTCATCCTCCTCTGGTTGCTGGGACTTTAGCAAAGGAGTGGGGACCTTGGCCCTGGGGTGCTCCCAGGAATCACACACGAATTCTGAGGACTTCAGGACCCTCTCCACTCACCTCTGCGGGTGGAAGGGGGAAATCTAGCCCAAGCAAGGGGACTGGGATGACCAGGAAGAGGCCTAGCCAGGGGGGCAGGGCCACACGGGTGGGGCTTGTTGGTAGTGGGTTGGCCCAGGGTACCAGGACCCAGGCCAGGCATTCGGAAGGAGCTTTCGGCTCTAACGCTGAAGCCCCGGTTCCCACCTTGCCCACCCCGTGTGAGGTCTGAGAGCACCCAGACCCTCCAGTTTTCTCATTTGCTGAATCAGATGGCAGGGGGCGGAGATCAAGTCCTAAGGACGTGTGAATGACGAGGCAGGCTCAGAGGAGGGCGTTGTAACTGGGGTTGCTCTGCTGTGGGCGGCAAGCCTTTGTTGCCAAAGGCTTCAGCTGTCTGCCTTCAAGTCCACACCCTATGGAGCTTCAGCTTCTCACAAAGCCTCCTTCAGAGACCCAGGCCCATCTCCTGAATGCCGTGCCCTCTGGAAGGGCGCCTCCGTCTGCTCTAGAGAAGGGTTCTTGGATCATGAGGGACTGCTTGCCCCACAGACAAGACCACAGAGTCCCCTTGGCATTTGGGGGGCAGGAGGGGCATCTCCCTGTCCCACCCAGACTGGCATCTTTCAGTGTTGACCCGTTCTCAGCTGAGATGGCTCTGTCTTCCGATCCAGCACACCTGGGCGTGGAGCTGTGGGCGTCTTTGAGCCACTGCCCCTGGGCAGAGAGGGGCACCAAAGGTTCTGGAGAAGAGGGCACGGTCATCTTCCTTGGCCACTCCAGTGGCTCTCCCCAACTACCTTCTCTTTACAAGTTGAGACCTTTGGGGAGTGGCTCAAGCCCCTGACTACGGCCTCCCTTGTAACTTTTCACCGCCTTTACCCTTGATCAAAATTATATTCATCTTCATCACCGTCGTCATAATCTACACGTGAATCACCTGCATCAAGTCCTACTGGGTCAAGGCGCTTGAGACAGGAGACAGCCCTGAATCTGCGCAGACCGGACCAAATTGCTCGGCCCCTCCTGGGCACCTGGCGCCGCCTCTCTGCTCAGCTCATGCCCGGCCCTCAGCTCACAGGACATTCCCAGAGGGAGGGGCTGCCGCTCTGGGAGTCAACCTGAGCTCCTCCCTCCTGGGGAGCTGGGTTGGCAGGATCCTAGGACACTTCCCTGCATGGATATCGCCTCTGCGACAAGCGCTCTCACCTGCTTCCCAGCTTCAGTCCAGTAGGCCCAGGCCTGTCCTGGACTGTGACCAAGGTGGCCTGTGTCTCTGGTTTTTAAGGAACCTATGATTAACTGGGGACAAACAGACTCTTTGGTAGCAGTGGACACCCAGACACGTGTGGCCCATCAAGTTCAGCCAAAGTTTCAACGAGAGCACCCAAGGCAAGAGACTTTGGGCTCTTCAAGCTCTGGACAAAAAGGAAGGATGTGTGTTGTTTGTTGGTGACCGGTCCGTGTTTTTGTAGCTGTCATAGCCAGGAAGCAGTTCTTCCTTAAGCTGAACTACAGTCTTCATCCACATTCCTTCAATGGTCAGTCTTTCCCTCTGGAAGCCGGTCTCAGCAATCCTCTGCATCTCCTTATACCCTAGGTTTTCCAGGAGCAGCAGGGATCTCAGGCTGGTGACATCAAAACCACCCAGCTCCCCCTCTGCCCCCGGAAGTGACATTCCAATGCTAGGACCAATCGAAATATCTGCCTCCGATGGCAAAATGGGTGTAAACCAAATGATTTCTCCTTACATCCATCTTCTTTGGAGTTCTCCCAAGCGACCATCTTGGTAGCAAATGGGACTTATTCCCCCAGGCGCCCCATCCTCCTCAGAAAGAGACCCTGACCCTGAGAGGTTTGTTCCTAAAACCTAGTGTATTAATGTGTCTAACCAACTCAGTCCGTAAAATTCCATCTGGTGTTGGCAGATTGCAGCTTCACCGGCAAGATGATATTGGATGAGAATTATAAAGCTTCCAACTCTTGAGGGTTGACCACAGGCTGAGAAAGAAGGTCTGAACCCCAGTGGCGAGGCTGGCCCAGAAACAATCCCCGCCCCCCAGCCCTGTAAATAGAGTCCATAGCAAAATAAAACATACTTCCTCCAACTTCTCACAAGTAGCTATTGGTCCTACCTATGGGGGCCCCTCTTCTGAACTCATTGTACATTAGTTGGAAACGTGGTGATGTGCTGTTCGTTTATAGGAAGTTGACTTTTATAAATATATATAAATACTCAAAAAAAAAAAAGGAACGAAAACCCCCACAGTGCGTGTCGTGCTAGCGCCAGGGACCATCTGTAGGGATATATCCGCGTATCATGTGTTTCAAATTATACATTCCAGGCTCTGTTGGGTTCTTTCATTTTTATTGCTTTGTTTTTCATTTGGTATTTCTCTCTTGCTATGAAAAAAAAAAGTGACGTGTAAGAACCAAGCTATGTTTTTTTTTACTTGTATGCTTTCCTTGATTTACATTTGCCGTTCTTTTGCCAGAGGAACGTGAAGGAGGAGAGAGATAGGGGGAATGAAAGAGAAGGAGAGACTAATCAAGAGAGAGGTTTGCCCGGAAGGAGACGAGAAGGTCAGATTTTCCATCTGGCCTGAGAACATGGCAGAGTCATGATCCCGATCACTCCACCAAAATCCTGTGTCGTTGGACATGGAGTGGGCGGCACGTCCAGAGATGTGGATCCAGGAACGTGGGAAGCTCCACAATGGCCCGAAAAAGACGTGATGCTCTGGGGCCTCTCTCAGGGTGATACTCTCCTCAAGCCCCCGATCGTGCCCTTCTCTGTTGGATGCTTTTTGAGGCCGACTGACCTTCTCCTTCCCCTCCTGCAGAGGCACCACAACCGAGGCCAAATGGGGGTCCTCCAGCGCCATCTTCAAATGCTCAGAGACATCTCTGTATCGAATAAGGCCAATCCCGACCCGGGAACCATCTGCATAGCACTCTAGATCATTCCTTCTTCCTAGTAACGGCAACCTGGTTGCTTCCGTGTTTGACTCACAGCCATTTTCCTCCATGTGGGAGTGAGTGTGTGTGCGTGAGAGTGTGAGTGGGGTGTCGTGTGGGCACGAAGGTGTGTGTTTAAGTATAATCACACCATAATTTATTCACCTATATGGAGTAGTAGACTAGAAAGAGAAACTGGCATCTGCTTTAACTACCTGCTTGTAAGCGCTTCCTCTGTAACTCAGGCGTAACTGTTACATATACATTAAAAAGAAATTAAAAGCATCTCCAGGGTTCCATGTACTGTTGATCTCCATGTGCGGCTGCCCTTAAGAGGGACTGAGGGGCGGTCGGTAAGACCTTTGCCCTAACCTAGAGGGTGTATGTTGGGGGGCAGGAACTACGTTTCTCGTGCTCCCTACCAGGTCTCCTGGTGCCAAGTGGATGCTGGACACAGCAAAAGCCTCATCAGTAGTGGTTCAGTGGACGCACCTCTGGTGAAACCTCAGTTCTCTTCACTAGAATTTTCCTGCACGTAGACCCCTCTGTGGTCCTCTCCTAGTACCAATATACAGAATTTGCAAGGTGGGAGAGAGCTCACAAGTTTGCTTATTGTCTTTCCGGCAGAGCCTGATAAGAGAGATCTGGGGGCCGGTGAATTTGGAGAGCCTTCAGGAGAAATCCTCGAGGGCAGTGGCCCCCAAGTGTTTGGTGCCAGAGGCTGATTTCGCGGAAGGCGATCTTTGCACAGGGGATGGGGCAGAGGGAATGGTTTCAGGACGATTCAAGCACATTACATTGATTGTGCGCTTTATTTCTGTTATTATTATATAAGCTCCAACTCAGATCATCAGCCATTAGATCCAGGAAGTTGGGGAGCCCTGCTTAAGGGAGTGAAAGGAGAAGGATGGGGAAGGAGCTGGGCAAAGAGGAGGTTTTACCTGGAGTCGAGCCCCAACCTGGTCCTGCAGAGAGCCCTGGGCTGAGAACCAGAGAATAGAGTTAGCCTCACCCTGAGATGGGGGATTTTTTCTGCGCAGATCAGTCCTTCACTGGCTGCTGGCTGTGCCTGGGAATGGGATGGGATGGATGTATGGATAAAGGGTTCACGTGGCCAAGCCCCTCTGGTTAAAGTGGCCCCTGTGGGCTGAGGGCAGTTCTACAGAGAAAGGAATGGCAATGAGCCCTCAGCAGCAGCTTTCACATCAGTTGGGGGGCAGGTGCGCTGGCCCAGTCAAAAGGCCTCTGGGCAAGGACTAGCGCCATCTCCACATGCGTTCCTCCGGCTCTAAACCAGGGTGCCCGCGTCATTCCACGGCGCTGGTTTACAGGGACCATCTGAACAGGGAGGGGGAGAGTTGGAGGAGTTTGGGGGGAGATAATGTACATGAAAGAAGAAGCTAAGTCCACCCAGTCCAGCCGAGTTCTCTTCCCAAGGTCAGACCAGTCGGAAGGCTGCCAGCCATCCTTCTCTGCATAGAATCCCTGCAGTGTGATGAGCTCGATACCAGCCCCTATGGAATCCAGGCAGCGTATGTCAGAATCAGGGCCCTCAGCCACAGTCCAGCCCAGGTCCAGCCCAGGTCCATCTCCCTAGCTACCTGCCACCTAAGCTGAGCAGTTGTCACTCAGTAAATCAGGAAGATACGGGGGAGAGTCAAGAACTAGTCAAGTTCTACTCTGACCTCTGCATATGACTCACTGTGGGTCCTGAGACAATTTTCTCTCCCCATAAGACTCTATTTCCATACATTTTTTAAAAAGCAGGCTAGATGATATCTAAAGATCTTCCAGGTTACCGTGATAATAAACTGAGCCAAAAGCTGGTCTCAAAGCAGCCTGGAGAGTGCCCAGGTGGCTAGGAGCTGTCCTTCACCAGTGCTTGGGAAGCAACGCAAAGTGCTAAATGGTAGGCATATGATGCCGAGCTGCCCCAGACCCAGATCTGCCCATGGGGCCCCCCAGAAAGCTCTCTGACCCCCTTTTAGGGAGCTTTCTGGGATCCCACTCAACAACCTTTGTACCCCAAAGAAAGCTGAGAGACATAGCCCTGTACCCAGGCACACACTTACTATCCAGAATAAAATCAGGTTTCTGTGCTTAAGGGAAAGGGGAAGAATGGATATTTATTATTAATAGACAAGTGTGCATCGGTCAGCTTCTGCTACAGCAATGCTGCGTAATATAGCCATCTCTGTGCCTGTCTCATTTGTGAGGCACACGTGATGGCGGGTGAGTTTCACAGCCTTTCCTTGAGAAAATTTACTCGTGAAGGAAAGAGTTTCCTGAGACAGGAGATAAATGGAGCCTTGAGATGGGAGGGAACCCAGAACAGAAACGGGTTTCTGAGAACAATCCTGTCTGTTGCACAGTTAAGTCTAGAATGTCTAGTCCTCCCAAGAATGCAGCTTCCACAACTCCATCCCATCCACTCCCCAGGCCGTCACTGACTTCCTCGGCACAGAGACTCCCTCCTGCTCCTGATCATGTAAGTATCTGGGGCAGGGAGCAGGTACTCACTGGCAAGAGGAGTCAGGAGAGGGCATTCAGGTCTCCGGGCACCCCAACTCTCTCCCCTGGGATGAATCAAATGTGCCATCTCAGGAGAAGCTCCACCCCTGGTTCAAGGTGCTCTCTGCGTGACTGTAGACAAGCTACTCCCCATCATCCTTCAGATGGAGATAAAAATCTGTCACAGTATAACAAGGCTGGAAGGCAGTAGCAACGACCCAAATCTCAGTGGCTTAACACACCAAAGGTTTACATTTTTCCTTGTTCGTATTCATGTTCAAGACTCACCATAGTCAGCCTGATAGAGAAGGGACATCATCTTGAGTGTTACTGTTCGCTGGTACCAGAAGGAGAGAACTGGGGAATCGTGCACTGTCTCCTAAAGCTTCCACCCGAGGGACTCATCACTTCTCCTCACCCTTCATAGACCAAAGCAAGTGCGATGGCCACAATGAACTTGAAAGGGAGCAGGGAAGCGTAATCTATCCTGTGTCTGGGAGGTGAGAGGTGGAACTGGTGGGAACAGCCCTCCTGACCGCAGCATCTGCTGCAGGGGTTACACGAGGGTTGAATGAGGCTATAGATGAGAGAGGGAAAGCACACGTTCCCTTGAGCACCACCTCTGAGCTCTTCTCTAAGACGTCGGGAAGGGCAGGCGTAGCAACAAAAGGACAGACACAGACAGTCCCGTCTCTATGGGAATGGGAACTCCATCTGCAGAGCTCCGGTGATGGGCCCAGGCACACAGATTTTGTCATATCATCATCCTAACAGCCTTGTAAGGTTGGAACCGCACGCTCAATGTTTGGGGAAAAAACTAAGGATCAGAGAGTTGGAGTCACTTGCCCAGCTCACACTGCTGGTCCGTGGGAAAGACCAGACTCTCCAAAAGAAGGCTTCCGTGTCACACTTTTAAATTAATTTAAAAATTTAATGTGCTGGAGAGAGGGAGGCGGGGTCTTGTCTGAGGGTGGATACCCAGGGTTTCTACTCCGCAGAAACCAAGGAGGGCTGCCTTCCGCAATCCAGCTCAAACAGAGAGTCCATTCAAGGTCAGAGAGCCCTGGAGGTCAGCTCTCCATCTGGTGATGAGACGCCACCCAGGTAACCGACAGGCATCAGCAGTGCAGTGGCCCCTCCCAGAATGCATATCACATCCACCCTCCGAAGATAAGGAGATGCTGACTAGAAATATGAGCTTTCGAGAGATAAAACACTAACAATTGTGGAGCCTACTATGTGCTGGGTGGTCCTCACCCATTGTTTAGTTAACCTTCCCAATACCCCAATGAGGTAGGCACTGCAGATCCCACTATTTGGGTGAGGAAACGGGCCCCCAGCCAGGAAGAAGAGGAGCAGAGATTCAAACCCAGACCTCGCTGGTCCCAGTACCCTGCCCATCGTAGCAAACTGCCTCTCCCAAATGGGAATAGGACACTGTATAAACTAGGAGCACAATGCTTCTTGAAAAGAAGTGTATCAGCCCGCCATTGCTACCATGATCAGACAGCCAGTGGAGTAGACTCTCTCAAAATCCAGTGGCTTACAATAAGCATTCATCACCTTCACAGTTTGGTGGATTAATGGTGGTTTGGCTAGTTGAGGCATGGATGGTGTGGTAGGCGGAACTCTTTGAAGTTCGCTAAGATTCCCGCCTCTCGGCGTATATGCTCTGTATAGTCACCTGCCGCTGAAGGTGGGCAGGGTCTGTGAAGACGAGGAGATGGTCACTATCTTGATATGGTTGTGTTATCTGGCACAGGTGATGGGATGGTCACTTATGTGATCATATTACATTACAGAAGGCTTCATCACAGCAGACTTTGGTGAGGTCTCCTGCTGCATTTAAAGAGGCGTGCTATCAATGTTGTGGCAGCCCGGATGGGAGGGGAGTTTGGGGAAGAATGGATATATGTATATATATGGCTGAGTCCCTTTGCCATTCACCTGAAACTATCACAACATTGTTAATCAGCTGTATCTCAATGCACAATAAAAAGTTGCTTTAAAAAAAAAAGTGAGCCTCTGTATTACAAGAGGGCCATTGCTAGGATGTGAGGTCACCCTCCAGGAGCTGTGAGTGACCCTTGACTGACAGGCAACAAGAAAGAGGAGACTTCAGTCCTATAGAAGGAACTGAATTCTGCCAACACCCTGAACAGACTCTTCCCCATCAAGCCTTCAGATGAGATCACAGCCCCTGCAAGTATCTTGAAATCAGCCTGGTGAGATCCTAGGCAGAGGAGACTCAGCTATTCTGTGCCCAGACTTCTCATCTACAGAAACTGTGAGATAATTAATGAGTTGTCTTAAGTCACTAAGTTTGTAGTAATTTTTTATGCAGCAATAGAAAAGCAAAACAGATGGGCAGCTGGACTTCAGGCTGCAAGTCTGAATAATTTTTCTGGGAGGACCATGAAGAAAAGAGATTCTGGGCCATGATTACAGATCACCAGAGTTCTAAGGGCATTTTGAAGAATGCCATTTCAAGGGGGAATCCCATTTCAAGCCCTACTTCAAGCTTCTTTCCTATGAGATCTACTAACAACCTATTGGCCATGGCAAGTTTCGTGGGCAAGCCCAAAGTTAAGAGTTAGGGAAGTTCATTCTGTCCATCTCAGGGCAGGGAAAAGGTATGGATGCCAAATTCTATTACGGGGAGTTAAGAACTAGGACCCATTATACAAGAGATTTAGCAAAAAAATTATCTGTCTGATTCCACCTCCTCCACTTCTACGGGCACACAAGTGACCGGTAAACCGTTATCTCCATGATGCATTTGAAGTCCGTGAAGCCCTCTTCGCCAGTCCTGAAAATTTACCTCTCGAAGAAAGCCTCCAAGAGAGGGAAGTGTGACCTAGGAGAAATCAGGGTGAGGATTAGGGGATCAGTACGAAGTTTGTGGGTCACCAGGAGCAGCTTTGGATAAAACTGGCTTCGGCAGGAGCATCCCCAAGTAGAAGGACTTAGGTAAGTGTTGGAGTAGGGATGGCTGGATGCCTTGGTTTGGGCTGGGGCCACACTCCCTCCTTTTGTGAAGCCAGGCTTGAGAGAAGCCCTTGAGTTGCCCACGCCATAAGGATGAGCATTTCTTCTGTGCCAGGGCTTCATATACATGATTTTTCTACTTGTTTAAGAGGGCAGGCTCTGAAATCAGACGCTCTGTGTTCCAGTCTGAGCCTTGGGCAAGTAGGCTAACCTTCCCTAAAGACTCAGTTTTCTTGTCATTTATAAAACTGGCATAATGATGGTACCGATTCCCAAGGTAGTTACAAAGATTAAATGACACAGAATAAAGAAATGTATTACTTTTCTTTAGCCCTGTGTTTCACAAACTTATGTGACCACAAGATCTTTTACCATAGGAATGCTTATTAATATTATGGGGAGGTTCCTGTAGCTTCCTAGAAGCCAGTGGAAAATGGGAAATCTGATAAGTAACGCAAGTACCAGTGTGAATGAGAACTAGAAAACTTGCAAAGGAGCGTCTCCCTAATGTCATCCTAAGTAGGACAGTGTGATACAGTAAATAACAATTAAAGAATAAGCTCCGGAACACACTTAATGTAACGAATATAAATATGAAAGTGAAAGTGACTATGTCTCAGTCATGTCCGACTCTTTGCAACCCCATGGACTATACAGTCCGGGGAATTCTCCAGGCCAGAATACTGGAGTGGGTAGCCTTTCCCTTCTCCAGGGGATCTTCCCAGCCCGGGGATCGAACCCAGGTCTCCCGCATTGCAGGCGGATTCTTTACCAGCTGAGCCATATATAAATATAATAGACCATTTTTCTCCTTCTAGGTTCTTTAAAATATATGATTGCTTTTTCAAAGTATTATATTATTTGGGAACATATATTATATGTGTACATATATATATATATGTACACATAACACACACAAGTTGGATTTAGGTCTATCATCTCATTATTTTCTGTTTATAACTTCATTTTAAATTTCCCTGTTCCTTTCTCCCTGCCTTATTTTGGATTTCAAAAATACATTTTATTGTTTCATTTTAATTTATCTCTTGACTCTCTTTATGTTATTTTTTAGTTGTTGGTCTAGAAATTAAGGGGCTTCTCTGGTGGCTCAGCTGGTAAGGAATCCACCTGCAATGCAAGAGATTCAGGTTCGATCCCTGGGTTGGGAAAATCCCCTGGAGAAGGGAATGGCTACCCACTCCAGTATTTTTGCCTGGAGAATTCCATGGGCAGAGGAGCCTGGTGGGCTACAGTCCATAAGGTCGCAAAGAGTTGGACACGACTGAATGACTAACACTTTCCCTTTCACTCTTTCTAGGAATTATTATATATATATATAATTTCTTCACAATATTCTTAGCTGTGGGAAATTTCCATAATTTCTATATTAGTTTCTGTAAACTTCACATGAAACATAGGTGCCTTACAACCCTTGATGTTTTCGTTGTGTGTGTTACGTGTATATACATTGAACCTTCCCAAATGACAGAATGCTTTTTTTAAAAAAACAAGCACGTGTTTTAAAGAGCTCATGAGGAGAAACGCGGGCTGTTATATTTACCCGAGTACCTCTCAGGTCTGCCGCTCTTCCTTTGTCCCTGAAGTTCAAGTTTCTCTCCAGGATCAGTTTCCCTCAGCCAGGACTTCCTTTTAGAGCGTGTCTGCTGGTTAGGACTTCTCTGCGTTTTCCTCCATTTAAGGATATCTTTAGTTCATCTTCATTTCTGAAGGATATTTTTGCTAGGTATAGAATTCTGGCTTGGTGGTTATTTTCTTTCTGAAAAGATGTTGTCTCAATGTCTTCTGGCCTCTGTGGTTTCCAATGAACTCACAGTTCCTTAAATTTTTGTTGCCATTTGTGTAACATGCAGTTTTACTATGACTGCTTTAATGACTTTTCTTTATCTTTTATTTGCAGAAGTTTGATTAAGTTTGTATTTAGCCCTGATTTTCTTTTTTTTTTAATTTTTACTATAGTGTAGTTGCTTTACAATGTTGTGTTAGCTTCTGCTGTGCAGCAATATGAATCAGCCATGTGTATACACATATTCCTTATTTTTTTAGTTTCCTTCCCGTTTAGGTCACCACAGAGCGCCGAGTAGAGTTCCCTATGCTGTACAGTAGGCTCTCGTGAGTCGTCTGTTTTATACATAGCAGTGTATACGTACTAACTCAAACCTCCCAATTCATCCCACCCCCCTTCTCTCCCCTTGGTGTCCATATGTTTGCTCTGTATGTCTGTGTCTCTATTTCTGCTTTGCAAACAGGTTCATCTGTACCTGTACCTGGTTTTCTTTGGGCTTATCCTGTTCGGGGCTTACTAACCTCTTGAACCTGTAGATGTATGCTTTTTCACTTAAGTTTGGGAATGTTTCAGGCATTATATTTTATTTAATATTTATCCTATTATCCCTTACTCCTCTTATTCAGGGATTCCGATGATAGAAATATTAGATCTTTTCTTATTGTCCCACAGGTCACTGAGGTTCTGTTAATTTAAAGGTAATTTCTATTGATCTGTTCTCACTTCAATGACTGCTTTCTCTATTACGTTTATTCTGCTATTAAACTCACCTAGTCACTTTAAAATTTTTTCTGATATTGAAGTTTCAGTTATAAAATTTCCATTTGGTTGTTTCTTGCAGTTTCTATTTCTCTGCAAGAATTTCTACCTTCCCTTTTATTTGAAGAATGTTCACTTCACCTCATGGGGTAAGATTATAAATATAAATAAAGTCTTTAATAATTCCAATATCTGGGTCATCTCAGAGTTAACATCTGTTGATTATCTTTTCCCTTAAGAATTGGTTTATCTTGTTCCATTGGTCTATATTTCTGTTTTTGTGCCAGGACCATACTGTCTTGATGACTGTAGCTTTGTAGTATAATCTAAAGTCAGGAAGGTT
The DNA here is from genome assembly GCF_054371585.1 of Giraffa tippelskirchi. Classification (NCBI taxonomy): domain Eukaryota; kingdom Metazoa; phylum Chordata; class Mammalia; order Artiodactyla; family Giraffidae; genus Giraffa; species Giraffa tippelskirchi. Next base: position 190,251,088 of record NC_137277.1, on the reverse strand, counting down.
GATTTTTCCAGCTCCATTCTTCTTTCTCAAGACTGCTTTGGCTATTCAGGGTCTTTTGTGCTTCCATATGAATTGTGAATTTTTTTGTTCTAGTTCTGTGAAAAATAAAATGTCATTGGTAATTTGATGGAGATCACATTGAATCTGTAGATTGTGTTTGGTAGTATAGTCATTTTCACAATATTGATTCTTCTTACCCAGGAACATGGAATATCTCTCCATCTGTTTATGTCATCTTTGATTTTTTTCATTAGTGTCTTATAAATTTCTGTGTACAGTTCTTTTGTCTCCTTAGGTAAGTTTATTCCTATATATTTCATTCTTTTTGTTGCAATGGTGAATGGGATTAATTCCTTAATTTCTCTTTCTGATTTTTGATTGTTAGTACATAGAAATGCAAGTGGTTTCTGTGTATTGATTTTGTATCCTGCAACTTTGCAAAATTCACTGATTCATTTCACTTCAGTTCAGGTCAGTTGCTCAGTCGTGTCTGACTCTTTGCGACCCCATGGACTGCAGCATGCCAGGCCTCAGTGTCCATCACCAACTCCTGGAGTTTGCTCAGACTCATGTCCTTTGAGTCGGTGATGCCATCCAACCATCTCATCCTCTGTCGTCCCCTTCTCCTCCTACCTTCAATCTTTCCCAGCATCAGGGTCTTTTCCAAGGAGTCAGTTCTTCACATCAGGTGGCCAAAGTATTGGAGTTTCAGCTTCAACATCAGTCCTTCCAAGGAATGTTCAGAACTGACTTCCTTTAGGGTGGACTGGTTGGATCTCCTTACTCTCCAAGGGACTCTCAAGAGTCTTCTCCAACACCACAGTTCAAAAGCATCAATTTTCCGGCGCTCAGCTTTTGTTATAGTCCAACTCTCACATCCATACATGACTACCGTAAATACCATAGCTTTGTCTAGATGGATCTTTCTTGGCAAAATAATGTCTCTGCTTTTTAATATGCTATCTAGGTTGGTCATAGTTTTCCTTCCAAAGAGCAAGCGTCTTTTAATTTCATGGCTGCAATCACCATGAGCAGTGATTTTGGAGCCCAAAAAAATAAAGTCTGACACTGTTTTCACTGTTGCCCCATCTATTTCCCATGAAGTGATGGGACCAGATGCCATGGTCTTAGTTTTCTGAATGTTGAGTTTTAAGCCAACTTTTCACTCTCCTCTTTCACTTTCATCAAGAGGCTCTTTAGTTCTTCTTCACTTTCTGCCATAAGTGTAGTGTCACCTGAGTATCTGAGGTTATTAATATTTCTCCCGGCAATCTTGATTCCAGCTTGTGCTTCATCCAGTCCAGCATTTCTCATGATGTACTCTGCATATAAGTTAAATAAGCAGGGTGACAATATACAGCCTTGACGTACTCCTTTGCCGACTTGGAACCAGTCTGTTGTTCCATGTCCAGTTCTAACTGTTGCTTCCTGACCTGCATACAGGTTTCTCAGGAGGCAGGACAGGTGGTCTGCTACTCCCATCTCTTGAATTTTCCACAGTTTGTTGTGATCCACAGAGTCAAAGGCTTTGGCGTAGTCTATAAAGCAGAAGTAGATGTTTTTCTGGAACTCTCTTGCATTTTCTAAGATCCAACAAACATTGGCAATTTGATCTCTGGTTCCTCTGCCTTCTCTAAATCCAACTTGAACATCTGGAAGTTCATGGTTCTTTGGGATTAGAATGAAAACTGACCTTTTCCAGTCCTGTGGCCACTTCTCCGACTTTTCCAAATTTGCTGGCATATTGAGGGCAGCACTTTCATAGCATCATCTGTTAGGATTTGAAATAGCTCAACTGGAATTACATCACCTCCACTAACTTTGTTTGTAGTGATGCTTCTTAAGGCCCATTTGACTTCAAATTCCAGGATGTCTGGCTCTAGGTGAGTGATCACACCATCGTGATTATCTGGGTCATGAAGAACTTTTTTTTTATAGTTCTTCTGTGTATTCTTGCACTTCTTAATATATTCTGCTTCTGTTAGGTCCATACCATTTCTGTCCTTTATTGAGCCCATCTTTGCATGAAATGCTCCCTTGGTATCTCTAATTTTCTTGAAGAAATCTCTAGTCTTTACAATTCTATTGTTTTCCTCTATTTCTTTGCACTGATCACTGAGGAAGGCTTTCTTATCTTTCCTTGGTATTCTTTGGAACTCTGCATTCGGATGGATATATCTTTTCTTTTCTCCTTTGCCTTTCACTTGTTTTCTTTTCACAGCTATTTGTAAGGCCTCCTCAGACAACCATTTTGCCTTTTTGCACTTCTTTTTCTTGGGGATGGTCTTGATCCTTGCCTCCTGTACAATGTCAAGAACCACCATCCATATTTCTTCAGACACTCTGTCTATCAGATCTAATGCCTTGAATCTATTTGTCACTTCCATTGTATAATCATAAGGGATTTGATTTAGGTCATACCTGAATGATCTAGTGGTTTTCCATACTTTCTTCAATATAAGTCTGAATTTGGCAATAAGGGGTTCATGATCTGAGCCACAGTCTGCTCCTGGTCTTGTTTTTGCTGACTGTATAGAGCTGTTCCATCTTTGGCTGCAAAGAATATAATCAGTATGATTTCAGTGTTGACTATCTGGTGATGTCCATGTGTAGAGTCTTCTCTTGTGTTGTTGGAAGAGGGTGTTTGCTATGATCAGTGCATTCTCTATAGTATATGCCCTGGGAGGCAAAACTCTATTAGCCTTTGCCCTGCTTCATTCTGTACTCCAAGGCCAAATTTGCCTGTTACTCCAGGTGTTTCCTGACTTCCTACTTTTGCATTCCAGTCCCCTATAATGAAAAGGACATCTTTTTGGATGTTAGTTCTAGAAGGTCTTGTAGGTCTTTTTAGAACTGTTCAACTTTAGCTTCTTCAGCATTACTGACTTGGATTACTGTGATATTGAGTGGTTTGCATTGGAAACAAACAGAGATCATTCTGTCGTTTTTGAGATTGCATCCAACTACTGCATTTCAGACTCTTTTGTTGACTATGAGGGTTACTCCATTTCTTCTAAGGGATTCCTGCCCACAGTAGTAGATATATGGTCATCTGAGTTAAATTCACCTATTCTAGTCCATTTTAGTTTGCTGATTCCTAAAGTGTCGATGTTCACTCTTGCCATCTCGTGTTTGACCACTTCCAATTTGCCTTGATTCATGGGCCTAACACTCCAGGTTCCTCTGCAATATTGCCGTTTACAACATCGGACTTTACTTCTATCACCAGTCACATCCATGACTGGGTGTCGTTTTTGCTTTGGCTCTGTCTCTTCACTCTTTCTGAAGTTATTTCTCCACTGATCTCCAGTAGCATATTGGGCACCTACCAACCTGCGGATTTCATCTTTCAGTGTCCTATCTTTTTGCCTTTTCATACTGCTCAACGGCACCCCACTCCAGTACTCTTGCCTGGAAAATCCCATGGTCGGAGGAGCCTGGTAGGCTGCAGTCCATGGAGTTGCTAGGAGTTGGACACGACCGAGTGACTTCACTTTCACTTTTCACTTTCATGCATTGCAGAAGGAAATGGCAACCCACTCCAGTGTTCTTGCCTGGAGAATCCCAAGGATGGGGGAGCCTGGTGGGCTGCCGTCTATGGGGTCGCACAGAGTCGGACACGACTGAAACGACTTAGTGGCAGCAGCAGCATGGGGTTCTCAAGGCTGAAGTTATTTACCATTCCTTCTCCAGCTAATCAGATAATTCACTGATTAGCTCTAGTAATTTTCTGATACTATCTTTAAGGTTTTCTATATACAGTATCATGTCATCGTCAAACAGTTAGAGCTTTACTTCTTCCTTTCAGATCTGGATGCCTTTTATTTCTTTTTCTTCCCTGATTGCTGTAGCTGAGACTTCCAGAGCTATGTTGAATAATAGTGATAAAAGTGGTCACCCTTGTCTTGTTCCTGATCTCAGTTTTTCACCATTGAGAATGTTTGCTGTAGGCTTATCATATATGGCCTTCACTATGTTGAGATAGGTTCCTTCTATGCCCATTTTTTGAAGAGTTTTAATCATAAATGGGTGCTGAATTTTGTCAAAGGCTTTTCCTGCATCTATTGAGATTATCATATGGCTTTTATATTTTAATTTGTTAATGTGATGTATCATATTGGTTGATTTGCATATACTGAAGAATCCTTGCATCCCTGGAATAAACCCAGCTTGATCATGGTGCATGAGGTTTTTGACGTGTTCCTGAATTCTGTTTGCTAAAATTTTGTTGAAGATTTTTGCATCTATATTCATCAGTGATATTGGCCTGTAGTTTTCTTTTTTGTGTGTTGTGTTTGAATGGTTTTTGTATCAGGGTGATGCACAGCAAAGGAATCTATAAGCAAGGTGAAAAGAAAACTCTCAGAATGGGAGAAAATAATAGCAAATGAAACACTGACAAAGGATTAATTTCCAAAATATAAAGCAGCTCATACAACTCAATACCAGAAAAACAACCCAATCAAAAAGTGGGAAAAAGACCTAAACAGACATTTCTCCAAAGAAGACATATAGATGGCTAACAAACACATGAAAAGATACTCAATATCACTCATTATTAGAGAAATGCAAATCAAAACTATCATGAGATATCACCTCACACCGGTGAGAATCAGTTCAGTTCAGTCGCTCAGTCGTGTCCGACTCTCTGCGACCCCATGAACTGCAGTACGCCAGGCTTCTCTGTTCATCACCAACTCCCGGAGTCTACACAAACCCATGTCCATAGAGTCGGTGATGCCATCCAACCATCTCATCCTCTGTCGTCCCCTTCTCCTCCTGCCCCCAATCCTACCCAGCATTAGGGTCTTTTCCAATGAGTCAACCCTTCGCATGAGGTGGCCAAAGTATTGGAGCTTCAGCTTCAACATCAGACCTTCCAATGAACACCCAGGATTGATCTCTTTTAGGATGGATTGATTGGATCTCCTTGCAGTCCAAGGGACTCTCAAGAGTCTTCTCCAACACCACAGTTCAAAAGCATCAATTCTGCGGCGCTTAGCTTTCTTCACCGTCCAACTCTCACATCCATACATGACCACTGGAAAAGCCATAGCCTTGACTAGATGTACTTTTGTTGGCAAAGTAATGTGTCTGCTTTTAAATATGCTATCTAGGTTGGCCATAACCTTCCTTCCAAGGAGTAAGCATCTTTTAATTTCATGGCTGCAGTCATCATCAGCAGTGATTTTGGAGCCCAAAAAAATAAAGTCTGACACTGTTTCCACTGTTTCCCTATCTATTTCCCAAGAAGTGATGGGACCAGATGCCATGATCTTAGTTTTCTGAACGTTGAGCTTTAAGCCAACTTTTTCACTCTCCTCTTTCACTTTCATCAAGAGGCTCTTTAGCTCTTCTTCACTTTCTGCCATAAGGGTGGTGTCATCCGCATATCTGAGGTTATTGATATTTCTCCCGGCAATCTTGATTCCAGCTTGTGTTTCTTCCAGCCCAGCGTTTCTCATGATGTACTCTGCATAGAAGTTAAATAAGCAGGGTGACAATATACAGCCTTGATGTACTCCTTTTCCTATTTGGAACCAGTCTGTTGTTCCATGTCCAGTTCTAACTGTTGCTTCCTGACCTGCATACAGGTTTCTCAAGAGACAGGTCAGATGGTCTGGTATTCCCATCTCTTCCAGAATTTTCCACAGTTTATTGTGATCCACACAGTCAAAGGCTTTGGCATAGTCAATAAAGCAGAAATAGATGTTTTTCTGGAACTCTCTTGCTTTTTTGATGATCCAGCGGATATTGGCAATTTGATCTCTGGTTCTTCTGCCTTTTCTAAAACCAGCTTGAACATCTGGAAGTTCATGGTTCACGTATTGCTGAAGCCTGGCTTGGAGAATTTTGAGCATTACTTTACCAGCATGTGAGATGAGTGCAATTGTGCGGTAGTTTGAGCATTCTTTGGCATTGCCTTTCTTTGGGATTGGAACAAAGACTGACCTCTTCCAGTCCTGTGGCCACTGCTGAGTTTTCCAAATTTGCTGGCATATCGAGTACAGCACTTTCACAGCATCACCTTTGAGGATTTGAAATAGCTCAACTGGAATTCCATCACCTCCACTAGCTTTGTTCATAGTGACGCTTTCTAAGGCCCACTTGACTTCACATTCCAGGATGTCTGGCTCTAGGTGAGTGATCACACCATTGTGATTATCTGGGTCATGAAGATCTTTTTTGTACAGTTCTTCTGTGTATTCTTGCCACCTCTTCTTAATATCTTCTGCTTCTGTTAGGTCCATACCATTTCTGTCCTTTATCGAGCCTATCTTTGCATGAAATGTTCCTTTGGTATCTCTAATTTTCTTGAAGAGATCTCTAGTCTTTCCCAATCTGTTGTTTTCCTCTATTTCTTTGCACTGATCACTGAGGAAGGCTTTCTTATCTCTCCTTGCTATTCTTTGGAACTCTGCATTCAGATGGAAATATCTTTCCTTTTCTCCTTTGCTTTTCACTTCTCTTCTCTTCCAAGCTATCTGTAAGGCCTCCTCAGACAGCCATTTTGATTTTTTGCATTTCTTTTCCATGGGGATTTTCTTGGTCCCTGTCTCCTGTACAATGTCATGAACCTCTGTTCATAGTTCATCAGGCATTCTGTCTATCAGGTCTAGACCCTTAAATCTATTTGTCACTTCCACGGTATACTCATAAGGGATTTGCTCTAGGTCATACCTGAATGGTCTAGTGGTTTTCCCTACTTTCTTCAATTTAAGTCTGAATTTGGCAATAAGCAATTCATGATCCCAGTCAGAATGGCGATCATCAAAAAGTCTACAAACAATAAATGCTGGAGAGGGTGTGGAGAAAAGGGAACACTCTTGCACTGTTGGTGGGAATGTAAATTGATAGAGCCACTATGGAAGACAGTATGGAGATTCCTTAAAAAACTAGGAATAAAACCACCATATGACCCAGAAATCCCACTCCTAGGCACACACCCTGAGGAAACCAAAACTGAAAGACACATGTATCCCATCGTTCATTGCAGCTCTATTTACAATAGCTAGAACATGGAGCACCCTAGATGTCCATTGACAGATGAATGGATAAAGAAGTTGTGGTACATATACACAATGGAATATTATTCAGCCATAAAAAGGAGCACATTTGAGTCAGTCCTAATAAGGTGGATGAACCTATTATACAGAGTGAAGTAAGTCAGAAGCAGAAAGATAAATATCGTATTGTAACGCATATATTGGAGAAGGCAATGGCACCCCACTCCAGTACTCTTGCCTGGAAAATCCCATGGACGGAGGAGCCTGGTAGGCTACAGCCCATGGGGTCGCTAAGAGTCGGACACGACTGAGCGACCTCACTTTCACTTTTCCCTTTCATGCACTGGAGAAGGAAATGGCACCCCACTCCAGTGTTCTTGCCTGGAGAATCCCAGGGGTGGCGGAGCCTGGTGAGCTGCCGTCTATGGGGTCGCACAGAGTCGGACATGACTGAAGCGACTTAGGAGGAGGAACGCATATATATGGAATCTAGAAAAATGGTACTGGAGAATTTATTTACAAGGTAGCAAAGGAGAAACAGACATAGAGAATAGACTTATGGACATGAGGAGAGAGGAGGAGAGGGTGAGATATATGGAAAGAGCAAGATGGAAATTTACATTACCATATGTGAAATAGATAGCCAACGGGAATTTGCTGTATGGCTCAGGAAACTCAAACAGGGGCTCTGTATCAACCTAGAGGGGTGGGATGAGGAGGGAGGTAGGAGGGAGGTTCAAAAGGGAGGAGATGCACGTATACCTATGGCTGACTCATGTTGAAGTTTGACAGAAAACAACAAAATTCTGTAAAGCAATTATCCTTCAGTAAAAAATAAACAAATTAAAAAAAAAAGAATTGGTTTAGTTTCTGGTTCTTGATATGTCAAGTAATTTTGGACTTTTTGAATACTACATTCTGAGTCTCAGGATCCTGTTAAAATCTTCTGGAGGATAATGTTTTTTGTTTGTTTTGTTGTTTTAATTTAGCAGACAATCAGCATTTAAATTCAGATCTCAAGAGCTGTTTTGTCTTCTGGAATGGTTGTTTCAACTTCACTCCAGTGTTCATAGCCTTTGCTATGCTGTTTGGGTCTGTCCTATTCAAGGGCCACTTAGGGGTTGGTCTGGGACTGTGATAGTGGTTTATATCATCTTCAGTCCTCAAAGCCTTTGCTGTGTTTTGTTTTGTGCTTCCTGTTTAAGTCAGAACTATATTTTTAATTATAAAGCAAATGCTAATAAAAACACTAAGAAAAGACTTAACATAAAGGTGAGAAAATTGAACATAAAACTATTTTTGCTGCTGACAGAGAATCTAGAAAGCCAAAAAGACTCTAGTAAAAAAAATTACCTAGACTTAAGAAAATTTGTTAAGGTGGCTGCATATAAGACAAATAAGCAATAGATAATAGATTTTCTTATTCTAAGCAGTGATTGCCTAAAAGCAGAAGTGGGAACACATTCCATTCACAGTAATGAAAACCATCATGAAATTATTTGGGAATAAATTTTAAAAGAAAGCCACAGAAAACTGAAGAAAACTGAAGTCTTACTAAAGATAGAATAAGATTTGAACAGATGGAAAAATACTCTGTTTTCGGGGTGAGGGTACTTCCCTGGTGTCTCAGACAGTAAAGAATCTGCCTACAATGCGGGAGACCTGGGTTCCATCCCTGGGTTGGGAAGATCCCCTGGAGAAGAAAACGGCTTCCCACTCCAGTATTCAGGCCTGGAGAGTTTCAGGGACAGAGGAGTCTGGCAGGCTACAGTCCATGGGGTCACAAGAGTCGGATACGACTGAGCGGCTTTCACTTCATTCAATATTTTAAGTATTTCTTAAACCATTTTGAAGTGTAGTTAATTAATGCAATGTTGTACTAGTTTCAGGTGTACAGAAAAGTGATTCAAATATACCCATATCTATAGATAGATAGATACAGATATCTATATAGACATCATTTTCAGGTCCTTTCCCGTCGTGGGTTATTGTGCGATGCTGGGTATCTTTCCCTGTGCTGTGCAGCAGGCCCGTATTGTTTTGTGTTTTCATCTGTGCTCCGTGCACACACAGCCTGCAGGTGAGTCAGTCTGTGTCAGTTCACACTTAGAATTAGGAATTCCCTGGCCTCATTGCTCTCCTCTTGGAGAGTGCCACCATGTCCTCTGATGCCCAGGGGCCCCCCTTCTGGTCCTTCTAGCCAGAAAGACAGCGTTCTCTCAGCGTTCAGCCTCCCATGCTGTCACATAGCTGCACATGGCTTCACCCACCTTCAGGGAGACGGCACAAGAGATTTAAGAATAACAAAGCCCTGGGATTCCTCCCATACTTTTCACAACACCAGGCCCCCCTGCCTGGTTCCCTTATCCAGAGGAATAGGTTTCTCCTACTCTCCCCACCTCAATGCAGTGCAGCTCCTCTCCAGAGGTTGGCCTCGGGGCAGGACAGAGTTTTTTTAATGCAATAAAAAGGAAATAGAGGGCTTCCTGAGTGGCTCGGTGGTAAAGAATTCTTCTGCTAATGCAGGAGACACAGGCTCGTGTGCGATCCGGAAAGATCTCACACGCGTGGAGCAACAACTCGGGCGCCACAACTACCGAGCTCTAGAGCCTGTGATCGGCAACAGGAGGAAGCCCTGCAACCAGAAGCCCGTGCACTGCAACCAGAGAGTAGCCTCTGCTCACTGCAGCCAGGGAAAGGCCTGCGCAGCAACGAAGACCCAGCACAGCCAAAAATAAACAAACGAAACTATTTGTCAAAAACAGAAAATAGGGATTTCTCTCACCCTCTCTGGCTCACAGGAACATTTTTATCTGGTCCTATGGCTGGAAAGACAAGGTCTGGGGTCTTTCTACCTGCAGGTAAACGGGGTCCAGGTGGCCGCTGATCCATAAACTTTCTGCCCATGGACCCCAGGCTTCTGTGCCTTCTTGGCCCCCAAGTTCTGCAGGCAGTTTTAATGCTTGCAAATGTCTAACATCACCAAAAGAAGCTGCTAAAAATAGTGGGTTTTTAATGATACCCTTTGGGGGGGTTGGGGGATCACATAGCTTTTTTAAGTTGACATATAGTTGATTTGAACTATTGTATTAATTCCGGGTGTACATACACAGGCACTCAGTATTTTTATGGATGATGCCAATAGCACATTTTATGGGTGTTAGATACTGTACTGCAGAGAAGGCAATGGCAACCCACTCCAGTGCTCTTGCCTGGAGAATCCCAGGGACGGGGGAGCCTGGTGGGCTGCCGTCTATGGGGTCGCACAGAGTCAGACACAACTGAAGCGACTTAGCAGCAGCAGATACTATACTGAACATTCTACATGTACTGTCAGTCCTCATTCTCAAGACGGCCCATTTTATGACAAGGAGTTGGGGGTCCTGCTCTGAGACTCGTCTCTAGGAAGGGGTGGAGCTGAGTCAAGCCTTCCAAGCATGAGATGACCCCCAGCCCTTCCCATCAACCCAGGAGCGGAGGACAGGTGCTGAGTGGAGAGCAGCTTACATGGGGAGCCCATCTGCACCCTGTCCCCAGCCAGAATTCCTGGAGGGCTCCCAACCTCTGGCGCCAGCTCCCAAGAGAGTAGTCTGAGAACATGGAAATAATTCAACCAGTGCAGAGAGCTCATGAAGGAAAGGGGCTGTCCCCACCCCGGGAGAGCGAGGAGAGGGCCAGGAAGGGCCTTTCATCTGTAGCTTCTGCAAGGATCTGGCTGACAGTTTGGCTACCAGAAATTCCAGATGAGGCCTCATCACAGCTGGGGCCGAAGGGGGACTTGCACGGACTTAGAGTACTTCATGGGGATTAAGAGTTTTGTCTTTGCCTTGTTCTGTGGGTAACTCGGGGTGAGAGTCCCTCCAGGGCCGTCACGGGGCAGAAAGCAACCCTGGTGACCAGGGCAGGAGGTGGGCCAAGGATACCTTTAGGAGGAGTTCTGCGATGAGAATGGGTCTCCCCACACCCTTAAAGACACGGAGATCTCTGCAGTAAAGAAAGACAGAGCTGCTATGACCCCCAAGGAGCCCTGCTCTTGGCCGGGTCCTTCCTCTGCTCGGAAACTACCACGTGTACTCTGTATTATCTTACTTAATCCTCACAACAACCTGCAAGCTACCAAGTATCATCCTCTCACTTTGCAGATGAGGAAACCGAGGTCTAGAGAGACAAGAAAATTACCCAAGATGATACTGAAGGAAGTGAAGCTGGGATTTAAATCCAAACAAGGAATCAGTATCCACACCTAAACATGTGGTATGATGGGAAATTCCACAGCAGTAAAGATGGAGCCATCACCTGGCTTCAAGAATTATCAACTCATCACCAAGCTCATTTCATCTGTACCCTTGGCCACTTCTCCTCCACATCCATACTTAAGAACTAATCCCAGATCCCAACTCATCTTATCCTTAGATACTTCAGCCAGTTTCTCTAAAAGATAAGGAAGAGCCCAGATCCTTCACCACACGTGCTCAGTTCAGTTCAGTCGCTCAGTTGTGTCCAACTTTTTGCGACCCCATGGACTGCAGCACACGAGGCTTCCCTGTCTATCACCAGCTGCCAGAGATTGCTCAAACCCATGTCCATTGAGTCGGTGATGTCATCCAACCATCTCATCCTCAGTCATCCCCTTCTCCTCCTGCCTTCAATCTTTCCCAGCATCAGGGTCTATTCCAGCATGGAATAGGCATCAATAAATATTTGTTGAGTATTGAATGATCTTAAAGGGCCTGTAAAGCTGACACTATTTCTACAAGTCTTTAAAAGGCAGTTGGGCGAAGTGGGAAGATAATGGGCTTCACCATAAAGTTTGGGTTCAAACCCAGGCTCTACCTATTACAGCGGCTGTAGGATACTAGGTGATCTCACAGAAACTGCATGAAGCTCAGTTTCCTCATGGGAATCTGAGCATCATGACCCTGTGACTTGCAAAGTTGCTAAGAGCAAATGAGAACATGAACGTGGTCACATGGTCAGCAGACAGCCTGGCTGTGGCAGGTGGTCTGCAGGAACAGAGGTCAAGGGACTCGCATAAATTTCTCTGTGCCTATCTCTTCATTTGTAAATCAGGATAATACTAATATCCATCCCAAAGGGCTGTCATGAGGATTGCGTTAGTCTATGCCTGGCACTTAGTAAATGCTCAACATGAACTACCAAGCATTGGAAGCCTGATGTCTGGAAAATAACCATCTAGAATAATGGTTATCATCCTGTAAGAACAGATAAGGATCAAACTATGCTTTGGGCTTCCCTTGTGACTCAGCTGGTAAAGAATCCGCCTGCAATGCGGGAGACATAGATTCTATCCCTGGATTGGGAAGATCCCCTGGAGAAGGGAAAGGCTACCCACTCCAGTATTCTGGCCTGGAGAATTCCATGGACTGTATGGTCCACGGGGTCGCAAAGAGTCAGACACGACTGAGTGACTTTCACTTCACTTCACTTCACTTCTAGGATTAGAGTAGTGATTTGTGTGTGCACATGCATGCTAAATCACTCAGTTTCCAACTCCTTGCGACCCAACGGACTGTAGCCCACCAGGCTCCTCTGTCCACGGGATTCCCCAACTCCAGGGGATCTTCCTGACTTAAGGATTGAACCCAGTCCCTTATGTCTCCTGCATTGGCAGGCTAGTTCTTTACTACTAGCACCACCTGGGAAGCCCTGTATTCTGAACCAGGGGCATTTGGCAGCCTGGAGATCATTTTGGTTGTTACATCTAGATGAATGGCCTGCTGCCATCATCTGGTAAGTGGAGACCAGGGGGCCACTCAACCTCCTACAGTGCACAGAGCAGCCCCCGCAACAAAGAATTATCTGACTCAAATGTCAGTTGTGCCGAGGTTGTGAAATTTGGGATTAGGAGAGGATCAGAAGAGGGTTAGCTCCATCACATAGAGGCTGGGAGCTTGAGGCTTCAGTCATCCCACACTGTGTCCAGACTCATTAAATTAACGGAATTTTTCCATCTTTACCAGAGTAGCAGTTGATCTGGTTCTTTCCGGAAGACAGCTGGATGGGGCTACGTGCATGTTTTCAGCTGGGTACGCTGTGGCTTAGAAAGTGTCTTCTCCAAGCTTGTGCAGCTGGTCTGGGAGTGGCCAGGTCCCGGGGGATGGAGGGTTCTGCAGAATGAGCGGCCCCGGCTCCCAGCTACAAGGAAGGGGAAGGGGGAGGTTCCAGCAGCTGCTGGATGTGCCTCTGGTCCCAACCTGGAGGCCAGCTGAGGGGTCCGGCCAGGATGGGGGCACATTCAGAGCAGAGGCACAGTGAAAATTGGGCATGGGCTTTGTAACCAGAGAGACCTGTGTTCAAATCCTAGCCCTCTCGGCTACCACTGGGTGACCTTGGTAGGGCACTTAACCTCCCCAAGACAATTTTTATTCCATCTATGAAATGGGTATATATGTTTCCATGCCACTCTCTCCGTTTACCCCACCCTCTCCTTCCCCCTACCCCTGCCCTGTGTCCATAATGTGTAAAATAGAAAGCCAGTGGGAATCTGCTGTATGACTCAGGGAATGCAAACCAGGACTCTGTGACAAACTAGAGGGGTGGGGAGGGATGGGAGGTGGGAGGGAGGTTCAAGGGGAGGGGACATGTGTGCACCTAGGGCTGGTTCATGTCGCCGTGCGGCAGAAAGCAAGACGGTGTTGTAAAGCTGTTATCCTTCAGTTAAAAATAGATCCTAAAAATGGGTGTAACAATCCCTACTTCATAGGAAAATGCAGTCCAACAAATATTGAAAGCAAAGTCCCAGAGGGGATGAGGAGTGGTCGTCCAAATTTGCAGAGTCATGAGAGCTTGAGTCCCTGTCTTAATTCTCAATCCAGGCCCTTCCCAGAAAGTTCATTCATTCATTTGTTCATTCAGTCAACCGGTTGGTCACTCGCTTGCAGTAGGAGATTGGAAGGGTAAAGTGGGCTAGGGCCAAATAATGGGAGCCTTATAGACTCTGGCAAAGAATTTGGATTTTATTTTAATAAAGTGAGGAGCAGAGATTCAACAGGCCTGTCCAGCCACGCTACAGCCGAGAACTCCCAGGTAGAGATAGCACCACCTGATGCTCCAGTATCTAGAGAAGAGGGTGATGCTTCATGGGCGACTTTGGAAGTGTGGCTGGTATTTAACGTTTGGCTGGGACCGTTGAGGGAGCAAGTAAGACAGAAGACGGAAGGAAAGAAGAACCAACAAATAGAAGAAAAGAGAACCAAGGACTGGGCTGTGGGCACTCCAGCCTTTAGAGGAATTTGGGGAAAGACTCAGTGAAGGAGCAGCTGGGCAGCAGAGGACAAGCAGGGGAGGAAGGTGCTGGAAGCACGAGGAGAGGGCGGTGATGAGGCAACACACTGGTACCTAGCGGGTCCTCAGTGAGACGATGTAAGCGAAGCCTCTAGAAGACGGTAGGCCCCTGGCTAATCTGTAAATATTGTCACTAACGCTTAAACATGTTGAGAAGATCGCCAAGAAATCACCCATCTGCAGACCCCTCACCAATGCCCATCAGTCCACCATTAGCTCCTCTTCAGTGATGGGAATGCTCCCTGGCCAGGCATGCAGGCTCAGGGCCCCAGCTCTCAAGGCCCCAGATCCATGCTAGTTGAATCATCTCAACATTCTCAGACTCTCAGGAGTTGGCACGCAGTGTTGGGAGCCCTCCAGGAATTCTGGTTGGCTATGAGGCATGGAAGGATTTGCCATGTGAACTGCCCCCTCCCATTCCCGCACCTGTTCATTTCCCCTGGGGTGATGGGAGAGGATGAGGACCTCACGTCCAGATGCTACTGCCTGGGGAAGGGCCTCCACCCAGCAACTACCCTGCGTGATCGATGGGTGGGCGGGGCAGGGGAGAAATGACAAAACACACCGGTGTCCAGGTCCTTCCTGGACCCAGTAAATCAGAACCTCCGGGAATGAAGCTTAGACATCGTTACTAATACTATTATTATCTGCCACACAGCCAGTATTCACAGTCAGTGGGGAAACTGAGGCCCTGGAGCTCTAACCCTAACTCTCTCCTACCCCAAATTTCTCCAGGCAGCAAACAGAAGGCTGGCATTCTCTTCCCTTCATAGAATATATCCAGGGGGACTTCCCTGGTGGTCCAGTGGTTAAGAGTCCTCCTACCAATGCAGGGGACACGGGTTCGATTGCTGGCCTGGGAGGATTCCACTTGCCATGGAGCAACTGAGCCCATGCACCACAACCACCGAAGCCCACGTGCCTAGAGCCCCACAGCTCCACACAAGAGAAGCCGCCACAACAAGAAGCCCATACAACGCAGCTGGAGAATAGCCCCTGCTCGCCACAACAAGAGAAAGCCCTCTTACAGCAATGAAGACCCAGTGCAGCCAAAAATAAATCAAACTTTTAAATAAATTAATTAAATAATTAAATTAAGTACATCCAGGGAAGAAGTGTGTTAGATGGTGAAGAGCCCAGGCACCTTTGTCTGCTCAGGCTGCTATAACAAATTATAACAGACTGGGGCTTTAGCTGTAGACATTTTCTTGCACATGGTTCCAGAAGCTGGGAGTCTGAGGTCAGGGGGCCAGCATGGTCAGGTTCTGGTGAGGGCTCTCCTCCTGGTGTGTGGACGGCCGCCTCCTCACTGTGTGCTCACACGGCCTCTCCTCGGTGCACATGGAGCTCTGATGGCTTTTCCTTTTCTTATAAGGGCACTAATCCCATCATGGGGCCCCACCCTCATGACTTCAGTTCAGTTCAGTTGCTCAGTCGTGTCCGACTCTTTGTGACCCCATGGACTGCAGCACGCCAGGCCTCCCCATCCATCACCAACTCCCAGAGTTTGCTCAAACTCATGTCCATTGAGTCAGTGATGCCCTCCAACCATCTCATCCTTTGTCATCCCCTTCTCCTCCCACCTTCAGTCTTTCCCAGCATCAGGGTCTTTTCAAATGAGTCAGTTCTTCCCATCAGGTGGCCAAAGTATTGGAGCTTCAGCTTCAGCATCAGTCCTTCCAGTGAATATTCAGAACTGATTTCCTTTAGGATGGACTGGTTGGATCTCCTTGCAGTCCAAGGGACTCTCAAGAGTCTTCTTCTCTAACCCTAATTATTCAAAGACCTCAACTCCAAATACCATCACTTTGAGAGCACACAAAACCCTGCAGTCCACAAATGAGGCATTAGTGTTAAACACATTTGGTTACTTTTTAGCTGTGTGGTCTTGGGCAAGTCTTCCACAGCCTGAGTCCTGAAAAAGGTAAATGTTTAAATAACAATCGTGTGACTCTTTAATCACTTTGGCACACACCATCTCTTTGAATCCTCCCCCATAATCCTATGACAGAGAGGAAAGTTACTAGTTTCATTCTCTGGTTAGGGAAATGAGCCTCAGAGACTCAGTCACTCACCAAAGACATTCAGCTTGTGTTTGAGTGTGAGGGTCCTTCTCCTTAGCTGAAGGGAGCCTGGAATTAAGAGGGACCACATGGAGCCTCCTCCAAGACGGTGCCTGGGACAACAAGATACTTGGGAGTTGTTGGATGAAAGAGGGAAGGAAAAAAGGAAGTGAAGAAGAGAGGGGAAAAGGGAAGGTGGGAGGGGAAGAGGGAGCGGGGAGGCAGAAAGGAAAGAGCTGGGCTAAAAGATGGGAAGGCGTGCATGGTAAGTAAGGTACTCAGTCATGTCGGACTCTTTGTGCTCCCATGGACATAGCCCACCGGGCTCCTCTGTCCATGGGATTCTCCAGGCAAGGATATTGGAGTGGATTGCCATGCCCTTCTCCAGGGGATCTTCCCAACCCAGGGATCAAACCCAAGTCTCTTACGTCTCCTGCATTAGCAGACAGGTTCTTTATCACTAGGGCCACCCGGGAAGCCAAGTGAGCCTTTTCTGCACGCAAGCTAAGCTGCTTCAGCCGTGTCTGACTCTTTGCGACCCCACAGACTGTAGCCTGCCAGGTTCTTCTGTCCATGGGACTCTCCAGGCAAGAATACTGGAGTGGGTTGCCGTACCCTTTTCCAGGGGATCTTCCTGAACCTGTGTCGCTTATGTCTTCCGATTGGCAGGCAGGTTCTTTACCACTAGGACCACTTGAGCTTCCATGGTTGGGAAGCCAAAAATGGAAGTAAGTGCTTCTAAACAGGACCCTCTAATGACCAAGGAATCTGTCACAGCAAACGGAGAGCAAGAAATTTACCATCTGGGCAGCTGCTATCTGCCCAGGAGCATGCTGACCCTTTACACGTGCACGTGGCATGGGGGACTTGAAGTTGTACCTTTTGCTGGAAGGGATCCATTTTACATGGAAAATTAAGGCCCAGAGTAGGTGGATGGAAAAGACCATCTTACTTCTGGTCCAAGACCCCTTCTGGTACTTCTCGATTTTTAAAAATGGAATTTTTCTAAACTTTGGGTAAAATTCCCCTGGGAAAACAAAGTCCCCCCCCCCCCTCAATTCTGGTTTTGCCCCAAAGAGAAATTCTGTGTATATGAGCATATGTAAACTGTTGGTAACTATTGTATAAAATACTGGTTGATTGATTGTCTTCCTGACACTCAAACTTCCTTAAATCTCCCAGCCTATACTAACTGCTAACAAGGACTGATGCTTCTGACACTCCAGAAGCTGGACTGAGCACTTTATTAAGTTATTTTGAAGGTTGGCAAACTTTTCCTATAAAGGCCCACAGTAAACATTTTAGGCTTGGCAGGCTATATGGGCTTTGTTACAACCAGTCAATCTGATACAGGGTGACAGCAGCTATACCTAAACCTATGAGCGTGTCTGTGTTCCAGAAAAACTTTATTTATAGACACTATTTTGAATCTATATAATCTTATGTCACAATATATTGCTCTGCTTCCAATTTATTTTTCAACCATTAAGAAAAATGTAGAAACCCCTAGAGGCTGGCAGGCGGATTTGGTCTACTGGCCCTCCTTTGCTGACAGCAACCAGTTGAAGCAGATTTTGTCACTGCCCCATTTTAAAGATGAGGAAACTGAGTCTCAGGGAGGTTAAGGAATTTGTGTCCAGTCACACAGCCCGCAAGGGCAAAGACAACCAGACTCTTCAGGTCTTAGCTGCGGCATGTGAGACATTTGTTGGGTCCTGCAAGATCTTGTGTAGCAGCACACGGACTCTCTAGCTGTGGCACACTGGCTTAGCTGCTCCGAGGCCTGTGGGCTCTTATTTCCTGGACTGGAGATCGAACCCACGTCCCTGCACTGGAAGGCGGGTTCTTAACCACTGGACCACCAAGGAAATCCCAACAACCAGACTCTTAATTACCCTGTTGCCGGGTAAGCACAGATCCTTCACTCAGGGGAAGTCAAACCTCTGACTTTACAGACCGGAAACTGAGGCCCAGAGCGTGAATCAAGGCTGCAACCCACGCAGGGGTAGAACGCAAGACGGAGAGAGAGCCCTGCCTGGGGCCCTGACTCAGTCCCCGGCTCCTTCCTCCCCATTGTGCAGCTTCCTCATTTATTCCAACTAATTATCATGTGTTAAGCGGATCTGGAAATGCTGACTTGAGAGTTGGAGGTGGAGGCGGCTGCGGGAGGGGACCGGAGCGCGATGGGCAAGAGGACCCACCGCACCCACACACATCGACACGCACCCGCACGCACACGGCTTCCATTTCCTGAGATGTCCACCTGCTTTTATGAATATAAGTGGATTTGTAACAAGCATTGCAGCTGCATATAAGGCATTCAGACATGGAGACAATTTTACTAGATAATAGACTATCATGCAGGATACAATTTAAATTAAAAAATGCAATTTTCACCTTGAAATGAACAAATGATTACAATTTCTATACAAATTAAGGCATTCAGCCTCTCTTTCAGTAGTGGCACCAGCCCATGAAATATGACATAATTACCATGAAATACATTTTCAAATATTTTGATTTTTGTCCGCCGCTTTTTAAAAAACATAGGCCGCCTTCTAGGTCTCCGAGTGTGTGTTGGCATTTCCCACCTTCTGGGAAAAACACATTAAAAAGAAAAGCCAAAGTCCCCGAAGATGAAGTTGGCCCCCCTGGCTGCCCTCCCGCCTCCCGTCTCCTCACCCCTCTGAGCTCCCCCCCCCCGCCCCTTGGCTCAGAGATAAAATTGAAAAAAGGCAGACAGAGGAGAGGGGACGCAGGCGACCAGCTCCAAAGCCTGAGATTTATCTAAATTGCTACGCTTATCTGAAGAATCGCATCTGTTGGTTATCTCAGCGCCAGCCTCGCCAACCCTCCATCCCTCTCTGCTCTGGAAATCACTTCCCCAGCCCTCCACTCTCCCCTCTACCAAGGCACCCTCCTTCCCCAACCTCCACTCTTATTTTTTTAATTATTTTTCCATTCTGTGGTCTCTTTATGGCCGGAGACCAAAGGGTGAGCAGCCGCTGCCTGGGGCTTGCTCCAGCCCTGGGGGTCAGGTAGAGAACTTCGGGATTCGGGGTTTGGCAGAAGTGGCTGCGGGAGGCGCCAGCGGGTCTTAGCTTCTGGGTGGGGCTTTCTGTTTGTTGCCCAAGCCGGGTGACCTTGATGAAGGTCATTCCCGCACTAATCGGTCTTCGCCCTGTGTCTGTGAGCCCGCCATCTTGAACAACCCATCCCTTTGGTCTGAGCTTTGGGCGGACCCCTTGGACCATCAGACCCGCATGCAGACCACCTAAGTGTGGACCTCCGACGTCTCACTCGGTTCTCCGTCTTGGTTCTGAGCCTCCTGCCCAGATCCACCGTCTTCGCGGGGGCTTTAGCCCTCCCAGTCCCCCAGCTGCTGTCCTCAAGACGTGCTTCTTACCTGCTGTGTGTTCTCACCTCATTGTCACTTCGTGTCTCCACCAGCCGCATCCTGCCTTTCCCTCCTTAAGGGTATCTGGCTTATGCACAGTCCACCCTGGGCTAGCCAAGAGCCTGGCCCGGCTCTCCTCCCAGCAGCGTGGCCATCCTCCTACGTTCTCCCTGAGATGTACAAGGGGCCTGAGGAGAAACGGGGATGCCAAGATGCAGGGCTTAGAGCTCCTGGCTTTTTCTCAGTACATTTTCTGTTGTTTCCCACGTACTTTCACTTGCTTCAACTGGGTCCCATCTTGTAAGTGCACTGTGTGGAGGCCTCACACACTCCGCACGTTAGGAAGGGAGTAACCAGGTGCTCTAGACCAACGCGGGAAATGACCGAAGCAATTCCAGGCCCATCGCCCTGCCACCCAGCTATTTGTTTGGAAAATACCTCCTGGGACTTGCTGAGCTTGGACCACATCCTCTCCCTCTGACCCGTCCTACCTTATCATCCACCCTCTCACCTGCCTCTTGACCCCAGGACCAGGTGAAAACCAGGCCACGTTCAGCTCAGAAAGCAAAATGGGCTGTTCCAGGGGAAAGAAAACAGGCTTTCGAGTCAAGCATTCAGAGTTTCAGAACCTAACTGCCATCTCCTTCTTGTCCTCTGATCTTCACCAGGTTAATTGGTTTCTGTGTCTCTGTTTTCTCGCCTGGAAGCTGGAGGTAGTGACCCTTCTCCTGCGTAGAGGCTGTGAGAACTGACTTTGAGAGGACGTGGCAAGACTTCAGCAGATGTGAGTTTCCCCCTTCTCCTGCAGAGGCTCCCAGCTTGCTAAGGGATTTTAAGATATTAAAAGAAAAATCCTCCCGGTTCATCAAGAAACCCCAAGCCCTTTAATGTCGATCACTGAGAAACATGTTGGTATTTGGGGCTGAGTTAAGTTACTCTGCCTGAAGCAGACACCAGGGTATGGAAAGATGAATTTGTCAACATCTAGGGAGGAGGTGGCAGGAGCTGACGGGAGGCAGGAAGGAAAGTTTATATATTATTATAAATTATCACAAACTATCACTGTAAATAGAATAATGTTTATTAAGTATCTACTCTCTGTTACAGGCACTAGGCAAGGGTCATTATCTCATTTAATCTTCACACCAATATTATAAGGCTACTATTAACTCCACTTAACAGATGGAAAACCTGAATAACAGAGAGGTTAGGTTTTTTGCCCAAGATCACACAGTTGGGAAGTGACAGCTGAAAACTCTGGTTCTTAAGCCAGTGCTCTGTGACTGCTTGGAGGGACGGGGTGTGGAGAAAGGTGGGAGGGGGTGCAGGAGGGAGAGGACAAGTGTGTGTCTACAGCTGATTCATACTGATGTGTGGGGAAAACATCACAATATTGTACTTATCCTCCAATTAAAATAGTTTAAAAAAAATTTTAAACTGCCATAGTGTTCTAGGTAGACCAGATGACCGTATTTTCCCTACTGCTTATTTTTCTTGGCAAAAAAATATTGCCAAATAAGATATGCCCCAGGAACCAAAGGCATGTCAGCAGCTAGTGGTTGCAAATGGCATGTACACAGCTAGCTTTATTCCAAGGCAGAATTCACTGATGCCAAGTAGAGGAGACAGACTTACCCAGCACTCTGGTCAGATCATGCCCCAGGGAGCAGCGAAGCAGTGGGGGTGGGGAGACAGGGAGAAGGGCACAGTCAGGAGACCAGATTCCACTGAGATTCTGCAGGGCCCACCCCCACCCCCACCCCTCCGCCCCCCATCCTCCGCCATGTGGTTTGACCAGACCACTTGTTGTCTCTGAACCTCCTCATCTCCACCTGTAGAATGAAGGTTTGGGCTGAAATCAATGGTCTGCCCATATTTCCACAAGCCTCCCAAGAAAAGGAAGAGGGACCTTGAATGCTGTGCCCAGGGCACTCAGGACAGACCAATAACCCCAAACAGCCCACCCCAAACTAACGTTCTTTTAAATAGTCAAATTTTTTTAATCTTAAAAACATTCTAATTTTGAATTCTGTTCCCACATGCATGCCATAGCATGCTTATGAATATGATGCCAGTTCAGTTCTGAATTTTCCTTCTCACAATTCTAAAAGCACTACCACCAATCTGCCAAAAGTTATACTACCCTTTTTTCTCTGTGACTTTGTCTACCTACAGATTCAGCGAAAGACCAGATCCTCTTTAACAAGCCCTTCCAAAACTGAAGTTCTTCCAGTGTAATGTTCTATCGGTTATTATAATATCCACACATTCTAACATTGAGTCATTTTAACATCCTAACATTATAAGATTGTCACCCTTGATTATGATGTTATTCTAACATGCAGGCATCGCCTCACTCTAACATTCAGTCTGTCTGGTCTCCACTGAAGCTCTGTAATCTTCAACTACCCTGTATCTGATTCTCTCATGGACAGGAGGGTGACCAGACTCTGGGGATGAGGGAGGCAGGCAAACAAGTCCCATGAACAAGCCCTGGAGAACCTTCTGGTAGGTACCCAGGTAATATCAACCTCTCCCCTCCCTGTACAGTCACACAACTGGGACAGAGTTAAGGCAATCTGTCAACCTGAATATGGAGCCAGATGACTGTCTTACAAGTTGTTTGCGACCCTCATATGCAATGGGCTAACAGTCTAATGATTACTACTATAGCTAACATTCTATGGATGCTTACTAAGTACATGTGTCATATATTTTAGGGGGCTCCAAAATCACTGCAGGTGGTGACTGCAGCCATGAAATGAAAAGACACCTGCTCCTTTGAAGAAAAGCTATGACCAACCTAGACAGCATATTAAAAAGCAGAGACGTTACTTTGCCAACAAAGGTCCATCTAGTCAAAGTTATGGTTTTTCCAGTAGTCGCATATGGATGTAAGAGTTGGACTATAAAGAAAGCTGAGCACAGAAGAATTGATGCTTTTGAACTGTGGTGTTGGAGAAGACTCTTGAGAGTCCCTTGGACTGCAAGGAGATCCAACCAGTCCATCCTAAAGGAAATCTGTCCTGAATATTCATTGGAAGGACTGATGCTGAAGCTGAAACTCCAATACTTTGGCCACTTGATGAGAAGAATTGACTCATTGGAAAAGACCCTGATGCTGGGAAAGATTGAAGGCAGGAGGAGAAGGGGACGACAGAGGATGAGGTGGTTAGATGGCATCACAGAGTCAATGGACATGAGTTTGAGTAAGCTATGGGAGTTGGTGATGGATAGGGAGGCCTGGTATGCTACAGTCCATGGTTTCGCAAAGAGTTGGACACGACTGAGTGACTGAACTGAACTGAACTGAAGTACATGTGATATATTTGTCATTTAATTCTTATAACCACCTTACAGCTACCATTATAGTTCCCAATTTACAGATGAGAAAACAAACACTCGGAAAAGTTCAATGATTTGCCCAAGTACCACACCCATGGCTGTCTGACCCCAGCTCGGGCCTCTGTTGAACCAATGAGTGTAAATGGAACTGTGGGGATGGGGAATCAAATCTAGAACCTGACTCAGCATCAATTAAATAAGTATCAAGTAAATGAATGAGTGAATGCATAGTCCTCTTAAAACTGTAGCAACCTTAGGAAATCACCAGCTGGCATTCTGATGAAGTGGAGAATTAACTCTATTTTAAAATAACGGATGCTCAGAGTAGCTAAGCTCTTTTGCAAGATCAGTTCAGTTCAGTTCAGTCACTCAATCATGTCCGACACTTTTGCAACCCCATGGACTGTAGCACTCCAGGCCTCCCTGTCCATCACCAACTCCCGGAGTGTACTCAAACTCATGTCCATTGAGCTGGTGATGCCGTCCAACCATCTCATCCTGTCATCCCCTTCTCCTCCCACCTTCAATCTTTCCCGGCATCAGGGTCTTTTCTGATGAGTCAGTTCTTCACATCAGGTGGCCAAAGAATTGGAGTTTCAGCTTCAGCATCAGTCATTCCTTCCAATGAATATTCAGGACTGATTTCCTTTAGGATGGACTGGTTGGATCTCCTTGCAGTCCAAGGGACTCTCAAGAGTCTTCTCCAACACCACAGCTCAAAAGCATCAATTCTTCAGCGCCCAGCTACAAAACGACAGGGATGGGGTGGTGTTTGGGAATGGGTGGAGTACACGTCTGCTGCACATGACTGAGTTTTCTACCCTCACTGAGCTGCCTTGACGGTGGGGAAGGGCCATCCTGGGTGCCTTGGAAAGTCATCTAAACCAAGTTCTAATGGTCTTTGATTCAGGGACTTCAGGGACGCTTTAGGGGAAGCAAATGTGAAATCTATGCCTCTCGGGTCAGAGCCCTATCTGTTATGGAGGCAGGACTGGCTAAGCCAACACTAAAATAAAACCGATTGGAGGAGAAAGAAACGGGGAAAATCAAGATCCTTGAACATCTTCATAATCTCTGGTCAAGGGATTCCAGCCCCAGAAATTCAAGCTTCAGGGGAAAAAAACCAAACAAACTTATGATGGGGGCAAATTTCTCTCTAAGTGAACACCCCGAAAACTGAAATAAAGTGAGGAAAACCCTGAAGTGCAACAATAGAGAGATAGTTATGGGCAATATGCTATTTCCACTCAATCAGCTATCCTGCAGCCTATAAAATGGACATTTATGACATTTTTAACAACACAGGGAAATGAATGTTCCAACGATGACCCAAACGCTTTAGAACAGAAAACTGGCTTTCTGATATGATCTCGAATGTGTTGAAGTGCAGAGAGGGTAGACAGGGAGGGCCGGTATAAAAGTGTTCAACGCTGCTGTATTTAAAATGGATGTGTGTACAGCACAGGGAACTCTGCTCAATGCTGTGTGGCAGCCTGGATGGGAGGGAAGTTTGGGGGTGAATGGATACATGTACACACAGGGCTGAATCCCTTTGCTGTCCACCTGAAATTATCACGACTTTGTTAACTGGCTATACACCAATATAATTTTTTTTTAATTTTGTTAAAGTGTTCATAAAAGTCTCCACTGAGAATGGAATTACAGGATTCAGTTTTTACTCTCCAAACAGATGCTCTATTACTCTGGTAGCTAGACACTCATGAAACAAAAAGCAGACAAGGAATAGACGTGAGGAGGAAGATTGGCGGGGAGGCTCGTTCTTCGTTTCCAGCTCTTGTTAATGACAGCTCTCCAAAGAAAGCAGACGTTGCCTCCCCGAGGAGAAGGGAAAGGAGCAAAAGAATTTAACAAAATCCAAAGAACTTCAAGCCTAAATGCGTTCAGTGACTAAGAACTGAAAAACAGCTGTGAGGCTGCGCAGGAAAGCTCTCAGTCCATTGTCTCCTGACGCCCCAGGAGGCTCCCTGGGTTCACCCGCTGGCAAAACGGGGGTAGGGGATGGTGGATGGTCTCCCAGGGTCCTGCCTGCCCAGATGCACTAAGGCCACCTTCCACAAGCCATCATATGGCTTCTTCTAAGCAGACGGTTCCGTACTACTCAGTTGCCAAAAAGAGTCAAATGATGCCATTTGCAGCACCGTGGATGCACCTAGAGACCGTGATACCGAGTAAGATCAGACAGAGATAAATGTCATATGATGTTGCTCATACGCGGAACCCAAAACATGATACAAACACACCTATTTACCAAACAGACTCACAAACTTAGAAAACAAACTGATGGTTACCAAAGGGGAATAGGGGTAGGGGAGGGATAAATTAAGAGTGTGGGATTAACAGATACCAACCACTGTATTCAAAATAGATGAACAACAAGGTCCAGCTGTATAACTCAGAGAACTATATTCACTATCTTGTAATAAATCACAATGGAAAAGAATATGAAAAAATATATATGTGTGCATAACTGAACCAGTGTGCTGTGCACCAGAGATTACACTGTAAATCAACGATACTTCAATTAAAAAAATGATAGTAAACAGAAGGCTCTAGTTTCAACAGGACACTCACGTCACAGTATCCACAACCCTCATTGCCCTGGCTGAGCAATTGGTACTGAATGATAATACTTATTTTTATAATTAATAATATTTGTCAAAGCAGCCACCATTTATTGAACACTGTATGCGTAAGAACCAAGACCCTGACACTCATGACCTTACTTAGTCCTGGCCGCCACTCAGCAGGCAGATGCTGGGATTGTCCCCTTTGTAGATGTGCACGTAGGCTCCACTTAGGCGGCTCGCTCAAGGGCCAGTGGCTCAGCTGGGACTCAAACCCTGGTCCCCTGACCTTCATGACCACAAGGCTCAGTCACTAAGTAGGAGCCTGGTAAACACCAACTGGACCACTGCATATAAGAAAGCATTCTCCCCTCTCCACTGCCATAAGGAAATAGTGTAGATGCTCTTTAGTTATTCACCATGGAAAGATCTCCAAGGTCTTCAGTTGGGTTAAAAAAAATGCAGAACGATGCATTTGTTTGTGTATGATAGATCACCATCTGTATGTGTATGAAAGAGGGAAACTAGAACATATAGGAAAAAATCTCAGGCAGCCACATGAGAAGCTGGTTACACAGGTTGCCACGTAGAAAGGGCAACAGGGAGAGATGTCTTTGTCCTTTTGAAATTTGAATTAGGTGGATGTCTGAGTCAATAGCTAAAATTTCTGACACTTAAGGAAAACGGAGAACATGTGGGTCTTGAAAGTACAGGTATGCTGTCATCACCAGCCACGCGCTGGATAGAACAGGCTCTGAATCATCTCCTCGGAGAAGCTTTGGGGTTTCACAGGATCAGGCTTGCATCTCATCGCTGTGATTGCCTGAAAATCTTATATGGACCATCGGGCGGTTCTTTAAAGGAGCCTGAGTTAGTGAGAGCCTCGGAAATCCAAGGGCAGGTGAGTATCTGATGGTCAAGGTTTGAACTAGAGAAGATAAGAGGAGAGAGAGAAACTCCAGAAGCTCAAGAACCCTGGACAAACAAAACAAAACCCCATTAAAGAGGATTTTATTAATTCGGCAACTTTTACATGAGTTCTTACTATATCCCAGAGGTGTTCTGGGCACTAAGGTGCAGCAGGGGCAATGCAGTCACAGTTCCTGACCTCAGAGGGCTCAGGTTCTAGTAAGCAGAGACAGTAAGTAACCAAGCAACTGAAGATGAACAATAATAACTGCAGGTGTGCTAAACATGGTAAAGGAGCAGAGGGCTCTGGGAAGGGGTGACAGGGCTGCACTGCAGCCTCTGAGGGGCTGGATTTACAGACGCCTGAACAGGGCAGAGAAGACAGCCACCCAGGAGCTGGGGAAAGGCATTCTGGGCAGAAAGAACGGAAAGTGCAAAGGCCCTGTGGTAGAAAAGGCTTGGCATGGCACGTCCAGCTTGAGTCTGGAGCAGAGTGAGGCCAGGGTTCCACATCAGCCTTTTTACGGGAGGAGGAGAACTGTTTTGTCTTTAATACACAAGCTAACACTTCATTTTTCCGTGATAATTCAAACAAGACAAGGCGACAGAGATCCCTTCATTCGCTATTGAAATTAGTCTCCTTGCCCAAGTCCATGCCTGTTATGACTTGGGTGTTCACTCTTCCAGATTCCTTTCTAAGCATTCTACATAAATTTTTAATAACTTAGAAAACCTATTTACTTATTTTTGGCCACACCGGGTCTTCACTGAGGCACGTGGGGTTTCTCCAGCTCCATCCAGCAAGCGGCGGCTGCTCTCCGATTCGGCGCATAGGCTTCTCATTGCAGAGAGCTGGCTCCTATAGAGCGCGGGCTTCAGTAGCTGCAGCTGGCGGGCTCTGTTGCAGCATGTGGAATCTTTCTGGACCAGGGATTGAACCCATGTCCCCTGCGTTGTCTGGCAGATTCCTAACCCTAGACCACCTGGGAAGTCTGGCATTCAACATATATACACAGAAATGCGGTTTCGAGAGGGTGATTACGTGGGATCTCATCGTACATATTTTCCTGCCTGTTTCACTACCTATATTTGGAAGATCTTCATTTCTTAGTCCCTATAACTCTAATGCATCTTATAAAATTCACTCCTAATCTTTACTCCACAAGCATTTATTAAACACCCACTAAAAGCCGGCCACAATATGGAGATAAATAAGACCCAGACTCTGCTTTCAAGGAACTTACATCTTAGGAGAGAAGCCAGAAATCAAGTGCATTTAAGAGCCCAGGAACTGAGCGCTTGGAGGGAAGAATCAGAGTATGTGTTGCCGGGGAGATGGGTGAGGAGGGCAGCTAAGATGACCAGGCTGTGAGTGGAGAAGCATCACTCACAGGAGCGGGAAGGGTGGGCAAGCAGGGGCAATTCCAGGTAAAAAGCAAAAAACATTCCGGAGATCACAGCCTATGCAAAAGAATGGAGACAAGGAAAGGAACAACAGGTTCAGGGAGTCATAGCAGCCCAGTCTGGTTGGTACACGGAGGGAAGGAGAAGGAGGGAAGACTGGGGGCGTGGACAGGACACAGGGGGGCGTGGACAGGACACAGGGGGCGTGGACAGGGCACAGGGGGCGTGGACAGGACACAGGGGGTGGGGACAGGACACAGGGGCATGGACAGGACACAGGGGGCGGGGACAGGACACAGGGGGCGGGGACAGGACACAGTGGGGTGGGGACAGGATGCAGGGGGCGTGGACAGGACACAGGGGGTGGGGACAGGACACAGGGGGCGGGGACAGGACGCAGGTGGGCGTGGACAGGACACATGGGGGCGGGGACAGGACACCGGGGGCGGGGACAGGACACAGGGGGCGGGGACAGGACACAGGGGGCGGGGACAGGACACACAGAACCGTAATTTCTAGCACATATACGGTACATGCTACATGGCAGTTGTTCTAAGCTTTATTAATATTAACATCTTTAATTCTTGCAATCATCTCAGAAACGGATATTGTTATCTCTGTCTTAACTATGAGAAAATGAGACCCAGAGAGGTTAAGAAACTTATCTGAGGATGCGCAGCCAGCAAGCAGAGGAGCCAGGATTCAAACTCAGACTACGGGTGCTTTAAATCGCTTTATTTCGCCAGGTCGCACATGATGGGCCGGGGTTGGTATGTTGATGGCTACCAGGCATTTGTCCAAGTATAAAAGAGGCGGGTTGGCGGCAGACCCCTCTCAAAGAGCAGAGTACACACCATGCGGCTGGGGGTGCGTGAGGGACACATCTGGACAGGGCATCTCTCTGCAGGCACCTCACAGATATGTGGCCAAAAGCTGCTGATTCCAGACCAGAGAAGAGCGCAGTCAGTAACGCTGGAGACGCTGGGGAGCGGAGGTCTTGAGGAGAGGGCTGTCGTTGTTCAATCACTCAGTCGTGTCCAACTCTGCAACCCTGTGGACTGCAGCACTCCAAGTTGCCTTGTCCTTCACCATCTCCAGGAGCCTTGCTCAAACTCATGTCCGTTGAGTCAGGGATGCCATCCAACCATCTCATCCTCTGTAGTCCCCTAGAGGAAGGGGGTTGTTAAAGGATGCCTCTGAGGAACTGTGGACAAGAAGGGCCTGGGGCCAGGAAGAGGAGGAGGAGTATGTGGGTCTGCGGTTCTGCTCGGGTTCCCAGCAAGCATCACCAGGAGGGCTTGTCAAAACACAGATGGCTGGGCCCCATCTCCACACCTGGAGATTCAGCGGGTCAAGGGCAGAGCTGGGCAATTTGCATTTCTGACCCGTTGCCAGCTGCTGCCAGCCTCTCTGAGCATCCTGGATGCAGATAAGAGGAGAGCAGACTCGTAAAGGCCCTGGTGTGGTGCCAGACCCCTGAGAGGCCTCAGGTCATGGTAACTACTCTATTTCCAAGGAGCAGTTTGTGGCACAGAGAGGCTGAGGGACCCAAAGTTCACTGTCCCACTCTGTCCCCCGGCATCTCCCACAGGGAGTCTGGGAAGGCCAGGAGGTCCCTCCAGGGCTCGTCCTGCTGACCTGTCAGCGGGCCCTCAGCCCTCCTCTGTTGAGTGGGGGTGCCCATGAGAGTCTGGGGAAAGTGGGTCAGACCCAGGGGGGCGGTGGGTGCAGAAAGGAGGAAGCGGGAAAAGGACAGAAGACATCCTGAGGGTCACTCAGCAGACATCCGTGGAGCATCAGCTCATCCCAAGATGCTTGGAAGAGGGCTTAAGTTTCAGAAAGGAAGCAGGGGCCCCTGGGGGAAGGGACTCGACTGGAGGTAGACCACAGACTGGAAGCCAAGTCCTTCTGACCTGAATGACCCATCGGATGAAGGACCACCAACACAGACTCCAGGGGATGGCGGGCCCCTCCCTCTGCCTCGTGGACGCTGGCCAGGGAGCCTGGAAGGCGAGAGGCGAGCACCTGCCATTGGCTGGACCCTTGTTCTGAGCTTGTTCTCCCTGAATCCCTGAAAGGCAGACACTGTTATCCCCATTTTATAGGTGAGGAAGTGAGTTCCAAGTGACGCTGTGACTCCCTGAGATTGTTTTGTGAGTACCTACTATGTGCCAGTCTCCTGTGCACAAACAGCCCTATGTGCCAGTCTCCCGTGCCCAAACAGCCTTTCCCTGTGCTGAGCAATCTGGTGAGATCAGAGCTGGTCCAGTAGGTGATGAGGCGGGTGAGGCTCAGAGAGGCCCACAACCCACGCAAGGTCACCCAGCACTTCGATCCTCCCCTGGGGAGATGAGGATGCTTTCTGGAGGTGGGCGGAGCTGCTTGGACCAGGGCTGCCTGGGCTGGGGTGTGTGTTCATCCCTGCACAGGCCCTGGGCCCTGGGCCGCATACCCCACATCCGTCCTCTATCCCAGCAGCTGCGCCTGCCCCTGCTGGCCCCCCGACTGTCACAGATTATCCCAGGGACCCTGGGGACAGGGGAGGGAACATCTGGATCCTGTTGCAAGGCCTGGCTGGGGGCCTGGGGGCGGGGGTGCTAGGGCAGCAGAGCGCATGGCCTGAATGAGTTTCAGAACCCCAGCGGGGCCCTCGAGTGGGCTGCTGGGGGCTGAGGGGCTGCGGGCCCAGGCTGAGCAGGAAGGTGGGATCAGAGCCGGCCAGGAAGCCTTCCTGAGCCGCTGGGGCCAGGCAGGAGGTAGGATTATGGAATTAGTTCAGGAGGGAGCACCGGGCAGGGCTTGGTGAAGGTGACCCCAGGCTGTGGCCCAGCCCGGCTCCATCCCCAGCCCCCCAGGGAGCACCTGGCACTGGGGCCTCAGCAGGAATATGGTTTGGTTTAGGGGCTGGCCCTGCGGAACAGGTCAAAGCAAATTCAGCTTGAAATTCCAGGCCAGTCACGGCAGCCCAGGTGAGGGCCACGTGCCAAAGTCAACAGCAAGGCCGGGAGAGGTTGTGCAGGGTGCAGGCGGGGTCCTTACCAGACGGCATCCGAGGGGCTTCACTGCTGTGCAGGGCTGTTCCTCGGCATGCGGTGCTGTGCGCCGAGAGGCTGGAGAGGGGATCAGGAGAGGATGCCCCATAGTGACGGTTTTCAAAGTCCTTTCGTGCTTGGAGAACATCCAGTTGTCATGGAAACCCCCCAAAGTGGGCACAGGGGACATCCTCTTGGCCGATGAGAAAGCAGAGGCTCAGGGAGGTGAGGTTAAGGGACCACCTCTTGGAGGAGGCGAACCTCAAGCTGGAAGGGGGAGAAGGCATTCCAGGCAGGGGATTCAGCAAGAGCCACACCACCAAGGCAGGACAGGCCACGTGTAGGTGCCTGGGGGAGTGGAGGGCTTGCCTGGGGCCGTGTGAGGGTCCGACCAGACGGGGAGGCTGAGGACTGTTTGTGAAGGGTGTGAGAGCCGGGGTAAGTGGTTAGGTCTTGGAGACAATAGGGAGCCACTGAAGGTTCCTGGGGATGGCATTGACAGGATCAGAGATGCGATCTCAGACTTATCCAGACACCCCTCGTGAAACAGGTTAAAGATTGAATACGGCAAGGCAGGCAAGCAAGTAAGATGTAGGCAGGACCCTGACTGCATGGGCCTCAGGGCAGAGATACCTGAAGAGAAGGAAATAAAATAATGCTTATTATCATTTTAGCTTGATGTTTACTGAGATCTTCCAAGTGCAGACCACTGTTGCAAGCACACGCAGTGACTGCACAGGAAGTGGTGTTATTGTGCCCATTCTACAAATGAGGAAACTGAGTCCCCAAGGGGCCATTGGCCTGAAGGTCCATGTGAGCTAGTAAGCGGCTGAGCTAGGCCTGGACTGGGGACCTCTCACTCCTCTCAGGGTGACCCCGCCGATCACACTGTCTCCCCGCAGGTGCGTGTCAGAGACAGCAAAGCCAGAGGTGAGGCTCAGGTAAAGGGCTCTGGCACTTTAAGGCTCAGGGCTGGACACCGAGGCTCTGACCTTCGTCTCCTGGCCTTCCTTAGCTGTGTGTGCCCTCCAGACGCTCAGCTCTAAGTCACGGCCCCGAAAGGTAAGGCTCAGAGTCTGTGCAAGACACACCTCGGACAGTGGGCAAGTGGGTCAGGTGATGGCAAGGGGGTGGGGCATTAATTCTCCCTCTCTTCTTTAATCTGGGAAGGCTTCTTAGCTCAGATGATGGTCAGGGGCAGGAGGCAGAGATGGGGAAGTGGAAGGGAGGCCATGCTAGACTACAGTTAAGATATGGGTTTTGGAGTGAGACCCCAGGTTTGAATCCAGGCTCTTTCTTGTACCTGCTGTGCGACCTTGGGCAGATTGCTTAAACTCTCTGAGCCCCAGTTTCCTTGTCTATCAAATAGGAGTAGTGATGCCTTCCCCTCAGGGTTTTTGCAAGCCTTGCATGAGGTAATACACAAAGGACTCAGCCCCAGGACTTGGTGTATAGTAGGTAATTAACGAATACTCATCTGGTCAGGGCCTGATGAGGGTGGTCACCTTGAAGGTGGTAGAGGTGAGGGCAGTGGAAGTGGTGAGGTAAGAGGTCATGATGGATGATCACTGTGACAAGGCCATAGTGGAACCCTAACCAGAGGGCCTCCCTGCCCCCTCCTCACGCTTTATCTAGAAAAGCCTACTATTCACAGTCACTGTTCTAAAAGCATTACATGTTGGCACATTGATCCTCCCCAGATCCCTATGAGGTGGTACTGTATCATCCCCATTTTATAGCTGAGGAAGCCAAGGCACAGAGAGGCCAAGTGGCTTGCTCAAGATCACACAGCCCTAAGTAGCAGATCCAAGATTCCAGCCCAGGTCTGCCTGACTGCAGGGCCCACACAGCTCACGCTGCCTCTCAGCCCCTGGTCCATTCAAGACTTTACCCCAACACGGCTTAGATTTAGGAGTGGAGTCATAGAGAATGTCTCAGTGTTCATGGGTCCAGAAAGATGGGTTGGCTGGCTTTGCAAAGAGGGTCCTCATGATGCTATCTGCCTTTTTATGAAGTCCTATCAGAATGGCAGAAGAATCTTATAGTTAAGAAACTGCATACAGAAGCCAGACAGTGGGTTCAAATCCCACCTCTGCCATTCGCTGCTGTGTGTCCCTGGGTAAGTTGCCTAAGCTCTCTGTGCCTCTGTTTCCTTCCATGAGGAAATGGGGTACATGATAATACCTACCTGACTCTCCGAGAGAGCTCATTGTTAAGTGTGTTTTACTGTTTTCAGTATATTTGCAATGTGGCTTGGCAGATGGCAAGCCTTCAGCGGATGGATGTCCTGGTCTTGGTCCCAGCATGATATTAGGGTTCTGTGGCTCTGAGGGCGGGTGGGCAGTTGCCTCTTGCCTGAGGAGGAACTGAGACCAGGCCATCACAAAAGCACTGTCATCTCAGCGTCTGCACTTTCCCTCCACACCCCTGCTCCATCTTACACAGTGTCCAGGAGGCCGCCCAGGCCTGACCGCGCCAGAGATTCCGAGAGCCCCAGACACGAGGCCACACACTGACCTGGAGGCCTGCCACCCTGGAGGTCTTTCTTCCTGGGGCCTGTGGAGACCAGGGCCCGGCCTTGTGTGGCCGTGACTGGGGCAGAACCCAGTTCATTGTTCTGCACGTGTAGGCTGATCCCCTACTGTGTGCCAGGCACTGTCCTTGGTGCTGAAGATCCAGCTGAGCCCAAAGTCCCTGCTCTTACAGAGCTGTCACCCCGGGGACTGTAAACAAACACAGTGTGGGGTGAAAGGAAGTAGGTGAGGACCTGACAGGTGCCAGGAGGAGAGCAGGGCGGGCCAGAGGAGGGCAGAGCGAGGAGGGAGCTTTTTGGAAAAGAAGACTTTAGACGTCTGGGAAAACCACTTTAAAAACTAGCTCTTTGTGCTTCCACTCAACATTTGCTCAGTAAAGTGATAAAACTACACAGATTCACAGTGAACATAGAAGCCGGATTCTTGGGAGGCAACATTTCATAAAGCCAAGAATCACTTGATAAAACGTCCTTGCCTGGGAACCTGCCTAAATGACGGCCAGCTGGGCTCTGCCTTGGCCTGCCTTGCTAAGCCCAAGATGAAACCCTCACACTTCTAGACCTCAGCTTCTCCAGCTGTAAAGTGGAGTCATAACCTCACAAGGCCATCTGGTAAAACGGCTAGCTATACATGAGGGAGTCCATAGAAAACCTTCAGATGGCTTGCCCCCAGCCAGGCAGTCACTGTGCAGGGAGCAGCATTGTTGAGCACCTGCTGGATACACTGCATGATGCTCACCACTAAGTCAGGACCTGAGTGCCCCTTCCTCACCCGACTCTGCCACCCTCCTCCACGTCCCGGTTACAGGGGTGCTTGCCTCTCAGCCAGGGCTCAGCCCCTCGGCTGCCTGGCTGGACGTCCCCAGGCAGGAATAGGCAGGCGGCTCCTTTAAGGCAGGCCCCAGCTGGGCTGCCTGGATATTGGAGCCGATGAGATTAGGCGGTAGAGGCTCAGGCCGGCCAGATGCGCCTGAGCGGGGCCTCGTTATGTATTCATGAGCTGTGAGGAAAAGAAATAAAAGGATTCATTATCGCCCAAACTGTTACTAATGACATGTACCTGGAGTCCCAGCACCTCTGGAAATCTAATGCGACACACTCGGAGAGAAAATATATTCCCAGGCCCTGCGCGCAGCCGACGGAAAATGTCCCCTCCCCGCCCTTCCTCATTGCCATTCACTGGGGCGACATTTACAATTCTTCTGCCATTATGTCTGACCAGGGCCTCTGAGCCTCTGTCACGACCTGCACATTAGCTGAAAATTGGAAATTCCACAGCGTGGCCGTGGCCGTGGTGGGCTAGGACGCAGCGGGGCGCGGGGACCAGGCGCGCCCCGGACTGAGCGAGAGGGCACCGAGGGGCAGGGGCTTGGGGGACGAGGACAGCAGTGCTGCTGGCCTTCGGGGTCCTGATCTGTCCCCAGCCGGGTCAACATCCACAGCGCCAAGCCCACCTGGGCTGCCGGAGCCCCTTGGGTGGCCAGGAGGATGGTCCCTGCCCCTTTGGCGTATATGCTCTCACCCCCATCCTGCTGAAGCCTCCTGCATAACCATCCCGATCCTTTGTTCCCTCAAGGCTCAGCAACAATAATTAGGAGCAGCAGACAAGAGACGTTAGTCCAGATCTTAGTTTGCAAGACAAGTGGGCGCCAGGAGGACTGCGTGCTCACCGTCTCACTCACCCTCCACCAGCACGCTCTGAAGTGGGTTCTCTCTTGAGCCCCATCTTACAGGTAAGAAAACCCAGGCTTGGAGAGGTAAACTGGCCTGCCTAAGGTCACTCAGCTAGGAAGGAGCATACTTGGGATTTGAACCGGGGCTAGGGTGCTTCTGGGAAATCCCATGGACAGAGGAGCCTGGTGGGCTACAGTTCATGGGGTCACAAAGAGTCAGACAGGACTTAGGGACTAAATCACCAGGGTGCCTCTGAGGAATTGGATCTTGCTCCAGCGCCACAGGAAGACCCCAAGTTCAAGGCTAAGAAGTTTTCTCAGGCAGACCTCAGCTCACTGTGATGAGACATCTGGGATGGGCACCTCTAGACTGCCCTGGACCAGCTGTCCCACGTGACAAACCACAGGCTTCTGTTTAATGCACGTTCACAGGAAGAGGCAGCTGCCTGTCCTGAAGGCTATGCCCCGAGGGGCAGGTGCCCCATCTCCTGGTTTTCTGCATCCCCTGCAGCATTTAGCATCCCTGGGCAACTTAACTGTCCATGGGCTTCGGAGGCAGAGCTAGAATGGATTGAGAAACCCAGAGAAGACTGGCGTGGGCCCTACCCAGGAAGAGTTTGGAATAGGAATTACAGATCAAAAATAGTATTTCAAATAAACAATGAGTGACTTTTAGTATAAACATGTCCCAAATGTTGTTTACCTGTAATTCAAATTGACAGAATGCTCTGTATTTTTATTTGCTAAATCTGGCAGTTCTTGCTTTGAAACACCACAAACTACTTCTCTGGGAGCCTGCTTTACCTGGGAGATATGGAGTTGGGGCCCCAAACCACTAGTTCCCCAGTCCTTAGAAATTTCAGCTAGAAATTCTATTTTCCAGACCTCCTTGTGGTGAGGCCTTGTCACACAGGTTAGTTCTGGTCAATGGGATGTGAATAAAAATGACATCAATCCCTTCTGGGTCATGCATTAAAAGGAAAGAACAGATACTACTCTTGCCCTTTCCCATTTCCTGTTTGGTGGGTTGCAGATGAGATGGCAGAAGCTGCAGCAACCAATTTGGACCCAGAGGTAAAAGGCACGTGCTAAGGAAGGCAGAGTTGCCGTAGCAGGGCTGAACCACTTATTTCTGGAGTAAAAAAAAATTAAAAAAAAACCAAACAATAAACTAAGTTATTTAAGCAACTGTATTGATGGGTTTATTTTTTCCTAGTAGCTTAGCCTGCACCCCAACTAATACACTCTCTCATCAAAATGCCAGACCCCATGAAGGAGGGACTTAGACTTATTCATGGTTATAACACCAATGTGTGTCACCAGGCAAGTCGTTAATAAATATTTGTTGCACAAGTAAATGAATGAATAACCTGGATGACCTCTAAGGGTATGTTAACAAATAGTTGATTAATCAGTTAACTACAATCATTAACATTTAATGAAAGCTTACTAAATCATTTTACATATGTATCAGCCCCTACGATCCCACCCTAAGAGTAAGATCTCTACCCTTTGAGGTAGAACCATTTACATTCCCCATTTCACAAAGAAGAAAATGAGGCAGCTTCTCCAGTCCAGAGAGCAGATGGGTGGTGAAGCCAGGGTGCTGTCTGACTCTGGGGCTCCCTCACTTAACTTCATCCTGACTCCTATTAGAGAAAAAATGAGCAAATGGGTCAATGAAAGGGCAACTGCGTGACTTTATTTATACATTTACTCATTTATTCAACAAATATGTTACCAAGTATGTGCCAGGCACTATTCTAGAAGCAAGGGACTCAGCAACGAGCAAGACAAACAAAAAATCACTCCTACAGTTTTAGTCGGGGAGACAGACAATAAACAAGATAAATAAGTAAAAAAAAAAAAACAGTGCTGCTGTAGGATTCCATTTATGTGAAACTGAAGAACAGGCAAAACTAATCTATGGTGATAGGAATCAGAACAATGGTTGCCTCTGGAGGGAGGATTGGCTGGAAGGGGGGTGAGAGGGCTTTCTGGGGTGATGAAAATGTTGTATATCTCGATTGGGGAGGCGATAACATGGTTGCATACATATGCCCAAACTTTTCAAACCATGCATGTAAGATCTGCACATTTTACTGTACATAAATAAAGTCTCAGTAAAGAAAAAGTAAAAAACGTGGATGGATGGGTTCCTCTGGTGGCTCAGTGGTAAAGAATCTGCCAGCAATGCAGGAGATGTAGGATTGATCCCTGGGTTGGGAAGATCCCCTGGAGAAGGAAATGGCAACCCACTCCAGTATTCTTGCCGAGGAAATCCCATGGACAGAGGAGCCTGGTGGGCTACAGTCCATGGGGTCACAAAGGAGTTGGACATTGCATAGTGACTTCAGTTCAATTCAGTCACTCAGTGGTGTCCGACTCTTTGCAATCCCATGAACCACAGCACTCCAGGCCTCCCTGTCCATCACCAACTCCCGGAGTTTACCCAAACTCACGTCCATCGAGTCGGTGATACTGTCTAACTATCTCATCCTCTGTCGTCCCCTTCTCCTCTGACCTTCAATCTTTCCCAGCATCAGGGTCTTTTCCAATGAGTCAGCTCTTTGCATCAGGTGGCCAAAGTATTGGAGTTTCAGCTTCAACATCCGTCCTTCCAATGAACAACCAGGACTGATCTGCTTTAGGATGGACTGGTTGGATCTCCTTGCAGTCCAAGGGACTCTCCAGAGTCTTCTACAACACCGCAGATCAAAAGCATCAATTCTTTGGCCCTCAGCTTTCTTTATAGTCCAACTCTCACATCCATACATGACCACTGGAAAAACCATAGCCTTGACTAGATGGACCTTTGTTGACAAAGTAATGTCTCTGCTTTTAAATATGCTGTCTAGTTTGGTCAGAACTTTCCTTCCAAAGAGTAAGCGTCTTTTAATTTCATGGCTGCAATCACCATCTACAGTGATTTTGGAGCCCAAAAAAATAAAGTCAGCCACTGTTTCCACTCTTTCCCCATCTATTTCCCATGAAGTGATGGGACCAGATGCCATGATCTTAGTTTTCTGAATGTTAAGCTTTAAGCCAACTTTTTCACTCTCCTCTTTCACCTTCATCAAGAGGCTCTTTAGCTCTCCTTCACTTTCTGCCATAAGGGTGGTGTCATCTGCATATCTGAGGTTATTGATATTTCTCCCGGCAATCTTGATTCCAGCTTGTGTTTCTTCCAGCCCAGCGTTTCTCATGATGTACTCTACATAGAAGTTAAATAAGCAGGGTGACAATATACAGCCTTGACGTACTCCTTTTCCTATTTGGGACCAGTCTGTTGTTCCATGTTCAGTTGTAAGTGTTGCTTCCTGACCTGCATACAGGTTTCTCAAGAGACATGTCAGATGGTCTGGTATTCTCATCTCTTCCAGAATTTTCCACAGTTTATTGTGATCCACACAGTCAAAGGCTTTGGCATAGTTGATAAAGTAGAAATAGATGTTTTTCTGGAACTCTCTTGCTTTTTCGATGATCCAGCGGATGTTAGCAATTTGATCTCTGGTTCCTCTGCCTTCTCTAAAACAAGCTTGAACATCTGGATGTTCACAGTTCATGTATTGCTGAAGCCTGGCTTGGAGAATTTTGAGCATTACTTTACTAGCGTGACTGGAGAAGGAAATGGCAACCCACTCCAGTATTCTTGCCTGGAGAATCCTAGGGATGGCGGAGCCTGGTGGGCTGGCGTCTATGGGGTCGCACAGAGTCGGACACAACTGAAGCGACTTAGCAGCAGTAGCAGTTACTAGCGTGTGAGATGAGTGCAATTGTGTGGTAGTTTGAGCATTCTTTGGCATTGCCCTTCTTTGGAATTGGAATGAAAACTGACTTTTCCAGTCCTGTGGCCACTGCTGAGTTTTCCAAATTTGCTGGCATATCGAGTGCAGCACTTTCACAGCATCATCTTTGAGGATTTGAAATAGCTCAACTGGAATTCCATCACCTCCACTAGCTTTGTTCGTAGTGATGCTTTCTAAGACCCACTTGACTTCACATTCCAGGATGTCTGGCTCTATGTGAGTGATCACACCATCGTGATTATCTGGGTCGTGAAGATCTTTTTTGTACAGTTCTTCTGTGTATTCTTGCCACCTCTTCTTAATATCTTCTGCTTCTGTTAGGTCCATACCATTTTTGTCCTTTATCGAGCCCATCTTTGCATGAAATGTTCCCTTGGTATCTCTAATTTTCTTGAAGAGATCTCTAGTCTTCCCAATCTGTTGTTTTCCTCTATTTCTTTGCACTGATCGCTGAGGAAGGCTTTCTTTTCTCTCCTTGCTATTCTTTGGAACTCTGCATTCAGATGGGAATATCTTTGCTTTTCTCCTTTGCTTTTGGCTTCTCTTCTTTTCACAGCTATTTGTAAGGCCTCCTCAGACAGCCATTTTGCTTTTTAGCATTTCTTTATCTTGGGGATGGTCTTGATCCCTGTCTCCTGTACAATGTCATGAACCTCCGTCCGTAGTTCATCAGGCACTCTGTCTATCAGATCTAGTCCCTTAAATCTATTTCTCACTTCCACTGTATAGTCATAAGGGATTTGATTTAGGTTATACTTGAATGGTCTAGTGGTTTTCCCTACTTTCTTCAATTTAAGTCTGAATTTGGCAATAAGCAGTTCATGATCTGAGCCACAGTCTGCTCCCAGTCTTGTTTTTGCTGACTGTATAGAGCTTCTCCATCTTTGGCTGCAAAGAATATGATCAATCAAACAACAACAATATGTATGGAAAACACACGGGATATAAGGTGGTTCTAAACACTAATAAGAGACTAAAGAAGGAAATCGTGGTTGGGGAATTGGGATTTTACATAAAGGTGCCCGTGGAATGAAGGAAAGTAGAAGGAAAAGAGGGAGGAAGGAAGGAAGGGAGTGCAGTAAAGGGAGACAAAAGTGAAAAAAGAGAAGGATGGGGGGGATGGGGGGATGAACCAATGAAGAAATGAGAGAATAAGAGCCATATGTTGCCCAAAAAGGGGCATTCGCAGCGGACATTCACCACCTAGCGCTTCAGAGCTTTGGGCATCAGGCTCCAGCAGGGAGGGGCGGGGGCAGCTTCTATTAACACTCGAGAACAGCCTCTTGCACGGGCTTCCGACAAGGAGTAGTGTGAGGACGACCCCTAAGGACCGGGGTCCAGGAGGGAACCATCGCTGGACAGAGGCCCCAAGACAACCGCTCTGCTGATTAGGGGGAAAGACGCCCCCATGTGCTCACCCTCTCCCCTAACCCCAGTGTTTCTGCAGATACAACTCCCACCCACATCAGCCTCCCTAGCAACAATAAACAGCACTGGGACCACTGGAAATCCATACGGAAAAAAGTGATTCTTGGGCTGCCCTGGTAGCTCAGTGCTGAAGAATCCACCTGCCAGTGCAGGCGATGAGGGTTTGATCCCTGATCTGGGAAGATCCCACATGCTGTGGAGCAACTAAACCCATGCGCCTATGCTCCAGGGCCCGGGACCCCAAGTGCTGGAGGCTGAGTTCCCTGGAGCCAGTGTCCGAAACGAGAGAAGCCACCACAGTGAGAGGCCCGGGCACCACAACTAGAGAAAAGTCTGCGCAGCAACAAAGACCCAGAAGAGCCAAAAATAAAAATAAAGAAATAAAACTGGATATTTTAAAAAGTGATTCTTAAACCCGTCCTCACACCATATACTGACATCTGCATGGACTGCAGCTCTAAGGGTGAAAGATAAAATAATAAAACTTTTACAGGAAAGGGAAAGACCAAGTCTGTGACCTGGACATAGGGATAATTTCTTCAACTTGTCACAAACAGTACTAACCATAAAATAAACAATTATAAACCAGACTATATTAAAATCAAGAACTTCTAGTTATCAAATGACACCATTAAGAAAGTGAAAAGCAACCCACAGAAAGGGAGAAGGTATTTGCATATATTAATATTTGACACAGGACCCATGTCCAGAATGTTAAATTTTTTCTACCAATAAGTAAGAAATAGAGAAACCGTAGAAAAATGGCCAAAGACTTGAACAGACAGTTCACCAAAGAAGGTATCCTTGTGTCCTCATCATAGTAGTTGCTTTTTTCCCAGAAAGACTAAATTAAAATGCTGTATTTTTCACTAGTAAAGACTTTTTAAAGATTCTCATTTATTTCTGACTCAAAGACAATTAGAATTAGCTTGCTAAGTGGAAATGATTAAGAAGTATATTGTTTTTTTCAAAACCAAACATATGATTACCAAAGGAGAAAG
The DNA here is from genome assembly GCF_054371585.1 of Giraffa tippelskirchi. Taxonomy (NCBI): domain Eukaryota; kingdom Metazoa; phylum Chordata; class Mammalia; order Artiodactyla; family Giraffidae; genus Giraffa; species Giraffa tippelskirchi. Next base: position 190,209,597 of record NC_137277.1, on the reverse strand, counting down.
GTGGTGGCTGCTGCTGCTGCTAAGTCGCTTCAGTCGTGTCCGACTCTGTGCGACCCCATAGACGGCAGCCCACCAGGCTCCCCGTCCCTGGGATTCTCCAGGCAAGAACACTGCAGTTGGTGCCATTTCCTTCTCCAGTGCACAAGAGTGAAAAGTGAAAGTGAAGGGAAGGGATAAATTAGGGGTTTGGGATTAACATACACAAACACTACTGGATATAAAATAGATAATCAACCTACTGTACAGGACCTACTGTGCCGCACAGGGAACTCTACTCAATATTCTGTAATAAGCTACATGGGAAAGAGACTGAAAAAGAAGGGATATATGTGTATGTGTAACTGAATCACTCTGCTGTTCACCTGAAACTAACATAACACTGTAAATCAGCTATTTGTTATTGCTGTTAAGTCACTAAGTCGTGTCTGACTCTTTGCGACCCCATGGACAGTAGCCCGCTAGGCTCCTCTGTCCAGGGGATTTCCCAGGCAAGAATACTGGAGTGGGTTGCATTTCCTTCTCCAGGGGATCTTCTCAACCTAGGGACTGAACCCATGTCTCCTGAATTGACAGGGAGATTCTTCACCGCTGAGCCACCAGGGAAACCCTGCTATACTCCAATGTTCAGTTCAGTTCAGTTCAGTCGCTCAGTCGTGTCCGACTCTCTGTGACCCCATGGACTGCAGCACGCCAGGCCTCCCTGTCCATCACCAACTCCCTGAGTCCACCCAAACCCATGTCCATCGAGTTGGTGATGCCATCCAACCATCTCATCCTCTGCCGTCCGCTTCTCCTCCTGCCCTCAATCTTTCCCAGCATCAGGGTCTTTTCAAAGGAGTCAGCTCTTCGCATCAGGTGGCCAAAGTATTGGAGTTTCAGCCTCAACATCAGTCCTTCCAATGAACACCCAGGACTGATCTGCTTTAGGATGGACTGGTTGGATCTCCTTGCAGTCCAAGGGACTCTCCAGAGTCTTCTCCAACACCACAGTTCAAAAGCATCAATTCTGCAGCGCTCAGCTTTTCTTCACCGTCCAACTCTCACATCCATACATGACCACTAGAAAAACCATAGCCTTGCCTAGACGGACCTTTGTTGGCAAAGTAATGTCTCTGCTTTTAAATATGCTATCTAGGTTGGCCATAACCTTCCTTCCAAGGAGTAAGCGTCTTTTAATTTCATGGCTGCAGTCACCATCAGCAGTGATTCTGGAGCCCAAAAAAAGAAAGTCTGACACTGTTTCCACTCTTTCCCTATCTATTTGCCATGAAGTGATGGGACCAGATGCCATGATCTTAGTTTTCTGAACGTTGAGCTTTAAGCCAACTTTTTCACTCTCCTCTTTCACCTTCATCAAGAGGCTCTTTAGCTCTTCTTCACTTTCTGCCAAAAGGGTGGTGTCATCTGCATATCTGAGGTTATTGATATTTCTCCCGGCAATCTTGATTCCAGCTTGTGTTTCTTCCAGCCCAGCGTTTCTCATGATGTACTCTGCATAGAAGTTAAATAAGCAGGGTGACAATATACAGCCTTGACATACTCCTTTTCCTATTTGGGACCAGTCTGTTGTTCCATGTCCAGTTCTAAGTGTTGCTTCCTGACCTGCATACAGGTTTTACTCCAATGTAAGATAATAATAATAATAATTAAATTTAAAAACTATGAAAAGTGCTCAATGTCATTAATCCCACAGCCAGGCCCTCCCATTGGGAAGCTCGCACAAGCCTCTTATCCTTACCCATCAGAAGGCAGACAGAAGAAGCGAGAACTACAGTCCCACAGCCTCCAGAACAAGCACCACAATCACAGAAAGCTCCCCCCACGATCCTAGTCGTCAGGGAAACACAGGTGAAAACCAGAGCAGCACGTGTGTGGGGAAGAGACGCACAGTGTTGTCGAGGCCGTAGACCAACTGCAACACTTGGGCTCCTCTGTCTGCGGCGCAACCACTTTGAAAACTGTCAGGCGTTCTCCACGGAGCCAACCATATGTCTTCCCTAGGACCCGGCAATTCCTCTCCTCAGTACCCATTCAACAAGCATGCTTGCATTCACCAAAAGCCATTGGCCAGCATGCCTGTGGCAACACTGTTCATAGTAGCCCCGAACTGGAAGCTCTCCAAATGCCCACTAACTATGGAGCAGATAAATAAATGAATGTCTATCCATGCCACGAACAGAACACTTCACAGCCATGAGAATGAAGGGTCGGTGCACAGTCACACACAACAGTGGATCAGGTAGAACGTCAAGAAGGGTGTACACTGTGCAATCTCACTTCTATGAAAGTGGTTCCCCTCCCAGATGGGAGGGGTGACTGGCAGGGACGTGAGGGGGGCTTCTGGGCAACATTCTGTTCCTTGATCTGAGTGCTGGCTACACAGGTGCGCTCGCCTGGGGAAAACCTGCCAGCTGTACGCTTATGATTTGTACTCCTTTCTGGGTTTAGGCCCTGTAACAGTAAAAAGGTGTTTTTTTTTTAACTTTAAAGTCACAATTTGGCTACTCACTGCCAGACTCAGCCAGCCATCCCCTTGGCACCTTGAGATGGCATCTACTTTTCCAAACATTCTGAGGTTTCAGTGAGAATTGGCTTTCTTTGTAGTTGCTCAGTCGTGTCCAGCTCTTTGCAACCCCATGGACTGCAGCCCACCAGGCTCCTCTGTCCATGGGATTCTCCAGGCAAGAATACTGGACGGTATGGCCTTGCCTTTCTCCAGAGGATCTTCCCAACCCAGGGATCGAATCTGGGTCTCCTGCATGTCAGGCAGATTCTTTACCATCTGAGCCACAGAGAAGTCATTCTTCTTTGTAGTTGGGGGTATATTTTTCCAAGGACAGCTTTCTCCTTTTTTTGTGGTTTTTGAGAGGGAAACGAAATCAGAAATGTCTGCTGACGTGGGGTCGGCGGGAGGCCACGGACACCTCTGGCCAAGGGAGGGTGTGTGGGGCTCCCACTCCACACCCCCTACACTCTGGGACTCAATCATCTGCTGTTATCCATCCAGGGTGACTTACCCATCTGTCCTGGGAGCCCATCCCAGTACCTGGTATATAGAGGTGCTCAATAAATGAACAAATGCGTGTAAACATAAGCGAATGAACTAAACAAAGACTCCGTTCGTAGCGCCTCTGATGCCGGTTACGCACCCTCAGTGACGAGGCATGCACTCCCTCTGGAGGGAGCTATCACTGCAGAGCTCCAGCTATCAGAAGCCTGCCCTGGGATGAAGCCCCCACCCCCTCCCCATCCTCCTCCCATTTCCTCGACACCCCCCCAGCATAAACGTCCCCTGGGTGCGTAAGTCCCAGCCACGTCCCCACACACACCGCCTGTCAGAACCAAGGGAGAAGAGAGCTTGCTCAGGCCAGCAGGTGGGAGGAGGGAGGGGGGGGCTTCAGAGATCACCACGGGAATTCATTCACTCTCTCATGTCATCACCCATTCATCAGACCTCCTCTGGGCCCCATTCCTGGCTAGACCCTGAACCAGGCATTAAGAACAGAGATGAATAAAAATTGAGTTGCCCTCAAGGTGCTCACAGTTCAGTAGAGATGAGGCCAGCAGGTCAAGTTGTCTGTGCAGAGCCTGGCCACAGTGGGAGCCGGATGGGTGGTTGAAGGGGAAGGGGGTACATGGAAATGCCAGTCTAAGGGGAAGAGAGAATTATAAGCAAGCGATCCCATCCACCCTGAGGCTTGCAGTCAGCCCTCCCCCTCTCCCGAATGGAACCGCTTTCGTATTAGTACTGACTACTCACACTGACAGTCGTGCCCCAAACACTGTGTGCTTATCATCTCAACTCATTGTCCTGATAGTTCTAGCATTACCCTCCATCTCATAGATGAGGAAGCTGAGACAGTAAGTCACTTTGCTCAGGATAGACGCTGCTACCAAGTGGGGAAAATGGGATTCAAACCCTTAATTCCCTGAACTAAGAGCCTAGACACCTCCCTGCGAGTGGAAGAATCTGGGAGCATGGAGGAAGGACATCTGCCTTGATCTTGGTGAAGTCTATGAAGGCTTCCTGGAGGAGGTGGCCCTTGATCTTGTTCTTGAAGAATGTTGTGACACTGATTGCACAAATGCACAAATGCCAGGCCAAACATAAAAATAGCACATTGACCCACAGCAACAACCTGCTGTGGGCCTGTCCAGGAAACCAACTCTGTATGTATAACAAACAGCCCAGGAAGTCAGCCTGCTTGCAGTCAGCCTTGCAGAAAACCAGCCTGCCGTCTTCAGTGACAATTCACAACACAGAACAATAACTTTAAAACAGTCAGCCCCATACGGCCAGGACTTGATTAATAACTGGCTGCTTCCCTCATATTTGTCCTCACTTCCGACTTAGGAACAACCTTGCGTGTTACGTCTCTCTTCAGTTGTGTCAGACTCTGTGCAAACTGTAGCCTGCCAGGCTCCTTTGTCCATGGGATTCTCCAGGCAAGAATACTGGAGTGGGTTGCCATGCCCTCCCCCAGGGGATCGTCCTGACCCAGGGATCGAACCTGAGTCTCTTATGTCTCCTGCTTTGGCAGGCAGGTTCTTCATCTACTAGCGCCACCTGGGAAGCCCCTAGGAGCAACCAGAGGAAGCCAAATATGCCCATAGACCCTGGCGTAGGATGCCCTGCTTCTGGTCAGTTCATCTGCAGACTCCCTGTGCCAACAGCCTTCAATCTGGACACACCGAAAGCTTCCCCTTTCTCCCCATTATAAAGCTCCCCTACTTCTCTGCCTGCCTTTGAGTCTCTGCCAAAACACAGGTGACGGTGGCTTCGTCCTTGCTACAGCAAGCTAAGAATAAATAGCCTTGTTTTTTCTCCTTTGGTTGAACTTGCTTATTCCCACCATGGGCAGGAGTTTGCTGGGTGGCACAGACAGGAATTTGTGCAGAGACACAGAGGCGTGAATCAACCAGCCACGGGGGATGGGGAGACCAGAGACGAGGGATGAGGGTGGTGGGAAGGAGCCAAGAAAACTCCTACTCAGCTGACAACACCCAATGCAGGTGGCCTCCTCTGCCCACATAAATAAGGAACACCTCTGGGGTCTGCAGAGACCAAGTGGACCTGCTCAGCACATCCTCACCTGGGAGACCCAGGGGCAGCTTACCTCCCCAGGTGGGGAGGCATGATGGTGGGCAGCCCTGTCGCCCAGATGGGGAGCGCAGGCCCAAAGCCCTCCCTGCTCCTGCCCGGCCCTGCACCCTCACCCTCGGTGTCCCTCTCTCCTCGCGTGTCATCACATCTTCTCTGCCCTCGCTTCCCTTCCTGGCTGTGCTAACAGGCACCGGCTGTCAGAGCGTCCTGATTCAATCAAGGCTGGAGACAGATCCCCCCGCTGCCACTGCTTGTACTGCCCGAGGCCCAGGACGCTCAGATTAATCCACAGGATGTCACAAACACTGTTCTGCTGTGTTTGTCATCTTCCCCGCCCAGGTGTGAGGTTTCCCAAGGCCCTGGACATGAGATCTCAGCGTCTGGGCCCAGAGGCCCCCCACCACCACCGCTGTCTTCATGTAAACCTCCCCCAGTTCAGGTAGACAGGCCGCAAGACTCATAGACTAGAGGAGGGGCCTTGGGCAGGACTCTGACCCAGATGTCTGCCTCTGAGATGGGCAGTGGGGCTGAGAGAGACAGATGTGGCCTGGGAGACGAAAGATCTGGGTTGGAGTCTCAGCTCCACCCAGGGGGGATACTAAGCTCCATTCTCTGCCCCCAACAAGTGTCATCTGATTGTGCACTGCAGGTCAAGGACAGGGTGGTTTCTCCAGTGAATAAAATGTGGCTGGTTCCTGCCTTTAGGTCGGCAAGTTCTCTGGCCTCGTTTCCCTCATCTGCAGAACGGGGAACCGTATCTCCCTGGACCACTTCACAGGACCGTTGTGAAGATCTGGGAACTTGTGAATACTGCCATGTTGGCGGAGCAGCTTGGAAAGAAGACCTGGCATGGGATCGTGAGGTCTGGGTTCAAGACCTGGGCAGCCACAGGTAACTGAGGAACTTTGGAAAAATCTCTGCCCCTCCCTGAGCCTGTCTGACCAGCTGAAAAATGGGGAGAGTGCAGATCATCAAAATAAAAGCTATTTACTACTGTATGTCTGGTCTAAGCACTTTACAGGTATTCAATTCAGTTCAGTCACTCAGTCGTGTCAGACTCTGTGACCCCATGGACTGCAGCACACCGGGCCTCCCTGTCCTTCACTACCTCCCGGAGCTCGCTCAAACTCATGTCCATTGAGTCGGTGATGCCATCCAACCATCTCATCCTCTGTCGTCCCCTTCTCCTCCTGCCTTCAGTCTTTCCCAGCATCAGGGTCTTTTCCAATGAGTCAGCTCTTCGCATCAGGTGACCAAAGTATTGGAGTTTCAGCTTCAGCATCAGTCCTTCCAATGAGGTATACTTTACAGGTGTAAGATTGTTTAAATCTGTACTTATTCAGCTGTGCCAGGTCTTGGTTGCAGCCCAGGTGGGCTTTCAGTTATGGCGTGTGAACTCTTCTTTGCAGTGTATGGGATCTAGTTCCCTGACCAGGGATTGAACCCAGGCCCCCTGCGTGGGGAGTGTGGAATCTCAGCCACTGGACCATTAGAGAAGTCCCTACAGATGTAAATTATTGGGAGCCCCACCACCTCCTATTTTACAGATGAAAGAAGCTGAGACTCAAGAGGCCAGATAACATGTTCAGGGCCATACCCTGGCAGCTGCTGGCACTAGGTACAAAGCCAGGCGATCTGGCCCTGAAGCCCACTCTCTTTGTCTCTTGCATCCCACCACCTCTCACCTCCAGCCACAACCCAGGTCCATGAGCAACTGGCCCCGAGGACCAGGCATCCCTATGCCTGCCGCAAAGTTCATGTAAAACAAAGCCGCCTGCAGGGCTCCGCTGGGATCCTCAGCAACCAGGCCTGATTTCTCTCATAAGGTTCTTGGTAAGTGTCTTTTCCATTTGTGAGTTTGCTTGTTTTTTTAAATTAGACTAAGAACTCTTCCAGAGTCAGGGCTCTGTCTCCACCATCGGGCAGCTTTCTCAGGGCAGGTGCCTTGTCTCTCCCATCAGACAGGGAGTGCCTCAAAACAGGGGCTGTTTCTCCCCATCACTCTGAGAGTTCCTGGGGTGAGGAGAGCATTGGTTCTCACTCCAGCTTTGCACCTACCCATCCTTAATTGTTCCAATTTCCCATTGAGGGGGCAGCCATTCCTGGAGATATCTGGTCTACCTCCTCAGGGGCCCCACCTGCCAGGTGACCTTCTCCAGCCACCTCGGAGAAATGAAATATCCTTTCCTAAATTACTGCCAGAGTTGGCCAAATCTATGAAAGCTGGAGCTGGAGGCATTGGCTGCTAAAGTGCTAAGAGTTAATTCAATTAGGTAGAGCGTGTGAAACTGGGGTCTCCGGCTTGCCGGCAGCCACAGCCCCGCAGGCTTCCACTGGACTTTTCACACCTCTGCCAGAGCTGCCCAGCTCCCGGATGAAATCCCAGCTTCTCTTCCACCTCTCCCCACCCCTCGTGGCCCCCACAGTTGCCACTTACTCAGAAGCTAAGGCTTGGAAGGATGAGCAAGCCCAGTCCTATCAGGAGAGCCACGGCCTGGGCCAAGGCCACCCAGCAAGTCATGGATTTCTGACTCCTAGTTCCAAGTCTGCCTTTGAGTGTGCTGTTCCCCTTGCCTGGAATGCTCTTCCCCCAGATCTCCACTTGGTTCCCTCCTCTTCATTCTTCAAGTCCCTGTTCAAACCTCATCTTCCCTGATCGCAGCATCTCAAGCACAGCCCCACCCACTTCCCTGCTTCATTTTCCAAGTGCACTTGTCACCAGATGACATAGTCTTGTCTACGTGCTTCCCACATGACTCTGCTTTTGGACTATCAGCTCCGAGAAGGCAGGGCGTGGCTGCCATGTCCCTCTTGGTGGCCATCGCATCACCGCACCTGGCCTGTGGTTGCCCCAATAAGTCTTTGTGGAGTGAATGAAGGGGGTCCATTAAGATCCCACCACCTGGGACTTGGGCCGCTTCTTCTGTGGATGTGGCAGGAGGGGTACCAGGGGGCTGGCACCACACGCTTCACCACGTGGGCTTCCCACGGCCCAGCTGTGGCTGCAGCAGCCTCTGATTAGGACCCAATTAGCAGAGAAACCTTTCAGCCATCCGCTGCCATTAGTTGCTCGGATTTTAGCTGTGAAGTCTGGCTGAGGGCCAAGAAAGTGGTCTCCAGAGAGGCCAATGGGGGAGGAAGCCTGGGAGGTCTCAGTGACATGACTGTCAGAGCTCTGGCAGAAAGGCTGGGCACAGTGTGGGGAAGGGGTGCAGCAGCTAGGGGTGAGGGGAGTCCTGGGATGTCACCTGGCCCTCTGTCACAGGACCAGCCGTTCACTCATTCCCCCGCTTCCTCGCTCTGACTCTGTCTCCACCACCACCAGGCTGTGTGATGTGGGGCTGGTCACTTGCCTTATCAAGTCCTCACCCGCATGATTGCAGAGCAAGAGGAATGCACATTTTAGGGGCTCTGGCAGCTCAGGGATCCCGAGGTTGTGTCTGCCTGTGATTCACGCCTGGTTTGGACATACAGGGACGCCCACCATCCCCCTGCCTCTTCTCCCCTCTCTCTGACCCAGCCTCCACCCTGCAGCCAGAGTCAAGTCTGCCTCCTCTGCCATCTCATCTCTCACCACCAACCCACCCGTGTCTCCTCCTCCCTCCACTGGGAACGTCTGCCTCCTCCCCCGGTGAGCGTCCCCACACCCTCCATCCTTAGTTTGTCTTCAGGGCTTTCCCCCTGCTCCTCAGATCCAGACAAAAAGAGGCGCTCCCTCCCCTGGGTTCCCAGAGCACTTGGTTTCACCATCCACACAACCTGATCACATTGCTCTTGACTGTTATCTTGAGCACATCACAGTCTTAACATCATTCACCTCTGTGTCCCTGGTGCTCAGCAAAGGGCCTGACAAATGGTGATGATGGTAATAACAGTGCACATTGATTTATTGAGCATCTACTCTGTGCCAAGTGCTATGCTGGTGCTCTTTATGTGAATATTTCATTCATCCCTCACGATAACCCTATAAAAGATTCTTTAATTACCCTCATTGTAAAAGGAGGCAAGTGGGACTCAGAGAAGTTAAGTAACTTAGCCAAGGTCACACAGCAAATGGATGGCAGGGCCAGGATTTAACCTCTAAAAGCCTGGCCACAGGATATGATCTCTTTTTGAGAATGTTTGTGCTTCCCTGTGCTCTAGAACATTGTAGTCATTGCCAAAGAAGTACGGATGCACTGCCGTTTGTTTAACTACTCCCCTATTGAAGGACATTTTGGTTGTTTTAAACTTTGGGCTCTTACACATGAACATTCATGTACAAGTTCTTGTGTGGACATCAGTTTTTATATCTCTGGGCTAAAGACCCAGGATGGTAATTGCTGGGTTGTATGGTAAGTATATGCTTAGTTTTTTGAGAGACTGCCAAACTATATTTCAGAGTTGCTGTACCACTTACACATTCCCACATGAAAGCTCCTCAACATTAAAAAACCTAAGATCATGGCACCACTTCATGGCAAATAGATGGGGAAACAATGGAAACAATGACAGATTTTATTTTCTTGGGCTCCAAAATCAATGCAGATGGTGACTGCAGCCATGAAATTAAAAAACACTTGCTCCTTGGAAGAAAAGCTATGACCAACCTAGACAGCATATTAAAGAGCAGAGACATTGCTTTGCCAACAAAGGTCTGTACAGTCAAAGCTATGGTTTTTCCAGTGGTCATGTGTGGATGTGAGAGTTGGACCATAAAGAAAGCTGAGGGTCAAAGAATTGATGCTTTTGAACTATGGTGTTGGAGAAGACTCTTGAGAGTCCCTTGGACTGCAAGGAGATCCAACCAGTCCATCCTAAAGGAAATCAGTCCTGAATATTCATTGGAAGGACTGATGCTGAAGCTGAAACTCCAATACTTTGTCCACCTGATGTGAAGAGCTGACTCATTAGAAAAGACTCTGATGCTGGGAAAGATTGAGGGCAGGAGGAGAAGGGGATGACAGAGGATGAGATGGTTGGAGGGCATCACCGACTCGATGGACATGAGTTTGAGTAAACTCTGGAAGATGATGAACAGGGAAACCTGGCGTGCCACAGTACATGGGGTTGCAGAGTTGGACACAAATAAGCGACTGAACAACAACAACAAAGAAGTTATCGGAAAATTGGGGAGGGCGGCGTGAAGAAGCCTCCCTGAGAACAGTTCAGAGACACGCAGCTAAGCCTTAAAAACGGTCCACACTCCTTGATCCAGGAAATCTGCTTCTGGGAATCTGTCCCAGGGGAGTGGTGTGTTAAGTGGGCTGTGATTTATGCACAATGATGTTCATTGCAACCTTATTTATAACAAGGAGAACAGGAGAATGGTGAGATTAATTATGATAAGGGGTTATGCAGTCATCACGAATAATATTTATAGAGAGTTTGCAATAACACAGGAAGCAAGGGCTCATGTTTAGTGTTCAGTAAAAATATCAGGATTCAGGATGGCACAGAAGCACAAGAAAAGATGCTCAGCATCACTAGGTATTCAGTTCAGTTCAGTCACTCAGTCATGAACTCTTTGCGATCCCATGGATGGCAGCACTCCAGGCCTCCCTGTCCATCACCAGCTCCCAGAGTTTGCTCAAACTCATGTCCATTGAGTCGGCAATGTCATCCAATCATCTCATCCTCTGTCATCCCCTTCTCCTCCTGCCTTCGATCTTTCCCAGTGTCAGGGTCTTTTCCAATGAGTCAGCTCTTCGCATCAGGTGGCCAAAGGATTGGAGCTTCAGCTTCAGCATCAGTCCTTCCGATGAATATTCAGGACTGATTCCCTTTAGGATGGGCTGGTTGGATCTCCTTGCTGTCCAAGGGACTAGGTATTAGAGACATGCAAATTAGGACCATGATGAGATTTCACGATTAGAACAGCTAAAATAAAAACAGTGACATGAAATGCTGGTGAAAATGAGAAGAAGCTGGAGCTCTCCTGTGGGAATTAAAGTGGCACAGCCTCTCTGGAAAACAGTTTGTCAGTCTCTTAAAAAACGAAGCCTATGCTCACCATGCTGCTTAGTCACTTCAGTTGTGTCTGATATTCTGCGACCCCATGGACTGTAGCCCACCAGGCTGCTCTGTCCATGGGATTCTCCAGGCAAGAACACTGGTGGGGTGGCCATGCCCTCCTCATGCTTACAATAGAACCCAGCAATTACTATCCTGGGTATTTACCCCAGAGATATAAAAATTGATGTCCACACAAGAACCTGGACATGAATGTTCATGTGTAATAGCCAAAACAACCAAAATGTCCTTCAATCGGTGAATATTCAATCAAACGGTGGTACATCCATACTTTGGAATACTAGTTAGAGAGAGAAAGGAATGAACTATGGATACAGTCAACTGCTGGATGAACTTCTAGAGAATTTTGCTGACTTAAAAAAAAAATACCTCACAAGGTCACATACTGTATGATTCCATTTATATAACATTCTTGAAATGACAAAATCATAGAAATGGAGAACAGATTCGTGGTTGTTGGCTTAGGGCTGTGGGTAAGAAGAAAGTGGGTGCAGAGAAAGGAAGACCCTTGTGTTCCGTATCTTTATTATGGTGGTGGTTATGTGACCTACGCCAAGTGATGAGACGGCAAAGAACGAGGCAAGTCCACGTCAACTTCAAGGTCAGTGTCAATACAACATCAATTCACTGATTTTGACATTCCACTGAAGCTATGGGAGATGTAACCACGGGGTGAAGGGTAAATATTTCAATTTAGAAAGGTTTTTAAAAGCAGGATTCAAAGTTTACACAGCATGATCCTTGTGATGGAATAATAGTTGTATGGAAGGGGGAGTCACCCTTCCATAAGCTGGTCAGCTTGATGAGCTGTGACCACTGCTCAAACATTATCTTACTCCCATCATCGTCTCATGACAGTGGAAGGAATTTTTATCCCCATCATACAAAAGGGGAAACTGATTCTCAGAGAATTTGAGCGCCCGTCCCAGGGGCAGAACAGAGATATGAACCCAGAATATCTGACTTTCGACGTCTCCCCACTGACTCCACCTCAGGTGTGGTTTATTTTCTTCTTTATCCATCTCTATATTTTCTCTAATAAGCATGTCTGACTGTAATAATCAGAAGAAAAAATAAGCAAACACTAGAAAGTGTTCCTTGGTGGGTTGCCTGTTTGTTCTGGAGCCTGTGGCACCGCACATCTACAATTTCTGTCTCAAAGACACTCTGTTCTGGCTGCTGGCGCGATGAGATCCACCTCAGGGCACTCTGGCCTGAATCCCACCCACTTTCCCATTGGAGACTGTGGGGTCTGCAGGCAGAACCCTAGGTCTGCCCCATACCAGCTAGGAGCCCTTGGGCACAACTCTAACCTGGGAACGTCAGTCTTCTCATCCGCGAAATGGGAATCAACAACAGTTACCAACTCACAGCATTGTTACGAAGCCACAGTGGAATAAGATCAGACATCGTGTACCTACTATGCGAGAGCACTCAGTTGTTTGAAAAGTGCAGCCCGGATTTAATGGACTGCTGAAATCCAGCCTGCAGCATGTGGGGGTGGGAGAGCTAGGCAAACCTCAGGGATTGCTGCTGTTATCATCTCTGTCTAGCTGGCCACAGCCCTGTGTATCCAGACGGGCGCGGTACCTTGGAAACTGGGTGGACCCCGGCGGGATGGAGCCTCTCTGGGAATGGCAGGCCCCAGAGGACCCAGGGGAGCAGGCCACAGCCCACAAGCTCGAAAAGACCCCAGAAGACCCTGCTTCATCCCTTGGTTTTCCACACTGAGAATCAATTTTCAAGGGTGTTTCCCAGAAGTGGTCTGGCCTCGCTGGCCTCGTTATTCATCTTCCCTGGCCACCAGCCGCCTGCTGGCTGAATCCTCTCCCCCCACCCCGCCCCCTTAGCGCTTCTTGCATTTGGGGCCTGAAGGTGGGAGGGCAGCTGGGCAGGAGGCTGGTTCCCGTAAATGCCCCCGCCACCCCATAGATCTGGAGGCCAGCACCCCACCCTCCCGCCCCATATCCTGGCCCTCGCGGGCTGAGGCCCTTGGCAAGGCTGGGCCAGGAATGCCATGCTGGGGCCAGGAGCGCCTTTCCCAGGCTGGGGCTTAGAGGAGCACGGTCTGAGCCAAGCAGCCAGAGCTGGTGGGGAGAGAGACTTCCTGCCCCCACGGGGGAGAGGAGACCCCTGCCAGCTTCCCATGCCTGTCCCAGTTTACAGATGTTCCAGGGGGCATTCAGGGGAAGCACAAAGATTAAGGCAGAGTGGAGGGGGGGGTGGAGACGTGGCCAAGGATGATGCAGGGAGAGTCCTAGAGAGGACACAGTTACGGAGGGCCAAGGCCGCCCCCACCGCTGATGCACTGCGGGGTCTCCAGTCCTGAGCAGCCCTCTCTGGGCCTCACCCCACCATCTGCCACCCAAGAGTGCTGCAAAAGGTGGATGACTTCACAGTATTTGCTGAGCATCAGCTATGTGCTGGACCCCAGGGGCAAAGCCACACTGGAGAGGGGCCCCGCCCTGCGCTCTGGGAACTGACGGTCTGCGGAGAAGGCAGGCATCAGTGAAGAGTGCGGGACCAGCAGTGAAAGAGCATGATTGACAGGAGGCAGGACCACCCCAGGGGACCAGGGAAGGCTCCTCTGAGGAGTAAGACTTGGCCTGGTGTCCCGGAAGAGGGAGCGGCATGGGTGGGACAGAGCCTGCCACCCTCCCGGACAGCATGAGCCGGGGCAGCTGGTGGGTGTGTTATTGTTGCTGTTCAGTCGCTAAGTCGAGTCTGACTCTTTGCAACCCCATGGACTGCAGCACACCAGGCTTCTCTGTCCTCCACCATTATGGTCAAACTCATGTCCATTGAGTCAGTGACACCATCTAACCATCTCATTCTTATACACACACACAGCTGGTGTCTGGTGAGGGTCAAAGGCTGCCAGGGGCTGGACATACCAACCCTCTATAGATCAAGGTGAGGATTTTCATCTTCAAGAACAAGCAGTAGCCACGGAAGGTGAAGGCGGGACATAGTCTGAATTTTGAAGTTTCTACCCAGAACTCGAGTGGGCAAATCAGAAGAAAGAGGTGCTGCTGTGCCTGAAGCTCGTGCCTCTCAGTCCTCCTGTCGTTCCCAGGGGTACCTCAGTGGAACACCGGGGTTCTGAGAACCTAGTTTGGGAACTACGGGGCTGACCACCCTCTAAGGGCCCTTCCTGCACCGACATTCCAGGCTCTGCGAGGATTTTTAAAAAATCCCTAAGTGGCACTCTAGACCATGCCAACACCCACAAGCAAGGCTTTGACTAAGCTCCCACCACAACCCCCTCCCTCCCAGGGGACAACTCACCAGCCCACGGGTGTAAGAGCTCCTTCAAGTCTTGGAAGATGGAACTGGAGAAGGGGGAGTGGGTGGTGACCAGTAAAGGCTGCTCCTTCAACTGCGGACGTGTCTCCCTCCCCTCCTGCTGGTGACCTTGTTGGTTCTTTGATACCCAGATCAACTGTCATCTCAGTAAAGCGTCCCCAGCCCCAGCCCCTCAGGCAGAATAACCCCTCTCTTCTTCCTCGGGCTCCCAGAACCCTGAGCGCCATCCCCACTTCACCTGCTGGTCGTCTGTCCATCCGTGAGCCCCTGAGAAGTGAGCGTTTGTTTGTGTGTTCCTTCTTTCACTCATCCAACAGGAGCTGCAAACACCGAGGAACAAGTTACACAAGCTCTGTGCTCTCAGGGGACTCACAGTTTTAAATGCGTTTTGCTCGTGAGGGTACATCAGGATCCCACCCAGGGCCTGGCACTGAGGTCCCCAGTGAGCCTTTGCTGAATAGGTGAATTCAAGAATGGAGGATGGTGGGTAGAAAGAGGGAAGGAGAAGAGGGTCTGAGGGCTAAAGGGAAGGGGCAGAACAGGAAAGCCTTGATGGGAAAGGTTTCGTGGGCCCACCTCCCCCAGTCTCACCTGCACATATTGTGCCCCCTTTTCCTTTCCAGCCTTGCCAGACACCCCAATCCCTTCCTGACCCAGCTGAACTGTGGACAATGCTCTTTCAGTCCAGGCTGGAGTTTTCAAAAGGAAAACATGGACAGGCACAGGCAAAACTCACAGATATGTCTGCAGGGCACAGACTGCTTAAGGATAGTCTGGCTGGAGGAGCTGAAGAATCATCAACTGTGCCATCATTTTAGTCCAGATGGGTGACTGCTGGGCCCAGGGAACAAGACCACCCCCCAAACAGCACCACCACTAACACCAGTGACAATGTTAGCACAATACCAACACCACTCATCATCACATCAGCACTATCACCATCACACCACCAACAAAACCACTCAGCATGTTAGCACTACCACCATCTGACCAACCAACACCACCAGTCAGCATGTCAGCTCTACCACCATCTCACCACCAACACCACCAGTCAGCCTGTCAGCTCTACCACCATCCCACCACCAACACCACCAGTCAGCCTGTCAGCTCTACCACCATCCCACCACCAACACCACCAGTCAGCCTGTCAGCACTGCCATCATCAACACCCACACCAAAAAGACACATATACGCCAATGCTCATCACAGCACTATTTACAATAGCTAGGATATGGAAGCAATCTAGTTGTCCACAGACATATGAATGGGTAAAGAAGTTGGGGTACATATGTACAATGGAATATTACTCATAAAAAGGAACACACTTGACTCAGTTCTAATGAGGGAGATGAATCTAGAGTCTATTATACAGAGTGCAGTAAGTCAGGAAGAGGAAAACAGAAAATGTATATTAACACGTATATGTGGAATCTAGAAAGATGGTACTGGTCAACCTGTTTGCAGGGCAAGAGTGGAGATGCAAACATAGAGAACAAGCTTGTGGACACAGTGGGGAAAGGACAGAGTAGGACGAGCTGGGAGAGGAGCATTAAAACATACTCATTACCGTATGCAAAATAGGGAGCCAGGGGGAATTTGCCAAACGCCACAAGGAGCTCAAACCTGATGCTCTGTGAAAACTAGAAGGGTGGGATGAAGTGGGAGATGGCAGGGAGGTTCAAGAGGGTTCCTACGTGTACCTGTGACTGATGGGTGTTGTATGGCAGAAACCAACACGGTATTGTAAAGCAATTATCCCCCAATTAAAAATAAATAAGTTTAATTTTAAAAAACACCCACACCAGTACCAAGAACAATGTTAGTGCCAACAAAGCACCAGTAATCATTCTAGCATCACCACCAACAATACTGACACCAGCGGTAATCATGAAAGTACCAGTAATCATGTCAGGACTAACTCCTGCACCAAGACCACCACTATTAGTGTTAGCATCACTATCATCAACACCAACACTGCACCAATAACAATGTTAATACCACTGCTACCAACAGGAGCAATCATGTTTGTACCACCAGCATCAACACCACCAGCCCCAGTGATCACATCAGTACCGAGAGTATCACCGAGACTGATGCTATCAGCAATAGTGTTTACACCAATACCACTGAGACAGCTAATTCTTAGATCGGTTGATAAGGAGTAGCAGACCCTCAAGGAGGAAGGGGTCCTGGAGGAGAGAAAGGGGTCTGGGGCTCTCAAGAAGGAGAAAAGGACAAACATTTTTTTCTACTTTGCATTGTCCTAGTCACAGAAGACATTTCTCTTAAACTCTGAGTTGTTATGACAACAATCTTTAAGACTAACTTTCTTTAAGCCCAGAGCTAGTGGCTCAGTTCAGTTCAGCTGCTCTGTCAAGCCCGTGACCCCAAGGGTATGTTTTTCCTTAAGCTCTGTACTAACGATTATGTAACAACAATGTACCTTGCTTGAGGACAGTTTCTCCTTCTTAACAGGAATCTTCTGACTAATCTTGTTATCTTCAGAGGTATGTCGTGGGAGTGGGCCTGGTAAAAGTATATACAGCCTTGATAAGACTAGTGAGGGGAACACTCTCCATCCCCCTTCTGATGTCTGTGTCAGAGGCTTTCTCTGTCCCTTTTTGTACTTTAAAAAACTCTGCTATACAAAAGCTCTTGAGTGATCGAGCCTGGTCCCTGGCCCCAAAGTTAATCTTCCTAGGAGATCACATTCTTCACTGTAAGCTCTCACCACCACCCTTAACACCAATGTCACTAATAATATCATGAGCACCAATGCAATTAGCACCACCAGTGATCATGTGAGCATCACCAATGTCAACACCAACACTGCCAGAAATGCTGTTGGCACCAATACCACCAACATGAACATGACCACTGTCAATAACAATGAAAAGAACAACCTCAACACCAACAACTTCAATAACACCAATAACAGCAATGCCACTTTTAAGTACAATAAGAGCCTCTATCCCAACCCCAATATCACCAGTCTACCCATTAACACCGCCACCAATGACAACCTCAACACAAACTCCAGTTCCACACTGCAGACACCAACAAAGCTATTCCTCTCTAATAGCCACCAGTAACAACATGAACTTCGATACCATTGGTGTTAATCATCCCTGCCAGCAACATCAACAACAGCAGCATCACCATTATCAATAGTACCACCAATTACACCACCAGCAGCATCTGCAACACCTCATCACCACCACCAGCAGCAGCAACAATAATCACAACAACAGCCACACCTACTACATCAGTGCACTGACAATGTCAGCACAAATAGAAGAGCCAGCAATGCCATTAATACCAACAAAACAAGCTCCTTACCAGCAGACCACCACCGACAGCACTCACCCTGGGCCATGCCCGGTGTGGGTCCTCACACACGCGATTTCAACCAGCGCTCATCCCAGCTCCACCAGCACCTGCTGTTTCCACCTGTTCTTTAACTAGGAGACTGAGAAAGTTAACAGTGTGTTCAAGAAAGAGTGTTGGAAGGAAATGGGAGGTTGGAGAGGTGAAGTAACTCACCCAAGGTCGAGAACGACTAGCAAGTAGTGGAGCTGAGATGTCGACCCAGCCGTCCGGCTCCAGAGCTTGTTCTCTTAAACATTATGTGTTTCTTTAATTATTTCAGTTGGAGGATCGTTACCTTACAATAGCATGATGGTTTTCGCTGCACATCAGCGTGAATCAGCCACAGGCACACGTGTCCCTGCATCCAGAAGCCCACCTCCCTCTCCACCCTGACCCTCTCGGTTGTCCCAGAGCACCGCCTTTGGGCGCCCTGCTTTAATTCTACCGCTTTGTCAATTGCCATTTTTGCTCACTTACTGGGATGCTCACTTTTTTACCTTTTTTTAAAGGTTAACAAAAAATTTTCTCAATACTATAATCTTGCAATTAAGTTATTATCTATTTTATGTAAATTATCAAGTAAAATAATCTCTGTTCTATAGAAACACCAAGATTCAGGTGGATCTTCCATATGAAGGGCTGACAAAATAGGTAAATGTGAAATTTGTCTAAATTCTCATGTAGTTTGTGGCATTGTGAATTTGTGGATTATTTGAGCATCAAAAGTTTTGTGTATTTTTTTTTTTTATTAACAGGGATGACTTAAATAATAAAGCATAACTTCGCATGAAAAGAACAAAAAAAGAATGTTGGCTCCTGACTCCCAGCCTCACAGTCTTCCCACTGTCTTCACGCCTGTTTCCTCTGCCTGGAAATCCTCCCTGAGCGTGCTCCGTGATGTTGGCCTGAAATCTCTTCTCCCTGGCCCTTCCTGGCCATGAGACCTAGGTGAGTCTCTACAGACCTAAGATCTTTCTTTTCTCGCCTGTCCAAATGCAACAGTAAATCAGCATATCTGCGTGTGATGGGCAGCCTCCCAAGATAACGTATGTAAGTCGTCAGGCCAGGGCCCCAACACCCAGAAGGGAAGGCGTGAGTAGCAGCTGTTATTCTTCCTGGGGTTGGCAAGAGAAAAAAAATGTTCTCATTCTGTAGATCTGGGCCCAAAGCATTCAGAGGGTGTTGGTAACAACAACCGCGGTAATAACAGCTAGAGCTTGTGGAGGGCTCCCTCCAGTGCAGCCCCCGAGGACACCGAGGCTCAGGAATGATAACTGATAAGCAGACCCAGGAAGTGGCAGGGAGGAGATCTGGGCCCAGGAAGTCGGCCTCAGCCTGCGCTCTTAGTCACTAGTCTATAGCCCCTTCGGTAACGTAATCAGCATCTACTGAGCACATACTCTGTGCTGTGTTTCCCCATGATTTGTCTCTAATCTTCACAACAGCCTTGCAGAGTAAACAACACTGACCCTGAGATGACCTTGAACTTGGGCTCCCCACTTTGGTTGGTTCCAAAGAAGGGCTCTCACCTCCACTGTCTCCCACCTCCCCGTCTCCAGGCCTGAGGCACCCTGGTTACCCAGGAGAAACCTCAGTGCCCCAGGGCCAATGCACGCAGCCCCCTGCCCCGCGCAGGTCTCCACCAGAGGTGGTTCGGACTCAGAAGGCGGCGGATTCTAGGTCTGCTCCTCTGGCCCCCAGGCTGCCAGCGCTCCACACGGCCCCCTTAACCCAGTCACAGCCCCAGGAGAGCCCAGAAGCCGGCCGTTGGGTTTCTGGCATCCCCACCAGCAGCTGCCCAGGCAGAAGGGTTTCATCTTTCCAGGCTGGATGGGAGAATCCTGCCCCCACCCCTGCACTCTTGTTCCCAGAGAAAGACCTTGGCAGGACCCCTGATCCTTCTCCTTCCCTGGGGCGGATGGCTTCCAGCTGCCTGCTGCCTGGCCTGGGAAAATTCCTCGGAGCTCTGCGGGTCCCGGGATCTCTGAAACCTGAGTGGCCCCTCCGGAGCCCCAGCCTTCTCACCTCCCCGCCCCAGGGCCCCCTTGGGCACCATTTTCCTTCAACGCCCCTGCCTTGCTTTCCCAGCAAACCCCTGATGAGAGCTGTCCCGGAGACGGAGCAAGCTCAGCCTGGGAGGGGCTCAAAGCAGGAGAAATTCTCCCTCCTGCATCACCAGTATGTTGCCAGGCCCGGTGCGGGACACCTTACAAAGTGAGCGGGCGCTTCCAACTCACTTGTGAGTTTGAGGCTTTGCAAACAGGGAAAGTGAGGCTCAGAGAGGCGAGACGCTCGCTCCCAGCGCCGATCATCGGCACGTCTGGGGAGCAGCTCGGCTTGGTCCAAGGTCCTCCACCCCTTCCCTGTCCAAGCCCCTCACCACACAGCTGGGGAACAGGAGAGGTGGCTTGCCGAGGGGAGAGCAGTCAGGGGTGTCCAGGCTGGATGTGAACCCAGGGGCATCTGACGTAGGCCCCTCAGTTCCGTTCCAGTTCTTAGCTCTGTCTACCTCCCCACCAGCAAGTCAGAATGCATCTCTGGCCTCACCCCCCTTGCCCTGGGCTCCATTCGCTCTCTGCCTCGCTGTCCACCTCCAGGCCCGCCTCCATCCTGGAAGCAGAGAGGTTCTTTGTGGAATGCAGATCTGAGCTTGTCTCCCTCACGCTCTAGCAACCTTCACTAACTCCCGTCTCTTTCAGGACGAGTCCACGTGCGCGGTCCTGGCTCGGTGGTCGAGGTCATCCTCCACGCCCGGCAGAAACCACATCCCTGCCAGCCCCATCCCCTGTACAAAGCTCCCCAAACACACCCTGCCCGCCGGGGCTCCGGGCCTTCAGCCTGGTTTGCCTTTCTCCCACTGTCTGCAGTCCACGTTTCGCTGTCACTGTTTGTCCTGGTCCCCTCCCGAGCCGGGGGCCTCCCTTCCCCTCTGAGGATGCTCCAGAACCCACCCACCAGCTTTCCTGGGAGGAACACAGTGCAATACTGCCCCCAAAGAGCCCAGGCCTTGGAGAGACCCTGACTCTCACGGCAGCCTCGTCACCAGGGCAAAGTCGGTGCTCAGAGTCTGCTCAGGGACAGAGACCCACCCGGGCCCCACCCCCACCCCCGGCGCAGCCTCCGCGGAAGACGGGAACAGACGCGTAGGGAGAGTGAGGGCAACAGGTGGCCGCCCCGCCAGCAGGGCCATTCCCACACGCAGCCGCCAGCTGGGGAAGACGGATGGGCCCTCCCCGCCCAGGGCCGTGGAGCAAGGGGGCTCATGTCACCGGGGAGCTTCACATCCCGGGCTGGAAAGGGCTATAAACTGCTCTGGAGCCAGACACGGGATCCAGGCCATTTTTCCCAGTCGTGGGAGATCCAGGATTTTTTTTGGGGGGGGGTGTAGAAGGGAAGCAAAAAGAGAGAAAAAGGAGAAAAGACCTTCCACAGGGCTGTCTCCTCTCCCTTTGCTTTCTGGTCTCCAGGCACAGCCAGGAGACACCCACGTCTCCCCGAGGCGACTTCCTGCCCAGCGTACATCGTGACCTGCTCTGTCTCTCCCGGGCTCTGTCCGCCCTTGGCCAGGCAGAGCCCTCTCTCTGGGCCTTTACCTGTTTATCTGCCAAATGGATCCATGGGTCCCAGACCTCTAAAAGAGGCCCCTTCCAGCTCTGCTTTCCACAAGCCTGGGTTTATCAAGGGCGGGGGGTGGGGATCCAGTGGAGTTGCTGAAAAGCTGAGTCAAAAACAAAGAGGAGAAGTGGGTTTCTCCCCCACCCAGGTGCCACAGAGTCGGGCACTCAATCAAACATGGCATAAATGTGGGACCTCTTCCTGGGACTCACTTTTCCTTGCTGAGACATGGGTATGAATGTGCTTTCAATCCCTGAGAGCTGGGTCAGGTCGCTGAGTGCTACATGCAATACCTGCTGAGGGTCACATGCGGATCTCTGCACCTCTGTTCACAAGCCCCTGCAGGGTCACAGACTGGGTCTGAAATGGAGGTTAACAGCTTGCCCCAGGGTCACCCAGAGGGAAAGGGGTTGAAACTCTCAGGCCAGATGCTATGGCCCATCCTGTAGCCTCCCATGGAACTCAAGCAATGCCAAAGGCTCTGAGCAAAACCAAAGCGGGGTGGAGGGGGACTTGGGTCCAGCAGGAGGGACCAGTGACCCCTGGCCCTGCAACCAGGGCTAAACTTCCACTTGGCCGTCACAATGCCCACACTTCTTTAAAGCCCTGGGGGCCAAGAGGCAGAGGCCCACCCCAGACCGTCCCCATCAGTTCCTGCCTCTCATCCCCTCACCCCTCACTCCACCCTGCGCCCCACGCCACCTCCCTCCTTCCCTCCTTTCTGTGGCCTCTTCACCGCTTCAGAATCAAAGTACTTCGGGAACACACCCTACTGCCCCCTTAGCTCCTCGAAGATAAACACTTGTCATTGCTTTCTTGGGCCTCCAGAGCACCTGCCTTCAACCATCATTAATTGAGTCCCTACTATGTGCCAGGCCCTGGAGACACAGCAGCGTCTCCTTCAGCCCAGCTCTGTCCCTTATGGAGCTCACATCCTCCTGGGAAGGATGGGCATGGATAAAGCCCCTGGGACTGTGCTGAAACCCAGGCAAAACCGACCAGGACACTGAGGATGGTTGCCTTAGGGTGGCTGGAGGGGAGGGGCCGTCTCTGTAAAGAGACGAGGTTTACAGAACTTCCTGGCCATCCAGCGGCTAAGACCCTGCCCTTCCCCTGCAGGGGCCACAAGTTCAATCCCTGATTGGGGGACCTAAGACCCCTGCACGCCATGCAGTGGGGCCAAAACTAAAACAATAAAGAGATGATGTTTAAGCTGAGACCGAAAGTATAAAGAAGAGCTGGCCTATCAGTCCCCGGGATGCAGGGCCCGTGAGAAGTGAAGCTGACTCTAGGTTCGGATGGCTCGACCCTCCCACCAGGACTTGGTTTCTCCTCCTCCCCAGGAGCCCAGAAAGGGTCCAGGGGAGGGTCTCACAGCCTGAGGCCCAGCCCAGGGGAGAGGCAGGGCAGGTGACCGCTGCCCTCCACCTGCTGGGCACAGAGCCCCTCCTTGTGCCAGCCCAAGGCTCCCCAAGGCCTGCCTGCCCACCCCACTGACTGGGCTTCAGAAAATCGATTTTCTAACAGCCATCCGTCAACCCAGCACGTCCAGCTGTTGGTGTGACACCCACGTCCCCAGAGCCTCGTCCACCTGAGCAAAGTGCTCCAGAGACCCCCACCCCCCACCCCGCAATGCCCCCTGAAATGACCCCCATGATTCCAGGAGCTGGTAACTGCACACCAGAAAAAGCACCTCCCCTGGCACTCTGCCCCCCACCCTGTCCTCCACCTGTACTGAAAAGGGCTTTCAGGATCACCTAGTTCACCCCTCCCCACCTCACGACCACAGTCTGCTTGAATACCCCTCAGTGACGGGCACTCAGCCCCTACGGTGCAGCCACGGTGATCACAAGCGGGGAGCAGCTGGGAGTGGTCAGTATTTTAAGTTTCAAGATAACTAGGCAAGGAGACATCATTCTTCTCATTCAGGGACGATAAAGCGGGCTCCAAGGTCACCCAGGCAAGATTCCACCCAAGCACCGGCTCACCAAGCCTCTTTCGTAATGCTAACAAGTCTCTTCACCCTGGGCTTCTCCCACCAGCCTCGGTTCTCCAGGAGCCTACGTGGTCTCCTTCCCAGGTCATTCTCAAGGGCTCCAAGTCGGAGCAGCAACCTCAGGCCACCTCTGAGCCTCTCCACTTCCTCCACCCGAGTCTACCAGCTCTGCACTGTTTGTGATCCAGGCTGAAGGGAACTCCTATCTGGGCCTTAGCTTCCCTGTCTGTAAAAAGGAAATTGAAAGAGCTCAGTCTTTGAAAGAGCTAAAATTCTCTTATTATGGATAAACTATTCCATGGGTCTAGGAAGGACCTTGTTATAAAGATGGTGAGGCCCAGGGCCAAGAGTCAAATTTCACCCGTTAAAGACACTAGGGTAACCCCTAACAAGGTAAGCAGGAAGCTGTTGGGATTCCCAGATTTGAGCCAATGAGTAAACCCAGAGAGGGGAGGCAACCTGGCTGAGGTCACACAGCCATGAGTGCACAGACCTTGAGCAGGAACCATCTTCTAATCCACAGGCATTCCTGTAAGTTCCTGGGGGCAGTCAAGACCCCAGTGCGCCCACCCACCTTTCCATCAAGTCCCTCCATTACCCACCAAGGGATCTAGTCTGGCAGAGTTTGGGCACAGGAGAGCTGTGCCCACCACTGGCAGGAGCAGGATCACAAAGGGTTAAGGCTCTGCCCAGGTCTACCTTGATCCGCCTAAGTAGGCAGGACCCCAGGCAGAGTGGGGGCTTGGGTTTCATGCCACCCCCCTCCCTGGCCTGGCTATAAAATATGATCGTGTCTTGCTGCTGATTGATGGTCTGGGGGAACCTTGGGGAGGTGAGCTGGGGTGAGATCAGATTTTCAAGGGCTCAGCCACTGACATTCTATCCGAGGACTTCTGGAACCCGCTGCGGGCCCATATCCACAAGCCCTGTGCGTCCTGGAGGAGGCTGGGGAGTCGAGAGGCCAGACAGAGCATCCTCCATGGCCAAGGCACAAGGCAGAGGGTCCCTGGGCCCAGCGCTGGCCCCAGAATGGCCCACAGCATCCCCTCCAGAACTCCTAGGAGGCCTGGCCCAGGCAGCCATAAATCTCTTTGTTCATTCAGCTATTCGTTTCTCAAATACCTGCCACGCCTGGTGAAGAGGCGTGAGGAGTAAGCAGAACCAGAGTCCCTGGCCTCATGAGGTGGTTGTTCTCAAAGCCCTGAATGACCAGCTCTGAGATTTCATTCCTACCCACAGCGTGCAGGATTGAGGAGCAGTTCATGGGTGGAGTATTGACTAGGGCTTGGGCTCTGCCTCCGGGCTGACCTAGGCTCAAACCCCAGCTCTGCCACTTAGGAACTAGCCTTTCCATGCCCCATCTGTAGAATGGGCATGCTAACAGTATACCGGAGTTCTAGTGGGAAGCAAATGAGGTAATGAACATGGGTGCTAAGTCACTTCCATCCTGTCTGACTCTTTGTGACCCTATGGACTGTAGCCTGCCAGGCTTCCCTGTCCATGGGATTCTCTAGGCAGGCATACTGGAGTGGGTTGTCATGACCTCCTCCAGGGGATCCTCCTGACCCAGGGATCGAACCTGAGTCTCTTACATCTCCTGCATCGGCAGGTGGGTTCTTGACCACCAGCACCACCTGGGAAGCCCTGGTAATGAACACAGCGCTCAACATCAGGCCTGGGCACTCCCCTGGCGGTCCAGTGGTTAAGAGTCCACCTTCCGATGCAGGTGATGCAGGCTCAATCCCTGGCGGGGGAACTAAGGTCCCACATGCCACAGAGCAACTAAGCCCACGCACCACAGCTGCTGAGCCTGAGCACTCTGGAGCCTGCGTGTCACAGCTCAAGAAGCCCACGAGCCACAACAAAGATCCAGCACAGTCAAAGGAAAAAAGAACAGAAGCACACACAAAAAACGCTTATCAGGCCCAGCATCACCAAGTAAACAGTGTTTCCCATGATGCTCTCGGGTCCTGGAAGAGTACCCGGCCCTCTATGTGAATGAATGAATGAGTGAATGAATGAATGCATGCATGAAGCTGACGTGCCTGGCTGCACAGGGTGCGTTCTACAGGATATCTCATTTCATGAAGACGTGATGCAGAGAAACCGAGTCTCAGACAGCAACGTGCTGATGAAGGGAAAGGAAGAGAGAGGAAGGGAGAGAAAAGTAGCCCAAGGGACACTCCGGGCACAGCTCAGAGAGAAACAGCTTCACAGACCGTTGTGGGTCCTCTTTTCACGCTGCGATGTCAGCAGCCATGGGTGCCTCTAACCCAGCGTAGAGACACCTAGGTCAGCCACTGAAACATGAGGCTTGGTCTTCAGAACAGCCCCACTCGGGTCTGCCTCCAAGGAACCCTGCTGGGAGACAGCTGTTCAAAGCACAAACCAGACCCCACTGAAGACTCTCCAGTACCCCCAGTCCTCACTGAAGCTCACCAGGACACCAGTGCCAGCCTTCCTGGGGAGCCCCTGAGGGCCACACTGACCACCCCCTCACACGCTTTCCCCAGAGCCCAGGACACCCCCCGTGGTGGCCTCCATCACTCTTGTGTTCCGCCTGCCACGTTGGTACCTGTGTTGTTGTTGTTCAACTGCTAAGTCATGTCCGACTCTTTGCAACCCCATGAACTGCAGCACACCAGGCTTCCCTGTCTTTCACTGTCTAGCGGAGTTTGCTCAAACTCATGTCCATAGAGTCAGTGATGCCCTCCAACCGTCTCATCTTCTGTCATCCCCTTCTCCTCCTGCCTTCAATCTTTCCCAGCATTAGGGTCTTTTCCAGTGAGTCAGTTCTTCACATCAGGTGCCCAAAGTATAAGAACTTCAGCTTTAGCATCAGTCCTTCCATGAACGGAGAAGGCAATGGCACCCCACTCCAGTACTCTTTCCTGGAGAATCCTAGGGACGGCGGAGCCTGGTGAGCTGCCGTCTATGGGGTCGCGCAGAGTCGGACACGACTGAAGCGACTTAGCAGCAGCAGCAGCTTCCAATGAATATTCAGGGTTGATTTCCTTTAGGATGGACTGGCTTGATCTCCTTGCAGTCCAGGGGACTCTCAAGAGTCTTCTCCAGCACCAGCACCAGTTGGAAAGCATTGATTCTTCGGCACTCGCCTTCTTCATGGTCCAACTCTCACATCCATATGTGACTACTGGAAAAACCATAGCTTTGACTAGACACACCTTTGTCAGCAAAGTGACATCTCTGCTTTTTAATCCATTGTCTTAGGTTTGTCATAGCTTTTCTTCAAGGAGCAAGCGTCTTTTAATTTCACGGCTGCAGCCACCATCTGCAGTGATTTGAATGTGCAGGTTTGAGAGTCGCCAGGATTCAAATCCCACCATCTCACCTAAGAAGCTTGGTGAGTCACCTCCCCTCTCTGAGTCTCATTTCCCCCCTCTGTTAAATGAGGATAATAATAGTGAAACAGTGCAGACTGTTGGTTTTGTTCTTACCCTGGCACATAGTAGGTGCTCAATTAGCATCTGTTGACTATATGAGTGATTGTCACCTCCGAGGCCCAGTCTAGCTATCTGAGCACATTCCCCACAAACGCACTAAGAAGGAAGAAGAGCCCCCAGCTAGCAGCTGCCCCTCAGCCCTACCCCCAGTTCCTCTCTTCTGAGCACCCCCCAATTCCCTGGCCCCCAGGTCCCTAATCCATCCCAGAGTGACACGGAGCAAGTGCTCCACCCCAGCGTCTGCCTGCTGCAGCCGGAGGATCACACAGGCCCGGAGAAACCCCAGCGTCTGCCTGCTGCAGCCGGAGGATCACACAGGCCCGGAGAAACCCCAGCGTCTGCCTGCTGCAGCCGGAGGATCACACAGGCGCGGAGAAACCCCAGCGTCTGCCTGCTGCAGCCGGAGGATCACACAGGCGCGGAGAAACCCAAGCGTCTGCCTGCTGCAGCCAGAGGATCACACAGGCCCGGAGAAACCCAAGCGTCTGCCTGCTGCAGACGGAGGATCACACAGGCGCGGAGAAACCCAAGCGTCTGCCTGCTGCAGACGGAGGATCACACAGGCGCGGAGAAACCCAAGCGTCTGCCTGCTGCAGAGGGCCGGAGGATCACACAGGCCCGGAGAAACCCAAGCCCCTAGACCCAGCGGAATGTCAACAGCAGATTAGGCCTCCTGCTGTTCCCAGGCTCCAGGAGAGGAGGCCGGGCTCTCTCCCCCGAGTTCTGCCCCCACCAATTGCTCAGGGGAGGGCCAGGTGCCCACCCCACCAAAGCCTGGAAAGCCAGAAGGGTTGATAGAGCCCCTTCACTCATGTCACAGAGGCTCAGAGAGGGCAAGGGGCTTGCCCAAGATCACACAGCAGTCTTGCTCAGAGCCAAGGCAAGATCTCAGCTTTCAGCTCCCAGGGTTCATCAACTTTCAATCGCAACCTCACTCCATGACTTGCTCTGACCGTGACCTTGACCAGGTCAGTGAAGATTTTCGCCCTCCTTAACTCATCAGTTAACAGTCCTCTGTGCCTCAGATACCCTAGACTGATCCACCCCCCAACCCTGCACTCCCCACCCCAATCTCACAGGGTCCCCCCAGGTCTCTTCAGCCAGGTGCTCAGAAAGGGTGTGAAGACTGGCAGCCTTAGGGACCATGGGCATTTTACTTGGGGAGGTGAAGGGGTTCTTGCCCCATAGCTGTGGGAGGTTTCATATTAAAATCCGTATTTCTAGCCTCTCTTTTAAAAATGCTCAGACTGCATAGTTCCCCAGGACCCCACCCAACCATTTTTCCCATTTATGGGAGCATCACAGTATCCTCAGGCAAGTCAGTCTGTCAGCAGTCTCTTAAGTTCAGGGCTTCCTGGGGGGCAGGGAAGGGCTGGACTAACAAACTAACCTTTCAGTTCAGTTCAGTCGCTGAGTTGTGTCCGACTCTTTGCAACCCCATGGACTGCAGCACTCCAGGCCTCCCTGTCCATCACCAACTCCCGGAGCTTACTCAAACTCATGTCCATTGAGTTGGTGATGCCATCCAACCATCTCATCTTCTGTCGTCCCCTTCTCCTGCCTCCAATCTTTCCTAGCATCAGGGTCTTTTCCAATGAGTCAGCTCTTGGCATCAGGTGGCTAAAGTATTGGAGCTTCAGCATCAGTCCTTCCAGTGAATATACAGGATTGATTTCCTTTAGGATGTACTGGTTGGATCTCTTTGCAGTCCAAGGGACTCTCAAGAGTCTTCTCCAGCACTACAGTTGGAAAGCATCCATTCTTCAGCATTCTTTATAATCCAACTTTCTCTATAGTCCAACTCTCACATCCATACTTGACTACTGGAAATACCACAGTTTTCCCCTCCTAGACCCCACTCAGGTGCATCCTTCTCATTCCAAGCAGACTTGACCTCCCACTCTCTCATAGACACGGATTTCGGAGTAGACAGACCTCAGTTTGAGTCCAGCTCTGCCACTCACCTGCTGCATGCCTTCAGCCGAGTCGCCGTCCTCAGCACGCCTCCCCTTCCCCAGCTGTCACCCGAAGGCAAATCCCGACTGTGCTGGGATTTTGTGAGGATTCATCCCATCCTCCTTTGAACAGTTCCTCATTCCATGAGGATTCCATGTAGCAAGACTTGCAACATACCTGCCACATAGCAGGTGCTCACTAAAAACTGCCCAGCTTGTTAACCTTTGTCCACCTGTCTTGCCTTACGCATTACGTTTTAAGCACCCTGAAGGCGGGGTCTTATTTTTGTTGCCTTTTCCTTCTGGGCCTAGCAGGCCACCTGATGTATAGCAAGGAGTCATAATCTGAATATTCATAGAGAACCATGAGTCCCAGGCACCAGGGTTTGGACCCAAAGTATCCTTTGCGGTCTGGCAGCACCAGTGAATCAGGGAAAGGGGTCCTAGTCTGGGAGTCAAAGTCAGAAAGGCAGGTAGGCTGACAGAGGGGAAATACTCTACATTCTGGCTCCCAACAACTTGCTCACATTTGCGTGCTAAGTCGTTTCAGTGGTGTCTGACTCTTTGCGACCCGATAGGCTGCAGACTGCCAGGCTCCTCTGTCCATGGGATTCTCCAGGCAAGAATACTGGAGTGGGTTGCCATGCCCTCCTCTGGGGAATCTTCCCAACCCAGGGATTGAACCCCTGTCTCTTCTGTCTCCTGCACTGGCAGACAGGATCTTTACCACTAGCCCCACCTTGTCAGCAATTTATCGAGCACCTGCTGTGTGCTGGCCTTGTTCTAGGAGTTAGGGTTACAGTAAACAGAACACATGAAGTCCCTGACCTCATATTTACATTTTAAGTCAAGGAAACAGATCATAAATTCAGAAGAAATAAGCCAGGTGGTTTCAGATGCTAGACAGTGCTATGTAGAAAGACCAGCCCAGTGAGGCGATCGGAGAGCAGCATTAGCCAGGGCGGTGAGCCAAGGCTGGCTGGACTGACCGGGAGACAGCCAGGCACATGTGTAGGCAAAGTGTCTCCGTGCAAAGGCCCTGCGGTAGGAATAACCTTGGCGGGTTCAACACAGAGGAAGAAGGACCCTGTGTCTGAAGCAAGAGAGGCAGACGAGAGTGAGGGGACGACTCGGGGGATAAGATAAGAGCCGTGGGAGGCAGGCCTGCACGGAGGACGGTGTTCACGAAAGGAGTTTCTTCTGAGAGGATGAAAGGGGGAGTGGGGTGGGCGATGGATCGGATTCCTGCTCCGGAAAGCTGCCCCTGGCTGCGGGGCAAGAGCAGAGGCAGAGACCAGCAAGCGGGCCACAGGTGTTACAGGGGAGAGGACGTGGGGGCCGGCCCCAGCACGGCGCCAAGAGACGGGGTCAAGACCTGGGAAACGTGCAGGAGGCATCGCCCACTGGCTCCCGGATGGGATGTAGGGGCAGGAGCCTCGGGGTCTGTGGACCAGTTCACAGTCTGGAGCCTGGGTTCAACAAGTGTCTGGAGAGGTTTGATGCTGTTATCAGTCACCGTGTGACTAAGTCCAGCACTTCCGCTCTGAGGCTCAGTGTCCACATCTGTGAAATGGGAGTGAGAACACCTACGTGCAGGGAGCGTGGTGAGGGTCATGTGAGCTCTGGTCAAGGATAAAATACCATAAAATAGAAACTAGAAGAACCAGAAACTGCACATAAGACCGAAAAGCGGCCAAGTCTTCTCAGCGCCGTCACGACCACGCTCCCTGCCCCCGCCCCAGCTCGCTGCGCCTCCTGCCGAAAACCCCACCTGCCCACCCCGGCCCACACGCTCCCCGCCTTTCAGACGCAGGTCAATTGTGGTGGACATGTGAGCCTACAGGAGGCACCCTCGGTGTAGCTAAGATGAATCCAGGACCCCGCACCCACTGTCCAGGCAAACTCCTGCCCGGAGGCAGGACGGAAGGAGGGGGCGCCGCTGGGGCAGCGGAGAAGCTCTCAGCTTTGCAGCCAGGACGCCTCGTGCCTGTTACCGGCTCGGGTTCACCGACTCCTGTGTGACCTTGAGCCGGTCGCTGCCCTTCTCTGGGCCTCGGTTTCCCCTTCCATAAAGCGAAGGGACTGGGTTAGAGGATGCCCAACGGCCCCTTCAGCAGTGACCCTGCTAAAAGCCCGTTCCCCTGCTCCTCTGTCTGGCTCAGAAGCTGGGTCTCCCAGCGCCTCCCCGGGAGGGCCAGCTGGCCACACCTGGGGCCAGGCTGCCGGGGTGGGCCTGCCACGGGCCCCACTCGGACCTGGCTGGCTCCCCCTCCACCTCCAGCCTGCCCCGCCCCACATCCTCTCCCTGCTCCCAGCACCCCGCTCCGCTGAGTTCATTGGCCCCCAGTCCCTACTCCTGCGGGAAAAGCAGAGAAGGGGGTCCCGGGGTCCTGGAGCCTCCTCCACCCCGCCGCCACCCTACCCGGCACAGCTGTCTGCCCGCATCCCACCACCCCAGGATTACCAGGCTCCCTGGGGCCCCGGAGGAAGCAAGCAGATCACATTCCTGAGGGCCTTATGTCAGGCTCACCACTTCCCGCTCCCCTCTCCAGACCCCCCACTCGCCACCAGCTCTCCAGACCCAGCCCTGCACATCCTTCTGCCCAGGGACCATGGAGGGCATGGAAGCAGCCAGGCCTGGGCATGAGTCCCACCTGCGTGTCTCCCACCTGCCTTCTCTAAACCTCAGTTTTCTCACCCGTAGAGACGGGGCTTCCCTGGTGGCTCAGCTGGTAAAGAATCTGCCTGCAATGCGAGAGACCTGGGTTTGATCCCTGGGTTGGGAAGATCCCCTGGAGAAGGGAAAGGCAACCCCCTCCAGTACTCTGGCCTGGAGAATCCCGTGGACAGAGGAGCCTGGCGGGCTATGGTCTGTGGGGTCGCAGAGTCGGACGTGGCTGAGCAACTCAGCACAGCAGAAAGCAGAGGCTGCTTAAGGAGGGGCAGGTAACCCCAGTCACCTCCACCAGGCAGCCACTTCTTAGGGGCCACGTACAAACTTATTTAATCCTCACAAGAATCCTCTGATGTCCATAGGTCCCATCGTTATCACCTCCATTTTACAGACAAGGAAACTGAGGCACAGAGAAGCTGAGTGGATTACCTGAGGTCACACAGATAGCCCATAAGATTCAAAGCTGGGATTCAAACCCAGGCCTTCCTGGCTCTGAGGTCCACAGGCTTAATTATGCTAAAGTGTCTGCTAGATAGGGGTTAGTTCCCCTCGTCCCTGTTCCCTCAGTCCTCACCTGCTCCCCAACCTTGCGGTCAAGTTTGGGAAGAGCCCTGGGCAAGGTGAGGTTCACACCACGGCTTTCACCTGTGCCCCTTAAGCCACAGCTCTGCCTCCCCTGGCTGTGTGACGTTAGGCAAGGCATTGCCCTCTCTGGTCATGACACGCATCCTGGACACGAACATCAGAATGGGAACGCCAGTGCAGAGGGGCCAGGCAGACGCGCTTTTCGGGGCTCTGGGGCCTGCAGAAAGCTCAGCCCCTAGAGAAGCAGTCAGAGCAGGGAGAGAGGCTGGCAGCTGAAGACACACAGCAGCTACATCTTAAACATGCAAACAGGAAGGGGAGGAAGGATCCTCAGACACCCTGGTATGAGTCCTCGCAAACCGACTCAACCCTGCCGTGACACGCGCGAGTCCGATACCTCAAGGGTACCTTCTGCAAGGTCACCACCGGCCTTCTAAATTGAGCCCAAGCATACCCACTGTGTCCATCTCTAAAATGGGAGCTAAACCTCTCTGGAGCCATGGGAGCCCCAGGGCGATGACGAGGGTAACAGCTGGCCCAGGTCACACGGAGGATCATGGCAGAGCTGGGGCTGGAACCAGGGCTCCAGGCCGGAGACTGGGGTTCTCACGCGGCACCGGGCACATCACGGGGACCCCGGGCACTGTCTCCCTTCCTGCGCTGGCCCCGGCTTCTGTCTGTCCAGCCTTCTCTCTCTCTCCCCTTCCAGTCCCTCTCCTCCCTGCCTCTCACCATTCCCTGAGCCCTGAGCACACCTTTCCCACCCAGAACCACCTCCCACTTAACGCCCTTCCTGATCCTCCAACCCAGATCCTCCACCCGCTGCCTGTCCTCTGATGCAAACACGCAGTGGCATCTGGTCACCTGCCCGCTTGTTTTATGCCATGTGAGGCTGCGTGTCTTTGCTGCTTCACTGACGACAGCTGAGAATAGGGCTCCCCGGGTGGTGCTAGTGCTAAAGGCCGCACTTGCCGATGCAGGAGACTTAAGAGACGCAGGTTAGATCCCTGGACCGGGAAGATCCCCTGGAGGAGGGCCTGGCTACCCGCTCTGGTATCCCTGACTGGAGAATTTCATGGACAGAGGAACCTGGCGGACGACAGTCCATGGGGCCGCAAAGAGTCAGGCAGGACTGAAACGACTTCACATGAAAACCAAGGGTTCTGTTTATTTTTCCCCGAGGGGTGCTGGCACCAAGCACATCACTGTTCCTCTAACTGACAGGCTGATTAATAAACTGCAATCCCCTCTGTCACCCTCATCACCATCACTTCACCACCATCAACTACACCTGCAGCAGGAAAGGCACCCATGTTGCCATCTCCATCACCTTCCTTACAAATGCTGCCGTTGTCATTCTCAGCAATGGCAACAGCCCAGAGGCTGTCACCACCAGCTGTTGTCCCATGACTTCCTTCCACACGTGTTTACCCAAAACCTCACATGGGCCAAGCTCTGTGCCAGGGGTTTTCCCTGCACACCCTCATTTACTCACCATAACGACCCTAGTCCCCGCCCTGCTCCGATGGGGTAGATACTCTTGTTGTACCCATTTTGTTGTTGCTGTTGTTGTTATTGTTCAGTTGCTAAGTTGTGTCCAGCTCTTTGTGACCTCATGGACTGCCGCACACCAGGCTTCCCTGTCCTTCATTATCTCCCAGAGTTTGCTCAAACTCATGTCCATTGAGTCGGTGATGCCATCCAACCATCTCATCCTCTGTCGCCCCCTTCTCCTCCTGCCTTCAATCTTTTCCAGCGTCAGGGTCTTTCCCAATGAGTCAGCTCTTCACATCAGATGGCCAAAGTATTGAAGCTGAAGCTTCAGCATCAGTCCTCCCAATGAATATTCAGGGTTGATTTCCTTTAGGATTGACTGGTTGGATCTCCTTGCTGTCAAGGGACTCTCAAGAGTCTTCTCCAACCACAGTTCAGAAGCATCAGTCCTTCAGTGCTCTGCCTTCCTCGTGGTCCAGCTCTCATATCCTCACATGACCACTGGTAAAACCATGGCTTTGACTATATGGACCTTTGTCAGCAAGGTGATGTCTCTGCTTTTAAATATGCTGTCTAGGTTTGTACCCATTTTACAGATGCTGCTGCTGCTGCTAAGTCGCTTCAGTCGTTTCCGACTCTGTGCAACCCCATAGACGGCAGCCCACCAGGCTCCACCGCCCCTGGGATTCTCCAGGCAAGAACACTGGAGTGGGTTGCCATGTTCTTCTCCAATGCATGAAAGTGAAGTCGCTCAGTCGTGTCCGACTCTTCGCAACCCCACGGACTGCAGCCTACCAGGCT
The DNA here is from genome assembly GCF_054371585.1 of Giraffa tippelskirchi. Lineage (NCBI taxonomy): Eukaryota > Metazoa > Chordata > Mammalia > Artiodactyla > Giraffidae > Giraffa > Giraffa tippelskirchi. The sequence continues at coordinate 190,175,222 of NC_137277.1, read as the reverse complement.
CCTCTGTCCATGGGATTTTCCAGGCAAGAGGACTGGAGCGGGGTGCCATTTCCTTCTCCAATTTTACGGATGAGGAAACTGAAACTCTTGAATCTCTGAAGTAACAGAAACGGGAGGAACCCAGGCTTGTCTGACTCCAAATTCTTTCTTACACACGCTTTATACCATCACGCCCAGACCACAGCAAAACCGCCATTGTTTTTCGCAGCCAAAAAATAGTAGCCAGCATCAGCATCAGTCAAACCCTTCCTGCCAGCACCAGCACCATCACTGCTAAGACCAATTGCCATTCACCTCCATCGCCACCTCCATCGTCACCACCACCCCATCACCATTTTTAGATTCAGCTCAATGGACATCAGCCTAAGATTGGGGAGCACACCTGGATGCTGGCCTCAAGGAACCAGGTCCACTCCCATCATCAGGACCTCTTCTTCCTGCCCCAGCCTTGCTGGCTCATTATATGAAGGATGGCCCAGAGAGGAGCATTTTCCCCATGGTCATGGAAGAAATTTTTTCATGGCCAAAAATTCAGGCCTTTGTTTGACTGCATTCCATCAGCATTCGTTCAGTCATTCATGCAATTCAATCAACATCTACTGAGCACCATGATGTGAGCCAGGGGGATACAGAAGCAAACAAAGCAGAGGCAAGGCCCCCTCAAATGGAGCTAGGAGGACAGATGTCAGATAAATCATTGCAGGAGGGACGGAGCACCAAAGAGGTGGGCTGAGCATAAAATGGGTTGGGGGGAAAAAAATAGAAAGGAGTGGAATGGAATAACTTAACCTAGCCCGGGAAATTCAAGAGGGATTCCTGAAGAAAGTAACAGTTAAGCTGAGACCTGAATGCCAAGATTGTGCGGGAGCTGCTGGCACGGAGTTCTGGTGAAGGATGCAGCATGTGCAAAGGCCCTGAGGTGGGAAGGCACCTCCTCCTAGAGGAATTGAAGGGAACACAATGTGGATGGTGCAGGATGACCCAGAAGGAGGTGGAGGCGACCAGAAATTGAGGCAGGCCTCTAGCCTCACGGGGAGGAGGAGGACTGTGTAGGGAGCAGGGGGTGGTTCTTTCTAGAATTTGGCAAGAGGATACCCAGTCCCAGAAGAGAGGGCATGGGCAACCCGGTGTGAGGTCCGACGCAGCCCAAAGGGCTGATGGGCGCTGATGAAGGGTTGTGGACCGTGCTTGGCGATTATGCAGGGAGAATCGATTGCTCGGGCTGGTGCCTGCCTGGTGCAGAGACACAAACACCTAAATGTCAGGCCTGTGACCTGAAAGCGTCGCCCGGCAGCCAGTGAGTGAGCAGAGCCCACGGGCGCAGGCAGAGACGGGAGGTTAAAAAAAAAACCGACACCCCCAAATAAGAGCAGGGCCCCTCAGAAGAGGCTGGCATGGGGAAACCAGCGGGGGTGCTTATCTGGGCTCCTCTGCACGTGGACAGCCCAGCTCCCAGAGACACAGCGGAGAGGCAGGCAGGGAGGCTGGGCCTTAGGTGTAAGATGTGTCTGCAGATACATTTTAAACATGCAAATCAGAAAGGGACTCTGGAGACTGCCAAAGACCCACTCCCAGGGGCACAGGAGGACGGAGGAGGGGGCTGGCGAGAGAGGGCAGCAGAGGACGAGCCCGGAGCAGGGAGGGGGAGGCTGGGGGCCTTGTGCCAACCTGACACCCTCCTGGCCATTCCCCTGCTCCTGGGAGCCACCTCTCTGCAGAGCTAGCCTGGTGCTTGTCACCCCACCCCCCAGAGCAGTGTGGGCCAACTGGGGCACCCCAAAACCACAGTTTCTAAGCAATTATCTACTCTGTTGTGAGCCTTCCCACATCTCATTTGGATTTCTGGCTGTACCTTCAAAGTGGATCCGATCTTACAGGTGGAGAAACCACAGTTCAGAGAGTTAAGGGGCCCAGGCAGTGTGTTCAGGTGACTAAGTAATCAGCACCATAGCAACAGCAAATGCCGACGCAGCTCTGACAGCCACCTAGCTGACCCTGGACCGAGCTCTTTGCATGCTCCATCACGTCTAATCCTCAGTACTGTCTGATGCTCTAAGAAGCTTCATCAGCCCCATTTATAGACAGGGAAACTGATGCTCTCAAAGGAGTAACTTGGCCAAAGTCATCCTGCCAATAAGGAACAAGCTGAGATCTGAACTCTGTGTCTGCACTCGGAGACCTTACTCTCAAGATCCACAGTGGAGAAGAAAACGTTTCTCTCTTCATTTCTATCAGGTTTTATTTTCCTCCATGCAGTTTTCAGTTGTCTTATTAGGTGCATTGTTAAGTCTTTCTAATGGAGTCCCCTGTTTATCATTATCAATGTCATTTAACCCTAGTAACAGTTATTAATGAAAATCATTGTGAGTTGATATTAGTAGAGTATAGCCAATTCCCTCTTTGGTTGATGTTGCCATGATATATATTTTTCAGTCGTTTCACTTAAAATCTATTTTCTGACACAGTGGTGTCAGAAAACTCTCAGCTCAGGGCAAGAGCTGCAGGTCACAGGACACAGGGAACTGACGGGGAGGGTGAGAGCCGGAGGAGGCCCTCCTCCAGGATCCAGATTCAAGCCACGACTCCCCGGACCCTGTGCTCCGGGCCTCCGGGCACAGGGAGGAGTCCAGGGAGTCTCCACCACAGGGGCGCAAGTCCCGTTCTGCAGAACCATAAGCTCCCAGGGAACATTCTCTGCGTTGTGCCTGGGCCAGCTCTCGAAAAAACCTTTTTTTACCTTGATTTCGTTTGTTTATTTTTGTCTGTGCTGGGTCTTGGGTGCTGTGCAGGCTTTCTCTAGCTGCGCTGTGCGGGCTACTCCCTGCAGGAGCTTCTCTCCTTGTGAAGCACAGGCTCGGGTACAGGCTCAGTGGGTGAGGCTCGCAGGCTCAGCTGCCCTGCAGCACGTGGAATCTTCCCGGACCAGGGATCGAACCCTTGTCCCCTGCATTGGCAGGTGGATCCTTAACCACTGGACCACCAGGGAAGACTTGGGCGGGCTTTAAAGGGCAAATCAGCTCGGGCCAGCCTGCTTAACCCTCTCTGTGGCTTCCCGGTTGTTCTGAGCATAAAACCCCGAGTGCTCACCCTGAGTGGCCTGCCAGTCCCTGTCTGTCCTCCGGCCACCATCCCGACAGCCCCGGCTCGCTCCCTCCTGGCCCCCAGGCCTGCACCCCAGGAGCGTCCCCTGGAGACACCCTGCCTGCCACGTCACCTGTTCCAGTCTTCCTGGCACAGCCCTGGCACACCCCTGGCATGCCCCTCGGTCTGAACAGGTCTCACCGATGCTGCTTTTTCTTTCCTGTCTCTCCTGCTGCGCCTCCGGCATCTAGAGCCGCACGAGGCACAAAGCATGGGCTCAGGAAAAGTCTGCGGGATGAATGGAGGTGGGCGGTGCCCAGCAAGGCTCCTTGTGCCAAGGCAGGGCCCGCACACGGGGAAACTGAGGCTCCCAGCGGCTGACTCCTTGCTGCGGGCAGAGGCCGCACTTGCCCCCAAAGCCAGGAATTTTCCACTGCCCTGAGCTGCCTCCTTTGACAACGGGAGTCCATGACCCCTTTCCCTTATCCCATCCTTGACCTCGAATCTGCCCTCTGGCCCCATCCCAGGCTCGGGGCCTGACACTCACCAGCATCACAGCCCGCCCGCCAGGCCTGCCTGGAGCAGAGGAGGTTTAGTGACCAGTCTTAGGGCTGGACTTTTGCTCAAGACTCAGCTCTACCAGCCATCCCGGTTTCACCACAGTCAAGTTTCTCCACCTCTCTGATCCTCAGCTTCCTCATCTGTAAAAGGGGAACATTAGGTGGATGTTGACGGTTGGATGGCATCACCGACTCGATGGACATGAGTTTGGGTGGACTCTGGGAGATAATGAAGGACAAGGAAGCCTGGCATGCGGTAGTCCATGGGGTCACAAAGTCGGACACGACTGAGCAACTGAACAACAGAGAGGGGGGAACAACCTCTGTGTGTCCTGTGTGTGAGCCTGCAGCACTTCCCCAGGGCAAGTGACGGGCAATGGAGAGTGAGCCGGAGAGTCTGGCCTACCTGGAGAGGGGACCCCGCAGCCCTGCCGGCCCTGGAGCCGAGAGCCCAGGAGACGCCCAGCTCTCCGTTTGCCCAGGAACGGGGGTCAACAGCACCATCTGCTGCCAGCTTCTGGAACTGCCCTTCAGAGAGTGAGCCTGGCCCTTGGAGGACTTTCTGGAAGGAAGTGAGGTCCAAGAACATGCTGAGGCTGCAGGGACCCCTCCGTCCCACGGCCTAGAACGGGGCCCCTGGTCAGAACCTTCTGGGAAGGTTGGTACCCAAGCTGGGGCCCCGAGGCAGAGAATGACGAGATCCACTGGTCGCCCTGGGAAGAGGGGCCCAGAGGGAGTGTTCTTCTCAGATTCTTGGGATGAAATGATGGGAGACATGCTGAGTCCTGCCCAGGACGGGAAAGCCCATTGTACAGATCACGCCATCTCCCGCACGGATGGACACGCCCGACACCCCGAGAAAGGGGCTGCAGCGGTGGGGGGGCCCAGGCAAGAAGCCGCAAAGGAGTGAGAGCTTGAGGGAGGCCACACGCAGACAGGAAGGGGGGCCTGCTGGCTCTGGCACCACGTTCCGCTCCCACTGTGTGGCTCCTGCTGAATGTGAGAGAGAAGCAGGCATAGAGGGGAGACGGCGGCCCAGATGGGAGGACGGAGGCCCAGAGAGAAGGGGCCCCCAAGGTCCCAGGAACCAACGGCCAGCTAGGAATCGGTCTTCTGTGCCCCACCCAGCACTCTTGCCCTCCCTGTGGTGGGCCCCTTCGTTCTCTTGGGTCCAGAATTACCCTTTCTAAGGCGGAGGCTCTTTTCACGTCCCCAGAGAATACGGCTGAGTCAGGCCCTGAAAGGGTCTGCGGGCCACCTTCCTGGGCTTCTCTGATGGCTCAAATGGGAAAGAATCCACCTGCAATGCAGGAGACACAGGAGATGGGGTTCGATCGCTGGGTCAGAAAGATCCCCTGGAGGAGGAAATGGCAACCCACTCTGGTATACTTGCCTGGGAAATCCCATGGACAGAGGAGCCTGGTGGGCTGCAGTCCATGGGGTCACAAAAAGTCAGACACGACTGAGCGTGCAAACTCACATATACACACAGGCCTCCTTCCTAGAGTGGAGGCTGAAGAAAGGGGCGCAGGAGGCCTGGGGACAAGGCAGCTTCTACCAGGTTCCTTAGCCCAGTCCTAGGCCAACCCCTACCCCTGCCTCCCTCCTCTCAAGTCATGGATGTCATAGCTCTTAAGGGGCTGAGGGACCCGTAATAGTAGTGATCAGATCCTAGCAGCCACCGCTTATTAATAGTTTTGGGGGGTTGTTTGCTTTTTGGCCATGTCACCTGGCACGTGCAATCGTAGTTCCCTGACCAGGGACCGAACCTGCACCCCTGCCGTGGGAGCACAGAGACTCAACCGCTGGACCGTCAGGGAGGCCCCATGACCATCAGGGAGGCCCCATGGCCACCAGGGAGGCCCCCGTGACCACCAGGGGGGCCCCCGTGACCACTAGGGAGGCCCCATGACCGCCAGGGAGGCCCCATGGCCACCAGGGAGGCCCTATGACCACCAGGGAGGCCCCATGGCCACCAGGGAGGTCCCATGACCGCCAGGGAGGCCCCATGACCACCAGGGGGGCCCCCATGACCACCAGGAGACCCCTATGACCACCAGGGGGGCCCCCATGACCACCAGGGGGCCCCCATGACCATCAGGGAGGCCCCATGACCGCCAGGGAGGCCCCATGACCACCAGGGGGCCCCCATGACCACCAGGGGGGCCCCATGACCGCCAGGGAGGCCCCATGACCGCCAGGGAGGCCCCATGACCGCCAGGGGGGCCCCCATGACCACCAGGAGACCCCTATGACCACCAGGGGGCCCCCATGACCACCAGGGCGCCCCCATGACCATCAGGGAGGCCCCATGACCGCCAGGGAGGCCCCATGACCGCCAGGGAGGCCCCCATGAGGTGGACCAGTCCTTTCTCCCTTGGCTCCTGGATCTTCATGGTGCCTGAGCCTAGAGAAAGTGAAAGTGTTCATCGCTCAATCTTGTCTGACTCTCTGCAGCCCCATGGACTGTATGCAGCCCGCCAGGCTCCTCTGTCCACGGGATTCTCCAGGCCAGAATACTGGAGGGGGTTGCCATTCCCTTCTCCGGGGGATCTTCCCAACCCAGGGATCGAACCCAGGTCTCCTGCGTGCAGACAGAGTCTTTACCATCTGAGCCACCAGGGAAGTCCCCGTTATCAGTTTATTAAGGAACTTGGGGCCATCCTCCTGCAGAAGGGATCCTTCTCATCCCACCAACAGATGAGAAAAGCAGGTTCAGCTTGGGTGTAGTGACCTGCCCAACTTCACATCAGCCCCAAGTGTCTACCCCAGGTCTCATGCCCCAGACTGCAGCCCCCAGCCCAAGCCCCTCTCCTCCGCCCCCACTGCCGCATACAGGTCGGAGTAGCATTTGCATCTCGAATCCATTCAGCAGTGTTGGTGCCCCACTGCAACATGGATGTGAAAACACCCAGAATTTCATCAGCGAGTGTTTATCAAGCACTTACTATATGCCAAGCACCATCCCAAGTACTGAAGGTACAGCAGAGAATAAAACAAATAAAAAAAACTCCTTCCTCCTGGGGAGACAGATAAATAAGGTAAGCCAGCAAAGACACAGCCTGTCAGATTTCGATACAGGCTGTGGGGAGGAAACAGCACAGAGGCAAGATAAGGAGCCCGGGTGCGACTAGGAACAGGAGGCTCCGGAGGCATAACTGAGAAGGGAATGTTTGAGCAGAGACTCGAAGGAGGTGAGGGAACTAGCCACGTGGACGTGTCTTCCAGGCCAAGAGAGAAGCCTGTGCAAAGGCACTGAGGTGGGCTGTGCGGGTTGCTGCGTTGGAGAAGCAAGGAGGCAGCCAGCATGACTGGGGCAGAGGAGGAGCGGGAGGAATGAGTCAGGGAGGTCGGGCAGGGCCTTGTGGGTCCCAGCAGAGCTCTGGGTTTCCCTCTGACGGGATGGGGGCCGTTTCGAGCAAGGAAGTGGCAGGATCTGATGCAGGCTTTGAAGGGCACTTTGGACACTGTGTAGTTACTAAACTATAGAAGCGGCATGGGCAGAAGGTGGGAGACCAAAGCAGGGCTTCCCAGGAGCCCAGGGGTGGGTCAGGCTGCACGAGGTCGTCTTCGTGATCCGTTTTGAAGATAAACACACTCACGCAGCCGTGAGTGAACCCACCCTCAGCTGTAAAGGGACCAGCTCCACCAAATCCTTCACTCTCGCTCCTCCGATCCCCCGAGTGACTGAACTCCGCACAGGGTGGAGAGTCAACCAGGCCTGCCCGGGCCGGGTCACTAAGGCAGCCCCGTGTGGATGGCCTGCTTCCCCGCGGCCCCAGAAGCGAACTGGTGCCTCTGGAAGAGGCAGCTGAGACCCTCAACTCCTGCCCAAACCCTCATTATACAAGAGGGGAAACTGAGGCTCAAAGCAGCAAAGGGGCTTGTTGCAGTGACTCAGGAGTTGGAACTGGGACCCGGTTTTCTGACTCCCTGTCCCGGGCTCTCTCTGCTCTGTGCCACCTGCCCAAGGCCTGGCCCCTAATGACTGCGGTGACAGAGGGTCTGGGGCCTGGTCAGACCTACCCACCCTTCTCTAGAGAAGGGGGTGGATGATGCAGGGCTGAAGAGAAACACAGCTTTGTCTGCCGGACTCCATCCCCACCCGATTCCCTCCTGGACTGCTCCACTCTAGTCAGAATCTGAAAGGACCCCCTAATGACCCAGATCTGACAAAGACAGAGGTCTACATATTGCTGGTGTAAGAAAGGACAAGTGACCTTGGCTTTTGGCCCCTAAATCAGAGATTTAATGAACACATTCCACTCGGAAGGAAAGGACCAGCATTAACATCCTCATCACCAGCACCAGCACCACCACCAACAACAACGTCACCACTACTACCAACACCATCAACACCAGCTTCACTAGTTTGATCAATACCATCACCATCATCACCACCACCACCACCACCTTCACCAACACCACCAATACGACCATCACCATCATCACCACAACACCACCTTCACCAACACCACCAATACGACCATCACCGCCACCATCATCACCACCACCACCACCTTCACCAACACCACCAACATGACCATCACCATCACCATCATCACCAACACCACCTTCACCAACACCATCAATATGACCATCACCGCCACCATCATCACCAACACCACCTTCACCAACACCACCAATACAACCATCACTGCCACCATCACCACAACACCACCTTCACCAACACCACCAAAACGACCATCACCATCACCACCTTCACCAACACCACCAATACTACCATCACTGCCACCATCACCATAACACCACCTTCACCAACACCACCAGTACTACCATCACTGCCACCATCACCATAACACCACCTTCACCAACACCACCAATACGACCATCACCGCCACCATCATCACCAACACCACCTTCACCAACACCACCAATACAACCATCACTGCCACCATCACCACAACACCACCTTCACCAACACCACCAAAACGACCATCACCATCACCATCATCACCAACACCACAAATACAATCACTGTCATCACCACCGACATCATCACCAACATCACAAATGCAACCAACACCGTCACTGCCACCCTCACCAACACTGACACCATCAACACCAAGATAAACACTATCACCACCACCACTACCGTTCACACCTTGCCAACTTTTCCACGGTCACCACTGGGCCGGATGTAGGTTGGGGTACCCTGGAGAGCAAATGGGAACCCCTGCAAATGACACTGAACTCAGAAGTCTAGCTGGAGAGAGGGAGACTGAGTCTCAGGCCCCAGGGAGGGCCGAAAGGCTCGGTTAGTCATCAGGGAGGTAGAGCCGGGCGGACTGGAGGGACCTAGAGTTGGGGTGAGTGGTTAGAAGCAGTAGATGAGACCCCTCGCAGAGCAGGGTGATTCTCGAGGCCGAGTAGAAGAGAGAGGGACCAGGGAGTCTGAGGAGCATGGAAACGGACTGACCACCAACCACTTGGAACATCAGAGAAGGGAAGAGAGGAGCCCTTAGAGGAGCCCCTCATGAGACGAAGGCCAGGAGGGAGAGTCTTCTTTGTCTTCTCAGAGTTGAGGTCCAGCGGGCAGGAAGCCTATCCTAGGTAAAAAATAACAACATTGTAACCTCATGGCTTCCCACTCTGTATCACAGCCGAGACCGCCATCACCATGGCAACCAGTCTCATGAATGACACCTTCATCACAGCTATGGACACTCACAGCCCCTCAGTTAGCCCTGCCGTGATCCCAGTGCTCCTGCTGCCCACCAGTAGGCCTTCTCCCCTGCTTCCCTGGCAACAGAGCCCCCAGGTGTATTTGATGGATGCAGGCTGGGTTTTCCCAGAAGCAGACCCTGAGATAAGTGGGCAGGTTTACTGGGGAGAGCCCTCAGCGTTGACACCTATGGAAAGGGAGCAGAAGAAGAAGGATTGGGCAGAGGAAGATGCTGGATGCAGAGCCAGCCAGACATCGGCCTTGGCTACCCAAGGACTCTGAAGAGGGGACGGTTCTCTACAGCTGCCCTGCACCATACCTAAAGAGACCTGCCTTGACATTCCTTGAGATTCCCACTCCCCACTGGAAGGCGGTGTAACCTTAGGCAAGACAGATCTCTTCAGCCAGGAGCCATTTCTAGGGAGGATTGGGGACTATCGGCAAGACTGAAGGGGGATCTGGGTGACGCCTCACACGTCCACCACAGACGCCACCAAACACCACACTCCCACCCTCCTTGTAGCAAGGTGGGCCAGATGGCTCAATTCTGGCCAATGTCATGTAAGAGAAAATCATGTCTGCCACCTTCAGGTTGTTCCTGAAAAGGAATGGGCATGTAATCGTCTTCCCACTTACCTTTTCACTGCTGGGTTGCATGTGATGATGGAAGCTGGAGCAGCCACACTGGGCCCTGAGTTGGATCCACATGTAGAGTGTGGCCGAGTAGCCCACTAGTTCTCAACTGCGCACTTCCAGATGGTTACACGGCAAAGAAACAACTTCTGCCATGTATAAGTGTCCGGGCGTCTCTTTGTCGTCACCTACTCTCCTTGACTGTAACTGAAGAGCAATCACTTACATCACTATCCTGAAAACAGTGTGGCCACCATGTCCATCACCATCAACACCAAGTCCAGCTCCAGGTTCAACCCTGGCTCTGCTGCCCACTTGCTCTAAGACCCTGGACAAGTCACTACACCTTTCTGGGCTTCAATTTCCTCTTCAGAAAATACGTAGTTTGTAATATATAATTTTGTATAGGTGGCAAGGGTGTCATAGGGATGAAACGAAATGATGTATGTGACAGGAGCCACGTCTGTTAATACAGGTTTGCCCTCTTTCACATCTCCCCACCAGCTCTGAATCTAGAGCTGTCTCCTCGGCGGCAACTATTGTTTGTACTGCCAGTTACATGTTAACACAGTGTCAGCACAAAGGTCACTACAATGTTATCCCTACCCTAACCACCAGAAGCATCACTTCCCCTTTTATTTTAGAGTCAGAAGACCTGGATTTGAATATCAACTCCATCTATTACCAAATGAATGACTCACGACGCCCCTGAGCCTCACTTCTCCCATCTGTAAAATGGGGATAATAACGACCCCCATGTAGCGGTTATGAGACTGAAACAGGATGATGAGTGTAAAATGTGATACACAGCACCTGGATCACAGGAGACACTCATAAGTAGCACCTGTTGCCACTGTCATGGTTGCTGTTTACCTCCAGCTCACCAACACAAGAAAGCCAGGAACCAGATCCTCCCTGGGTCTGGAGATGTGCTGGGTGGGATGGGAGACACCTCCCCTTGTGCGGGCTCGTGATTCATGTTCAAGGAAACTGCCCTGGCACTACAGCTGGCATCAGTGCCAGGGTTGGGAGCAGGGACCAGGCAGAACCAGCACAGTACAGAGTCCACAGGTGCGCAAGGCTGCCCTCCCCTGAGACTGCGAGTCACAGACAGAGGAGCTGCTGAACGCACAGGTGCATTTCAGAGATCCCCGCCCCCCACCAGAGGTAGGTCTTGCAGGTCTCTGGTCAAGACAGTCTGGGTCATGGTTCAAAGCAAAATCGTGGGGGTGAACCTCCCATCAGGCCTCACCCGCATTGACGGCTCAGCTCTGCGCTAAGGCACCAGCCATAAGCAGGCCCCACTGATCCTCTGCAGACCTGGGGACTTCCCTGGCAGTCAAGTGGCTAAGACTCCGAGCTCCCAATGCTGGGGGCCTGGGTTTGATCCTTGATCAGGGAACTAGATCCTGCATTTTGCAACTGGTGTTCACATGCTGCAACTAAAATCCTGCACGCCACCACAACAACAAAAATCCCACGAGCCACGAGGAAGATCCCGTGTGCCACGATGGAGACCCAGTGTAGCCAAATAAATAAATATTTTTTAAAAATCAATCCTCTTCAGGAAGTACAGGCCTGTACCTCCACCCACGTGCTAGGAAGCTTCCTTGGCAAAACTGCCTTCTGGCTGGCACCTAATTCTACCATGTGCAGTGTGCCACACATCACCCTCTGCATTTCTTTCAGACAAATAGTGACTTTCACCTCTTGTGAATTTATTCTGTGAGGTTTTCCCTACAGTGGGATGGGTCATGAGGGATCTGACAGACTGGGTGAGGGTACCAAAATGGGAAGAGAGGCATGATAATGACAGAGTTTGAAAAGCTCACCATTTTGCCACAATCTGAAACCAAACTGAGACAAAATATCTGGTAATGGCCAACCTAGACAGCATATTAAAAAGCAGAGACATTACTTTGCCAACAAAGGTCCGTCTAGTCAAGGCTATGGTTTTTCCAGTAGTCATGTATGGGTGTGAGAGTTGGACTATAAAGAAAGCTGAGCGTTGAAGAATAAATGCTTTTGAACTGTGGTGTTGGAAAAGACTCTTGAGAGTCCCTTGGACTGCAAGGAGACCCAACCAGTCCATCCTAAAGGAAATCAGTCCTGAATATGCATTGGGAGGACTGATGCTGAAGCTGAAACTCCAATACTTTGTCCACCTGATGCAAAGAGCTGACTCATTAGAAAAGATCATGATGCTGGGAAAGATTGAGGGCAGGAGGAGAAGGGGATGACAGAGGATGAGATAGTTGGATGGCATCACCGACTCGATGGACATGAGTTTGAGTAAACTCTGGGATTTGGCGATGGACAGGGAGGCCTGGCGTGCTGCAGTTCATGGGATGGCAAAGAGTCAGACACGACTGAGTGACTGAAATGAATGACAGTCTCTGCCTCCACATCCCCATGGCCTGAGCATTGACCATAATCATGACCATTATGTGGTCCATCAACATGAGGCCGGGTCATGTCACCTGCTTTGGCCAATGAAATGTGACCACAGGTAACATATGCCACTGCAGGCAGAGGCACACTGTGCTTTTTGCCACAGCTGTTCCCTCTGCCGTGAGAGCTGCCTTTTTCAAAGCAGGCTTGCTCCTTCAGCCTGATCCCAGAAATAAGATACAAGGAGAAGAGCTGAGACCAGCCCACAGCTCCCTCATAATGTGAGAAAGAAAGAAATCTTTGCTTTTCTAAATCATAGAGACCCAGGGGATGTTTGTCACGTAGCATAACCCAGCAAACACTGACTGATA